>NW_026606188.1:2485000-3727500 GCF_029834395.1 Sorex fumeus
GAATGTCAAACAATATTTACAATACAATTGCACACACCCACATGCACACACACACAATCATGGTCATGTGGTCATGTGATCACAAGTTAATCTGGAAAGTACCAGAAATTGGTCTTTTGAGCTCCTATTTATCATTATCTTGTACAAGCATAACAACACTCAGTTATTTTCAAAAATCAGCAAGAAGTCAATTTACTCATAAAACCAAATTAATTGAGAATGACATTATGTAAAAGTGGACTTTAAAAAATTAAAAACTTCAAAGCAAGTTATTCTGTACTCCCCAAATATATAAAATAGACATGATCTTTAAAAAGAAAACACTGAGAGCCTTCCCCCTAAGATCAGGGATGAGACAAGGATGCCCACTCTCTCCACTACTGCTCATTATAGTACTGGAAGTATTTGCAATAGCGATTAGGCAAGAAAAAGATATTAAGGGCATCCATGTAGGGAAGGAAGAAATCAAGCTCTCACTATTCTCAGATGATATGATACTATACTTAGAAAACCCTAAAACCTCTATGAAGAAACTTCTAGAAACCATAGACTTGTAGAGTAAAGTTGCAGGCTATAAAATCAATACCCAAAAATCCATGGCTTTCATATATACAAATAGTGAAAGAGAAGAAAGTGACATGAAGAAAACAATAGCATTCACAATTGTGCCCCCAGAAAATCAAGTACCTAGGAATCAACTTAACTAAAGATGTAAAAGATCTGTACAAAGAAAACTACAAAACACTACTTCAGGAAATAAAACAGGACACGAGAAAATGGAAAGATATGCCCTGCTCATGGATGGGGGGAATTAACATTGTCAAAATGACAATAATTCCCAAAGCATTGTACAAATTCAATGTGATCCCTATAAGGATACCATGACATTCTTCAAAGAAATGAAGCAAACACTCCTGAAATTTATATAAAACAATAAGCCCCCATGAATAGCTAAAGCAATTCTTGGGAAAAAGAAAATGGGAGGAATCAACCTCCCTAACTTCAAGCTCTACTACAAAAGAGTAATAACTAAAACAGCATGGTATTAGAACAAAGGGATAGCTGTAGACCAATGGAACAGAGTTGAATATACTGACATCTCTCCCCAAGCATATGATCATCTAATCTTCGATAAGGGGGCAAGTAAAGTGAAGTGGAGCAAGGAAAGCATCTTTAACAAATTGTGCTGGAAAAACTGGATGGATACCTGCAAAAAATTGGGCTCAGATCTCTGCCTAACGCCATGTACAAAAGTAAGATCAAAGTGGATTAAAGACCTCAACATCAGACCGGAATCCATAAGGTACATTGAAGACAAAGTTGGCAAAACCCTCATGATATTGAAGCTAATGGTTTTTTCAAAGATGTCACGGCAATGGCCAAGCAAGTGAAAACAGAGATAGACAAATGGGACTATCTTAAACTAAAAAGCTTCTGCACCTCAAAAGAAACAATGACCAAAATACAAAGACAGTCTACAGAATGGAAAAGGATATTTGCCGAATACACACCCGACAAGGGGTTGATATCAAGGATATGCAAATTACTGGTTGAACTCCACAAGAAGAAAACATCCAACACCATAAAAAATGGGGGGAAGAAATGAACAGAAACTTTTGCAAAGAAGAAATCTGAATGGCTAAAAGGCACATGAGAGAATGCTCTACATCATTAATCATCAGGGAGATACAGATCAAACCAACGAGATATCATTTCACACCACAGAAACTCGCCCGCATCCAAAAGAACAAAAGCAACTGGTGCTGGCACGGATGTGGCGAGAAAGGGACCCTCCTTCACTGCCGGTGGGAATGCCGACTGGTCCAGCCCTTTTGGAAAACACTATGGATGATTCTCAAAAAATTAGAATTTGCGCTCCCATTTGACCCAGCAATACCACTCTTGGGACTATATCCTAGAGAGGCAAAAAAGTATAGTCGAAGTGACATCTGCACCTGTTTGTTCATTGCAGCGCTCTTTACAATAGCCAGAATCTGGAAAAAAATTGAGTGCCTGAGAACAGATGACTGGTTAAAGAAACTTTGGTACAGTTACACAATGGAGTACTATGTAACTGTTAGAAAAGATGAAGTCATGAAATTTACATAAAAGTGGTACTACATGGAAAGTATCATGTTAAGCGAAATGAGTCAGAAAGAGTGGGATGGACACAGAAAGATTGCATTCATCTGGGGAACATAAAGTAAAATAATGGGAGACTAACTCCCAGGAGTGATCGAGATTAGCACCAGGAATTTTGCTCCATGACTTGGAGGCCAGCCACACATGCTAGGGGAAAAGGAAGCTCAGATAGAGAAGGGAGCACCAAATAAAGGGTGTTGGGAGATCCTCCCAGGATGGGAGAAGCATGCTGAAAGTAGACTATAGACCAAACATGATTGCCACTCAATGCCTCTCTTGAAAACCACAGAACCCAATAGGAGAGAGAGAGAGAGAGAGAACAAAAGGGAACGACCTGCCATAGAGGCAGGGTTGGATGGGGAGGACTGGGGATGGGAGGGATGCTGGGACCCATGGTGTTGGGAGATAGGCGCTGGTGGAGGGATGGGTACTTCATCATTGTATAACTGAAATCCAAGTACAAAAATGTTTAAGTCTATAACTGTACCTTGTGGTGTTTAACTAAAAAAACAAAACAAAACAAAACAAAAACAAAGTCTGTCTATCAACTTGTCAACATATAAAGATTTTAACTACTCTATTCATCTTCCTTGTAAAATAGATTCTCCCAGGAAGGAAACAAGATATGCTGGATTTCTGCAATCAGAGCCAAAGCCACTGGCCCTGCACTGCCCACTATGTCTGGCCACCCAGTCCAAAGCTGTTCCATGTGAAATGCTCCTGCAGGTAGAGATCAGTCTCCTGAGTCACTCTGTTATTTAGGCCATTCTATTGCTGGGCAATTTTGAATATTCAGGACCATCTGAGATAACAGAAAATTTATTTCCTGGAGAGACATTATTCACTGATTTTATCCTTACTATCTCTTTTATTGCCCAAAAGAGAACCACCAAAGTTGCTTACCAAATTGTCAACTTCCTTCCTAAACTGATTTTATCTTTGCAGTCAACTTTAAACTAAATAGAGGAAATGGACCACATGTAGTAGGCTTTAGAGATGAGCTCAGAGGTTTTAAAAAAAGGTTTAGTTGGCAGAAAATATAAGTCACAAACATCATCTCTGATGCACTCTATTTTATGTGTTTGAAGCATGCATATTTCCATTTATGAAAACATGTGTCTTTGCAGCTTTCTGCCTGAAAAGCTGCATGTTAAAAATATAAGTAGAAGCTGTAGATATATCAATGGGCTAAGCACATGAGTCTTATGGGGAAATCCTGGGTTTTATTCCCAAACAATAGGAGCAGAGAGTACTCCAAGTACTGCCTAGTGTGCCCAAAAAGTCCCCCCCCTCTCTCTCCCTCTCTGTCTCTCTGAACTTTCATATATATGGAGCGATAGCACAGCAGGTAGGGTGTTTGCCTTGCATGCGGCCAACCAGGGTTCAATTCCCAGCATTCCCTGAGCACCACCAGGAGTAATTTCTGAGTGCAGAGCCAGGAGAAATACCTGTGCATTGCCAGGTGTGACCCAAAAAGAATATATATATATATATATATATATATATATATATATATATATATACATTTTCCCTTCAATGTTGATAATATTAAGAAAAAGAGTGGCTTCCATGCCTGGTAAATTCATTCCTTCAAAGTTGCACCTTATCTTTTTTTTCTGTATTAGGAGAGAACTAAAGAAGAATGTCATTCCTTGGGGGACCCATGAGCCAGCTTCACATTCTACTCAATTTAAAAGGCAGAGTCTATATAGAGTCCCACAGCGCAGCTAAATAGTTTGGGGAAATTCACTAGTTTATCACAAGCTAAGTAAGAGCTAAATAAGATACTTTCCACATATCAGATGAACAATTTTTACTTTCCCTGTGTGACCACCAAAAGAAACTTTATCTTAAACACATTCAAAAGAAAACCTTGCTCACACTCCCTAGTTTGCTGGAATACATTTTATTCAAATAGCATGACTTCTTTTCCTTTATATGCCCTCACAAAACATCAGTGTGTAATTCTGGAATTTTCCTTCATTCATAGGAAGACCAGGTGGTGCTCTACAAAGGCGTTTTGTGGTGAGACATTTTTTTTCTCCTTTAAGGTAGAAAGTAAAGACATTATTGCCTGCTCCCCTCGTGGTCTCTGCAAGCAGTCAGATTCCATTATGCTTTGGTAAGAAAATCTAAACTCCTGGGATAAGTAAGCACGTTGTGCAGAAAGAGATGTAGCTTCTTTGTGTTCTCACAGTATAGAATGAAAAAAAATGGAAACTCACCCCAAAGGGAAGACAATTTTAACACCCCAAATTTCACATGGTAATTCTACTGGCATTAGGCATCCTTAGAAGCATACACACACACACACACACACACACACACACACACACACACACACATTCAAACCCATTGTGGGATGGAGGATTGTTCTAATAGTAATATGAAGATTATAGTTTTTATGAAATGAAGGAAGCTTCCCAAAAACCCTTAGTTTTTCTATACAGTCATTTTCAAACATAGTTATATTGATAGGTGTCACAGATAATTTTCAAGAAAACTAACATAAGCCCAAACAAACAATAGAAATTGATTTTATTCCAATATTATCATCAGCAAAAAGGGTGAAAGAATAAAACAAGTGTGTTTCCTCACTGTAACTGTCAATGTCACTCTCTTCAGTCCCTACAAATAAAAAAAGGCTGAAGATTTTTAAAGGTTGTTAAACTCATAGAAAAATTATACCAGGCATTGGTGGGGAAGTTGATATGTTAAACACACTAAATTATTCCTAAATTTTCAAATGTCTCTCTGTAATCAGGGCATCTGTGTTTGTAACTTAGCACCCATCACTTAAAAGTTTCTACTTTTCCTTAGACAGGAAGTAGGGCAGTGTTGCTACAGTGGAAGCAGAAGGGGTAGAAATATGACAGCAGATAATCCAGTTAGCACAACTGGTCAATTAAATCGAGTCTACAGATGCTGTAGCCAGTCAAACAAATAATGGAAATGGACAAGGCATGGAGACGGTGGATACATGAGAGGAAGCACAGCTCAGTAGCTTTCTCTGTAACCCCTCTCCTTTGCCCGTGTAGCCTGTAGAAGGCAGAAAAGTAACAGGTCTTTCACTGGGGCTGGAGAACAAAGGAAGGCCAAAGGGACCAAGAACGAAAGGACAGCGATCCTGGAGTTAGCTGCAGAGCCCAGACTACATTACAGAACAGCAGGCTTCATACTGGGAAGACAACAGGGAACAGGACGTGAGACACAGTCCACAGGAAAGCAAACCCAGTGTGGGCCACGATACATGACATCTTACTTGGGAAAGAGAGAAACGATGCCACCCCAACAGCAGAAGCATACTTGAGAACTGCAACACAAAAACAGCCAGGTGCTGGGGAATTATTTTACACGGATTATTCCCACAGACCCACCCACTCAGGATATAGTTAAGATCTGCTGCTGCGAGCATTCCCCTCAGTCTTTACAGTGCAGAGATTTCATTTGGCACAAACTTTTCTGAATTGTAGACTTGCAAGAGGATGGGAGACGTAGACCAAGAATGACGAAGAACAACAAGCGTCCCAAGTACATTTGCTCACTTATCTGTAAGTGTAACATGGAATATTTTTATGCCAACGGACATATTGCATGCTTTCAAATTCCAGTCATGTGGCAAGAATTTATCTTCTATATTTCTGTAGAATTTTTTTATGTGCAGATATACCACATCTTCTTTATCCAAATATCCAACAGATTCAATTATCTGTTAATAGGCTCAGAGTTTATTTCCATAGCTTGGTTATTATATACAAAGCTCCAGTGAACACTCAAATGCATCTATATTTTAAAGTTAGTGTTTTCATGTTTATTAGATACTCAGAAGCAGACAGACTAGCTAAGTCACATGCTTTTCTTTGGGAAATCTCCATACTGTTTTTCATAGTGGCTATATCAATTTATAGTATACCAACAGTGTATGGGGTTTCTCTGTTCTCTATATATACACCAGTAACAACCATTCCAACAGGTTTTAAGTGGTATTTTATTGGAGAGGGAATATATATAACCTCACTCATTATGTGGAAGGTAAAAGAACAAAGCAAACAAAACAAAACATAAACTAGCCCATATTCTGAAAACGCAATGGTGGTTACTAGAGGGAAAGAGGAATTGTGGGGTCCAGTGGTCTGACAGGAAAATAAACTATACTTTGGGCCATACTGTAATATATACAGTTGTTAAATATTAAGCCAGATACCTGAAACGGGGCTCGGCGCAGTGCTATGGAGAATGGTGCAGGTGACGGGAAAGACGAGCCGGGCACGCCAGGCCTGCAGGCCACTAGCGAAGACATCCATGGGCCAAGACAGCACGGAGCTCCTTGCCTGGCTTGAATGTTGAAGTTCCCTGAAGGAGATAGACCCGACTCTGCTGCTGAAGACTTGCCTGATCACAGATGTCCCATGCACTTGCTTCATCACACCATTATTATAATTCTGCACTGAGGGAGACCCCAGACTCACGGCACTAAATGTCATCCAGGAATCTGGATTCTAAGCAGGAGAGGCCAGAGCAATGACAGGGAGAAAACCCTGGGCCTCACACATACAAGAGGAATTTGATATCAAAGGCTATAAGAGAAGAAACAATTAAGTGGTTTTCACTGGGGCACCTTGGAGGGGCAGTGGGTTGAGTTTCCCTCCCCGCCCCAAGCAGAACCCCAGTAGCCAAAATCCTCCCGAACCTAGCCACAGCCATGCTCAAGGCCACTCTCCACAAGCCCGGAGGAGAATCACTCATAGAAGGATCCAGCAGAGGAGCCCAGGTATGCTGGACTCATGGCGCAGATCTCCAATCCCACTCAGATCAGGGCTGGGCCTCCTCCACCCAGATCTCCAGTTTTCCAATAGCTTGGCAGTCACTCACAAACGTCCCCCCGGCGCCATGTAATCTCATCAATGGCAAAGATCCAGAGACTATTAAACAAAACTCCTGGAAGAGAGCAAAGCAGTATTTACCTCTCAGAGATCTCAGCAAGCTATGGAGTGTATCTTGCCCACAGGCAGAGCCTGGCAAGGTACCCGTGATGTGTTCAATATGCCAAAAATAGTAACAATAACAGATCTCATTCCCCTGACCCTGAAAGAGAACCCAATATCCCATCTGCTACACTAGCATGCAACAGGGATGAGTGGAGATGTTGCTGACACCCGCTCAGCAAATCAATGAACAGTGATACAGTGATAGTGATACAGTGATATCTGAAACTATGTAATGCTATTTTAACATGTGATTCATATGTTACTCATCTTACTTATACATGCTGTTAACTGCAAAGCCACAAGATCCCCTGATTTTAGGGAATCAACCTTGCCCAACTTCCCTCAACTTAATCATGATTGTAAATTCTTATCGTATGGTACTTTTGGACTTGGAACCATGATGTAACTCAACACTATTTCTCTTTTTCTTACTTTTCTATTTTTTGTTTGTTTGCTTATTTTTTGAGTCACACCTGGAAGTGCTCATTAGTTTCTCTCTTGGTTCTGCATTCAGGAATTACTCCTGGCACTGCTCAGAGGACCATATGGGGTACCAGGGATTGAACCCAAGTTGGCCAAATGCAAGGCAAATGCCCTACCCACTGTCCTATGGCACCACCACTCCCAATACCATTTATGTACTGTGACTAAACTGTTTATCATGTTGGATAAGAAGTGAAATGTCCTGCAGGTGTTCTAATTCAGGCCCCTTGAAAATCCTGATTTCCAGCAACTGACTTTAGTAGCTTTGTTAAGCTATGCTCCCTGGGCTGGACAGCCTCCAAATAAAGGCCTCCTTGCTTCTCCCCCCCCATAAAATTCATCTCCATGTGCTTGATTAAATGATCTTCCTTTACAATGCTAGAAACCGAAATTGTAATGAGCAAAGTTCAAGATCAAGGTAAAGATAGGAGAAGGACTTCTACTGAGGAGAAAATCTATCTAAGTCTTAGTGAGGACAATGAGACATGAGTGCGTGCTGGTCATTACCCTAGCTGGTATTTCCAGTGGCATCCTCTTTCTTGAGTGAATCCAGTTCTTTCAATAGTACACACACAAAAAAACACAATCAAGTTGTGTTTTGACAATCACACTAGACAACTGACAACCCAGTTTCATTCACATTAACTTATGACATTTTTCAGGGAAAGAAATGAATTTTATTATCGGTTCATGGGAATCAAACCTGGCAATAGCCACAGACTGAGCTTCTACCTTATCTGGCGCAAGACTGTCATGTCTGTCCTAGTACTGATTCTCACCGAATCTCAGTTGTTGGCTACTGAGCACGCGTGTAGCTAAGAGCAGATGCAGACAGACATAGGCACCAAGGAGAAAACTGACGCGAACTTCTGGGGTGAGGGGTGAGAAGAAAGAATAGTATTGCTTTGAGTTCTTATAGCAAAATTTATCCCTTAATGATAGTCTTTTTTAAAAAAGAAATTCAATGGGTTGCAAATCTGGAAGACACTTTAAGACAATTTTAAAACTCTTGTTAAGTCATTTGTTGACACAATTTGACTAAAAATATCCACTGAAAACTTAAGTGCCAGACTTTGGGAACTCATCACTGACTCAAAAATAGTTAAATGAATCAAAATTGACAAGGTTGCCAAGGAAATAAACTCTGATAAAAATATATTGTAGGAAAATGATTTCTCCTTAGAATCTACTAGAATAAAAGAGACTCTCACTAAATAATATAGTAGGATCATTCTTTGTCTCTTAAGAAGCCAATAGAAGACTAAAGGGAAAAAAATGTGTGGAATATTAGTGTTTTTAATTCAGCTAAATATTTTTTGATCAAGGTATTGTATTACTAACCAGGCCCGACCCTGCTTAGCTTCTGAGATCAGACGAGATCAGGCGCGTTCAGGGTGGTATAGTTAGGGCTGGAGCGATAGCACAGCGGGTAGGGCGTTCGCCTTACACGTGGCCAACATGGCCGACCCGAGTTCAATTCCTCCGCCCCTCTCGGAGAGCCCGGCTAGCTACTGAGAGTATTCGATATGCCAGACACAGTAACAACAAAGTCTCCAATGGAGACGTTACTGGGCCCGCTCGAGCAAATCGACGATCAACGGGAGGGCCTTTACCTTTACCTTTTTTATTGTATTAAGTAATTTGTGGGGGACAAAACACAATTGCTCCAACATAATCTTTAACACAAAAACAAAAGCCAGAGTTTTATAGCTACAGTAAAGACAGAAAGGTATTAAAACACTTGAAAATGATAATCAGATCTCATGGAATTCAGGAAATAAGAGATATTGGGTGGAAGAAAAGTTTTTTTTTTAATTTTTTTTTTTATTAGTGAAACACCATGAGGTACAGTTGTAGATTTACAATTTTTTGTGTTTTGGTTTCGATTATACAATGATCAGATACTCAACCCTGCACCAGTGCCCATTTTCCACCACCATGGATAATATCCCCCCACCCCCATCCCCCCCATTCCCCCCTGCCTCTGTGGCAGGGCAATCCCCTGTGTTCTCTCTCTCTCCTTTTGGGTGTTGTGGTCTGCAAAAGAGGCATTGAGTGGCAGACATGTTTAGTCCATAGTCTACATTCGACATGCATCTCCCCTCCTGGGAGGATCTTCCAAACACCCTTTATTTGGTGCTCCCTTCTCTATCTGAGCTGCCCTTTTCCCTAGAATGCCCGGCTGGCCTCTAAGCTATGGAGTAATCCTCCAGGTGCTGATCTCAGCTATTCATGGGTATTAATCTCATATTTTGTTACTTTATATCCTCCAGATGAATGCAATATTTCTATGCCTATCCCTCTCTTCTGACTCATTTCGCTTAGCATGATACTTTCCATATTGTACCACTTGTATGTAAATTTCATGACTTCATCTTTTCTAACAGCTACATAGTACTCCATTGTGTAGATGTACCAAAGTTTTTTTAACCAGTCATCTGTTCTTGGCCATTCAGGTTTCTTCCAGTTTCTGGCTATTGTAAAGAGTGCTGCAATGAACAAACAAGTGCAGATGTCACTTCGACTATACATTTTTGCCTCTCTGGGATATATTCCCAGGAGTGGTATTGCTGGGAGCTCAATTTCTAATTTTTTGAGAATCGTCCATACTGTTTTCCAGAAGGGCTGAACCAGTCGACATTCCCACCAACAGTGAAGGAATGTCCCTTTCTCGCCACATCCGCGCCAGCATCAGTTGTATTTGTTCTTTTGAATGTGGGCCAGTCTCTGGGGTGTGAGATGGTATCTCATTGTGGTTTTGATCTGCATCTCCATGATGATTAATGATGTAGAGCATTTTCTCATGTGCTTTTGTGCCATTCGGATTTCTTCTTTGAAATTTCTGTTCATTTCATTGCCCCATTTTTGGATGGGGTTGGATGTTTTCTTCTTGTGGAGTTTAACCAGTATTTTGTATATCCTGGATATCAACCCCTTGTCAGATGTGTATTCGGCGAATATCTTTTCCCATTCTGTAGACTGTCTTTGTATCTTGGTCACTGCTTCTTTGGAGGTGCAGAAGCTTCTTAGTCCAAGACAGTCCCATTTATCTATCTCTGTTTTCACTTGCTCAGCCAGTGGCATGGCATCTTTGAAGATACCATTAGCTTCAATGTCATGGAGGGTTTTGTCAACTTTGTCTTCAATGTGCCTTATGGTTTCTGGTCTGATGTTGAGGTCTTTAATCCATTTTGATCTTACTTTTGTACATGGTGTTAGGCAGAGTTCTGAGCATATTTTTTTTGCATGTAGACATCCAGTGATGCCAGCACAATTTGTTAAAGAGGCTTTCCTTACTCCACTTCACATTACTTGCACCTTTATCAAAGATTAGATGATGATATGATTGAGGGGAGATGTCAGTGTATACAACCCTGTTCCATTGGTCTGCAGTTCTGCCTTTGTTCCAGTACCATGCTGTTTTAATTCTTACTGCTTTTTAGTACAATTTGAAGTTCGGGAGGTTGATTCCTCCCATTTTCTTTTTCCCAAGAATTGCTTTAGCTATTCGTGGGGGCTTATTGTTCCATATAAATTTCAGGAGTGGTTGCTCCATTTCTTTGAAGAATGTCATGGGTATCTTTATAGGGATTGCATTGACTTTATACAATGCTTTCGGTAGTATTGCTATTTTGACAAACTTAAGTCTCCCGACCCATGAGCAGGGGATATCTTTCCATTTCCTCATGTCCTCTTTTATTTCCTGAAGTAGCGTTTTGTAGTTTTCTTTGTACAGGTCCTTTACTTACTTAGTTAAGCTGATTCCTAAGTACTTGATTTTCTGGGGCACAATTGTGAACGGGATTTTTTTATTTATGTCGCTTTCTTCTCTCTCACTGTTTGCATATAGGAAAGCCATGGACTTTTGGATATTATTTTTATAGCCAGCAACTTTACTATACGAGTCTATTGTTTCTAGGAGTTTTTTGGTGGAGGTTATTGGGTTCTCTAAGTATAGTATCATATCATCTGCGATTAGTGAGAGCTTGATTTCTTCCTTTCCTACCCGAATGTCCTTAATATCTTTTTCTTGCCTAATCGCTATTGCAAGTACTTCCAGTACTATATTGAACAGCAGTGGAGATAGTGGGCATCCTTGTCTTGTCCCTGATCTTAGAGTGAAGGCTCTCAGTTTTTCCCCATTGAGGATGATGCTTGCTGTAGGCTTGTGGTAGATTGCTTTAATTATGTTGAGGAAGGGCCCCTCTATACTCATTTTGGCTAGGCTTTTCATCATAAAGGGGTGCTGGATCTTGTCAAATGCTTTCTCTGCGTCGATTGATATAATCATATGGTTTTTATCTTTTCTTTTGTTGATATGATGGATTATGTTGATTGATTTCCGAATGTTGATCCATCCTTGCATCCCTGGGATGAATTCTACTTGGTCATGGTGTATGAGCTTTTTGATGAGTAGTTGTATTCTATTTGCTAGTAGTTTGTTGAGGATCTTTGCATCTGTGTTCATCAGGGATATTGGTCTGTAATTCTCTTTCTTTGTGGTATCTCTGTCTCCTTTTGGTATCAGTGTGATATTTGCTTCGTAGAAACTGTTCGGAAGTGTTTTTTTATATTTCAATTTCGTGGAAAAGCTTAAAGAGGATTGGGATTAAGTCCTCTTTAAAGATTTGGAAGAATTGACTAGTGAATCCATCCGGGCCAGGACTTTTGTGCTTGGGGAGATTTTTATTACCATTTCAATTTCCTTGATGGTGATAGGTCTGTTTAGGTATTCCAGGTCTTCTTGGTTCAGCCTTGGGAGTCTGTAGGAGTCTAGGAATTTATCCATTTCCTCGAGGTTTTGATGTTCCGGTGCATAAAGCTTCTCAAAGTACTCCATGAGGATCCTTTGAATTTCTGTAGTTTCCATTGTAATGACCCCCTTTTCATTTCTGATTCGGTTTATTAGGGTTTTCTCTCTCCCTTTCTTTGTGAGTTTTGCTAGAGGCTTATCGATCATGTTAATTTTCTCGAAGAACCAGCTCTTGGTTTCATTGATCTTTCGTATTGTTTTTTGGGTTTCCATCTCTTTAATATCTGCTCTGAGCTTTATTATTTTCTTTCTCCTGTTCGGGTTGTGCTCCTTTTTTTGGTCCTTCTCCAAGCTCTTAAGCTGTGATGTTAGGTTACTTATGTTTGCTCGCTATTCCTTCCTGAGGAATGCTTGTGGAGCTATAAACTTTCCTCTTAACACAGCTTTTGCTGTGTCTCATAAATTTTGGTAACTCGTGTTCTCATTTTCATTCGTTTCTAGGAATCTTTTCATTTCCTCTTTGATTTCCTGTCTAAGCCACTCGTTGTTCAATAGAGCACTGTTTAATTTCCAGGTGTTTGATTTAGTTTTCTGTTTTTGTGTGTGATTTACTTCTATTTCTGCGCGTTATGGTCTGATAACATTGTTGATACAATCTCTATCTTCTTAATTTTACAGAGGCATGTTTTGTGGCTCAGCATGTGGTCTATATTGGAGAATGTTCCATATACGCTTGAGAAGAATGTGTATTCAGCTTTTTGTGGATGAAGTGTCCTGTATATATCTACTAAGACCCTTTCTTCCATTGTTTCCCTCAGATGAAGTATGTCCTTGCTAAGCTTGAGTCTGGTTGATCTATCAAGAGGTGACAAAGCGGTGTTGAATTCTCCCACTAGTATTGTGTTGCTATTGATGTCTTTTTCCAAATCTATGAGTTGTTGTTTTAAGTACTTTGCTGGTCTCTCATTAGGTGCATATACATTTATTATTGTAAGTTCTTCCTGTTGTACAGATCCTTTGATCAATAAGAAATGGCCTTCACTGTCTCTTATGAACTTCTTCACTCTGAAATCGATGTGGTCTGATATTAGGATGGCTACCCCACCTTTTTTATGGGAGCTGTTTGCCTGTAGGACTGTTTTCCAGTCTTGGACTCTGAGTCTGTCTTTGCTTTGACTATTGAGATGTGTTTCTTGCAGGCAGTAGAATGTTGGGTTTAATTTTCTAATCCATCCTGCCACTCTATGCCTTTTAATTGGTGCGTTTAGTCCATTGACATTGAGAGAGATTATTGTTATGGGATTTTGTCCCATTGTTCTGTTGAAATTTGGTGTATTTGAGGGGCCTTTCTTGCCTTAAAGTAGCCTATTTAGTTGTTCTTGTAAGCATGGTTTTGAGTCTATGAAGTTCCTGAGCTATTGTTTGTCTGTGAAACTGTGTGTTGTTCCTTCTATTATGAATGAGAGTCTCGCTGGGTAAAGTATTTTTGAGGAGGCATTTATTTCATTGAGTTTTTTCACTATCCCACCACTGTTTTCGGGACATGAGGGTTTCATCAGAAAAATCAGCTGTGAATTTTAAGGATGCTCCTTTGTAAGAGATTTCTTTCTTCGATCTTGCTGCTTTCAGAATTTTGTCTCTGTCTAAGGTTTTGGTCATTTTGATCAGAATGTGTCTTGGGGTATTTTTATTTGGATTTCATCTAGCTGGTACCCTTCGGGTCTCCTGAATGTGGTCATAAGTTTTCTTCAGCTCTGGAAATGTTTTAGCAATGATGTCTTTGACAGTTTCTTCTTCATCAAGGTTTTCTTCCTGTACCTCTGGGACTCCAATAATTCTTATGTTACCCCTCTTGGCTTTATCACGATCTTCTCTTGCCATCTGTGCCCGAATTGTGAGTCTCTTTTCCATTTTCTGCTCTTTTCTGGAGAGTCTCTGAACTTCATCTTCGAGCTCACTGATTCTGTTCTCAGCCGCTCTTACTCTGCTGCTGCGGCCTTCCACTGAGTTTTTTAATTCGCCTACGAGATTTTTCAGGTCTGACATTTCCGATTGCATTCTCCTCATTTCTGCCTTCAAATACTCTTGTCTTCTGTTGGCATTGCTTTCCATTGTTTCTTTTAGTTCCCTAAGCATCCTAAGTAGCTCCCTTCTGAATTCCTTGTCAGAGGGGTTGTCTAACACTACAGTACTGTTGGTGTCATCTGGGCTAGACTCTTCAATAAGAAAGTTTGGTGGGTTTTTGCGTTGCTTTACTATTGTGAGAAGTGTGGTTTAGTCCTTCACGTTCACTGTTACTATTCGGCTTGATATGCAGTGTGAGTTAAGATAGGCTTATGAGTTATTGGCTACTGTGTTTCTAGTGACTGAGCTAAATTAGAGAAGATTCCATCTAAGAAGGTAGCTTATGGTTCCAATGGCATATTGTAGTGGGAAAATATATAACGTGGCCGCGGCTCCGGAAAGAGTCCCTGGCACTGCACAAGGAGTTGGGAACGTCTACGGTTGGAATGAGGAGCCGTTCAGCTTTGTTGCCCAGAGTTGGGCCTCCGTGCCCTTCCCGCGCAGATTAGGGGAGAAAACCGGCTTTCTAGGAGATGGAGCTAGCTTTGCATGCGCAGAGAGGGTCCCAGGTCCTTGGGGGCGGGCTGTACCTGGTTGGAATTGAAGCCTTTCAGCTTTTTTGCCCAGAGCTGGGCCTCCGTGACTGTCCCGCGCAGATCAGGGGAGAAAACTGGCTTTCTAGGAGATGGATCTAGCTGCGCATGCCCAGAGACTGTCCCAGGCCCTTGGGGGCGAGCTGTACCTGGTTGGAATTGGAGCCGTTCAGCTTTGTTGCCCAGAGCTGGGCCTCCGTGACTGTCCCGCGCAGATCAGGGGAGAAAACCGGCTTTCTAGGAGATGGAGCTAGCTGTGCATGCACAGAGAGGGTCCCAGGTCCTTGGGGCCGGGCTGTACCTGGTTGGAATAGGAGCCGTTCAGCTTGGTTGCCCAGAGCTGGGCCTCTGTGCCTGTCCCGCGCAGATTAGGGGAGAAAACCGGCTATCTAGGAGATGGAGCTAGCTGTGCATGCGCAGAGAGGGTCCCAGGTCCTTGGGGGCAGGCTGTACCTGGTTGGAATAGGAGCCGTTCAGCTTTTTTGCCCAGAGCTGGGCCTCCATGCCCGTCCCGCGCAGATCAGGGGAGAAAACCGGCTTTCTAGGAGATGCATCTAGCTGCGCATGCCCAGAGACTGTCCCAGGCCCTTGGGAGCGGGCTGTACCTGGTTGGAATTGGAGCCGTTCAGCTTTGTTGCCCAGAGCTGGGCCTCCATGCCTGTCCCGTGCAGATCAGGGGAGAAAACTGGCTTTCTAGGAGATGGATCTAGCTGCGCATGCCCAGAGACTGTCCCAGGCCCTTGGGGGCGAGCTGTACCTGGTTGGAATTGGAGCCGTTCAGCTTTGTTGCCCAGAGCTGGGCCTCCGTGACTGTCCTGCGCAGATCAGGGGAGAAAACCGGCTTTCTAGGAGATGGAGTTAGCTGTGCATGCGCAGAGAGGGTCCCAGGTCCTTGGGGCCGGGCTGTACCTGGTTGGAATAGGAGCCGTTCAGCTTGGTTGCCCAGAGCTGGGCCTCCGTGCCCGTCCCGCGCAGATCAGGGGAGAAAACCGGCTTTCTAGGAGATGGAGCTAGCTGTGCATGCACAGAGAGGGTCCCAGGTCCTTGGAGGCGGGCTGTACCTGGTTGTAATAGGAGCCGTTCAGCTTGGTTGCCCAGAGCTGGGCCTCCGTGCCCGTCCCGCACAGATCAGGGGAGAAAACTGGCTTTCTAGGAGATGGAGCTAGCTGTGCATGCGCAGAGAGGGTCCCAGGTCCCTGGGGTGCGGGCTGTTTCTGGTTGGAATAGGAGCCGTTTAGCTTGGTTGGAAGAAAAGTTTTATGAAGACACTCATTTTAGTTTTTCTTCCGGGAAAATGCTAATCCATAGTGATTATGTCTGGAATACTGTAGTCAGAAGTGTCCCCAAAGGAGGATCCATCTGGAATATTTAGTAAAAACAAAACAAAACGAAACTGTCCCATGGGGACTTATGCATGAGTTAATCAATGAGGCATCCATAAATCAGTCATCTATCACAAGCCTCTATATCAACAGAATTATTATCAAACCAGTTACTATAGTAACAATTTTGTACCAAAGCAAACTTGCTTAAGTTTTTTGTTTACCATATTTCATCTTTTCAGAAATTCTGAAAGGTTTCCACAAAGAAACTTCACTAAAAAAATTGTTTAGAGTAAAGTACTTGGAGTCGGCTGCTGGGGCTGTGTCTCTTGGGGCGGAGAGGACTCTCATCTGCCCTTTTTGGGTTCCCTGAGTGAAAATAGCCTGGCATTTTCACTCTGATCAGAGAATCAGAGGCACTGAGCTGATACCGTGAATGAGAACACCAAATCACTACTCAGACTAATGGAACTCAAAGCTCTGCTCTTAGTTCCCATGAAGCACCAGGAATGATGATAAAATTAAGGAACTCAGCTGCAACAACAGATGGGGAAAGCATCCAGGAAAGTCATCAAGTAGAGCAGAACTTCTAATGATATTTAAACAAGATTTTAGAAAATATAATCTCCTTGATGTTCACTGGAGTGGGAGAAAGAATTTGAAAAAAGCAAAGACGAAAAACATTAACTCAATCAAACAAAAATGAAGGTGCTAAGGAGAACAGTAGCAGGATTCAGCAACAGTGGGAAGAAGCCAAAAAATGAATCAGTAACTTTGAAGAAAAGACATATGACATCATCAACAAGAAGGGTTGGAGTAGAGGCTTTTAACTAAAGAAAATTTAATAGACAAAAGAAAAATGAACAACCACTTAACCATTGGGTTTCCAGGATAAGAACAAGAATAAAAGAAAGAATAACAGGTGTGAGAGTTAAAGCTGAACACTTATCCTCTGAGGAGGGAGACTAGAGTAAGGATTCAAGAAGGACAGAGTGTCAGACGAAGTGAACCCAAATTAACAATACCAAGACAAAGTTTAATCAAATTCTCAGGACGAAAAAATTCCTTAAAGTGGAAAAAAGGGAATCAAAGCCTCAAATACTGAGGGAACCACATAAAATTCACATCAGATTTCTCAAATAAAACTCAATGAGCAATTGCTGCAACATGGATGGAACTGGAAGGCATTGTGTGGAATGAAAGAAGCAAGCCAGAAGTAGAAGGACAAGCACAGAATGTGTCATTCTAAGTGGTATTTAGAGCAACTGGATGGATGGGAAATGAAACTGTTTAAAGAGGGGATACGTATATCACCTTTGGTCCTAGACTATGGGGAGGAGAAGAAAAGAAATAGAGTTAGGGGAAGGAGAGTAGAGAGAGATGAGAAGAAATGGGAGTAAGGGCCAATGAGACCCAGGCAAATTGGAGATGTTAAGGAATAATGGAGCCAAATACCCAAACCACAGATTTGACAATGCAGAAATTTCAAGACCCAGACTTGAACAACCAGATTTAAAGGGTACCTGTCAAGAAGGCAGGTAGGGGGCTGCGGTAGGTGTGTAGGAGAGGAAATCTGGAAATACTGGTGAGGGAAGTTAATACTGTTGGTGGGATTGGTGATGGAAAACTATATGTCTAAAGCCCAATAACTTTATAATTCAAGGTACTCTAATTAAAACAAAAATGCTATGAGTAAAAAGTGAATGGAGTAATATATTGAATAAAAGAACAAACTGAATGAACATAATCTCCAACCCCGAATCTCCTAATTTCCAGGTTTTAGTTTATGCACGTGGAAAAGCAGACTCTATTGGAAAGAGAGATAAAGCAAGTCTTTTATCTAAACCAGCTCTGAAATACCAATTAACTCCCTGTTTTTAATGGTAAAAAGACACAAATCCTTATAGAAAAAAGTCATAGAATATTTTAATATCAATATTTTTCTAAATATTATTGGAATGAACTCTCCTATGAAAAGGTACAGAGTGGGCAGATGGATTAGAAAGCAAAGATTTTACAGCTTACAGTCGATACACATGAATTCTCATGATAAACACAGGCAAATAGTGAAAAGTTGTAAAACAATTGTACAAGGCTAATTGTCCATTTTTTAAAAGGAAGGGATGGACGGTATTTTATCATGTGAAATAGCATTTAGACTAATAAAAGTAGTAAGAGATAAGCATGAACATTACATACTTGTAAGGGATTAATAGATCAAAAGAAATTAACTCTTACCAACACATGCATACTAACTGAAGGAGCAGGTAAGTGTTTAAAGCAACTGTTTATAAACCTGAGGAGGCAATACGATATAAGCAGAAGACTTTGACATTCTTATTCTCTTCACTGGTCAGACCAACTGGATTGAACATCAGTAAGAAAACAAGAGCCCTTATGAGGGGAAAAAATAAAAATTTGACTTAATAGACATGTCCAAGACCTTCTAATCCCAAGCTGAATACCATTCTCCAGTGTGGTGACATATTCTCCAGGATATACAACATGCTAAGGCACAATTCAAGTCACCATAATAAAAATTATATACAATTACATGAAGATGTAAATTAATCATAAAAATGAAGAAGGAAAAATGTCAGAGTAATATTACAGCAAGCAAGTAGCTTACCTTACATGTGACTAACCTAAATTCGAATCTCAGCACCCCATATAATCCCCGGCATTGCTAGGAGTAATCCCTGAGCACCACCTGGTATAACCCAAAAAACCAAAAACAACTTTGGGAAAAAATTCCAACATTTGAAAACTTGAACTTTTTTCACTAGTAGTAACTACTGGATTCTAGAGAAAATCAAGAGACAAGAAAAGATTCTCAAAACAAATCTCTCAGAACCTATCGGACACTTCAAAAGCAGAACCAAAGGGGAAGTCCACAGGAAACAAGCTAAAGCTCAAATAAACAACCTAACCTCACAGATTGAAAAACTAGAAAAACCAGGTCTGTGCTTTAATCCCTGTAGTACCTCTCCAACCTTTGTAAATAATTTTTTTTTTTTGCTTTTTGGGTCACATCCGGCGATGCACAGGGGTTACTCCTGCCTCTTCACTCAGGAATTACTCCTGGAGGTGCTTGGGGGACCATATGGGATGCCAGGAATCGAACCCAGATTGGCTGCGTGCAAGGCAATTCCCTACCCGCTGTGCTATCACTCCAGCCCCTGTAACTAAAATTTTTATAGAGAAAAAGAGAGATGGGCAAAAGAAAAAGAACACCAACTGACCAGGAGAAAATATTTAGACTGCACACACGAGGTAAAGAGCATGCCCAAGACACAGAGAATTGCTCACGACGCTCAATAACCCCATCAAAGTGTGGGGAGAGGAGATGAACGGACCATTCCTGCAGCCAAATGATAGAATGGTGTTAAGTTCTGTTAAGCCAAATAAGTCAAAGGGAGAAAGACATAGCAACAGACAGCAACTATAAGAAAGAGTGATCATCATTTATAAAGGAAACACAAAAATGACAATGAAATGCCATCTCACACTAGTGAGAATCTCAAGTCAAAAAGACAGATGCATTCAGAGTTGCAGGACATGCGGTGATAAAAGAACTATAGAAATTCACTAACAGTGGGAATGGTTCATCAACTAGGGAAAACAGTATGAAGAGTTTTCAACAGAAGTAAGAACAGAGCTTCCAGAGGACCCAAGGCATTCATTAGAACATTTGCACAATTATATTCACTGCCACACTTTGAAAATAGGTTATAGAAACAGCCCCAAATGTCCAACAAGAAATGAATAAAGATGCTGTCATAGAGATACACGATGTAATACTACAGAGCTGTAAGATGACATTTGGAAGTTTTCTGAAAGATAGATGGAACAGCAGTTGTCTTGAGTCAAATAAGTCACGAGGAGCAAGACAATATGAGTGACGTCAGTCATCTATGGTACAGAGAGAAACAAAACAAGGAAACAGTATTGAAAGATGACAAACCAACAAAGCAGTGGGGGGAAAGGAAGAGACAGATAAAAATAATGTAAGAACATTGGTGGTGAGGGGCAGCAACTATTTATATCAAAACCACAAAGCTGAACACAAATGTAAACATTTTACCTTAACAATAATAATTTTACATGACTTTTTAAAAGGGAACAAAATGACTCAACCAGCACAGACCTGTTAAAAGCATGAATCCTGTACTGTCTAAAACAAAATAATTTAATGTATTAGAAAATTAAAGAGGATTTTCATGCTGAGGAAATGAGAAGAATGAGACAGCATGGAGGGGAAAGAAGTGACCAAGGCCATTTTCAGAAGTAGCTAAAGATAGACTGAAAGTGTAGTAAGTCAAACAGCCGATTACAGAGAAGGCAAGAAAGTTCGCAAAGTTTTTAAATGAAAACCAGCTTTATATTTCTTCATACTGTAACTATAGCTGTCAGTAATGGAAAGGCAGCCTGTGAAGAGGAGATGTATAAACACACATCATGCTCATGGTAATCCTGGAAGGTGTGGAATATAGAACACGAGAGCCTTTTTAAGGAGACCCAGATGCTGAGTGTGGGAGAGTGAATGCAGAGTCAAGTACAGCTTTCCTTGCCTCAGTAGTTATTATCTAAGCCACTTGGCTATAAAATATTTTTCCATGATGAAAGATTAGATACATTTTGGTAAAGGAAACAAAAATTATGACAAAAATGTGTAGAAATGACAGTTGCACGAGGCAAAACAATGTTGCCAACAATAATTTTCTGAGTCTTTCATTTGACCTTAGAAAGAACCTTAGAACCCTTTGAAGGGTTCATGTTAGATGCAGGTGATGAGAGAAATAGGATTGAAATTGTTACCAAGTTCTCTAAAACTTTAGTAAATCTCCCACCACAAAATTAAAATTATTTGAAATAATCATGCTCTTATTTGTCATCCTTTTTAAAAATCAGGAGGCAATACATGTATTTCAACATGTCCCACATCTTCCTCTTTTCAGGCCACTAAGGGCATGCATTCACTGTGTCCTATGTCCCTATTTTCTGACCAGGAAATGAATATTTGATAAAATCCCAAAGTGCAACTGATTAGTCAAGCTTTTAAACGAATACAGAATGTTTCCAACATATGTTTTGATGTTTTCAAACTGCCATATGTTTATATTGTAAAAAGGGGCTGCTTCATTTGTTGGATAGTAATCATACATTATGTTGACTGTGTCTGACATCATCCTGAATTTGAAACAGAGGAGGAAAGGTACCCTCATTCTAAAATTCACTTCCTAAGTAGAAGCTGCTTAGATTGTTCCCCAAAACTCATTCCAATAATGCTGAGAAAATTTCAATCTGTGAATAAAGATTTTAAAGTTATTTTTTCAAGTTTTTAAATTTAATTAAAGAAGTATGATCTACAAAGTAATTAATAGTTGAGAGTTCTAGACATAAAAACATACATAGGATGAGACCCCTTAACTGGACAAGGGAATGCATGTTGTAAGTTGATGATTCCAGGTCACCCTTGACCCCAGTTATCAGAAGGAAGAGGACAGGGAAGAAATAAATGGGGGAAGGAAGATGAGATAGAGAAGTACGGGGAACAGGACCCAGTGGCCTCAGGCAGATCGATAATGTGGGGATTTGTATAATTATATATCCAAACTGCAAACTCAGCAATACTGAAAACATGAATACTGATCTTTAAAAAATCTTAATGTTGCTAAACCACTAAGAAAAATATGACTAGAATCATTAATTCACAACACTCCAAGACATTTTTCAATCTCAGAGTGCAAGGCACCTTGTTTTCAAAGCTTGGAAACAATCCTTCATGCAACTGAATCCTAGATGTAGTAGTGTGGGACCATGCAGCAAGGGATGTAATGAACGACTCTAACATCCCGGAACTGTGTCTGCCTGACAGAGCACTGTATACAAACCCACTCCTGGCTTTTATTGGGCTGTACCAAGTGCGCAATTCTCCAGTGAGCCAGGAGATGGAAACTGTCAATTACAAAGAAATAGTTGGCAGACAGAATGAATATTTGTGTATAATTATCTCAGCATCCACGAACAGGCAAGTCTCTGGAATGGTGTACACAAATGTTAGTGTCCTTTCCCTACATAAAATATCCATTTTTACACTGTGTGAGATCAATGCCTAGCAGACGTGGTGATGCAGGATTCAGCCAATTTATTCTGCCAGTCACATGTGACCCAAGATGTTACTCGCCACTACACAGTGGCAGCTTTGGCCAAAAGCATAATTTTGAAAATTTTGACCCTCAGCATTCTTTTATCCATCCTGGAATCTCTTCACCAGTGCACATTTTCCACCACCAAGAACCCCAGTCCCCAGTATACCCCACCTCCTACCCACCTCCCACCTGTGTGGCAGATTTCCACTTTACTCTCTCTCCCTCTCTACTTTGATCACATTAAATATTAACAACAAAAGACCCACCTCTGTTATTTGGAATTTTCCCCAACATTCAGACCTGGCTGTTCATTCCTTAAAATCTCAGAGGACAGGAGTCAGAATGTGCTCTTAAGAAGTTACAGACTCTTGAATAATAGGTCTTTCTAGAGTCCCCATTTTCCTCATATATAAAATTAGAGCTGCTAGTAGCACAATGGTTAGGCGTTTGCCTTGCAACACAGCTGACTCAGGTTCAATTCCTCCGCGCCTCCCAGACAGCCGGGCAAGCTACTGACAGTATCCTGCCCGCACAATAGAGCCTGGCAAACTTCCCATGGTTTATTCAATATGCCAAAAACAGTAGCAATAAGTCTCACAATGGAGACATTACTGGTGCCCACTCAAACAAATTGATGAACAACAGGAGGACAGTGCTACAGTCTAACTCGGAACTTTCATATTGTTTTAACACCCATATTTCTTTTTGGTAAAATCCTAATTAGGGGTGTTAACCATCCTGGCTTTGAGAACTCATTATGAGTGGTGGCAGTTATTAATTTGCTTTATATTAGCATCTTAGGTTGTTGGGAGGAGAGAGAACTAACGTATCATCACCTTCTATGGGGTGATGAGGTTCTTTGCTGAGCTGCAGTACTTCAAAGCAGTATTTTCTAATCTTTTTTTGTGAGTTTAGACACATCTGAAAATCTGGGTGGGGGGGTAAAAGGCATGCATCCCTTTTTTGTAATAGCATTCTAGTATTTGCGTGCATTCACACATACACGCACACTTCTCCATATGTTGACTTCATGAATCATCACAGAATCCCTTGTTCAGAATGTTTTCATGATTATTTTAATATTCCAGTGTTTCCATCTTTTTTTATATCTTTTATTTATTTGTTGAATCACCGTGAGAACAGTAAAAAAGCCTTTCAGTTCAAATCTCGGTCGATCATACGATGATCAAATAAATACCCGTCCCTTCACCAGTGCACATTTTCCACCACTAAGGCCCCCAGTATAACCCCCCTCCCACCCACCTCCACCTGTGTGGCAGATTTCCACTTTACTCTCTTTCTCTCTCCCTCTCTACGTTGATCACATTCAATATTATGACAAAAGACCCACCTCTGTTATTTGGAATTTTCCCCAACATTCAGACCTGGCTGTTCATTAGGCTCTAAAATATGCAGGACACTGTCGCCACCACAGAGGGGGACAGGTGGAGGGACAGACACCCTTCCCCTCCCAAGGTGGCATAGCACCATAGTGAAATACACTGTCCAGATGCATTTCGGTTCGGCATTATCTTTTGCTCTCAGATTTTCCTACCACCATTCAAACCTTATTTTCAGGTAGAAATGTTGGATGATTTACTTTCAATTGATCACTTTGCGTATAAGGAAATGTCCTGATTGGAAAAAATGTCCTTGTATCCCCGTGCCAGAACCATGCTTGTAGAAGCTCAATGTCACTGGGATTCCATCTGGAGAAGGTGGGACGGCAGCACCTACCCCATCTGGTTCTTCCCAGTGATATTTGCTCTGTTTGGGGCCTGAAGCATTCTCCAGGAGCTGTGGGACCCTCCAGCTGGTTTTCTTCTTTGTTGCTGTGTGCTGTAAGATGGCACTGGGGGTGGGTTGTGGGCATGACTTCTGGAATCAGAAGTTTCCTGGGAGCCAGGGTGGCCCCAATGAAGTTTGAAAAAAATGTCCTGTTACCTGAATTCTAGAGCCATGCTTATAGAAGTTCATTGTCACCGGGATTCCATCTGGAGAAGGTGGGATGGCAGCACCTACCCCATCTGGGACCTCTTGGTGATATCGGCTCTGTTTGGGACCCGGAGCATTCTCCGGGAGCTGTGGGGCACTCCAGCCAGTTTTCTTCTTTGTTGCTGTGTCAGTGTTTCCATCTTGAATTATAATTAATTTTACTCTTAAAAAAGTGTTCTGTAGGGGCTGGGGTGATAGTACAGTGGGTAGGGCATTTGCCTTGCATGCAGCCAACCCGGGTTCGATTTTCAGCATCCCATATGGTCCCCTGAGCACCTCCAGGGGTAATACATGAGTGCATGAACCAGGAGTAACCGCTGTGCATTGTGCATTGCCAGGTGTGACCCAAAAAGAAAAAAAAAAGTGTTCTGCAAATCCAAATGGGCAAAGGAACAAGAACATAGGAAAATGTGACATATGTCATTCCCCTATCCTTGCCATTCCATTTGCATGTCTGACCCACATTTCCCCATGAGATCAGATTTCAGGGGATCCACAATGCGTGGGAGCTCCAAAGACTCAGAGCACAAAAGAGGTCAACAAACCTGTCTACCCACTAATGAGGAGTAGCAGCAGTACTTCTCACCCAAACAGGCTTTGCTTTTGACTCAAACCATTATTTTATTTTAACACTGAAAGGTGATTTTCTAACAAATAAAGGGGACCAAGAAATCTTATTGCATCCTTTTTTGTTGACTTCCTGGTATTAGTCAATCAGCTCTGAGGGAGTGGAAAATGCTACAGAAGGAAAAAACAGGACAACGAGTGGATCTTTTTCCTTCAAATCCTTTATTACCTATCAGAAAGGTATAGGTAGCAAGTATCTGCAGAATTAATATGTACCAAGAAGTGAAGGAGATGGAGCTGGGTTAGCTTTTTGCAGTGTTCTTGCTGTCCTATGTAGAAAAAAAATTTAAAAAACACACAATAAGAACTATATACATTTATTGATTCCACATATAGGATAAATACTTCTATAGCATGCATTGAAAATTGCATTATACAATATAAATATAATTTGCAAAATACCTGCTCATAACTTCATGTTTTCATTTGTCCTTACTTAGAAATTTACAAAGACCATTGATAAAACAAGTCATGGAAGATGAACAAATTTATCTATAGGGGGCACACCCTCAATGCACTCAGGGAGGTGGAACTACTCCCAGGGGTGCAGAGAGGACTTAATGGGGCCAAGAATCAAATTTAGTGAGTGCTGCTACCTCAGGCACATCCCACTACTAACACCGGTATCTTAAGTTTCTTAAATCTTACTAGAGTTTCTGTAAAATGTGCTTCTGTCCCTGTTTTTCAAACAAAAGCCCAAATTTATATGTCAAACTGAAATTTAAACATCATGGGGACAACTCTAATCTCAGAATATTTTATCTTCAATAACAAGAAATTTCCAGATCCTTATGAAGACAAAAGGGTGTGTGTGCACGTGTGTGTGTGTGTGTGTGTGAGTGTGCTCATGCATGCCTAACTGAATTGGTTTTCTATGGCTGCCATTACAAATAGTACAGACTATAATATTTGTCAGTACTACAAATGTTATGGATGAGGTGATTTAAGTAACAGAGATGTATTGTCTCACAATTCTGGAGAATGAAGTCCAAAATCAAGATGTCTGCAAGGTTAATTAAATCCAAATTCCCAGGCTTGGCTTGAGGGTGTCTGTCTTCTCCCTTTGTCTTTAAATGCCCTTTCTCTATGCATGCTTGCAACCCACTCTTCTGTTCTTATAAATATGACAGTATTTGGATTATGTATAAGTAAGGCCCAACTAAACGATGTCATTTAATCTTAAGTACACCTTTAAATGTCCTATCTCAGAGCTGGAGCGATAGTACAGCTGGTAGGGCATTTGCTTCTATGCGATTGACTAGGGTTTGATCACTAGCATTCCACATGGTGTCCTGAGCCATGCCAGGAGTAATTTCTGAGTGCAGTATCCATGAATATTGTCACATTCTGAATATAAGTATATAAATAAAAATTTAAATATTAATAGGGCAAAATAAGCAATGCTAATATATTACTAATAAGTTTTAATAATATTAATAACATACAGAAGGTTATTTATCATAAGGGAGTCCCTTAACAGAGTAATTATTTCAGTTGTAAAAATGCAAAGATTTTGCCACTGAGTTAATTTTGTTATTACTACTCTTTCTACATCTTTCTACCTTGAAGTGTTCTACAGCTAAAGTGTCCTTACTCTTTAAAATAAAAGCTTGCAACATAGCATAATCAGTGACCAAGACAGAATAATATGAAAAGTTGTATTCTAGTAGCCTGATAATATTCTTTAATTATTCAAAACTCTCAAAACAATATTCATATATGCTCCAGTGTTCTGAATAGTTTTTTAATGAATACACATCAAGAAAACATTGTATCTAGCTGATTCTATAAACTTCATTAATTTGTCTAGATACTTTCTTGCTCTTATCTAAAATGAATCTCTAATAGAATTTGGGGACTTTAAATTATATCTGTTCTCAGAAACCTGTAAAGTTCTCATCCATCATGTTCCCAAGAATTCACCAAAAAGCAAGAAACTGTGCTATAATTTGAGAAACACATAGCAGACAAGTAAAACAATCTTTTCTGTCTCCCATTAATTTCTTAATTCATAAAACTAACAACAGTTGAAAAATAATTTTACTTTTGAGGTCCACAAAATATAAATATATTTAAATTCATATTTAAGCTATATAACAGTTTCGTGCTATGTAGAATTCTTCCTGTCATGCTAGTTATATGTATTTATACTCATATCCACCTGATTTAGTTCAAAGTAAACTAAGATCCAGAAACTTGAATGTATGGCCTACTTCAGAATGGCTATCTCATGTCCATGACTTCCTACACATAATCCTTCCCAGCCCATACATTGGTCCTAAGAATCAAGACAGTGTTTGAAAACTTCTGAAAATGCATTTGGAAATAATAAAGCGAGTTGTAAAGATCTGAAAAATACTATTTTACCAGACCAATTTTTCTCATAAGGTGGGTTACTTCAGTCTATAGAATACTTCCTCATACTGAGTACCAGGGGCTGGAGTGATAGCACAGCGGTAGGGCGTTCGCCTTACAAGCGGCCAACATGGTCGACCCGAGTTCGATTCCTCCGCCCCTCTCGGATAGCCTGGCAAGCTACTGAGAGTATTCGATATGCCAGACACAGTAACAACAAAGTCTCCAATGGAGACGTTACTGGGCCCGCTCGAGCAAATCGACGATCAAGAGGAGGCCCTTTTTACCTTTACTGAGTACCAGTCACTTGATCACTTGACATCCTGTTACTCATCAATTTCCTGGAGCAGGAGCCAGAAACACCTCCATTCGTACCTGTTGCATGCTAGTGTATCCAAATGGCGACTGCTCATTCTAGGAAGACGAAGAGCCTCAAACCAATCATTCAGAGCTTTGACGAAGAAGTCTGACCATCTTGTAGGTGGGCGGCCACGTGGTCTTTTGACGTCCCATGGAATCCAGTCGGTAATGGCTCTATTCCAGCGGTTGTCTCCAAATCTCATTACGTGTCCAGCCCATCTGATTTTAGACGCCTTGGCGAATGAGACAGCATCTCTGATTCTTGATCATCAGTGGAGCTCAGAACTCTGGATTCTTTCTCTCATTTGAGTGAAATGTGATACTCCAAGCATAGCTCTTTCGATTCCTCTTTGGGAGACCCAAATAGCATTCTCATCCTGTTTTCTTAGGGCCCAGGTCTCTGAGGCATAAGTTAATGCAGGAAGAACAGTGGAGTCGAAGAGATTTGCCCCAAGCCGGAGGTTCTTCGTTCTCTTAGCTATTTCTTCAACATTCTTGAAGACATTCCAAGCCTCTCTGTGCAACTCAGGTGCCAGGTTATTTTTCATGTTGACTTCTCAACCTAGGTACACGTAACTGTTGCATTCGAAGATTTTCATCGCATTGAGAGTGAATGGAATGTAAGGAATGAGACAGTTTCTCATAAACATTGTGTTCATGAGATTTAGCTGTAGTCTGACCTTTCCACACTCGAGATTGAAGTTGACCAGCATTTGTGCCTCTTGGCTGGTGTTTGGTGTTATAAGAAAAATGTCATCAGCGAAGCAGACGTGGTGTAGTTGCTGACCATCTATCTTCACTCCCATTCCTTCTCATTCCAGTCATTGCATGACCTTCTCAAGGGTGGCACTGAAGAGTTTCAGTGAAATGGTATCACCCTGCTGAACCCCTCTCTTGACGTCAATGATCGCCTCCCTATAGAATGGTGAGATCCTGGTAGTGAGTCCACAATACAACTCACAGAGGATCCGGATGTATTGACTTTGAACACCCTGTTTGTTTAGGGCCTCAATGACTGCTTTAGTCTTAACAGAATTAAAGGCCTTCTTTAAATTAATAAATGTTAGACATAGTGGAATCTTGAACTCCTGAGAAACCTCAATGAGCTTGGTTATCGTGTGGATATGGTGAATTGTGCTAAATCTTTTTTGGAAACTGGCTTGCTCGCATGGTTGTCCTTCATCTAGTGTTCTGCCAATAGACTGGAGAGTAAGTGAAGAGAACATGGATATTTTGGTGGTAGTAGGGTAAAGTAATTTTGCATATCAATATCATACACTTTAACTCTACTGAACTATCTTAACCTAAACATCAATTAAATTTTTAAAAATTAAATTTTTCAATAAAGAAAATAAAATGTTCCTCACAATTTCCATGTTGAAATAAGGAATCATAACCCAATGCCATAATATTTGTGATGGTCTGAATACAATGTTGAGAAATTACTGAATATTTTCAATGCTACTTATTGCATCAATATGAATGTTAAAATCTACTGCTCTGGAATTTAAAAGACTTCTAACCTGTCTTTCACTAAAGAGATGTTTTGTTGAGATAGGTTTGTGAAAGTTTTTCCATTAGTTTTTCCTTTCAAGGCCTGGGGTTAAAGAGAAGACAGTAAATAAAAACTTCAAGACCTTGTAAGCCAATAAGCATTCAGTCAGAAAGCTAAGCTCTGTAAAAGCCCCTTGCCTTCAGTTTCACATTCTAAATCAAAACAAAAAGAGGCTTCATTCTAACCAGACATTCATGATCCAATGTTGAAGAAGATGTAAGAACTACAATTAACTTTGTTATCAACATATATCTTGTCTATTAAAATGAATTCATTATATTCCATAATCCAACAATGAAATTTGTATATATAATGTACTATAAAGGTATTACTAATTCTGTCGACATTACAATTATTTTTACCACAACTGAATCTCCAGTCCTCAGAAATAAAGTGACTGTAGTTTAAGCATTTGAGAAATATATTTTCTAATCTTTCCACAAACCAACTGAGTCAAATTATCCACAAATGAGGCCCTCAAATCTATATTAATGCTCCAATGTGTTTCTGAATTATTCAGGCTTGGGAATCTCTACATGCACAGCTATGAATATTTAACATATACAGTGAACCACTACATCACAGCTCTGAATATATAGCATATTCAAGGAACATATAACATATATAACATATACCACTACATACACAGCTCTGAATATATAACACATACAAGGAACATTTTTTATAACATATATAGCATATACCACTGCACGTACAGCTCTGAATATATAAGACAATCAAAGCATGAAACAAGTAACCCATGTTTGTAGGAAGTTGAAAAAATGCTGCTGTAGAAAAGATAATATGTTCTAAGAACTCAACTTCCATTTTGGGGGAAGTTTGAAATTTTTGAGTAACTTTTTCATTATGCTTTCATTTTTTACCTTTATAAACTTGAAGATGAGAGATATGTTATAACTTTACAGTATAGAAGAAATTAAAAACTATGACAAATACTAAGTACCAAAGATATAAATCAAAACTAATATAATGCACAGCGCATCTCCTATAGATAATACTTCCCTTTTTTTAAAAAAAAAGTAAAATGTGATAACCACATTTTTAACTGATATTTTCAATGACTGATTTCAAAAGAAAATCTGGAGGAAAATTGTACATGTAGAATATTTTAAATTTTAGATCCGAATACTTTTTACTAAATTCAACAAGTAATTTTGTATAATATATTTTGACCTGATACTGTAGTAGGTAATAGTAATATTACGAAACCAACGCTTTCAAGTACTAAGAGCATCAAGACTAAAAAACGAAGGAGAGATGTTTTAAACACCAATGTGACTATATTTGGTAAGGAAAGGGAGGGAAGATAGATGGCCGGCAACTACACTACCTCTTCTTCGCTGATGACATCGTTCTAATAACACCAAACAACAGACAAGTGGCACAAAAGCTGGCCAACTTCGACCGTGAGTGTGGAAAGGTTGAACTGCAGCTGAATATTACAAAGACAATTTTTGAGAAACCATCTCATTCCTGATGTTCCATTCGCTCTCAATGGAACAAACATCTCTGAATGCAATAGTTATGTGTATCTAGGTCAAGAAGTCAACATGATAAATGACCTGGCACCTGAGTTACACACGAAGAAGAGAACGACTTGGAATGCCATCAAGAGCATCAAGGAAATAGCTAAGAGGATGAAGAACCTCCAGTTCTGGGCACATCTCTTTGATTCCACTGTTCTTCCTGCATAACATACATCTCAGAGACCTGGGCCCTACAAAAACAGGATGAGAATGCTATTTGGGTCTCCCAAAGAGGAATCAAAATAGCTATGCTTGGAGTATCACACTTCACTCAAATAAGAGAAATAACCCAGAGTTCCAATGGTCAAGAATCAGGGAAGCTGTATTGTTTGCCAAGGCGTCAAAAATCAGATGGGCTGGACACATAATTTGATTTGGAGATGACTGCTGGACTAGAGCCATTGGATTCCACTGGATGTCAAAAGATCGCGTGGCCATCCACCTACGAGATGGTCAGACTTCTTTGTCAAGACCCTGAATTTGACCCCTGGTTTGAGGCTTTTCATTTTCCTGGAGCGAGCAGATGCCATTGGGCTACACTAGCATGCAACAGGGACTAATGGAGACATTACTGGCCCCTGCTTGAGCAAATTTATGAGTAATGGGATGTTCAAGTGATCGAGTGATCAAGTGGCTATATTACGAGACAAGATCTCTATGGTAGTAGTAATTAACACCAAATTAGGTCATAAGAGTGATTTCATAAAGAGTTAATATACTCTTCCTATAATAAGAAACACCACAAAATTTACTCTCTATCCCTTCCAAGTATGCACAGCAAACATTAGATGAGAAAATGGTAAGAAAGGCAACCACTCACAAGAATAGCAAGCCTTCGTCAGCAATCAAATTTACTGACTCCTTGATCATGGACAGTTAGCATCCAGTAATTGAAAAGAGTTATTTTTGATGCTTAAGGGCTAGAGTGATAGCACAGTGGTAGGGCATTTGCCTTGTGTGTGGCCGGCCTGGCCAAGCCAGGTTCAATTCCTTCGCCTCTCTCAGAGAGCCTGGCAAGCTACTGAGAGTATCTCGTCCGCATGGCAAAGCCTGGCAAGCTACCCCTTACATATTCAACATGCCAAATATAGTAACAACAAGTCTCACAATGGAGACATTACTGGGCCTGCTCGAGCAAATTGAAGAACAACGGGAGGATAGTGACAGTGACAGTTTAAGTCACTCATTGTTTGATGCTTGGTTATTCACAACCCAAATGAGTTAACACGAGAGGGGAAAGTAGGGTTGGAGAACTAGGAGAGGATGTAAGGAGCTCACCTTACTTGCAGCCAACCTGGGTTCAATACCCAGCATCCCATATGGCTCACCACAACACTGACAGGAGTGATTTCTGAGAGTAGATACAGGAGTAACACCTGAGCATCATCAGATGTGGATCAGATGTGGCCCACAAACTGAAAAAAAAATAAATACAAGGGGGAAAGTATAGACCAATTTTTGCCAAAATGGGCACTGGAACAAGAAAGGGGTACATTTAGAAGCATTGGGTACAATCAGGGCCACTGTCTGTTCACTTAAAGAAAGTAGAATTCCCGGAAGAAGGTAATAAATTGGAAAAGTTTGTTTCCCCATAACCTATAAGTTGGTGTGATGTGCTGTCTTGACATCTGGTAAACCCCGAAAGTCTCATATGACCTTCCTGAAGCTCTTCTCTTCAGTTTACTTCCATGGGTCAACTTTCCTAACCAAACACCTCATTCTATCAAAAAAGGAGCTAAGAATAATTACTACTTAGCCCTGAATAGTGGATTTCATTTCCTTTCCAGTTAATGGAATCATTCAAACAAGTGAACCACATACTATGATAGAATACATGCGTTACTCCAAGCTCCTCTACTGCAAAACCAAATCTGCTTTCAGTAGCTCCTGGTGGTCCCAAGCAGAACATGCATGTATCAAGGTTTGCAGCAAGTAAGTGGGGGTGAATTAATTGCTGGGAAATACACCTGTCCTGCATAATTTGACCCTTGTTCAGACATCCTAATGACCATAGGCTGAGAATTCCTCTTTCACTTATGGAGTAAAAGAGGTGTTTAAAACACATCAGAGTGATGTTTCCACCAGCTCCAATTAATTGAAAATCCAATTTAATACAATAAACTTTTACCCCTGACTTAGAGTGTTTTTGAATGTCACTGAAAAATCAGATTGTTAGAGCAGATGGCAGGAACTGTGGAGGCAGAGCTCCCTTCAACACTGAAAGGAGCCCTCCAACGAAATGATGAATTACATCAAATGTGGTCAAAGTGGATAGAGCCAGGCTTTGCTTGCCTTCCGAATGATTTTGACTAACCAGCTGGATAGAGAATTTCCTTTCAATTTGTAATCCATATTACTACAGAAGTTGTTTAAACTCTGTAAAGAGGAAATGGCGGCAGAGGAGAGACAAGTTACAAGGGATATCTATACTGAAAAAATGCACTATATAAAATTATTTACAATTCAGAAATTTACAAAGCATAGACATACCTCCTATAAAATGTTTTGAAGAAATATGTTTTTATACATTTAATTTTCTCCAAAAGGAAATATCTGCAGAATTCCTTTTGCTTCTATGTGAGTTATTTTACTTACCATGGGCTGTGGTTGCTCTAGATTGACACACAGGTGCCATCTGCAAAGCCTGAATGAGAAACTTTGGCAATTCTGCTCTGTGATCTTTTATATAAATATTGCTTTGAGTTGGACAGTAGAAAAATCCAGAGTAGCACTATAATGCTCATCTGACAGACACTTTACAGCCGCAGCTAACTTGACACTATATCAAAATCTTGCTTAAGCATGAAAGAAGAATGCTCTAGAGATCATTTAAGGTGATAAAATAGTCACCAAGGAGATGTATTGTTGCTTTTCTAGCTATTAAGTATTTTTCATCTTTTCTATTATACCTTCTCAAGACAGCACATTGGGAATGACCATTATACATGAAAGTATTCCTGTTTCTCTAGAAAGGAAGAACATTATGACTCCGATTCTGGCCCTGGAGTCCTGCTTAGTGTTTTGGGATCCACTTCACACCCTTCTAGCAAGACCTTCAACAAGGTTTCCTGTCTCAACTCCTTGGTTCCTTCATTTTATAATAGATGTGATCTTCATAACTTAGTGATGTGTAAGGAATGAACAGGAATATATGCTAAGTCCTTATCACAATACTAGGTTCCCAGTAAAATCACTGCTTTTTATTACTGTCATTTCAGATTGGTTACTCAAATTTAAATATGGGTAGAGCAGATGTGGGATATTTTCTGCTTAGACTAGAATAAAAACAATCTAATATCTTGTTATAAAAAGTGCCTAGAAGATAATGTATCCCAGTCCTCCTCTTTATCATTGAGGAAATACAAGTTGTATTGATTGCCCAATGAAATGATAGAAACAAACAAACAAAAGTACAAGACTCTGGACTCCTAAAAATTTTACCAGAAATGCACTTTCACAGATCACGATAATGTGAATTTATTAAGCTGTCTCCACATATATTATCCATATGGAACCTTTGTCATAGAGGATATTTCAGGCTCAAATTTGTTTCCTACATCAATTTTTGTTTCGCTTAAATAGGTTCAAACTTTATTTAATTTGATGGAATCAACAAAGATGCATTTCTATAAATTCCTATGACACTTAAGAAAAAAGAGTCAATTTAAACATGAAAAGATATAAAATTAACTTCAACAACACCACTGTTAAACAGATAGATTAGTATTTAAGTATTCAAGAGCTAAAATTAAGATCTAATCATTTTATCACAATTAAAATTTACATCATTTAGACATTCAGTATTATTTTTTAAAAAATTATAAATATAACTATATCCATATAAAACGATTTTGTTTTGTTAACTAGTTAAAGATTGTAGGTCAACAAAGTATTTAAAAATACTAACATTATTTTCCAGTTTGAAGCAAGGAACAAAATTTATTTGATTATAAGAACCAATCCTATTAGACTGGAATTTTTAAGATATCAATTAAGATTCCCCCTTTTAGTAAATCTAAAATGTCATCATCATAATTTTACTGAAATCTGAGTCTTTGACCCTATACATGAGCCATGGGCCAATCTTGCCAGTGCAATTAGCAGTTATACTTGCACTTTATCAAGAACATGACATAATAAAGTTGGATGATGTATACCTTAGTTTTCTCATACAGTGAATGGCATAATACATTTATTTAAAACAATGGTTTTCTATAATGACATAACTATTACGAGATTAGGGCTGTACTTGGCCAAAACAAGAATTCAGTTATTGGCGAATATTAGTAGAGTAGTTGATATGGCAGCACCATACAGATCTAAAGAGCAGAGAAATATTAATGTTCTTGACAAATAGGGCTCACTGGAAGATGACATCGCCAGGGCCTCTCTGACTTAAACTGCTTTGCCCCATAGACAGTAACAACTAAGAAGTTGATGTTTGTCTGGAAGCAGTGAATTTTTGCTCTTGGCATCATAACAGGAATTTTATCTCGAACCTAGTATGAAGAAAATCACTGACATTATTGAAGCTAGTTTAGATCTATTTAAGATCATTTGTAGGTGACCTTTCTCTTCCTTCAGCTATAATATAAATTTGTAATTTCCGTATGCATTTTTACTTGGAATTTTGAAAACGATTTCAGAGTGAATGGAAGGCATGGTTTTAGTAGTAAGCTTGTATTCCTCTAATAGGGCTGCAGAGCATGGCCACTCCCCACCTACTCTGGCTGAGCCTCACACATAAGTGAAGTCCTATGGAGCCCAGATAATGCAGAACTTTGTGACCCTGGATTCTGGGCTCAACAGGACTCGGGAGCAGAGATCCTCTACCCACTTCCATCAGTCTCTGGTATCCCAGGGGTCATGTCCATAAGGCATCTCCTGCCCCTGCCGGTGCCAGATAATCTCCTCATTGGCCACCGTCCAGATCTATGGCTGCTTCTCCTGGAAGGAAGCATAACATGAGGCCACCATGGCCATGCCACCAGACTCCGTGCCTGGCTGTTTTCACATGGGGTGCCTCACAGGGGGATAGGTGAGAGCCCTCCCTGCCCCAAGGGAACCAGCTTTGGCAGCCAAAAGCCCCCATAACCCAACCACTGTCACGCTCCATGCTGCTCCCCGTTCACTCAGGCCAAGCCTCACATATGAGTGAACATATTCCTGAACTGTGCAGCCATGAAAGACACATTATAAGACACTCCCTACCCATTCTGCATAATTACTATACCATATTTGATGGGGTTATGGCAGTAGGCCACAAATCATAGAGGGAAATATATATATGCATTTATACATATTTTCAGATATATATATCAAAGCTCACATCACCCCAAACTTTAACATGTTAGTATTAGCCTACAGAATGTCGTAATGGCATCTGCCAAAATAGAACAATCTTCACACTGTTTCTTATGTTGACATTTTTTGTAAGCATGTTCAATAATTCTTCATAACAGACAAGACAAAATATATTCTTTCAGTTGTACCTTGGGACAGGAATTGGGGTTTGGGGTGGAAACATCCCGAATTTGGTGGTGGGAAGGTGTAATGGTGGTGGGATTGGTGTTTGAATATTAAATGTAATCAAATATTGTGAATTAACTTATAAAATAAAAAATATATTAAAAACATAAATTTACTTTGATATGCAAATATCAAAATAATCCTCATCGCTAAAATTAGATGGTCTACCTTTTTTCACTATATTGCCTCTTTCCTCAGGATTAAAATTTTCTGTGTCTCACTCGGAAAAAAAAATAGAGCTGCAGTGTGAGCGGAAATATGAATTAACAGATAAAGGAAAACAAATGAAAGCAGTTCATTTTTACATATGCCATTCACCATTTTCTAACAACAGTTTAAGGCTGAGGGATTGAAGTCAAATACAAAAAATGTTGGGCCAGAAATATAGCTCAGGGATAGTACTCTTGTCTCAAGCATGAGACCCTGATTCAACTCCTGGTACAGCAAAAATAAAATAAAATAAAATAAAATAAAATAAAATAAAATAAAACACTAAGGATGCAGCAACCTAATTCTGGTTTCTTTTAGTCAGTACAATTATATTTTAGTTTTTTGGTTTTAAGAACTTGACAACTATTTTATAAATATTTATTTATCTGTTCTTAAGTTCTGTTTACTTTGATTCGGTCAGTCGATTGCCTAGAGCAGGCCGCAGTAATGTCTCTTTCATCCTAGCCCTGAGATTATATTCAAGGCTCTTTAGGAGAATGAGATCCATCATTGTTACTGGTATTTGGCATATTTGGTGCTCCACGGGGAGTTTGCCAGACTCTGCCCTGTGGGCAGGCTATATTCGATAGCCTGCAAGTTTGTCCAGAGTAGGAATGAGATAATAAGATATCATAAAAAGATGTCCTGATAAGATGTCTCAGCATGGTGGTGGCTGGTCCTGGAGGTCTTCGGCTGTTGGAGCCCTGGTTGGGGCGGGGAGGAAAGCTCAACCCGCTCCCCTCCAAGGGACTCCAGCGAGGAACAGCCAGGCGCAGGGGCAGGAGACTGACTGCACTGGTCTCGTCCGGGAGCTGGATTTTATAGTCTCTGAGTCTTGGCCGTTGATGGGATTACACGGCGCCAGGGGGCCAGGTGGTGGGTGTGACCCCCGCCTACTGGAATTTGGAGGATCTGGGTGGAGGATGCTCGGCTCCAATTCGAGTAGGCTCGAAAGCTCAACCCGCTCCCCTCCAAGGGACCCCAGCGAGGAACAGCCAGGCTCAGGGGCAGGAGAATGACTGCACTGGTCTTGTAAGTGATAAGAAGAAAACTAGGTGGAAATCATCATTTTTCTTCTCACATATTGAGGGGAAGATGTTATAAGAAAAAGTGCTTTGAATCATAGAGACAAAAACACTGATAGAAAATGGTAAGTTTTGTAAAAGATGACTGTGTCTTTCTATATGGGAAATTAAAGTACTTTACAACTCTGTATTATAACCAAGTGAAGTACTGTATTGGTCAATACTAAAAAGATTTGTCCATGTTCCCTAATTTAAATGATATCATAGAACTTCATACAAAGTTTCACAAGAATTTCTTCAAGTCATCTAGGTCCATAACAAATGAATCTCAAATCTCCATAGATTTTATGCATATAATGTATTCTGATTATGTGGTAAAGGTCAGGAATTCAAATAAGGTGATTGTGATGCTCATTAATTCCAAACAGAATGAAAATCATGCAATTTAATATCTTTTTCTCTTCCTTATGCCCTTTTCTTAATTTTCAAAGCAAACAATTAATCCGCTGCTTTGCACCAACATGTTTTGATTAATAAGGATTTTATACTCATAAGAAAATTCAATAACTCACTGTATTATATAGCTGAATTGTCAACACCAAGGACTGTAGATGATTTAGTTTAAAGCTTTACACATAATGGAAAATCATTCCTTTCTTTTCCTCAGATATAAATTGTACATTATGCTTCAGGGTATTTTCTAAAAATGTGTTAATTTCTGAGAAAAATATTAATTTAAATAAAGCTCCTGTAAATTCACTTATTATTATGAAAAGTACTGAGTTCATCTTAGAATAGGAAAGTAAAAATATCCTTTAATTCTAAAAACAAAATACTGTTTTGAAAATATAGTTATAAGTGAGAAAACTTTCTAGTATTTCAAAGTATTTGTGCAATTAAATTTCATAGATTCTATATAACCATTAGAGAAAATATCATGGAAATATGACAAATGCCTTAATTTGAGCAATACTACCTTTCTCCTCTTCTTCCATAAGAAGGATACATCTTTATTGAGGAATATTTCCCTTTGAATTCTATTTTCTATTTTTTATTTAATTAAGACACAATAATTTTAAAATGTGTTAATGGTAGACTTTCACGCATAGAAATACAACACCTACAATGTTCCAACTTTTCATAATGTACTTTGAGATTAACACCATGCCTTTAAGATCAGCAACAGACATCATCTTTAAGATATTGGCAATACACATAAAGGCAAGTATTATCATTTATTTTTGTTGTTATTAAAGATGCTTCTTCATGTTGACTACCCTTCAAAAAGAAAATATAAAGAGAAAATAAAAAATGAGAGAGATGGGGGTATTTAGTTAACTAGAGGAAGAGAGTTCTTCTGAAGCTTGTACTTGGGAAATGCTTATTATGACTCCTTCAATCTTTGATCCTGGCAAAAGGTAAAAAATGAGGGTAGGAAATTACATTAGTCTTTATCTCTGATAAATCATATACTCTGAGTCCTGAAGAAATTAGTCTCACTGTCATGTTTGTAATCACACAAGGTAAATTTCTTTGATCTGCATGCACTGTATATATATATATATATATATATATATATATATATATATATATGTGTGTGTGTGTGTTATATATTTTATTTTAGGAACCATGGTTTATATTATTGATAATTTTAGGGTTTTATAAAAATATCATCTCAACACCACACCTCCACCAGCATGTTACCTGCACTCCAACATGTCCCAGTGCCTCCCCCCATCCTGTCTGACCAGACAGTCCTCAAGTTCTGTTCCCTCTTAGTATTTGTTGTTTCTTTAATATTATTTTATAGATCACATAATGAGAGGTATCATTCTGCATCTGTCCCTCTCCTTCTAAGTTTACTGGCATGATACTTTCCAGATCCATACATGTTTTCATATATTGCATTATTTCCATTTTCTTTGTAGCTAGTAGTATTCAACTGTGTAGATGTAACATGGTCTCTTTATTCAGTCATCTGCTCTTGGACATTTGAGCTGTTTTCAGATTTTGGCTGTTGTGAATATAGCAGTAAAAATGTATTTTCTGAAGCAACTTTCTGGGTTCTTGGGGTAAATATAACAAAGTAAAACTTCTGGGTCATATGGAAGGTCAATTTCTAGTTTTTTGAGATGTATCCATATTATTTTTCATGAAGACTGGACCATTCGACATTCCCACAAGCAGTGGATAGGATTCGTTTTTCCCCTCAACCCCACTAACACAAGTTATTTTTCATTTGAGTATATGTGCTAGTCTCAGGGTCTGAGGTGATATCTCATAGTGGTGCTAATTTGCATATCCCTGATGATTGGTCACTTGATCACTTGACTTCCCTTTAATCATCGATTTGCTCAAGCAGGTGCCCGTGACATCTCCATTTGTCCCTGTCACGTGCTAGTGTAGCCCAGTGGTGTCTGTTCGCTCTAGGAACATGAAGAGCCTCAAAAGGATCGTTCATGATCTTGATGAAAAAGTCTGACCATTTGGTAGGTGGGCGGCCACGTGGTCTTTTGACATCCCGTGGAATAGAGTCTTAACAGCTCTAGTCCAGCGGTCGTCTTTAAATCTCATTACGTGACCAGACCATCTGATTTTTGACACCTTGGCAAACGAGACAGCGTCCCTGATTCTTGATCGTGGATGGAGGTTGGAACTCCGGATTCTTTCTCTCAGTTGAGTGAAACGTGATACTCCAAGCATAGCTCTTTCAATTTCTCTTTCTGAGACCCTAATAGCGTTCTCATCCTGTTTGCGTAGGGCCGAGGTCTCTGAGGCATATGTTAATGCAGAAGAACAGTGGAATCAAAGAGATGTGCCAGGAGCCGGAGGTTCTTCATCCTCTTAGCTATTTCTTAGACGCTCTTGAAGGCATTCCAAGCTGCTCTCTTCTTCCTGTGCAGTTCGGGTGCCAGGTCATTTGTCATGTTGACTTCTCGACCTAGGTACACATAGCTGTTGCATTCGCAGATGGTTGTTCCGTTAATAGCAAATGGGGTGTCAGGAATGAGGCTGTTTCTCATAAACAATGTCTTCGTAAGATTCAGCTGTAGTCCTACCTTTCCACACTCACGGTCGAAGTCAGCCAGAATTTGTGCTGCTTGGCTGATATTTGGTGTTATTAAAACAATGTCATCAGCAAAGCGGAGGTGGTGTAGTTGCTGACCATCTATCTTCACTACCATTCCTTCCCATTCCAGTAGTCGCATGATGTTCTCGAGGGTGGCACTGAAGAGTTTCGGTGAAATGGTATCACCCTGCTGAACCCCTCTCTTGACATCAATGATTACTTCTTTGTAGAATGGTGAGATCCTGGTAGTGAATCCGCAATACAGCTCACGGAGGATCTTGATATATTGAGCTTGAATGCCCTGATTGGCTAGGGCTTCAATGGCCGCTTCCATCTTAACAGAATCAAAGGCCTTCCTTATATCAATAAACGTTAGACAGAGCTGCATCTTGGACTCCCGAGAAACCTCAATGAGCTTGGTTATTGTGTGGATGTGGTTGATGGTGCTGAATCCTTTGCAGAACCAGGCTTGCTCACATGGTTCTCCTTCATTTAGTGTTCTGCCAATCCTATTTAGTACGACTTGAGTGAACAACTTGTAGATGACACACAATAGGCAGATTGGGCAATAGTTGTCAATGTCATGGTGTCTCCCTTCTTGAACAGTAATACAGTCAGGCTGGTTTTCCATTGGGACAGAACCTTGCATTAGACAGGTAGCTTGTAAAGAGCCGAGCCAGTGTATTGATGAGAACTGATGGCCAGTTCTTCAGGTGTTCAGGTCTTACCTTGTCTAGGCTGGGTGCTGTTTGTTTCTTTACTGAAGAAATGGTGTCTCAGATTTCGGAAGGGAGAGCATTGGGAACGACATATCCATACTGTGGAATTTGGTATGTCGGCAAGTGGACATGGCTATCGAAGAGATTTGAGTAGAAGTCATGGATAAACTTCTCCATTGCCATTCTGGAGGATGTGATAGATCCTTCTGGACATCGGAGGGCAGTCATCTTGGTCTTGTAGCTGGCGAAGGACAGACAGGTGTTATGAATTCTTTTCCCGGCTTCTGCCGCATCTACCAGCACTTCTGCTCTTCTCTTTTTGAGGTCTTCCTTGATCTCATCTCTGCACTGCTTTGCGAGCTCGGATGTTTACTTGTGGTTGCCTGAGGCATGCGCCATACCACGTTGGCGAATAAACTCAAGAGTTTTTGAAGACAGGCATTATTTTGTGACTATCTCCCTCTTGGCGTTCCTCGCACAATCATGCAGGTGCTCAACCAGTCGATCGTATTCCTCATCAATGTTGTCAACAATGGCATCTTCCCATGTTGCCGCAATAGTACCAAAGAGCTCCCAGTTGGTGGTCATTCTGGGAGTTCTCTTTTTGAACTTTGCAGCCCTTTCTCCCTGCTCTGTGAAGTAGAATTTTGCACGAAGTAGATGGTGGTCCGATCCCTTTTGGAATTTTGGGACAACAGCAACATCGGTCAGGCAAAACCTTCGATTGAATATGATGTGGTCTATTTCGTTGTGGAATCATCCACCAGGAGACTCCCATGTCCAACGTTTAGATTCAGCCTTCTGGAACTGTGAGTTACCATGGATGGTCTTGGTAGACATGATGAACTCAGACAGTCTCTCACCCTGTTCGTTCCATTCTAGGCCATGGGTCCCGATGTGAAATTCTTCAGCTGATCTTCTCGGTCCTATCTTGGCATTAAAATCACTCACAATGATCTTGTAGAAGGTGTGGTCTTCTTTATAGAACTTCTCCAGCTCTATGTAGAACTTCTCAATTTCTCCTTTATCAAAATTAGATGTTGGTGCATAGACTATGAAGATAGAAACTGCTGGCAGTGAGCCACATCTATTCAAATGTAAACATACAATTCGGGTTATTAGGCATTCGAATGAATCAATGCTCATTGCCAAGTTTGTGTTGACAAGGACACCAACGCCTCGGACACCTCTTTTATTACATGTTCTGAGGAACAATTCTTCTCCAGTGTCGAAAACGGCATGATGAGATTGGTGCCTTCTTGTCTTGGTCACAACAATGATGTCGTACTTGATCTTTCGGGCTTGTATCAGGTCCTCGATGGATGCATCTGATGCTAGCGTACGTGCATTGAAAGTACAGACGATCATTTTTGTCTTCCTTCGTTGTGGCAGCCTAGTTTGGCCCTGATGATTAGTGATCTATTTTTAGCATGCCTTTTGGCCATCTGTATCACTTCATTGAGGAAGTTTCTATTCATCTATTCCCCCCATATTTTAAGGGCTGGTTATTTTTTTTCCTGTAAAGTTGTACTAGTACCATAAATATCTTGGATATTAACCCTTTGTCAGATGAGTGGAAGGCAAATCCTTTCTACCAGTCTACAGAGTTGTTTTTGTTTGTTTGTTTGTTCGTTTTCCTGGATATTATTTCTTAATTCCTACTGCCTGACCAAGTTTTCCTTATAGAGGAAGGGAATACTTGAGATTGGTCTTGAATTAGTCATTTTGTATATTTGTTAAGAGATACAGGTGTGAATTCCAAGTCAAATAAGACCTCAATCAAGAATTTTTATGTAGGCCTGGGCAGGATTTGCACAGGTTAGCATGAATATCCAATACTATTTATTTATTTTAATTATTGGGGGCGTCACACCTGGTTATATTCAGGGATTACTCCTAATGCTGTGTTCAGAAATCACCCCTGGAGGTACTCAAAAGACCATATGAGATGCTGGGGATCAAACCCAGGTCAGCGAGATTCGAGCAAGAGCCCTACCCCTATCAATCTGGCCCCTCCAAAACTATTTTTAGGACACAATCCTCACTCTTGTTCTGATGACAGAATGTCATAAACATGTAACACATAAACATATAACATCACCTATAGTAAATATAATATTCATAAAAAACAATGGAAAAATTATAGTTGAAAGGTACTGGTGTTCAAGTTTACAGTACTAAAGTCCAGGGTTACTTCAAACCACTTCCAGTGTCCATGATCGCGCCTCCTTCTGTCACCTCCCATTTGACATTCTTTCCTTCCCCTCCTTCCCCTATTATTTGATTGACCACTCTGGTTTAGGGGACTACTGTGGAATAAGACCAAAACATGGTTAAATAAAATTGTGTATGACATGGCAGTCACAAGTATATGAAAATATATATATATCTCCAACTACACTGACCCTTTCTTCAATATTTCCTGTTTAGTTTTTGATCACTGATCTTGTTATGTGCTAAAACAGTTCCACTAGTCCCTAACAACATATGAGTCTACTCCTTTCTGAGAATTTTAGGACTATTTCCTATTTGTTTTTATTCCCCTACTCTAAGAACTCAGTTAAGAAATTGTGATTAAGGGCAATAGTGGAAAGTGATATGCATAGGAAAAGGTGAGCTTAAATAGTTTAAGTTCAGTCACATAAACGTACTCAAGTAAGAAAGTACTGCTTTGCTATATTAACTGCTTTAAAATATACATTTACTTCATTCACGCCTGAACCATATTATTCTTGCCTAGGTGATTGGTGCAACTGTATAAGCATTTGGCATTCTGGCTGAATGAGAACGAGATAAAATGGCAGCTATCCCAGCCTTCTTATTTTACAACATAGAAGTAAAACTGGCAATGCAGAAAATGTCATAATTCAGATATGTCAGTTCTGAGACACTCAAAACTGGTCGGAAGCGGAAAACATCACAGCCCATTCTGAACCAGAGCTCAGAACAGGGATGCTCTATCCTGCTGCCCAGAGTGACATCTACTGGTATCATCAAGTTCAAGGTACAACTGTACTCCATATTTCTCCTTTCCCTTAAATTCAAGCAAAGGAAAGCAATACAAAAATTTGCCCAAGATTGAAAAGTCAGGCATTAGTAAGAGGAAACTATGTCAGTTCAGACCTTCAGAGAAGCCTTTGCCCCCACAACAACAAATTTCACATTAGGTGAAATGGAGAAAATAGGGGCTGACGTGATAGTCTTCATTTTTCTTTATGCACTCCTGACCTTGAGTACAGTGACAAACTTCCTAACCTTTATTAAAACTGGAGCTAATTTTCCATTTTTGAAAGAGATTTGTTTATCCAACTACATATGATCTGCATGCATACATGTCTGGTCAGAAAGTTCCAGGAGTCTGGAACTGACAGCTTTGTGACTTCCGTGGCCATAGGAAAGTTTCAATATCAGTTCTATTTAAGAGAAGTCAACTGCATTATAGTATTTGCTTTTACAATGACATGGGCTATTCTTGAGCAATAAAAATCATATGCATGACATGACGTTTGAAGGAAAATATAAGTACAGAGTGAGACCTCTTCTTTTTTTTTTCCCCTTTATTTTATTTTATTTTTTTTTAAAGTTGTAGATTTACAATTTTTTGTGCTTTGGTTTCAATTATACAATGATCAGATACCCATCCCTCCACCAGTGCCCATTTTCCACCACCATGGATAATATCCCTCCCACCCCCATCCCCCCATCCCCCCTGTCTCTGTGGCAGGGCAATCCCCTGTGTTCTCTCTCTCCTTTTGGGTGTTGTGGAGACCTCTTCTTGTTAAGAACTGATGCCTTATCTGGGGTAAAAAACAAACATATACACCCAAAAACCAAAACCAGGCAATGTGGGCTGGAGAGATAGGATATCAGATAAAGAAATTGCACTGTAACCAGCTGATCCAGGTTAGATCCCCAGCACCCTACATGATCTTCAATCCGGCGGGAATGATTTCGGAGCACAGAACCAGGAGCACATCCTAAGTACTGTCAGAATGTGGTCCAAAACAAAACAAAACTAAAAACAAAAAAACAGAAAGAATTAGGTAATGTATTTACAGCATTAAATAAGAAGCAGGGGCTGGAGCGATAGTAGAGCAGCAGGGGCTAGAGCGATAGTAGAGCAGGTAGGGCTTTTGCCTTGCATGTGGCCGACCCGGGTTCGATTCCCAGCATCCTATTTGGTCCCCTGAGCACCACCAGGAGTACCTGAGTGTAGAGCCAGGAGTCAGCCGTGTGAACTGCTGGGTGTGACCCAAAAAGCATAAGGAAGAAGCAGATATCCCCACTATCCATTGTAAGGTTTTTTCCCCCTTCTTTGGTTCCTTTCATTGACCCTCCCACACCTAAGATATGAATGCTTATTTTAGGAATGGTTTTTATATTTTATAATACAATGTAAAATATAAAATATTTTACAGTCCTGCTTATTCAAAGACAAATATAGTTTCCTCCTCTCCCTACCATGAATACTTCCACTGATTGTGATATTGCTCTAACTCTACCACCCTACTCAAACACAGGATCTTCTTATGGCAGAAAAAAAGGCTTTAAATCCTCAGATCCAAATAACACTTCTAATTGTATCTAATAGTTCCAGTTCATCACAGCTTCTGATCTTACTTCCCCATTCATAAAGTTCCCTTTGATTCTCATGGAAACAACCAATGAGCATTTGTGTGAGAGTGTTACACACGGAGCACATAGAAATAAGCAAGACACTTTCACTACACTGACTTGTCTGACAATGACTGAGCTCTTCTGTATTTCAGAATATATTTGACACAATAGAATCTATCCTGAAGGAGCTTATCTAGTTTTAATCTATATAGCCTCCATCCGATTGCTCTTAGACATATGTGACCAGGTCTCGCCTCTCTGTTTATTGCCGGTCCTTAGTTTACAACTACCATTTAAGCTTCTTTTCTTCTCTAGGAATCCCTCAGATACACAGAAGACTGATAACCAAAACTGGACTCTTTATATTCATCAAATCTGTATTTGTGCTCATATTATAACTGTGTCCTTGATTACATTTTAGAAAATCTGTCATATTTCACATTTATCCCTTTAATTCCTTTGTAAAATATTTTGTTGGAGTGTTTTTAAAAGTATTTTCCTGGAGGCCTAAGAGAGGAGAGAAAGAGAGAGAGAGGGAGAGAGAGAGAAAGAAGATGACAAGTTTCTGCCTTACAAAGAGCCAAGTCCAGTTTGATCCTCAGAAGCTAATATAGACACAAATCCCTCAGCACTGCCAAGAGTGAGCCAAGAGTGAGCTCTGAGTTCTGTTGAGTTCTGGTGGCCCAAATCCCCTAACCAATGCTTTACTGTTTCTATATTTGATATTTGTGCTTTCATCTCTAATCAACTGTCTGTAGAACGTCATCTGTAGTCATTTTCAAATTTTCCACTAAATTATTTTTCTGAAAACAAAACTATGGCACATATCTAAAAAGTAACCTTCCATAGTTTCTACATTATAGAATTTCTCTATGTCCTTAGAAATTTGATTGCAAATCTTCCACCCTCATTTGATTACTGCCCCAGAAATTCTCACTCCTACTAATATGGTAATAACTATTCCTCAAACATAATACCTAAATATGGGTTTCTCTAAATAGGACTCTCTAATATAGATTTTTTTCATGGAAGCAGGTCACTAAGACTGTGTGAACAACTTCAAAATTAAGTCTAGAAACCATGGCATTAAATAAAATACTAAACATATAGCACAAAGAGTAAAAGAAGTCAAAAAGCCAAGCTGAAAAGGCAAAAGTAGAAAGATGCAGTTTATTTATCAAAAAAAAATTTATTTTAGAAAAACTCTTGAGAAATCAGTTCAGTGCAAGACAATCCAATACATTCAATCTAAATAATGAGAGATGGGAAATGTATCGTATAAAAAATAACAATACTCCACGTTGAGCTGGCCTTTCAGATCAAGCAAAAAAAAATCAAATCTGGTTCTTACCAGGTCTCTAGAAAAGCATCAAATAAAATTCAACACTTTGTCAAAAGAAAAACCTTAGTAGCAGCTATATTTTCAATCTTCCTATTTAGATTAATAGAATATATTCCTCAAACAAGGTGATTAGAGCATCACTCTCCATTAATATAGATGAAAACTAATTAGGAATTTCAGATAAAGCAAAAAAGAGCACAACAAATCCACCATTTAATCAAATTACATTAATATTTAGAATCATTGGTTGCATGTATAAATTAAAGAAAATCTTATTTCCTAAAATAAGAAAATAAGAAATAAGATAAACTTGTTTCCTAAAATATTCCCCCTTGAGGAAAGTATTTAGGGATACAGGTTCGGTCACAGTGGAGAACACTTCAGGAAATATTATTACTGAGCACTCACTATGGAGTATCAATTGCTCTGGGAATTTTACAAGAAGATACTCATTTCATGCTATATTACTATCATGTAGGTACTATTTAATAAATACTTTTACAGATGAGGAAAACAAGACACAGAAAAATTAGATAACCTATCAAAGAAGACTGAGGCCCAGAGAGAAAATAACAGACAAACCTGGCTTTTAAACCAGATTGTATGGTTCCAGGGATTATATTTTTACATTAGCTTTTATTTCACTGGTGGTGTGTCTTTTTAACCAACTTGAGACTATGGTCCATGTCCAAAGGTAAGTATTTCATATCCTGATGTAAAATTAATAGAATAGGGGAGAAGATGAAAGGAAATGAGGTGGGTTCTTTCATAACTGATGAAGAAAAGAGCCATTAGCTATTTTCCAAAGTTCAGTTATCATGAAAAGAACTAAGTATGTTAAGTATATGAATATTCTTATTAGTATGTATATTTAATTTATGTACTTATTTTGAATACACAAATATTAATTCATAAATATTTCATATAAGTATATGATTATTAATTGTAATAATATAAGCTTTAAATAATGAGTCATAAGTAGCACTGTCCACACTGTCCTCCTGTTGTTCATCGATTTTCTCGAGTGGGCACCAATAACGTCTCTATTGTGAGACTTGTTGTTACTGTTTTTGGCATATAGAATACACCACGGGTAGCTTGCCAGGCTCTGCCATGTGGGCAGGATAATCTCGGTAGCTTGCTGGGCTCTACTAGAGGGATGGAGGAATAAAACCCGGGTCAGCCTCTCGCAAGGTAAATGCCCTACCCACTGTGCTAATCAAAAGACAAATGTACATTAACAGGCACAATGTAGAATTTCCAGAGAGAATGGATTTTATAGTACCTGAGGAGCTCAATAAATCATTCAGTGTAATCCTTTCCCTTCAGGCAGATAAAATTCCCTTATTACCATAGTGCAAATAAATCAACTGAGAACCAATAAGGGTTAGAAACTTTCCCAGGTCACACAGTTAATGCATGCAAAGAAAGAAATTATGATTCACACCCCTTTCCATGTCCCCCATGCTGCTGCCCCCCGCTGTGCCACTCATTCCCACCCCTGCCAACACACACACACACACACACACACATATGCACACATGCACAAGCACGCTTCTGCCACAATACAGTCTCATGGATTTGTAGTTGTTCTTGATAACTTGTTTGGAAGATAGTTAACAACATGGTCTCTGCACAGTTCATTCTTCACCTGAACTTTCAGGTTTCTTTCTGAGACGTCACAATTCTCAGTTCTTAGGAACTCTTCAGATCTTTCCCTCTGAGGTATCATTTATACTCCAAATCACCATTTCTTTCTATAAAATATTGGCTCAATTTTCTCATCTCTGCTTCAAAAACTTTCACCACAAAAGGGAGAGCTCTCTTTACCCCATCTTAGGTTTTCTGCTCTTGATACATAATTTTAACCTTCTTAATATATTCTCACTCCTCAATTGTAAATTGGCTTATGCTATTATCAAAAATGATGTTAAAATACTCTGTCCTTATTCATAAATCAAGGGATTATAACTTCTGTAACAAAGCTCCAAAGTAGACAGCTAGTCTACCTTAGACTCTTTTATTCATCGACCTTTCCTTGATCTAATATTTTTCTTTGATTATTGGATTCCACATCATTTGGTCTTACATAACCACCTCCTGTTAAACCTATGCTCCTGTCTGGAACATCAACTTTCATCTGGCAATAGAAATTTGGGGGCAATATGAAAGGTGATATCTATGTGGAAAAAACACCCGTTGCACTCATTTCTTTTAGTGGTCTCTGTGTATCAGACTCTTAAAGGTACTTTGAAAATAAATAAAATAAGGGCAACATTCTTAAACCTTAAGCACTTCCAGTCTGCAGGACAAGGGAGGGCTCAGCTGTTAGGAATATCTATAATTAGTCATTGCATCTCAAAATGAATACAACAGTACTTTAAGATATATAGATATATGTACATAATTATATATATATGTATATATTGAGGATGGAGCAATAGCCCAACTGGTAGGGCATTTGCCTTGCACATAGCCAATCCAAGCTGAGCCCGGTTTGATTTCTCCACCCCTCTTGGAGAGTATCTGAGAGTATCTAGCCCGCATGGCAAAGTTTGGCAAGTTAACCATGAGGTATTCAATGTGCCAAAAACAGTAACAACAAGTCTCACAGTTTGTTGTGAGATGTTACTGGTGCCCATTCAAGCAAATCGATGAACAATGGGAGGACAGTGCTATGTATATATGGCAAGCTACCTGTGGCATATTCGATATGCCAAAAACAGTAAAAACAATGAGCCTCATTCCCCTGACACTGAAAGAGCCCACAATACATCAGCGTTAGGAAGAATGAGAAAGGACAGGCTGATAAAATCTCAGGGCCGAACTAGGCTGCCAAAACAAAGAAGGATGAAAATGACTGTCTGTACTTTCAACACACCTATGCTTGCATCAAAAGCATCCATCAAGAACCTGATGATGCAAGCGCAGAAGATCAAGTACGACGTCATTGCTCTGACCAAGATGAGAATGCATCAACCACATCACATCACTTTTGACAATGGAGAAAAACTACTAGGAACATGTGACAAAAGAGGTTGTATTGGTGCTGTCAGTGTCCTTGTCAACACGATCTTGACCATAAGTATTAAGTCGAATGCCTAAAATCCCAAATCAGATGCTTATATTGAATAGACGTGGCTCACAGTTGGCAGTTTCTATCTTCGTCGTCTATGCACCAAAATCCAACTACAATAAAGAAGAAATTGAGAAATTCTAAATGAGGCTCGAGAAGTTCTATAAAGAAGACCACACGTTCTACAAGATCATTGTTGGTGATTTTAATGCCAAGATAGGATGGAGAAGATTGTCAAAAGAACTACACATTGGGCCCCATGGCCTAGAATAGAACGAACAGGGTAAGAAACTGTCTGAGTTCATTATGTTGACCAAAACCATCCATGGTAACTCACAGTTCCAGAAGGCTGAATCTAAATGTTGGACATGGGAGTCTCCTGGTGGACAGTTCCACAATGAAATTGACCACATCATATTCAATCCACAGTTTTGCCTGACCCATGTCGCTGTGATCCCAAAATTCCAAACGGGATCGGACCACCATCTCCTTCGTGCAAAAATCTTCCTCAAAGAGCATGCAGAAGAGGCTACAACGTTTAAGAGAACGCACAGAATGACCAAGAACTGGGAGCTCTTTGACACTATTGCGGCAACATGGGAAAATGCCATCATTGACAACATCGGCAAGGAATACGAACAACTGGTTCAGCACTTCCAAAATTGTGCTAGGAACTCTGACAGAGAAAAAGCCACAAAAAGACACCTATCTTCGGAAACTCCCAAGCTCATTCATCAATGTGGCTTGGCACAAGCCTCAGGCAACTACAAGCAAACATCTGAGCTCGCAAAGCAGTGTAGAGAAGCCATAAAGGAAGACCTCAAAGAGAGAAGAGCAACAGTGCTGGCTGATCTGGCAGAAGCCAGGAAAAGTACTCACAATAACAGCCTGTCCTTCGCGTACTACAAGACCAAGATGACTTCCCTCCAATGTCGTGATGGATCTATCACATCTTCCAGAAGGGTAATAGAGAAGATTATCCATGACTTTTACTCAGATCTTTTTGATAACCATGTCCAACTGCCCACATAGCAAATTCCACTGGATGGATATGTTGTTCCCAGTATTCTATCTTCTGAAATCCAACACACCATATTGTTGGTAAAGAAGAAAACAGCACCTGGCTCAGATAACATCAGCCCTGAACACCTGAAAAACCTGCCATTGGTACTCATCAATACATTGGCTTGGCTCTTCACATGCCACCTGTCTTAATGCAAGGTTCCATCCCAATGGAAAACCAGCAGGACCGTTCTACAGTACAATAAGGGAGACATCCACAACATTGGCAACTATAGCCTGATCTGCCTGTTGTCCATTGTCTACAAACTGTTCACTCGAGTCATCCTGAATAGGATTGGCAGTACACTAGATGAAGAATATTCATGCAAGCAAGCTGGGTTCCGCAAAGGATTCAGCATGATAGACCATATCCACAAGGTAACCAAGCTTATTGAGGTTTCTTGGAAGTTCAAGATGCCACTCTGTCTAACCTTCATTGATTTAAAGAAGGCCTTTGGTTCTGTTGAGACTGAATGATCATCAAAACCCTAGCCAAACAGGGAGTTCAAACTCAGTACATCAGGATCCTCTGTGAGCTGTATTACAGATTCACTACCAGGATCTCACCATTCTACAAGGAAGTGATCATCGACATGAAGAGAGAGGTTCAGCAAGGCGATACCTTTTCACCAAAATTCTTCCATGCCACCCTTAAGAATGTCATGCGATGACTGGAATGGGAAGGAATGGGAGTGAAGAAAGACTGTTGGCAACTACACCACCTCCGCTTCCCTGATGACATCATTCTAATAACAACAAACATTAGGCAAGTGGCATGAATGCTGGCTGACTTCAACCATGAGTACGGAAAGATTGGACTGCAGCTGAATCTCATGAAGACATTGTTTATGAAAAAGGACTAGTTCCTGATGTTCCATTTGCTCTAAATGGAATGAACATCTCCAAATGCAGAAGTTATTTACCTAGGTTGAGAATTCAACATGACGAACAACCTGGCACCTGAACTGCGCAGAAGGAAGAGAGCAGTTTGGAATGCCTTCAAGAGCGTCAAAGAAATAGCTGAGAGGATGAAGAACCTCCAGCTCCAGGCACATATTTTTTACTCCACCATTCTCCTTGCACTAACACAAGCCTCAGAGACCTGGGCCCTATGAAAACAGGATGAGAATGCTATTTGGGCCACCCAAAGATAAATTGAAAGAGCTGTGCTTGGAGTATCACCTTTCACTCAAGTGAGAGAAGGAATCTGGAGTTCTGACCTCTATCAACTATCGAGAATCAGGGACGCTGTCTCATTTGCCAAGGCACCAAAAATCAGATGGGCTGGACAGATAATGTGATTTGAAGATGACCGCTGGTCTAGAGCTGTTACCGACTGGATTCCACATGACATCAAAAGAACGCGTGGCCACCCAACTACAAGATGGTCAGATTTCTTCGTCAACACCCTGAACAAACATTTGAGGCTTTTTGTGTTCCTGTAGCAAGCAGATGCCACTGGGCTACATTAGCATATGACAAGGAGAAATGGAGATGTTACTGGTACCTGCTCGAGCAAATCAATAAGTAACAGGATATCAAGTGATCAAGAATATAATTATACACACATATATATTTCTATGTACATATATGTTTATATATAAAGGTAAAGGCCCTCCCGTTGATCGTCGATTTGATATACACATCATATATATTTATAGTGCTAAGGAAACAGAGACAAAGTATTAATGTCATAGGATACCTGAGCCAGATATTGAAGGATTGTTATAAAGTTACCAGGAGGAAAGGCTAGGGCTTGTAAAGAGAAGGAACTTGAGTTGCACAGGAGCCATGAACTGAGGGTAAGCGGTATCATCACTACTATGTCAATCTGACTCCCTCGGTGAACTACCCCCTTAAATAAACCAGTACAGTCTGATTCCAGTGGCATCTTTTTCAGGAGCAAATTTTCATCTTAAAAGACTTTGGGAAGCCAATCATGAGAAGCAGAAACAAAACACTGTGTACATTCCCCTGCTGAAAAATCTTTCCTTTAGAGGACATGCCGAAGCTAATAAAACAAAGAAAAGTTATGCTGAAAGCAGACACAATTAAATTTTTGCCAAACATGACAGGAAGCTGAGAACTGAAGCAGACAGAGTAATGTCTATCTTTGGCACCACAGACGGGGAGGAGAAAGTGTGTCTTTGATGGCAGATTTTATTTGAAAGGTGCTAACTGACATTTTGAAAGGACATAAAAACACAGAGAGAAGAGGAGAGAGCAATCTTTGGCCACAGCTGTCTGAGCTGCAGAAGTCCCTAATTGCCCCCTGCATTGCTGTTTTTTTAAAATTCCCAATGGAAAGTTCTAAGACTAGATACAGATCAGAAAGGAAAAGGAGGAAAAATAAATAAATGAAATCGGTTTATATCTTAAAGCATCCACACAATGCACCTATGTTCAAAGTATAAGCAGAAAGACATTCCCTGGCCCCTAGAGAGGACGCAAGGAGGGATACCCCCTGGCTTCAGAGTGCAGAGTTACACCCTCATCCAAGCCAAGTGCATCCCTGCCCCCAAGGATAGCCTGTGCCAACAGCAAAAGAGGCACAAAAGCCTACTTCCAAGGCTGCCAGTTCCTCAGGGTTTGAAGCAGTTCTACCCTCAAGATGCAACACTGCTGGGCACCTCAGTCTTGGGTGCTTGACCTCTCCTCCAACTCCTGAGCCTGCTCCCTGTTCAGGGAAGGCAGAACAGGAAGGAGGTGGTGGTCTTTATTAACTGGTGATCCCCCTGAAGCACTGTGTCACAATCAGGGTTTTGTTGTTGCTGGTAGATTTGGGTTTGTTTGTCTCGGGCTGCACCAGACAATGCTCGGGGGTTACTCCTAGCTTTCAGCTCAGTAATTACTCCCAGCAGACTTGGGGGACATTATAGGGTGCTGGGGATTGAACTCTAGTCATCTGCATGCAAGGCAAATGCCCTATCCACTTTACTAATTTTCTGGACCACAAGCAATCAGTTTTGATTTGATTTGTAGTCTCTTTATTACACCTTGGACTTCTATCTAGCCATATACCCTCTATTTGGGGTATGTAGAAATTTCATTACATCTTTAGAATGAGGAAAGTGTTGATTCCCTCCATTACTATTATGGGGAGAGAAACTTAGGTCCTTTTGGCAAGAAGTTTAATAGGTAGAAACTGGAAAGTGGGTAGCCAACATGCAGATGAGATCCAGGAAGGATTCAGTACTGACAAACAAATGTGAATAAATACAGAAGAGGAAGTAAACAGAATAGGTATAAGAATATGGCCTAGGTACATCTTCCATCCTTGCTTCCATTCTTACTTCCCAACAGCTGAGAAGCTCAGCGGGTGCTACAATCAATACCATTAACCAGCAAATATTGACCAAGTCCTGACTTGGGGTAAAATTGTACGTCAAATACAGAAATGGAGAAGACACAGCACCAAACTTCCAAGAAATCACAATTTGAATCCAAACCTTATGTAAGAATCATACAGGGAGGAGAGCAAAGCGGGAAGTTCTGTTAGATAAACATCTGGCAGAATAAGTGGATGCATACCGCTAAGTACCAGATCTCAGAGTTTATTCAGGGAATCCGAAATAACAGCCCAAGCAAGAAGATGACTGGAACTTAAGTGCAAATCCCAGGATAGAGGTTATTTCCTCTTCAAGACATTTTAGACTTCTTGCAGTCTATAAAGACCCTGGGTATAGGGAAATAAATGCATTCAGAAAGTGGTTCAAGGCCGCAAGGGAAAGCCTGTTACTGGGAGAAGAGTAGCCGACTTTATCTTGCGCCTATTAGATTACACCACTAGATTAGAGCCAGCCTTAGAAACTACTAGATCAGCCACAGCCTTAGAAGCCTGTGTTGTAAGCTTACAGGCTCAAACAAAAATATATTTGCCCATATTCTAAAATAGCTCATCTGTGGCAAAATTTCAAAAGGACAATGTGAAAGTTGAGAAAAGGAATGAGAAAAGAAACCTAAGTTCTTTATTTGTTAAGTAACTTTGGTCTAATGTATATACAAACATCCAAAGATATGAAAGTCTGCAGAAATTATAAAATATCCTTCTTAATTGTTCTTCATAAATTCAAGCAAACCATGAGAAAAATCTCCACAATTTTCTGAGCCGATGAAAAGAAAACTAATTGCCTATACATCTTAGGAAATGGATGTGGTTTCAAGATTTGACCAAATATTATCATCTGTGTTTTCACTTTGCGTCCTCCCCACCTCCAAAAATATAGGATGACTCAAGAAATACGTAACACTTTGTTAGGAAGTAGAATGGAGAATAAATTAAACTCTAACACCCAATCTTATAAAATAATAGAGAGTAATAGTTAAGAATCAAAATACCTTGAGATGTTTCTCAGGTATCAAATGAAAATAAATTTAAAAATACACTTGCAATGTTGGGGAACTGCTGCAGGAAGTAAGATAGGAAATACTTTCTCTTTTTCCATTAGTTTGCAAAGCACAAAGACTAGTTTTCCAGACAATTTCAGCACTTTACAAAATGCCCAGAAGCTGCAAATCTCTGTGGAAGGGGTCACACACTCACAGATTCAAGATATAAAGCTGACAGATTCAAGCCAATGGGAATATCAAATTAGTTTGCTGGTTATGGAGAAGATAGGGCTTTTAGTGTCCACTGCCTCAGACAGCTCAAGTCAAATAGCAATATAGAGGAAAAGTCATTACAGAGAAGAAAAATGAAATCATAAGGATCTAATTGACAATGTGTTTTAATTCTCCAAGATTAAAAGTAAGTGAGGGTCAGGAAAATAGTTCAAGAGCTGGGCACATGCTTTGTATGTGGGCCCCTTGGGTTGGATCCCCAGCACTGTATGGTCTCCCAAGCACCTCCATGGGTGGACACCAAAAAGAGCATCAAAAGTAAATAAATGAGCTCTTTGTGCCGAAAGCCCTGTTGGCCTTCTTCCCATCCCAGTTCAGTTAACCCGCCAGCATTCAAACCCGGGACTTGGCTTTCACTGTGGAAGCACCCCAGGCATCCTCTAGGATGCTGGTACAAAAGCAGCCCTGAGCCTCTGTCTTGAGCCTCTGCCTCTTCCTCTTTGTCCCTAATGCCCTCTGGTCTTCTTCTCCACCCAGCTTTCACTCCCACACACACCAGGTTCCCATGGGGCCATGGCCTCTTCAGAAGTGGACATGGCTTCGGTGGAAGTGGGCGTGGCCTATTTTCGGGCTGCAGGTAGTTTTCTAATACCAACAAATCTGGGTAACATCTCAGTTCCCATACCTACACACTAAAATGAAGAAAATGCAAATCTGCATTACGTGGGGATAGAGATGAAATGAGTCAGCCCAGGTCCAGATGAATTCACTAGTGTATTTTTCCAAGCATTTAATTAGGACCTATTGCCAGTTGTTCTCAAACTCTTCCAGGAAATTGAAGAATCAGAAATTATCCCAAACAGTTTCTATGAAGCCCACATCTCTCTAGTACCAAAAGGATACAAAGAAACCACAAGAAACGAAAACTACAGGCCAATATCCCTGATGAACACGGATGTGAAGATTCTCAACAAAATACTAGCAAATATTATTCAACAACTCATCAAAAAGATCATACACCATGACCAAACAGAATTCATAACAGAGATACAAGGTTGGTTTAATATTTGGAAATCAATCAACATAATCAATAATATCAACAAAAGAGAAGATAAAAATCGTATGATCATATAAATAGATGCAGCGAAAGCAATTGACAAGATCCAGCACTCATTTATTATGAAAACCCTCAAAAATGGGGATAGAGGGGGCTTTCCTCAATATTGTTAAAGCCATTAAACACAAGCCCACAGAAAGGATCATCCTCATTGGGGAAAAACTGAGAGCCTTCCCCTAAGATCAGGGACAGGACAAGGATGCCCACTCTCTCTAATGCTGTTCAATGTAGTACTGGAAGTACTTGCAATAGTGATTAGACAAGAAAAAGATATTAAGTGCGTTCAGGTAGGAAAGAAATATATCAAGCTCTCACTATTCGCAGATGATATGATACTATACATAGAGAACCCTAACACCACTTCCAAGAAACTCCGAGAAACAATAGACTTGTATAATAAAGTTGCAGGCTATAAAATTAATACTCAAAAGTTCGTGGCTTTCCTATACGCAAATAGTGTGAGAGAAGAAAGTGACATAAAAAAAAAAACAATCCCCTTTAACAAATTGTGTTGGCATCACTGGACGGCTACATGCAAAAAAATGGGCTCAGAACTCTGCCTAACACCATGTACAAAAGTAAGATCAAAATGAATTAAAGACCTCAACATCAGACCAGAAACCATAAGGTACATTGAAGACAAAGTTGGCAAAACACTCCATGACATTGAAGCTAATGGTATCTTCAAAGCTGCCACGCCACTGTCCAAGCAAGTGAAAACAGAGATAGATAAATGGGATTATCTTAAGCTAAGAAGCTTCTGCACCTCCAAAGAAACAGTGACCAAAATACAAAGACAGTCTACAGAATGGGAAAGGATATTCGCCGAATACACATCTGACAAGGGTTTGATATCCAGGATATACAAAAGACTGGTTAAACACCACAAGAAGAAAACATCCAACCCCATCCAAAAATAGGGCAATGAAATGAACAGAAACTTTCTCAAAGAAGAAATCCGAATGACAAAAAAGCACATGAGAAAATGCTCTACATCATTAATCATCAGGGAGATGCAGATCAAAACCACAATGAGATACCATCTCACACCCCAGAGACTGGCCCACATTCAAAAGAACAAAAGCAACTGATGCTGGTGCGGATGTGGCGAGAATGGGACAATCCTTCACTGATGGTGGGAATGTCGACTGGTTCAGCCCTTTTGGAAAACAGTATGGACGATTCTCAAAAAATTAGAAATTGAGCTCCCATTTGACCCAGCAATACCACTCCTGGGAATATATCCCAGAGAGGCAAAAATGTATAGTCGAAGTGACATCTGCACTTGTTTGTTCATTGCAGCACTCTTTACAATAGCCAGAAACTGGAAGAAACCTGAATGCCCAAGAACAGATGACTGGTTAAAAAAACTTTGGTACATTTACACAATGGAGTACTATGTAGCTGTTAGAAAAGATGAAGTCATGAAATTTACATACAAGTGGTACAACATGGAAAGTATCATGTTAAGCGAAATGGGTCAGAAAGAGAGGGATAGACATAGAAAAATTGCATTCATCAGGGGGATATAAAGTAACAAAATATGAGATTAATACCCAAGAATAAATGAGATCAGCACCAGGAGGATTACTCCATAACTTAGAGGCCAGCCGGGTATTCTAGAGGAAAGGGCAGTTCAGATAGAGACGGGAGCACCAAATAAAGGGTGTTTGGAGGATCCTCCCAGGAGGGGAGATGCATGTCGAAAGTAGATTATGGACTGAACATGTTTGCCACTCAATGCCTCTTTTGCAGACCACAACACCCAAAAGGAGAGAGAGAACACAGGGGATTGCTGGGGCGGATGGGGGGATAGGGGTGGGGGGCATATTATCCATGGTGGTGGAAAATGGGCACTGGTGGAGGGATGGGTATCTGATCATTGTATAATCGAAACCCAAGTACAAAAAATAGTAAATCTACAACTGTTCCTCATGGTGTTTCACTAATAAAAATAATTTAAAAAAAAGAAACTTTGGTACATCTACACAATGGAATACTATGCAGCTGTCAGGAGAGATAAAGTCATGAACTTTGCTTATAAATGGATAGACATGGAGAGTATCATGCTAAGTGAAATGAGTCAGAAAGAGAGGAATAGACATAGAAGGACTGTACTCATTTGTGGAGTATAAAACAATATAACATTAGGCTGACACCTAAGGACAGTGGATACATGGGACAGATAGATATGCTCCATAGCTGGAAGCCTGCCTCATGAGCAAAGGGGAGAAGGCAGCTGGAATAGAGAAGGGATCACTAAGAAAAAGATTGCTGGAGGAATCGGTCGGGATGGGAGATAAAAAAAAATCCCATTCACAATTGTGCCCCAGAAAATCAACAAGCTAGGAATTAGCTTAACTAAGAAAGTAAAGGGCCTGTAAAAGAAAACTACAAAACGCTACTTAAGGAAATAAAACAGGAGGTGCTTCTGCACCTCAAAAGAAACTGTGACCAAAATACAAAGACAGTCTACAGAATGGGAAAGGATATTTGCCGAATACATATCCGACAAGGGGTTGATATCAAGGATATACAAAGTACTGGTTGAAATCCACAAGAAGAAAACATCCAACCCCATCAAAAAATGGGGCAACGAGGTGAACAGAGACTTTCTCAAAGAAGAAATCCGACTAGCTAAAAGGTACAGGAGAAAATACTCAACATCATTAATCTTCAGGGAGATGCAGATCAAAACAATGAGTTGGCGCAGATTTGGCAAAAAGGGGACCCCCCTTCTCTGCTGGTGCAAATGCCAACTGGTTCAGTCCTTTTGGAAAACAGTATGGACAATTCTCTAAAAATTAGAAATTCAGCTCCCATTTGACCCAGTAATTCCACTCCTGGTAATATATCCCACAGAGGCAAAAAAGTATAGTCGAAGTCACATCTGCACTTATTTGTTCATTGCAGCACTACTTACAATAGCTAGAATTTGGAATAAACCTGAGTGCCCGAAAACAGATGACTGGTCACAGAGACTTTGGTACATCTACACAATGGCGTACTATGTAGCTGTTAGAAAAGATGGAGTCATGAAATTTACATACAAGTGGTACTACATGGAAAGTATCATGCTAAGCGAAATGAGTCTGAAAGAGAATGACAAACATAGAAATATTTCATTCTTCTGGGGAACATAAAGTAACAAAATAGGAGACTAACACCCAAGAATAGCCAAAATAAGTACCAGGAGGTTTACTCCATTGCTTGGAGGCCAGCCACACATGCTGGGGGGAAAAGGCAGCTCAGATAGAGAAGGGAGCACCAAATAAAGGGTGTTAGGAGGATCCTCCCAGGATGGGAGAAGTGTACTGAAGTAGACTATAGACCCAACTTGATTGCCACCCAGTGCCTTCTTTGGAAATCATAGCACCCAAAAGGAGAGAGAGAGAACCAAAGGGAATTCCCTGCCACAGTGGCAGGGTGGGATGGGAGTATGGGGTTTAAGAGGGTTACTGAGATTAGTGGTGGTGGGGAATGAGCACTGGTGGAGGGATGTCTACTCGATCATTGTATAACTGAAACCCAATCACAAAAATTTGTAAGTCTACAACTGTACCTCATGGTGTTTCACTAATAAAAAAATGTAAGTCTACAACTGTACCCCATGGTGTTTTTATATTAACAATTAAAAAAATATCACATATTTTTGGGTTATTCTTATTTATATAACACCCTAAACACATACACATACAATAATATACTATCACTATGGCTACTGACATTACTCAATGATGTTTGAGATTTCTTTACACTTCTTTTCATCCTTTTTGTAGTTACTAAGTTTGTATTCATTTTTGTGTTTGAGTCACATTCAAGATAATAATTTTATTTATAAATCTCGAATATTATATAACTGACTTGTTTCTGTTAATCTAAATTTGGGCATTCTCACACATACACACACTTTATTTACATACAATGCTTACAAAATTGCTCATGATGCATTTGCTACAGGCATTCAATGTTCCAAAACTAATCCCCCCACCACTGTGACCTTCCCTCCACCATTGTCCAATTATCCTCCCAGGGTTCTCCCAACAAATATGTCTATCCCTCAAATAGGTCAGCAATAATTTATTTTATATTGCTTTCTATTACTAAATGGCTAATGGAATTATCAAAAAATACTTCAGTAAAAGAAAATTGGTGAAAACTATTTTATCTCTCCATGGGGACATTGAGTCCTGAGGGTTTACTAATCTTTAGTTGCTAGTGGAGCCTTATGTGTTAATTTTGTTAATTGAGTTTAGTTGGCTTCTAGGTTGCATTCCCATTCACTCTGATGTGCTCCTACTGGGATGTTAGTATTGTAGAGCTTAGAGATGTCACTGTAGAAAATCCAGAATTTTCAATTAAGCAGTGAGCTTACAGGGTGGCAGCAGTGGGATATGAGTATGACTGCCAGGACTTACAGAAGTTTGGTTGCAGGGAGAGGGCAGAGGTCACCTGCCCCACTCTGAGTAGGCCCAAAGTTTTCAGTCCCAAAATTAAAAACCCAGTGTACCTAAAATTTTGGGCAGTTTGGCATCTCTGTGGAGCCCAGTTGTGAGGTGGTAATGTCTGACCAGAGGCACAATGGCAGCTGTTGGGTGTGAATGCCAAGATATAGGACACTTTTTAGCTTTATTTTTAATATTTACCACATTTATATAGCACATATAAAATATTTTAATGAAAACATACATAGAAAAGTCACAATACCACTTCTATTCCATCAGCCCCTTTCCTCCTACCATCCAGAGGTGATCACTAGTCAATTTCTGGATTATTCTTCTAGATTTTCTCATTATGAAGGTAAAGGTAAAGGCCCTCCCGTTGATCGTCGATTTGCTCGAGCGGGCCCAGTAACATCTCCATTGGAGACTTTGTTGTTACTGTGTCTGGCATATCGAATACTCTCGGTAGCTTGCCGGGCTCTCCGAGAGGGGCGGAGGAATGGAACTCGGGTCGGCCATGTTGGCCGCTTGTAAGGCGAATGCCCTACCCGCTGTGCTATCGCTCCAGCCCATTATGAAAATAATACAATTAAATATGGGTATTTTTTCTTTTTTAAAATTCTTTTGTTGAATTACTGTGAAATAGACCATTACAAAGCTGTTCATGATTAGGTTTCAGTCACACAGAATTCCAACACCCGTCCCTCCACCAGTGTACATTTCCCAGCACCAGTGTCCCAGGTTCCCTCCCGTAGCTTTCCACCCCCAGCCCCCTACCTGCCTCTATAGCAGACACTTTTTTTCTCTAATATAGTAGAAAAATAATATCCATGTCCAGGGAAAACAAGTGTTAGGAGGACTAATCAATGTTTGAAACTAACCACAAGTGTGTGGGGGGCTGAGGGTAGGCAAGGTAAGATAGAGAAGAGAGAGTATGATAAGAATAGCTGGGAATGATCACACTAGACAATATCTCAGGGTTAAAAGTAGGTAAGAGATATTCTTGATAACCTTTCAGTATCAATATTGTGAACCACAATGCCCTAATGGGGTGGGGGAGAGAAAGAGAGAGAGATTTTCTTTCTTATGTATCTTTATAGTTATTCACTGAGTGGAATATTTAATTTTCTTGTTTTATTTTTGTTTATCAAACCTGTCGAAATTTTATTCTGTTGGATGTTTTTAAATTAATATTTTGATAATAACATACCTTTCATTGGGTAATAAAAATTCATGAGGTGAGCCACAATAAAATCCATTTTTATCTTTCCTTTCTCTTTATCTTTCACAGCTTTTCAGATACTTTTCGTCATTATTGATATCTTTCTTAAGGCATTACTTTTATATTAATAATGCTAACACTTCTACTATTCTTGTACAGCTTTAAAATAATATCTAAAGACTGTTGATTTCAATTTCCCTCCATCTCATCTTTCTTATACTCTAGTTGCACTATTTTCACCTTGATAATGAATTAGCACTAACAAATCTGCCTTTTCCTCTTGTTCACAGTGTTATTTTATATCTTCCATCTACAACTAAATATTTATTTTTATTGAATCACTTGACATATAGTTACAAAGCTTTCATGACTGAGTTTCAGTCATATGATCAAACACCCATCCCACCACCAATGTACATTTTCCACCAACAATGTCCCCAGTATTCCTCACTCCATCCACACCCCACCTCACCCCCTGCCTCTATGGCAGACAATTTCCTTCTTACTCTTTCTCTACTTTAGGCACAGCTGGAGCGATAGCACAGCGGGTAGGGTGTTCGCCTTGCACGCGGCCAACATGGCCAACCCGAGGTCGATTCCACAGCCCCTCTCAGAGAGCCCGGCAAGCTACCGAGAGTATTCGATATGCCAGACACAGTAACAACAAAGTCTCCAATGGAGACATTACTGGGCCCGCTGGAGCAAATCGACGATCAACGGGAGGGCCTTTACCTTTACCTAAATATTTAAAACAACACTGATCACGCTGCCAGAAACACTTCACATTACTTTATAAAATTGATTTTCTTGTAGTTTTTGCAGAAAGCGCACCAACGATAATAGTCCTGGAGTTCTTTCATATTTCATAGTTTTCCTATAGTCTTCATATTTGAAAGAACACTGTCACTGTAACTGTCCTCCCGTTGGTCATCGATTTTCTAGAGCGAGCCCAGTAATGTCTCCATTGTGAGACTTTGTTGTTACTGTGTTTGACATATCAAATACTTCACTGGTAGCTTGCCAGGCTTTGCCGTGCGGGCGAGATACTCTTGGTAGCTTGCTGGGGTCTCCGAGATGGGTGGAAGAATCGAACTTTAGTCGGCCATGGTGGCTGCATGGAAGGCAAACACCCTACCTGCTGTGCTATCGCTCCAGTCCTGAAAGAACACATGAATTAAATATATTCATGCCATCTTCTAATTATCATGAAACATTTCTTTTCAAATTTGAGTTATTATTTTGATTTTTATCTCAACTTATTTTCTTGTATTTGTAATTTTTTCTATACTTTCTTTTCTCTGTTTCAGAGAAAATCACCCTGAATCTATTTTTTGCGGTTGCAAAATGGCTCTTATATGTATTCAGATATTTATTTCAACAGACTTCAGCTCTCTTTCTCTATAATTTTTTGCATCTCCCCTCTTCTTGTACTTGATAGGCTTATATATCTTGAACACTGAATATATGCACTTATCTTTTCAAATTAATTCCATAAAAAATTAGAGCTGCCCCTTGAATCTAGTCATTCCCAGATGCCTGACCTACATGGAGCCTTTGACTTCTGATCCCATTGTTCTTCCTGATTGATTGATAGATACAATAACTGCTTATTGGAGTCTGCATGCACTGATACTCTGATAAATTAACAAAAAATTTCATTGTATTTCAGTTTAATAAGCTTTTAAGAGTTGCCCACTGACTATCAAGCTATGATTATTTTTTTTTTTTTTTGCTTTTTGGGTCACACCCAGCGATGCACAGGGATTTAGTCCTGGCTCTGCACTCAGGAATTACTCCTGGAGGTGTTTGAAGGACCATATGGGACACCAGGGATTGAACCTGGTTCGGCCATGTGCAAGGCACACACCCTTCCTGCTGTACTATGCTCTGGCCCCTATACAAGCTATTATTTTTGGACATTTTATCCCACTTCTAGAAATCCTAACTCTATGTGGATAGAGCACCAGTTACCACTTTCTTCTATAATTTCTTCATGAAATAAATCACTTACATTTTTCATCATGGGAAAGGATTCTTTAACTCTTTTATTTCCATAGGTCTACATTGTTTTTTTTTTTATTTTACTACTCAGCAATTTTTTTTTTTATTAGTGAAACACCATGAGGTACGGTTGTAGACTTACAACTTTTGTTCTTGGGTTTCAGTTATACAACGATTGAGTACTCATCCCTCCAACAGTGCCCATTCTCCACCACCAATGATCACAGTAGCTTTTACACACCCCACCCCATCCCACCACCCCACTCTGCCTCTGTCGCCGGGCATTTCCTTTTGCTCACTCTTTCCTTTAGGATATTGCCGTTTGAAATAAAGGGTTTTTTTTTAATTTTTATTAGTGAAACACATGAAGTACAGATGAAGATTTACAATTGTTTGTGCTTGGGTTTTGGTTATACAATGATCTAGTAACCATCTCTCCACCAGTGCCCATTCTCCACCACCAGTTATCCCAGTAGCCCTCCCACCCCGCAATCCCCCCCACATCTCACCCCTCCTCTGTGGCAAGGCATTCCCTTTTGTTCATTCTCTCCTTTTGGGTGCTGTGATTTCCAAAGAAGGCACTGAGTGGCAATCAAATTTGGTCTGTAGTCTACCTTTAGCATGCATCTCCCATCCTGAAAGGATCCTCCCAACACCCTTTACTTGGTGCTCCCTTCTCTATCTGAGCTGCCTTTTCCCCTAGGATGTGTGGCTGGACTCCAAGCAATGGAGTGAACCTCCTGGTACTTATCTCAGCTATTCTTAGGTGTCAGTCTCTTATTTTCTTACTTTATATTCCCCATATGAATGCAGTCTTTCTATATCTGTCCCTCTCTTTCTGACTCATTTCACTTAAGCATGATACTTTCCATGTAGTATCACTCATATGTAAATTTTATGACTTCGTCTTTTCTAACAGTTGCAGAGTATTCCATTCTGTAGATGTACCAAAGTTTCTTTTCCCAGTCATCTGTTACTGGCACTCGGGTTTTTTTCCAGATTTTGGCTATTGTAAACAGTGCAGCAATGAACATAGGAGTGCAGATGTCATTTTGACTGTACTTTTTTGACTCTCTGGGATATATTTCCAGAAGTGATATTGCTGGGTCAAATGGGAGCTCAATTTCTAAATTTTTGAGAATCGTCCATACTGTTTTCCAAAAGGGCTGAACCAGTCGGCATTGCCACCAGTAGTGAAGGAGGGTCCCTTTTTTGCCACATCTGCACCAACACTGGTTGCTTTTGTTCTTTTGGATGTGGGTGAGTCTCTGTGGTGTGAAATGATATCCCGTTGGTTTGATCTGCATCTCCCTGATGATTAATGTTGTAGAGCATTTTATCATGTGCCTTTTAGCAATTGGGATTTCTTTGAGAAAGTTTCTGTTCATTTCGTTGCGCAACTTTTTGATGGGGTTGGATGTTTTCTTCTTGTAGATTCCATGCACTACTTTGTATATCCTTGATATCAACCCCGCGTTGGATGTGTATTGGGCAAATATTCTTTCCCATTCTGTAGACTGTCTTTGTATTTTGGTCACTGTTTCTTTTGAGGTACAGAAGCTTCTTAGTTTAAGATAGTCCCATTTGTCTATCTGTGTTTTCACTTGCTTGGCCAGTGGCATAACATCTCTGAAAATACCATTTGCTTCAATATCATGGAGGGTTTTGCCAACCTTATCTTCAATGTACTTTATGGATTCCGGTCTGATGTTGAGCTCTTTAATCCATTTAGATCTTACATTTGTACATGATGTTAGGCAGAGATCTGAGCCCATTTTTTTTGCATGTAGCTCTCCAGTTTCACCAGCACAATTTGTTAAAGAGGCTTTCCTTGATCTACCTCACATTTCTTGCTCCCTTATCAAAGATTAGATGATCATATGTTTGGGAGGAGATGTCAGTATATTCAACCCTGTTCCATTGTTCTGCAGCTCTGCCTTTGTTCCAATACCATGCTGTTTTAATTATTATTGCTTTGTAGTAGAGTTTAAAGTTAGGGAGGTTGATTCCTCCCATTTTCTTTTTCCGAAGGATTGCTTTAGCTATTCGTGGGGGCTTATTGTTCCATATGAATTTCAGGAGTGTTTGCTCCATTTCTTTGAAGAATGTCATGGGTATCATTATAGGGATCACACTGAATTTGTACAATGCTTTGTAGTGTATTGCCATTTTTTTTAATTTTTTTATTAGTGAAGCACCATGAGGTACAGTTGTAGATTTACAAATCTTTGTGCCTGAGTTTCGGTCATACAATGATCAAATACCCATCCCTCCACCAGTGCCCATTTCCCCCCACCCCCCCTCCCACCCTGCCTCTGTGGCAGGACATTCCCCTTTGTTCTCTCTCTCCTTTTGGGTGTTGTGGTCTGCAAAAGAGGCATTGAGTGGCAATCATGTTCAGTCCATAGTCTACTTTCAACATGCATTTCCCCTCCAGGGAGGATCCTCCAAACACCTTTCATTTGGTGTTCCCTTCTCTATCTGAACTGCCCTTTCCCCTAGAATATCCGGCTGGCCTCTAAGTTATGGAGTAATCCTCCTGGTGTTGATCTCAGCTATTAATAGGTATTGATCTCATATTTTGTTGCTTTATATCCCCAGATGAATGCAATTTTTCTATGTCTATCCCTCTCTTTCTGACTCATTTCCCTTAGCATGATACTTTCCATATTGTACCACTTGTATGTAAATTTCATGACTTCATCTTTTCTAAGAGCTACATAGTACTCCATTGTGTAGATGTACCAAAGTTTCTTTAACCAGTCATCTGTTCTTGGGCATTCAGGTTTCTTCCAGTTTCTGGCTATTGTAAAGAGTGCTCCAATGAACAAACAAGTGCAGATGTCACTTCGACTACACATTTTTGCCTCTCTGGGGTATATTCCCAGGAGTGGTATCGCTGGGTGAAATGGGAGCTCAATTTCTAATTTTTTGAGAAACGTCCATACTGTTTTCCAAAAGGGCTGAACTAGTCGACATTCCCACCAACAGTGAAGGAGTGTCCCTTTCTCGCCACATCCACACCAGCATCGGTTGCTTTTGTTCTTTTGAATGTGGGCCAGTCTCTGGGGTGTGAGATGGTATCTCATTGTGGTTTTGATCTGCATCTCCCTGATGATTAATGATGTAGAGCATTTTCTCATGTGCTTTTTTGCCATTCGGATTTCTTCTTTGAGAAAGTTTCTGTTCATTTCATTGCCCCATTTTTGGATGGGGTTGGATGTTTTCTTCTTGTGGAGTTTAACCAGTATTTTGTATATCCTGGATATCAACCCCTTGTCAGATGTGTATTCGGCGAATATCCTTTCCCATTCTGTAGACTGTCTTTGTATTTTGGTCACTGTTTCTTTGGAGGTGCAGAAGCTTCTTAGTTTAAGATAGTCCCATTTATCTATCTCTGTTTTCACTTGCTCGGCCAGTGGCGTGGCATCTTTGAAGATACCATTAGCTTCAATGTCATGGAGGGTTTTGCCAACTTTGTCTTCAATGTACCTTATGGTTTCTGGTCTGATGTTGAGGTCTTTAATCCATTTTGATCTTACTTTTGTACACGGTGTTAGGCAGAGTTCTGAGCCCATTTTTTGGCATGTAGCCGTCCAGTGATGCCAGCACAATTTGTTAAAGAGGCTTTCCTTACTCCACTTTACATTACTTGCACCTTTATCAAAGATTAGATGAGCATATGATTGAGGGGAGATGTCAGTGTATTCAACCCTGTTCCATTGGTCTGCAGTTCTCCCTTTGTTCCAGTACCATGCTGTTTTAATTATTACTGCTTTGTAGTACAGTTTGAAGATCGGGAGGTTGATTCCTCCCATTTTCTTTTTCGCAAGAATTGCTTTAGCTATTCGTGGGGGCTTATTGTTCCATATAAATTACAGGAGTGTTTGCTCCATTTCTTTGAAAAATGTCGTGGGTATCCTTATAGGGATTGCATTGAATTTATACAATGCTTTCGGTAGTATTGCCATTTTGACAATGGTAAGTCTCCCGACCCATGAGCAGGGGATATCTTTCCATTTCCTCATGTCCTCTTTTATTTCCTGAAGTTGCGTTTTGTAGTTTTCTTTGTACAGGTCCTTTACTTCCTTAGTTAAGCTGATTCCTAGGTACTTGATTTTCTGGGGCACAATTGTGAATGGGATTGTTTTTTTCATGTTGCTTTCTTCTCTCTCACTGTTTGCATATAGGAATGCTATGGACTTTTGGGTATTGATTTTATAGCCTGCAACTTTACTATATGAGTCTATTGTTCAAAAACACTTCCAAACAGTTTCTACGAAGCAAATATCACACTGATACCAAAAGCAGACAGAGATACCACAAAGAAAGAGAATTACAGACCGATATCCCTGATGAACACAGATGCAAAGATCCTCAACAAACTACTAGCAAATAGAATCCAACTACTCATCAAAAAGATCATACACCATGACCAAGTAGGATTCATCCCAGGGATGCAAGGATGGTTCAACATTCGGAAATCAATCAACATAATCCATCATATCAACAAAAGAAAAGATAAAAAGCATATGATTATATCAATAGATGCAGAGAAAGCATTTGACAAGATCCAGCACCCCTTTATGATGAAAACCCTAGCCAAAATGGGTATAGAGGGGACCTTCCTCAACATAATTAAAGCCATCTACCACAAGCCTACAGCAAGCATCATCCTCAATGGGGAAAAACTGAGAGCCTTCCCCCTAAGGTCAGGGACGAGACAAGGATGCCCACTCTCTCCACTGCTGTTCAATATAGTACTGGAAGTACTTGCAATAGCGATTAGGCAAGAAAAATATATTAAGGGCATTCAGGTAGGAAAGGAAGAAATCAAGCTCTCACTATTCGCAGATGATATGATACTATACTTATAGAACCCAATAACCTCCACCAAAAAACTCCTAGAAACAATAGACTCGTATAGTGTATTGCCATTTTGACAATGTTAATTCTCTTGATCCATGAGGAAGGGATATCTTTTCAGTTCCCCCTGTCCACTTTTATTTTCTGAAGTATAGTTTTGTAGTTTTCTTTGTACAGGTCTTTAACGTCCTTTGTTAAGCTGATTCCTAGGTATTTGATTTTCTGGGGCACAATTGTGAATGGGATCTTTTTTTTTTTAATGTCACTTTCTTCTCTCATTGTTTTCATATAGGAAAGCCATGGATTTTTGGGTATTGATTTTATAGCCTGTAAATTTACTATATAAGTCTATTGTTTCTATGAGTTTCTTGGTAGAGGTTTTAGGGTTCTCTAAGTATAGTATCATATCATCTGCGAATCATGAGAGCTTGATTTCTTCCTTTCCTATCTGAATGCCCTTAATATCTTTTTCTTGTCTTACCGCTACTGCAAGTACTGCCAGTACTATATTGAACAGCAGTGGAGAGAATGAGCATCCTTGTTGTGTCCCTGATCTTAGAGAGAAGGCTCTCAGCTTTTACCCATTTAGGATGATGCTTACCGTAGGCTTTCAGTCTACAGTTTGAGTGTAGTTTCTTACAGATGATCCAATACCAAAATTTTAATTAGAAATGATTATTAAAAGTTTTCTGTATGAATGTCTCTACAAAAAGAACACACCATACACAAAAGTACAATGAAGAATACATTAATATTTCCTTATGTTTAATAAAGAGACAAAGTCACAGATACAAACTACACATATATTTTTACATATATATGTACATATGTGTTATGATGAAGCATATTATAATAAAAAAGTACACAAATGAAGGGTACTTGAAAATTTACACAAAGAGATAACCTAGTAATGGGAATTCTGGAAAGGCTTTTTTAAAGTAATGATGTTTCAGGCTTGAAATAGAAAAGATTTCAGCATAAGGTTATCAGAGTAATTTAGGAAATGAGGAGTTTATTTAAGAGCACAGGTCGAAAAAAAAGTCTTGTACTGAAGTTATAATAATAATCGTTTTGTTTATTTAACTGCAATAAAAGAAAATATTCATGTTGTTTGGGGAGAGGTGTCACACCCAGAGGTTCTTTGGGCTTACTCTGGACTCTTATGCAGTGCTGAGGATCAAACCAGGGTTGTCCACAAGGAAAGCAAGTACCTTAATCCCTGCATCATCTCTCTGTCCCTCATAAGTAATACTTAAAAAGGTGAAGTGAACATTCTAAGGTATCTGTATGAGGTATGTGATTGTCACTAATGATACAACATCGGTTCATTCAAAGACAAGTGGTCTGAGTTTACTAAAGGTTTTTCCTAAAGCAAAATGCAAAACTAACTGAAGGAATTTGGAAGTTGGAGAAACTAAAGACAGCAAAACAAACAAAAAGGCAATTCCAATTGTCCAAAGAATAAAATACACCTCTGTAAGATCATACCCCTTTTATATAAGAAGTGTTTCTCCAAGGGATTTATGGATATATAATATTTAAATATCTAACAAAAGAATTTGTTTTCTTATTTAGTCACGAAACCTGAGCGCATGATCTTGTACACTCAGGATGGAATAAACAATGCATGCTGACCATGGTCAAGCATTATGATACAATGTGAGTATTGTTAGAAATTAGAATTTAACATATGCAGTACAAGTCTCACAATGGAGACGTTACTGGGCCCACTCGAGCAAATCGATGAACAATGGTAGGACAGTGCTACAGTGCTACAGTAAAGAAACTAAAAATAAGGACTACTATAAAACATCCCCTCCTTTATTTCTCTCACTTATTCCAGCTAATTGTATCTCTTTCCCATCTAAAACCAATTTCAAGAGGTTAACATTGCCCTGTAATTATATTTCATCTTATGCAAGGATGGTCACTGACAATCTAAGCTAATCCCAGGATTTTGTTAAATAAAAAGTTCAAATAGGGTCACTTAGGTTGAATGGAATGATTTTATCCTTTCATCAAATCAAATATTAGGGATTTACTTTTGCCTAAATTACCTCTTTTGGCCTTTGCTATAGTGTGATGAAGGTTACTGAGTTGATTAAAGAGTTTATGGTAATAATGGGATCTCCTACAGATGCAATCTAAAATGATCAAAAAATGAGAACAAAGGGGATTTAAATGGTTCATTGGAGATAATATACCTAAAAAAAAAGAATTCTGTCCCAGTGCTGCCAAGTGATTCTTTTTCCAAGCAGAAAGAATTACTTAGAATAGAATAACTAGTCATTTTCCCTTTGAAACTATGAGAGAATATGAGAAAGAAGTTTCAAAAAGGAATGATGAGTATAAAGATAGGGGTAACTGGAGATGTTAAAATACAAATCACTGGAAGAATTAGGAAGGACAATTCATAGAGTGGATAAGGGAGACATTGAATTGTGTGGAATGCAAGAAAACAGAGAAACAGTGGAGATCTATTACCCAAAGCCTCACACTACTAATTGTCCAATCCTGTGTAGACAATTCTCTTACCCTACAATTGGTCTGTAAGTCTCCTGGGGGCAGGCATGATGCATTAATTTTTATATCTATAGCAACATGCATTCATAATGCCTAATATAACATATGTAATATAAAAATGACCCTAGAATATTTTATTGTACTATAATAATGAGATTCTTGAGGGTCAAAACCCATCTCTTATTCTCTATAGAGTAAATCCTAGAACCTGATGAAATAGATCATAGAAAATACTACATTCTGTAGTAGGTAAACTTTGGACAACTGAGATCTTAAGAAAAGTGGAAAAAAACTGAAGATCTCCATGTTTAACTTACTCATGTATTTTTATTGAACATTTGCTAGGTTCAATACCATCAAAAATATCTGATGCTAGATTTCAAATCAGATAACTTGAGATATTATATGTGCATATTTAAAATGGCTAAATATTTTGAACATTCTTTCCCTAGGAATAGTCAAGTTAAGATAAAAAACCCTCAAGTATCTAAAATAAATTGTTATGTCCATTTCCAAATTCATGATACCTTGTTGGTTTGCTTGTTTGGGGGTCACACCCAGTGATTTTCAGGTTAACTCTGGCTTTGCTCTCAGAAATTACTCCTGGTGGAACTCAGGGAACCACATAGGATGCTGGAGATGGAACCTGGGTCAGCTGCATGCAAGGCAAAGGTCCCTCTGCTATGCTATCACTCTTGCCCCTCAATTCATGATACCTTACAGGCAATCTGTTTCTAAGTATTCAATCACTTTCTAAGAAGTAAAGTTCTAGCATAAGAACGGAGATTACAACAATTCTAGAAAAGAAGGAAATAACAAGTAATTCATTATGTTAAGATACATGTGGATTTAGTGTATATATAATTACAAACACAACTTTTCACTCATTAAGGTGGCCAGTTTCTATGGATCAGAGCATACAGTCTCTTCTCACCAGTATGACTGTGATCTCACAAACTTCCTGACAACTTTCTAATAGGCCTGACAGAAAACAGCTTTGGAAGATGTCTTCCATGGTACTTTGTTTGTAGAAACCATCTCTAACACAAGGTGAACGTAACAGGATGGAAGAAAATTTCTGCATTAATAAAGGTTTACTTCACACACAATTAACTTGATCACCATACCAAAATGTTATGAGTCCCAATCCTAGTGTCTAAGGAACCATGAAATTAGGCGTTCAAAAGACTAAACTTTCAAATTCATAATTACAACATTTTAGAGAGTATTTTCTATTAAATAGAAGAGCTTCTGGTATGCATCATACTTGAAACAGGTCTTTCCTTTACGTGCATGTATAAACCTTCATTTTCCCAGAAAATTCTCTTGTGGAGCAAACCAGAGCTGAATGATGCACTCAGACACCAGCACTGCTGCCGATACAAAGCAGTCACTCAAAAAGAGCTAGCATCACTGCCACTTCAGGAACCAGGGGATCTTGAGAAAATAAACAGACATCCAGAACTCTCGTTAAAGGTAAAAAGGTAAAGGCCCTCCCGTTGATCGTCGATTGCTCGAGCGGGCCCAGTAACGTCTCTATTGGATACTTTGTTGTTACTGTGTCTGGCATATCGAATACTCTCGGTAGCTTGCCGGGCTCTCCGAGAGGGGCGGAGGAATGGAACTCGGGTCGGCCATGTTGGCCACTTGTAAGGCGAACACCCTACCGCTCTCGTTATAAACATTTTATAGCACTTTCAGTGTTGGTTTCTTCAGAAATGAATGTTATGCCAGAATTCATCTATTTTAAATAACAGGAATGACGGAAAATGGAAAGAGTTTTTGAGGAAAATGTTTTTTTAAAGTCCTGTATTTAATAGTTCTCTGCTGACCACCTTTACTAGAAGGGAAAAAGAAAGGTACTTGTAAAGTAACTATCAGGGAAAAGCATGTGAATTTAGTACTGGGCTTTTGCAGATATCATTTTGGTCAGTTTAAAGTATTTGGAGGGTCATTTCACACTCCAGTGACAAATTGGGAGGGTTGAACCAGATTGTTTACTGGCTCATTTTTAACATTAATATTTATGTTACCAGTTACCGCATGCAACAGACAAATTCACAGGCAAAATTTTCCTCAAACCTGGAGAAACATCTTGCTGTAATGGCTCGTGATTCCTACAGAAGTCACACCCTGCTTAGCTTCAACTTATTCCTTCAGAAGTGATGCTCAGGGCTTACCCCAGGCTCTGTGCTCTAGGACCATCCCTAGTGGGCTCAGGGTACAAATGGGATGCCAGGGATTGAACTCAGGTCTGCTGTGTGCAGGACATATGCCCGACTCGTGTACTCTTGCTCCAGCCCTGAGCTTCTGCTTCTCACTTACCAAACAGGGTAAAGAAAGCATGGGTCTTGGGGTGGAACAAAAGTACAGCAGGTAGGACCTTTCCTTTGCTTTTTACCAACACAGATTCGATCCCCGGCATCTCAAATGGCCAACAACCCATCAGGAATGGTTTCTGAGTACAGAGCTAGGAGTTATCTCTCAGCATGCCAGGTGTGACCAAAAAACAAAAAAAAAGGAAGGAAGGAAGGAAGGAAGGAAGGAAGGAAGGAAGGAAGGAAGGAAGGAAGGAAAGATGAGCCCCCTTGTGTTTTAGGGAGTATTCTGCTCTTGGACATTTGGTTCTTTCCAGATTTGGGCTATTGTGAAAAGTGCTGCAATGAGCATAGCAATGCTATACACCACAGCAGCTAAAATTAAAAAATTTTAAATGAAAGATAAAAAGTAATATGTCTCTTCAAACACAAGCTTTTATTAAAGGAATAACAATAAGAGACAGAAAACTTGAGAGATGAGTTAAGAACGGACTTTGCCATTATGAAGAGTCTGGATGGGGGTGAAGAATGTGTGAGAGATGACAGCCTGAGGAAATGTCGAATGGAAGCAGGCAAGCTAGGGAAGGGTGTGGTGCTGGAATGTGGTCTGCATGAAACTCTATCATTAACCTTACTGTAAAAAGTGGTAATTATACTATTTTTAAAATCTATGTACCTCCCTAGTAACTTGGAGTTTTCATCCTTATCCTTTTCCACCTTTTTGTCCTTTGCCTCAGATCTCATCATCTATACTATACATCTCCAGTTAATTAGTGAGGATGATTCAATGATGATAAGGATTTTTCTCTTGTTCACTACAGTATCCCAAAGGCAAAAATTAATGCTTTTTACTCATAGTAAGTGCCTAATAAATACCCATTAACGAAATAAGTGGTCAGTTGTGAACCACAGTTCTGGCTAATTCTACTGAGGTTCACATTTTTTCCAGTGACACATCTTCAATGTTCTGTTACAGAAATTACAAAATATATCTTTTAAAACTTAGATTTCAAATTTTGGCTTCAAGATACTTCTAATTTTCAACATAATATACACTCTAAGGAATACTAAAAATAAAAAAAATACAACAAACAGTCGGGATCTAAAATACTGAGTTCTACCTAAAAACTTAGAAATATTGTAGTACTGTAGCACTGTCCTGCACTGTCTTCCCGTTGTTCATTTATTTGCTTGAGTGAGCACCTGTAATGTCTCCATTGTGAGACTTATTGTTACTGTTTTTGGCATATCGAATACGCCACATGGAGCTTGCCAGACTGCCACGGGGGCAGGATAGTCTCGATAGCCTGCCAGGCTCTCCAAGAGGGACGGAGGAACCGAACCCGGGTCGACTACATGCAAGGTGAACCGAACCCAGGTCGACTACATGCAAGGCAAACGCCCTACCCACTGTGCTATCACTCTACCCATAGAAATATGGTAACTCTATTAAAATGCTTCATATTGAACATTGGTTGAATGCAGCTTTAGAACCAAAGCTATGCAAATTTAATTCGGAGCGCCTTTTTATATATAAATCCCTAAAGAATATCAAATGCAATTGAGTAGCCTGAATTCTGACTATACAACAGTTAAATATTTCAAAGCCATCTCCATGTTATAACATTGTGATTCACATGAAAAGATAGTTTAATGAAGGAAATAGAAGCATTCAAATGGTTTTAAAGAAAGTTGTAAAATCTCTAAGTATGGGGTAGCAAGGTAACCTAAAGACTGATGGTATTGCGGGGGGTGGAGAGGGAGAGAGATATGGAAATATTTAAAACATACTTAGATTATGCATTAGTAAATTAAGGAGATGAAGGATAATAACTTTGGGGTTAATGCTAAGAGCTTTGTAAGATACAAATTTATAATAATTTTATTAACCCTATTCATGCATCCTTTGGTCCTTTTTTCTAATCAACTCATCTAATTCCAAACAAGCAGTAAAATTAAGGAATGTAAATCAGTAATATCTGTATTTGGTGACTAAGAGTAAGGTTCTAAGAGTTTATTTATTATCTGTATAACATGGATTGAAGATTTGATGTGGCAGAAAATACAGAGGAATGCATATGCTCGCATCTTATTTCTGCATATAGATCATTTCTGCAAATGATAAATGTGAATGTGAAAAAATAATCACTACCAGAACAAGTCTCTAATGTAATATCTCTGATTTGAGACTTTTGGGATCAGATATATTATCTTTAAAGTTCATCTGGGAAAGTTTCTTTGCTTTCAGAATTAATTTTTAGATGAATAAAAGTAAATCAACCAACTAAATTTAGTTCTTTTGACAGGAAAGAAATGAAAGCACAGACCCTCATCTCTGTTATTTGTGAAAATGAAGAGATTTTGATCTCAAATTTATAGTAGAATCTGTAAAGGATCTACCTATTCTCATATTTTTGGGATTGACTACAGACAGCAAGAATAGCAGCAGAAAGTAAAAAGTGATAGCAAGCAAGGTTCAGCATTTTTAGCAGCTTTTTTTTATATGAGAAAATCTTACACAGGCTGTGAACATAAAGAAACTCAATGAGGGAGCTGATGACACAATGGAAAAAAAAAACAGGGAGAATTTTAAATGTCAGTACAAATGACAACAGTCATGTGTGCTCAGAAGAATCAATGGGGAACTAGACCTCTCCATATTCCCACTCCCCTGCTTTCATTAATTAATGCTGTTCTACCCAGAATTGGTAAGCAGAGGCTGCCTTACTGTTCCCCATTCAGTGGACCAATCACAAGTAAAAACGCTCAGTCCTTCCAGTAAAACTGTCAACATCATTATCCAACATTTTGCGACTTTTTTTTCCCTTTATTTTATTTTATTTTTTTTAAAGTTGTAGATTTACAATTTTTTGTGCTTTGGTTTCAATTATACAATGATCAGATACCCATCCCTCCACCAGTGCCCATTTTCCACCACCATGGATAATATCCCTCCCACCCCCATCCCCCCATCCCCCCTGTCTCTGTGGCAGGGCAATCCCCTGTGTTCTCTCTCTCCTTTTGGGTGTTGTGGTCTGCAAAAGAGGCATTGAGTGGCAAACATGTTCAGTCCATAGTCTACTTTCGACATGCATCTCCCCTCCTGGGAGGATCCTCCAAACATCCTTTATTTGGTGCTCCCTTCTCTATCTGAACAGCCCTTTCCTCTAGGATACCCGGCTGGCCTCCAAGTTATGGAGTAATCCTCCTGGTGCTGATCTCAGCTATTCTTGGGTATTAATCTCATACTTTGTTACTTTATATCCCCCAGATGAATGCAATCTTTCTATGTCTATCCCTCTCTTTCTGACTCATTTTGCTTAGCATGATACTTTCCATATTGTACCACTTGTATGTAAATTTCATGACTTCATCTTTTCTAAGAGCTACATAGTACTCCATTGTGTAGATGTACCAAAGTTTCTTTAACCAGTCATCTGTTCTTGGGCATTCAGGTTTCTTCCAGTTTCTGGCTATTGTAAAGAGTGCTGCAATGAACAAACAAGTGCAGATGTCACTTCGACTATACATTTTTGCCTCTCTGGGATATATTCCCAGGAGTGGTATTTTATGATGAAACAATATGATCAAACAAAAGAGACTTGTAGAATGGTAGGCACATATGATAGAAACATACACCTTTACAAGTAATGGTCAGAATGGAGAGATAGGATTCTGTAGTAGTTGGGAACACTTACAGCTTTGATATCAATCACTGTATCAAAGAGAAAATATTCTTTGGCAGTAGGGGGTTGTTTACTCTGATCCTGGAGCTCTGTGCAAGTTCTTTCAAGATCTACTGTAAGGATCTCTGAAAAACAGATATAACAACCAATTCTGCATTGCCCTGACATTCTGTCTAGTCTAAATCTAAGTAGACGCTCAATAACATCATCGCTTCGATCTTATGTCCAGAATCCTCAGATCTTTGACTATTTGACCTTACCGAGGGCTGCCTTATTCTGATGCTACAATTGAAGTTATTGTCCCTCAGATCATTTCAGCAGATTCTACTTCAACATTCTCTGGCTTTAAACCTTGAAGTTACAGATAAAGGATAGTCCCACTGGACTAATGCAAAAGATTAACTACCCAACCTTCCAATCAGGGAAAAAGCTCTGGCTAAATTTTCTGGGTCCTAGTTGCTGAAAGACATATGATTCCTGTTACGATCATCTATGGAACCCATATATCTTCTACCTTATTTCTTGAAGAATTTAGCAAGAAATTCTTGCCCAATATTCTTCCTGTAATTTTCATTTCATTTCATTTAATTTCATCATCCTGTTATTCGTCGATTGCCTCGAGCAGGCCCCAGTAACGTCTCTTTCATCCTAGCCCTGAGATTATATTCAAGGCTATTTAGGAGAATGAGACCCATCATTGTTACTGGTATTTGGCATATTTGGTACGCCACGGGGAGTTTGCCAGACTCTGCCCTGTGGGCAGGCTACATTCGATAGCCTGCAAGTTTGTCCAAAGTAGGAATGAGACAATAAGATGTCATAAAAAAAAAGTTCTGATAAGATGTCGCGCGGACGCAAATGCGTCCACGCGGTTCCTGGATCTGGATTTTATAGTCTCTGAGTCTTGGCCGCTGATGGGATTACACGGCGCCAGGGGGCCAGGTGGTGGGTGTGACCCCTGCCTACTGGAATTTGGAGGATCTGGGTGGAAGATGCTCGACTCCAATTCGAGTAGGCTTGGAGGTCTTTGTCCCGGAACCCGCGTGGCTTTGACCCTCTGCCAGTACCTTCATGTGTGCAGAGAGTCGTCTCAGCATGGTGGTGGCTGGTCCTGGAGGTCTTCGGCTGCCGGAGCCCTGGTCGGGGCGGGGAGGAAAGCTCAACCTGCTCCCCTCCTGTAATTTTAGTGATATAAACAGATAAAATAAGTCTGTCCTAAATTATCATTCCTTAAACGTCTCTGATCCAAAGGTAACTTGGTACCTATACTCATAATCAAATTATAGCACTTCTAATATCTGTGCTTTACCACTCAATTTCAGTAGTAATAATTATACATATTCATGTCATTATACTTTTGTACTAGACCCATATTCACTACTTTAAAATAATTAATCTTTTGCTACTGATTCCCTGCATCTTCCCATCTTCGATTTTCTACTTTTTAAAACCAGACTTCCCAACATTTATATGATGAGTCTCTCAGTTAAAAATGAAGCTTGATTTTCCCTTTCCCAACAATTTTATAAATAACAATAAAAACTCTTTCCCTTTCAATATCTTACCCCAGCTCTTCTACTTATTCCATTCATCATAACTACTAACTAGAACATAAATTTGGCAATGAGGAACTCTGTTTGTTTCATTAACTATATCTAATAGGCCTAGAAAAGAATAAATTAAAAATTGATGAACAAGAGTCAGAGAGAGCACACAGGGGTTAAGATGTATGCCTTCCATCTTGTCCAACCCAGTTGAATTAAAATTGCACAGCCTGTCATCTCTAACTTAGTCCTGGAGGCACCCAAGCATCTCAGGGGATGCTCAGGAAATCTCATGGACCACAGAGTCCCAGAAGCACCTCAGTGAATCACACCCACCTGATTGCCGAGAATCTTTGGGAGGACTCCCAGAGGTCACTGAGGATGAGCTGGGAGGCCCATCCCAAAATAAATATAATTTGATGAATATGTGAATGAATGATTGAATTTTTTACAAAGGCTCAACCCACCTTCATGAATTTTCCCCCAGTAATTATTAGGGAGAAATGCTATTAGGCCTCTGTTCTAAATCTCTACATAAAGGTTTCCAAATGATTTAAGTCTGCCATTAAATTAAGTATCACTATATCACTGTCATCCTGTTGTTCATCTATTTCCTTGAGCAGGCACCAGTTACATCTCCTTCGTCCTAGCCCTGAGATTTTTAGAAAGTGCCACATTAGAGGCTCCTTCAGGGTTAGAGAAATGAGACCCATCATTGTTACTGGGTATAAGCATAAGCAATGAATGTTGCCATCTTGAAACTATAAGCATGGCTTCTCTTGCTTGTTTGTTCTCACAGAAATATTTCTAGAGATTAGTTGAATATAATAGCATAATCCCTTTAATACTCTGTGTTATCCTTGTAAATAAAAAGATAGCTAATAAAAAATTGTAGTCAGTTAAGATGATGTATCCAAACCCAAACAAGGCTCTATTTCACCATTACCAGGCTCTGGTGGGGATGCCTCCGGCCAGAACATGGCAGATTTATATTCTTTGTGCCTGACACACTGGATCAGGGAGTCATCCTGTCTGACATCAGAATAATTCTCCAAAATTTGGCCCACCTGCTCCCTCTCACCACAAGCGGCTCTAAATAGAGCCCAGTGTCCTGAACCCTTCAGACTTGGGCTTCTCTTCCGTGGACTTGAGACCCTAGATCAGGGATTACCCCATCTAACATCAGCTCTGCTTCTTCAAACACCAAACCAGGGAGACGCTAACACAGCTTACCAACACTATTACTTGAACACACTCTTCATATTACAGTCAGTGAATGCAGGAGCCACACATCACTGACCTAATAAAATCATATATCTCAGACAACTAAATGGAGTGACAAAAGTCCCTTGTCATAGTCTAATAGCACTATGTGATACAGGAAATAATCTGAAGAATAGTACCCCTCTGGTCTACACTACTGAGGATATTAGTTCTTAAGTAATTGGGAATCTAAATCTCCAATATTAGCCCACATAAAGTTCAAAAAAATGGGAAACCTAAAAATTTCAATTACTTTATCAGAAGGAAATAGAAAACCAGGCAAGGCCCCAAGCCCACTTAAACTTGCATGGCTGGTTGATGAGGACCCAAAATTAACACTGACTACATTGGCAATCAAAATTAAGCAAGCACTAGCCAATGAAATTAAGCAATTATAGATGAGAAATTCAGCCAATTCAAAGAACTTATTGAGAGGATGAAAATTTCATAGAAAATGAACTTAAAGAAATAAAGAACAAAATAGAAAGCCAGAGTAGCAGAACTGTACAGGCAGAAAACCAGATAGGTGAATTTGCAAACAAAATACAATCCAGCATTGATAAGGAACTGACAAAAGAGAAGAGAAACACTAGAATGGAAGAGAGTGAAAGTACTTTATGGATAACTGTAAGAGGAATAATCTCCAAAATTATAGGAATACCAGAAGGAAAGGAAAATGGGAAAGGGGGATAACAACTGGTGGGATAGATCATAGCAGAGAATCTCTCCACTTCCTGGAGGGAGGCTAATACATAGATTTAAGAAGCACAAAAGGCACCAAGCAAAATAAACCCAAGCAGAACAATGCCATGACATGTAGTAATTAAAATGGCAAATCCTAAAGAGAAAGACTTATTAAAAGATTCTAGAGAGAAGAGAAGCCTTAAATATAAGGGAATCAATGTAAGAATCACAACATTTCATTTCTCATATGAAATACTGCAGTAAAGAATGGCCTTGCATATTCAAATTCCTCACCAAAAAATACTTTCAACCTAGGGTCAACTACCCTGCTAAGTTCTCATTTAGATGGATCATGATCACGATCATACTGTTCTTGGTCAACTGCCTCTAGCAGGCACCAGTAACATATCCTTCTTCCTAGCCCTGAGATTTTAAAAGAGCCATACTCAATGCTCTTTCAGGGCTAGGAGAATGAGACCTACCATTGTTACTGGTATTTGGCATATTGAGCATGACATGGGAAGTTTGCCAGACTCTGCCGTGCGGGCAGGATACTTTCGGTAGCCTGCTGGGTTCTCCAAAGTAAAAACGAGATAATAAGATGTTGCACAGCTGCAAATACAGCCACGTGCTTCCAGGAGCTGTGTTTTATAGTCACTGGGTCTTGGCTGGTGCCGGCGGCAGCTAATGGGTGTAATACCTACCTAAAGGAAGATGGGAGATCTGGGTGGAGAAGGCCCATCCTGATCAGAGCAGGTTTTGAGATCTCAGCCCTGGGACCCGCATGCCTGGATTCCTCTGCCAGTTCCTTCATGCATGAGGCTTGTCCGCATGTGTGGAGAGGGGTCTCAGCATGGCTGTGGCAGATTCTGGAGGTCTTCGGCTGCCGGGGGTGGGGAGGAAAACTCAATGCGCCCCCTTCAATGGAAACCCATGAATACAGTCAGGCGCGGGGGCAGGAAACTCATTTAGATGGAAGAGAAGGATAAGACTATTCTCAGACAAACAATAATTGACTACACTTGATATAACTAAACTGGCCCTGAATAAAATACTGAAAGTCTTTTTATTAAACTGAACAGCCAATTGTAGAAGTAACAATCCCACAAAATAAAATGGCAAAACAGCTCTTTATATTAATAATTTCTTTTAATGTCAGTGCACCAAACTCTCCCATAAAAAGATACAGAGTGGCAGAATGAATCAGGAAACAAAATCTGTCTATTTTCTGATTAGAGGAAACACATCTAAAATCACAGGATAAACACAGACTCAGAGTGAAAGGATTAGAAACAATTGTACAAGCCAAGAGTAAACAGGAAAAAGCTGGAACCACCATATTTACAAATCTAAAGAAAGTAATCAGAGATAGGAATGGACAATACTGGTTAAAGAACAATTGTTTAAGCATTAGTAAAGGTAAAGGCCCTCCCGTTGATCGTCGATTTGCTCGAGCGGGCCCAGTAACATCTCCATTGTTACTGTGTCTGGCATATCGAATACTCTTGGTAGCTTGCCGGGCTCTCCGAGAGGGGCGGAGGAATCGAACTCGGGTCGGCCATGTTGGCCGCTTGTAAGGCGCACGCCCTACCCGCTGTGCTATCGCTCCAGCCCATTAGTAACAAAAATTAACATATACACACTATATGTAGGATTAGCAAAGTATATAATGCTTTTGCTCAGAAATCTAAAGAATCATACGGATGGAAACATATCAGTATTGGGGGTCTTCAACACTCTACCGTCACCATTGTACAGATCATCTAGACATATTTTCATTAAAGGAATAAGAGCACTGAATGAAGAACTTGAAAATATGGGGCTTGTGGACATATACAGGGTTTTAAATCTCTCCATAGTAGAATACACATTCTTCTTTAGTGAAGCGGAACATAATCCAGGATAGATCACATACTGTGGCATAAGACAAACCTACACAAATTCACAAACATAAATCTTATACCAAATATCCTATCATATAACAATGCTGCAAAGATAGAAATGAATCATAAAAACATGTGGAGAAACTAACACCTGGAGACTAAACAACTCACTACTAAATAAGAACCAAAAAGGAAAACAAGGAAGAGAGAAAAAAGTCCTTGATACTAACGATAATAAAGAAAATTTACCAAATTCTATTTGACACAGTAAAAGTCATAATTAGAGGGAAACTCATGGGCCTGCATTAGAAACTCCCAGGCCTATATCAGGAAAGAAGAAAAAGATAAAATCAACAACCTAAATACATATCTCAAGAACCTGAAGAATCAACAACGAATACACCCAGAAACAAGAAGAATGAAGGAAATAATAAAAAAACAGAGCAGAAATCAACAATATAGAAACTAAAAAAGCAATAAAAGTTAAAATAAATCAGAAGCTGATTCTTTGAAAGAATAAAATAAACAAACCCCTGGCTAAATTCACAAGTAAAAAAGAGAAAGTACTCAAATAAATAGAATCATAAATGAAAGGAGATAAATTACGGCAGAATCTTCAGAAAACCAAGATATCATGTAAGCTTACTATGAACAACTCTACTCAGTTAAGTGGAGGACCAGAAGAAAAGAAACTGACAGAGTATTAGAAACATTTAATCTCTCAAAACTAAACAGAGAGAAGTAAAAAACCTGAAGAGGATAATTTCAAGCAAGTAAAGTGAAACAGCAATCAAGCATCTCCCCAAAACAAAAAGGTGAGTTCTATCAAACCTTCCGAGAAGATATCCTGCCTTTGATCCTTAAGCTTTTCGAAAATATCAATAAATAGGAATCCTTCCTAACAATTTCTACAAAGCTAATATTACACTGATACAGAGAAATTACTAAAAATGAGACATTACTATGAAAGAAACCTTCAGATCAATCTTCTTGAGAACATCAATGCAAAAATCCTCAATAAAATCTTAGCAAACCTAATCCAACAGCATATCCGAAAATTACATACACCACAATCGAGTGGGACTTACCTCAGGACTCTAAGTGTGGTTCAATATATCTAATAATTACCCTAATATACCACTGTTAGCATATACACCATAATTATAAGTTACCTAATATACCAGAGCAGTAAATAGAAAGATAAAAAGCATAAGCCCTATCAATAGATGTGGAGAAAGCTTTGGACAAGATTCAACATCCATTTATGATAAAGAAAAAAGTTCCCATTAAAATAGAAGTAGATAGCAACTTCCTCAAGATAGTACAGGTTATTTGTAACAAGCCCCCAGCAAATATTGTTCTTAATGTGAGAAACTGAAAGCATTCTTACTGAGATGAGGTACAAGGCAATGATTTCCTCTGTCTCCTTTCTTGTTAAATACTGATTATAAGTCCTAGGTACTGCAGTCAAGCAAGAAAAGGAAGTCAAAGGAATCAAAAATTTAAAAGAGAAGAAGTCAAATTATATCTATTTGCAGATAATATGTTTTAAATAGAAGCCACAAAAGAGTCCACAAAAGCTTCTAGAAACAATAAGTCCACATAGCAAAGTGGCCAGCTACAAAGTCAATAAATAAAAATTGGTTGCATTATTATAACAAATCAGAGGAAAAGAGATCATAGACTCCATTCCATTTAAAATAGTGTCCAAGAACATCAAGTACCTAGGAATCAACTAAACAAAAGAGGTAGGAAAGCTATACCATTAAAACTTCAAAATAGTTAAGAAAGAGAAGATCTTAGGAAGAGTAAAAGAATATTGCATGCTCTTGAATTGAAAGGACTAATATTGGTAAAATTACCATCTTACCTAAACTACTATATAGATTCAATGCAATCCCAACCCAAATGACTATGATATTCTCTAGGGATTTAGAACTGTGCATAATGAAATTTGTACATAATCATAAAAACACCCCAAATAGCCAAAACCATAGTGAAAAATTAGAAACTGGGAGTTAACTCATTATCTAATTTAAAACTATAATATAAAGCCACAGTGATCAAAAATGATATTGGAATAAGGACAGAATCTCTGACCAATGGGTCAGAATAGAATATCTAAAAAAAACTACATTTTTGGTCAGTTAATTTGACAGAGGTGCCTAGAGTATTAAATGGAGTAAAGAAATTCCTTCAACAAATGGTGCTGGCAAAGTTGTATAAAACTAAAATTATCCAGTGCAAAAAGCTAAAACTGAATCCATATCTCACACCTAACTCAAAAGTCAATTCAGACTGAATCAAATACCTTGATACCAGAAACAGAATCTATTACATTGGGGAAAATGTGAGCAGAATGCTCCAAGATCTGAACTGCAATTTATTATATCAATGATACAGTGCCACTGGCAAAGGAAACAGAATCAAAAATAAACAACTGGGATTATATCAAATTAGAGTTTCTGCATGAAAAAAGAAATATGGGAAACACCTATGATAATGGCAAATGTCAATAATACCAGGAGCAGTATTTTTGGCAGAGGTGTGAAATGTTGTGTGATTCAACTGAGTATGCAGAGTTCTCAGAAAACTAAAAATTGACCTATCCTACGAACCAGTAATTCCACTATGGGGTACCTACCCCCAGTGCAGAAAAACATTTATTCAACCAAAAGAACATAAGCACACCATTATTCATTGAAGTACTCAGCAAAATAGCTAAGATTTGTAATGAACCTAGATGTAGCACTGTAGCACTGTCCTCCCATTGTTCATCTATTTGCTCTAGTGGGCACCAGTAACATCTCCTTTGTTAGACTTATTACTATTTTGGCATATTGGATATGCCATGGGGAGCTTGCCAGGCTCTGCCATGCTGGTGGGATATTCTCGGTAGCTTGCCAGGCTCTCCGAGAGGGACAGAAAAATAGAACCCAGGTTGGCAGCATGAGAGGCAAACACCCTACCCAATGGTCTATTGCTCCAGCCATACCACCCTGAACACGTCCGATCAACCTAGTGTACAATGACAAATCAGTATCATGAGGATTTGGGTTTATATACAATGTACACGACAGCAGCAAGGAGTGATGAAGTCATGCAATTTGCTGCAACATGGTTAGAACTGGAAGATATCGTGTTAAATGAAGTAAGCCAGAAGAACAGACACAGGGTGATATCACTTATATGTGGTCTTTGGAATAACTGGATGAGGTTATTAGTGGTGGTGGAATAATTGGATGATAGTCTATTGTGGTGATGCTTAGATAACCCTTGACTTCTGGGGAGGAGAAATAAAGAAATAGAGAGAAAGGAAGAAGAGATAGATCGGAAGCAATGTGGGCAGGGGTCAAGGGGACCCAGGTACATTGTGGTGTTAAGGAATGATAGAGTTAAATTTCCAAACCACAGAGCTAAAAACACTGACATCACAAGATCCAACCTTAATAACAAGATTTAAAAGGGGCTGGAGCGATAGCACAGCGGGTAGGGCGTCTGCCTTGCATGCAGCCAACATGGCCGACCCAAGTTCGATTCCTCCGCCCCTCTCAGAGAGCCCGGCCAGCTACCGAGAGTATCTCGCCCGCACGGCAGAGCCTGGCAAGCTCCCCGTGACGTATTCGATATGCCAGACACAGTAACAACAAAGTCTCCAATGGAGACATTACTGGGCCTGCTCGAGCAAAAGGTGTTTGTCAAGATGGCAGTCTGGGGCTGTTCTAGGGGTAGGAGAGGGAATCTGGGAACATTTATGAAGAAAAGTTGACACTAGCAGTGGAATTCGTAATAAAATATTGTATGTCAAAAATCCAACTATGCATAACTTTATAATTCATGATGTTTTAATTAAATAAAATATTGAAGAATAAAACAACTAACCAGTCTCAATTCCATATAAAAGCTGTTAATTTCCTAAAACTGTGATATTGCTAAATTTCTTAAATTAAAATTGTGTGCATTTGATAATACTAAAGTGTTACTCACTATAAACCTCAGTTTCTGAAAAAAATGCAAAAATTCGCTGCTTGTTAATTTAACACCAAAAATCATATAATTAATACAATTTTTGCCTAAGTATAATTACTAAAAATATGTGAGCTCCATTAAAACAGGTTCTTGTACATCCGATTAAAGGCAGTAGTGATGTCCGTTTTACTGACTATAGGTCATTAGATATTTTAATGGAGTAGATGTAACTAAAAATTCTCTTGAATGTGTAAGATATAGCCACAGAGGATGGTTCTTATTAGGACTTTTGTTGTTGTTGTTGTTACTGAGTTTGGGCTAGAGTTTGCTAGAGGTTTTTTGCTAGACTTTTGATCAACAGTTGTATAAAAAAAAGCCAAGGATTCAAGTGAACCCAGTTAGGAAAGAACAGGTAGAGGTGAGTCCAAATGATCATGAGGCTAAATCCAATTGTATTGTACCCTTCCTCCATTATGCAGTATGGATTACTTATATTTCCAAATAACTGCCTTCTGATATGTCAGTTTTTATTTTAAAAATTTAGGGCAATATACCCTTTCTCTCAAACAGTAAATATTTTGGCTCATGTGATTCTCTCTCCTGTTAAATATTTTTGCTCATGTGATTCTCAACTGCCAAATTTGTGTTCTATGTTTCTCTGACGAAAAAATCATAAATTCCTTGAGGTTCTACTTAATTCTTACTAATTTTGTGAGTGTTAAATCATATAAAAGCACAACAACCAACAAACCTTAAAAAATGCTCCTGTCAATATAAAATAACATACTATGAGACTGACACCCAAGGACAGTAGACACAACATCTCTATCTTCTTAATTTTATGGAGGTATGTTTTGTGACTCAGCATATGGTCTATCTTGGAGAATGTCCCATGTAGCACTCTTGAGAAGGATTTATATTCAGCATATATATATGTATATATACATATATATACATATATATGAGTTCTGCTATTTATTCAACCACTGATTAGCTGATTGAATTGGGCATGAACTCCACCTTACTTTTTTCATTTTATTGAATCACCATGAGAGCAGTTACAAAACTTTCAGGTCTAAGTCTCGGTCATAAAATGAAACACCCAAACCTTCACCACGGCCAATTCTCCACCAACAAAAATCCCAGTATACCCCCATCCCACACCCTCTCCCTACCTGTGGGGCAGATGATTTCCACATTACTCTTTCTCTCTCTCTACTTTGATTACATTCAATATTTTGACACCAGACCCATTATTATTTGGGATTTTAACCCAACTCTCAGAACTGCTGAAAAGGCAACAGTAGACAATTTGTTTTCTATCACTGGTTATAAATAACACATGATGTCACGTGGCTGCGCAATTTTGAAATTCCAAAATTTTAAGAATTAATTCTGGAGGGATTTCTGCCAAAACCTGCTGTGTTCCAAGATTTGTTCCTGAGTCTCTTGTATTATGGCTGTTAAGCAACTTGATCAGGCGCCAGAAAGGCCATCCGTGGGCAGTGACTCGGGGTCTCATTGGGACAGGGAGGAAAAGGCCAGCTCCACCCCCATTCCATGAGGCACCGCATGTCTTATCACTGAGGGCCCAAGCCTGACTGTCCAATGGCCTCTGGAAAATGGCGGCCACCAAGCCACCTAGGGAGAGCAAGAGAAGGGACAGTACCCATTCACCCTGGAATGGGCCAGTGACAGCAACCTACTGCAGGATCCGGATGCATTTCTGCCAAAAGTCACTGGGTTTTGAGATTTGTTTCTGAGTCTCTGGGTTCATGGCCGTTAAGTAGCTTGATCAGGAGCCAGAGAGGCCATTCATGGGTGGTGACTCGGGGTCTCACTGGGGTGGGGAGGAAAGGGGCAGCTGCACCCCAAACCCATGAGGCCTTATGTGTCTCATCACTGTGAGCTCAAACCTGATTGTCCAGTGACCTCTAGAGGATGGCAGACACCAGGCTGCCAGGGGGAACAAGCCAAGGCACGAAACCTATTCCCACCTGTGGTGGCCGAGTGCTGGTAATGTACTGAAGGGACTGGATGCATTTCTGCCAAAAGCTGCTGGGTTCCACGATTTGTTTCTGAGTCTCTGGGATCATGACCATTAAATGGCTTGATCAGGAGCCAGAGAGGCCATTTATGGGGGGCAGCTCGGGATCTCATTGGGATGGGGAAAAAAAGGGCCAGTTCCACCCACATCCCATGAGGCCCTGCTTGTCTCGTCACTGTGGACTCAAACCTGATGGTCCAATGGCCTATGGCAGATGGCGGCCATCGAGCCACCAAGGGGGACCAGGTGGAGGAACAGCACCATTTCGCCCCTGAGGTGGCCAAGCAAAAGTAACCTACTGCGCAGTCCAGACACATTTCTGGCAAAAGCTGCTGGGTTCCGAGATATTTTTTCTGAGTCTCTGGGATAATGGCCATTAAACGGCTTGATCAGGAGCCAGAGAGGCCATTCATGGGTGGCAACTCAGGATCTCATTGGGATGGGAAGGAAAGGGCCACACCCATCCCATGAGGCCCCACATGTCTTGTCACTGCAGGCCCAAACCTGACTGTTTAAAGGCCTCTGGCAGATGGCAGCTACAGAGCTGCCAAGGGGGACCAGGTAGAAGGACAGCACCCTTTCCCCTCTGGGATGGCCCGGTGATAGTAAATTGCTGTGAGGTCCGGATGCATTCCTGCCAAAGCCTCTGGGTTTTGAGATTTGTTTCTGAGTCTCTGGGTTCATGGCCATTAAGGAGCTTGATCAGGAGCCAGAGAGACGTTCATGGACAGCGACTTGGAGTCTCATTGGGGCAAGGAGGAAAGGGCTGGCTCCACACCCATCCTGTGAGGCCCCATGTTTCTTGTCACTGTGGGCCCAAACCCGACTGTCCAGTGGCCTTTGGCAGATGGTGGCCACCGAGCTGCCAAGGGGAGTAGGCAAGGGACAGCATCCTTCCCCCATGGGGTCGCCTGGCAACAGTAACTTACTGAGTGGTCTAGATGCATTCCTGCCAAAAGCTGCTGGATATCAAAATTTGTTTCTGAGTCTCTGGAATCATGGCCGTTAAGCAGCTTGATCAGGAGCAAGAGAGACTGTTCAAGGGTGGCAACTCGGGGTCTCGTTGGGACAGAGAGGAAAGGACCAGCTCCATACCCATCCCATAAGGACCCATATGTCTCATCACTGTGGGCCTAAACTTGACTGTCCAGTGGCCTCTGGAGGATGGCAGCCACTGGGCCATTAGGGGGAACAGGCTAACGCACGAAACCTATTCCCATCTGAGGTGGCCTAGCACCTGTAACTTACTGCAGGGACTGGACACATTTCTGCCAAAAGACGTTGGGTTTCACAATTTGTTTCTGAGTCTCTGGGATCATGGACATTAAGCAGTTTGTTCAAGAACCAGAGAGGCCATGCCTCTAATTATGTAGCTGAGCCGGAGGTGTTTTGTGGGTGTGCCTCCCACATACCTAACTTTCGGCCATTTACTTTCTTGATAAACTTTGCCTCACTTTTTTTGGGTCTGGCCAAAAGCACAGCAGCAATTTTGGGTATCTGGAAGTCTGAAGGTGCCATCAGGCTGCTGATGCTCTCGTCTCACAAGTACAAATTGACCTGCTTGCGGCAACATACCCCCGTATTCAGCTTTTTCAGGATGGAGTGTCCTGTATATATCCACTAAGCCCCTTTCTTCCATTTTTTCCCCTTCAGATAAAATATATCCTTGCTAAGCTTGAGTCTGGTTGATCTATTGAGAAGTGATAAAGTGGTATTTAAAACTCTCACTAGTGTTGTGTTGCTATCAATGTCTTCCTTCAAGTCTATGAGTAGTTGCTTTAAGTACTTTGGTGATCCCTTGTTAGGTGCATATATATTTAGGAGTGCACGTTTTTCCTGATGTACAGATTCATTGAATAATGTGAAATGACCTTCACTGTTCACAATAGCCAAAGACTGGAAACAACCCAAGTACCCTAGAACAGATGACTGGTTAAAGAAACTTTGGTACACTTTTTTTTTTTAATTTTATTAGGCAGAGCCTGGCAAGCTATCCGTGGTCTATGCCAAATAGACCAAATTGATATGCCAAATCCAGTAATAAATGGATCTCATTTCCCTAACCCTGAATATGCAGAGTCGAGAAGGATATGGAAGGAGAGGCTGATAAAACACCAAGGCAGACATAGGCTGCCAAAATGCAGAAAAACAAAAATGATTGTCTGTACTTTTAATGCTCGTACGCTGGCATCTGCTGCATCCATTGAAGACCTTATGGTACAAGCGCGAAAGATCAAGTACGACATCATTGGTCTGACCGAAACGAGAAGACATCAATCCCATCATGCTGTTTTCGACACTGGAGAAGAACTGTTCCTTGGAACATGTGATAAAAGAGGCGTCGGTGGTGTCGGTATCCTTGTCAACACAAACTTAGTCATGAGCATTGATTCATTCGAATGCCTAACAACCCGAATCGGACGATTACACTTGAATAAATGTGGCTCACTACCGGCAGTTTCTATCTTTGTTGTCTATGCACCAACATCCAGTTATGGTGAAAGAGAAACTGAGAAATTCTACATGGAGCTGGAGAAGTTCTATAAAAAAGATCACACCTTCTACAAGATCATTGTCGGTGATTTTAATGCCAAGATAGGACCAAGAAGATCAGTCGATGAACTCCACATCGGAACCCATGGCCTGGAATGGAATGAACAGGGTGACAGACTGTCTGAATTCATCATGTCAACCAAAACCTTCCATGGAAACTCACAATTCCAAAAGGCTGAATCTAAACGTTGGACATGGGAGTCTCCCGATGGACGGTTCCAAAATGAAATAGACCACATCATATTCAATCGGCGGTTTTGCCTAACCGAAGTTGCTGTTGTCCCAAAATTTCAAACGGGATCAGACCACCATCTTCTTCATGCAAAATTCTACCTCACAGAACGAGGAGAAAAGAATGCAAGGTTTAAGAAGAGGACTCCCAGAACAACCACCAACTGGGAGCTCTTTGGCTCTATTGCGGCAACATGGGAAGATGCCGTCATTGACAACATTGATAAGGAATACGATCGAATGATTCAGCACCTCCATGATTGTGCAAAGAATGCCAAGAGAGAGATAACCACAAAAAACCATCTTTCTTCGAACACTCTTGAACTCATTCGCCAACGTGGCTTGGCACATGCCTCAGGCAACCACAAGCGAACATCCGAACTGGATAAACAGTGCAGAGAAGCCATCAAGGATGACCTCAAAAACAGGAGAGCAACAGTACTGGTAGATGCAGCAGAAGCTGGGAAAAACATTTGTAATGCCCGCCTGTCCTTGACCAACTACAAAACCAAGATGACTGCACTCCAACATCATGATGGATCTATCACATCTTCCAGAAGGGCAATGGAGAAGATTATTCATGACTTCTACTCAGATCTCTTTAATAGCAACATCCACTTGCCCACATACCACATACCACATGATGGATATGTCGTTCCCAATGTTCTCCCTTCTGAAATCCAACATGCCATCTCGTCGGTAAAGAAACAAAGAGCACCTGGCCCAGACAAGATCAGACCTGAACACCTGCAGAACTTACCATCAGTACTCATCAATACATTGGCTCGACTCTTCACACGCTACCTGTCTGAATGCAAGGTTCCGTCCCAATGGAAAACCAGCAGGACTGTACTACTATACAAGAAAGGAGACATCCACGACATTGGCAACTATCGCACAATCTGCCTATTGTCTGTCATCTACAAACTATTCACTCGAGTCACCCTGAATAGGATTAGCAGAACACTAGATGAAGGACAACCATGTGAACAAGCTGGATTCCGAAAAGGATTCGGTACCATCGACCATATCCACACAATTACTAAGCTCATTGAGGTTTCTCGGGAGTTCAAGATGCCGCTCTGTCTAACGTTCATTGATTTAAAGAAGGCCTTTGATTCTGTTGAGACGGAAACGGTCATGGAAGCCCTAGCCAAACAGGGCGTACAAACTCAATACATCAGGATCCTTCGTGAGCTCTATTGCGGATTCACTACCAAGATCTCACCATTCTACAAAGAAGTAATCATCCATATCAAGAGAGGGGTTCGGCAGGGTGATACCATTTCACCAAAACTCTTGAGTGCCACCCTCGAGAACATCATGCAATGACTGGAATGGGAAAACATGGGAGTGAAGATAGATGGTCGGCAACTACACCACCTCCGCTTTGCTGATGACATCGTTCTAATAACACCAAACATCAGCCAAGCAGCACAAATGCTGAACGACTTTGACCGTGAATGTAGAAAGGTCGGACTACAGCTGAATCTTACGAAGACAATGTTTATGAGAAACAGCCTTGTTCCTGACGCTCCATTCGCTTTCAACAGAACCACCAGCTCCGATTGCAACAGTTATATATACCTAGGCCGAGAAATCAACATGATGAATGACCTGGCACCTGAGTTGCGCAGGAGGAAGAGAGCGGCTTGGAATGCCTTCAAGAGCATTGAAGGAATAACTAAAAGGACAAAGAACCTCCAGCTACGAGCACATCTCTTTGATTCCACTATTCTTCCTGCATTAACATATGCCTCAGAGACCTGGACCCTACAAAAACAGGATGAGAACGCTATTTGGGTCTCTCAAAGAGGAATCGAAAGAACTATGCTTGGAATATCACGATTCACTCAAATGAGAGTTAGAATCCGGAGTTCTGATCTTCGTCAACGCTCAAGAATCAGGGACGCTGTCTCATTTGCCAAGACATCAAAAATCAGATGGGCTGGACATGTAATGAGGTTTACAGACAACCGCTGGACTAGAGCCATTACTGATTGGATTCCACGGGACATCAAAAGATCACGTGGACACCCACCTATAAGATGGTCAGACTTCTTCCTCAAGACTCTAAATGATTGGTTTGAGGCTCTGCATGTTCCTAGAACGAACAGATACCATTGGGCTACGCTAGCACGCAACCGGGATGAATGGAGACGTTACTGGCACCCGCTAGAATAAATCGATGAATAACGGGGATTAAGTGATTAAGTGAAGTGATTAGTGAAACACCATGTGGTACAGTTGTACACTTACAAACTTTTGTGATTGGGTTTCGATTATACAATGATCAAATACCCATCCCTCCACCAGTGCCCATTTTACAACACTATGGATAATATTCCTCCCACCCCCATCCTCCCCATCCCACCCTACCTCTGTGGCAGGGCATTCCCTTTTGTTCTCTCTCTCCTTCCGGGTCTTGTGGTCTGCAAAAGAAGCATTGAGTGGCAAAAATGTTCAGTCCATAGTCTACTTTCGACATGCATCTCCCCTCCTGGGAGGATCCTCCAAACACTCTTTATTTGCTGCTCCCTTCTCTATCTGAGCTGCCCTTTCGCCTAGAATGCCCGGCTGGCCTCTAAGCCATGGAGTCATCCTCCTGGTGCTGATCTCAGCTATTCTTGGGTATTAATCTCATATTTTGTTACTTTATATTCCCCAGATTAATGCAATATTTCTATGTCTGTCCCTCTCTTTCTGACTCATTTCGCTTAGCATGATACTTTCCATGTTGTACCACTTGTATGTAAATTTCATGACTTCATCTTTTCTAACAGCTACATAGTACTCCATTGTGTAGATGTACCAAAAACTTTGGTACACTTACACAATGAAATACTATGCAGCTATTAGAAGAGATGAAGTCATGAAATTTGCTTATAAATGGATAGATATGGAGAGTATCATGCTAAGTGAAATGAGTCAGAGAGAGATGGACAGACATAGAAGGACTGCACTCATTTGTGGAGTATAAAATAACATGAGACTGACACCCAAGGACAGTGGATACAAAGGCCAGGAAGATTGTTCCATAACAGGAAGCCTGCCACATAAGCAGAGGGGAGAAGGCAGCTGGAACAGATAAGGGATCACTAATAAAATGATGGCAGCAGGAACCGGTCATGATGGGAGATGTGTGCTGAAAGTATATAATGCACCAGACATGATAACCTCTCAGTATCTGTATTGCAAACCATAACGCCCAAACGTGGAGTGAGAATATGTGGAATATTGTCTTCAATGGAGGCAGAGGGAGTGTGGGGAAGAGGGGTTTACTGGGGAGATTGGTGGTGGGGAATGTGCACTGGTGGAGGGATGGGTGTTTGATCATTGTGTGATTGTAACCCAAACATGAAAGCTTGTAATTATCTCACAGTGATTTAATAAAATTAAAAATAAATAAATGAAGCTCTATTTATAAAAAACAATCTGTATACTTGACCTTAGCTGTAGTTTGCTTACAAATGTTTTATAGAGTACACAATGAAATATTATATTATTAAAAAGTTAAATAATATAACATAATTATTATATAAATATCAAAATATTACAATGAAGTATGTTTTGTGAAGTATTAAAGCCATTGTAAAAAGTTAAGCATTAAAGGTATTTAAAAAGTTAAAATAGAATAGTCTGGGATGGGATGAGGCAGGAAAATAATAGTACATAAAATACTGCTAGTATTGGTTGTACTTTGGTAGATGTTTTAGCTTTTTATGTAGGAAGTTATGCAGAGAAGGTGGTGACATATAATTAACTACTTCCTGTCAGTCTTGGTAGACAAAGTTCAAAAATGACTATTTTCATATACCCTGCTCAACTCTATTCTAATGAAACATTGGCTCAGTGATTTCAAGCAATAACCTTAAAATTTATCATTTAAATACTTGCAAAAAGTATTTTTATGATACTTTTCTGGGCATGGAACCAAGATTCTTCATACTGTTGGGGTAATAAACACTGTGAGTTAGAGAACTGAATCCAAAGGAAAGAATGGGAGAAAAGAGTGGCTACAAATTGTCAAATTGAGGGACCAAGTGCAGTTGTCACTTGTGGTGGAGTTCATATTATGACTCAATCCTTTCTTGGAAAGCTCTCCCATTTCTGGGGTGCTACTATTGAGGAGCCTAGATAAATCTCTCTAATGTGTCTCGGATCTGTTCCCTACACAGCCCTCTCTGTCATTCCCAATAGGCCAACTCAGTTGGCTCTGAGAACCTTGTTACCACAGTAACAAATGCCTAAGATAATCTCTCATACACAGGGGCCAAATATAGCTAAAAGCATCTTGACTCTTGCCTCTGCTGTTCCCTACAGCCAAAGTCACCTCATGAAGCTTCATTGAGCCCTTTTCCCCTGCATGCCAATAATTTGGAATTCAAATGAATACCACTTCCAACTCTCACTCTTCCAGCCACCCAAAGTTTCGGGAATCCCAGTCAGGCTGGTCCATACCTGACTGCATATGCACTAAACTGAGCCTATTTTCTCATTACTAGACTTTCCTCAGCTTCTCACCAGATCTTTTTTGCCTCTTTTCCAATTTGTTTTCTATCTAATATTTTGGTATTCAATAACGCAGTATTCACTGCACTCCTTTTAAAAAAGTTCTTGGCTTATGTTCTTGGTTAAAATAAAAATTTAAGGTGAAAATTGTCATCAAGGTATGGCTAAGGAATGGTGGCCTTTCTCCAGCATGCAAAGTTCATGCCCTGGACAATTCTTTCTCCTCTAGAGATAACCAGTTAGTGGTACAGCCAAACTCCTCACTTTCACCTGCAAACTATGCTTCATCCTATGCATCATTTGACCCTCTCCCAGATGTTTATTCTGATCTTCTCTACTAAGAATTAGTTACCATTTGATGTTCAAACTGGAAACAATTTTTGATATTATGAAAAGGTGCTAAAGTATGTCCAGAGTTCCATTCAACCCAACCATACCCCATTCTAAATAAGGTCAGTAATGGGCTAGAGCGATAGCACAGCAGTAGGGCTTTTCCCTTGCATGCAGCCAACTTGGCCGACCTGAGTTCGATTCCTCCACCCCTCTTGGAGAGCCTGACAAGCTACCAAGAGTATCTTGCCTGCACAGCAAAGCCTGGCAAGCTACCTGTGACATATTCAATATGCCAAACACAGTAACAAGTAACAACAAGTCTCACAGCAGATTCGTTACTGGGCACACTGGAGCAAATTGATGAACAGCAGGAGGACAGTGCTACAATGCTACAATGCTAATGTTGTAGAAAATAAAGTGTTAACCCAGCAGCATCACTCATATTCCAACAACCTTTTTTACATAACAAATTTCTTATAATAATAGCACCAAATAATTAACAGTCATTGAGTTTATCCTATTAAAAATTACAACCCAGTAAGAGAAATACTCATAAAGGAAACATAAAAATTCATATTCCAATAGACATATAAAACAATTAAATTCATAGTTGCTGAGTATTTTACTCGTGACTTTGAACTTAATTACTATGTTTTCCAAGGATAGAAATCAGAATGGATAGCTAGTAAATATTAAGCTTTGCTTCAGAACTTATAATGAAAAGCTGAAATCCTTCTGACACATTGATTCTGTAATCTCATTGCTAAATATAAAGATAAGGGTGGGGAGTAGGCAGAGAGAAAGAACAGGGTTTAAGACTCGTGCTGCATACACCAGATCCCTGGAATCAGCAGTCATAGCCCGTGGCCTCCAAATACTGCATGAGTGGCCCAGATATTCCCCACTGCCATCATCTCGTGTCCTGAAGAGCACTCCCCCCTCAACGAATCACAATTAGTGAAACGTTTCCCACCACCCTGAGAAATGCTTAGGAGACCCCTTCTACCTCCAAAATATACATATAGATAGAAATAGAATAATAAAGTTTCCACGCAGAAAGATTTATATCATGGGTCCTAAAAACACCCAAAGATCCTTGTGGTACAACTGAACAAATTTAAACACTTTTGGAAATTTTCCCACAATACCAAATGGGTTTCCCCATATAAATAAACAAACTTCAGTTTCAAATTCAAAACATCGCAAAAATAACTTATTAGTAATATTTGCTTATTGATCTAGGTGTATTTGTTACATGTCTAGACTATGCTAAGTGCAGAACTCTGCTAGAGGCACAGCAGTATTTGTTATTTTCAGCTGCTTAATTCTGAACCCATAGACTCAAAGGGCATACTGGTATCTTTAATAAATGAGTATCCTGTAGAATTTGTTTATGAGTAGACATTTTTACTGCTACTTAGGGTAACTGTCATAATGCAAGAATATATCCTATAACTTGTCTGATTCTGAAGTTACAGTATAATGGCCCATAGGTAAGCAGATTTAGGAGGATGAAGAGCAAAGTCAAACTATTATTTCCAACTCCTCTACTTGGAAAAGCAATCCTGCACGTAGCTTCATTTACATTCTCTGAAAGTGTGTTATTAATGTGGCCTTTAAACGTTGATCAATCAGCCACATCTGTCATAATCCCAGCAGCAATGCCTCCACATACCTGGATCAGACAGTCTAGACAGAGCTAGTAAATCATGGCTCCTGACATATTTACCTCAAACGTGTATTTCTTGCCATTTATTTTAGCTTAATTTCTGACTGGCATTCATGATAGAAACTGGCGTATATTAATGGATCTCTGCTTATCTACAACTTCATTAATAATAGGTAGAAAGTGAGGAGATAGGGTTTCTTTCATCACCAAAAATGAGAGTGGTTCTTCATTTTGAGAAGAGCAAAAATAGATTACCTTATTGCAAAGATAGGTGGCAAGGATGCAGGAGACAGAGGGTTAAAGATAATAGGTAGTCAATAAATATGTAACAGAATTAGGATGACAAAACATTTGCTATTATTCTAAAGAAAATATACACACTGTGGAAAGATATTTATGACTATTAAAAAAGTATTTTTAAGGATGGAAGTCTGTCACAAAGGTATCATTTCTCCCTAATTAATAACAAGAATAGAATCTGTGAAATGCAAATATATCCTTAACGCATTTTCATTTAATTTACAAGCTGTCTTTAAACTTTACTTGAATAAGGATAAAAGACAAACTAAGAATATTATTAAAGAGATTTAAGATAGAAATAGAAACATGTAATCTCTATTAAGAACCATTATCAAACAACCATACTTAGGACTCGTGGCCCTAAGATGGTGATAAATTTATCAAAAAGCAGAAAAGAGAATTTATGTTTTTCTAAATTATATAAGTGGTATCATGAATCATGTAACCTGTGATAGCTTAATTTTTTATAAAATATCTCTATATGATATCTAGCAATATTGATAAATTCATGCTAATCAATTAATTCTATATGTCTAGTATTCCATAATGTTAATAAAATTTAATTTGTCCAGTTATCAATTAATATTGATTTAGATTAGTCTTCAGTCCATAGTCTTCCACTCATATAATGATGATGAAATTTCTTATTCTGTGGACAACAGCATGAAGGCCTATTCATGATAATATTATTTGTACATAAGACCTTCAATGTTACATATCCCTGTGTGATTCACTGTGATTGAATATATATACATATTTCTTTAGGTTTCCTCTTTAATTATTACTCTCTTTTGCTAATGTTCTACTCTGGGCTTTATGTCTTTCTTGTCTCTTATCTCTTTAAATAAAATATTCATATACTCAAAATATTTTTTTAAAAAATATGCGTCATGTTTCTACTACCTAATGTGAGTAATGTTTTAGTTAATATTCTTCAGTTTTTAAATAACATTATTCCAAAATTTTTGAAAGTATGGATATATGAATGCACTCCTCAATACAAATCATATTGTATTATATACTTAGTTTTAAAATGCTATTTTACATAGGTGTAAGGAAAGAAATTCTATTTATTTTACTCAGTGCAATTTAGATTGATATATGCAGCATAAGATGATTTTTTCACTTTTTAGTACTCTATCATTTGAACATACCATATTAATTTTTCTCTAGTGGACACTCCATTAATTTTTAAACCATTATAGGTAATTGAGCATTGAAAGTTCTTACTAGATAAGCAATATATGAGAAGTTTATTCAGTATTACAAAATCTTTAAAGTTAATTTCATCTCCATCACTTTCAGAAATGGTAACTTTCCTATTTCTTCATAACTCAGTTGTTGCATATCAAATCTTCTTACAAATGAATCAAGTTATTATTTCTCTTGTCTTGTTTTTGGGCCACGCCTGACTGCTCAGCACTTACTCCTGGTGCTGAACTTACTTCCAGTTCTGCTCTCAGGGACCACACCTAGCAGACTTAATGTACATATATAGTACTGGAGGCTGAACTGGGATCGACTGGTACAAGCACCTTAGCACGATGCACCTTCTATGAGCCCTTTGTCATAATTTGTATCTCTCCAACCATATAACCATAAAATTCACTTCGTTGCTTGATGTGTCTGACTCAATTACCACATAAGTTGAATGCATTGCTGACCTTTAGTGCCACTTAGGGTTCCTCTTCTACAAACTGCTTAAATATTTCCCAAATTTGGCCATCAGAATTTTGAACTTTTATGCTCTAAACTACCAGATTATTGAACTTCTTTTATATCTCTTCCAGATTGACCTTTATTTTAATGTTTATTGCTGGGGAAACTTTTTTATTTTATTTTATAAAATTTAGCAATTTCTTTTAGGTTTCAGGCCTTTCATGAACTGCTTTAAATGCTTTTATCCACAAGACAGTATTCTCCTACTCAACCATTTTATTGTGATATATACTATTTTATGAGTCTACCTGGAATAGAATTTTGGTGTTATGTGAACTACACATATGATTTTATTTGTCACTGTCACTGTCACTGTCCTCCCGTTGTTCATCGATTTGTTTGAGCGGGCCCAGTAACGTCTCCATTAGAGACTTTGTTGTTACTGTGTTTGGCATATCGAATACATCACAGGTAGCTTGCCAGGCTCGGCGTGCGGGCGAGATACTCTCGGTAGCTTGCCGGGCTCTCCAAGAGGGGCGGAAGAATCGAACTCGGGTCAGCCATGTTGGCTGCATGCAAGGCAAACGCCCTACCGCTGTGCTATCACTCCACCCCTAATCCCTGGTGGTCTAGTGGCTAGGATTTTATTTGTATTTTCCTATTTAGATAATCAACCATTTCCATTTTATTTACCACCTATTCATCTCTGATACTTAATATACTTGTTACATATCAAGTTTTCACATATTTGTATGTAGTTCTATATTTTTAAGATTATAACACACATGTGTATACATATATATGTTTCCTATTTCACCCTGCTAACAAAAAAGGAAATATAATTCATTCAGTCATTGTAAATTATTTTCTCAAAGATCAAAATCAATTAAGACATATTAGCATATAAACTAAGTATAGATGAAAATGTTTCCTATTCAATATTTATTACAAATAGTGATACATTTTGATGATATTTTGACAATAATTTTATAGCTTATACTTATCATGGGCTGGAGCAATAGCACAGCAGGTAGGGTGTTTGCCTTGCACATGGCCGACCCAGGTTTGGTTCCTCCGCCCCTCTTAGAGAGCACAGCAAACTACCGAGAGTATCTCGCTCACAAAGCTAAGCCTGACAAGCTCTCCATGACATATTTGATATGCCAAAAACAGTAACAACAAGTCTCACAATTTGTTGTGAGACGTTACCAGTACCCACTCGAGCAAATCAATGCACAATGGGAGGACAGTGCTACAGTGCTATGCTTATTAATTCCTTTACTTCTTTTCTTAGACCTTTGACTTGATTGATGAAATTTCTTTCCTGTTTTACAGTGTCTCTAAAATTGAAGGACAGAATTTGGGGGGAATAGGAGGGCATGTCAAGTGATAGTATAGCAGATAGTGCATTTACCTTGCAAGTGGTTGACTTGAGTTTGATCAGGAGTGATTACTGAGTGCAGAGCCAGGAGTAACCCTTGAGCACAGATGGGTGTGAACAAAATCAAATAAATGTTTAATGTTCTATTAAAGTTTTAGTATATATTATCATTTGTAAACTTTGTTAAACTAAGTTCTTCAACTTTATTAAATATTTCAACACCCCTTTTTATTGTGTTTAATTTAGTTTCACCTCATTCTATTGCGGAAAGCACACCATCCATAATTAAATTTCACTAATGATTTTAGATTCTGTCCACTATAATTTTACATCTGATACTACTCGCTACATTCATTTTTGTGGCGATTAAGTACTCCCACCTTTGCTACAGGTGCGTATGTCCGTATGTGTTTTAGTTTAGCTCTTTTTCGAGAGTATTTGACTAGATATAAAACTGTAGATTGTTGTTTATCTCTTAGCTATTTGAAGTTCTCTGGAGTCCTTCTGAGTGACAAGAAGCTTATGAAGAGACAGACAGAAACTGCAACAATTGCCTCAAAACAGGATGTGAAGAATATTTGCTAGACTAAAATATTTTCTTTTGCAGAAACTTTCTTTTAGCCAGCTGGTCTGTTGCTTGTTTTCAATCTGCTGAGCTACAGGTACCTGAATCTCTTCTACTTCCCAGACCAATGCACATATAGGACCCTCTCTTTGCCAGGCTCTGAGAACATTATTTCACAAACGGTTGGATAATTACTTTCCAATCCTAGAATGACTGTAATAGAGCAGCAAGGTATAGAGAAATATATTTCTTAAAACCTACTATAGACTTTAAGCGATTGACAGAGCTATTACCCTCCTTCATCTTGCCAAAATCACAAATACTGGTGGCCTGGAGTGATAGCACAGTGGGTACGGCGTTTGCCTTGCATGCGGCCGACCCTGGTTCAATTCCCAGTATCCCATATGGTCCCCCAAGCACCACCAGGAATGATTCCTGAGTGAAGAGCCAGGAGTAATCCCTGTGCATCACTGGGTGTGACCCCCCAAAAAATCACAAATAAATACTGAAAATATGGCAAAAATTTCAAGCATAATCCAGAAAAGTAATCACAACCAAGAGACAGAGGCATTAAGAAGACTAGGGAACACCTGACCCAGTGCCACAGAACTCCCCATTCACATCATTGGGCGCCACCATTCCAGGTGTATAGGGGGAGCCAGGATTGCTCCTCCTTCCCGCGCCCTGCACGACCTATCCTGCCAAACCAGACCCTCTCCCAGGTAACCAGAGGCTACTCTGGGAGACACCTGGCCAAGCGCCCCGGGACTCCCCATCCACCTCATTGGGCACCACCATTCCAGGTTCCTGGGTGGGAGTGTCCCCGACCGACTATGGGCGTGGCCACTACGTGGGGGCGTGGTCTCCAAAATGGGCGTGGCCTTCTCCAGGCCACAATTATATTTCCCAGTCCGAGCATTCAGGACTTTTTTAAAATTTTTTTTACTTTTTAAGATTTTTTAAAATTTTTATTAGTGAGTTGGTGGGAATGTCGACTGGTTCAGCCCTTCTGGAAAACAGTATGGACGATTCTCGAAAAATTAGAAATTGAGCTCCCATTTGACCCAGCAATACCACTCCTGGGAATATATCCCAAAGAGGCAAAAATGTATAGTCAAAGTGACATCTGCACTTGTTTGTTCATTGCAGCGCTCTTTACAATAGCCAGAAACTGGAAGAAACCTGAATGCCCAAGAACAGATGACTGGTTAAAGAAACTTTGGTACATCTACACAATGGAGTACTATGTAGCTCTTAGAAAAGATGAAGTCATGAAATTTACATACAAGTGGTACAACATGGAAAGTATCATGCTAAGCGAAATGAGTCAGAAAGAGAGGGATAGACATAGAAAGATTGCACTAATCTGGGGGATATAAAGTAACAAAGTATGAGATTAATACACAAGAATAGCTGAGATCAGCACCAGGAGGATTACTCCATAGCTTAGTGGCCAGTCGGGCATTCTAGAGGAAAGGGCAGTTCAGATAGAGAAGGGAACACCAAATAAAGGGTGTTTGGAGGATCCTCCCAGGAGGGGAGATGCATGTCGAAAGTGGACTATGGACTGAACATGTTTGCCACTCAATGCCTCTTTTGAAGACCACAACACCCAAAAGGAGAGAGAGAACACAGGGGATTGCCCTGCCACAGAGGCAGGGGGGGATGGGGGCATGGGGGTGGGGGGGATATTATCCATGGTGGTGGAAAATGGGCACTGGTGGAGGGATGGGTATCTGATCATTGTATAATCAAACCCAAGCACAAAAAATTGTAAATCTACAACTGTACCTCATGGTGTTTCACTAATAAAAAAAAATTTAAAAAAAATTTTATTAGTGAAACACCATGAGGTACAGTTGTAGATTTACAAATTTTTGTGCTTGGATTTCGATTATACAATGATCAAATACCTATCCCTCCACCAGTGCCCATTTTCCACCACCATGGATAATATCCCTCCCACCCCCATCCCCCTCATCCCACCCTGCCTCTGTGGCAGGGCATTCCCTTTTGTTCTCTCTCTCCTTTCGGGTGTTGTGGTCTGCAAAAGAGGCATTGAGTGGCAAACATGTTTAGTCCATAGTCCACTTTCGACATGCATCTCCCCTTCTGGGAGGATCCTCCAAACACCCTTTATTTGGTGCTCCCTTCTCTATCTGAGCTGCCCTTTCCCCTAGAATGCCCGGGTGGTCTCTAAGCTATGGAGTAATCCTCCTGGTTCTGATCTCAGCTATTCTTGGGTAATCTCATATTTTGTTACTTTATATTCCCCAGGTGAATGCAATATTTCTATGTCTATCCCTCTCTTTCTGACTCATTTCGCTTAGCATGATACTTTCCATGTTGTACCACTTGTATGTAAATTTCATGGCTTCCTCTTTTCTAACAGCTACATAGTACTCCATTGTGTAGATGTACCAAAGTTTCTTTAACCAGTCATCTGTTCTTGGGCACTCAGGTTTCTTCCAGTTTCTGGCTATTGTAAAGAGTGTTGCAATGAACAAACAAGTGCAGATGTAACTTCGACTATACATTTTTGCCTCTCTGGCAATGTCACCTCGACTATATATTTTATCCCACCCTTTGTCACGTAATACTGATGCAAAATTTCTCTACTACAATACAACAATATTCCACTCGCCTACTGTAATTCTAACAAAAGACCAGTACAAAATAAGCTGTACAAGCCCAATATTAAAGAGCACCTCCTCCAAAGCTTCACTCAATACCCAATATAATCCAAAGAATAATGCCTGACTAAAACGAAGGTCAGATTCTAGAAACGGGGAAGGGTGACTACCATCGACCGACCTTATCCAGAATCCGTTCTCACAATAAGAGGGAACAGTACTTGTGAATTTCAGGGTTCTACCTCTAGACAACCCAAACAACATGAAGAAACAGCAAAAATCTCCACTACAAGGAGAATACAAAGAAAAGATTCCCGAATCCTCAAAGGAGGTTATCCACAATTATGCTCTCTTCAATAAAGAATTCCAAGACGAAATGCAGAGGATGTTCAAGGATCAACTCAAAGAAACAATGGAGGATATATCCAGAAAACTAAAGGAAGAAATGAAAGAAACAATAGAAAAGGTAGTCGAGAAAATACAGGAAGAAATGAAAGGAGAAATCAAAAAGCTACAAAAAGAAGTGTCACAAATAAAGGATTTGGTAGACGAAATTAAAAACTCAGTAAGTGGCTTTAGCAGTAGGATAAATACAGCTGAATACAGGATCAGTGAGCTTGCAGATGAGCAACAGAAATCCCATAGGGAACAACAAGCAATGGGAAAAGACCCCAAAATGGCTCAAAGGAGAATCAGAGACCTAGGGGATGACACCAAAGGAACAACATTAGAATCATTGGAGTAAAAGAAGGACAGGGAGGCAACCCCAATGAAAAAGCCACAATCAAAGAAATCATTGCTGAAAAGTATCCAGAGTTAAAGAATGCAGACATCCAGATCCAAGGAACCAGAAGGGTGCCAGATAAAAGAGACCCTAATAAAAAAACTCCAAGGTATATCATAGTCAGAACGATGGATGCTATGAACAGAGACACAATACTACAAGCAGCAGGGTAAAAGAAGGAAATCACATACAAAGAAGTTCCCCTCAGATTCACAACAGACCTATCAGAGGAAACCCTCCAATCCTGAAGGCAATGGTGGGATATAATGAAAAAACTCAATGAAATGAACGCCTAACCAAGAAAACTTTATCCAGCTAAACTCTCACTCAAACTTGATGGAATGATACACCATTTTGTAGATAAACAACAGCTCAGGAATTTCATAGATTCAAATCCAAATCTAAAAGAAGGACTAAAGGGGCTCCTGTAAGATAAGAAGGAAAACACTTATAAACACAACCAACCCCTACAAAAGGATGGAACAAAACCCCATGACAATAATCTCTCTCAATGTCAATGGTCTAAATGCACCAATAAAGAGACACAGAGTGACAAAATGGATCCAGAAACTGAAACCAACATCTGCTGTTTACAAGAAACTCATCTGAACAACCAGAGCAAATACAGACTCAAAGTTAAAGGATGGAAAACAATCCTGCAAGCAAACAGCTCCCTCAAAAAAAGCTGTGGTGGCCATATTAGTATCCAAAAACATTAATTTCAGGTTGAAAAAGATTAGAAGGGACAGCGAAGGCCATTTTCTCTTCATCAAGGGATAAGAACAACAGGAAGTAATCACACTCTTAAATGTATGTGCACGTAACAAAGGAAGAGCTAAATACTTAAAAAAATTGCTAACAGATTTTAAGAAGGACATTGCTAGAAACACAATAGTACCTGGAGACTTCAACATCGTTTTATCACATCTGGATAGATCAACAAGAACAAAACTCAGCAAGGAAACATTGGCTTTGAAAGAAGAAATCAAAGAGAAAGGACTTATAGACTGTACAGGGTTTTACACCCCAAAAAGAAAGAATACACATTCTTCTCCAGTGCGCATGGAACATTTTCTAAAATAGACCATGTGCTAGGCCACAAAACATACCTCAATAGAATCAGGAAGATAGAAATAGTATCAACAATTTTTTCAGACCACGATGCACTGAGAATAGAAGTTATTCACACACAGACACGGAGAACCAAATCAGACACCTGGAAATTAAACAACTCAATGCTGAACAACGAGTGGGTTGGGAAGGAAGTCAAGGAAGAAATCAAAAGATACCTGGAAACAAATGAGAATGAAGACACGAGCTACCAGAACCTATTGAATGAAGCTAAGGCCATATTAAGGGGAAAATTTATACCTCTGCAAGCATTTCTCAGGAAGACAGCAAAGGACCACAAAAACAACTTGACTTCACAGTTCAAGATCTAAGAAAAGAAACAACAGAAGGAGCCAAAATCAAGCAGAAGGAAAGAGATCATAAAAGTTAGAGCAGAAATCAATGACATAGAAACCAAAGAAACAATCCGAAAGTCAATGAAACCAAGAGTTGGTTCTTTGAGAAAATAAATAAGATAGAGAAACCACTAGAAACACAAAGAAACAGAGAGAGAACCCTAATAAACCGAATAAGAAAGAAATGATAATGGGGATATCACAACAGAAACCTAAGAAATTCAAAATATCATCAGAGTCTACTTGAAAAGTCTGTGCCACGAAAGAAGAGAACATAGAAGAAATGGATCAATTCCTGGATTCCTTTAATCTCCCAAAGCTGAATCAAGAAGATCTAGAGTACCTGAATAGACCTATTAACATTAAAGAAATTGAAACTGTAATCAAAAGTCTTCCCAAAAAACAAAACCCCAAGTCCAGATGAATTCACTAGCGAATTTTTCCAAACATGTAAAGAGGACCTATTGCCAATTCTTTTCAAGCTTTTCCAGGAAATTGAAAAAACAAAAACTCTCCCAAACAGCTTTTATGAAGCTCATAACTCTCTAATACCAAAAGGAAACAAAGACACCACAAAAAAAGAAAACTACAGGTCGATAACCCTGACGAACACGTATGTGAAGATCCTCAACAAAATACTAGGAAATAGAATTCAACAACTCATCAAAAAGATCATACAGCATGACCAAGTGGGATTCATCCCAGGGATGTATGGATGGTTTTAACATTCGAAAATCAATCAACATAATCCATCATATCAACAAAATAAAAGATAAAAATCATATAATCATATCAATAGATGCAGAGAAAGCATTAGACAAGATCCAGCACCCGTTTATGATGAAAACACTCACCAAATTGGGGATAGAGGCGACTTTCCTCAATATAGTTAAAGCCATCTACCACAAGCCTACAGCAACCATCATCCTCAATTGGGAAAAACTGAGTGCCTTCCCCTTAATATCAGGGATGTTAAGGGGAAGGGTGCCCACTCTCTACACTACTGTTCAATATAGTACTGGAACGATTTGCAATAGTGATTAGGCAAGAAAAAGATATTAAGTGTATCCAAGTAGGAAAGGAAGAAATCAAGCTCTCACTATTCACAGATGATTTGATACTATACTTAGAGAACCCTAAAATCTCTACCAAGAAACTCCTAGAAATAATAGACTTGTATAGTAAAGTTGCACACAATAAAATCAATACACAAAAGTCCATGGATTTCCTATACACAAATAGTGAGCGAGAGGAAAATGACATGAAGAAAACAATCCCGATCACAATTGTGCCCCAGAAAATCAACTACCTAGGGATTAGCTTAAATAAAGAAGTAAAGAACCTGTACAAAGAAAACTACAAAATGCAGCTTCAGGAAATAAAAGATGACACAAGGAAATGGAAAAATATCCCCTGTTCATGGATCGGGAGAATTAACATTGTCAAAATGGCAATATTTCCTGAATCACTATACAAATTCAATGTGATCCCTATTATGATATTCATGATGTTCTTCAAAGAAATGGAGCAAACACTCCTGAAATTTATATGGAACAATAAGCCCCCACGAATAGCTAAAGCAATTCTTGGGAAAAAGAAAATGGGAGGAATCAACCTCCCTAACTTCAAACTCTACTACAAAGCAGTAATAATTAAAACAGTATGGTATTGGAATAAAGTCAGAGTAGCAGACCAATGGAACACGGTTGAATATACTGACATCTCCCCGAAAGCATATGATCATATAATCTTTGATAAAGGAGCAAGAAAATTGAAGTGGAGAAAGGAAAGCCTCTTTAACAAATTGTGCTGGAAAACTGGACGGCTATATGCAAAAAAGTGGGCTCAGATCTCTGCCTAACACCATGTACAAAAGTAAGATCAAAATGGATTAAAGACCTCAATATTAGACCGGAATCCATAAGGTAGACTGAAGAAAAAGTTGGCAAAACCCTCATGACATCATTGAAGCTAAAGGTATCTTCAAAGATGTCACACCACTGGCCAAGCAAGTGAAAACAGAGATAGACAAATGGGACTATCTTAACTAAGAAGCTTCTGCACCTCAAAAGAAACAGTGACCAAAATACAAAGACAGTCTATAGAATAGGAAAGGATATTCCAACTAATACATATTTGACAAGGGGGTGATATCAAGGATATACAAAATACTGGTTGAACTGCACAAGAAGTAAACATCAAACCCCATCAAAAAATGGGGCGTTGAAATGAACAGAAACTTTCTCAAAGAAGAAATCCGAATGGCTAAAAGGCACATGAGAAAATGTTCCCCATCATTAATCATCAGGGAGATGCTTGATCAAACAAACAAAGAGATATCATTTTATACCACAGAGACGGGCCCACATCCAAAAGAACAAAAGCAACCGTGTTGGCACAGATGTGGCGAGAAAGGGACTCAAGTTCAGTGCTGGTCATAATGCCCACTGGTTCAGCCCTTTTGGAAAACAGTATGGACGATTCTCAAAAAACTAGAAATTGAGCTCCCATTGGGCAAAACCACTCCTGGTTATATATCCCGGAGAGGCAAAAAAGTATAGTCAAAATGACATCTGCACTTCTATGTTCATTGCTGCACTGTTTGCAATAGCTAGAATATGTAAAAATCTTAATTGCCTGAGGACAGATATCTGGTTAAAGAAACTTTGGTACATCTACACAATGGAGTACTATATAGCTGTTAGAAAGGATGAAATGAGGAAATTTACATACATGTGGTACTACATGGAAAGTATCATGCTAAGCTAAAGGAATCAGAAAGAGAGGGACAGACATAGAAAAATTGCATTCATCTGGGAAACATAAAGTAATAAATAGGAGTGTAACATCCAAGAATGGCCGAGATAAATACCAGGAGGTTTACTCCATGGCTTGGAGGCCAGCTGCATACTGTAGGGGTAAAGGTAGCTCAGATAGAAAAGGGAGCACCAAATAAAGGGTTTGGGGAATATCTGCCCAGGATGGGAGATGCATGCTGAAAATAGACTGTAGACCGAACATGATTGCCACTCAATGCCTCTTTTGGAAAACACAGAATCCAAAAGGAGAGAGAGAACAAAAGGGAGTGCCCTGTCACAGAGGCAGGGTGGGGGGGTGGGAGGGATACTGGGATTAGTGGTGATGGAGAATGGGCACTTGTGGAGGGATGGGTACTCGATCATTCTATAACTGAAACCAAACACTAAAATATGTAAGTTTCAACTGTACCTCATGGTCTTTCACTAATAACATTTTTTTTAAAAAAGACTAAGAAAGTCATGGGTGAGAAGTTCCTTGCAAACATTTTCAGAAGTTAATTCTTCATGTTTATTTCAATAAGCCACCTCCCTTTCCTGAGGTTTTCCTACCCAATGATCTCCATGTCACAAATTTGGGCAACTTAGCCAGAGTATCTCAGTATTGAATTCAAAGAGAAGACATGCAGAGTTTGCTCATATCTACACTTCTGATCAGTCAGAGTCAATTACCAGGCTATTTCTACTGCTATAGGCATTGAACATACCGGTGAATATACTGTCACTTTTCTTTAGGACTATCAAGAAAACAAAACCCAGATTTGTCTTCATTTTAGAGGCACAAAATGGAAAAATATAATTTATTCAGAAAATATAAAAGCACTTGGATTACTTTTTCGGGTTTTTATTTCAAAACTGCAGGATTGATTTTTCATACATGCCTACATCTAGGAATAAGTTTAAGCAATCTTATTTGAAAGAAATGATAGAGAGAAAAAAATTTCTGCCTCTGAAATTGTCTACAGGAATTAAATTGTACTTCATTTTAGCTTCTGTCACAGTTATCTCTTGTTGATTTCCAGCTCAAATTTACCTGCATGTTTTGGTTAGAATTTTTTCCCGAGTGACAGAAAACCCAAGTCAAAGTAGCATAAATGAAATGAGAAATTGCTTAGAAGAAATAGTTCAAATATATAGGTCCCTCATTCCAGAGATTCTAAAATTCACTAAGACTTGGCCTCTTCACCTCCAGACTTTTTAAAAATTTTACTTTCCTCGATGTTAACTTTATTCTCAAATTATTTACAATGGCAAAATGGCTGTGCCCCCACACTTATCCTTAAACAAACTATTGTGACTATGGGGCTATAATAATACTAACTGACCAAATCTAATTGACATAATACACAACATCCCTACACTCTATTCAGAATATAGAGGAGGTTACAAGAAGACAGTGGGTGAGTAGATGTCGAAAGACTGAAAGGATAAGGGGATGCTGCAGAAACAGCAGTGGCCACTGCAACTTACAGATCAAATAATAAGGCAGCCAACAAACTTGGGTTTTATTCCACATTCAGCATTACATGAAATCACTTTTTAGTCTATGAATTACATTTAAAATATAGGAATAATCCACATTTCATTGAGAAAGCCTTTCTATGTCAAATGAATAGAGTCAAAAATTAATCACTTATTGCTGATACTATTTTACTGACAAGGAATACAGGTCTTAAAACCTCAATTACACATTTCAGATTTATCCCACAACTCAAGTCCTGAAAAAGAAAGTGAGTGAGCCAGCATTAGGTATAATATTCCCTCTCTGCTGTTTGTTTTCTTTATTTTTACATTAAGAATTTATGTGTGGTTCCTAAGAGAGCTGAAGTAATTAGAGATGAAAAATCTTTAATTCTCAATGATTTATTCTCCCTCCCATCTCTGTAAGATTTCACAGGAAACTGCTTTGACATATCATCAGCTGTAAATTACTCTAATGACTTTTCTAGCACATTTAACTCCTACCTATGAAAGTGATTTAGTTTCTTAATTTGTGCAACACCTGAAAACATAAACATCAATACCATTCAGAGATCTAGAAGAATGTCATTTGCTATGGTACTTAAAAGCAAATTAAATTTGTCTCCAAAAAATATTAGTCATTTTTAATATTCATCTCCATGTAATCAAATAGTTTCAATTAGATTAATAGCAATGAATTATTTGCAGATGTTTTCATAGATAAATATTTTATTAAACATAAGAGTGGATACTGATAAAATAATAGTAGTTCAAGTACACTGATTTCTAACACACCTGACAAAACTGAGTTTTTTAGTATGCCTATCATGTATTCTTTTCCCTAACAGCATTCAAGTACACTGACATAAGAATTAATTTTGAGAACATTGCTGATGAAGATCTTAGTATAAATTATAAACCTAGTAAAAATTTATGTGCCCCTCAAAATAGTAAGGAAGCTGTTATTTGTCATAACAGAAGCATTATTATTACTTGTATGATTCACATTTCAAGTATCCTACTCCAATGACCAGGAGAGTCTAGCTAATTTTATTTTATTTTATTTTATTTTATTTTGCTTTTTTTGCATCACACACAGCGATGGACAGGGATTACTCCTGGTTCATGCACTCAGGAATTACTCCTGGCCATGCTCAAGGGACCATATGGGATGCTGGGAATTGAACCCGGGTCGGGCCGGGGGCAAGGCAAACGCCCTACCCGCTGTGCTATCACTCCAGCCCCAGAGTCTAGCTAATTTTAAATGTCACAGAGCATACATATATTTAGATTAAAACAACAGCACATATTTGTGTATCAAAGAAATAGAGTATTTTTCTTTTTTCTTTTGATATTTAAAAAAAATTTATACACTTACAAATTTTTGGCTTGGGTTTCAGTTATACAATGATCAAGTACCCATCCCTCCGCCAGTGCCCATCCTCCACCACCATGGGTCCCAGCATCCCTCCCACCCCCTGACCCCCTCATCCCACCCTGCCTCTGTGGCAGGGCATTCCCCCTTGTTCTTTCTCTCTGCTTTTGGGTCCTGTATGCAGGAGAGGCATTCAGTGGCAATCATATTTGGTCTATAGTCTACTTTCAGCATGCTTCTCCCACCCTGGGAGGATCCTCCCAACACCCTTTATTTGGTGCTCTCTTCTCTATCTGAGCTTCCTTTTCCCCTAGCACGTGTGGCTGCCCTCCAAGTCATGGAGCAAAATTCCTGGTACTAATCTCAGACACTCCTGGGTGTTATTCTCCCATTTTGTTGCTTTATGTTCCCCAGATGAATGCAATCTTTCTGTGTCTATCCCGCTCTTTCTGACTCATTTCGCTTAACATGATACTTTCCATGTAGTACCACTTGTATGTAAATTTCATGACTTCATCTTACTCCAATGACCAGGAGATTCTAGCTAATTTTAAAAGGTCACAGAGCATACATATATTTGGATTAAAACAACAGCACATATTTGTGTATATGAATAGAAATAGAAATAGAGTATTTTTCTGTTGACTTGTATTTCCAATAAGTCATTGCTGTATTGCCTCTTCTCAATCCCACATTTCTCAATATATCACAACATATACTTCTGTCTCATATTTTCAAAATAATAAGAAACATAAATTTCATAAACTTGCTTCATTGCTGCATTGAGTTAATGTGGCAGACTTAGAGAAGCATTATTCAATCAAAACATCATATAAAGTAGAATTTAGTATAAAATTACACATGAAATAAAACTGTGTTTGATATAATGAATGCTCAGAATCATGGTTATATTTTAAAGTGGTGGGTTTTTTTGCATTTTTTATTTCAGTTTTTGGGTCAGACCATCAATACTCAAGGCTTACTCTTTGAACGCAGAGATCACTCTGAAGCTTGAGGGACCATATGTGGTGCCAGGGATCAAACCAGGATCTGTTTGTATGCAGCAGGTGCCTTTCCTCCTGTCCTATCTTTCTAACCCAAAGGAAAAAAATGTCACTTAATCACTTAACTTCCTGTTAGTCATCGATTTGCTCGAACGGGCACCAGTAACGTCTCCATTTGTCCCTGTTGCGTGCTAGTGTATCCCAATGGCATCTATTCGCTCTGGGAACATTAAGAGCCTTAAACTGATCATTCATGATATTGATGAAGAAGTCTGACCATCTGGTAGGTGGGCGGCCACACATTCTTTTGACATCCCGTGGAATCCAGTCGGTAACAGCTCTAGTCCAGCGGTCGTCTTTAAATCTCATTACGTGACCAGCCCATCTGATTTTTGACACCTTGGCAAACGAGACAGCGTCCCATTTCTTGATCGTCTACCGATGTCAGAACTCCGGATTCTTTCTCTCATTTGCGTGAAAAGTGATATTCCAAGCATAGCTCTTTCAATTCCTCTTTGGGAGACCCGAATAGCGTTCTCATCCTGTTGCATAGGGCCCAGGTCTCTGAGGCATATGTTAATGCAGGAAGAACAGTGGAATCAAAGACATGTGACCAGAGCCAGAGGTTCTTCATACTCTTAGCTATTTCTTCGACGTTCTTGAAGGCATTCCAAGCCGCTCTCTTCCTCCTGCGCAGTTCGGGTGCCAGGTCATTTGTCATGTTGACTTCTTGACCCAGGTATACAAATCTGTTGCATTCGGAAATGGTTGTTCCGTTGAAAGTGAATGGGGCATCAGGAACGAGGCTGTTTCTCATAAACATTGTCTTCGTAAGATTCAGCTGTAGTCCTACCTTTCTACACTCACGGTCAAAGTTGGCCAGCAATTGTGCCGCTTGGCTGATGTTTGGTGTTATTAAAACAATGTCATCAGCAAAGCGGAGGTGGTGTAGTTGCTGTCCATCTATCTTCACTCCCATTCCTTCCCATTCCAGTCATCACATGATGTTCTCAAGGGTGGCACTGAAGAGTTTCAGTGAAATGGTATCACCCTGCCAAACCCCTCTCGACATCAACGATTACTTCTTTGTAGAATGGTGAGATCCTGGTAGTGAATCCACAATACAGCTTATGGAGGATCTTGATGTATTGGGCTTGAATGCCCTGATTGGCTAGGGTTTCAATGATCACTTCTGTCTCAACAGAATCAATGGCCTTCTTTAAATCAATGAACATTAAACAGAGCGGCATCTTGAACTCCCGAGAAACCTCAATGAGCTTGGTTATCGTGTGGATATGGTCGATGGTGCTGAATCATTTGCAGAACCTGGCTTGCTCGCATGGTTGTCCTTCATCTAGTGTTCTGCCAATCCTGTTTAGGATGATTCGAGTGAACAACTTGTAGATGACAGACAATAGGCAGATTGGGCGATAGTTGCCAATGTCATGGATGTCTCCCTTCTTGAACAGTAGTATGGTCCTGCTGGTTTTCCATTTGGACGGAATCTTGCATTCAGACAGGTAGCGTGTGAAGAGCCGAGCCATAGTATTGATGAGTACTGACGGCAAGTTCTTCAGGGGTTCAGGTTCTTCTAACACAAAGGAAAAAAATGAAATCAATACAATCTCAGTGACAGAAAAAAAGGAATGATTTGAAAATATTTTATATGCTATAAAGGCAAACCAAAAAAACAGAAAAGAGTTGGCTCAGAGAGATATTATAGCAGATATGGCACTTGCCTTGCATGTGACAAATCCTGATGCAAATCCCTGGCACCACATATGATCCCCCTTAGCTCTGCCAGGAGTAATCCATGAGCACAGAGCCAGGAGTAAGCCCTGACCACTATTGGGCTTGGCACAAAAATAATGAAATTAATCTTTAACATAAACATAAAAGCAATGAACTAAATTTCTCTGTCATGTGCTTACTTAGTTTTAATTGCCATTGTAGTGAATATTGATTTCAGGTCCTCCTTATCCAGGTTAATGAACTTTAGGATTTGTCTGAGTTTCTACCTCTGTTTTTCTGACACAATGAGCAGATGGGTTCTTTAGGTTCTCCATTGTTCTTTGAATTTTATGTGATTAATACTGCATGTTTAGATCCCCAGTTATTAAGAATTGATACATCCAGCTGTTTAGACCAGAACACTAGTGTGCATATATCTGCTGTTCAGATTTTTCACCTTACTATATAGTGGTATAAGGAAAAAGACTTTTGAACAAATCACTCTGTCTAGCTGGCTGAGACAAAGAATTGTATCAGGTGAGTGGAGTATGGTTGTTGTATAGAGTGGCTTCAAAATAAATAGTGTTCAGTATTAGTCTCAGGCAGACTCACTAGCATCTACACAGTTTGGGGGTTGGAGAATTAGAGCTGACGTCAAATGGGACCACTTCCTGATCCAGGGGTTGGGGCCCATTTGGAGAAAATACACAATGTCCCAGGTGCAAGATGTTCTGTCTGTAGTCTGGTCATGGTGATAAAGCAACTCAACTCATCTTAAAGAAGAATTTGGCTTTTAACAGAAAAATCTAATTTCATCATAAAGATGTGAACTTATTTTTCCTTCTAGAAATTTCTTTTTTGTATGTGGAAGTTTTCATTTAGCATGAATACTTAGCCAATCAAAAATCACAAACCCAGATTGCAAAATAAAATATATTATTGGCATGAGAAAAGAGAATTCTACCAGGAAGAAAAAAATATAAAACAAAACCTCTCTTTTCCTTGTACTTAAAGACATAATTTTCAAATGCCCCATTATCACTGAATCTTGCTCCAGAATTCATGGAGGCCAAACACATAAAAATATTTGTCTTTCAAAAGAAAATCAGTCAGCTCTGATTTTCAGTGTTTGCACTGGTGCTGTGTTTCATGTTAATCAAGTCCCTTTCCAGAGTAAGCCAATGCTGCCGTTTCCTGCCGACCCCCAGCGGGGAGACCCTGCTGCAGGTCCAGCTCCTTGGGACCCGTCTACCAGCTAAGCGGCCCCCCTCTCCAGGTGGGTAGGGGGAGCCCAAGCCAGGAGCTGCTCCTCCCTCCAGTCGTGCCATTTCCCACTGAACCCCAATGGGGAGACTGTCCACCACCCTTACTCCATTCCAGGATCCTTGGTCGGAGTGGCCTGGGACAGGCTAGGGGCGTGGCGACTACGAATTGGGAGTGGCCTCCCAAAAGTGGGCGTGGCCTTCTCTTTGGCAGTTATATCACACACTCTGAGCACTCAGGACTTTCATCGCACAAATTGTCGCCTAATACTGACCAAAAATTTCTCACCTCTTCTACTACAATTCAACAACATCCCACTTGCCTACTCCATGTCTAACAAAAGACCTGTTTGAAATGAGCTGTATAAGCTTGGTACTAAATAGCACCTCCTCCAAAGTTTCACTCAATGACGGTTATAAAACAAAGAATAACACCTGATTGAGAAGAAGGTCAGACTCAGAAAGGTAGAACGGTGGCTACCATCGACCAACCTTATCCTAAATCCTTTCCCACCATAAGAGGGAACAGTATGATCTGCGCGGGATGGAACTGAGGCCCATCTTGTGGCAACAAAGCTGAATGGCTCCTGGCACTCTCTCCTCATTCAACCAGTTACAGCCTGCCCCCAGTGCTTGGGATTCTCTCTGGGCATGCACAGCTAGCTCGATCCCCTAGAACAGCTGGTTTTCTTCCTTAATTGGCACGGGACGGAAACTGAGGCCCATCTCGCGGCAACAAAGCTGAACGGCTCCAGGCACTCTCTCCTCATTCAACCAGAATAGTAACAGTGAATGTGAAGGACTAAACCACACTGGTCACAATGGTAAAGCAACGCAAAAGCCCACCAAACTTTCTTATTGAAGAGGCTAGCCCAGAAGACACCAACATTACTGTAATGTTAGACAACCTCTCTCCAAGGAATTCAGAAGGGACCTACTTAGGATGCTTAGGGAACTAAAAGAAACAATGGAAAGCAATGCCAATAAAAGACAAGAGGATTTGCAGGCGGAAGTGAGGAAAATGCAATCGGAAATGTCAGACCTGAAAAACCTGGTAGGCAAATTGAAAAACTCAGTGGAAAGCCTCAGCAGCAGAGTAAAAGCTGCTGAGAACAGAATCAGTGAGCTCGAAGATGAAGTTCAGAGACTCTACAGAAAAGAGCAGAAGATGGAAAAGAGACTCACAATTTGGGAACAGATGGCAAGAGAAGATCGTGATGGAGTCAAGAGGGGAAACATAAGAATTATTGGAGTCCCAGATGGACTTGATGAAGAAGACCTTGATGAAAACCTTGATGAAGAAGAAACTGTCAAAGACATCATTGCTACAACATTTACAGATCTGAAGGAAACATGCAACCATATTCAGGAGGCACGAAGGGTAACAGCTAGAAGAAATTTGAATAAAAATACCCCAAGACACATCCTTCTCAAAATGACCAAAACCTTACATAGAGTCAAAATTCTGAAAGCAGCAAGATCAAAGAATGAAATCTCTTACAAAGGAGCATCCTTGAATTTCACAGCTGATTTCTCTGATGAAACCCTCATGGCCTGAAAACAGTGGTGGGACATAGTGAAAAAACTCAATGAAATAAATGCTGCCTCTCCAAAAATTCTTTACCCAGTGAGACTCTCATTCATAATAGAAAGGACAACACAGTTTCACAAACAAACAACAGATCAGGAACTTCATAGACTCAAAACCATGGTTACAAGAACAATTAAATGGGCTACATTAAGGCAAGACAGGCCCCTCAAATACACCAAATTTCAACAAAACAATGGGACAAAATCCGATAACAATAATCTCTCTCAATGTCAATGGGCTAAATGCACCAATTAAAAGACATAGAGTGGCAGGATGGATTAGAAAATTGAACCCAACATTCTGCTGCCTGGAAGAAACACATCTCAATATTTATAGCAAAGACAGACTCAGAGTCCAAGACTGGAAAACAATCCTACAGGCAAACAGCTCCCATAAAAAAGCTGGGGTAGCCATCCTAATATCAGACCACATCGATTTCAGAGTGAAGAAGGTCATAGGAGACAGTGAAGGCCACTTCTTATTGATCAAAGGATCTGTACAACAGGAAGAATTTACAATAATAAATGTATATGCACCCAATGACAGACCAGCAAAGTACTTAAAACAACTACTCATAGATTTGGAAAAATACATCAATAGCAACACAATACAAGTGGGAGACTGCAACACCGCTTTGTCACCTCTTGATAGATCAACCAGACTCAAGCTTAGCAAGGACATAATTCATCTGAGGGAAACAATGGAAGAAAAGGACTTAGTAGATATGTACAGGACACTTCATCCTCAAAAAGGTGAATACACATTCTTCTCAAGCATACATGGAACATTCTCCAAGATAGACCACATGCTGAGCCACAAAACATACCTCCAAAAATTAAGAAGAAAGAGATTGTAACAACAATCTTCTCAGAACATAATGGGCTTAAATTAGAAGTAAATCACACACAAAAACAGAAAACTAAATCAAAAACCTGGAAATTAAACAGTGCGCTATTGAACAACAAGTGGCTTAGAAAGGATATCAAAGAGGAAATCAAAAGATTCCTAGAAACGAATGAAAATGAGGACATGAGTTACCAAAACTTATGGAACACAGCAAAAGCTGTGTTAAGAGGAAAGTGTATAGCTCTACAAGCATTCCTCAGGAAGGAGGAGCGAGCCCACATAAATAAACTAACTTCACAGCTTAAGAACTTTGAGAAGGACCAGCAAAAGGAGCACAACCCTAACAGGAGGAAGGACATAATAAAACTCAGAGCAGAGATCAACGAGATGGAAACCCAAAAAAACAATCTGAAAGATCAATTAAACCAAGAGCTGGTTCTTCGAGAAAATTAACAAAATAGATAAGCCTCTAGCCAAACTCACCCAGAAAGAGAGAGAGAAAACCTTAATAAACTGAATCAGAAAAGAAAAGGGGGTCATTACAACAGAAACTACAGAAATTCAAAGGATCCTCAGGGAGTACTATGAGAACCTTTATGCCACGGAACATCAAAACCTCAAGGAAATAGATAAATTCCTAGACTCCTACAGACTCCCAAGGCTGAACCAAGAAGACCTGGAATACCTGAACAGACCTATCTCTGCCAAGGAAATTGAAATGGTAATAAAAAGTCTCCCCAAGCACAAAAGTCATGGCCTGGATGGATTTACTAGTGAATTCTTCCAAATCTTCAAAGAGGACTTACTCCCAATACTCTTTAAGCTTTTCCACAAAACTGAAATATCAAAAACCCTTCCGAACAGTTTCTACGAAACAAATATCACACTGGTACCAAAAGCAGATAGAGATACCACAAACAAAGAGAATTACAGGCTGATATCCCTGATGAACACAGATGCAAAGATCCTCAGCAAATTACTAGCAAATAGAATCAGACTGCTCATCAAAAAGATCATACACCATGACCAATTAGGATTCATCCCAGGGATGCAAGGATGGTTTAACGTTCGGAAATCAATTAACATAATCCATCATATCATCAAAAGAAAAGATAATAAACATATGATCATAACAATAGATGCAGAGAAAGCATTTGACAAGATCCAGCACCCTTAATGATGAAAACCCTAGCCAAAATGGGTATAGAGGGGACTTTCCTCAACATAGTTAAAGCCATCTAGCACAAGCCTACAGCAAGCATCATCCTCAATGGGGAAAAACTGAGAGCCTTCCCTGTAAAATCAGGGTTGAGACAAGGATGCCCACTCTCTCCAATGCTGTTCAATATAGTACCGGAAGTAGTGGCAATAGCTATTAGGCAAGAAAAAGATATTAAGGGCATTCAGGTAGGAATGGAAGAAATTAAGCTCTCACTATTGTCAGATGGTATGATACTATACTTATAGCACCCAATAACCTCCACCAAAAAAACTCTTAGAAACAATCGACTTGAATAGTAAAGTTGCAGGTTATAAAATCAATACCCAAAAGTCCATGGCTTTCCTATACACAAACAGTTAGCGAGAAGAAAGCTACATGAAAAAAACAATTCCGTTCACAAATGTTCCCCAGAAAATCAAGTACCTAGGAATCAACTTAACTAAAGAAGTAAAGGACCTATACAAAGAAAACTACAAAATGCTACTTCAGGAAATAAAAGAGGACATGAGGAAATGGAAAGATATCTCTTGCTCATGGGTCAGGAGACTTAACATTGTCAAAATGGCAATACTACCGAAAGAATTGTATAAATTCAACGCAATCCCTCTAAGGATAACCATGACATTCTTCAAAGAAATGGAGCAAACACTCCTGAAATTTATATGGAGTAGTAAGCCCCCACGAATAGCTAAAGCAATTCTTGGGGAAAAAATGGGAGGATTCAACCTCTGCAACTTCCAACTCTACTACAGTAATAATTAAAACAGCATGGTATTGGAACAAAGGCAGAACTACAGACCAATGGAACAGAGTTGAATACACTGACATATCCCCTCAATCATATGATCATATAATCTTTGATCAAGTTGCAAGAAATGTGAAGTGGAGTAAGGAAGGCCTCTTTAACAAATTGTGCTGGCATCACTGAATAGCTACATGCAAAAAAATGGACTCAGAACTCTGCCTAACACCATGTACAAAAGTAAGATCAAAATGGATTAAAGATCTCAACATCAGACCAGAAACTATAAGGCACATTGAAGAAAAAGTTGGCAAAACCCTCCATGACATTGAAGCTAATGGTATTTTCAAAGATGCCACGCCACTGGCTGAGCAAGTAAAAACAGAGATAGATAAATGGGAATATCTTAAACTAAGAAGCTTCTGCACCTCCAAAGAAACAGTGACCAAAATAAAAAGACAGTCTACAGAATGGGAAAGGATATTCGCTGAAAACACATCTCACAAGGGTTTGATATCAGGGATATTCAAAGTACTGGTTGAACTCCACAAGAAGAAAACATCCAACCCCATCAAAAAATGTGTTAATGAAATAAACAGAAACTTTCTCAAAGAAGAAATCCGAATGGCAAAAAAGCACAGGAGAAAATGCTCTACATCATTAATCAACAGGGAGATGCAGATCAAAGCCACAATGAGAAACCATCTCACAACTCAGAAACTGGCCCACATTCAAAAGAACAAAAGCAACCGATGCTGGCGCGGATGTGGCGAGAAAGGGACACTCCTTCACTGTTGGTGGGAATGCCGGCTGGTTCAGCCCTTTTGGAAAACAGTATGGACGTTTCTCAAAAAATTAGAAATTGAGCTCCCATTTGACCCAGCAATACCACTCCTGGGAATATATCCCAGAGAGGCAAAAATGTATAGTCGAAGCGACATCTGCACTTTTTTGTTCATTGCAGCACTCTTCACAATAGCCAGAAACTGGAAGAAACCTGAGTGCCCAAGAACCACTGGTTAAAGAAACTTTGTTACATCTACACAATGGAGTACTATGTAGCTGTTAGAAAAGATGAAGTCATGAAATTAACATACAAGTGGTACAACATGGAAATTATCATGCTAAGTGAAATGAGTCAGAAAAAGAGGGATAGACATAGAAATATTGCATTCACCTGGGGAATATAAAGTAACAAAATATGAGATTAATACCCAAGAATAGCTGAGATCAGCACCAGGAGGATTACTCCATAGCTTAGAGGCCAGCCGGGTATTCTAGTGGAAAGGGCAGTTCAGATAGAGAAGGGAGCACCAAATAAAGGGTGTTTGGAGGATACTCCCAGGAGGGGAGATGCATGTTGAAAGTAGACTATGAACTGAACATGTTTGCCACTCGATGCCTCTTTTGCAGTTCACAACACCCGAAAGGAGAGAGAGAACTAAAGGGAATGCCCTGCCACAGAGGCAGGGTGGGATGGGGGGATGGGGGTGGGAGGAATATTATCCATGGTAGTGGAAAATGGGCACTGGTGGAGGGATGGGTATTTGATCATTGTATAATCGAAACCCAAGCAAAAAAATTGTAAATCTACAACTGTACCTCATGGTGTTTCACTAATAAAAAAAGTATCAAAAAACAGAGTAATCCATTGAAGTACTCAGACACTGGTGTAAACATGTTAAAGAAAAGTTGCAACACTGAGACATGTGATTTGAATAATGTGAATTTTTAGTGAAAATATACTTTTATATTCCTAGAATTAAACTATTTCCAATTACTTTCAAAATTCCATTCCATATTGCCTACCCAGGAGTGGTCACGAGTACTTTGCTCATGGTACTCAGGTCAGCAGTTCTGTGCTTGGTCCGGAGATGTAGTACGACTCAGGCCCATAGTTATTGGGGAGGACCAGGACCAGCCTCGTTACCATTATAACCAGCTAGGCTACAATGCTAGGGTTAGGAGGTGGAAAATTAGACATAGTGTGCTAGGATCAAGCTCTGGACCTTTTGACCTCTCACTTTAGATTTCATAATTTCACTGTTAAAACTACCAATGAGGCAGCCAGCAGTATTATTAATTTAGTTAGAATACTTTGTTGAACCAGGGAGATTGCTCAGGGGATAGGTGAACTTGCCTTTTTTGTACAAGACCCAAAGTACAATGCCAGATATGAAATGACCCCTGAGTACCTCCAAGGTAGAGCTGATGAACCCCAGAACAGTACTAGATTGTTTGGTTAACCATCCAGCACAACTTGGTTTGAGGTCATTGACATTGACCTCAGGGACACCCCTCAGCATTGCTATGGGGCTCCTCCTCCACCCCTATTTTCCCCAATTGTCTGCTCATAACTACCATTGAAAACCTGTATGTCAGCAGTTTTAAACAGCTTGGGTCCCAAACTTTTCTAAAATTCTGATTAAAGTTATGGACTGACTTTCTCAAGTATACACGCACACACACACACACACACACACACACACACACACACATGAATGTATATTTGAGGGAAGTTATTGATGCTCCTAAGTTCACTCATGGACCTCACATATTTCCAAAATCTTCCCACCCAACTTTAAAACCTTGAGCTCTGAGAAAAATTCAATTCTCTTCCCCCAGGTTTGTATACAGAAGAACCACTCAGAAATATAAAGACACAATAGGGACTTTAGAAGAGAAAAACAAAACTAAGAAAAGAAATAAACAGAGGGGTGGGATAAGGGGGGTGGCGGGAGGGATGTTGGGGACATTAGTGGTGGAGAATGTGCACTGGTGGAGGGATGGGTGTTTGATCATTGTATGACTGAACTCAAACATGAAAGCTTTGTAAAAGTATCTCACAGTGATTCAGTTAAAAAAAAAATAAAGATATACCCCCGGAAGGAAAAATGTGTCTGTCTCTTCTGCCATCCCCCCCGCCCCCCCACCACCCCCTGGCGTGGTGGCTGCTGCCTTAGAGCTTATTGGACAGCCAGGTACGAGCCTGCAGTCATTGTCACTGTCACTGTCCTCCCGTTGTTCATCGATTTGCTTGAACGGGCCCAGTAACGTCTCCATTGTGAGAATTGGTTGTTATTGTGTTTGGCATATCGAATATGTCATGGGGAGCTTGCCAGGTTTTGCCAGCTTGCCAGGCTTGCCAGGTGAGATACTCTCAGTAGCTTACCAGACTCTCCAAGAGGGGTGAAAGAATCGAACTCGGGTCGGCCATGTTGGCTGCATGCAAGACAAATGCCCTATCTGTTGTGCCATCACTCCAGCCCATAAGCCGGCGGTAACAGGGCAATTGCGTCCTCATGGATGGAGCTGCGGGGACTGGCATGTCCTTCTTGCCCTACCAAGACCACGAGTTGCCCCCCACGAGTGGCTCTCCGGCACCGCCATGGCCGCCGAGGAACACAAACCAATCTCGGAATTGTTCGGCTTTTGTCAGAAATCCCTCCAGACTTAATTAGCAAAATATCAGAAATCCAAAATATCGCTGTCATGTGACATCATATGGTCTTCATATATAAAACAAATTATTTTATGATGCATTTTCAGCAGTTTGATTGTTGTGGGAAAATTCCAAATAATAATGGTACATCTTTTATCGAAATAATAAATGTAATCAAAGTAGAGAGAGAGTTAAGTGGAAATGATCTGCCTCACAGGCCCAGGAAAGGGTGGCATGAGGGGTATATTAGGGGGTTTGGTGGTGGCAAATATGTACTGGTGAAGGGATGGGTGTTTGATCATTTTATGACCAAGATTTAAACCTGAAAGCTTTGTAACTGTTCTCATGGTCATTCAATAAATTAATTAAAAAAAATTAAAAAAGAGAAAAAAACTAAAGAAATAAGCAGAAAAATGTCCCTGAGAGGTAGAACTTGTAGTAGAGAATGGTATGAATTAAATGAGAATTGAATAATGTTTGTTTCTCATTTGTTTTTTATGAGTCCTAAAACTATTTTTTAAAAGACTGACTCCTTCATCTGACAAATGTCAACAGCATTCCAATCCTGGTCATCCATCTCCTTTTCCCCTTCATGACACTAGTCAGGACCTACTGAGCTGAGTTTACTGCTGTGGCATGACTGTAGCTGAGGACAAGAACTCCATGAGTCTCTCTCATGTTCTCAGCATCTTTATGATGAGAAATCAGACGGGCCATAAAGTACAAATCCCATGCAGTGATCCAGGGCACTTCAGATGTACACATTCCAATGAATCTAGTAAAGAGGCAAGCCTGAAAATTCCTGAAAACATATCTGAGCAAGTTGATGATCTTGAAATGATCTTGGCCAAGAAATAACCTTGGCCAAGTTTCAGTCTAAACATTAAACAGGTGCCTCAAGAAATAGCTTAGTGGCTAAATCTGCCTGTTTAGTAGTCTTAGACACTGAGTTCAATTCCCAGTGCCACTCATGTACACTGAGCTTGGTGTCAGCCTTCTCCACCACCTGGAGCACTGGTGCTAAAACAGATATGACCATGTGTGGGATCTTCAGTATATTTTAACTAAAGATGTGCAAGTGCTGTGGCCAGGAGCATGACCCTTTGTTAAGCATGACAATCCAGACAAGCATTACAAGAAGGACATGTGCAAGCATCACAATTTAATGAGTATAACCCCCCCAGTGAACAGTGTAAAACCACTGCAACTGAACTTTACCACACCCAACAAGCCCCACGGATGAGTTCCTGAGACAGCAATGGAGTGTGTGCTTCCCAGCAAGCACCTCTTCCAAGAGCCTGTGACCTCCAATCATTTTATTACAGCAACAACAAGGAAAAAGAAGAAGAAAGGGTCAATAAGTGATATTACAAAGTTTCCATTTGTATCCCTAATGATGGAATCGTCAAGTCATATATCTATCCTGGTGAATGCTCATGAGCAAATCCTTTTATTAACATTATTTAACTAATATCAAAAGATAACCAAGTTAAGGGACATCAAAGCTTGAAGTTGCCTAATTAGCATAATGGTAAAAATTAAAATAAAGGTATCTAATTGGGAATTAAAAAATTAAATTAAAGGTATCTAATTGGGAATTACGTATATGTTGGTCGCAAGTGCTTTTCTTCTTCTAAGTTGGTAGACGGATTGTTTGCAGATACATGACCAATCTGAAGGCTGCACCTTTCACTGGGGAGACACAGAGATTCCACAGAGGACACTGGGAGGAGATTAATCAGGCTTCAACTGCACATTGACTTGACTCATGTAGAAAGGTTCATGCTGAAAGATGTAGCACAGTTGGAGTCCCGCTATCTGAGTGCTCAGTCTGGGAGATCAACGGTCCTGCAGGCTCTTCAGTGTGGACATATGTGCACCAAGACAAGGAGCCAAGTCCTTGCATAACTCAGTGCTCTTGTCTTTTGTCATCCACTAGCAGAACTGTGCCAAAGGGGGAAGAGTGTGGCTTTGGCTGAGCAGAAATGTATTTTTAGATCTATTCATTTGCCTCTCTTCAGAGTCATTACAATTTTAACTCATATACCAAGAATGTTGTTTCCAAGGAAGCTCAGATTAAAGTCATTCATGACAAATTAAACAGAAATGGGAAACATTCCAGATGAAGATTTATGTTACATGTAAGCATACTCAGAGAGGACGGGTGTTATTACTTACAAATGGGGTCCCCTGAAGAAGTGTTTGCCACTTTAGGTTCACTTCAGTAGAGCTGCTCAAAGATAGACTTGCAAAAAGAGGCAGAATCAATAAAAAGTGATTTTTTTGGGGTCTGTCTCAGTTAGGTTTGGCATTTAAATTTAAACACAGTCTAAATATTTCCCTTACATTAAATGAAAATACTTCATTGTTCTAGATTAAAATATCATATTCATTTATAGTAGAAGTATTACTTTAAGTAAAATAAACTTTAAAATAGTAATCATAGGATGCTATTACTTATAGGTGTTATTTAGAATTATTGGGGCTGGAGCGATAGCACAGCGGTTATTTAGAATTATTGGGGCTGGAGCGATAGCACAGCAGTAGGGCATTCGCCTTACAAGCAGCGAACATGGCCGACCCAAGTTCGATTCCTCCGCCCCTCTCGGAGAGCCCGGCAAGCTACCAAGAGTATTCGATATGCCAAACACAGTAACAACAAAGTCTCCAATGGAGACGTTACTGGGCCCACTCGAGCCAATCGACGATCAACGGGAGGGCCTTTACCTTTACCTTTTTAGAATTATTGGATGAGGGAATAAAATATTTTAAAGGGTATTTCCCAGAGCAATTGTGGACCCAGAGAATATGGAGGAGAAAGAAAGAAAGAGTGAAGGGAGGGGGAAAAGGAACAGGTGAGAAACAATGATGGCCAAGTCAGGGGATTAAGGTGCAAAGGTCTTGTTAAGAAATGAATAAAATGAGTCAGAAGGAGAGGGACAGACAAAGACTGATTGCACTCATGTGTGGGATATAAGAAAACATAGTATGAAACTAATACCCACGAAGAGTAGAAACAAGTGCCAGGAGGGTTGAACCATGGTTGGAAGCTTGCCACAAGAGGTAGGGGGAGAGGGCAGTTAGGGTAGAGAAGGGACCACCATGTCAAGAAGAGTTGAAAATGATCACTCTGGATAAAAACTGCATGCTGAAAGGAGGTAGGGAAACAAACAGAATGACATTTTGGTATCAGTATTGCAAACCATAATGCCCAAAAGGAGAGAGAAAGAGAGAGGGGTGGGGGACAAAAGAAGTGTCTCCCATAGAGGAAGACAAGGGTGAAGGAGGTGGCAGGAGGGAAACTGGGGACAGTGGTGGTGGGAAATGTATACTGGTGAAGGGTCAGGTGTTGGAACACTGTATGACTGAAACCCAATCATGAACAATTTTATGTGTCAATCTCACAGTGAATCAATGAAAAATTAAAAAATTAAAAAAGAAATGATAGAGCCAAATATCCAAACCACAGCATCAGCAACACTAAAATCAAGAAACCCAAACTTTAGCAATCAAATTTAGGTGCTTGTCGAGACAGCATGCTGTGGAGGAGGGGTAAGGGCGGGGCCCCAGAGGGTAGGGGATTATGGAGGGATCCAAACCTCAAGGGAAGCTGACATTGGTAGTGAGATCAGGGATGCGATATTGTTTACCTAAAACTCAACTCTGAATAACTTTGTAAATCATAGTGCCTGCATAAAAAATAAAATATAGAAAATACCAATAAAATTACATGGAGTTATTCAAACTACTTTTCAATATTTAGAATCCATAATCATTGTTTAAAATCTGTACAGTTAAATATGCCAGCAACACTCAAGAAGCTTCACTATCTTGGGCCATCCTTTATATATAAAGATACTTATGTATAGAGATAATTCTTTATAGTTGATTTGAAATCACTGCCTATTCTTATGTGTGTATATATAAATAAATATTTATATGTGAACCACATGGCAAAGCCTGGCAAGCTACCTGTGACGTATTTGATATGCCAAAAACAGTAACAACAAGTCTTATACTGGAGACATTACTGGTGCCTGCTCAAGCAAATCGATGAACAACGGGAGGACAGTGGACAGTGCTACTACACATCATATAATAATTATATATCAGGAGATACTGCTGTGTATACATACACATATGTATGTATATGTATACATATGTATGTATATGTATACATATGTGTATGTATACACAGCAGTATCTCCTCCATATATATATGGCATCTATACACACACACATATATAGTATATATACACACATATATAGTATATATACATGCCTCAGAGAAAGGTGGGAGCATAAGGGTTTCTCACCATCAATTCTCCTATGCTTCTAATAATTTGGAGAGTCATAAATCAATCATGTGTCATTTTAGATTCTTTTTAGAGTAATATCATCTGAGTCTCGGAAATAAAGTAAAACTATGCTTACCAGACTGTACAAAAGAAGTTGCTGTATAGTTAAAGAACTGGAAATCTAATACAGTTTGTAATGTACTTGCCTTGTATGTAGCAGACTTGGGTTCCATCCCTAGCATTATATATGTTCCTGAGCCCTGCCAGGAGTGATCCCTGAGCAGAACCAGATGTAAGTCCTGAGCACTGCTGTGTGTGGCCCCCTCAAAATGCAAACAAAAAAAATGAAAAGGGCAAAAATAAAAAATAGTAAAATGTTAGAGATATTTCACGACTAGAAAGCCATTTAGAAAAAGGCACTGGATTCTAGCTCCCCCAAGGGAGTTTTCTGTTCAGCTCTTATAGGTAAAAAGTGAAGGAAATATAATCAATGTTTTACAATCCTTTGCAGTATCTCAGGGGAAAATTCTGGACAGCGTATCTGGCTCCTAAGAAGTCTTCTTATCTAAAGTGATAGAACAGGGATTAAGGCACTTATCTTGCATGTAGCCAGCCCTGGCTAATCCCCAACCCACGTAAGGTCTCCAGTGCACAACCAGGATTGGTCCTTGATCACACAGCCAGGTAAAACCCTGACCACCAGTGACTGGCCCCCATTATAAATAGAATAAAATTCTTTATTATCCTAAATACTAAAGGTTTAAAAAAAAGCATGGAGAGATAAAAATTAACCTCAGAAGATTTTATTTTAATTCATATTTTACTCCCCAATAAGAGATGCCTCTCTGGTGTCCTAAAGGAATTGGATAAAGATATATGCTTAGATTGTAATTATTAATGACAATTACTACAAGTTTTGTTGTTGGGAACTCTTTGCACATCAGACTTTGAGAAAAATCTCATCGTTTCAGTCACCCCTACAAGATACTATCAAATGGGTTTCAACACTAGTAAAGCACCTCATTTACCTTGCTGTGTCAGGTGATAAGTAAATGTAATAAGGTGTAACAAAAAGAAATTGAAGTACCAAAAAAAGCTTTTCTCTTTCAAGGCACAAGAAAAGTCAATAACTTACTGATATCTCTAGAGAAATGATTTATGTTCATTCTGTCACATTTATATAACTTATTCATTGATATAACAAATTACCCCAAAATTTAATAGTATGAAGCAAAAAACATTTCCTAATTCCAATGATTTCTTATTGTGAAGAATCTGAGAGAATTAATGCTTGCAGAGGTATAAACTTTCGTCTTAACCAATGCTGGTATGGATGTGGGGAGAAAGGGACTCTAATTTATTATTGGTGGGAATGCCAACTGGTCCAGCCTTTTTGGAAAAAATAATATGGGCATTTGTCAAAAAGCTAGAAATTGAGCTTCCATATGACCCAACACCACTTTTGGGAATTTAGCCTGGGGGACCCAAAATACACAACAGAAACACCATCTGCACTTCTATGTTCATTGCAGTACTATTCACAATAGCCAGAATTTGGAAAACAACCCAAGTGCCCAAGAACGGATTACTGGGTAAAGAAATTATGGCACATTTACACAATGGAATACTATGTCAGCTGTTAGGAAATAGGAAGTTTTGAAATTCACTTATAAATGAATGGAAATGGAAAGTATCATACTGAGTGAAATGATTCAGAAGAAGAGAGATAGACATACAATGATTGGACTAATTTGTGGTATATTTAAAAAAAAACATAATATGAGACCAATGGGCTGGAGCGATAGCACAGCGGATAGGGCTCTTGCTTTGCACACAGCCAACATGGCCGACCAGAGTTCGATTCCTTCGCCCCTGTTGGAGAGCCTGGCAAGCTACCGAGAGTATCTCACCCGCACGGCAAAGCCTGGTAAGCTACCCGTGATGTAATCGATATGCCAAACACAGTAACAAGTCTCACAATGTTACTGGGCCCACTCAAGCAAATTGATGAACAATGGGAGGACAGTAACAGTGACAGTGATGAGAATAATATCTAGGGACAGTAGAAACGCGCCAGAGGATTGATCTATTGATCTAAACCTGGCTCAAATGCTGGGAGAGAAAGCAGGTGGAATATAGAAAGGACCACTATGACAAAGATAGTAGAAAATGATTTCTCTGGATAAGAACTGTGTACTGATAACAGGTAAACTAACATGAAAACCTCTCAGTATCTGTATTGCAAACCGTAATACCATAAAGTGGGGAGGGAGGGAGAGAGAGGGCTTGGGAGAGAAAGAGAAAGAAAGAAAGAAAGAAGGAAGGAAGGAAGGAAGGAAGGAAGGAAGGAAGGAAGGAAGGAAGGAAGGAAAGAAAGAAAGAAAGAAAGAAAGAAAGAAAGAAAGAAAGAAAGAAAGAAAGAAAGACAGAAACAGAGAGAGAAAGAAAGTGCCTGTCATAGAGAAAGCTGACGGGGCGGGTGGTGGGAGAGAAACTGAGAACATTGATGGTGGGAAATTGCTGGTGGAGGGATGGGTGTTGGAATACTATACAACAGAAACCCAACCATGATCAGCTTTGTAACACTGTATGTCAAAGTGATTCAACTAAAAAATGGAAAATTGAGAGGAGCATCACTGGATGTTTCTGCCTCAGAATTTCTCATTAGTTCATAGTCATGTTGTTAGACAGAACTTAGCACAACACTACTCTGATGCAAGAGACATGTTCCTAGCATTCCTACTGTGGTAGCTGGGAAGTCTGGCCTTAATCACTGCTGTCCAGAGACAGCTCCTTTTCTAGAAGGACAAGATAGAGCAACTATTATGGCTGTCTTCTCTCTCCACCAAAAGAGATCCAAGAAAAACGTCAGCATGAAAGAGGGAAGAGGCAATCTTTTGTAATCCAGCTTCAGTTGCATTAACAACATTCCCCATCATACTATCATTCACACAGACAATCCTGATAAAATATAGTAGAGGACTGACCACACAGAGAAAGATTTTCAGGAGATGGGGATATTGGGACAATTTTCAAGGTAACCACCCCATAACATGGTGTTCAAAATGCCTGTAAGAAAACAGGACTGGCCAGGCACAAAAATAGCTAAAGGCTCACTTGGTAGATTATGGGCACAAAGGAAACAAATCATAAATCCACCCTCTTCTACTCATGGTTTTCTTTGAAGTAAATCAGTGCCTTCTCTTGTGAATTGCACATAACTACTTAGCTAAGTCAGTTTGTCTTTTCCAATCGGCAATTCAAGTTCACCAAACTTAGAGTGTGTAATTTCTAGTATAAATCCTGGTGCCAGAGAGATAATACAGCAAGTAAATGCTTACCTTGTGTGCAGCTTACCTGGGTTCAATTCCCTAGAAGCACATATGGCCCCAGTGCACAATCAGGAGTTATCCCTAAAAACAAATCCAGAAAAATACCCCGAACACTGTGAGTATGGCAAAAAGGCAAGCCAGATAGAGACAGAAACAGAGGGACAGAGACATAGACAAAGACAGACAGGGGAGGGAGGAAGAGAGAGAGAGAGAGAGAGAGAGAGAGAGAGAGAGAGAGAGAGAGAGAGAGAGAGAAGAGAGAGAGAGAGAGAGAACACTGAGCATTCTACCTTTCCCTGAATAATATTAAGCTTTTCTTTCCTGAGGAAAAAGGGACAAGAGAAGAAGGTTAAACTTTCACAGAATAATTAGAAGTAATGGTAGGGAAAGGAGAATGTGAACAGTGTTTGTGTTTTTTCCCAAAAGAAAAGACACCATTGACAAGCAAACTAAATGTTAGTGAAGAATCAATTTTAGTTCAACATTTGGAACTTGAATTAGCAGTATAGCAATTTAAGACATTGACAAAAGACTCTTCATTTTCTTATGCAAAAATTACTTATGAGACCTATAAACAAACAGAGAGTGTGGGAAAAGATTAGAGCTGTGATAATATATATAATATTGCAATGAAAGACCACTTTCCAACTCAAATATGTGTCTGTACTACTGCTACTGGAGTTGTTTGTGTTGGAATTTGGGGTGAGTGGTGAGTGAACATCAAAATCCTTATGGTTTATCCCTCCCACTCTGTTGAGAATTATTTCCACATGGAAATATTATACTGATGAATATGTTCTCTCTCAAAGGGGATAATAAAGAGAATATTAATAGAATCAATAACTATGTCGATGAGTTATACTGCTATGTAAAGGAGTTTGCTGGATATTTATTTATGCCACTTACCCCCAAAGAGAAAGATCTATTGTTGGTTTGATTTGGAGGTCACACTTAGCTCTGCTCAAAGCATACTTCCAGCTCTGTAGGAAATTTGTGTGGTGCTCGGCACCAAACCCATGTCAGCCACATGCAAGTACCTTCCTCGCTGTACTGTCTCTCCATCCTTTATGTTCATTTTATAAGAATATGTCAAACACAGAAAAATATTATACACTTGTTATGAAATAAAAATATAATAAATTAAATCTATTGGAGCATAACCTTGAGCAACGACTGAACAACAATGAGCAACAAATATGACTGCCACAGATGGGCAACAAATACAACTATAAACTTCTAGCAGCCTTCAAATTCATAAAGGGCAATGTGGCTTCAATGTATTTTCCAGGGAAAAAATACTGATAATTATCCCAGGGCAGCTATAACTAAAGATTCTTAAGTTAAGATCAGTCAATAATGCCCCTGGAAATTCACGGTCACAATCACGACCATCCTGTTATTCGTCGATTGTCTCGAGCAGGCCCCAGTAACGTCCTTCGTGCTAGCCCTGAGATTTTTTAAAAAGTGCCATATTCAAGGCTCTTTCAGAGTTAGGAGAATGAGACCCTTCATTGTTACTGGTATTTGGCATATTGGGTACGCCACGGGGAGTTTGCCAGGCTCTGCCATGTGGGCAGGTTACATTCGGTAGCCTGCCAGTTTGTCCAAAGTAGGAATGGGATAATAAGATGTCATAATAAGATGTCCGGGAGCTGTCCTATAGAAATGATTTCGAAGAAGCATATGTAACAGAAAATTTCTTTACCCTATTTCATTTCTCTGCATGCACAACATTTTTACATTCTCCACACATGTAAGATTGTGTTGAAGACATGTGATTATACTCTAGCCAGTACAAAACTATATGACCTCGTTGCATACCCAGGCAAACCAAAAACTCTTCTTTTGGTTTCTTTAGTCATGACCTTCGAGGTAAATTTTTTCATATGGAAGTAAAAGAACTGAAGGAGTCTGCATTCTTATCTCAACACAGTATCTCCAATGAGGGAAAGTCAAAGTAAGTTAGATCTTAACATGAAAAGAAAACCTAACTGTATCAATTTCCCTTTCCTAACCAACAAACCTATATAATCATTCCAGTTAACCACTGATATTTTTATTTATGGGCAAAATTTAAAATCATTAGGAGAATTTATAAACTCTAAACCTTTTCAGTCTTCTACAGATATTGTTTTGGTTCATAGGGTGTTCATAAACATTGGAAAAGTAAAATATAACAACGTTAATGATGAAATCATCATAGTAACAGGAACAACTACAAATATATATGCTTATCTAATGTCTTTTAATATATTCATGAATTTTATCCTTATATTAATTCATTTAATAATCAATACTATGTCTACTTTTCAAATGAGAAAATTGTAAAAGAGAAAAGGTAAATGATTTTTTCAGATTACTCAGCAAGGAGTGCCAAATTCAAGTTGTCTAAGATACAAAGTACTCGATGCACATATGCTAAAGTCTGACTAACATCCTCTTTGTCTAAGATTAATCTCAATAGATGCTCACCCAATTTCAAGATTAGCACTCAAAGGGATGTTCTAATATACCTTAATTGTATTATTCCTAACTAGTGTTTGGCAGCTGTAGGATAACTTGGTTTGCCATTCCTCCCTGGCCTCTGTGAGCTTGTGTTTGTTGATTGTCCCCCAGCCCGTCAATTACCTTTGTTTTCTGAGCAGACTCTGACTTGTAAATATTGTCTTTTTCTTCTCCTTAATGTCCTTGGTATGGTTAGTTATTTCAGAGCAATTGGTTTTTTCTATGGATACAGGAAGACAGTTAAAAAGACAAGCCTGTGGCTTGGGAGTTGATTGACTCCAGATAATATTACCTCCTGAATATCTGTGCTCTCGACTTAAGCCTCAGTTGCCCTTACTTCCTAGATCCCCAAAAGCAGGGTCCCGGCAAGGGACTGGATGGACCCAGGGCAAGCGGTGAGCTATGAGCTACTCTGGCATTGAAATGGGCCTGGCCAAAGGGTCCTAATGCTTAATGGACAAATTCTGTCATGATCCAAAAGTTATAACTAAGACCCTTCTGGGATAAGGAATGATTAATCCGGCCTGAGCACTGTAGTCTGAGTCTGTGGTGAGATGTCCCCAGTAGAGTCACCCTATAAGCGTAAAAGTGCCTATTGCTGTGTCCATACAGAATGGCAAATATTAGGAAGGAGAATTAAAGATGTGAATCAAGTTGCAGGTCTAAGGAGAGGAGAAGCACACATTAAGGGCTCTTCCGCCCTCACAGGCTGCAGGTAGTCAGGAAGACTAGAAAAATATGTTGATCACACTTCCCATGGAGGCGTGATGAGAGAATAAAAAAGAGTGGCTGCGAGGAGGAAGGAAGGAAAAATGAGTGAGAGAGATGTTGACAGAGGCACAAACAAGTAGATTGGAGGAGTGAGGTTGAAGGTTGAGACTCAGAGAGAGAGAGAAGAGGACAGAAGGTTGTGGGAGACATAGGGTTCAAAGAGAAGGTCTAAGGCAACAGCGATCTCATGTGAGGAAGTGACTCGAGAGCACATAATGGGGTGGTAAGAGAGAGTCTCCTGGAGAGCCTGAAAATATCTGTTAGTGTGTAATCCCTGAGCAAAGGAGTTTACACAGCTCCGCATGAGGGGTTTTCACAAACAGCCACTAAAATTTGTTTTAAATTATAGTTGGGCTTGAACATACAGTATTGTGTGTCATACTTAACTGCAGATACTTTTAAAATGGCTGCCTCTTACTGACTCTAATTCCATTTATATACATTCTTGTGTATTCCACTCATTGACCAGATATGGCATCCCAGAAGAAAATTGATGCAAAACACTGGGGATTCTGAGTTAGTTCTCCTGCTATAATTAATCTTGTGGAAAACAAGATTAACCTTCAAGTTAATTCAAGTATCATTTTCTTGTTGACTTTATGCAGCTCTTTGCTAACATGCATAATAGTTTTCCAAGTTTCATGTAAATTTTCTCTCTTGCCAAAGAGTGGACTGGAGCAATAGCACGCAGGTAAGGGGTAGGGCATTTGCCTTGCACTTGACCAACTGGGCCAACTCGGGTTTGATTCCTCTGCTTTTAATTCCTCCGCCCCTCTCGAAGAGCCCAGCGAGATACTCTCTGTAGCTACGGAGAGCTACGGAGAGTATCTCGCCCACATGACAAATCCTGGCTTGCTACTCATGACATATTCAATATGCCAAATACAGTAACAACAAGTCTCACAATGTTACTGGCCCTGCTTGAGCAAATCGACAAACAACAGGAGGACAGTGACAGTGACAGACCAAAAAAATATACTTATCACAGAATTAATAAAGCAATTTCTAAAACAAAAGTAACATAACTACAATAGCTTTTATGGCGATGATGTGCAAAATTACTGAGCCGCACCCACCACAATGCCCAAGATCCACTCATAATATATCAACTAATCTAATTCCTTTTCCATAGGAAAAAAAAAAAAGACTGAGGCCCTGACAAGCTAAATGTGCTAGATCCCAAGCTCGCTAGTAACTGAGATGGAGTCAGACCCTAGTGTTCCAGGGCCTTAGGAGATAGTAGAGTGGTCAGGGTGTTTGCCTTGCATGTTATCAACATAGGTTTAATCCCCAAATCCCCAGTAAGTCAGGTTTTTCCCCTGGCCATTGCCAAGAGTGATTCTTAGGTGCAGAGTTAGGAGTAAGCTCTGGGCACAGTTGGACATTGCCCAGCTAACCCGCCCCCTAAGAAAAAAAAGTGTTCCAGATATATCTTCAGTTCTTCCATACTATCGCCTTGCCCCACAAGTAATTCCCAGGAGCTCAATTATAGAGTTTACAAAACAGGCTGACTAAGGCATAAGTAAAGAATGTTCACAAATTTTAAAGTAGGCAAAAAATTTTACTAAAGTAATCTCAATTGTTAGAGTAAATGCTTGGTGAAGGAATAAATGGAGCAATTTGATTCTGAGGATGAAAAGGCAACTTAAAGTCTTCCAGTGTGATAATTCCTATCAAATCATATTTTCACCTACTGTTTTGTCATTGAGAGGCATAAGCATACCCATCACTGACAACTTGTGCATTGTGTATTTGCCAACAAGTTTAGAAAATACCACTGTTTTGTAACTACTTATCTACCGCTAGGCAGTCTAGGGCACTCCCCTCCCAAATGTCAATTCAACCTAACTAGGGGTCTTTGTCAGTTTCTTTAGTTGGCCCAAAACTTCTCAGTAATTTAGTTTTGACACCCAACTAGAGATTAGAAAACATTTTTTAAAAGGAGAAACTATCCAGAGCCTCACAAATAAAACTCAGAACAGATCAACAAGCTGCAGAGATGCCTCTGGACCACAAAGTCACCATCCAGTTAAAAAATTTAACTCTAGCTGTATCACCCTATTGAAAATTTGAGGATTCCTGGATGAACATCACATACTCTATACCACTGATATACTAGTCGTAGAAAACTACATTGGGTGGTATGTAAAGTAGAAGGCAACCAATATTGATAATACACACACACACACACACACACACACACACACACAAGGTTCAACCTGTAACAACATGTCATTAATCCATTATACAAGGACTTAATGACTCCAGGGTTAGATATAAAAATCTTCACACACTTTGGTCTAAGGAAATTTTTTTTGCTCATTTTCCTCATTATTCATAACAAGCAATACAAAATAAACTATTTAGGACCTGCTGTGGGGGCAGGCTTGGGTGGTGGTAGGGTTGGGAAAATTCAAAGTAAATGTGGTGGGAAGGTGTGATGGTGGTGGGGTTGGTGTTGGAATGGGTGTAATAAGTTATTGTGAACAACTTTCTAAAATAAAATTTAAAATATAAAAATAAAAAGATCATTCAATAAATGCACTAAATTTCAGGAAAGTTGGCTAGAGAAAATAAAAAGCTACATGAGGGCATAGGGGAAAAAAATCAACAAAGTTGCCTAATGGGTCCTAGACAGAGAAGTCTTACCAGCTAAAAAGAGACATATGAACAGGGTCTAAGGAAACATCATCCAGAAGAAGGAATGGCTAAGAGAACAGAGCCTGAGAACTAGTCCCAGAACTGAATTTACCACAGGGATACGGAGACACTGGTGTGGGAGTGGAGTGTACGGTGTCCAGCCTTGTATGTTTAAAACCCTACATTAACAGTATTGCAAATTAATAAGTGTCTGAAAGTAAAACAATATAAACGCCTATTAATTATGCTATTTGTTCTACTAAACACATATAAAAGGATGCATTTTGGGAGGAATTAATGTTTAAGAGGAAATCTCTTGGCGATTTGAAACACATTTTTTTTTTTTGGAACCTGGACTTAGCAAGTAAAGCCTAGTCACTTTTCTTTTAAGTATGAAGTCACATGAAGCATTTTGAATAAATATAAATCAGCAAGGTTCTTATTTAACTTGATAATATAAAACAAAAGAAGCAGGGGGTATCCAAACAAAAATTACCCTGTTGGGATTAACATCTCAGAGTATTGTTCTATGGAATGAATGACCCTATTCCTTCAAACTCATAAGCAGAAACCCTATGTCAGTCTAATATTATTTAGTCATCAGTCCTTTGGAAGACTTGGTAGTTTAAACCAATTTGTTTTGGGACAGGAAAGAGAGTACAGCAGGCAGGGTATTTACTTTATTCACAGCTGCTTACCCAAAATCCATCCCCAGCACCTTGTGTAGTTCCCCAGTTCCACCAGGACTGATTCCTGAGTGCAGAGCCAGGAGTATGCCTTGAGCAATGCTGGATGTGGCCAAAACATTAAATCAATTTATCTCTATCTTTTATCTCCCCTCCCCTCCCTCTAGCACCCTAGCACTAGCACTATCCTCCCTTGTTCATCCATTTGCTTGAGCGGGCCCAGTAAGGTCTCCATTGTGAGACTTGTTGTTATTGTGTCTGGCATATTTAATAGGTCAGTCACGGGGAGCTTGCCAGGCTTTGCCATCTGAGCGAGATACTCTTGGTAGCTTGCTGGGCCTTCTGAGAGGGGCAGAGGAATCAAACTTGGGTCAGCCAGGTTGGCCACGTGCAAGGCAAATGCCCTACCAGCTGTGCTATCACTACTTACTCTAAATGTAGTAAAATCCCACTCACACACAACCCTCAAGGAATCCATGGGCCACTATTCTACCAGAAAGCAGCTCACAGTCATCACCTGCACTCAGTTTTCTCTAAACTGTCCTTGACTTGCAACAGTTGAATTTTACTCTATATTTACTAACATTGCCTCAGCTACTAAAAGCATTTATACATGCCACCTTATTGTGTCTCTTCACAATGCTCAGAATATTTTATAACATGATTCTTTTTTAATTAAATTTTATCCAGTTAAGATCTTTTTTTAATTTTAAAATGCTTTACTTAATTAAAGAACACCTATTTAAAAATTATTAATATTGGAGTTCTTGGCATTTAATGTTATAGCTCCAGTCTAAAACTGAATCAGAGGAGAAGGCAGTTGAGGTGTCTATCCTTTTTAAAGAGTGTCCAAATATAGCAAGTATAGGAATCAATATAACAAAAGACATAGGGGATCTATACCATATTAACTTTAAGTAACTTAAGAAAAAAGACAAACAACTTGGGAAATAGAAAAATGTTCCATGCTTATGGATTGCAAGACTCAACATTGTTAAAATGACTGTCCAACTTAAGCTATTGTGTACAGTGCAATCCCCATGCAAATTCATCCTTCAAAGACCTAGAAAAGTCAGTGATAGAGTTTGTGTGGAATCAAAAGAGATCCCGAATAGCAACACCATACTGAAAAGTAAGAAACTGGGAAGTGTGCATTACCTAATTTGAAACTGTAATATAAAGCCCACTTAAATGTTCAGAAAATTCTTTCAGCTGGGTTTCTGATACAACCCTCTCATTTAAACTCCTAGTGTGTTATTACTTATTCCTTAAAAGTGCAGTAATCAAAAAAAAGTGCAGTAATCAAGCCTGATGATTCTGAAACTGAGGCATTGAATTTGAGTCCCAACTCTACCACTCTTACCAGTTCTATGACCATTGGAAAAAGCAAGTTATGATCCAGCTTCCTCTCTGTCTTTTCTTCTATAAAACAATATAATGGTACAAACAGTTTTATAGTAAGTAGTTGAGATTAAAATAATGCACATAAATATCTTAGCATAGTACCTGGTCAATGATAAATACCCAATGAGAATCAATTAATCAATATATAATTATTTATACTTCCCTTAGCTTCAGTTTTGGTGCCCTTCCATTATTATCTCTCTTTAGGTAGCCTCAAAAATTAATAATTTTATATTTCTTTGAAGTTAATGTATCTACAAAGCATAACAACAGACAAGTAGCTTCCTTTGCGCCCTGCTGACCCAGGTTTGAGACCCAGTATATCATACGGTTCCCTGAGTCTAGCTGAAACTGATCCTTAAGTGCAGAGTCAATAAGCATTGGACACAGCCAGGTGTGGCTGAAAAAACAAATTAAAAAAAGTAACAGTTACATTTCTAAATTAGACCTTGAACTTAGTAATATGTTCTATAAAGCCAGTTTTTTAGTTTTTCTTTTCATGTACCACATGGTAAACTCCACATGGACAACATTGAACACAGTAACTTCCCCCAAATCTTCTCCTTTCATCTTTATCTTTCGCATATAGAATCACCACCTCTGGGCCAGAGAGATAGTACAGCCAGTAGGGCAATTTGCCTTGCACACGGCCAATCCAGGTTCTATCTCCAGCATCCCATATAGTCCCCTGAGCACTGCCAGGAGTAATTCCTGAGTGCAGAGCCAGGAGTAAAACCTGAGCACCCCTGGTATGACCCAAAATAAATAAAGTTAAAAACAAAGAATCACCACCTCTTTTCTACTCCAACATATACCAGAGATCACAAAGTCACTAAGTAGTGAACCCCTGGTGAAAGTTTCCAAATGTTTTCCAAAGAGTTTCCAAATACTACTCCTATTCCACCCCACCCCATAGCTATTGCATTACTTTCTCTGTATTACCTCAATAAAATTCTACCTAGTAATTTCTGTCCTCTAAATCATAATTATTCTCATCATATTCATAATTTTGATAAGGTTAATTTTACTTCACTCTCTTCATATTTAAAAGTTCTTCAGTGATTCATGATTTGATCCTTCAAAACAAAGTTTTTTTATCCTTGACTGAGCACACAAAGGTTAAAGATATCCCTCTCCTCCATGCTCCATCCATTTTCCACCACAGCTATCTGCAAACATATCGATTCTTATCATATACTTTGTTTTGTCATTCTTGCTATAGTCTCCGCCTAGTCATAAATCTCAGGAATACATTAAGTATTAAGTGCACACCCTCTCCTTTAGGAATTCTTTGACAGTTACTCTCCAAATTCTAAGAGAGCCAAGCTTCCTGTATGAGCCAAAACACACTATGTTTAATGATGACACGATCTTTTTAATTTTATAAGTATAAAAAATTAGTTTTGATTTCTTAAAGCCTAGCAAACATGTAAGATGGTACATAAATGTGTGCTAAAGAACAAATCTATGATACTCACAAATCCCCAGGGGAATATGCAGGGGAAACAGAAGTAATTCCATTTTAGAAAAAATTAGACAGGAAGTTAAAGTCAACATATCAAACTTGGAAGCTCAAGGCAGTTGCTTAGAAAAAAATGTTTAGTTCTCATTCCAATCACATGTTCAACAAAAGCTAGCTAAGAGAGCGCTGCCTATGTTAGTGTTCTATTCATGAACTATTTTGTCCATCTCAGGAAGTTTTACCTGATGGGGACTAATTTGAAGAAATACCATCACTGAATAATCCCAGGTAACCCAGGCTTCAGGCTGAGATCACCGAGAACTGTAGGAATGAGGGTGGGCTGGGACCGTGCCCTGTCAAACAGCCCAGCACCATATCCATACCTGACATCTTTCAGTATATAAATAGCCCTGCTTCACGGCTCCACGTGTAATCTTGAAGAGAAGTCAAGCTGATGAATCGTTCCAGTTCCATAGTGTGTGGAGTGCATGGCTGCATATGCGGCTGTGTCACAACCCCAAATTTCACAGTACTGACAGACCAGTAGTAGCATATTAAATTAGGTGAGAAAGTGTGTAGAGGCCTGCTATTCTCAGTGAGTATAAACAATAACACAGAAGGCTCAATGAGCTCAGTAAATCATCAATGACTTTAGTAACATCATTATTAGGTATAACAGTTTTCACATTTTCTTTTACTAAACTAAGTCTTTATAGTTCCATATGCCATTTAGTTGTAACAAATAAATTGTTTTTTCCTAAGGGTAAGGTTATGGGGTGGTTGGGAAACTAGGGACATTGTGGAGAGAAGGTCACACTGGTGGTGGGATTTTAGAACATTGAATACCTGAAATAACTGTTTTATGATATAATTTTATAAATCATGTGTTTAAATAAAGTTTCAGACCTAAAATTTTTTACCTGATAGAATTATAACTATTGAAGATGATACAGTTATTTGCTGAAAGAACTCAACAATAAATGTGATTGTCACTCCTGTGACCTTAATCAGACTTTCTTAACTATGTTTTGTCAATTTTTTTCTTTTACATTTTTGATACTAGGAAGAAATTTTTTTCCTTCCCAACTCTATTATTTCTTGGATTTATGAACTCTCTCAATTCCTTTTATTTCTGATGGCAATTTGATGATTTCTTATGTGTTTTCATTTTTCCTACAGTGTCTTGTCAGAAAGCAAGTTGAAAACAATACAAATTACTAACATTTTATTTTGTACCTCTTCCTCCATAGATCAAATTAAATAGCTACACTAACTCCATTCCAAATTATTACAGGAAGTTATTTACCACTTTCTAGCCTCTGATAACAGTATTGTGCCAATCTTCACCCAGCCACTGCCAATGTCACATATTATAGACTTTAATGCAGCAATTTTCTCTTCATCCTATAATATATGTTTTGGTCGGTGTGGACTGATACATTCCAGGAACAAGCAGTCTTAAATTGTTGCTTTAAATTTTATTTCTCATTCACACTGTATAATCAATGTAGGTTTGAAGGGTCAACTCTATTCATCACAGTCCCTCGGGCACTCAAACTATCCACGCAAGATTTCAACATAAGATTTGATTCCAAGTTTGCAATGGCAGGAGTATATGCATACCAAATGGAATTTCATGTCTGGAAGTTTCCAATCATATTTTATTTGCCAAATTAATCATTATTCTTTGTGGACAGGAAATATTACCACATTCTTGGGACAGGAGGAACCCAGAATTTATTAATACTTCTAGTTAAATGACTATCTCAGTAGTATCAGTAGTGACTAACATAGTTAGTCACAGAAATCATATTAAAATTCAAATGCCTGATTCCTCCTAGTATTTTCCACCACTTCAATTGTTAATACTAAAATCTATAATTAAGTGAATCCAAACATATTCTTGATGCTGTCAGAAAATTCAAACATTTTCTGTATATAGCTGTTTGCTATATATTTATTTTCCTAATAGACCCTATGTTAAGAAAAATGCCAAAAATAATATTTTTCAATAGTGAACAGATTAGGTCTCAAAATAAATTTTTCAATTTTTTTATCTGAACGTGGTTTTTTCCATTTTCTTCCTTTATCTGTAAAGATGGTCATATTGTTCAGTTGGTGTCTACACACATGTCTGTCTACTCATACTGCTTCCTGGATAATTTATCAAACATAAAATAAAACAGATACACAGGTAACATTTTGAGTGGGTGGCAAACCCTGTATACTCCTGGTTCTGTGTTCAAGGATCACTCCTGACAGGGCTCAGGGGAACATATGAAGTGCTGGTGATCAAACCCAGCTCAAATTGTGCAAGGTAAGTAATCTACCACTGTACTATTGTTCTGGCCCAAATAAAATAGGGTCAATATAAGTAAGTCAGTGTAATAATAATAATATTTATTATATATTACTAATCAGGCTGGAGCAAAAGCACAGTAGGTTTGCCTTGCAAACAGCCTACCCAGGTTTGATTCCTCCTTCTCTCTTGGAGAGCCTGGCAAGCTAACGAGAGTATCCTGCCCACACAGCAAAGCCTGGTAAGCTACCCATGATGTACTCAATATGCCAAAAACATGGTAGCAAATCTCACAGTGGAGACGTTACTGGTGCCCACTTGAGCAAATCAATGAACAACGGGAGGACAGTGCTACAGTGCTATTACATAAGTATATTACTATTACATATATTACTAGTATAAGTAATATATATTTATGGAGAAAAACATATACCAAATTTATATATACACATATAAATATAAATATCAAAAATAGTTTTTGTTAACCTAACTTTCAAATTGAACTGGGCATCCTTTAATAAAGGTAGAATGCAAACCAAAAAGGTGGAAAATATCTACAATAAGCATAACAGTTACTATCTATGTTATTTTAGTCTCTCTTTGAAAAAAATTTAATCTTTAAAATGAGGAAAATGAAACTAACAGAGTTCTAGCAAAGACTAAATAAACTATACCCTGGAACCTACTGGGGGAAGGAAGTGAATACAAACCTCAAGCCAACACAAGGGTGAAATACAGAGCTTCCTTCCTGTTGACCTTTTCAAACCCAGGAGCATCCAGCAACATAGCTCAAGTACTGCCTTAGTGGAGGTGAGCTGGCTGTGCCAAAGGGAGTAAACCGAGGATAGCAAAGAACTTGGGCTTATGAAATCTGGGATAAACCGAGGTTACAAACTTACATCCATGCTCTATTTTATCCTATTGAACTTTATTTACAAAACATTCAGTCTCAAAAGACAAAGGTAACATAATGAACAATTTCCAGACAGAGCACATATTGAGGCACGAAGTCAGTTAAGCACTGATGAAAGGTGAGGCCCTTTGGAGAAGTTCTGTATCCACATTCCCTACTCACCCACCAGCCTTTCTGCGATCACTACTCCCAATACATGTCCCCCAACAACATATCTGTAGGTTGGTAGAAAAGAGATTCCTGATTAATTGTCCTATCAAGAGCCTCCAGTGAATAAGCTCAGCTCACACAAAGCTCCTAAAAGAGCTTTTTAATGTTTTTACTTTCACGGTCACGATCACGATCACTATCCTCCCGTTGTTCTTCGATTTGCTCGAGCGGGCCCAGTAACGTCTCCTTCGTGAGACTTGTTACTGTGTTTTGGCATATCGAATCCGTCACGGGTAGCTTGCCAGGCTCTGCCGAGTGGGCAAGACACTCTCGTTAGCTTGCCAGGCTCTCCGAGAGGGGCAGAGGAATCGAACTCGGGTCGGCCATGTTGGCTGCATGCAAGGCAAATGCCTTACCCGCTGTGCTATCGCTCCAGCCCAGTTTTTACTTTAAAAAGATAAAAAAGAAATCTTAACATAAGATCACCTAACATTGAAAGAAGTTTTCCAAAGTGATGCCAAACAAAGATTTTGACAAAAAAAAAGGTGGGGGGATGTGGAACGGTAAATGATAAAAAAAGGGGGGGATGCCAGAGGGAAACAGTAATTTGGAGGAATGTAATGAAAAAGGAGTTTTGCAAAGCTCCAATTATCTTCAGCAATTCTAAAATGCTATTTTCTGTTTAAAAATAAGAGATTATTCTAAATGGAAAGTCTGTGAAAACTGTGAAATTATTATATGTTAAAAAATATTAAGTTAAAAACTCAGATTGTTTGGAAATGAAGTAAAAGAATTAGCTTAACACCTATGCACAAGGGATACAATTAAATTTGATCTACCTTTTATATCTTATTTTTATATTGTTATGTATAATATTATTTGTTTTAAATTGAAGGAAATTAACTCTACTATAAAAAGTGTACCAAAATAAAAGCAATGATGCAGTTTTAAAAAGTAGCTTAAGAAATAAAATTAATGGGATTGGAGAGATAGTGCAACAGGTACTTGCCTTGCATACAGATGACCTGGGTTGGGTCCCCAGCACCACACATGGTCCCCCAAACCTCAAAAAGAGTGATCCTTAAGCACAGATCCAGGAGGAATCCCTGAGAATAGCTAGTTGAGATCAAATTTTTGTTAAAAAAATTAAAGGCACAGTTTAAAAAAATATATGTAAGAGTAGAATTAGTCCACTTGTCCTAAGCATCAGACTCTTCATTCCATTAGAAAATCTAGAAAAAGAAAACCTAAGAAAATGAGAAATTATCTTTAAAAATTATACCAAAAAATCCTATCAATGGACAATAGCTTCTACTTTCAATATGCACATAAATTAATACATATTCAAGCAAATATCTGTAAAAAATAGGACAATCAGGAAAATATGTAGCATCATGGCTTCTAAGCACTCAGGCATCACCAGGATAAGGAAAAGCAATTGTGAAAATGGAAAACTTAGCCAACAAGATTATCAATAAAATTTTACCATGAAAAAATATTTTCAGGGATTTTCTGAAAATTTGGACAACCTGGCAGGCTACCGAATGTAACCTGCCTACACGGCAGAGTCTGGTAAACTCCCTGTGGTGTACCCAATATGCCAAATACCAATTACAATGATGGGTCTCATTCTCCTAACCCTAAAAGAGCCTTGAATATGGCGCTTTTTAAAATTTCAGGGCTAGGACGAAGGAAACGTTACTGGTGCCTGCTCAAGGCAATCGACGAACAACAGGATGATCATGATCATGATCGTTTCTGAAAATTATCTCACCCATTTCTTAATGTGAAAATATCCTGAAATAAAATATATGGGAATAAGAAATGAGAGAAACATTGTAGAGAAATAATGAGGGATAGTCCAGTAAAATCTAGGCAAGGAGTTCTATTACATATTTAAAGATATTATAGTTACTTTAAGGATATAATGAAAGTAAATAATACAAGGAAAATGCTTTTTAGATTTAAAAAATATTTGTTTCTAAAAATATCAAAAGATGAGGAGTCGAGGAGATGACAATAGAGGCCATCTTTGAGTGGCCAAGAACTGCCATGACTCTGGGGTCCTAAGAGCACCACTTGAGAACCATCTTCCCTTTAAATCAAAGAAAATGTATAAAATAGACATAGTAAAAATGTCTACTTATAATCATGTAAATGCCATTTATAGATTGTTTACTTTTCTGTTAGTTCTAAATAAACCACAGAAGCCAAGTTAACCTGAAAAAGGATAGTAATTCTGAAATAAAAATCTAAAAAGCAAATGAAAACTGAGTAGTATCATTATTTATAAAAAATTAAGAGTCCACATATGAATTACATACTTGCAAGACAAAAAAAAAGTTTGGAGTATTTTAACCACAAAATCAGCTAATAGAGAAAATAAATGCAATTAAGATTATGTTGACAATAGGGGAGATTACAGAAATGGAAAAGCAATAGTATAAGACCAACATTCCATTTAGCAAGAAGCCAGAACAATATTGAAAACATTTAAGTCACTACTGATGACAATCACAGACAGCTATTCACAGTGAATTCCCACTGAAAACTGTGACTGAGATTAGAGATTATTGTATTTTATAATTAAGCCCTTTGTTTTCCCTATGATTTTTAAATTAAGGGCATTTATTGCCTGGAAATATATTAAGGAAGGAAAATAAAATAGAAATATTAAACAGATTATACTTATCATTATCAAAAATCAATAAGGCCTCTTATTGAAAAAAATGCATTTTAGAGAGGGGTGTTTATGGAAAATACCATTTGACAGAGAAAAAAGAAAAATAATAATTCCACAATCTAACATTGTGAAATGTATATGAGTAAAGACAGATAAATGCCTTTGAATGAATCACAAACTATTTGCTGTATCCATAACAAACCAATATGAAAAAGGCATTAATATCTACATATGGTCAGACACATAAAAACATTTTATTATGAAAATTAATTCATGTATCAGCCTGCAATCAAAAATAAATTAAAATATGACTGTTATTGTTATAAATTCTGATATAAAGTTTGAATAGCTCATCTAATAGTTGTCTTATTCTCTACACTAGTATAAAAATTCTTTTTATAAACAAATCGTACCCATTAATACTGAAGACAATTCCATATCTTCAAAAAAATCAGTAGTTCCTTCAATAGTGTTTGCTATATCCTTGAATGGGCTGGAGCGATAGCACAGCGGTAGGGCGTTTGCCTTGCACGCAGCCAACATGGCCGACCCGAGTTTGATTCCTCTGCCCCTCTCGGAGAGCCCGGCAAGCTACCCAGAGTATCTCGCCCGCACGGCAGAGCCTGGCAAGCCACCCGTGATGTATTCGATATGCCAAACACAGTAACAACGAAGTCTCCAATGGAGCCGTTACTGGACCCGCTCGAGCAAATCGATGAACAATGGGAGAGCCTTTACCTTTACCTTTATATCCTTGAATAAAATGTTTAGAAATGTTTGCTCTGACAATGTGTGTACTTTCTGGGGGGTGGGGGACGGCCATGCATACTACAATTTGCTTTGCTTAATTTGTTTATCTATTGAATGGGGTATAATTTTAATTATCCAGAGACCATTAGCAAGAGATTTTATGTAGGGAGGCAAGTTTCAGATGTGCACTATCTGAATATCTCTGTTTATTACACTTACCAGTGGGGACAAAAACTTTAAAACATTTGCAGGAATTTAAAGTTCCAAACAAAAACAGTCCAACTCCCTTTGTGGTAGGATGTAGATAGAAGTGAGTACTTCAGAACAATCAAACCAATGAAGCAGAGTATTTTAAAGTCATTCTTGCAAGGAGCTGAAGCATGTGGATGCCTTTAGGACCTCTTGTTCAAGGGGATCCTGTGTGACACCTCAAGTGTTGTTTCCTGTGACATCTGGGGTTGTTAAAGGACTCACAGAATTCCAACAACTTTGGATGCAAACATCTCATTCACTCACTCCCCCAGAAAGCACACACATTATCAGAGCAAACAGTTCTAATTAATCAAGGATACAGCAAAAGCTATTGAAGGAACTATTGATTTTTTTGAAGATAAGGAATTTCTGAATCATGGGTGTAAGTGACAATGTTTGCTAGCTTCATGCACTAAATATTACACTTGTGGGTGAAAAATGGGTTATCTATAAAGTAACCAAGAATTTCAGCTGCTTTGGGAAAGCAGCCCTCAAATCTGAGAAATCACACTGAGAAATGCTGAATTTTGCAAGAGAAGCTGGACACCAGGATGATGTCATCAGGAATGTGTACAAGAAAGTGGCAGGAAAGTTGGGTATTGCCTACCAGGAAGCCCTGAGACCTGGAAACAGCACTGGGATAGAAGTCCAGGAGCCTGAGCATCTAGCTTTACTTCCTTGTGAATGTGACTGAACAGATCTCTCCCACCCAACCTTCCAACAAAATAAAGGGACTGAGATGAACTGTCACTGGTAACTTCTTTGGAACCCAGCCATTCTCTTCTCTGTAGAATCGTAGCCATTTCACAATTCTACAGAGAATTATCATAATTTCTCTGTAGAATTATCATAACTTCTCTGTAATTGGCCACAGTGCCAATTAGAATGGAACTTAGTAACCAAACAACTGAAAATTAAGATAATTATCATTTATTAACATATGCTATTGCATAATATGACTTAGATCAAGATTTTTCAGTGTTGACCTATTAATATGTTGGGCCAAATAATTCTTTGTTAGGGAAAAGAGATATTCTGTAAATAGTAGGATATTTGCCAATATCCCTGGTCTCTATCAAGAAAGAGAGCATGTGCCCTCTTTCTCCAAAGGCAAAAATCAGAAACATCTCCAGGCATTGTGAAGTGCCTATTAAAGTGAGGGGAAACAAAAATCTTCCCCAATTAAAACAGAAATAAAATGTATAATCAAGTAGTCATTTAGTACCCCACTATGTTTTTATTTTTAAAATGTCATTTTTAAATGCCCTATCTCTTCAGTAGCACTCTGTTTTCCTTTGATACATTTTTGTAAGACAATATTGCTGATTTCTCACTTGTGTATAAGCTTCATGAGTGACATAGTTGAGGTCATGTAAACAAGAGTGCTGATATTTATGGTCTTAGAGTGTACGATCATATCACCTCACACACGCCAAAGCAAGATCCCTGCCTATGTCTCTGTCACCTCCAGACCACCTATTCCCCTCTCCCATTTGGTGGTCACAATTTTAATGCTCTATTTTAAATTAATGTGTTTACTTCTAAGAAGACTCCAGCCCAACTAGACAACCAAGAGATGTCTCAAAGAAATAAGCCTTCTGCTACAAGTTAAGAATAGACAGAAATACCCCTTTCTATGGATAATCAGATACAAACATTCGAGATGCTTTGCACAAACTCGTCCAACTCACATGGCTCGAAGAGTGAAGAGGCAGAGCAAGCTGAGAGAAGGTGGCAGAAAGGTTCCTCCCTGCATTAGTACTATCCTATATTAATACCTCCTCTTGAACTTCAATCTTTCCCTTAAATAGAGAGTTCCTGGCAACTCTCCTGCTTTCATTCTTTGCTGTCTTTTTCCACCATCATTGTCCTCTGACCTTTGTTTATGGTTTCAACTCCAACCAAAATAAGGCAAATCAGAGTTCTGGCTTACACTTTTCCATTTTTGCCTGGCCAGCTGTTAATTGTTCATCTTTATCTGGACTTCTTAATATTTATCCAAAACTCATTTATTTTCTTTCTCACTCCAAATATACTTTGCCTTGGATAGGGGCAATGGCATTCATTCCATCCCTTGAATTATATATATGAAAATTATCATTCATATATAATTATTTAACCCTTCCATGCCGTTCCTAGTCTCCCTCTATTCAGTTAGCTAAGTATTATCATATCTCTCTTTAAATGCTTTAGAATCCATCCCACTTTCTTCATCTTCTAATCTATGATTTTATCATGTTCTGATGGGATTACTGAAACGTTCCCATAGCCATTTCCCATGTTTATCATCCATCATCCCCTTTCTCAGAATTCAGACAAGTCCCTGGTGTATATCTAAGCATCTCTACCGTGGTTCAACATTATTGTCTGGACAATGGGACTGCTCCTCTACCTTTTGTCTAGTTCTACTAATCTCCTACCACGGTAACTTCTTACCATTTCCTAAAAGTCCCTTCACCCTGCTGGGCCTTCTTCTTCCCTCTGCTTCTTTGTCATACCTCAACATACACTGTGGCCTGGCTAACATTTCAGCCTGGAAGACTTTCGAAGGGATTACTGCTTCTCAACAGCCCGTTCTGATGTCTGCTCTGCCCCATCTCTTCCGTAGCACTCTGTTTTCCTTTGATACATTTTTGTAAGACAATTTTGCTGATTTCTCACTTGTGTAAAGCTTCATGAGTGACCATATGTTTTTGGAGCTATTAAGCAAATACTTGCCAAATGAATAAAGCATTTTTACTAATTGCCCCATTTCTCTACTTTTTGGGGGGATAGGGGGAGCATAGCTGACAGTTCTCAGGTGTGACTCCTGGCTCTGCACTCAGGGATCACTCCTGGTAAGCTCCAGGGAACTTATGAGATGCTGATGATCGAACCCAAGTCACCCACATGCAAGGCAAACATCCTTCCTACTATACTATCAATCTAGCATCCATTTTTAAAATATTAACCACATTTAGAGTTTCTTTCCCCAAGATAAAACTTATGGCAGTGCCTGGCAATAAATGGGTTGAAGAACAAAAACAAAACAAACAAACAAAAAACCCCAAACTTATGTTTAGAGTATATCCTGTCCAAAAGAGTCAAGAGTGTTTCCCGTTCTTTTACATAAGAAATACATGGGGAGGAGTTTGTGGGGGATCGGGGGAACATAACACTATACACATCCTGAAAATCTTTTGTGGCTCAATAACATTTCTCTGCAAGAAAGGAAGACTTTCACCTTCTATTTCATATGAATTTCCCCCACAGAAATCTTTATTTTTTTATTTACTAAATTGTACACGAGGTTAAAGAGAATTTTGACCTCATATGCCTGACTACAGTCCAATTGTTTAAAAACCCTGATGAGAATAAAAAGTATCTATAGAAAATCATAAACATTTTATTGAATGAACTGAATTGAGCCAGAATTCATTCTACCCAGGGTTTTATACACTCATAAAGGCCTTATAAGTCATACTGAAGTGGCTGTTTTATCTGTGGAAAGAGACCAATGATCACAAAACTGTATCACACAAGTGTTATAAAGGAAAAAGAGTTTTCTACTCACACAATTAAAAGTAAAATTACAACTGTTCTTAAATCTAAACAATACTGAGGGAAATGCGTGCCTTATCGGTGTGAAATAACTGAACTTGACTATTCAGGTTGACCAGTGAGAACTTCCCGTGTGTAGGAGTGGGTCTGAGGTTCCAGAAACATCAACTTCCACAATGACATAGAACCAAGTTGCAGATGGCATGAAGCGAGGCATATGCGATATTTTGGGAATTAAGAAAACATCAAAGTTTGATGAGAATGAAATAATGAAAGCTTATTCTTCCATATAGTCCAGGAAATAGCACCTTTGTGCAAAAATATTTAGAACAAGGTAACAGTATTTCCAAGTAAGTATTTGACTCTTTTCTTCATAATTTAAGGATACACTATATGCTTTCTTAAAGAATATAAAAGAAAAATGTTATAGCTCATATACTGTGATTCCATTTGTGAGTATCTCTGAAAGACTACATACATGAACTATATCCACTATAAATCAGTATCATCACAACAGTAGCAATTTAGAACCACAAAGTTTATTAACTCACAATTTTGAATTGGCTCTCTGGGGTTCTACTTCAGGGTGTTTCAAAGACACAATTATCATTGCAGTTCTGGCTCGGGTCTCACCTCTAGCCAACTAAAATTATTTCCAAGCTTATGGATTTAGTTCATCAAAGGTATTCTGAATTGAGGACCTCAATTCTTTGCAATTGCTCAAGCGGGCCCAGTAACGTCTCCACAGGAGACTTTGCTGTTACTGTGTTTGGAATATCGAATACTTCACGAGGAGCTTGCCAGGCTCTGCTGTGTGGGTGAGATACTCTCGGTAGCTTGCCGGGCTCTCCGAGAGGGGCGGAGGAATCAAACTCGGGTCGGCCATGTTGGCTGCTTGCAAGGCAAACACCCTACCTGCTGTGCTACCGCTCCAGCAAAAATAATTTGCAATAATTTTTGGCAAGATCGCATTTATTCCTTCTTAGTAGGATTCTCCACATAGTTAGCAGAGAGAAAATCTATTGAGAGACTGGTAGCAAGACAGAAGTTACAATCTCAAGTTATGTTATGTTATCTCAAGTTATGTTATCACAAATGTGCCATGCCATATCCTTTGTTATATTCTAATGGTTAGGACCAAGTAACCTTCAGTTAAGGTGGGGAGTATGTAAGGGTAGGAATGGCAGAAGATATATATCATGAATACAGAAAAACAAAACAAAATGTTGGTAATGGGCTATTCTTTGAGGAAGGGTAACAGATTCTATTTTTTGAGGGCTATTCTTTGAGGAAGGGTAACAGATTCTAAGATAGAAGACTTTTCCTTTTATGGGGCTGGGGTGATAGCACAGTGGGTAGGGTGTTTGCCTTGCATGCGGCTAACCCTAGTTCAATTCCTAGCATCCCATATGGTCCCCTGAGCACAGCCAGAAGTAATTCCTGAGTGTGGAGCCAGGAGTGACCCCTGTGGATTGCCACATGTGACCCAAAAAGCAAAAAAAAAATTCCCTTTTATTTTTTATCTGTCGAATTCGTATTCTGATCTCTGTATACATTATTCCTTTTTGTAATGAATATTTTCACACCTTTCCTACTTTGACAGGGGCAATTGGACTTAAACGTTTTTCATAGAAGAAACCACCTTTCTTGGTGCAAGGTAGAAATGCACATGGGAATTTATTTTTCCATCATCAAAATAATATGATGATAACTGTATAGGAGAATACTGATTGCCTGTTTGTTTCTTTGAACATATTTGGGCAATAGTGTAAACTCTTTGGAATGTTCTGATTATGGAAGCTAATCTAATGGCAAACAAAGAATTTGACAATTTAGAATAATTCATGATTAAATATTCATAAAGGGTAAGCTCATTCCACAAATAGTTTGACTTTTTACTCTGAACATAACATTGTATCACTTTGATAGAATTAGTAGAATTTTTGGAGTTACCTGCATATGCTTATTTTTTTAATTAAATCATTTTGTTAGACACAGTTTCAAGGTTGTTCATGATTTTCATTCATACAATATTCCAATAACATCCCTTCATGAATGTTCATTTCCCACCACCAGTGTCTCTAGTTTCCCTACCACCAACCTCCATACCTCTAAATAAATATCAGTTAGATACAATTCTTTAATAATTTTTCAATTTGATTTTAATAAGACTATTATAACAAATTTTCTAATCTTGCTAGAAAAAATGCTAAAGATAAGAAACCAAGTTTCAAAATTAATTTTTCTTCATAGAATATTTTGTTCCCATCTGCATTACTCACACAAATCAAAGAACGACAAACTTTCTTTATTCATATAGCCCTTTATAGCTCATTGATTAAATTTACATCTTTGGATCAAGTAGATGGCTCAAAGGACTAGAGCATCTAAGCTAGGGATGTGTTAGGACTAAATTTGATCCCTGGCACCTCCTGATCCCCCTAAGTACTATAGTGAGGCCTTGGCAGCACAGAGCACACTGGGTCTGAGCACTGAAATATCAAACTGTGTAGAGTATTACAAGGAGTAGCCCCAGTACTGTTACGGCATTATTTGAGGGGCCTCAAAATCTAACCATCACATTTATTCAACTAGGTAAAAAATGAATTTACTAATAATTATGATTAGCAACTTAGAGTATATATATATGGGAAAATAATATATGCAAATGTATAACATTTTGACAATTATCAATGTAAGCTTTGCATTTTTAGAGCATTGTATAGCTTCTCAAACTTTTAAATCAGACTAGGCTCTGAATTCCTCAATAATTGTTCCACATTGATTTTCTTTCTTTTTTTTTCTTTTAATTTTATTGAATCACCGTGAGATAGTTACAAGCTTTCATGTTTGGGTTACAATCACACTGTCACTGTCACTGTCCTGCTGTTGTTCATCGATTTGCTCGAGCGGGCCCAGTAACGTCTCCATTGGAGACTCCATTGTTACTGTGTTTGGCATATCAAATATGTCATGAGTAGCTTGCCAGGCTTTGCCACACAGGCGAGATACTCTCAGTAGCTTGCCAGGCTCTCCAAGAGGGGCAGAGGAATCGAACTCGGGTTGGTCATGTTGGCTGCATGCAAGGCAAATGCCCTACCTGCTGTGCTATCGCTCCAGCACCTACAATCACACAATGATCAAATATCTATACCTCTACCAGTGCACATTCCCCACCAACATATGGTTTGGAATACAGACACTGAGAGGTTATCATGTTTGGTCCTTTATCTACTTTCTGCACACATCTCCCATCTCAAACGATTGCTCCAGCCATCTTTTTCTTAGTGATCCCTTCTCTATTCCAGCTGCCTTCTCCCCTTGGCTCATGAGGTAGGCTTCCAGCTATAGAGCAATCTATCTGTCCCATGTATCTACTATCCTTAGGTGTCAGCCTCATGTTATGTTGTTTTATACTCCACAAATGAGTGCAATCCTTCTATGCCTGTCCCTCTCTTTCTGACTCATTTCACTTTTAGCATGATACTTTCCATGTCTATCCATTTATAAGCAAAGTTCATGACTTCATCTCTCCTGACAGCTGCATAGTATCCCATTGTGTAGGTGTATCAAAGTTTCTTTAACCAGTCGTCTGTTCTTGGGCATTTGGGTTGTTTCCAGATTTTGGTTATTGTGAACAGTGCTACAATGATCATATAGGTACAGATCTCATTTCTACTGTGCTTTTTTGCATGCTCGGGATATATTCCTAGAAGTGGTATTGTGGGGTCATATGGAAGCTCTATTTCTAGTTTTTGAAAGACTGTCCATATTGTTTTCCAGAAAGGTTGGACTAGTGGGAATTCCCACAAACAGTGAAAGAGTGTCCCCTTTTCCCCACATCCACACCAGCACTGGTTGCTTTGGTTCTTTTGAATGTGTGCCAGTATCTGTGGTGTGAGGTGATATCTTTTTGTTGTTTTGATTTGCATCTCCCTTATGGCTACCAATGTGTAGCAATTTTTCATGTGCCTTTTGGCCATTTGTATTTCTTTTTTGAGGAAACTTTTGTTCATTTCTTCTCCCTATTTTTTGATGGGCTTGGAGTTTTTTTCTTGTACAATTCTATTAGTGTCTTGTATATCCTGGATATTAATTCCTTATCAGATGGGTATTGGGTAAATATTCTTTTCCATTCTGTGGGCTCTTTCTGTATTTTGGTCACTTTTTCTTTTGAAGTGCAGAAGCTTCTTAGTTTGATGTAGTCCCATCTGTTTATGTTTGCTTCCACTTGCATGGTCAGTGCTATTTCATCCTTAAAGATGTTTTTAGCTTCAATGTCGTGGAGAGTTCTACATTTTCCTCTCTGTACCTTATAGATTCATGTCTGATATTGAGGTCTTTAATCCACTTTGATCTGACTTTTGTGCTTGGCATTAGACAGAGGTCAGAGTTCATTATTTGCAGGTAGCTATCCAGGTTTCCCAGCACCACTTGGTGAAGAGGCTTCCCTTGTTCCACTTCACATTTCCTGCTCCTTTGTCAAATATTAAGTGGTCATATATTGGTGGGTCTGTGACAGAATTTTAAACTCTGTTTCATTGGTCTGCAGGTCTGTTTCTAGCCTAGTACAATGCTGTCTTAATTACTACTGCTTTGTAGTGCAGTTTGAAGTTTGGGAGTGTGATGCCACCCATCTTTTTCACAAGGATTGTTTTAGCTATTCGTGAGGGTTTATTATTCTATATGAATTTCAAAAGTGTTTTGTCTATTTCTTTGAAAATGTCATGGGTATCCTGATAGGGATCATATTGAATTTGTATAGTGCTTTGGGCAGTATTGCCATTTTGATAACGTTAATCTTCCCTATTCATGAGCAGGGGATGTGTCTCCATTTCCGAGTGTCCTTTATTTCTTGAAGTAGTGTTTTGTAATTTTCCTTGCATAGGTACTTCATCTCTTTGGGTAAGCTGATTCCGAGGTACTTGATTTTCTGAGGTACTATTGTGAATGGGGTTGTGTTTTTTTTTAATGCCTCTTTCTTCTCTTTCATTATTTGTATATAAGAAAGCCATGGACTTTTAGGTGTTGATTTTGTAGCCTGCCACTTTACTAAACCGACCTATTGATTCTACGAGCTTTTCTGTAGAATTTTTAGGGTTTTCTAAGTGTAGTATCATATCAAATGCAAATAGTTATAGTTTGACCTCTTCCTTTCCTATCTGTATTCCCTTGATACATTTCCCTTGCCTAACTTCAATGGCTAGGACTTCCAGTACTATATTGAATAGGTGTGGCGAAAGTGGGCAACCTTGTTTTGTGCCCAATCTTAGAGGGAAGGCTTTTAGTTTTTCCCCATTGAGGATGATATTTGCATGCCATGGGCTTGTGGTAGATGGCTTTGACTATATCCAGAAAAGTTCATCTAATGCCTATTTTGCTGAGAGATTTTTTTTAATCATAAACAGGATCTGGATCATGTCAAAAGCTTTCTTGGTGTCTATTGATATGATCATATGGTTTTTATCTTTTCTTTTGTTGATATGATGGATTATATTGATTGATTTCCTAATGCTAAACCATCCTTGCATCCCTAGGATGAATCCTTCTTGGTCATGGTGTGTGATCTTTTTGATGAATTGTTGGATTCTAATTGCTAATAGTTTGTTGAGGATCTTTGCATCTGTGTTCATCAGGGATATCGGACTGTAATTCTCTTTCTTTGTGGTATCTCTGTCTTCTTTAGGTATCAGGGTGATATTTGTTTCATAGAAACTGTTCAGAAGTGTTTTTGATATTTCAATTTCATGGAAAAGATTAAAGAGGATTGGGAGTAAGTCCTCTTTAAAGATTTGGAAGAATTCACTAGAGAATCCAACTGGACCAGAACTTTTGTGCTTGGGGAGAATTTTTATTACTGCTTCACTTTCCTTGATGGTTATAGGTCTATTCAGGTATTTCAAGTCTTCTTGGTTCAGCCTTGAGCGGCCATATGAATCTAGGAATTTGTCCATTTCCTCAAGTTTTTTGTATTTTGTGGCATAAAGCTTCTTAAGGTATTCCCTGAGGATCTTTGAATTTCTGTAGTTTCTGTTTTAATGACCCCCTTTTCATTTCTGATTTGGTTTATTAGAGTTTTCTCTCTCCCTTTCTTTGTGAGTCTTGCTAGAGGCTTTTCGATCTTGTTTATTTTCTTGAAGAACCAGGTCTTGGTTTCATTGATCTTTCAGATTGTTTTTTGGGTTTCCATCTTGTTAATCTCTGCTTTGAGTTTTATTATTTCCTTCCTCCTATTCGGATTGGGCTCCTTTTGTTGGTGATTCTCCAAGCTCTTAAGGTGTGAGGTTAGGTTACTTGTATGGGCTCACTCCTCCTTCCTGAGGAATGCTTGCAGAGCTATAAACTTTCCTCTTAATACATCTTTTGCTGTGTTCCATAAGTTTTGGTAATCGTGTCCTCATTTTCGTCCCTATGTAGGCATTACACCCACCAACTGCCCCCAGAGCCATGAAATCCCATCAACGGCCAAGACCCAGAGACTATAAGACCCTGCTCCCGGAAGAGAACAGCACAGAGTCTCCCACCTCTGCACCTGGTTGTCTTCACCGGGGCCCCATGGAGGAGGGTGGGTTGAGTTTCCCACCCTACCCCGAGCAGAACCCCGGCAGCTGAAGACCTCCAGTTCCAGCCACAGCCATGCTTAAGACTACTCTCCACACATCGGGAGGAACCTCAGACATGAAGAAAACTGCAGAGGAACCCAGGTGTGTGGGACCCGGGCATAGATCTCCAAGTCTTCTCAGATTGGGACTGGGGCCTTCTCCACCCAGATCCCCCATTTTTCAGTGTAGGTGTTAGATGCACAAACTGCCCCTGGCACTGTGTAATACCATCAATGGCCAAGACCCAGAGACTATAAAACCCAGCTCCCGGAAGCGACATCTTATTATCTAGTTCTTACTCTGGAGAACCTGGCAGGCTACCAAAAGTATCCTGCCCACATGGCAGAGTCTCACAAAATCCCTGTGGCGTATTCAATATGCCAAAAACCAGTAACAATGATGGACCTCATTCTCCTGACCCCGAAAGAGCCTCGAATGTGGCACTTTTTATAATCTTAGGGCTAGGATGAAGGAGACATTACTGGGGCCTGCTCGCGGCAATTGATGAACAACAGGATGACAGTGATACAGTGATTCCTTTCTTAGCCACTCATTGTACAATAGTGAGCTGTTTAATTTCCAGGTGTTTGATTTAGTTTTCTGTTTGTGTGTATGATTTACTTCTAATTTCAGCTCATTGTGATCTGAGAAGATTGTTGATATAATCTCTATCTCCTTAATTTTATGGAAATATGTTTTGTGGATCAGCAAATGATCTATCTTGGAGAATGTTCCATGCACACTTGAGAAGGATATGTATTCAGCTTTTTGAGGATGAAGTGTCCTGTATATATTTTTACAAAGTCGCTTTCTTCCATTTTTTTCCCTCAGTTGATGTATGTCCTTGCTAAACGAGTCTGGTTGATCTATCAAGAGGTGATAAAGTGGTGTTGAAGTCTCCCACTAGTATTGTGTTGCTATTTATATCTTTCTCCAAGTCTATGAGTAGTTGTTTTAAGTACTTTGCTGGTCCCTTATTAGGTGCATATACATTTAGAATTGTAAGTTCTTCATGTTTTACAGATCCCTTGATCAATAAGAAATGGCCTTCACTGTCTCTTGTGACCTTCTTCAGTCTGAAACCAACGTGATCTGATACTAGGTTGGCTACCCCAGCTTTTTCATGAGAATTGTTTGCCTGTAGGATTGTTTTCCAGCCTTTAACTTTGAGCCTGTGTTTTCTCTGACTATTGAGATATGTTTCTTACAGACAGCAAAATGTTGAGTTCAATTTTCTAATCCATCCTGCCACTCTGTGTCTTTTCATTGGTGTGTTTAGCCCATTGACATTGAGAGAGATTATTGTTATGGGGTTTTGTTCCATTTTTATGTTGAAATTTGGTGTATTTGAGGGGCCTGTCTTGTCTTACATTAGCCCATTTAGTCGTTCTTGTAGCCATGGTTTTGAGTCTATGAAGTTCCTGAGCTGTTGTTTGTCTGTGAAGCTGTGTGTTGTTCCTTCTGTTATGAATAAGAGTCTCTCTGGGTAAAGTATTGTTGGTGAGGCATTTATTTCATTGAGTTTTTTCACTATATCCCACCACTGTTTTCGGTCCATGATGGTTTCATCAGACAAATAAGTTGTGGATCTTAAGAATCCTCCTTTATAGACAATTTCTTTCTTTGATCTTGCTGCTTTCAGAATTTTGTCTCTATCTAACGTTTTGGTCATTTTGATCAGGATATGTCTTGGGGTATTTTTATTCAGATTTCTTCTAGCTGAATGTTTCCTTCAGCTCTGGAAACGTTGTAGCAATGATGTCTTTGACAGTTTCTTCTTCATCAGGGTTTTCTTCTGTCCCTCTAGGACTCCAATAATTCTAATGTTACTCCTCTTGGATTTATCACGATCATCTCTTGCTATCTGCTCCCAGATTGTGAGGCTCTTTTCTATTTTCTGCTCTTTTCTGAAGAGTCCCTAGACTTCATCTTTAAGCTCACTGATTCTGTCGTCAGCAGCTATTACTCTGCTGCTGAGGCCTTCCACTGAGATTTTCAGTTCGCCTACCAGGTTTTTTCAGGGCACTCATTTCCGTTTGTAATTTTGTTCACATTTTCCCCATTTCTACCTTCATATTTTCTTGTCTTTTGTTGCAATTGCTTTCCATTGTTTCTTTTAGCTTCCTTATAAATTCCTTGTCAGAGAGGTTATCTTGGACTTCATTTCTGTTGGGGTCTTCTGGGTTATCCTCCTCAATAAGTAAGCTTGGTGGGCTTCTGCATTGCTTTACCATTGTGACCTGGATGAGTTAGCAGAGGGTGCTTGGAATGGTTCAGCTTTGGGTGCGCGTGGTGTGCCTCAGTTCCCATCCACAGCAGACCAAGCATGTAAACTGGACATTATCAGGGGGTCTAATTAGACGCGCATCCCCGGGTTTGGGGCTCTGCCACTGAGCGGGTACCTGGATCCACATTTATTTTCAAGAGCTTCATTTTTATCATGGAACCTGCTGATTTTTATTATATATATATGTATGTATATATATATATATATATATATATATAATGTAATATGTAGAACTCAAGAGAGTATAGTAAGGCACTCTCCTTGCATGCGGCTGACCTGGTTTGATCTCCGGCATCCCATAGGATTCCCCCCAAATTGCCAGGATTGTAGAGCCAAGAGGAAGCCCTGAGAATCATTGGGTGTACCAATCCCCAAAATGATACAATATAATCTAAAATTAAACTGTGAACTACATTGATGCAGCCGTTCATGCAGTTTCAATAGATGTTTAGAATTTCCTTCAAATTTAGGGACCTCTCTAAAACTACTATTGGATATAGAGGGACCTCTCTACCCAGTTTGAGACTCTGAGACAGAAGCATACTCTGATAAAGGAACTCTGAGTCCTAAATATTTATGAAAATGAAAGACGTACAACAACATCCAATATCCACTTACTATTTTCTAATTAACTCATTCTACCAAAGTAAAAGTTCATATCAATTTGACCCGTTATATTAATAATCAAAAAAGGGTGAAATAAGCAAATCAAAGGGGAAATTAAAGTCTACAGTTATCCCCAAATTTACTTTTCATGAGGAGGAAACACTAAACATGTCTAAGAGATAGGAAAGTACCTGTGCCCCTGAAAATTCTGTTTCATTAAAAAACATAATTTATTCTGTTTCAAGCTTTTATTATTTATAATAAGATTAAAACCACAAGCACGCTTTTCATAAAGAGTAGTTGGGAGAGGTCTAACTCAATCAATACTTAATACTTATTTGAGTGATTTATTTGAAAATCATTCTTTACTAAAGAAAATATCTAATGTTTAAATTCTCACTTCAGCTATGCACAAGAAAGCAGTTTGCCCTCGCCCACTTATCTTAGCATGGTCTCAGGGACAGAATCTGCTCCTCACAGGCAAGTACATCATTATTAATCCCTTCTGAACATAAATGGAAACTGTCCTCTTGACCTTCTTCCTCAGTGTAAGGATGGAAATTTCTCCTTCCCTTTGGTGAAGCTCCCAAAGTGCCCCTACCAAAATTTCTTCCCTGAGAAAATGAAATTAAGTAAAGCCAGTAGATTGAAAAACAAATTGAATTCGTTTAACCGAATTGCTACCTCACCAATAATGCTTGTCTCCAAGCACAAGTTCACGTTTCAAGGCAGCAATAGTATCAACAAGATGAATTGTGCTCTCAGCCTGCATGACAGACCCATCTGCTGACCGCGCGGTTACTGGGAGGTGAACCACGAGTCCACTTTTGGAAGGACTTGTCTGAGTTTCTATCTCACAGTTTTAAATATTGCTTGTCTCTGTCTAAACAGTTATATCCATCTCTGTATAGGATTTTCTGTTGTGCAGTTGCATGATTAGAATAACAAAGTGTGTGTGTGTGTGTGTGTGTGTGTGTGTGTGTGTGTGTGTGTATGAAAAGTCTAGAGGAAAGAGTTCTTCATATTTGAAAACGACATTTTCCAAGCATTGGTATCAGTATTATCTGTCAAGTCTGAAACTGCTTTATAGAAACAGGGAAGGAAGGGTTAGGCAAATTAGAGAAATCGGGCCACATTTTCTAGAAGCACAGAGAGGGCATCAGACCCATGATGGTATGTACCCATGACCCAGAAAGAAATTGCCATTTACTTATGAACCAAAGCCTGGTTGACAGATTTGCAATGGCTCCTGAGAATACTCACACTTAAATAGACATCCATGCTTTTATTTAACACTATGTTTGCTGTTGCATACACACATAATTTAACTTCCAAGAGGAAAACTGTTTCATTCTGATAATGTGCATCATTACCCCCTGCTAGGAATTTACTACCCTCATTTACATATCACCTTGCTTCACAAATGAAGGCAGCATGGAAATACACACAGACTCAGATCAAGTTCAATGTGAATTTGATCCCCATTCTATTGCTTTTTGCTTACAAAACCATGAAAACAGTCCGTACCCATGGAGGCATGTCTCCTCTGTAACATATGTTCTCTTGAACATAGATATCTCCCTCTTTCTTTCCTGTCACATTTCCCTAAGAAAATCACTTTAAATAAAACTATTTAATTTCAAAGACTAAAATAAAATGTTTACCTCATAATGTTATGGGTAAAGCTAAGTAACAGTATGCTCAATAAACAATACCAAAGAATTATATGCTCTCTCTCTTTTCTCTTCTCTCTCTCTATATATATTATATATACACATATATATTCATATATACATAAATATACTTCTTTTTTCTATCTATAGATAGATAGACAGACATCTTACCCGCATGTCTACATTTGAAAACTCTGGAAAAATTAAGAAACTTCTCTGGACCAGTTCTGACTTTGAGGATTCTCCTTCTACCAGATACATTTTGAAAATACAGAAACCAATTGACTAACCTGATGGGTCTAGACCTACTTTGTTCAAGACTAGGTTTGGGGAAGTGAAATCTTCCCTAAATTGACAAGTACAAGGTACTCTGTTATTACTCAGAGATGAGGATAATTCAACTGTATTAAGGAACAGACAGAAAATCCATGCCTACTTAGGTCCTTACAGATTGTATTAATTGACACTCTCTTGAAAAAAATATTTTACTGTTTCCCCTCAGTTCACACTCTTTTTCATAAATAGGGTTTAAATTTCCTCTTCCTAGGTAGGTACCCAGGTTTTTTTGCAACATACATAAAGAAAATAAGCCATAAAATCAAGTATGTAAGACATTTTATTTTAGGTAACACCCATAAGAGTGATTCCTATAATCTACACTTAAATTAAAGTCTACCAAAGAATATAAAAGCTAAACTATAGATTCCAACAAGGCGGGAAGAAATAAAAAAAATATAGTAAATTTCATGAACAAGTGAAATGTTGAAGTATTTTGAGATTTCAGAACACTCAACCAGCCTTGCATGCAGCCAACAAGGCCGACCCGAGTTCGATTCCTCCGCCCCTCTCGGAGAGCCCGGCAAGCTACCGAGAGTATTCGATATGCCAGAAGAAGCAAACATTTTAAAATAAACATAAAAATGGTTACATTATACATGAGCCTATTTTTTCAAGGAAAATAGAAACAATGATTATAAGTGGCATCTTGTTAAGAAATCTAGACACCATATTCAAAGTAGTCAAACCCTTTCAAATGAACATGGCTTTATCATACCTTATTTATACACTCTACACAAGTCACAAAATATATTGCAATCAGTAAAAAATGTGATGTGAAGATATGCATATTAGTCACAATGAAATTTTTAATTTTCACCTTGTACTACTAGTAATTATATGAAATTGATATTTAAAAAGTCCCTGGTACAGTACTCAGCTTGTTATATATTTTAATCATTAATTAAACCTAAGCTTCCATTAAATGTATATTCATTGGAGTTATTAAACATCTTTTTATTTTAATTTGTTTTAAAGGAAACAATGTTTACACTTTATTATATGTAATCATTACATAGGAATACTTTTTTAAATTTTTTATTAGTGAAACGCCATGAGGTACAGTTGTCGACTTACAAATTTTTGTGCTTGGGTTTCAGTTATACAATGATCAAGTATCCATCCCTCCACCAGTGCCTATTTTCCACCACCAATGATCCCAGTATCCCTCCCACCCACCCCCATCCCTCCATCCCAAACCCACCTCTGTGGCAGGGATTCCCTTTTGTCCTCTCTCTCCTTTTGGGCGCTATAGTTAGAAAAAGAGGCATTGAGTGGCAATCATGTTTTGTCTATAGCCTACTTTCACCATGCATCTCCCATCCTGGGAGGATACCCCCAACACCCTTTACTTAGTGTTCCCTTCACTATCTGAGCTGCCCTTTCCCCTAACATGTGCAACTAGCCTCCAAGCCATAGAGTGAACATCCTGATACATCGGATATTCTTGGGTATAAGTTTCCTATTTTGTTACTTTATATTCCACAGATGAATGCAATCTTTCTATCTCTGTTCCTCTCTTTCTGACTCATTTCACTTAGCATGATATTTTCCATTGTAGTACTACTTGTATGTAAATTTCATAATTTCATCTTTTCTAATAATTGCATAGTACTCCATTGTGTAGATAGACCAAAATTTTTTTGACCAGTCATCTATTCTCGGGTACTCAGGTTTTTACCAGATTTTGGCTATTGTGAACAGTGCAGTAATGAACATAGACGTGCAGATGTCATTTTTACTGTACTTTTTTGCATCTCTGGGATATATTCCTGGGAGTGGTATTGCTGGGTCAAATGGGAGCTCAATTTATAATTTTTTGAGAATCGTCTGTACTGTTTTCCAAAAGGGCTGAACCAGTCAGCATTCCCACCAACAATGAAGGAGAGTCACTTTCTCGCCACATCCAATCCAGCACCGGTTGCTTTTGTAATTTTGGATATGGGCCAGTCTCTGTGGTATGAGATGGTATCTCATTTTTGTTTTGATCTGCATCTCCCTGATGACTAGTGATGTAGAGAATTTTCTCATGTGCCTTTTTACATTCAGATTTCTTCTTTGAGAAAGTTTCTGTTCATTTTGTAGCCCCATTTTTTGATAGTGTTGGATGTTTTCTTCTTGTGGAGTTCAACCAGTGCTTTGTATATCCTTGATGTAACCCCTAGTGAGATGGGTGTTGGGTGAATATCCTTTCTCATTCTGTAGACTGTCTTTGTATTTTGGTCTCTGCTTCTTTTGAGATGTAGAAGCTTCTTAGTTTAAGATAGTCTCATTTGCCTATCTCTGTTTTCACTTTCTTGGCCAGTGGCAAGACATCTTTGAAGATACTGTTCGCTTCAATGTCCTGGAGGGTTTTGCGAACCTTGTCTTCAATGTACCTTATGGATTCCTGTCTGATGTTGCGGTGTTTATCCATTTCGATCTTACCTTTGTACATGGTGTTAGGCAGAGATCTGAGCCTACTTTTTTTTCATGTAGCTGTCCAGTTTTGCCAGCACAAGTTGTTAAAGAGGCTTTCCTTGCTTCACTTCACACGTCTTGCTCCATTATCAAAGATTAGATGATCATATGTTTGGAGGAAGATGTCAGTATATTCAACCCTGTTCCATTGGTCTGCTGTCTGCCTTTGTTCCAGTACCATGCTGTTTTAATTATTACTGCTTTGTAGTAGTAGAGTTTGAAGTTAGGGAGGTTGATTCCTCCCATTTTCTTTTTCCCAATAATTGCTTTAGCTATTCGGGGGGTGGGGGGGAGGGATATTGTTCCATATAAATTTCAGGAGTGGTATTGTTCCATATAAATTTCAGGAGTGTTTGCTCCATTTCTTCGAAGAATGTCATGGGTATCGTAATAGGGATCACATTGAATTTGTACAGTGCTTTAGGGAGTATTGTCATTTCGACAATGTTAATGCTTCATCCATGAGCATGGGTTGTCTTTCTTTTTTCTCATGTCCTCTTTTATTTCCTGAAGCAGTGTTTTGTAGTTTTCTTTGTAAAGGTCTTTTATTTCCTTTGTTAAGCTGATTCCTGCACAATTGTAAATGGGATGTTTTTTATATCACTTTCTTCTCTCTCACTATTTGCATATAGGAAAAACATGGACTTTTGGGTATCGATTTTATAGCCTGCATCTTTTCTATACAAGTCTATTGTTTCTAGGAATTCCTGAGAAATTCTTGCAGAGCTATACATGTTCCCCTTAACACGGCTTTAGCTGTATCCCATAGGTTCTGGTAGCTTGTGTCTTCATTCTCCTTTGTTTCCAGATATCTTTTGATTTCATCCTTGACTTCCTACTTGACCCCTTCGTTGTTTAACATTGAGTTGTTTAATTTGTAGGTGTTTTATTTGGTTCTCCGTGTCTGTATGTGATTCACTTCTATCTTCAGTGCATCTGGTCTGAAAAGATTGTTGATACTATTTCTATATTCCTGATTCTATTGAGGTATGTTTTGTGGCTTAACACATGGTCTCTTATGGAAAATGTTCTGTTTTCACTGGAGAATAATGTGTATTCTTTCTTTATTGTGGTGTAAAGCCCTGCATAGGTGTATAAGTCCCTCTCTTTTATTTCTTCCTTCAAAGCCAATGTTTCCTTGGTGAGTTCTGTTCTTGTTGATTTATCCAGAGGTGCTAAGGCGATGTTGAAGTCTCCAGCTACTCTTGGGTTGTTATAAATATCCTTCTTAAAATATGTTAGCATTTGTTCTAAATATTTAGCTGCCCCCTCATTATGCATATATACATTTAAGAGTGTGATTTCTTCCTGTTGTACATATCTCTTGATAAATTGGAAATGTCCTTCACTGTCCCTTCTAATCTTTTTCAACCTAAAATTTATGTTGTTGGATACTAGTATGGCCAGCTGAGTTTTTTTGAGGGAGGTGTTTGCTTTCAGGATTGTTTTCCATCCTTTAACTTTGAGTCTGTGTTTGCTCTGACTGTTTAGATGAGTTTCTTGTAGGCAACAGATTGTTGGATTCTATCGCTCAATCCATTTTGCCATTCTGTGTCTCTTAATTGGTGAATTTATTTATTTATTTTGTTTTTTGGGTCACACCCAGCAATGCACAGGGGTTACTCCTGGCTCTGCACTCAGAAATTACCCCTGGCCGTGCTCATGGGACCATATGGGAATCTGGGAATTGAACCAGGGTAGGCTGTGTGCAAGGCAAATGCCAAACCCTCTGTGCTATTGTTCCAGCCCCCTTAATTGGTGAATTTAGACCATTAACATTGAGAGATTATTGTTATGGAGTTTTGTGTCATCTATCTGTATGGCTTGTTGTGCTTGTAGGGTTTTTCTTGTTTTATAATAGTCCTTTTAGCCCTTCTTTTAGGTTTGGTTTTGAGTCTATGAAGTTCCTGAGCTGTTGTTTATCCACAAAATAGTGCACCATTCCTGGGGCTGGAGTGATAGCACAGCAGGTAGAGAGTTCGCCTGCATGTGGCCGACCGAGTTTCAATTCCCAGCATCCCATATGATTCCCTGAGCACTGCCAGGGGTAATTCCTGAGTGATGAGCCAGGAGTGACCCCTGCATATAGCCAGGTATGACCCAAAAAGAAAAGAAAACAAATCAAACAAAAAAAACTAGTGTACAGTTCCTTCGAGTTTGAGTGAGAGTTGAGTGAAAGCTGGATAGAGTATTCTTGGTGAAGCGTTCATTTCAGTGAGATTTTTTACTATGTCACACTATTGCCTTCAGGCTTGGAGGGAAAATTCCCTCTGATAGGGGTGCTCCTTTGTTGAGACTGTCCCTGACCTTCTGGTACTCCAGTGATTCTAATGTTGTTACTCTTAGAATCATGTACTAGAGCTCTGATTCACTCTAGAGCTATTTTCAGGTCTTTTGCCGTTGTTTGTTTTTGTTGTCTGTAGGTTTCCTGCAGCTGATCTTCCAGCTCACTGATTCTGTCTTCAGCTGTGGCCATTCTACTGTTGAGGGCACAGACTGAGTTTTTTATTTCATCTACCGAATCTTTTGTTCATGACATTTCTGTGCATAGCTTTCCAATTTCTGCTCTCATTTCTTCCTGGATTTTCTCAATTGTCTGATCCATTGTTTTTTTCATGTCCTTCAATTTACTGGATATCTGATTCACTGTTTCATTGAGTTCATTGAATATCCTCATTACTTCATATCTGAATTTTTTCAGAGCAGTCCCTTAGGTGAGTAGCACCTACTGAGGCTTCTAGACTCTTTTCATCGTGCCCCCCTCATGGTGGGGATTTGCGTTGTTTCTTCATGATGATATAGAGGTATGGAGACTGAGATGTTACACAAGATTGCTGGGTATGGGTAATCTACCTGTGGTCACTCAGCTCAAAATTAGGCCATGCATCTTCTACAGAGGCCACACCCACTTTTGAAGATGCCATGCCCCCTACGGTTACCTGATGTGTGTGTGTGGGGGGGGTACAAACTGAGGTATAAAGAAGTCCTAGAGGATGCCTGGGGCTCAGACATGGAGAAATACAAGTCCTGGCTTTGAGTAAAGACTGACCTGAGGGATGAAGAAGACCGGGCACTAAATATCTTTTAAAAATGTGAATCCTTGTAATCTATCAGGCTGGAGCAATAGCACAGCGGTAGGGCAGTAGGGGGTTTGCCTTGCACAAATTCAGCTGAGCTGAGTCGGTTTGATTCCTCTGCCCCTCTTGGAGAGCCTGGCAAGCTACAAAGAGTATCTTGCCTGCACAGCAAAGCCTGGCAAGTTACCCATGACATATTCAATATGCCAAACACAGTAATAACAATTCTCAAAATGGAGACGTTATTGGGCCCACTCGAGCAAATCGATGAACAATGGGAGGACAGTGACAGTGACAGTGAATCCTTGTAAAATATTTGAGCCCATAGCCCTTTCACACTATTTTGCAAATATATGCCTTATGAAAAGAGGAGCAGGCCCAGTAATGTCTCCATTGTGAGACTTGGTCCGCTAGAGCAAATCGATGAAAAACAGGAGGACAGACAGACAGACAGAAAAGAGGAGAAAGAAATCAGAAAATAAAAATGGGACTAATGACTGACAGGCTCCACAGGGCAGTAAGTTCCCTAGTCCTAAAGACGGCGCTAAAGAGGCAAATATTATCTCAAGATCAGAATGCCTGGGGAAGTGGGACAGGAGACAGAGGGATGCCGAGAGAAGGGAAGGAAATGTTTGAAAGAAGCAACCGATGCTGGCGTGGATGTGGCGAAAGGGACACTCCTTCACTGTTGGTGGGAATGTCCACAGGTTCAGCCCTTCTGGAAAACAGTATGGACGATTCTCAAAAAATTAGAAATTGAGCTCCCATTTGACCCAGCAATACCACTCCTGGGAATATATCCCAGAGAGGCAAAAATGTATAGTCGAAGTGACATCTGCACTTGTTTGTTCATTGCAGCACTCTTTACAATAGCCAGAAACTGGAAGAAACCTGAATGCCCAAGAACAGATGACTGGTTAAAGAAACTTTGGTACATCTACACAATGGAGTACTATGTAGCTCTTAGAAAAGATGAAGTCATGAAATTTACATACAAGTGGTACAATATGGAAAGTATCATGCTAAGCGAAATGAGTCAGAAAGAGAGGGATAGACATAGAAAGATTGCATTCATCTGGGGGATATAAAGTAACAAAGTATGAGATTAATACCCAAGAATAGCTGAGATCAGCACCAGGAGGATTACTCCATAACTTAGAGGCCAGCCAGGTATCCTAGAGAAAAGGGCAGTTCAGATAGAGAAGGGAGCACCAAATAAAGTATGTTTGGAGGATCCTCCCAGGAGGGGAGATGCATGTCGAAAGTAGACTATGGACTGAACATGTTTGCTACTCAATGCCTCTTTTGCAGACCACAACACCCAAAAGGAGAGAGAGAACACAGGGGATTGCCCTGCCACAGAGACAGGGGGGATGGGGGGATGGGGGTGGGAGGGATATTATCCATGGTGGTGGAAAATGGGCACTGGTGGAGGGATGGGTATCTGATCATTGTATAATTGAAACCAAAGCACAAAAAATTGTAAATCTACAACTTTAAAAAAAATAAAATAAAATAAAAGGGGGAAAAAAAAAAGAACTGCTGATCCTAAATTTTATGGGCACCTATGACCAAAGTAGAAATCTGTTTTCTCTTACTTTCAAATGTCAAGTTTAAAAACTTATACTTTTTTGCTCAGTGGATGTCCAGCAAGCAATTTAAGTTTGACCAAAGACTTGATTTGTCACATTATTTATAGCCATGCTAAATTCCAACCACCTATTGACTTTTTTTTTATAATTTTACTAGCTAAATTCTTTATTACTTAGAACTTTTTTCCATCTAGGTAGTTGAAATTACAACCATATGATAGAAAACATAAAAACATTTCTGTATTTTATTTTTTCTTGGAAAAATATATTCAACTCTAATAATTCTAAACTCTAAGAATTATTTCATTTTTTAAAAAATTTTTTTCCCTTTATTTTATTTTATTGTTTTTTACAGTTGTAGATTTACAATTTTTTGTGCTTTGGTTTCAATTATACAAAGATCAGATACCCATCCCTCCACCAGTGCCCATTTTCCACCACCATGGATAATATGCCTCCCACCCCCTTCCCCCCATCCGCCCTGTCTCTGTGGCAGGGCAATCCCCTGTGTTCTCTCTCTCCTTTTGGGTGTTGTGGTCTGCAAAAGAGGCATTGAGTGGCAAACATGTTCAGTACATAGTCTACATTCGACATGAATCTCCCCTCCTGGGAGGATCCTCCAAACATCCTTTATTTAGTGCTCCATTCTCTATCTGAACTGCCCTTTCCTCTAGGATACCCGGCTGGCCTCTAAGTTATGGAGTAATCGTCCTGGTGCTGATCTCAGCTATTCTTGGGTATTAATCTCATACTTTGTTACTTTATATCCCCCAGATGAATGCAATCTTTCTATGTCTATCCCTCTCTCTCTGACTCATTTCGCTTAGCATGATACTTTCCATATTGTACCACTTGTATGTAAATTTCATGACTTTATCTTTTCTAACAGCTACATAGTACTCCATTGTATAGATGTACCAAAGTTTCATTAACCAGTCATCTGTTCTTGGGCATTCAGGTTTCTTCCAGTTTCTGGCTATTGTAAAGAGTGCTGCAATGAACAAACAAGTGCAGATGTCACTTCGACTATACATTTTTGCCTCTCTGGGATATATTCCCAGGAGTGGTATTGCTGGGTCAAATGGGAGCTCAATTTCTAATTTTTTGAGAATCGTCCATACTGTTTTCCAGAAGGGCAGAACCAGTGGACATTCCCACCAACAGTGAAGGAGTGTCCCTTTCTCGCCACATCCACGCCAGCATCGGTTGCTTTTGTTCTTTTGAATGTGGGCCAGTCTCTGAGGTGTGAGATGGTATCTCATTGTGGTTTTGATCTACATCTCCCTGATGATTAATGATGTAGAGCATTTTCTCATGTGCTTTTTTGCCATTCGGATTTCTTCTTTGAGAAAGTTTCTGTTCATTTCCTCACCCCATTTTTGGATGGGGTTGGATGTTTTCTTCTTGTGGAGTTTAACCAGTATTTTGTATATCCTGGATATCAACCCCTTGTCAGATGTGTATTCGGTGAATATCCTTTCCCATTCTGTAGACTGTCTTTGTATTTTGGTCACTGTTTCTTTGGAGGTGCAGAAGCTTCTTAGTTTAAGATAGTCCCATTTATCTATCTCTGTTTTCACTTGCTCGGCCAGTGGCATGGCATCTTTGAAGATACCATTAGCTTCAATGTCATGGAAGGTTTTGCCAACTTTATCTTCAATGTACCTTATGGTTTCTGGTCTGATGTTGAGGTCTTTAATCCGTTTTGACCTTACTTTTGTACATGGTGATAAGCAGAGTTCTGAGCCTATTTTTTTGCATGTAGCCGTCCAGTGATGCCAACACAATTTATTAAAGAGGCTTTCCTTACTCCACTTCACATTACTTGCACCTTTATCAAAGATTAGATGAGCATATGATTGAGGGGAGATGTCAGTGTATTCAACCCTGTTCCATTGGTCTGCAGTTCTGCCTTTGTTCCAGTACCATGCTGTTTTAATTATTATCGATTTGTAGTACAGTTTGAAGTTCGGGAGGTTGATTCCTCCCATTTTCTTTTTCCCAAGAATTGCTTTAGCTATTCTTGGAGGCTTATTGTTCCATATAAATTTCAGGAGTGTTTGCTCCATTTCTTTGAAGAATGTCATGGGTATCCTTATAGGGATTGCATTGAATTTATACAATGCTTTCGGTAGTATTGCCATTTTGACAATGTTAAGTCTCCCGACCCATGAGCAGGGGATATCTTTCCATTTCCTCATGTCCTCTTTTATTTCCTGAAGTAGCGTTTTGTAGTTTTCTTTGTACAGGTCCTTTACTTCCTTAGTTAAGCTGATTCCTAGGTACTTGATTTTCTGGGGCACAATTGTGAACGGGATTGTTTCTTTCATGTTGCTTTCTTCTCTCTCACTGTTTGCGTATAGGAAAGCCATGGACTTTTGGGTATTGATTTTATAACCTGCAACTTTACTATACGAGTCTATTGTTTCTAGGAGTTTTTTGGTGGAAGTTACTGGGTTCTCTAAGTAGAGTATCATATCACCTGCGAATAGTGAGAGCTTGATTTCTTCCTTTCCTACCTGAATGCCCTTAATATCTTTTTCCTGCCTAATCACTATTGCAAGTACTTCCAGTACTATATTGAACAGCAGTGGAGAGAGTGGGCATCCCTGTCTCGTCCCTGATCTTAGAGGGAAGGCTCTCAGTTTTTCCCCATTGAGGATGATGCTTGCTGTAGGCTTGTGGTAGATGGCTTTAATTATGTTGAGGAAGGTCCCCTCTATACCCATTTTGGCAAGGGTTTTCATCATAAAGGGGTGCAGGATCTTATCAAATGCTTTCTCTGCATCTATTGATATGATCATATGCTTTTTATCTTTTCTTTTGTTGATATGGTGGATTATGTTGATTGATTTCCGAATGTTAAACCATCCTTGCGTCCCTGGGATGAATCCTACTTGGTCATGGTGTATGATCTTTTTGATGAGTAGTTGGATTCTATTTGCTAATAGTTTGTTGAGGATCTTTGCATCTGTGTTCATCAGGGATATCGGCCTGTAATTCTCTTTCTTTGTGGTATCTCTGTCTGCTTTTGGTATCAGTGTGATATTTGCTTCGAAGGAACTGTTCGGACGTGTTTTTGATATTTCAATTTCGTGGAAAAGCTTAAAAAGCATTGGGAGTAAGTCCTCTTCAAAGATTTGGAAGAATTCACTAGTGAATCCATCCGGGCCAGGACTTTTGTGCTTGGGGAGACTTTTTATTACCAGTTCAATTTCCTTGATGGTGATAGGTCTGTTCAGGTATTCCAGGTCTTTTTGGGAGTCTGTAGGAGTCTAGGAATTTATCCATTTCCTCGAGGTTTTCATGTTCCGTGGCATAAAGCTTCTCAAAGTACTCCCTGAGGATCCTCTGAATTTCTGTGGTTTCTGTTGTAATGACCCCCTTTTCATTTCTGATTCGGTTTATTAGGGTTTTCTCTCTCCCTTTTTTTGTGAGTTTTTCTAGAGCCATATCGATCTTGTTAATTTTCTCAAAGAACCAGCTCTTGGTTTCATTGATCTTTCGGATTGTTTTTTGGGTTTCCATCTCGTTAATCTCTGCTATGAGTTTTATTATTTCCTTTCTCCTGTTCGGGTTGTGCTCCTTTTTTTGGTCCTTCTCCAAGCTCTTAAGCTGTGAGGTTAGGTTACTTATGTGTGCTCGCTCCTCCTTCCTGAGGAATGCTTGTAGAGCTATAAACTTTCCTCTTAACACAGCCTTTGCTGTGTCCCATAAGTTTTGGTAACTCGTGTTCTCATTTTCATTCATTTCTAGGAATCTTTTGATTTCCTCTTTGATTTCCTGTCTAATCCACTCGTTGTTCAATAGTGCACTGTTTAATTTCCAGGTGTTTGATTTAGTTTTCTGTTTTTGTGTGTGATTTACTTCTAATTTCAGTGCATTATGGTCTGAGAAGATTGTTGATACAATCTCTACCTTCTTAATTTTATGGAGGCATGTTTTGTGGCTCAGCATGTGGTCTATCTTGGAGAATGTTCCATGTACGCTTGAGAAGAATGTGTATTCAGCTTTTTGTGGATGAAGTGTCCTGTATATATCTACTAAGTCCCTTTCTTCCATTGTTTCCCTCAAATGAAGTATGTCCTTGCTAAGCTTGAGTCTGGTTGATCTATCAAGAGGTGACAAAGCAGTGTTGAAGTCTTCCACTAGTATTGTGTTGCTATTGATGTCTTTTTCCAAATCTATGAGTAGTTGTTTTAAGTACTTTGCTGGTCCCTCATTAGGTGCATATACATTTATTATTGTAGGTTCTTCCTGTTGTACAGATCCTTTGATCAATAAGAAATGGCCTTCACTGTCTCTTATGACCTTCCTCACTCTGAAATCGATGTGGTCTGATATAAGGATGGCTACCCCAGCTTTTTTATGGGAGCTGTTTGCCTGTAGGATTGTTTTCCAGCCTTTGACTCTGAGTCTGTGTTTGCTTTGACTATTGAGATGCGTTTCTTGCAGGCAGCAGAATGTTGGGTTCAATTTTCTAATCCATCCTGCCACTCTATGTCTTTTAATTGGTGTGTTTAGCCCATTGACATTGAGAGAGATTATTGTTATGGGATTTTGTCCCATTGTTCTGTTAAAATTTGGTGTATTTGAGGGGCCTTTTTTGCCTTAAAGTAGCCCATTTAGTTGTTCTTGTAACCATGGTTTTGAGTCTATGAAGTTCCTGAGCTGTTGTTTGTCTGTGTAACTGTGTGTTGTTCCTTCTATTATGAATGAGAGTCTTGCTGGGAAAAGTATTTTTGGGGAGGCATTTATTTCATTGAGTTTTTTTACTATGTCCCACCACTGTTTTCGGGCCATGAGGGTTTCATCAGAAAAATCAGCTGTGAATTTTAAGGATGCTCCTTTGTAAGAGATTTCTTTCTTCGATCTTGCTGCTTTCAGAATTTTGTCTCTGTCTAAGGTTTTGGTCATTTTGATCAGAATGTGTCTTGGGGTATTTTTATTCGGATTTCTTCTAGCTGGTGCCCTTTGGGCCTCCTGAATGTGGTCACAAGTTTTCTTCAGCTCTGGAAACGTTGTGGCAATGATGTCTTTGACAGTTTCTTCTTCATGGAGGTTTTCTTCCTGTCCCTCTGGGACTCCAATAATTCTTATATTACCCCTCTTGGTTTCATCACGATCTTCTCTTGCCATCTGTTCCCGAATTGTGAGTCTCTTTTCCATTTTCTGCTCTTTTCTGGAGAGTCTCTGAACTTCATCCTCGAGCTCACTGATTCTGTTCTCAGCAGCTGTTACTCTGCTGCTGAGGCCTTCCACTGAGCTTTTCAATTCGCCTATGAGATTTTTCAGGTCTGACATTTCTGATTGCATTTTCCTCATTTCTGCCTTCAGATCCTCTTGTCTTCTATTGGCATTGGTTTCCATTGTTTCTTTTAATTCCCTAAGCATCCTAAGTAGCTCCCTTCTGAATTCCTTGTCAGAGAGGTTGTCTAACACTACAGTACTGTTGGTGTCATCTGGGCTAGACTCTTCAATATGAATGTTTGGTGGGCTTTTGCGTTGCTTTACCATTGTGAGAGGTGTGGTTTAGTCCTTCACAATCACTGTTACTATTCTGCTTTATATGCAGTGTGAGTTAAGATAGGCTTATGAGTTATTGGCTACTGTGTTTCTAGTGGCTGAGCTAAAATAGAGAAGTTTCCATCTAAGAGGGTAGCTTATGGTTCCTATGGCATTCGTAGTGGGAAAATATTTCGCGGCCGCATCAGCAGCCGCGGCTCCGGAAAGAGTCCCTGGCACGTGGCGAGGAGTTGGGAACGTCTCCTGTTTGGAATTGGAGCCGTTCAGCTTTGTTGCCCAGAGCTGGGCCTCTGTGCCCGTCCCACGCAGATCAGGGGTTGAAAACCAGCTTTCTAGGGGCTGGTTCTAGCTGCGTGTGCCCAGAGAGGGACCCAGACCCTTGGGGGTGGGCTGTACCTGTTGGAATTGGAGCCGTTCAGCTTTGTTGCCCAGAGCTGGGCCTCTCTGCCCGTCCCACGCAGATAAGGGGTTGATAACTGGCTTTCTAGGGGCTGGTTCTAGCTGCGCGTGCCCAGAGAGGGACCCAGGCCCTTGGGGGTGGGCTGTACCTGTTGGAATTGGAGCCGTTCAGCTTTGTTGCCCAGAGCTGGGCCTCTGTGCCCGTCCCACGCAGATCAGGGGTTGAAAACCGGCTTTCTAGCCACCTATTGACTTTTAATAGAATTTTTAGAATATGACATTTTAAATTTTGTACCTACTTTAATAAACTATATGATTCTGTATTCCTGAACCTAAAGGTAGAGTTCTAAGAACATATGATATTAAATTTGCAGTAATTAATTACTCCATTTTTCATGAAAAATTAATAGTTTTACAATGTCCTCACATATATTTTAGTCTCTAAAACATAATGGTACCACCCTATAAGTTCAATAACTTTGCCTCACTTAAAAATGGGAATGATGGATGCTATACAAAAAACTTTTAGAAATTTGTACTTCCAGAATTTTTAAGGATTTCCGCTGTCATTGGGGGTAGATGAGAGGGTAGTGTTTGAGACCACGCCCAGCTCTGCTCAGGGAACACTCTGCAGTTTTGAGGATCAAATCTGGGTAGGCTACATGCAAGACACACCCATCTCTCTGGGTCCTTCCATTAGTGTATAATATGTATCCAGTTAATTTACTTTCCTTGTATGTAATACCAAGTTATTGCTATTTCTACTATATTATTCAAAGTTCAATACTTCTTGAGAAAAAATTTAAAAGGTAGCTGTCACTGCTGTTACTTATCCCATTACACAGATGGTGTCCAGATGATCCAGATGATCAGCATCTTTTTCTCTCCCCAGGTTTTTTTTTAATGTCTCACTTACGTATTTTTGATACATGAGTATTACATTTTCTCTACCAGGAACTCTCTTTTTTCTTACAAACCTCCACCATCCCCTTTTTCCCATTTTTACCGTTAGTATTTGTTCATTTACAACATTAGGATTTCTTTGAAGATATTAGAAATTCACCTGCAAATAGGGCAAGAAGGAACAGACAGGAGAGTCAGAACTCTCCAGGGTGTAAGTGGAAGATTTCACATACAAGGAAGCTTAAATGAAGGTTTGTCAGGTGACTGCAAGTGCCACGTTCCTATCAGCCAGACCTCTACAAGTTTGGATAAAGACTTAACTCACACTTGCAGACCACGTGTTCTCAGCAGCACATTACAGAACAAGGTTGCATTCTGAAACAACATATAGTGCAGAAGTAAACACAAATCCTAAGAAGAGGGAAACTGGGTCTAGCTCACAGGACAAATGGCAGTAAAATCCCCTCAATGACCTTTACCAATATTAAAACTCAAGTCTTACAGTTGCCAAAACTTATTCAGAAGTAAAGTAGATCTATTGAAATGTCAGTTAAAGGAAAGTGTGATGGGAAGAATATTATAAAGATTTATGTGCAAATATTTGTTAGAACCAGTTACTACATTCCAATGAAATTTTTTATCCATTAGTGAAGTCTTAATACATTGAATAACTTTTGTCTGTAGTGTGTAACTGCACTCCTGGTCATCTTTGTAAATATACAGACACACATGCATACAACCCGTCAGAAGCACTCAGAACAACACAGGCAGCCTATGAGAAGCCAGTGAAAAAGATGAGGATCTGGGGAGATCTCGGTTGTGAGGTGGAAAATGAGTCCCAATAAAAGAACTCGAGGTGTTTCTCTAGAGAACACCCTGGGTGCCTCAGAAGCTCAACTTCCTGGGCAGAATGTTTTAAATGGTAGGATATGGAGACCAGTGCAGAAGACTTTCAAATGCTGTTCTACATCAGAAGTCACTTTTAGACATCTATCATTTAAATAGATTTCTGACGCTGTCTCTCTAGGACATCCCCACCTACGAACTTATACTCACTCACTGAACAAGTCTGTGTTAAGAGACCACACCGAGGGCTGGAGCACTAGTACAGAGGGGAGGGTGCCAGCTTTGCATGTGGCCTGCAGAGATTCGTTCCCTGGCAACCCATCTGGTCCTCTAGCCTAGCAAGAGCGATCCCTGAGCACAGAGCCAAGATTAATCCCTGAGCGCTGCTAGGTTTGGGTCAAAAACAACAAAGGAATCATATCCTGGGAGTAGGGAGAGGCAGTCCAGTCACTCGGTGCCCGCCTTTATGCGTGAGACTGAATTTGCTCCCAGCACTGCTCTACATCCGTCTCAAACATAAAGGCTTCCATCAGTCGCCCTTGGACCCACCAGAAATTTCAGTAAACGCCAGCAGCAACTTTCATTATTGTGACAATGTAAAACTCTCCCACAAATTTCCAAAACATCCCTGATGAAAACTACAAACCTACTTAGTACCTATAATCCTGAAATTCAGTATCAGTACTAATTCCTCAAGGATGGCATGTGTGGAATGACTTGGCATATACCCTACACCATGCACACATTTGTGGGTTCTTAGCTTTCTCATTCACAGTGCTAATCTCAATCATATTTGTTTTTCAAGTCTTCATCTCAATTAAAATAGAATCTCCAGGAGCAAAAGGACTGTCTTGTTAACACTGCCATATCAAATGGCCAGAATTGTATGTGTTGGGTAAGTTTTATAGAATTGAGTAAATTCAAGTTACTTATATCAACAGTGAATTTAGTTCCTATTTGATCTTTTTAAGAGTAAACATAGGCTAAGTTTTTGATGCAAAAATATTTTTTTCACTTAGAAGGTGCTTTATTGGATTATATGGTACATTTATAAGCATAACTAGAGTAAAACCCAGGACACCGCAGGAACAACCCGGGCAAGTGGGAGAGGACAAAGAGAAGAGGAGCCTGTTGGCTTGGGAGAGGAATTTTCTCTAAAGGGACCCAACAGTGGGCCATTTTGGTGGAGGCTGGGGAGAAAACCAGGGAAGAAGAGCAGTACGAGGAAAACCTTGGCATCAGAAAATCTCCAGGGTAGCAGAAACTGGGGCATCACCAGCTAGGGCCTGCGGGTGCTGCTGTCACTAGGAACAGTACTTGTCGCACTCTCTGGAACAACAGCTAAGCTCTTCACGTCATTGCTACTGGGAGGAGGGAAACAGGGAACAGCAGCTCAGCTTCCCCTGAAAGGGCTGGGGACCAAGTAAGTCAGTTACTTCCTGCTGAAAACCTTCAGGAGAGGACGATGCTGTGGAGATTCTATCTACCCCGCTTCAGGATATTCCAGAAGGTATCCCGCAGATACCTGACCAAGTGCAAGACCTTCCCCAACAATGAGAAATGCCCCGGTTGTGCAGGGGATACACACAGGAAGGAACAGAACCTTTCCTGACAGTGGGGTCGACCTACGATTCCTGCTGTGAAAGGAAGTTTCAGAAACCAAGGAGATGAAGGAAGTTTCTGGATAACTATCTCCACACCCACCTCTGGAGGCCAATTTACAGCTGCTGCTCCTGTGGGTGCTGAGTATGTGGGGATGGCCAGGGAGGGAAATTGTGTCCCTAGGAAATTGCAATACAACACATTCTTTCCATCAATTCCTTTAATACTAAACTGAGTTCATGGGGTTTTTTTGTTTGATTTTTTGTTTTTAATTTTTATTAGTAAGACACCATGAGGTACATTTGTAGACTTACAAATTTTTGTTCTTGGGTTTCAATTACTCAATGATCAAATACCCATCCCTCCACCAGTGCCCATTTCCCACCACCACGGATCCCAGTATCCCTCCAACCCCCCATCACCCCCCACCCCACCCTGCCTCTGTGGCAGGGAATTTGCAAGAATATTTTAAATACAAACAAGATTAGTTAAAAATAAACTTTAAAGGGACCATATAGGCATTGGAAATATTGGGGTCAGTTTGTTTCTTTACCATTGTGACTTCTCCTTATATAGTTTAGGGGAAAAGTCACTATCTGCCCAGTCCAAGCTTCTAAGGTGGGGGTGGAAGGCACACGCTCTGCACTCAGCAGTAAATAGCACTGTAGCACTGTCCTGCCATTGTTCATCAGTTTGATCAAGCAGGCACTAGTAATGTTTCCATCGTGAGACTCTTACTGTTTTTGGCATATCAAATATGCCACAAGGGGTTTTCAAGGCTCTGCTCTGCGGGCAGTATACTCTCAGTAGCTTGCTAGGCTCTCCGAGAGGGATGGAGGAATCGTATCCAGGTTGGCCGCTTGCAAGGCAAACGCCCTACCTGCTGTGCTATCCCAGAGAGACTGAATTCTGATACACAGAAGATTTTTCAATTCTCCCTATTGTTTTCTTTATTATTTACATAATTATGGCATGAAGGATAGCTTGTACTTTCCATTTATGCAAATATGTCTCTTTTGGTGTTGCTCGGTTATTTAGATTAAGTTGGTAGAAACCTTTAGATAGGCTCTTGTGACATTCTGTCATGTCTCCAATCTTCTATTTGTTCAGCTTTATTTGTCATTCTTTACTTTCTGGCACTATAAGTTGCATCAGGTTTCTCTTGCATATTCCTTTTCCAACCCTAGAATTATTACCTGAAAGAGACCCGATTTCTTTTACCAGGAAATTGCACCTAAAATTAAACACCTGGAGACTAGATGCATCATTCATTCTACCCCATCACTGGGATCTCAATGATTCTAGCACTTCTTGGGTAACAGAAAAAAAGGTTCTATAACAAGTCTGTATACACAAAATTATATATATATATGTGTATATATACATATTGCATGTATATAAACTGTTCATATGCATCATGAGCAAGCAATCATAATTCTGTTCTGATATCTGTTTTATTTGGCACTAACTCAAAATGTTTTGACTGTGTTTTTGGAAGGAGAGGGACAGGCATATAATGATCTCTTTTGTATGTAGGATATAGTGGAGAGAATAACAAACGTTACAGAAACTGAGAACTGGGATCCACGAGGATGCTTACCATGGTGTTGGTGGTGGCGGTGGGGAACGATTGGGGATTTGGAGGCTCAGACAAGACATGGGGCCAATGGTGGAGGGGAACAGACTCTCTGGTTGAGGGTTAGGTGCTGGAATGTTTTCTGTATGGAACCCTATCATCAAGAGTATTGTAAACACAGTGCCCAAAATAAAATTGAAATAAAATCAAAGCACTAATTCCCTATCCTCTGGATCATCCTAGCGTTTTGCCCATTCCAAAGCCATACTCTTATACTCTAATGGAGAAAAAATTCTACCGACCATTTACTAATTCTTCAACACCAGTACATATACATATTTGTAGACTATATTGTCTTTCAAATTTTTAACATGGACCTGAAATGTAAAAGCTAACAACTAAAAATTTAAATGATCAATAAATACATTAATTAGTATCCTGTTTACAATTTTTCTCATCAACTTTAGTCATTTAAGTAACACTATGTACTTCGCTCCAGTGATCAGTGGTCATCAATTTATTTTAATGTTCTTCAATTTCACTTGTCAGCCAAGACCTGAACTCAGTCAATATTTTCATGTAAGAATGATTATAATCATTACTCAAGATCTCATTTAAATTAACAAATTGGTTTTTCACAATAGATGTGGAGAGCGTACCCTTGATACTTCATTAAAATATTTGCTCCAGATGACTGCCATTCTTCAGAATGGGTGAAAGAAAAGCACTTCTGCAAGACTTAGTCTTTTTTCCTGCCACTATTATTAAAGGTAGCACAGTAGCACGGTCCTCCCATTGTTCATCAATTTGTTCGAGAGGGCCCAGTAACATCTCCATTGTGAGACTTGTTGTTACTGTGTTTGGCATATTGAATACGTCACGGGTAGCTTGCCAGGCTTTGCTGTGTGGATGAGATACTCTCGGTAGTTTGACGGGCTCTCCAAGAGGAGTGGAGGAATTGAACCCGGCTCAGTCGGGTCAGCTGCACACAAGGCAAATGCCCTAACGCTGTGATATCACTCCAGCCCCATTATTAAAGGAGTTTTAATATTTTGAAAGGGACCTTTAATCAACTCTACTACCATAAATTCAATCATACTACATAAAGTTAATCTCACTGAAAGTTTTGAAATTTAAAAGCACTTCTTTATTGAGTATAAACTACTGGCTAGATATTACTCAGGATTTTTCTTTGCTTATTCTTTTCTTCCCTAAGAAATCCTATAGGTGTTGTTCTCACAACATAAACACTGGCACACATCAAAAAGAACAAAAGCAACTGGTGTTGGCATGGATGTGGGGAAAAGGGGACTCTCCTTCACTGATGGTGGGAATACCGACTGATTCAGCCCTTTTGGAAAACAGTATGGGTGTTTCTCAAAAAATTTAGAAATGGAACTTTCATTTGACCCATCAATGCCACTTCTGGGAATATATCCCAGAGATGCAAAACAGTATAGTCAATGTGACATCTGTACTTGTTTGTTCGTTGCAGCACTGTTTACAATAGCCAGAATCTGGAAAAAAAAAAACCCGAGGGCCTGAGAACAGGTGACTGGTTAAAGAAACTTTGGTACATCTACAAAATGGAATACTATGCAGCTGTGCATAGTAAAAGATGAAGTTATGAAATTTGCATATAAGTGGATTGACATGGAGAGTATCAAGCTAAGTGAAACGAGTCAGAAAGAGAGGGGCAGGCATAGTAGCACTGAACTAATCTGTGAAATATAAAGTAACAGAATGGGAGACTAACACCCAGGGATAGTAGCGATAAGGACCAGCAGGATTGTTCCATGGCTTGGAAGCCAGCCTCACATGCTGGGGCAAAAGGCAGCTCAGATAGAGAAGGGACCACCAAGTAAAGAATGCTTGGAGGGCTCACTTGGGATGGGAGATGGTGAAAGTATACTATAGACCAAAAACAATGGCCACCTAATACCTGTGTTGCAAACCACAACACCCTAAAGGAGAAAAAGAGTAAAAGGGAATCTACCAGCCACAAAGGCGGGGGCGGGGTATTGGGTTTGGTGGTGGGAGGAATACTGGGAACATTGGAGGTGGAGAATAGGCACCGGTGGAGGCATGGGTACTCGATCATTGTAGGACTAAAACATAAGCACGAAAGTTTGTAAGTCTAACTGTAGCTCATGGTGATTCATTGAAAAAATTAAAAAACAAAAAACAACAATGGCTCCCTCCTTGTCCCCTCCAGGCAGGGGAGGGGAAGAGAATTTAGGGACAAAAACATCTGTAGATGTTGCTTATTTTTTATTTTTTAATTGAGGTCTCATGATTTATACTAGTAATAATATTAACATGTTAGCTATATAATGCTAATGGGTGGTGTCACTGAACATCACTATTCAGATATTATATTATGGTCAATTCTCTCATCAGTTCTACAAAGTAAATATACCATCCCTTATTTTAGGAGATAAAAAAAATAATGTGAAGAGAAATTGTTATCTCAGATTAAAGAAGACAGTAAAAAGCCAAACAAATATGATTTCATGGACTGAATTTACTTGTCTACTATGGCAGGTGGAGCATTCACAAGAGTATCCTGGAGGTTCATGGCCTCTACTTATCCTAACATTGGTATAAGCAAACAGAAATATTTAAAGTGGAGAAATAAGACAAAAAGAATTTCACTGTGGATTCAATGATAGGAGTAACTGCAGGTCCCACAAGAAAAATAGTCCTAATAAATGACTGGAAAACTCAGTGACCATGTCAATATTCATTTCAGTCATCTCTAATTCAAACTGGAAAATCAATCTAGAGCTGAAAAGAGTATAAGGTGCTTATTTGTTTCCCACCAAACCCTATTCAAATCCCCGTCATGACATAATGTCCCCATAGAACTGCCAGTTGTCACTCCTGAAAACAGAGCAAGACAGGCAGATATGCCCCCTACACACACACACACACACACACACACACACACACACACACACACACACATACGCACACACACACACACACACGAATCAAAATCTATAAAAGAATAAAATTAAAATTAAACTAAAATTCACCAATTCTTTTCTATGGTTACTTTCCCCAGAACTCCAACTTCTAGTGACAATAAACTGATCACTAAAAGATGATTTGAACGTCTTATTAAATGTACAAATAACTCTAACAGAGAGAGCGACCCGTGACGTACTCGATATGCCAAAAACAGTAACAATAATGGGTCTCTTTCCCCTGACCCTGAAAGAGCCTCCAATACAGCAGCTTTGGAAAAGACAAGTAAGGAGAGGCTGCTACAATCTCAGGGCTGGGACGAATGAAGATGTTACGGGTGCCCATTTGAGTAAATCTAGGAACAACGGGGGTCACAATGATATAGCGATACAAATAACTCAGGGAAAAAGTATATAATTTCTACTTGTTTATAGTGCAAGTTTGATTTCCTTGCCTTTTTAATTCGCTTACCTTTTGAGGACTAAGTAAAGTAAAGTAAAGGCCCTCCCATTGATCATCGATTTGCTCGAGCGGGCCCAGTAACGTCTCCATTGGAGACTTTGTTGTTACTGTGTCTGGCATATCGAATACTCTCCGTAGCTTTCCGGGCTCTCCAAGAGGGGCGGAGGAATCGAACTTGGGTCGGCCATGTTGACTGCGTGCAAGGCAGACGCCCTACCCGCTGTGTTATCGCTTTGAGGACTAAATTCTAAAAATATATTCAACAAATTAAAATTCTCCCTTCACATCGTCTATTAATGATTTTATTTTGAAAACTTAGAAGCTATAAAGACAAAATTGTATCAGCTATAAGACATGGACTCTTCAAAGAAATTTAGAAGTGTTGGGGGTTTTGCATAGTCATTCCTTATGTACAAAAACTTTGGTCAGAAATTGACTTTTATACCTCTGAATCATTTCTTTGATATGAGGAAAAATAAAAGAGATGCAACCTTGTACCAAATCAAAAATGATCTTGGCTACCTGGCTTCAGGGAAGGCACTAGGACTGCTGGAAAGCCTGTAGCTTATTCATTTTTATAATGAGGAAAATAGTCTGCCAAGTAAGCTTATACTTTTGAATCTTTAATGATTATACTAATTATGTCTGAAATCATCCATTTAAAATGTCTAATCCAGGGTTAACAAAATGTACTTTTTACCAGCATAAATAAGCTACATTTCAAAGTAGGTAATTGGAATGGCCACAAGAAAAGAACCCTATTATAGAGGATTAAAACAGGTCTCCTGCACTCACTCTGGTTTCCCTGTATTTAAAGAGCTCATTCCCTTCTGTAATTTTCCTGAATCTCTGGAGGGGGGTGGGAGTTAGTAAAAACTTGAGCAGAGTTTATTGTAGACATATGCTTAAGGCAACAGGGTTCCAAGAAGAAAATGGTAACAAACGTAGATTAAATTATATAAATTACAGATGTAGCACTGTAGCACTGTACCCCCATTGTTCATTGATTTACTTAAGCAGGCCCAGTAACTTCTCCATTGTGAAACTTGTTATTACTGTGTTTGACATATCAATAAGTCCCGGGGAGCTTGCCAGACTTTGCCGTGCCAGCAAGATACTCTTGGTAGCTTACCGGGCTCTCTGAGAGGGGTGGAAGAATCAAACCTGAATGGGATGGTCAGCCGCGTGCAAGGCAAACACCCTACCCACTGTGCTATCGCTCCAGCCCAAATTGCAGATATTAAACAAAATTTTCTAGATCTAAAGACAATCAGTTATATACATACAATACTGTGATCTTAGCACCAGCAATTTAAAATTATTTTTAAATGTTATAAAACATTGTCTGTCACAGTGTAAACTTAGCTTCATAACAAGCTTACTCCAATAAAACTTGCTAAAAGTATGAAGCCCCCTATATTGCACTGCACGAGACATCAGGAAAACTGAACTCTGGAAGACTAGCTGTGTAATGGAGGAACTAAATTTTTTTTATTAAACTTAAACAGTCACACTTGGGAGTGGGGAGATAACTCAGCAGTCGAGGGGCACAGATGGATCCAAGTTCTACCCTCCATACAGCATGGACCCATGAGCACCACCAGGATGAGTGACCCTGGAGGGCCTTAGCACTGCCACTATGGTTCCATTGGTCCCCAACACAGCAGGGGTCATGCAGCTCTGCATCCTCAGCCCTAGCATCGAAGAGCTTGATAGTATTGGCTGAGAATCCCTGAGAGGAGCTCCAGAGACAACTGATCACAACTTGGGAGGCCTTGAAGTAAGCAAATAAGCAAATAATCACACATATTCTCAATAAACAATGCAGTTTCAAAATTTCTGTAACTTCACGTGTAGGGAAATAAATATATCTTGACTACTAAACTCTCAATTGGAAGAAAGACCAGTAGCTTTATGTCAATAACAGTGTAAATCACTTGGCCTGACCAAATTAGTTTATTTTTCCCTTCTCTGAGTAAATACTTGGAAGAGAGATTGTTGGAGAAAGAACTGAGTAGGTTAGAACACACACCTTGCACAGACGAGGCTGTGAATTCCATCTCCAGCATGACAGGATGCCCAAAGCACCACCAGGAGCAGTCTTGGAGGCCCCTGGGACTACAGTTCAAGCTAGCATCACACAACTGGGCCCAAACTGAGCTATTTGGGAAGATTATTACTGGAAGTGAATAAATACTCATTGGAAATAAGCTAATAATGGGTAACCAGATCTCTTTGTTGGGAGTAAAAGTCAAAGAAAAAGATGTAAAAACACATAGATTAAACTTTTCAAATGTGTTGATTACTGAAGTAAAATATTCAATACAATCAAAATGTTTATTAAGACTGAAAAACCTACATACCATTTCCTCATGTTTCATTGTTCTCTTTACAGACACAAAGCTCTTTCTCCATGAATGCTAGTGCTTCACAAAATCTTACTTCCCCCACTGCTTTGGTGATCCAATATATGTTTCTACATATAGTTTGTCATTAAAATTCTCAAAAGGCAGGCAAGGCGCAAGCAGTTCCACATACACTGAGTCTCATGAGGAACCTTTTGGATTTCTATCATCTTTTAAAATATAAACACAGAATGTAATACAAGAAACTATTCCAACAACAGATTTATCTTTCTCTTCCAGTAGGTGGTTTGAATAAATAAAACTGGAGCCTCTGTCAGAAGCCATGGCCTCAGTAAACTATATATACTTGCTTCCATAAATAGAAATATTCTAGTAAGACACATTGTAAGAAATAATGACTTAGCAGTCTAGAAAAATTTTTAAAAATTCAGGGACCTAGGCCAGACTCTTTTCATGAGTCCTGAGAAATCTCTTCACCCTGAGTAAAGACAGCCTCTTCTAGCAATCTCACTTTAAAAAACACTTCAGCATAAGGAGATAACTACACACACACACACACACAACACACACACACACACACACACACACATATATTTATATATATATAAAATTTTGGTTGGTGACCACATCACACACCATGAATGCTATAAATAACCTACACGTCCAAGAAATGCTTTCATTAACCCAAAATTCCCTATGTGTATTGTCACAGAATAAAGTCCATGACTTGGGGAAAAAAATATGTCATAGCATCATTCAGAAAGACACTCATCAATGTGTTTACAGTGGTTAGCAAAGGATGTGATACGTGGGGTGTTTTTCACACTCTAATTTTATCTATATTGTTCTAATGTTTATATCTAGTACAGATCATTTTCTTCAAAAACTGTAATACAATGTTGGAGAAAAAGACTGAAATATATGCTTACTGGTTGCCATTAGCAGAGAACTCAAAAAAACAAAACTAGCAGGAAGTAGAAACATGGAGCATGAGGAGAGAGATGGGTAAATGGGGGTGAGGGTGAGAGAGGGACAGAGTGTGAAGAGGAGAGACAGAGAATGGGAAAGGGGGAGAGGTACAGAAGTGGAAGTGGGAAGACCTGCTCTATGAATGGTAGCTGTCACTGTCACTGTCCTCCCATTGTTCATCGATTTGCTCGAGTGGGCCCAGTAACGTCTCCATTGGAGATTTTGCTGTTACTGTGTTTGGCATATCAAATACATCAAGGGGAGCTTGCCAGGCTTTGCTGTGTGGGCGAGATACTCTCAGTAGCTTGCCGGGCTCTCTGAGAGGGGTGGAGGAATCGAACTCTGGTAGACCATGTTGGCTGTGTGCAAGGCAAAGGCCCTACCACTGTGCTATAACTCCAGCCCTGCTGTGCTATCACTCCTTATTGAATGGTATTCTGTATTTTCAAAACTAATATAAGTGTTATTCTTTCCCCCTCAAAAAAACCTTCATATGACAGTCATAATAATATTTGGCCATTAGCTAGGTACTTGAGCCCACCCAAAATTGACACATCAAGTCATCCATTATATTGATTTAAAACCCGTTTTACAATTAAAGTTATCTTTTAAAAATAGTCTCAGAGTCTCAGAGTCTTGGCCACTGATGGGATTATACGGCGCCAGGGGGCCAGTTGGTGGGTGTGACCCCCGCCTACTGGAATTTGGAGGATCTGGGTGGAGGATGCTCGACTCCAATCCAAGTAGGCTTGGAGATCTCGGCCCCGGAACCCACGTCGCTTTATCCCTCTGCCAGTACCTTGAGGTATGCGGAGAGTGGTCTCATCATGGTGGTGGCTGGTCCTGGAGGTTTTCAGCTGCCGGGGCCCTGGCCAGGGCGGGGAGGAAAGCTCAATCCGCTCCCCTCCAAGGGCCCCGGCGAGGAATAGCAGGGCACAGGGGCAGGAGACTGCGCTCTACTCCCCCGGGAGCTGGTTTTTATAGTCTCAGAGTCTTGGCCGCTGATGGGATTACACAGCGGCAGGGGGACAGTTGGTGGGTGTAACCCCTGCCTACTGGAATTTGGAGGATCTGGGTGGAGAAGAGCGCAGTCTCCTGCCCCCGTGCCTGGCTATTCCTTGCCGGGGCCCTTGGAGGGGAGCGGGTTGAGCTTTCCTCCCCGCCCTGGCCAGGGCCCTGGCAGCCGAAGACCTCCAGGACCAGCCACCACCATGCTGAGACCACTCTCCACACACCTCAAGTACTGGCAGAGGGACAAAGTCACGTGGGTTCCGGGGCCGAGATCTCCAAGCCTACTCGGATTGGAGTCAAGCATCCTCCACCCAGATCCTCCAAATTCCAGTAGGCGGGGGTCACACCCACCAGCTGGCCCCCTGCCGCTGTGTAATCCCATCAGCGGCCAAGACTCTGAGACTATAAAAACCAGCTCCTGGAACCGCGCAGCCGCATTTGCGGCCCCGCGACTTCTTATTATGACATCTCATTCCTACTTTGACACACTCGCAGGCTACCGAATGTAGCCTGCCCATAGGGCAGAGTCTGGCAAACTCCCCGTGGCGTACCCAATATGCCAAATACCAGTAACAATGATGGGTGTCATTCTCCTAAAGAGCCTTGAATATAAACTCAGGGCTAGGATGAAGGAGACGTTACTGGGGCCTGCTTGAGGCAATCGACGAATAACAGGATGATCTGTGATCTGTGATCTGTTTAAAAATAGTTACTTAAAAATTAGCACAAACTTATCAGTCCTTAGAGGAAAGGTAATTTGAGTTATTAAAATAAAATATTGGAGTGCTTTATTGGATAATTATAAAATGAATTTTCTCTATCCCCTCTCTAAGTCACCAATTCTATCTGCACTCCATTTTGATTCCTTTTCAGAGGATTTCCAAGTATTTCACAGGAAAGGAAAAGAAAATCATCAGATTTCTTAGTTTACCAGGGCTGCCTTAAGGAAGCCTCACACAGTGGTGACAACGGAAATTAATGATTTCGAAGTTCCAAAGTCTAGAATCGAATTATCAGATAGCATGGAGGTTTTGAGACGTAATTTGTTCCACACCTCTTTTCTGGCTTCTAGTAGTTTTCTGGCAAATCTTAGTTTTTTCCCTGGATTGTAGGTAGATCCAATTCAAGGTTTGCCTTCATCTCATCTTTACATAGCATTCTTCTGGTCTATATATCTGCATGTTCAACTGTCTCCACTTTATAAACTTTTTATAAAGACATCATCATATGGCATTCAGTCCATCATAATGCTCAAAACTTACTATAGTCATCTGCATAAGTACTGTCAAAATAAAATCGCATGCATATATACTGGGGGTTAGGATTTTAACATTTTGATAAAATTTAGCTTTCCAATCTGCACTTACTGTCTCCAAAATCTCTCCTCCTGGGGATAAAGATAACTCCTTCCATCCCACCTTCTCTTTTAATGGAGAAAATGGCCAGTCTCTGTTATAGCAAATCTTCCCAGGGATCTTCTTGATACCATTACTTTATTGCTTAAAGCTCTAGTGGTTGACTTTTTATAAAGATTACTCCCATCCACCTTCTCATGAAGTAGTCTGACTTTGTTCCCATGGGGAAAGTCCTTCCATTAATTTGTCCCAGTTTGCTTTGTGTAAACAACTTATTTAAAATGCCCAGATATGTTGAAAGTAGGTAAAGTGATATACCAGATAAACTTCCAGTTTCTGTATTGCAAACCATTAATGCCCAAAGAGAGAGTAAAAGTGTCTGCCATAGAGACAGATGGCAGACCTGCTTGCCACAGGTGGGGCAGGAGGGAAACTGGGGATATTGGTTGTGGGAAATGTCCAGTGGTGAAGGAATGGCCCCTGTGGAGTACCTAAGAACGAGAAAAGTCTCCTAAACACTGTCCTTTCTTGGATCCCCCCTCTCTGTCCCTCTGACCAGTGTTTATTTACTTTCTGGACTGGTTTATTACTTTCAAATAAAGTACCACTTTACTCCTGTCTAAAGGTCTCACTTTTCAGTCTTTCATGTTTGTTTTGAGACCAAACCCAGATGTTATCAGGGATTAATCTTGACCCTGTTCTCAGGGATCATTCCTGGCCATAGTGCAGGAACTAAACTAGGTGCTGGGAATAAACCCAGCTCGCTCGACCTTATGCAAGGCAGCCTGCTCTACTCACTGCACTGCATTTCCCCTGCAATAACTGATGACTATTTTTGAGGCTACCCTTCTCTTGAAATTTGACTTTTTTTCAATAAAGACTTGACTGGGGGTACGTGTTTTTGGGAGAAAAGCCATAGAGGCAAAGGGACACCTTCATCACATCACTTCAAACATACATGCTGTAGGACACTGTTGTTGATATTCACCTTCATTACCAGGATAAAGAAGAGTTGGTCAAGTATCTCCACTATAAATTATTCTTTTCTTCCTCTAATATAAGTTCTTTGGATGGAAAAAACTATGCATAGCCCACATTTAAGGGGTGAGAAATTATGTTCCATGTCTTTGAAAGCAGGATACCTACATAAATAATTTGGAATACAGAGAAGTTGTCTCTTCTTTCCTATGTTCAAACACTGATGTTAAAAAGTACTCAAATATTTATTTTGTACTTTGTGTTATAATAAGGTACACTGTGTTTGTTTTGTTACCCAGATATTCAACACTGGAGTTCTTCTGATAGGTTCTTGTGTATATTTGACATATTTCATTCATTTGGGGATTTTTGGCTTTTTTGCACATGCTCATAATTATGACATCTTATTATCTCATTCCTTCTTTGGAGAAACTGGCAGGCTACCGAAAGTAAACTGCCCACATGGCAGAGTCTGGCAAACTCCCTGTGGCATACCCAATATGCCAAATACCAGTAACAATGATGGGTCTCATTCTCCTAAAGAGCCTTGAATATAGCACTTTCTTAAATATCTCAGGACTAGGATGAAGGAGACGTTACTGGGGCCTGCTTGAGGCAATCAACGAATAACAGGATGGTCATGATTCGTGACACATGCTCAACTTACAGCATTATTAAATACTATAATATCATCTTCCTTAAATGCCTTACCAGTCCAGAAAAGTTATAATTTTTAAAGATATGAATTGGCTACTCTATTTTTAATGTTATGAAGAAAACCATCATTTGTGACTTCTCCTTAACAATTTTAAGGTATATACCATACTCAAATATATTATTCATCATATACTTTCTGGAGGGCTGGAGTGATAGCACAGCGGGTAGGGCATTTGCCTTGCAGGTGGCCGACTAGGCCAACCTGAGTTCAACTCCTCGGTCCCCTTCTGAGATCCTGGCAAGCTACTGAGAGTATCTTGCCCGCACAGCAAAGCCTGGCAAGAAACCCGTGATGCCATCAATATGCCAAACACAGTAACAACAATTCTTACAACGAAGATGTTACTGGGCCCACTCGAGCAAATCAATGAACAACGAGAGGACAGTGCTACAAGTGCTATACTTTCTGGAAAATTTAATTGGCTAAAGTGGGCCAAAGAGGTGGTTCAGCAGGTAAATAGGGGAGAAAAAAATGATGTTTACATAAACCTCCAGGTTGGTATAACTGCACACTCTCATACCTGTAAGATGCATCCCAACTCACAGAAAAAGACTTTCCAGTACTCACGACCATACAGACATTGACCTACATACCTCTTTATCTGTGACTCATTGATCTTACATGGAAGCACTGTAGCACTGTAGCACTGTCATCCCATTAATCATCGATTTGCTCAAGCGGGCACCAGTAGAGTCTCCATTTGTCCCAGTCCTGAGATTTTAGCATCGTAAACTTTATGCTCTCTCTTGGATGATGCGGCATGGCAACTGGATGTCCTTGCTCATAATGGTGTTGCACTTGATTTGGATGGCGCACAGGTTGGTGTCCTCAAAGAACCCCACCAGGTAGGCCTCGCCCTCCCTGAAGTGCCATGATAGCCGAGCTCTGGGAGCGCAGATTGGTCTTGAAGTCCAGCGAGATCTCAAACACCAGCTGCTGGAATGGCAGCTTGCAGATGAGCAGCTCAGTGATAGCACTGGATCTCGTAGCACCATGGTGTTGGGCTGGTAGTGGTGTGGTTTCTTCACATCACTTGTGGCTGGCGTTCTCTTACGGGCCACCTTGGTGGCCAGCTGCTTGCAGGGTGCCTTCCTTCCCATTGACTTGCATGCTGTCTCTTAATACAAGCCCTCTCGTTCTTCCCAACTCATCTGGAGTCTCCTTCAGGGTTAGGGAAATGAGACCCATTTTACCTACTGTTGTTGGCATATTTAGTATATCATGGGTAGCTTGTCAGGCTCTGCCATGCAGGTGGTATACCCTCGGTAACTTGCCAGGCTCTGGGGGGGTGGGAGGATCTGACATGGCAACTCAGTAAATCTAGGGAAACTATTTTCTGAAGCTCTGTGAGTTGTTCAAATTGGGGGTGGGGGTGTTATGGGAATCTATGAATCTGACATTGGCCACACAGCTTGGGTACCTTCCCCATATAGCATCTGGGGTGGGAGATCTGATGTAGTTCTAAGACAATAGTGTCAAACTGAATGAAACTGAAGGTCGATCAATGACAAAACTGAAGAACTCATGTGAAAATATGCCACATATTTGATATGAAATAAAACTGCAGAAGTTTGTGAAAAATAAAAGTGTGATTTTAACTCTCCAAAACAGAAAAGAAAACATGCCTGACTTCATATTGGAAGGGAAAAAAAAGAAATGCAGACATACATGGGATCTGCCTAAAAACTAGAGTATGAGTTTTTTTTAATTTACTTGGTATTTTTGATTAGGTGTTTATTCCTCAGTATGTTGAGCCATTACTTCCAAATTGCTACTCTGATCAAGTAGCCTGTGGCTTTCAGTTCCCTGACTTTAAAGTCTTCAGGGTTCTTTGACAGAAGCTGGGAGGAAAAAACATTAACTAGCAGCATAAAGGAACCATTAAAAATCACAGATTCATATTTTTGAACTAGTGCATCCCCTAACTATGTGTTGCTCTTAAGGAAGTATTCAATTTTAGTGAGTCTCAGAAACCTAAGTAAGTTTATCAATATTAGTAATTTTAAATAAACTATATTGGAAGGGCTGGAGTGATAGCACAGCCGGTAAGGCATTTGCTTTGTGCTAGACCCACCCTGGTTCAATTCCTCTGTCCCTCTCAGAGAGCCTGGCAAGCTACTGAGAGTATCCTGCCCACACAGCAGAGCCTGGCAAGCTCCCCGAGGTGTATTTAATATGCTAAAAACAGTAACAACAAGTCTCACAATGGAGACATTACTGGTACCCGCTTGAGCAAATCAATGAACAATGGGAGGACAGTGCTGCAGTGCTAAACTAAATTAAAAAGTCCGTATCAGTCACTCTATTATTTTTTTTTATTTTTATATCACACCCAGCGGTGATCTAAGTTTAACCCTATTTCTCCACTTAGGAATTACTCCTAGTGTTGTTCTGGGGACCACATGGGATTCCAGGGATGAAACCCATGCCAACTTTGTGCAAAGAAGCACTCTACTCACCACATTATTGCTCCAGAAGTTCATTCAGTGTACTAAATCATTCACCTTTGTTTTCTCATTTAAATCTCAAAACATGTAAAATGGGAGATTACTTCCCGATAGAGGTGAAAAAAATGAAAAATAGAAAGCAGATAAATTAAGATATTGGCTAATAGAATATATCTAGTAAGTTTCAGCTCCTGACTCTGAACTCCATTTCAGAAACCACACACCACACCACTTCTCTAATTGAAAGAGCATGGGACTTTTTTGTTGCTGTTGTTGTTGGCATGGGGAGAGAGGACCAGGGAGACCAGGAGGTATCAGAGGGATTGGTTTTGGCTCTTACCCAGCTTGCTCTAGACTTATTCCTCACTCTACACTTAGGGGTCACTCCTGGAGACGCTTAGGAGAAATGCATGGGGTACCAAGATTGAACTCAGGTGGACATGTGTAAGGTAAGCATCTTGCTCACTGTACTATCGCTCTGGGCCTAGAGTGCATGCTTTAAATTAGCATTTATATCCTCAGTAGTTTCAGGTTTTGACTTTTCATTCTTTTTTAATACTATCCTCATTTTCTAGGCACATGTATTCTCAAAATGTGTCTCTGGGACACTGGTAGTGTCATCAGGTCTAGGAACCAGTCAAGAAGCAACTTATTCCAAAGACAACTGCAATGGAACATTTAGTTCTCATTTATCTAATAAATTCCACAGAGTGGAGAAACGTGCCCAAAACATATTTAACATTTTTGTCACCAAGAGAGTACAATCCCCCTTCCCTTGAAGCCCGCCAACTCTTTGTGATTTATTTTGTTTAAAAGTTAAAAAAGCCAGAAAAAAAATCAAGAAATAAGAATTGGTTTCCGATCTTCAACAAATGTTTTAAGTTTAAAGTTAAGAAGAGGATCAAAGAAACTTTCCGGGATCTCCAAGTCTGTATGACCAAAGAATCCTGAAAGTTTCCATTTGGGTCTCTTGATGCCCTAAACCTCTTCTAGAACCCAGCTACTCTGTTCACTATACCCAGAGAAGAGATCAGGAGACGAGTGAGATCAGTAACTCCAATTCATTAGCCTCTCAAAAACAAAGCAACATAGACCTGCCTGGAAAAAGGAAATCTACCTTTGTTAGACTAACAAACATAAAATGCCACCTACCACCAAGGAGGGGTGTGGGGAGGGCGGGAGAGGACATTCCAGTACTCCCTAGGGGTGATTTCACTCACTTTAGGAAGCACTGAAATCTAGGCATGGAGGGGCTCTATGTCATCCCAGCCTCTGTTATTCCCACTGAAGCACAAGGCATGCAATCCAGCATGTCAGCTTCCCAGCTACCAACACTGATTCCACTGAGCTGCAGAATGAGCCAACTAGGTGCCATGCGGGCCTAAAGGTCAACTAGCCTGAAGTCACCTGCCCAAATTCCTGCCCAAAGTCCCCCTCGTAGCACTGTGACACCTAAATTGGTGGTGTTTTGAGACACTGATTTTTGAGGTAGTTTGTTACACAGTACAAGAAAATCAGAACGATCCAATTAATAATGATTTTTGCAGAACCCTTGTGATAGTCTTGCTAATCATCATCTGCAAAGGTCATAGAAGTGCTTAAAAAATACACTGACCTGTTTTTATTGGCTGATAGTTGCTGGTAGCCTGCAGTCTAGAGGATGTAATCACATCTCTGTGTAATTGTTGCTGTGGTTAAAGGTATGCACACAACTATCATTATGCAACGAATCAATGACTCTGATTTCTCTGTAAACAAGAAAACTATACTCTAAAAGGCTTCTCCCATGAGCATGTGAAAAATATAGTTGAACCCAAATCCATAAAAAATTACAGAACTTGAGTTAGTACCTACTCAGTCATTTAAGTTCATGAGTATGAAGATTTACCATAAATAGTCAAAGCAGCAGAGTGGGAATATAAAGGACAGTGATAATTACCTGAAAATTGTTTTTTCCTTAACTGGTGATTCATTCCCCTATGCATTGTCTGTAATGAAATGTCAAAGAGTAACATGCAATCGTGTTCACTATTTTTAAACAAGGCATAACCACCTTCCTGACAAACTGATGGAGTTTGTCCAGAACAAGGACTCAATCATTGTACTGTTCCTGTGTGTGATTTAAAGCAGCTAAAACTAACTATAAAAACAAATGGGGGGGCTTAGATGAAGAATAATTAAGAGTGTATAACAGAATCTGCACAAGCCCTAGAAACTAGATGAGAAACTGTGTTAAAAAAAAAAAAGAATGAGGATTCTGCTCTGAGGGTCAAAGCAACGATCAGCCCACCCCATCTCCCTGCCTACTTCAAAGATCTGGGGAGCAAATAATCAGTTATTACTGATAAATCTCTATTGGAGATAGGGCTTCAGACAGAGTAGACTCCCCAAATAGACTTCCACACCTGCGAATTCCTATGTGGACAGTTCCCACGCTCCTGGGCAGAGGTGAGGGCACAGTGTAGCCCAGGCTTCCCGAATATGAGGGAAAGAAGGACTGACTAGGCTGAGTACACCACCTTTCTTCTTCCCAAACTCAGGAATCACACAGTCTTCTCCTTGCTAACAGAGATAGGAATATAGAGTCCTGAGGAAGACCAGGAGCTTTCTGCTAGTGGAATCCTGAGATGGGGAATGAGTGTGCCCTGTTACTGAGGTCACTCTCCAGGAGAGCCCGATTTCTTCAGACACTGCACAGCCACGAGCAGGAATCTTCCCATCCCATGTACTCTCATGCCTTGGGCTATTTTGACGTGGCCACCTCAGGTAGCCCTGAACACCCAGGTCTCGAGATCTCCCAACACTCCCCTACTTCAGAGAAGCTCTGAAGTCAACTTCTCCACGCTTGCGCCATGAGTTCTGAGTTCTTGTGAATGTGGTCTCCAGAGCAGCAGTATCACAACCACCCAGTAACTGCCGAGACATTTTCATTCTCGGACTCACGCACACGTGCATATGCACACGCACACACACACACACACACACACAAACACACACAGTCAAAATTCTGAGCCTTGAACCCAGAAATCTGCATTTTCACAAACCCCCCAGGTAATTATGAAGCTAGAGTTGAGAACCACTCTGTTAGACCAAGCCACTGTGTTCTAGAATCTTCTAGACCATTACTTCTCCCTTGGCGCCTACAGATCGATTTATACAGCAGTTATAGTTTTTTTTAATGTGATTTGTTTATATGACCCTTTCATACTCCTCTTCCCCTAAACTTCCTTTGACTTAAAATAAAGTATAATTTTTTGAACTTGCTAAAAAATAAATCCTATTTAATCTGACTCCCATGACCTATCTCCTAATTTTCTCCCTTGCCCTTTACATTAACACTGGCACCATAGTTACCCCATGTATGCATCAATTATGATGGTCCTGCTGTCACTGGTCAGAAATAACTGGCCGAAGAGAGTGTGGCACTTTCCCTGTGTGTGGGCAGCCCACGTTGGACCCTGCAAACATATGTTCCCAGCACTTCCTAAGTGAAGAAGTAAGCCCTGGGTACAGCTGGGTATAGCCACAATACACACCCCCAGCAAAAACATAAATTAATGATTGTTCTTTTCCAATTTTCAGAGTTCATTAGTGATGATCCTATCTTTAGAAATGATTTTTTTCACAGGGAAAGACTACAATAGATTGAAATTTACCATGAGGACATTTGGTAGGGAACCATAAGAACTTCCTGATTCCTATTGAAGGGTAGATCTTGCATTCTAAGACAGGAGTATGATGGTTTAAAACATCTTCCTACTGCCTACCTGAGGCAGCTGCTTCTCCTTCAGGACCTGCCCACACTTACCAGTGAACAAAAATAAATCTGTCTTTCATTTCTAAATGAGTAAATTCTCTTTTCAACCCATCTGGTACCACCAACAAACCTATACTGAGTTAGACTCTTGACCCTCATCTCCTCTTCCTCCAGGTATGCTGACAGCCCAGGGAAACATCTTCCCGACCCCCATAAGTACTTTTATGTGGGGAGAAGAGTGAGTTTGACACAGAGGGCAACATGATATTAAAACAAAACACTACACTGCAAGCTTTGAAAATTGAGGAGCACAAGCCAAGAACAGAAGCTTTAGAAGCTGGAAAAAGGAAGGAAATGAATTTTTCCAGAGATCTTTGGGAGCAGATTAACTCCTTCAAACACTATTTCAACACAATAAAACTGATTTGGGGGATTATAAACTTGTAATTGACTGTCTCTGACCAAAAAAAAAAAAAACCAAAATAATAAGTGCATTGTTTAATATAAGAAAACTTTTAAAAATATAGCAGCCATGGGAAAATAGTACAATACAGTGTGAGAGAAAAATTACTTCTATACCATTAATTTTACATTAATCAGATTTATAATTGCATAAATCCATGGATGTTCAGAGCAAAAATCTATGAGCTGGAAAACTCAATGAAACCAGCACTGATGAACACCAGCTATGTATATAGCAAGGAATATTAAAATTATCAAATTAAATATAAAACTGACAAATTCAATACAAAATTACTAGAGGAGTAATAAACTTCCTCACAAATGTCATAACTTTTTTATATAGCAAACTTTGGTCAAATCTTCTTACTTCATATTAAAGGGGGAAAGCATCTATTAAAAAACATAGACAAAACCAAGAGGTATACAATATTTCAGTGGTTCTGGGAAAAACACAAGCATAAATATATTACTTTAATGATGAACACTGGATTATTCTGATCACTTAATGGAATACAATTTCTCATCAGAGAAAAGATGAAAATCTTGATGTTATTGATAACTACAGAGTAGCTTTTTATTGTATGTGGCCTGATTAAGTAGCACATTTCTGTAATATATTCAGAATAGTTAGTAACTGAATTTGAGTTCTAAAATGTTTTGATTTTTATGCATTGAAAACAAAATACCAGATTTTTTCAAGAGAAAACTATGATTTGAATGGCCCATTCTAAAACAATTTTATTCTTTTCTAACACTTCATTTTCTTCAACCATTCCGGAATGTTGATGATAATGCATTATTAATATATTTTAAAATAAAAACATTGCAAAAGAATGTGAAACTGTCTCCATCTGACTTAAAATAAAGCAAAATACAATTCTCCATTCATTCTAAGACATATTCTTTCTGTTTTCAAAAGGAGTGCTTTGAGCATAACCATCACCAACAGAACTTGCTCCATCTGAAATCTGAGAAATCAATCCTGTGAAATCTGTGAACTTTTTTTAATTATCTCCCATTCCCACTGCCTAGACAAAGGCCAAGCTCTCTAGACACCGTAACAAGCTTTCTAACTGCCCCACTACTGTAATGCAGTAGCCAAAGCAATGCCAGTGAAATGTTATGCGACCATGCTTGAGGCTCCCAATTTCACTGAGAGTAAAGTCAAAATAAACTTTCTCCCACTGAATCCATTAAACTCTAAACCATTCTTAGCAATTTTGATTCACTCTAGTCTACCCCGGCCACCTCTTGGTTATTATTTCAATATGAGGATATGCTTCTGTCTCATCACTTTTCACTGCTAGTTTTCTGTCTGGATTATGTCAGCCCCTAGATCCTCAAGGCTCAAATGTCATCTGAGGCCTATCCTGACTTCTCTAAAATTTCAGTCCATCTCCCATATCCAGACCTCTAATGCTCATTCTACTTATTCCAAGTAATTATCACTTTCTAATACTATTTTGTAAAGCAAAGGCTTTATTTCCTTTACAATGTGTTACAGCCCTAAATCTATAACTAATATAGATTAATTATATGATAAAAATTGAGAAATGATGATGATAAAAATGCCCTCAATCATCTATAAAAATTTTGCACTAGGGCTGGCAGTAATATATCTCAAGTGGTAGAACACCAGGCCCCAAGTGTGTGAGACCCTGAGTCCCACTTCACTAGCTCTGACAATCTCTGCAATTTATTTAACTACATTACTGAAACCTGAAGCGCATCTCAAAAGCTGAGCTAATAGAATCCTGAGATAATAAATAACTGTATTGATTTTAAGGCCTTTAAAAATTGGGTTCAAACCTAAATCTGTCATAAAAGATAGATGAAAGTAATAGTTTGAAAAATGAAGAATTTAAATAGCATTCTAGATCAAGCTCAAAGGCTCTATTGCTCACTATATTCTCTTTTAACTCTATTCCTTATTAATGGGGAGAAAAAAAAACCCAAGACATTTAAGTATTCTAAAATTTAGTATCCTATAGAATTCTCTTCGCTGGAGATTAAATCTTTTTTTCATTAAAAAGGAAGCAATATTTCCCTCCTATTATAGTAGGAAACACAATCTTCACAATAAAGATATTTGAACAAAAAAATTGAAAATAAAAGTTATTATCAAGATTTTAAAGAATATACAAGCTCTGAGTTCTTGTTTTGATTTTTCTGCCTCAGCTTATAGTATTTAGTACCTCCCTTGCAGCTCCCTTTTTTTTCTCTTTCTTTTTTTATTTAAAAAAATCATTATTTCTGGGTCCAGGATGTGATTCGTCTGTCTTACATGAGTATTAATCTGACACCAACCCCTCCCCACATTGCCAAATCTAACTCTGACAATCCTGGTGCAACTCCAAATAATTTTGAATTGAAAGCAAAGTGGTTTTCTTTCAAAACCATAAGTTGAATCAATAGTTTTCTGATTTGCCAGGTGCCTGATAGTGAATGATTTAACTTTTCAGATGCTCTTCTGATAGTTTTTCCTAGACATTTTCTGTGCAGCCCATAAGAGTATTTTATCAAATGTTTTATTCTGTGAAGAAAAAGCAGAAAATATCCTGACTTTTCCTCATTGCTCTCCCACATCTTCTTATGTTCTATGTTTCAGGCAAAGAAGATAACAAATCAGTTGGAAAATATTGATTTCCCCTAATTTTGTGGAGTTGCCAAAAATGTATTTCAAGATCTCATTCATCCGTTTTGTGATACATAAAAAAAACAGTAAAAAGAACCATGACAAGAATAGTCAAATCTTTCCTAAGTTTACAAATAGTTTTAATTTAGTTTTCCAAAGTAAGTTGATATGACCTATCTAGTAAGAGTAAGTTTAGTTTCTTGGTTTATTGAAGCACATCCTTATGAAAGAGCTCATTTTATTGGAATCACAAAAGAATGGCTTGTTTCAGTTTCTACTCCTCTAAATCATCTCACAGATCAGGTAAGAAAACAAATAATAAATCCTTTAATATTTAAAAATTTCCACACAATCCACGTCCTCTTCACAATGCAGAAACACTTAAGGAAAAAGATGATCTCATGAGAAAAGTGTTTAAAATTTCTCACAAATTTAACTTTGAAGTTTTGATTTACACAAATTTAATAACCTCAATATTCATATCAAGTTAAAAAACTGAATTATACTCATAAAAATAATTCAAGAAAACACAAGAGATTTCTTGTATTCAAATGGAAACCCTTCCACTAGAACTACATGATAATGATAGCACTTTACACTGTCCAGATCTTAGAGACAATGCTTAGTTGTCATTAACAGGCCAAATATTAAAAATCAGCAAAGTCTTCAAATCTAGCCTAATATTGGTCTAACTCAAAGATGATGTAAATAGTCTCATTTGACTCTCTGATTTTGACTAGGTTCAAGTGGTCTTGACATACACCTTACCGTAAATTTACAAGTTATAGTATATGAGTGCTCACAATCCTATTCCAAGGGAAACTTCTCTGATAAGCTGATAACTCATTGAATAGATGCTTTGTATTCAGTATGGAACAAACAAAATAGCGCAGTCAACAAAACACAGAGCTACTCTACAACTCGCTTAGGTGAAATTTTAAACTCTTTCTCAAGAGTCAGTACTTCAAAGAGGTAGACTGAAAACTTCTCCATTTGGTAAATTATCGAGATTTTTTCATACTGCACTGATTCTTTAGTATAAAGAGAGTATTTTCCAATGAGTAAATACTAAATAATAGAAACATGAAAGATAGCATAATTTATACATCAAACATAATGTGTGAAGGATGATGGCTCAAGCTAAATGAATGAATTCTGTTGGTCAAATGTTAAATGTACATGATTATATTTACATTATCAAACATTTTAACTTAGATAATAATATTTCCTATTTTTATGTTTTAATAAAATCTTTCAGGCTCTGTATCAGACAAGTAATACTTTGATGATTATAAACAGTCCTAATTTCCAAATATGGTGGGAGAGGCTGGTAGGAAGTAAAAAATTTATTTTTAGATCTGACCACTATATAATGTATAATCCTGTATACCCTAGTATTAAAGGTACTATCAAAGTATACTAATATCCTTATATCAACTTCACTATGCTTCCCATAATGATTCATCATAGTTCTCCTATAAATTAAACTTCTCACAAACTTGGCAAATGTTCTAATTTGAAACAAAAGCTGAAGGATTTGCAGACATGATCTGTAAAAATGTTCAAAGGCACTTTCCTACCTAGATGGAAGATAAGAAGGTCCAAAAATTTGAACAAAAACAATTTTAAAAACCAGAAAAAAAAACGAATGGTTAGAGTATTGAATATACTCATCCTTGATGTCAATGGGCTTTATGCACCAAAATGAACAAAGCCTAGCAATGTGCTGCTTATAAGAAACTCACTTGAGTTATAAAATCAAACATAGTTAAGGTAAAGAGATGGAAACTGGTACTCCCAGTCAAAAAGGCAAAAGGTTTATACTTACATAAATAAAAGCTATCAAGAGTATCCTGCCCGCATGGCAGAGCCTGGAAAGCTCCCTGTGGCATATTTGATATGCCAAAAATGGTAACAATAATGGGTCTCATTTTCCTGACACTGAAAGACCCTCCAATAAGGCACCATTGAAAAGGACGAGTAAAGAGTGACTGCTAATAAAGCAATTCTTGTGAAAAAGAAAATGGAAGGAATCAACCTAACATCAAACTCTACTACAAAGCAGTAATAATTAAAACACATGGTACTGGAACAAAGGCAGAGCTGCAGACCAATGGAACAGGGTTGAGCATACTGACAACTCCACCCAAGCATATGATCATCTAATCTTCGATAATTGGGCAAGTAAAGTGAAGTGGAGCAAGGACAGCCTCTTTAACAAATTGTGCTGGCAAAACAAGACGGCTACATGCAAAAAAAGTGGGCTCAGATCTCTGCCTAACGCCATGTACAAAAGTAAGATCAAAGTGGATTAAAGACCTCAACATCATACCGGAATACATAAGGTACATTGAGGAAAAAGTTGGCAAAACCCTCCATGACATTGAAGCTAATGGTATCTTCAAAGATGTCATGCCACTGACCAAGCAAGTGAAAACAGAGATAGATAAATGGGATTATCTTAAACTAAGAAGCTTCTGCACCTCCAAAGAAACAGTGACCAAAATACAAAGACAGTCTACAGAATGGGAAAGGATATGCCGAATACACATCTGACAAGGGGTTGATATCCAGGATATACAAAGTACTGGTTGAACCCCACAAGAAGAAAACATCCAACCCCATCAAAAAATGGGGCAATGAAATGAATAGAAACTTTCTCAAAGAAAAAATCCGAATGGCTAAAAGGCACATGAGAAATTTCTCCACATCATTAGTCATCATATTGAATCTGTAAATCTGTAACACACAAAGAAGAGTTTTTTTTGGAGCAGCCACTAGATTATGTGGGGTTTTAGTTTGTTTGTTTGTTTGAGCGGGCCCAGTAACGTCTCCATTGGAGACTTTGTTGTTACTGTGTCTGGCATATCGAATACTCTCGGTAGCTTGCCGGGCTCTCCGAGAGGGGCGGAGGAATCGAACTCGGGTCGGCCATGTTGGCCGCGTGTAAGGCAACATGGCCATATGGGCTGGAGCGATAGCACAGCGGGTAGGGCGTTTGCCTTACACGCGGCCAACATGGCCGACCCGAGTTCGATTCCTCCGCCCCTCTCGGAGAGCCCAGCAAGCTACCGAGAGTATTCGATATGCCAGACACAGTAACAACAAAGTCTCCAATGGAGACGTTACTGGGCCCGCTCGAGCAAATCGACGATCAACGGGGGGGCCTTTACCTTTACCTTTACCTATTAGTCATCAGGGAGATGCAGATCAAAACCACAATGAGATTTATTTCACACCACAGAGACTGGCCCATATCCACAAGAACAAAAGCAACCAGTCCTGGCGTGGATGTGGTGAGAAAGGGACACTCCTTCACTGTTGGTGGGAATGCCAACTGGTTCTGCCCTTTTGGAAAATAGTATGGATGATTCTCAAAAAATTAGAAATTGAGCTCCCATTTGACCCAGCAATACCACTCCTGGGAATATATCCCAGAGAGGCAAAAAAGTATAGTCGCAGTGATATCTGCAATTGTTTGTTCATTACAGCATTCTTTACCATAACCAGAATCTGGAAAAAACCTGAGTGCCCGAGAACAGATGATTGGTTAAAGAAACTTTGGTACATTTACACAATGGAGTACTATGTAGCTGTTAGAAAAGACGAAGTCATGAAATTTACATACAAGTGGTACTACATGGAAAGTATCATGTTAAGCGAAATGACTCAGAAAGAAAGGGATAGACACAGAAAGATTGCATTCATCTGGGGAAAATAAAGTAACAAAATAAGATACTAACACCCAAGAATGGCCGAGATTAGTACCAGGAATTTTACTCCATGGTTTGGAGTCCAGCCACACATGCTAGGGGAAAAGGGAGCTCAGAAAGGGAAGGGAGAACCAAATAAAGGGTGTTGGAAGATCCTCCCAGGATGGGAGAATCAAGCTGAAAGTAAACTATAGACCAAACATGATTGTCACCCATTGCCTCTTTTGTAAACCACAACAATCAATAAGAGGGAGAGAGCAAAAGGGAATGCCCTGCCACAGAGACAGGGTTTGTTGGGGGGAATGGGGGGTGTTAGGGATACTGGGATCCATGGTAGTGGGAAATGGGCACTGGTGGAGAAATGGGTATTTGATCACTGTATAATTGAAACCCAAACACAAAAAATTGTAAGTCTACAACTGTACATCATGATGTCTCACTATTAAAAATTTTAAAAAATATACAGAAAAATAAAAAAGAGAGAGAGACTGCTAAAAAGATCTGGGACGAATTGATACATTACTGACATCCGCTTGAGCAAATCAATGAACAATGATATGACAGTGATAAAATGATACAGTGATCAGTCATAAGCATTTATAATACCAGCAAAATACATATTGAAAGTATTAATATAGCTAACGGGACATGGTGATAGTAACAAAAATGGATTAGGGCACTTAAAACTCCACAATGGATCGTCGAGGTGGAAAATCCATCAAGGAAAGAAAAGCAAATTAGATAAGATAGAAAAAATACAGAGTTTGTCAGCCCAATATACCAAGATACACACTACATTTTAACTACTCAGAGAAGTCTATTCAATAAGAGTGCCTATGCTGGGACATAGTCAAGTCTCTATACACTTACCAAGACTAAAATCAGATCAAGCATATTTAATATCATAATACAATAAAACTTAAAATCAACCAAGAGGAGAAAACTATAAATTTGAGGTGAATAAACAACATTATGCTGAATAACTGCTGATTCAATGCAGACACAAAGGCAAAAATTAAAAGTACTTAGAGATAAATGAAAGTGAAAATCAAATATGACATAACAAAGCAAAAGCAGGATAGAAAAAATAGAAGAAAAAATAAATGGCCAAATAATATTTGCACCTAAAGCAGTTAGAAATATTTAAGGAACCAAAACCAAAAGTTGCTAGAATAAAATAATTCTTTCAATAGCATGATAAAATGAATATAACAAAACATTATTGACAATAATATGGAAATAATAAACAATATAAAAATGAACAAATTCTAAGACTTGTACAATATTCAAAAACTGAATTAGATCAAAACAGAAAATTTAAACAAACTCTTACTCCAGTCATATTGTCAACCTTGACCTAAACTTATCTGAATTACTTGAATATATTGTTTTAAATAAGTTTTTATTCATATGTTCAAACAAGTATTAATGCTTATAATGAACCTCACAAATACTCTAACATAACAGCAAGTTATAAATATGTTGGTGGAATAATTGGTCTTAGTTTAAATGAAACAAAAACAAAGTGATACGAATTTTCTTTTCCTGATTTAGTTTTTTCACTTTGCATGTAAATGAGCCCTGATATAACATTTCATTATATACTTGCATATAATTCAATTCAAAAGTGACAGAATCCACATAGTCTCAACTTGAAAACACTGATAAAGTCCAAACATCAAAACAAAAGGGGAGACTAACACCCAGGAATGGCTGAGATTAGTACCAGGAATTTTGCTCCATGACTGGAAGGCCAGCCACACGTTCTAGGTGAAAAGGAAGCTCAGATAGAGAAGAGAGCACCAAATAAAGGGTGTTGTGAGGACCCTCCCAGGGTGGGAGAAGCATGCTAAAAGTAGTCTATAGACCAAACATGATTGCCACTCAATGCCTCTCTTGCAAAACACAGTACCCAAAAGAAGAGAGAGAGAACAAGGGGTAATACCCTGCCACAGAGGCAGGATGGGACAGGGGGGTTGGTGTTGGGGGGGATGCTGGGACCCGTGGTGATGGATGACGGGCACTGGTGGAGGGATGGGCACTTGTTCATGGTATAACTGAAACCCAAGCACAAAATTTGTAAGTCTATAACTGTACCTCATGGTGTTTCACTAATAAAAAAATTAAAAAAAACTATAAAAGCACACATGATCATTGCTGATATCACCCTATAAAATAGACTCCCTTTTACGTGACTATTCTCGTTTTGCATGAGAAACTTATGCATACAACAATTCTTAGGAATTCTACACCAAAATCATATGTCCCATTTGAAAAATAGTAATCTGGACATCCAGTTCTGCCTGTGATACTGAACCTCCCACTTTCTGAACTGGAAAGCAGTGATTAAAGTTGAGAATATGGGAGAATGGTGTCACCAGCAGGCCAACCTGTACCTTCAGGGCAAGTGAATCAGCAGCCTTATGGTGCCTTCAGGCTTCCTGATGCCCCAAAATTGTCTTTGTGCCTATGGCCACACACCAATGACTTGGGACCAAGTTTATCAAGAAATTAAATGGCCAACATCGCAAGACAATCTCATCATCAACCACCCTCCAAATCACATGGCTGCTTCTCCCAGATGGGAGCATAAAATGAGGCCCCACAATCATGCCACCATACTCCGCACCTGGCAGGGTGAGGACTGGAATGTGGGTGTTAGGAAATGTGCATGGTGGAAAGATGCGTGTTCCATCATTGTATGGCTGAATCTCAAACATGAAAGCTTTGTAACTCTATCTCATGGTGATAGAATTGAAAAAAAAAACTAAAATGTGTTTTTTTTTAAATCAAATAAATCAGCTTAATCAATGGCTGAACAAATAGCAATACTCCAACATTATTAAAAAAAACAGAACTGAAAATAGAATTAAGGAACCTAAAAACTGAGTCCATATATCCCTGAGCCTCTTCCTGTTCGTCCGCAATGCTATGCTGGTTTTCTTCCTCCCTCAGTCAGTTAGTCATCAGTATTGGAACCCGGGACTTGGCTTTCTCCATGTATGCGCCCCAGGCGTCCTCTAGGACTGACCCTGAGACACCCACCATCCCTGAGCCTCTTCCTGTTCGTCTCCAACACTGTGCAGGTCTTCTTCTTCCCCCAGGTCAGTTAGTCTGTCAGTATTCAAACCCGGGACTTGGCTTTCTCCATCCCAGGCATCCTCTGGGACCCTAAGATGTCCACCATCCCTGAGCCTCTTCCTGTTCGTCCCCACCACTGTGCCCTGTCTTCTTCCTCCCCCATGTTGTACCCCAAACACATACAAGGTACCTGTATGGGGCGTGGCCTCTTCAGAAGGGGCTTTGGCTTCTATAGAAGTGGGCATGGCCTAATTTTGGGCCAACAGACAACAAGCGGCCACGAATCTACTTATACCCAGCAATCTCAAGTAGCATCTCAGTCTCCATACTTCCAATCCAACATGAAGAAACAAGGCAAATCCCCACTATTTGGGGAGGACATGAAAAGAGTCTAGAAGCCTCAGTAGGTGTTACTCACCTAAGGACATCTCTGAGAAAGAATTCAGATATTAAGTTATGAAGATGTTCAATGAACTCAATGAAACAGTGAGACAGATATCCAGTAAATTGAAGGAGGACATGAAAGAAACAATGGATCGGAAAATTGATAAAGTCCAGGAAGAAATGAGAGCAGAAATTGGAAAGCTACACACAGAAATGTCACAAAGATTCCATAGATGAAATAAAAAAAACTCAGTCTATGCCCTAAACAGTAGAATGGCCACAGCTGAAAACAGAATCAGGGAACTGGAAGATCAGCTGCACCAAGCCACAGGCAACAACCAAAAATGGTAAGATCCTCAAAATAGCCCTAGAGCTAATCATAGTCCTAGGAGATGATTCCAAGAGGAACAACATTTGAATAACTGGAGTACAAGAAGGTCAGGGAAACAACACAAATGAAAAAGCCACAGCTAAACAAATCATTGGTGAAAAATTCCGAGAGCTGGACAATGCAGCCATTCAAATTCAAGGAGCGCGAAAGGTGCCAGCTAAAAGAGACCCTAATAAAAACGCTCCAAGACATATCATAGTTAGAACGATGGATGCCATGGATAGAGACACAATACTGCAAGCATCAAGGTCTAAGAAGGAAATCACATAAAAAGAAGCACCCCTTAGATTCACAGCAGACCCAACAGAGGAAACTCCCCAAACCCGAAGGCAATGGCAGGATATAGTGAAAAAAACCACTGAAATGAATGATTCACCAAGAATACGCTATCCGACTAAACTCTTACTCAAACTTGAAGGAAAGACACACACTATTGTGGATAAACAGCAGCTCAGGAATTTCATAGACTCAAAACCAAACCTAACAAAAGGGATAAAGGGGCTACTATAAGACAAGACCAACCCCACAAGCACAATAGACCTTTACAGAAAGATGGCATAAAAGCCCATAACAATAATCTCTTTCAACATCAATGGTCTAAATTCACCAATTAAGAGACACAGAGTGGCAAAATGGATTCAGAGATAGAACCCAACATTCTGCTGTCTAAAAGAAACTCATCTCAACCAGTCAGAGCAAACTCAGACTCAAAGTTAAAGGATGAAAAACAATCCTGCAAGCAAAGAGCTCCCTTAAAGAAGCTGGGGTGATCATAATAGTATCTGATAACATAAGTTTCAAGTTGAAAAATATTAGAAGGGACAGCAAAGACCATTTTATATTCATCAAGGAATATTCATTTTATATTCAACAGGAAGATATCACACTCTTAAATATATATACACCTAATGAGAGAACAGCTAAATATTAAAAAAAAAACTACTAACAGATTTTAAGTAGGACATTGCTAGCAACACAGTATTAGACAGAGACTTAAACATCACCTTATCACTTCTGGATAGATCAACAAGAACAAAACTTAGCAAGGAAACATGGCTCTGAGGGAAGAAATAGAAAGGAGAGGGCTTATAGACCTGTACAGGGCTCTACACCACCAAAATAAAGAGTACACATTCTTCTCCAGTGCACATGGAATGTTTTCCAAAATAGACCTTATGCTAGGACACAAAATATACCTCAATAGAATCAGGAAGATATAAATAGTATCAATAAACTTTTCTGTCCACAATGTACTGAGAATAGAAGTGAATCACACACAGAAACAAAGAGCCAAATCAAACACCTGGAAATTAAACAACTCATTGTAGAACAATGAGTGGGTTAGGAAGGAAGTCAAGGATGAAATCAAAAGATACCTGGAAACAATTGTGAATGAAGACACGAGTTACCAGAACCTATGGATGCAGCTAAAGCCATGTTATGGTAAAATTTATAGCTCTGCAAGCATTTCTCAGGAAGAAAGAAAGGGCCCACATAAACAACTTGACTTCAAAGCTCAAAAGCTTAGAAAAGGATCAACAAAAGTATTCCAAATCAGGCAGAAGGAAAGAGATCATGAAACTTAGAGCAGAAATAAACGACAAGGAAACCAAAAAAAAAAAATCTGAAAGATCAATGAAAACAAGATATGTTTTTTTGAGAAAACAAGATAGTTAAACTACTAGCAAGACTCACAAAAAAGAGAGAGAGAACCCTAATAAACCGAATGAGAGATGAGAAGGGGGATATCACAACAGAAACCAAAGAAATTCAAAAGATCACTAAAGACTACTTGGAAATTCTGTATGCCATGAAACAAGAGAACCTAGAAGAAATGGATAAATTCCTGGATTCTTATAATATCCCAAGGCTGAATCAAGAAGATCTAGAGTACCTGAATAGACCTATTAACATTAAGGAAATTGAAACTGTAATCAAAAGTCTTCCCCAAAACAAAACCCCAAGTCTAGGTGGATTCACTAGCGAATTTTTCCAAACATGTAAAGAGGACCTATTGCCAGTTATTCTCAAGCTTTTCCAGAAAATTAAAGGAACAGAAACTCTCCCAAACAAGTTCTATGAAGCCCATGTCTCTCTAACACCAAAAGAAAACAAAGACAACACAAGCAAAGAAAACCATTGGCCGATATCACTGATGAATACAAATGCAAGATTCTCAACCAAGCACTGCCAAATAGAATTCAACAACTCATCAAAAAAATCACACACCATGACCAAGTGAGATTCGTCCCAGGGATGCAAACATGTTTTAACATACAGAAATCAATCAACATAATCCTTTATATCAGCAAAAGAAATTATAAAAATCATATGATTATATCAATAGATGAAAGAAAGCATTTGACAAGATCCAGCACACATTTATGATGAAAACCCTTGCCAAATGGATATAGAGGGGACTTTCCTCAATATAGTTAAAGCCATCTACCACAAGCCTACAGCAAGCATCATTCTTAATGGGGAAAAACTGAGAGCCTTCCCTCTAAGATCAGGGATGAGGCAAGATTGCCCACTGGTGCTCATTATAGTACTGGAAGTACTAGCAATAGCAATTGGGCAAGAAAAAGATATTAAGGGCATTCAGGTAGGAAAAGAAGAAATCAAGCTCTTACTATTTGAAGATGATATGATGCTATACTTAACCCGAAACCTCTACCAAGAAACTCCTAGAAACAATAGACATGTATAGTAAACTTGCAGGCTGTAAAATCAACACCCAAAAATCCATTCCTTACCTATACGCAAATACTGAGAGAGAAAAATTGACATAAAAAAAAACCATTACCATTCACAAATGTGCCCCAGAAAATCAAGTACATAGGAATCAGATTAACTAAGGAAGTAAAAGATCTTTACAAAGAAAATTACAAATGCTACTTCAGGAAATAAAAGAGGACACAAGGAAATGGAAATATATCCCCTGCTCATTTATCAGGAGAATTAACATTATCAAAATGGTAATACTTCCCAGAGCATTGTACAAATTCAATGTGATGGCTATAATGACACCCATGACATTCTTCAAATAAATGGAGCAAATACACCTAAAATTCATATGGAACAATAAGCCCCCATGAATAGCTAAAGAAATTCTTGGGAAAAAGAAAATGGGAGGAATCAACCTTACTAACTTGAACCTATACTACAAAGCAGTAATAATTAAAATAGCATGGTACTGAAAAAAAGGCAGATCAGCAGACCAATGAAACAGGGTTGAAAATACTGACATCTCCCCCAACATCTGATCATCTAATTTTTGATAAGGGAGCAAGAAATGTGAAGTAGAGCAAAGAAAGCTTCTTTAACAAATTGTGCTGGCAAAACTGGACAGCTAGATGGAAAAAATGGGCTTAGATCTCTGCCTAATATCATGTACAAAAGTAAGATCAAAATGGATTAAAGACCTCAACATCAGACAGGAATCCATAAGGTACATTGAAGACAAGGTTCGCAAAACCCTCCAGGATATTGAAGCAAACAGTATCTTCAAAGATATCTTGCCACTGGCCAATCAAGTGCAAACAGAGATAGACAAATGGACTATCTTAAACTAAGAAGCTTCTGCACCTCAAAAGACACAGTGACCAAAATACAAAGACAGTATTCAGAATGGGAAAGCATATTCGCCCAATACCCTTCTGACATCAGTTGATATCAAGGATATACAAAGCACTGGTTAAAATCCACAAGAAGAAAACATGCAATCCCATCAAAAAATGGGTGACGACCCATTTCCTCTTTTGCAAACCACTACACCCAATAAGAGAGAGAGAACAAAAGGGAATGCCCTGACACAGAGACAGCTTGGGATAGGGGGGATGGGTGGTGGGAGGGATACTGGGATCTGTGGTGGTGGGAAATGGGCACCGGTGGAGGGATAGGTATTTGATCATTGTATAATTGAAACCCAAGCACAAAAATGTGTAAGTCTGCAACTGTACCTCATGATGTCTCACTATTAAAAAAATAGGTGACAAAATGAACAGAAACTTTTACAAAGAAACAATCTGAATGGCAAAAAGTCACATGAGAAAATGTTATACATCACTAATCATCAGGGAGATGCAAATCAAAACAACAATGAGATTCATCTCACACCACAGAAACTGGCCCACATCCAAAAGAACAAAAGCAATTGGTGTTGGCGTGGATTTGGTGAGAAGAGACCCTCCATCACTGCTGGTGGGAATGCCAACTGGTTCAACCATTAAGTGATAGATTTTTCTGATATATCTTACATTAAAAAGTATTTGGAGTTTTCTTTAGGTATTTCAAATGTATATATGTACATACACATATATAATATGTATATACATATGTGTATATGTAAAAAATAAGATAACTTTACAGAAATATAATAATTCAAACCAATTCAACTAGAAATATAAGCATATTAGCCAACAGAGTTATTGTAAGTAAAGATATAAACACCCAATGAAACATCTAAATTATTATGAGTAGTTCCTTATGCAAAACAAGCCACGAGAGAAGATGTCTACATTTATTTGATTTTTAAACTATAAACTCTTATAAAATTTTAAAAGACATATTAATGCATATCTTCTTTAAGGCTTATGTCTACTTCCTGGAAAAATTTTAAAGACAAAAATACAGCTAGTATGTTCATTATAGCACTGCTGCTTAGTAAGAAAATGAAAACAATCAAAACATCTAGAAATAGATTAATTTAATATGTATTATTAAATGCCCATATAAAATAAAAAGCTGCAGATAAAGTTCAAATTGTGTATTACACAGTAGAAACATGAATAAAAACTTTCATATAGTTTTAATTTAATACAGTTTTTAAAAGTCACATTGAAAAAAATCTGGAAGACTCTTAGTGAACACACAATAATAACTGAGTACAGTAGGACAGAGAATTCCCCCCTTTCCAAAGCAGTGCTCAATATCCAGGGCCCCTGAGATTCCTCTAGTCTTGACTACCTCCCGGGATATAACAGGTGATGCTCAGAGAATCATATGATGCTATGGATCATATCAGAGTCAGCTACGTACAAGTACCAAGCACCTGTGCCTCTGGCCTCTTATCCTGTTTTCCAGTCATTCTGGTTCTGTTCTACAGTATAAAATATATGGGTTGGAAAGGTAGTAACTTCCTGCAGCACTTCCTGTCAAGAAGTGAAGTATATGTCCTTATCCTCTTAATCTTGACCCAAGATTAATTTGTGAATTGCTTTGACTAAGAGAACATGGTAAAGGAAACACTATGTCAGTTCAGAACCTAGGACTTTTTTTAATCCTTTTGGTAGGGATTACTCTTGGCTCTGTGCTCAGGGATCACTCCTGGCAGTACTCAGGGGGCCATATGCAGTGCTGAGAATCCTACCTGGGTGAGTCTGGAAAAAGGTAAGCCCTACTGTAAGGGCGAAACTGACTCCATGACAGGTGGCAGAAATCAGCAAAATCAGCTGGGCCTCAGTTCAGTTCCTGAAACTGAAATAGTCTTGGTTTCCCAGCATTGAAACAACATGCAACTGGCCAAACTGAACCCACTTGGGAAAGCTCCTGGGCTCAGCAAGTGAGTTCAATCAATCAATCAATCACAATGCCCCAGAAATTGGCTTTTATTAACCCTAAAAGAATGAGTAGTTTATGTAACCATAAACCCCCCTAGACACTTGCCAAAACACCTTTGTTTGGTAACTCAGTGAGATTTTTCTGAAACAATAAGGCATGCACTGCTTATGTAACCAACCCCTATATAAACTGCTAGCACTTGAAGGTGGAGTTCCTATCAAGAGACCACGCTGTGGGTGAGATAGTTGACCCCAGTATACTGGAATTAAACTCCTACTGCTTTTGCATTATTGAATCAGTGTCTCTATCTGTCTCACTACTTGGGAACCCATGCTTTCACTGCTTTCACTGGAAAAGCCGTTTGCCAGTCATGAGTTTCACAGACCCAGACAATTAACACTAGTCCCCTGTGCTATCTCTCTGGCCCAGAGAATTGGGCCATACTGGGAGGGAAATGTTTCCTTTGCCAAGGTAGGTGCTTGATGTTTGCAAGTTAAGTGGCAGCAGAATGAAGAGGAGGAAAGCTTATTGTGCAGGCATGTGAATCACCCAGTGAGCATGACTAAACAGCAAGGAGTAGCTTTACGTTCCTGTTTAACCAAGAGACAGAGAAAGCGGCTTTCCTTGGGAAACAAATGAACCTCTGGAAGAAACCAAAGGAAGGTCTAGAAGCTGTGGATAAAGACTGCAATTTCTCAGTCTCCTTCCTGGTTAGAAACTCCCTCCAAGAGGAAATTCATGGTACCTTCATTCTGTGAAAGCTCTCCTTTAGTCATATAAGGGAAGTTCAGAGAGCTCTTCTTTCTTCTCCACTATACCTCAAATAGTTTCTGCTGACAGTCATCTTTATGCTGGTGTATTCGGCTTCTTTCTGCCTGAAAAGGTTGTGCAGATTCTCCTCTTGTATTCCTACTCTTGGTTGCAGAGAATTCACCATACAAAAAGGCATGCGCTAGCTTGCCAGAGAAGAACACCACCTGGAGAGCTTTCCCCCTTCACACCCACCACACTGAGGCATCGCAGACCAGCCAGCCTCAGCTGCTTTGACAACTGAAGTCAGACTCACGAGTCAAAACAGCTGAGCACAGTCAAACAGAGCCCAGACAAGAACCACCAGCTGAGCCTGGCCTAGAAGTGCCAGCAACAGCACCACCAGTTTATCCTATTAAGTTTTGAGATGGTTTGTTATGCAACTATAATTACATGTCACAAGAAATATATTTTTTGAGAAAATAAGCAATAATAATTTAAGTTCTCTTATGGCTATTTAAATACAAAAGTAGAATAGTTGATGGCCAAAAAAATCTTAAAATGATAAGCAAAAAATGTGTTAAGCGCTTGCCAATTGCATTTCTGTGAGAAGAGTAAGAGATGATATTATGGTTAAAGCCAATAAATGGAAGTCTTTCCTATCAACAAGGCATAGTAATTAGTGTGCAGCTTTACTCCAGACACTGAGTCAACTAGTTCAGCAAGAATCACTGGAATATTTAGTAGGCTTGTAATATTAATTTTAATGGGATATTTGAGGTTTAAAGAAAGAGATAAAAATCAAGGTAAAATGCCTTAAACATTGAAAGAGGAGGTGATGGAGAAGAGCCTGTTTGCCCTGAACAGCTGGTAACTCAAAGGGATTATCACTGGAAAACAGTTTGCCAGTCATGAGTTCCACAGACCCAGACAATTACTTCTGGGAGTTTGTTCATTTGTTTGTTTTGTTTTCTTTTATTACCACTATAGACTCCAGCCATTGCTACTATGTGCAGTTGGGCATCGGGGTGTAATGATGGGGTTTTAAAGCTTTCCTAGACATATCTGACATTAAATACTGCAGGCTAAGATAGAAAACTCATGGAAAAAGGCAAACCATTTCTCCACTCCTAATGTCACTCTGAATTATGTTACTACTTAATCAAGATACTGGAAACTAGCTGATGGTTAAAAAGTAAGAAGATAAAGTGCGTTTTCTCTCTACAGATTTCTGCCAGGAAACATACTATGAATGTTAAATGCACTGTGTCGCAGAGTATGTGTTTATATTCCTTGGAAGAATCGGTTAACAATGTTTTCAATGTTTTGTTTTGTTTGTATGTGGGAGAGACCCAGTCATTTTATTTTGCAGAGATATATGAGATTAGTTCCAATCAGTTCTGTTTCAATGTAGGGCAGCTGTTGAATGAGATACTTTTAATAAAACTCCTCTTACACCAGACAAATTTCTACCCAGTAATTTAAAAGTGCACTATGTCACAGTGTGAAATACAAAACTGCTTTTATGCTATCATTATGTTATCGAAGGATTATATGTGCTTATGCACAAGGGCTGAAAATATTATTTAAAATATAAATATGTAATTAGTGATAAAATAAATTTTCACATTTTCTTGGGCTCATCCATATTTCCTTAAAAATATTTTTTAATAGACCAATAAAGAGAACACAAGCAAATAGAAGGATTGAAATAATAAAACAGAGCAGAAATCAATGAAATAGAAGCCCAAAAATATTCAAAGGATCAATAAAACGAAGGACCCATTCTCTGAAAGAATAAACAAAACTGACAAACCATTACCTTTACTTATAAAGAAAGAGAGACAAGACTAATAAACTGAATCAGAAATGAAATGATAGATGTTACAGATGCCACATAAATTCAAAGAATCATCAGGGATTACTATTGAAGTCATCAGAGGTTACTAGAAAAATTATAACGTTTTTGCACTGCAAAATAAATGATGAAAATAATAAAAAATAGTGGGAAATGTTCACTGGGAAAGGGACTGGTGTTGGAACATTGTATTACTGAAATCCAATCATGAACAACTTTGTAATTGCGTATCTTACTGTGATTCAATTAAAATTATAAATAAAAATTAAAATAAAGAAACCCCACAGACTGGAATAAGATATTTTTCCACCACTTATTTGAGAACTGGTTGGTATCCAAGATATATAAAGTTCTAATATAATTTATAAAGAATAAAACTCCCTTTAAAATTGTGAAGAGACTCATAAATAAATCTCAGAAAAGATCAACAAGCTGCAGAGATGCCTCCGGACCTCACAACAGGTTGAGCCTCACCCAGGGCACCGAAAAATGAGGCAGGTTAACCCACCACCTGTCCACCCATTGCCCCGATAGTCAAAAGCCAAAAGTTCTCCATAATCCACCTCTGCCATGCTCATGGCCGGACCCCACAAGATCCACACGAGCCTCATCCAGGAATAAATCTATTGAAAAACTCAGGTGTGCAGGTTTTGTGACTGAAATCTCCAGGCTTTCACAAAATCAGTGAAGGGCGACCTTCCCCCACCCCCTGTTCATCTGGGAGTCTGGCAGTCATATGTACAAACTCCCTCTGACAACATATAAATTCATTAATGGTCATGATCTAGAGACTAATATATAAATCTTGAAAGAGATTAACAAGTTGCAGACATGCTTCTAGGCCGCAAAGTCACCATCTAGTTAAAAAAATTAGCTTCAGCTGTATCACCCCATTTATAATTTTAGAATTCCTGGAGCACATGGTTGCATTTATGTGACATTGCATACTCTACACCAATGATGTATCAGAAGTTACATACCACATAGGATGGGGTGTAAAGTAGAAGGCAACAATTCTCGATTAAGAAAATATTCCTGTTATTCGTCGATTGCCTCGAGCAGGCCCCAGTAACGTCTCTTTTATCCTAGCCCTGAGATTATATTCAAGGCTGTTTAGGAGAAAGAGACCCTTCATTGTTACTGGTATCTGGCATATTTGGTACGCCACGGGGAGTTTGCCAGACTCTGCCCTGTGGGCAGGCTACATTCGATAGCCTGCAAGGTTTCCCGTGTTGAGTCAAATTAAGCCGCAGGCTCCACTCCTGCGTACTAATAATAATACTAGTACTAATAATAATAGTGTACTAATACTAGTACTAATAATAATAGTGTAATAATAGTACTAATAATAATAATACTAATAATAATAGTACTAATAATAATAGTGTACTACTAATAATAGTACTAATAATAATAGTACTAATAATAATAGTACTAATAATAATAATACTACTAATAATAGTACTAATAATAATAGTGTACTAATACTAGTACTAATAATAATAGTGTAATAATACTAGTACTAATAATAATAGTGTACTAATATTTTAGTGTACTAAAATATTAGTACACTAGCCTCATTCTGTAACAATATGTTAGTAACATCTCATACAAGGGCTTAATGGCTCCAGGGTGAGATACAACAATCTTCACACACTTTCTTCTAAGGAAATATTTTTTGATCATTTTTAGCAAATTATTCATAACAAATAATGAAAAATAAATTATTTAGGACCTGCTCTTGGCCTGCAGTCTTGGGTGGTGTTTGGAAAAATTGGAAATAATGGTGGTGGGAAAATGTAATGGTGGTGGGATTGGTGTTGGAATATTGAATGTGATAAATCATCATGAACAACATTATAAAAGTAAATTTAAATTTAAAAAAATATTGTTTACGTATTTTAAAAAATTCTCTGCGTCATGATCAGCGGGGAAATGAAAATTAAAACAAATACCAATGTTGGTGTGAGTGTGGAAAAATGAACCCGCATTCACTGCTCATGGGAATGTCAACTGGTTCACTATTTGGGAAAACAATATGGACACTTCTCATGAAAAAGTGTGCTTCTATATGACTCAGCAATTCTATTTCTTGACTTCTTGATGCCAAGACCAAAACTTCTATTCAGAAAAGACAATCACTTTCTTATGTTCATTGCTGCACTGTTCATAATAGCCAGAATAGGAAACAATCCAAGTGCCCAAGAAAAGATGACTATAAAAAGAAACTCAGTTCATAAACTCTGTGGAAATTTGTTTTCCTAACCAAAAACCCTAAGGATGGGAGAGGCCCCTAGATAAGATAGTTTATGTATTAGAATGCAAAAGGTTTGCAGAAATACACCAGGAAAAAATAATATAGTAAGAAAGAAAAAAATAGACAACAAAGGCCTGCTACAAAAAAGTGCCAGAAAAGAATAGAATAAGACTGTTTAGGGTCTTTTAGGTGCAGGGACAACAAGGACATGAATAGAATATGAAACTACCAGGTCATTATAATTTTAAGAGTGCCTGCTGATTCACCATGTGAAATATTCTGGTACTTATCCTCATGTACCTAGTGTATATTAATGTTGCTGTCAAATGAAACTATGGCATCTTTGATAGGGGAGCAATGGGCTACTGAATAAATGGCCAATCTTTGAGACTGACTGCTCACCCTGCGACTGCTCAAGGGACCCTAAAGCTTGGACAACTCATGTGTTGTTCATTTGCCTCCTGTTCGTATGCCTCATTCTCTGAGAATATATAATGGAATGTTGCTGAACTTAAAAAAGAGGTGAGGGATCTGCACGGGATGGGGAACTGAGGCACATCTCGCAGAAACAAACCTGAACGGCTCCAGGCACTCTCTCCTCATTCAAATAGGTACTGCCTGGTGCCCACTGCCAGGGACGCTTCCCAGAGCCGCGGTCACTAATGTGACCGCAAATTATTCTCCCACTACATATCCCATAGGAACTATATATTACCCTATTAGATGGAACCTTCTCTAGGTTGGCTCAACCACTAGAAACACACTAGCCAATAACTCATAAGCCTATCTCAACTCACACTGCATATCAAGCAGAATAGTAACAGTGAACGTAAAGAACTAAACCACACTGGTCACAATGGTAAAGCAACGCAAAAGCCCACCAAACTTTCTTATTGAAGAGGCTAGCCCAGAAGACACCAACAGTACTGTAGTATTAGACAACCTCTCTGAAAAGGAATTCAGAAGGGACCTACTTAGGATGCTTAGGGAACTAAAAGAAATAATGGAAAGCAATACCAATAAAAGACAAGAGGATTTGAAGGCAGAAATGAGGAAAAAGCGATCAGAAATGTCAGACCTGAAAAACCTGGTAGGCAAATTGAAAAACTCAGTGGAATTCCTCAGCAGCAGAGTAACAGCAGCTGAGAACAGAATCAGTGAGCTTGAAGATGAAGTCCAAATACTCTCCAGAAAAGAGCAGAAGATGAAAAAGAGACTCATAATTCGGGAACAGATGGAAAGAGAAGATCGTGATGAAACCAAGAGGGGTAACATAAGAATTATTGTAGCCCCAGAGGGACAGGAAGAAAACCTAGATGAAGAAGAAACTGTCAAAGACATCATTGCTATGACATTTCCAGAGCTGAAGAAAACTTGTGACCACATTCAGGAGGCCTGAAGGGTACCAGCTAGAAGAAATCCGAATAAAAATACCCCAAGACACATCCTGATCAAAATGACCAAAACCTTCACGTTCACGGTCACGGTCCTCCCGTTGTTCATCGATTTGTTCGAGCGGGCCCAGTAACGTCTCTATTGTGAGACTTGTTGTTACTGTGTTTGGCATATTGAATACGTCACGGGTAGCTTACCAGGCTCTGCCGTGCGGGCGAGATACTCTCGGTAGCTTGCTGGGCTCTCCGAGAGGGGCGGAGGAATCGAACTCGGGTCAGCCATATTGGCTGCGTGCAAGGCAAATGCCCTACCGCTGTGCTATATCTCCAAAACCTTAGATAGAGAAAAAATTCTGAAAGCAGCAAGATCGAAGACAGAAATCTCCTACAAAGGAGCATTCTTAAATTCACAGCTGATTTGCCTGATGAAACCCTCATGGCCCGAAAACAGTGGTGGGACATAGTAAAAAAACTCAATGAAATAAATGCCTCACCAAAAATACTTTACGCAGCGAGACTCTCATTCATAACAGAAGGAACAACACACAGTTTTACAGACAAACAACAGCTCAAGAAGTTCATAGACTCAAAACCATGATTACAAGAACAAATAAATGGACTACTTTAAGGCAAGAAAGGCCCCTCACATACACCAAATTTCAACATAAAAATGGGGCAAAACCCCATAACAATAATCTCTCTCAATGTCAATGGGCTAAACACACCAATTAAAAGAAACAGAGTGGCAGGATGAATTAGAAAATTGAGCTCAGCATTCTGCTGCCTGCAAAAAACACATCTCAATAATCAAAGCAAACACAGACTCAGAGTCCAAGGCTGGAAAACAATCCTACAGGAAAACAGCTCCCATAAAAAATCTGGGGTAGCCATCTTAATATCAGACCACATCGATTTCAGAGTGAAGAAGGTCACAAGAGACAGTGAAGGCCATTTCTTACTGATCAAAGGCTCTGTACAACAGGAAGAACTTACAATGCTAATTGTATATACACCTAATGAGGGACCAGCAAAGTACTTAAAACAACTACTCACAGATTTGAAGAAAGATATCAATAGCAAGACAATACTAGTGTGAGACTTCAACACCACTTTATCAACTCTTGATAGATTAACCAGACTCAAGCTTAGCAAGGACAGACTTCATCTGAGGGGAACAATGGAAGAAAGGGAAGTAGTAGGTAAACACAGGACAGTTCATCCTCAAAAAGCTGAATACACAATCTTCTCAAGCGTTCATGGAACATTCTCCAAGATAGACTACATGCTGAGCCAAAAAACATACCTCCATAAAATTAAGAAGATAGAGAATGTATCAACAAACTTCTCAGACCATAATGTGCTGAAATTAGCAGTAAATCACACACAAAAACAGAAAATTAAATCAAACACCTGGAAATTAAACAGTTCACTATTTAACAACGAGGGACTTAGAAAGGAAATCAAAGAGGAAATCAAAAGATTCCTAGAAACAAATGAAAATGAGGACACGAGTTATCAAAATTTATGGGACACAGCAAAGGCTGTGTTAAGAGGAAAGTTTGTAGCTCTGCAAGCATTCCTCAGAAAGAAGGAGCGAACCCACATAAATAACCTAACCTCACAGCATAAGAGCTTGGAGAAGGACCAACAAAAGGAGCACAACCTGAACAGGAGGAAGGAAATAATAAAACTCAGCGCAGAGATTAACGAGATGGAAACCCAAAAAATGATTCGAAAGATCAATGAAACCAAGAGCTGGTTCTTCGAGAAAATTAACAAGATCGATAAAGCTCTAGCAAAACTCACAAAGAAAGGGAGAGAGAAAACTTTAATAAACTGAATCAGAAATGAAAAGGGGGTCATTACAACATAAACTACAGAAATTCAAAGGATCCTCAGGGAGTACTTTGAGAAGCTTTATGCCACGGAACATCAAAACCTCAAGGAAATGGATAAATTTCTAGACTCCTACTGACTCCCAAGGCTGAACAAAGAAGAACTGGCATACCTGAACAGACCTATCACCATCAAGGAAATTGAAATTGTAATAAAAAGTATCCCCAAGCACAAAAGTACTGGACCGGATGGATTCGCTAGTGAATTCTTCCAAATCTTTAAAGAGGACTTACTCCCAATCCTCTTTAAGCTTTTCCACGAAATTGAAATATCAAAAACACTTCCTAAGAGTTTGTACGAAGCAAATATTACCCTGATACCAAAAGCAGACAGAGATACCACAAATTAAAGAGAACTACAGGCTGATATCTCTGATGAACGGAGATGCAAAGATCCTCAACAAACTACTAACAAATAGAATCCAACTACTCATCAAAAATATCATACACCATGACCAAGTAGGATTCATCCCAGGGATGCAAGGATGGCTTAACGTTCAAAAATCAACCAACATAATCCATCATATCAACAAAAAAAAGATAAACACCATATGATCATATCAAATAGATGCAGAGAAATCATTTGACAAGATCCAGTACCACTTTATGATGAAAACCCTAGCCAAAATGGGTATAGAGGGGACTTTCCTCAACATAGTTAAAGTCATCTAGCACAAGCCTACAGCAAGCATCATCCTCAATAGGGAAAAACTGAGAGCCTTCCCTCTAAAATCAGGGATGAGACAAGAATGCCCACTCTCTCCACTGCTGTTCAATATAGTACTGGAAGTACTTGCAATAGCTATTAGGCAAGAAAAAAATATTAAGGGAATTCAGGTAGGAAAGGAAGAAATCAAGCTCTCACTATTCGCAGATGATATGATACTATACTTAGAGAACCCTATAACCTTCACCAAGAAACTCCTAGAAACAAAAGACTTGTATAGTAAAGTTGCAGGCATAAAATCAATACCCAAAAGTCCATGGCTTTCTTATACACAAACAGTGAGAGAGAAGAAAGTGACATGAAAAAAATCACGTTCACAATTGTACCCCAGAAAATCAAGTACTTAAGAATCAGCTTAACTAAGGAAGTAAAGGACCTGTACAAAAAAAACTACAAAATGCTACTTCAGGAAATAAAAGAGGACATGAAAAAATGGAAAGATATCCCCTGCTCATGGGTCGGGAGAGTTAACATTGTTAAAATGCAATACTTGCCAAAGCATTGTACAAATTCAATGCAATCCCTATAAGGATACCCATAACATTCTTCAAAGAAATGGAGAAAACACTCCTGAAATTCATATGGAACAATAAGCCCCCACGAATAGCTAAAGCAATTCTTGGGAAAAAGAAAATGGGAAGAATCAAGCTCCCTAACTTCAAACTCTATTACAAAGTAGTAATAATTAAAACAGCATAGTATTGGAACAAAGGCAGAGTTGAAGGCCAATGGAACAGGGTTGAATATACTGACATCTCCCCCCAAACATATGATCATCTAATCGGTGACAAGGGGCAAGAAATGTGAAGTGGAGTAAGGAAAGTCTCTTTAACAAATAGTGCTGTCAAAACTGGATGGCTACATGCAAAAAAATGGGTTCAGAACTTTGCCTAACACCATGTATAAAAGTAAGATCAAAATGGATTAAAGACCTCAACGTCAGACCAGAACCCATAAGGTACATTGAAGACAAAGTTGGCAAAAACCATACACGACGTTGAATCAAATGGTATCTTTAAAGATGTCACGCCACTGGCCTAGCAAGTGAAAACAGAGATAGAAAAATGGGACTTTCTTAAACTAAGAAGCTTCTGCACTTCCAAAGAATCAGTGACCAGAATACAAAGACAGTCTACAGAATGGGAAAGGATATTCGCCGAATACACATATGACAAGGGATTGATATCAAGGATATATAAAGTACTGGTTGAACTCCACAAGAAGAAAACATCCAACCCCATCAAAAATGTGGCAATGAAATGAACAGAAACTTTCTCAAAGAAAAAATCCTAATGGCAAAAAAACACATGAGAAAATGCTCTACATCACTAATCATCAGGGAGATGCAGATCAAAACCACAATGAATTACCATGTCATACCTCAGAGACTGGCCCACATCCAAAAAAAAAAAAAAGCAAGCAATTCTGGCGCGGAAGTGGTGAGAAAGGGATACTCCTTCACTGTTGGTGGGTATGCTGACTGGTTTAGCCCTTTTGGAAAACAGTATGGACGATTCTCAAAAAATTAGAAATTGAGCTCCCATATGACCCAGCAATACCATTCCTGAGAATATATCCCAGAGAGGCAAAAAATGTATAGTCAAAGTGACATCTGCACTTGTTTGTTCATTGCAGCACTCTTTACAATACCCAGAATCTGGAAAAAACCTGAGTGCCCAAGAACAGATGACTGATTAAAGAAACTTTGGTACATCTATACAATGGAGTAATATGGAGCTGTTAGAAAAGATGAAGTCATGAAATTTACATACAAGTGGTACTACATGGAAAGTATCATGCTAAGCGAAATGAGTCAGAAAGAGAGGGATAGACATAAAAATATTGCATTCATCTGGGGGACATAAAGTAACAAAATATGAGATTAATACCCAAGAATAGCCGGGATCAGTACCAGGAGGATTACTCCATGGCTTAGAGGCCAGCCGGGCATTCTAGGGGAAAGGGCAGCTCAGATAGAGAAGGGAGCGCCAAATAAAGGGTGTTTGGAGGATCTTCTCAGGAGGGGAGATGCATATTGAAAGTATACCATGGACTGAATATGACTGCCACTCAATGCCTCTTTTGCAGACCACAACACCCAAAAGGAGAGAGAGAACAAAAGGGAATGCCCTGCCACAGAGGCAGGGTGGGATGGGGGGGATGGGTGTCGGAGGGATAATGGGATCCATGGTGGTGGAAATGGGCACTGGTGGAGGGATTGGTATTTGATCATTGTATAATCGAAACCCAAGCACAAAAATTTGTAAATCTACAACTGTACCTCATGGTGTTTCACTAATGAATTTTTTTAAAAAAATAATGCACTTACCTTCATAACATTTCATATTAAATAAGATAATGTTGATAAATGAAACTGTCAAAAAACTTGAAAGCAGATACTCAGTAAATGTGAACATCTTTCTTTTAAACTCTGCATTTCTCAGGGCTGTAATAATAAACCTGAGTTGGTTAAAATATCCTTATAACGACAAACTGTGCATAAATGAAAGCATCTGTCACCAATATTTCATAGATCATATTTCTTGGGATAAGTTTTTCTGTACAATTATTAAAAAAGAAGAGGTAAAATCATGCAATTTACTGCTACAATGATAAAAGTGGACGATATTATGCTGAGTAATGTTACTCATAAGTAGAGCAAAAGATGCAGAATGATCTCTCATATGTGGACTATGAAAAAGCTTAGTAAGAGAATAAAAAATGTCCTAAAACAACATAATCTGAAAACTGGACTATCGAACTGAGTTTACCATAGCAAGGAGACAAGAAAGGGAGTATGGGAGGACCATTGGACAACAGCAGAGGAAAATGGTCACTCTAAAGGTATAGCATTGAGATGGTGATGCATGAAATCATGTCATTAACTGTACTGTAAATCATGACAAAAAAAACCCTAAAAGTTTTTATAAACTAAAATGCTTTATCACTGTATCACTGTCATTACTGTCATCCCATTGTTTATCGATTTACTTGAGCGAGTGCCAGTAACATCTCCATTCATCTCAGCACTGAGATTTTAAAGCCTCTCCTTACTCGCCTTTCCCAAAGCTGCCATATTGGAAACTCTTTCAGGGTCAGGGGAATGAGAACCATTATTGTTACTGTTTTTGCCCTATCAAATACACCACGATAGCTTGCCAGGCTCTGCAGGCTCAACGTGAATGAGAAGATACCAGTATCAAGTAATGAATCGAGGTACTTGGTCTCACAACACAATTAATTTTGAATTAAGTTTTGAACACTGTATTCAGAAACACCAAAGCCAAATTTTTCTCAAACTCCATAGATATATGACCCCATAAGGGATTGCAATCTATTATTTAAGAAGTTCAGGCTTATGCTTGCTCTTCAAGACTGCGTTCCCCCTTAAAAACATACATATCTTGCTGCTTATAAAATAAAAATTTCTGAAAAATTGAAGACAAAACTACTACCACATGATGCAGACTCAAGAACACGAAATTACTAATTTTAAAAAACATATGCAGGCCCCTAACACTACTCCGATCTTCTTCCCCACCCAAGTCAGTCTGCCCACCAGTATTCGAACCTGGGACTTGGCTTTTGCCGTGCACAGCCCCAGGCGTCCTCTAGGACCCTGGGGCAAAAGAAGACATGAGCCTCTTCCTCTTCGCCCCCAACTCGGCTCTGGTCTTCTTCTCCACCCAGCCTTTACTGCCCCCACACCAGGTTCCCTTGGCGGCATGGCTGAAGGGGGCATGACTTCCTTAAAAGTGGGAGTGGTCTGATTTTAGGCTGACACCGCAGGTAGTTAGTGTAACATCATAGTTCCTATACCTACACACCAACATGAAGAAACAACACAAATCCCCAAAACATGGGGAGGATGATGAAAAGAGTCCAGAAGGCTCAGTAGGTGCTACTCGCCTAAGGGACCTCTTTGAGAAAGAATTCAGATATGAAGTCATGAAGATGTTCGATGAACTCAATGAAACAGTCAGACAGATATCCAGTAAATTGAAAGAGGACATGAAAGAAATAATGGATCACATAATCGAGAAAATCCAGGAAGAAATGAGAGCAGAAATTGGAAAGCTACACACAAATGTCATGAATCAAGATTCCATACCACTGCAGCACTGTCCTCCAGTTGTTCATCAATTTGCTCAAGCAGGCACTAGTGACGTCTCACAACAAATTGTGAGACTTGTTACTGTTTTTGTCATATAGAATATGTGATGGGTAGCTTGCCGGACTTTTGCCGTGCAGGTGAGATACTCTTGGTAGCTTGCTGGGCTCTCCGAGAGGGGGGGAGGAATCGAACTCGGGCCAGCCATGTTGACAGCAGATTCCATAGATGAAATAAAAAAACTTAGTCTGTGCCCTCAAACGTATAATGACCACAGCTGAAGACAGAATCAGTGAGCTGGAAGATCAGCTGCACCAAGCCAACAGGCAATGACAAACAATGGCAAGAGACCTCAAAACAGCTCAAGAGCAGATCAGAGTCCTAGGAGATGATTCCAAGAGGAAGAACATCAGAATCATAAGAGTGCCAGAAGCTCAGGGAAACAATCCCAATGAAAAAGTCACAGTTAAACAAATCATTGCTGAAAAAAATCCCAGAGCTTGACAATTCAGCCATTCAGATTCAAGGAGCCCGAAGGGTGCCAGCTAAAAGAGATCCTAACAAAAACACTCCAAGACATATCATAGTTAGAATGATCAATGCTGCCAATAGAGACACAATACTGCAAGCAGCAAGGCCAAAGAAGGAAATCACATACAAAGGAGCCCCTTACATTCACAGCAGATCTATCAGAGGAAACCCTCCAAGCCTGAAGGAACTGGCGAGATAGAGTGAAAAAACTCACTGAAATGAATGCTTCACCAAGAATACTCTATCCGGCTAAACTCTCACTCAAAGTCGAAGGAACGGTACACTATTTTCTAGATAAAAAGCAGCTCAGGAACTTCATAGACTCAAAACCAAACCTAAAACAAGGGATAAAGGGGCTACTTTAAGACAAGACAAACCCTACAACCACAGCTGGCCCTTACAAAAACATGGCATAAAACCCCATAATCTCTCTCAATGTCAACAGTCTAAATTCACCATTTAAGGGACACAGAGTGGAAAAATGGATTTAGAGACAGCTCCCAACATTCTGCTGCCTACAAGAAACTCATCTCAACAGTCAGAGCAAACACAGACTCAAAGTTAAAGGATTAAAAACAATCCTGCAAGCAAGCAGCTCCCTCAAAAAGCTGGGGTAGCCATACTAGTATCCGACAACATCAATTTCACATTGAAAAATATTAGAAGGGACAGTGAAGGCTATTTTCTCTTCATCAAGGGATACATACAACACGAAGAAATCACACTCTTAAATGTATACACACCTAAAGAGGGAACAGCTAAATATTTAAAATCACTGCAAACAGATTTTAAGTAGGACATTGCTAGCAACACAATAGTAGTTGAAGACTTCAACATCACCTTATCACCTCTGGATATATCAACAAGAACAAAACTCAGCAAAGAATCATTGGCTTTGAAAGAAGAAATAGAAGTTAAAGGACATATAGACCTATATAGGGCTTTACACCCCAAAAAGAAAGAATACACATTCTTCTCCAGTGTGCACAGAACATTTTACAAAATAGACCATGTGCTAGGCCACGAAACATACCTCAATCGAATTAGGAAGATAGAAATAGTATCAACCATCTTTTCAGAACACAATGCACTGAGGATAGAAGTGAATCACACACAGACACGGAGAACCAAATCAAACACCTGGAAATTAAACAACTCAATGCTGAACAACGAGTAGGTCAGGAAGGAAGTCAAGGAAGAAATCAAAAGATACCTGGAAACAGGTAAGAATGAAGACAAGAGCTACCAGAACTTATGGGATGCAGCGAAAGCCATATTAAGGGGAAAATTTATAGCTCTGCAAGCATTTCTCAGGACGGAAGAAAGAATGCACTTAAACAACTTGACTTCACAGCTCAAGACCTTAGAAAAGGACCAACAGAAAGAACCCAAATCAGGCAGAAGGAAAGAGATCATAAAACTTAGAGCAGAAATCAATGACATGGAAACCAAAGAATCCGAAAAATCAATAAAACCAAGAGCTGGTTCTTCGAGAAAATAAACAAGATAGATAAACCACTAACACAAGAAAACAGAGAGAGAACCCTAATAAACCGAATTAGAAATGAGAAGGGGTATATCACAACAGAAACCAAAGAAATTCAAAAGATCATCATAGACTATATGAAAGTCTGTATGCCAGGAAACAAGAGAATCTAGAAGAAATGGATAAATTCCTGGATTCTTATAATAACCCAAGGCTGAATCAAGACGATCCAGAGTACTGAATAGACCTATTAACACCAAGGAAATTGAAACTGTGATCAAAAGTCTTCCCAAAAACAAAGCCCAAGTCCAGATTGATTCACTAGCGAATTTTTCCAAACATTTAAAGAGGGCCTACTGCCAGTTCTTCTCAAGCTTTTCCAGGAAATTGAAAAAACAGAAACTCTCCCAAACAGTTTCTATGAAACCCATAACTCTCTAATACCAAAAGGAAACAAAGACATCACGGAAAAGAAAACTACAGGCCGATATCCCTGATGAATACGGATGCGAAGATTCTCAACAAGATACTAGCAAATAAAATTCAACTACTCATCAAAAAGATCATACAACATGACCAAGTGTGATTCATACCGGGGATGCAAGGATGGTTTAACACTTGGAAACCAATCAAAAATAAATATCGTATCAATAAAAAAGATAAAAATCATATGATCATGTCATTAGATGCAGAGAAAGCAGTTGACAAGATCCAGCACCCGTTTATGATAAAAACCCTCCCCAAAATAGGGATAGAGGGGACTTCCAATATAGTTATAGCCATCTATCACAAGCCTACAGCAAGCATCATCCTCAGTGGGGAAAAACTGAGAGCCTTCCCCCTAAGAGCAGGGATAAGACAAGGATGTCCACTCTCCCCACTGCTGTTCATTTTCCAAAACAGACCATGTGCTAAGACACAAAACATACCTCAATAAAATCAGGAAAATAGAAATAGTATCAACAATCTTTTCAGAACACGATGCACTGAGAGTAGAAGTGAATCACACACAGACATGGAAAACCAAGTCAAACACCTGGAAACTACACAATGAAGTACTATGCAGCTGTTAGAAAAGATCAAGTCATGTAATTTATATACAAGTGGTAACACATGGAAAGTGTCATTCTAAACGAAGTGAGTCAGAAAGAAAGGAACAGACATAGAAAGATCACATTCATCTGGGGAACATACAGTAACAAAATAGGAGACTAACACCCCAGAATAGCCAAGAGATTTGCTCCATAGCTTGGAGGCTATCTGCACACTCTAGGGGAAAAGGCAACTCAGATAGAGAAGGGAGCACCAAATAAAGGGTGCTGGGAGGATCCTCCCAGGATGGGATTTCTGTGCTGAGAGTGGACTGTGGACTGAATATGATTTCCACTCAATGCCTCTGTTGCAAACCACAGCACCCAAAAGGAGAGAGAGAACAAAAGGGAATGCCCTGCCACAGAGGCAGGGTGGGATGGGGGTGGGGATGGGGGGTGGGAGTGATACTGGGATAAGTGGTGGTGTAGAATGGGCACTGGTGGAGGGATGTGTGTTCAATCATTGTATAACTGAAACTCAAGCACAAAACTTGTAAGTATACAACTGTACCTCATGGTGTTTCACTAATAAAAATTTAAAAAAACATGCATATCTGTTTATATTGCACAATTAACTATAATTACCAAGATTTGGAAACAAACCAGATGCCCCCCAAAGAAGAATACAAAGAAATTATAGTGGATATACTTAGTTATAAGAAATCTTTAGTTATAAGAAATCATTCATTTTTGCTAAAATTTGATAGTGTAGGACATCATATTAAACAAAGTGCAACAGAGGAATTCTGTAGTGTATAAAATGATCAAACATGGGACTAGTGATCAAACAAAATAAAGTGATCCAACAAAGGCCAATTAGAACAAAGCCTAACATTCTACCAACAGAAGTGAGTCCCCCATGCTGGTGTGAACGTCCCAGTGACAAATAAATGGCCAGTCTGTAAGACCATGATTGCTCAGGGGACCCTAAAGCTTGGAAAACCCATGTGTGTTCATTTGTCTTCTGTTTGTTTGTCTCATTCTCTGCAAATACAAAACAGAACACTGCTGAGCTCTAAGAAGAGATGAAATCATGCAATTTGCTGCTATAAGGATAAAATTGTGCAATATTATGCCGAATAATGTTAGTTGTAAGTAGAGCAAAAGATGCATAATGATCTTTTCAGTATCAGTAACCAACAAGGTGGATGGTTATTGGTTACTCTGTTGATAGGTTTTGAAGAGTAATGTTGTATTCCTAATCCACAAATAGAAGCACTAGTACAAATCATGATATGTCAAAAATAAAAATAACTTTCAAGAATATAAAAATAAGTAACAAAAGTAACACCAATATTAACTCTTAAATATCTATTAAACACTTCGTGCAGACTCAGACTTAATACATCAAATTTCCAATTTAAGACACATTTAAAGATTTGGTATAAACCTCTTCTGGGAATTCACATGTCTTTATACTATAATGAAGCAGATAAAGAACTCTTGAAAATCTAAGGCACTTCAATATGTGCTACATTGTGTTTCTCAAAGCACTTGCTTCATCTAAGCCTCTAAAAAGTAATGAATATGCAAGATTAAGTGAATAGATATGTAAATTTTACAAATTAGGTGAGCAGTTTGATGAGGACACTATTTTTTAAACTAAAAATTTCTGCTGCCTCAATATAATAATATTCCCTCTAGGGCCCAGCAGTAGCATATAAAAATGATTAACAGGATGAAATGATATACTATAAGTGGAGAGTTTTTATTAGAAGAATAAAGAATTTCTATAATTACTGGTACTGATATTGTATTAGTATATAAACAGTTACACCTTCTTTCTGAGTCATGTCATATTCAAGTTCCTTATTTTTTTCTGAATTTTCTGTGAGACTGAGTAATAATGTATATAACTTAGTCAACTCTTTGTAAAAAGAAAATTTGTTGCTTTACAATAGCTACTAAGTCTGAGAATGTAATAATCCTCACCATATTCTGTGTATGATATACAAATAAGCCTCAGAAAACTCACCCAAGATCAAACAGTAAATGGTGATTCTCTTTAATGTAGTAAGGCATACCAGGTAACTGGACTCACCTGATTTTTTAAGCCAAATTATCATTTTAAAGTCTATCTACATTAGAGGCTAGAATAATAGTACAGCGGGTCGGGAGTTTGTCTTGAAACCGCTGACCCAGATTCAATCTCTGGCATCCCATACCGTCCCCCAAGCACTGTCAGGAATAATTCCAGAGTGCAGAGCCATGAATAACCCCTGAGCATCGCTGGCGTGTGACCCAAAAGTCAAAATAGAATAAAGTCTATCTGCTTTAAAGCTGGTCATTGTCTTGAGAGTATTGAGCTAACTTGGGTTTCTAAAGCCCTCCAGAAACAAGAAACAAGAGACAAAGCCTCAGGACTGAACCCCACAGGAAGTTTCATAGAATAAACTCCTTTCCAAAGGCTGGGGCAACAGGGCCTATTATTCACTAGAGGAGTAAAAGGAGTCAAAGATAAAGTTATAAGAATAAGAGTTTACAATTAAAAACTATAGTGCATGCAAAGAAACAAAGAGTGAAAGCTAATAGAAAAAAAACAGAATCAGACCTCGAAGTCATCTAATATTTATATAATTCCCAAATATAAACTAAGAAATAAATGTGATTATTATATTTAATGATAGAAAATATTAATGAAATATCAAAAGGCTGAAACAAAGACTAGTAAAATAAAATGCTTTTTTAAAACTTCTAGGAAAGAGAACCTGATAGCTAAAATTTAAAAACAGTGTATCAAGACATAGGCAGGGGTCACACCCACCAACTGGCCCCCTGGCACTGTGTAATCCCATCAACGGCCAAGACTCAGAGACTATAAAACCCAGCCCCCAGAACCACGTGGCCACATTTGCGGCCATGTATCATCTTATTATGACGTCTTATTATCTCATTCCTACTTTGGACAAACTGGCAGGCTACCGAATGTAACCTGCCCACACGGCAGAGTCTGGCAAACTCCCCATGGCATACCCAATATGCCAGATACCAGTAACAATGATGGGACTCATTCTCCTATATTCGCCTTGAATATAGCACTTTCTTAAAAATTTTAGGGCTAGTATGAAGGAGACATTACCGGGGCCTGCTCAAGGCAATCGACAAATAACAGGATGGTCGTGATTCGTATCAAGACATGTTATAAAACTAAAGCTGCAAGCATAGTGGTATAGCAGCAGAAAGTTAAAAAAATTGTACAATAGAGGTCCCAGAAAGTATCAATACTTCACATATCCAAACAAGGAACACCATGCTTTTAATGTAAAAAACACCAGATGTTTAAATATTTTAAATTTAAGTTGTTAAAATATTTTTATTTTTATTAAGTTGTTTAAATATTTTTATTTTATTTATATACCATGACTTACTTGATCACTTGATCACTTCCTATTAATCGTCGATTTGCTAGAGCGGGTGCCAGTAACGTCTCCATTTGTCCCTGTCGCATGCTAGTTTAGACCAATGGCGTCTGTTTGTTCTAGGAAGAAGAGCCTCAAACTGATCATTCATGGTCTTGATGAAGAAGTCTGACATTCTGGTAGGTGGGCACCACGCGGTCTTTTGATATCCCGTGGAATCCAGTCGGTAATGGCTCTAGTCCAGCGGTTATCTCTAAATCTCATTTTTTGACCAGTCCATCTGATTTTTGATGCCTTGGCAAATGAGACAGCGTCCCTGATTCTTGATCGTCGACAGAGGTCTGAACTCCGGATTCCTTCTCTCATTTGAGTGAAACGTGATATTCCAAGCATAGCTCTTTCAATTCCTCTTTGGGAGACCCGAATAGCATTCTCACCCTGTCTTCTTAGGGCCCAGGTCTCTGAGGCGTATGTTAATGCAGGAAGAACAGTGGAATCAAAGATATGTGCCTGGAGGTGGAGGTTCTTTGTCCTCTTAGCTACTGATTCGACGCTCTTGAAGGCGTTCCAAGCCGCTCTTTTCCTCCTGCGCAGCTCGGGTGCCAGGTCATTTGTCATGTTGACTTCTCAACCTAGGTACACATAACTGTTGCATTCGGAGATGGTGGTTCCATTGAGAGCGAATGGAGTGTCAGGAACGAGGCTGTTTCTCATAAACATTGTCTTTGTAAGATTCAGCTGTAGTCCAGCCTTTCCAGACTCATGGTCGATGTAGGCCAGCATTAGTGCCGCTTGGCTATTGTTTGGTGTTATTAAAACAATATCATCAGCAAAGTGGAGGTGGAGTAGTTGTTGACCATCTATCTTCACTCCCATTCCTTCCCATTCCAGTCGTCGCATGATGTTCTCGAGGATGGCACTGAAGAGTTTTGGAGAAATGGTATCACCCTGCCGAACGCCTCTCTTGATTACTTGATTATCAATGATTACTTCTTTGTAGCGATAGCACAGCAGGTAGGGTGTTCGCCTTACAAGTGGCCAACATGGCCGACCCGAGTTCGATTCCTCCGCCCCTCTCAGAGAGCCCAGCAAGCTACCGAGAGTATTCGATATGCCAAAGACAGTAACAACAAAGTCTCCAATGGAGACGTTACTGGGCCCGCTCGAGCAAATCGACGATCAACGGGAGGGCCTTTACCTTTACCTTACCTGACTTCTTTGTAGAATGATGAGATCCTGGTAATGAATCCATAATACAGCTCACAGAGGTTCCTGATGTACTGAGTTTGAATGCCCTGATGGGCTAGGGCTTCAATGACCGCTTCTGTCTCAACAGAATCAAAGGCTTTCTTTAAATCAATGAACGTTAGACAGAGCGGCATCTTGAACTCCTGAGAAACCTCAGTGAGCTTGGTTATCTTGTGAATATGGTGGATGGTGCTGAATCTTTTGCAGAACCCAGCTTGTTCGCATGATTGTCCTTCATCAAGTGTACTGCTAATCCTATTCAGGATGACTCGAGTGAAGAACTTGTAGATGACAGACAATAGACAGATCTGGTGATAGTTGCCAATGTCATGGATATCTCCCTTCTTGTACAGTAGTACAGTCCTGCTGGTTTTCCATTGGGATGAAACCTTGCATTCAGACAGGTAGCTTTTGAAGAGACAAGCCAGCGTATTGATGGGTACTGACGGCAGGTTCTTCAGGTGTTCAAGTCTGACCTTGTCTTGGGCCGGGTGCTGTTTAGTTTCTTTACTGACGAAATGGCGTGTTGGATTTCGGAAGGGAGAACATTGGGAACGAGATATCTGTCTTGTAGAATTTGGTATGTCAGCAGGTGGACATGGCTATCGAAGAGATTTGAGTAGAAGTCATGGATAATCTTCTCCATTGCCATTCTGGAGGATGTGATAGATCCATCAGGACGTCAGAGGGCAGTCATCTTGGTCTTGTAGTTGGAAAAGGACAGGTGGGCGTTTTGAATACTTTTCCCGGCTTCTGCCGCATCTACCAGCACTTCTGCTCTTCTCTCTTTGAGGTCTTCCTTGATCTCATCTCTCCACTTCTTTGCAAGCTCGGATGTTCGCTTGCAGTTGCCTGAGGCATATGCCAAACCACGTTGGCGAATAAGCTCAAGAGTTTTTGAAGACAGGTTTTTTTTGTGGCTATCTCTCTCTTGGCATTCCTCGCACAGTCATGGAGGTGCTGAAACTGTCGATTGTATTCCTCGTCAATGTTGTCAACAATGGCATCTTCCCATGTTGCTGCAATAGTGCCAAAGAGCTCCCAGTTGGTGGTCGTACTGGGAGTTCTCCTCTTAAACTTTGAAGCCCTTTCTCCCTGCTCTGTGAAGTAGAATTTTGCATGAAGGAGATGGTGGTTTGATCCCGTTTGGAATTTTGCGACAACAGCGACCATTGGTCAGGCAAAACCGTCGGTTGAATATGATGTGGTCTATTTCGTTATGGACTCATCCACCGTGAGACTCCCATGTCCAACGTTTAGATTCAGCCTTCTGGAATCTTGAGTTACCATGGATGGTCTTGGTCGACATGATGAACTCAGACAGTCTCTCACCCTCTTCGTTCCATTCTAGGCCATGGGTCCCAATGTGAAGTTCTTTAGCTGATCTTCTTGGTCCTATCTTGGCATTAAAATCACCCACGATGATCTTGTAGAAGGTGTGGTCTTCTTTATAGAACTTCTCCAGCTCCATGTATAACTTCTCAATTTTTCCTTCATTATAATTGGGTGTTGGTGCGTAGACAACGAAGATAGAACCTGCCAGCAGTGAGCCACATCTATTCAAATGTAAACGTCTGATTCAAGTTGTTAGGCATTCAAATGAATCAATGATCATGGCCAAGTTCGTGTTGACAAGGACAACGACGACTCTGACACCTCTTTTATCCCATGTTCTGAGGAACAATTCTTCTTCAGTGTCAAAAACGCTGTGATGAGATTGGTGCCTTCTTGTCTGGGTCAGACCAATGATGTCATACTTGATCTTTCACGCTCATACCATCAGTTCCTCGATGGATGCATCTGATGCTCGTGTACGTGCATTGAAATTACAGACGATCATTTTTGTCTTCCTTCATTGTAGCAGCCTAGTTCGGCCTTGAGATTTTATCAGCCTCACCTTTCTCATCCTTCTCAATTCTGCCATATTGGTGATGCCTTCAGGGTCAGGAGAATGAGACCCATTGTATTTACTGGTTTTCGCATATCGATTACACAACGGATAGCTTGCGAGGCTCTGCCGTGCATGCGGAATACTCTCGGTAACTTGCCAGGCTCTCCTAGAGAGATAGAGGCTTTTGGGGCGGCCTCTAATCGCCCTTATATGTGTTACCATGCTTCAAACTGTATTTGAACCCTATCAAATATACAGCAATTCTGGAAGATGGGTATTTAGTGTCTTATGATGTGTTGCGTGGCTGCTTAGCAGTCGCACGGGTCCGGAAAGCATCCTGGGGCATGGCGGAAGCTGGGTAGTGGAGGTAGTGGACTTACAATAATGTTAGTATTAATGTTTTAGAGGTACAATATCACTGCATCTCACCTGTCACCAGGCTGCCAACATCACCAACACCAGGCCCCACTGTCCCTAGATCCTTCTAGTCCCCCAAATCCATCTGCATTTTATAATGGTTTTGCTTTTTAATCCACCCTCTCTCTCTCTCTGCGCCTTTTAAATGGTGAAACCAGCTCTGTAACATGATTATTAAGAGATTAGGGCTTGCTAATGATCTTTTGCTATTATTCTATTTTCTATTTCTGATTTATTGGATTTTCTCATTTACAACTTTGAAGCACCTTTAGACATCTTTTGGAGGGGGTGTTTCGTGTCGGCAAGTTTTTTCACCGTATAGGCTTGTATAAAGCACTTCTTTCTCCTTTATATCTCAAAAAGACCCTTGAAGGGTACAGTATCTATGCAGGAAGTTTCTCTTTTCATATTTTGAATACGGCACCCCTACTTTAAATTTTCCCATCTACACTCTATCTGGATCATGTCTTAAACATCTGCAAGCAGCAAGTGGAATATTTCATTAGATTGTATATGATTGGTTTCTTTGGGGGCTTTCATCAGCTTCCACAGATAATGGTGTGTGCAGGAGTCTAGCCTCCTTTTGAGATTGTATTGAGGTCCCAGTTTGTGTTGTGACACCACGTGGTCCTTACTTCTTGGACTGCTTAGAGAGCACTTCACAAATCAGTACCTGTCCGAGGGGCCTGGGGGGGGGGGGGCAGGGAAAACTACATATAGGGCTTTCCTAACACAATACAGATCCATTATTTTATTTTTATTCTTATTTTCATTATCTTATTTTAATTTTAATTAAAGAAATCTTCTACTTGTCCAATTTTCTAGTCACTTAAAGAGAAGCTTTCAATAATTAAGGTAAAAGTAACTTTGTCACCATTTGAGTGATTCATAACAATAAGATGAATTGTGTTTGATGTATTTGGGGCTGGAGCGATAGCACAGTAGGAGCGTTTGCCTTGCACGCGGTCAACCCAGCCAACCCAGGTTGGTTCCTTCACCCCTCTCAAGAGAGCCTGGCAAGCTACCGAGAGTATCTCACCTGCACTGCAAAGCCTGGCAAGCTACCCGTGACATATTCGATATGCCAAACACAGTAACAAGTGTCACAATGGAGACATTACTGGGCCCGCTAGAGAAAATCGATGAAAAATGGGAGAACAGTGACAGTGACAGTGATGTATTTGATGTATTGACGATGCTGCACAGTCATCCTCAGACTATTATTAATTTAAATAACTGTTTATTTCCATGTCTCCTGTCCCCATGCCTGGCTGTCCTCGCCGAGGCCCCTTGGAGGGAAGCGGGTTGAGCTTTCCTCTCTACCCGGACCAGGGCTCCAGCAGCCGAAGAACTCCAGAACCAGCCACCACCATGCTGAGACCACTCTCCGCACACCTGAAGGTACCGTCAGAGGAACAAAGGCAAGCGGGTCCCGGGGCTAAGATCTCCAAGCCTACCAGATCGGGGCTGAGAATCCTCCACCCAGATCCTTCGAATTCCAGTAGGTGGGGGTCACACCCACCAACTGGTCCCCTGGCACGCGGTGTAATCCCATCAATGGCCAAGACTCAGAGACTATAAAAACCAGCTCCCGGAACTGCGCGGCCGCATTTCCGGCCATGCGTCATCTTATTATGACATCTTATTATCTCATTCCTACTTTGGACAAACCGGCAGGCTACCGAATGTAACCTACCCACACGGCAGAGTCTGGCAAACTCCCCGTGGCATACCCAATATGCCAAATACCAGTAACAATGATGTGTCTCATTCTCCTAAAGAACCTTGAATATAGCATTCTCTTAAAAATCTCAGAGCTAGGATGAAGGAGACATTACTGGGGCCTGCTCGAGGCAACCGACGAATAACAGGATGGTCATGATTCATGATTCGTGATTCCATGACTGAAAATAAAACATACTAAACGTTTTTATCTGATCAATTTATTTGGAAAATAATGTGGGAAGAAGAAAACTAGGGAAAACTGTTTGGATTTGCTCTTCCATCAGTCTGAGCTGCTCTGGTTAATGAAGATGCTCTCAGGACAAAGAGTGAGTGAAAGAAGCACTTGACCTCTCAAACTGCAATGACCTCATTTGGGAATTGCAAAGAGAGATTTCAAAATGCCAAATGTTTCTCTGTCAACAGTTCTTACAGCACACTGTGCATCTCAGTGGGGAAACGAAGATGCTGCATTTGGACCAAAGCTACTTTTGGTAGAAATAGATTATAATTCTTTCAAATGATTCATAAGACTTAAAATTTGTGTTGTGGTATTTTCAAGTGCTAGCAGTGTTACTATCCTCTCAGCAAATGCATGAAACTAATTCCAATGCAAAAGCATTCTGTGGCATCTAACAAGAGCTGATGAATAATATTGTGCTCTAATGGGTATAGGGTAAATATTAACCTAGATGGGGTAGGAGGGACTGTCCCAACAGCAAAAAAAAAATGCACATTAATACAATGAAAGAATTTACTTAGAAAGATAAAACAAAATAAATAACTGCATGGGTCTAAAAGAATATAAGATTCTTATTATTATGCCACATGATTAGAATCTGGGGAAAGACTGATTTTGGAATTGATAATTTAGTAGCACAATCAATAATCTGAGTATCTTGATCCACTTTTTGAGGGGAGAAGGGTAGGGGGAACGCCCAGCAGTTCTCAGGGCTTTTCCTGGCCCTGGACTCAGGAGAACTCTATGTGGGCTTGGGCAACATATGTGGCCCCAAAGATTACACCCAGGTCAGCTGCATGCGAGGCAAGTGTCCCACCCACTATAATCTCTCCAGTCCTCTCCACTTTCTACTGTCTCGAAATACTGCCTTCATTCAGAAATTTATCACATCAGAAGCATACAATATAGGTCTAAGAAATAGCTCAAAATGCTGGAGTTTGTGCTAGCATGTGGGAATGGCAGAGTTGATCCCCAGGACATGAACTCCTGAGCACTCCAGCTATGGTCTCCAAACAAAACCAAGCCAAAAATAACAGTCAAGATGACATCACTGAAGGGATTCACCCAACCACCAGCTCCTCAAAGGCCAGGAGAGGAATTAACTGCACAGTGTGGATGGGGCCGAGTGTAACCCACAGCCTCTAATAAGTGTATATCCTATCGAGATGACAAACTTAAGAAATAATGACAATGCTATGAACATATAAACTAAATTAATTATGATATATCTGAGTGTATTTTTTATTATATATATATACATATATATATATTTTGCTTTTTGGGCCATACCTGGCGATACACAGGGGTTACTCCTGGCTCTGCATTCAGGAGTTACTCCTGATGGTGCTCAGGGAAACATATGGGATGCTGGGAATCGAACCCAGGTCGGCCGCATGTAAGGAAAACGCCCTTCCCGCTGTGCTATCTCTCCAGCCCTGGAGTGTAAGTATTTTTAAAGAAGGAAAAAAATAATATAAAAGTTATAGGTGGGGGATCAAAGATATATTATATCTCTAGGCAAGTCTTGTTTTGCATGGGGCTGACCCAAATCCAATTGTTGACGCCATATATTTTCCTCTCAGCACAGACAGGCCCAAGCTTTTGTAGTTAGAGATTTATGTTAGTTGGTAACTTTAATTTTTACACATTGGTTTACAATATTTTAAAACTCAACTACTCAGCACTTTATGTTTTGTTTTATACATGATATGTATCAGAGACCTCCAAGCCTACTCAGACTGGAGTCGAGCATCTTCCACCCAGATCCTCCAAATTCCAGTAGGCGGGGGTCACACCTACCACCTGGCCCCCTGGAGCCGTGTAATCCCATCAGCGGCCAAGACTCAGAGACTATAAAATCCAGATCCCGGACGAGAACAGTGCAGTCTTCTGCCCCCGCGCCTGGGTGTTCCTTCCCGGGGCCCCTTGGAGGGGAGCGGGTTGAGCTTTCCTCCCCGCCCCGACCAGGGCTCCGGCAGCCGAAGACCTCCAGGACCAGCCACCACCATGCTGAGACCACTCTCCGCACACATGAAGGTACTGGCAGAGGGACAAAGCCATGCGGGTTCCGGGACCGAGACCTCCAAGCCTACTCGGATTGGAGTCGAGCATCTTCCACCCAGATCCTCCAAATTCCAGTAGTCGGGGGTCACACCCACCACCTGGCCCCCTGGCACCGTGTAATTCCATCAGCGGCCAAGACTCAGAGACTATAAGAGACATCAGAGACTATAAGAGACTATAAGAGACTATTATAGACTATAAGAGACTATAAGAGACATCTTATCAGGACATCTTCTATGACTTATTGTCTCATTCCTACTTTGGACAAACTTGCAGGCTATTGAATGTAGCCTGCCCACAGGGCAGAGTCTGGCAAACTCCCCATGGCGTACCAAATATGCCAAATACCAGTAACAATGATGGGTCTCATTCTCCTAAAGATCCTTGAATATAATCTCAGGGCTAGGATGAAAGAGACGTTACTGGGGCCTGCTCGAGGCAATCGACGAATAACAGGATGATGAAATAAAAAAAATGTATCAGAGTAAATATAATTAGTTGTATCATTTCAAAACATATTCTTTTCCATATCCATAATTCTGTATGGCATAAGATTATAGACTCCATTTTATCTAATATAGCATTGAACCATCTTTCAATTGTCACCCTTAAATAAAAAGTACTCCTAAATGTCAACTGTTAAAAAGTTGACAGGTCATTTCATTATTCATATAGTTTTTAAAGTGAGCAACTGTGGTCTTTGAGAGAATACACATTTTCTCCCATAAAAACTAGTTTAATAGTCTCTAGACACATTTCTTTTTACAGAAAGTATTTTTGTTCCTGCTACTGTGCTACTTGAATAACAGCCAATCCCAAGTATTTAAGCTTCAAAGACATGCTGAAATGAGCAATTTATTAACTCAAATATGTTATCAATTCTATCCGCTCTTCCTCAGCTTAATTTGGTGTCACTTCAAAAGACTAAGCCACATAGTTATTGGTGGCTTGTCAGGACTTAATAAGAACACAAACATAGACAACCATGATAATCACTCCTGCTTCATAAACATAATTTTTATGTTTTTCATAAAAGTCTCAGCATGGCTTGAAAATTTTCTTAACAGATAATGATAGCAATCCTGCTGCTTTAACATTTCAGATACTGAACTATGCATTATTCCCAGTAGACAGTAATTGTGGGACTGAAGCATGGGATCATAGCACGGATTCATGGCATCAATTATTTCCTATCCATCCAGGAGAATGACTTTCCACTCAGGATTTGTTTTATATTTCAGCAAGAAAAATATGTAAAGCAAGATTGTTATAAGGGCATTTCAAGAGGAACAGATGAGCACCATTCAGAAAGACCCATTTGGGAGTCTTTATCACGGAAGTGGGCAACCTGAGCAGAACACCATCCCAAAGAACTAGCAGCCCTGAGGACAGGTTAGGGTGAGTTTATAAGGGCTAAAATCACATCCTAGGCTGACAATGAATACAGTGGGTGAGGGGCTGTGGCTGCTGTGATTGGCAAAGCAAGTTTTTAAGCAAAGTAATCCAGTTATTGGTTAAATTGCTTACAGTCATGACTGGAGATTATGGGGGACATTCATGACTGTGGGCGGTGATTCCAAGATATAAAGTGTTTGTTTATGGGCTGTACTTGTTAGTGGTTACACATGACATTTGGAAAAACTAGAAGGACTTTCTTCCTGCTGCAAACTAGGAGAGGAAGAAATATGAAGTCCCTTATGTGAGGAGCCCTTAATTCATTCCCACTGATATTATTGAACGTGGGATCAAATTTTTGGTTCCATGTCTTTTTCTGTTAAGAGGTTATATTGTTTCCTCAGCACTAAGAGTTTTAGTAAGTTGATATGTCTTTGGACAAAATTTGAAAAACATATGACAAGAACAGAGCCTATGGTCAGCCTCAGAAAAAGTAAAGTTAAGGGACCTCTAGCTGCCAGTGTGTCATGGGGCCCAGCTGAGACACAAGTCAGCTTGGAGCAACAGCCTCCAAAGTCTGAGCCCCATGCAGGCAAAGTGGGGATCTTACATTCTTTTACTTCCACATGTATGTCCAAGAGGGGCTCCTGATTCATGAATAAAGAAGCAGGACCAGAGAAAGTACGATTAGTAAGCATCAATTGGAGAAAATAAAATCAGCAAATGTCCAGGAGACTGCAGAGAGCAGGAAGGGAGTGCTGTCTTGTTACATTCCCTCCTTCATGCCGTCAAATAATGAGATTTTAGAGGGATTTCTCCTCAGCTTCTGAGGGACAGTTGGGGGTAAGGAGCAGTTGGAATTTAGTCTTAGCAATCTGGGGCAACAAACAAGGCTGCAAGCTGAACTCCTGACTGTCAGGCAAATCCTCTATCCTTAGGTGAGAGACTATGGCAAACTTGCAGAGCTCCCATGTCCCTCTCATGAACTAGGCTGCTACCATGAGTAAACCAAATTTCACTAGAATTATCCCTAATATCTCAAAGAAAGCCTACTAGAGTTTAACCATTTCTGCATATTTTGGATATAACTATTTACCGAAAGTCAAGTACTGATATAATAGTTTTCTCTCCACCTTTTCTGGTGATCTACTAAATAATTAAAGTGGTCATTAATTTTATTTCTCATAAATATTGACAGTTATTTTGTATAAATACAGTAAGAAATTTACAGATTCCTTTTATTTGTAAATGGTTATGTCAGTGCAACTTTTCCTGGGACATCTCATCATATTTTACAAATGACAGGCCTTAAGCTACTTTTTTAGCTTTTCTAAAGCCCTAAGAAGGGCTAAGAAAAAGCCCTAAGAAGGGAGACAAGTGATAAAAAACCAGTGATAAAAGTGATAAAAAAACAGTAACTACAACTGGTCTCATTCACCTGACCCTGACGGCTTCACCGACATGGCAGCACTGAGAAGGATGAGAAAGGAGAGGCTGACAAAATGTCAAGGCCGACCTAGGCTGCCACAACGAAGGAAGACAAAAATGATCGTCTGTACTTTAAATGCACGTACGCTAGCATCAGATGCATCCATCGAGAACCTGATGGTACAAGCGCGAATGATCAAGTACGACATCATTGGTCTGACCGAGACAAGAAGGCACGAATCTCACCATGCCGTTTTCGACACTGGAGAAGAATTGTTCCTCGAAACATGCGATAAAAGAGGTGTTGGAGGCGTCGGTGTCCTTGTCAACAAAAACTTGGCCAAGAGCATTGATTCATTCGAATGCCTAACAACCCGAATCGGACGTTTACATTTGAATAGATGTTGCTCACTGCCTGCAGTTTCTATCTTCATTGTCTACGCACCAACATCTCATTATGATGAAAGAGAAGTCGAGAAGTTCTACATGGAGCTAGAGAAATTCTATAAAGAAGACCACACCTTCTACAAGATCATTGTGGGTGATTTTAATGCCAAGATAGGACCGAGAAGATCAGCTGAAGAACTTCACATCGGGACCCATGGCCTAGAATGGAACGAAGAGGGTGAGAGACTGTCTGAGTTCATCATGTCGACCAAGACCATTCATGGTAACTCACAGTTCCAGAAGGCAGAATCTAAACGATGGACATGGGAGTCTCCCGGTGGACGATTCCATAACGAAATAGACCACATCATATTCAATCGACGGTTTTGCCTGACTGATGTCGCTGTTGTCCCAAAATTTCGAACGGGATCGGACCACCGTCTCCTTCGTGCAAAATTCTATTTCACAGAGCAGGGAGAAAGGGCTGCAAAGTTCAAAAAGAGAACTCCCAGAATTACCACCAACTGGGAACTCTTTGGTACTATTGCGGCAACATGGGAAGATGCCATTGTTGACAACATTGACGAGGAATACGATCGACTGGTTCAGCACCTCCATGAATGTGCGAGGAACGCCAAGAGAGAGATAGCCACAAAAATCGACTATCTTCGAAAACTCTTGAGCTAATTCGCCAGCGGGGTTTGGCGCATGCCTCAGGCAACCACAAGCTAACGTCCGAGCTCACAAAGCAGTGCAGAGATGCGATCAAGGAAGACCTCAAAGAGAGAAGAGCAGAAGTACTGGTAGATGCGGCAGAAGCCGGGAAAAGTATTCATAACGCCCGCCTGTCCTTCGCCAACTATAAGACCAAGATGACTGCCCTCCGACGTCCTGATGGATCCATCACATCCTCCAGAACGGCAATGGAGAGGATTATCCATGACTTGTACTCAAATCTCTTCGATAGCCATGTCCACTTGCCAACATACCAAATTCCACAGGATGGATATGTTGTTCCCAACGTTCTCCCTTCCGAAATCCGACACGCCATTTCATGGGTAAAGAAACAAACAGCACCCGGCCCAAACAAGGTCAGACCTGAACACCTGAAAAACCTGCCGTCAGTACTCATCAATACACTGGCTCGGCTCTTCACTCGCTACCTGTCTGAATGCAAGGTTCCGAACCAATGGAAAACCAGCAGGACTGTACTACTGTTCAAGAAGGGAGACATCCATGACATTGGCAACTGAATCCCGATCTGCCTATTGTCTGTCATCTACAAGTTGTTCACTCGAGTCATCCTAAATAGGATTGGCAGAACACTAGATGAAGGACAACCATGCGAGCAAGCAGGGTTCCACAAAGGATTCAGCACCATCGACCATATCCACACGATAACCAATCTCATTGAGGTTTCTCGGGAGTTCAAGATGCCGCACTGTTTAACGTTCATTGATTTAAAAAGGCCTTTGATTCTGTTGAGACGGAAGGGGTAATTGAAGTCCTAGCCAATCAGGGCATTCAAGCCCAATACATCAGGATCCTCCGTGAGCTGTATTGCGGATTCACTACCAGGATCTCACCATTCTACAAAGAAGTGATCGTTGATGTCAAGAGAGGGGTGCGGCAGGGTGATACCATTTCACCAAAACTCTTCAGTGCCACCCTCGAGAACATCATGCGACGACTGGAATGGGAAGGAATGGGAGTGAAGATAGATGGTCGGCAACTACACCACCTCCGCTTTGCTGATGACATTGTTTTAATAACACCAAACATCAGCCAAGCCGCACAAATGCTGGCCGACTTTGACCGCGAGTGTGGAAAGGTAGGACTACAGCTGAATCTTACGAAGACAATGTGTATGAGAAACAGCCTTGTTCCTGATGCCCCATTCGCTCTCAATGGAACGACCATCTCCAAATGCAACAGCTATGTGTACCTAGGTCGAGAGGTGAACATGACAAATGACCTGGCACCCGAGCTGCGCAGGAGGAAGAGAGAGGCTTGGAATGCCTTCAAGAACGTCGAAGAAATAGCTAAGAGGACGAAGAACCTCCGGCTCCGGGCACATCTCTTTGATTCCACTGTTCTTCCTGCATTAACATATGCCTCAGAGACCTGGGCCCTACGCAAACAAGATGAGAATGCTATTCAGGTCTCCCAAAGAAGAATAGAAAGAGCTATGCTTGGAATATCACGTTTCACTCAAGTGAGAGAAAGAATCCGGAGTTCTGACATCCGTCGACGATCAAGGATCAGGGATGCTGTCTCATTTGCCAAGGTGTCGAAAATCAGATGGGCTGGTTATGTAATGAGATTTAAAGACGACCGTTGGATTAGAGCTGTTACTGACTGGATTCCACGGGCTGTCAAAAGACCGCGTGGCCGCCCACCTACCAGATGGTCAGACTTCTTCGTCAACATCATGAACGATCGGTTTGAGGCCCTTCATGTTCCCGGAGCGAAGAGATGCCATTGGGCTACACTAGCACGCGACAGGGACAAATGGAGACGTTACTAGCGCCCGCTCGAGCAAATCTACGACTAACGGGAAGTTAAGTGATTAAGTGATTAAGTGTGATCACTCTTCTGCTGAATTAGAACCTGCCCCATGAAAGTGCTCTTGATTGAGCCCTTTGACGCTTCTCTGTTAAAGCCAGGGTGGCATGGCACCCATCCCAGATCCATCTAGGCCTGCAGTGTAAACCCAGAGTTTGGGTTTTAGAAACTAAGACCAGGAAACTTGAAATGTATTATGACAAATGCCCATGATTTTAAGATTACTGACCATTAGGACCAACCCACCACATTAGCACTTTAGAGTTAACTCCCAAGTTATTTACTACAAAGGCATAGCTTTGCCTATCTACCTCTGACCATGCAAATAAAACATTCCAATGAAACAAAAATACACGGAAGGAAGTAAGGAGATAAAAATTCAAAAATTTCACTTATGTCATGATGCAGTAATCCACATTGCTTCAGATAACTAGCTAAAAGATGAAAGTCTCTTGAACTTCTAAACATAAAATGAACACATGGTATGGTCTCCAAGAGGCTGGAGCGATAGCACAGCGGGTAGGGCATTTGCTTTTGCACATGGCTGACCGGAGTTGATTCCTCCACCTTCAATTTCTCCACCCCTCTCGGAGAGCTTGGCAAGGTACTGGGAGTATCTCGCTCACATGGCAAAGCCTGGCAAGCTCCTCGTGACGTATTCAATATGCCAAACACAGTAACAGAAAGTCTCAAAATGTTACGAGGCCCACTCGAGCAAATTGATGAATAACGGGGGAACAGTGACAGTGATGGTCTCCAAGAAAAAGTTGTTTAAAACTATACTCATCTCCAATAGTTTGTTCATTCTGATGCATAAAATCTATTTGTCAACAATTCTTAACGCTCTAGTTTTTCACAAGCCTTGAAAATTTCACAAAATTTCCATGAAAGTTAGTACAAAACATTATTTAACCACACATTTAATCATAATGACACAGTTGTGAAAAGCAGAACAAAATTTAAGATTCCAAATTAAGATTAAGTTTGCTTGAAATCAAGACCGTGTTAATATAAGCTCCCAAAGCTATCCATGTCTTAACGACCATCTTCAACTTTAAAATTCTGATAACAATCAAAGTAACTGTTATCAGATTTAGCTAACCCATATAGAATTCTTTCTTTTTTTAATTAATTTCATTCATTCATAATTAATTAATTAATTAATTGCTTTGGGGATCAGATGTGATGGTGCTCGGGGCTTTCTCCTGGCTCTGTGCTCAGGGCTGAGTCCTGGGGAGGTCAGCAAACCACAGAGGGCCCAAAGATAAAACTCACAGGTTTGTCGCATGGAGGGCAAGCACTCTACCAACCATGCTATCACTCCAACCCCTCTTTCTATTTTTAAATTTAACAATCATCCCTCTTACAAGGTCTTCTTCCACATGTGCTAAGTCTGGGAATGATCATGAGGAACGTGATCTGAGGGTTAAAAGTTGGTAAAGGGATATTCTTGATAACCTTTCAGTGTCTGTATTGCAAACCACAATATGCAAAAGGGAGGAGAGAGAGAGAGAGAGAGAGAGAGAGAGAGAGAGAGAGAGAGAGAGAGAAGGAAAGTGCCTGCCATAGAGGCAAGCAGGTGGTGGGGGGAGGGGGTGATGGGAGGGAACATGGGGTCACTGGTGCTGGGAAATGCACACTGGTGGAGGGTGGATGTTGGAATACTGTATGATTGAAATGCAGTCATGAACAGATTTGTAATGCTCTATCCCACAGTGATTCAATGAAGAAGTTTAAAATAAATAAAATATGCTAAATTCCTTCAACTTTATCCTACCCGTCAGAAAATTATTCCTCTAATTAAACTTCAGCTTTTTATCATCCCTTACCAAATTTAAAACAAACCAAATTTTTGTTTAAACACAAAAAGACCACAGCGGTTTATCTCTCCCACCGCTCGCGTTCAATAGTCTCAGGCCGTTTCCCCCACTCCAGGGAGGTCGAAGGCGATGGGCTGGTGTAGGAAGGAATGAGGGCCAGGCTGGTTGGTGTCACTTGCAGTTTATTCCATTCCCATCTCCAGTCTCCTCTGATTCTCCTCCTACTTCTTCCTCCCCCATGCTACTTCATTATCCTCCTCCATCCCCCTTCATTCTCCTTCTGGCTCTGGAATCTGGATCTGAATCCCCTTTCTCCTTCTCCTTCCGGAGTCTGGATTCTGATCCCCCAGACCACTCTTACAGTCTAGTTAAATCCCCCTGCATGAAGGGTTGGGGCTTACACATAGGTGTGGTCACAATCAATAGGGATAAATTTCTTTCCCTTGGGGAAAGCCGCTTCTAGGACAGATACTCTCTCATCAGGATGACCCACCCTATAACGGAATCCCCCGGGTGTGTTTCTTCTCTCCGTGTCCAACAAACTTATAAGCATTCATAATATTAATCATTTTGTATGGACACAGTAAGAAATACATTAAGCTTATAGAATTGTTTTCCTAGGGCCCTCTCAATCTCAGAATACATTGCTCAGGTCAGATAGTCTTTCCTCTCCTTAGCAGGGTCCTAGTTTCATCGTTACTTTTGGATCATGACAACATTTGTCTATGATCAAGCTCTTAACTTATAGTTAAGAATCGTGGTACTTTGGTCTGGCCCATTTCGATGCCAGGGTAGCTCACCTCTTGCTCTGGGTCCATTCAGTTCCTTTTCAGGAGCTTGCTTTTGGGGAGTTAGGAACCAAGGGCAACTGAGGATTAAGTAGAGAAAGCAGATGCCCGTAGTGAATAATATTCAAAGCCAATTAAATCCTAAGTTACAAAGCATAATATTAACTGTCTTCCTGTAGCTATACAAAAAGGACATTGCATTAAAGTAAACTATTCAAAAGACATAAAGAGAGGAGAAAGGCAATATTAACTTACATTACAATTTCCGTGTCCTAGAAGGATGACCTTACAAATTAACAGATTCTGATTAGGGGAAAGCTGATTAACTGGTTGGGGAAGAGAGCAGAGAGAAATGGTTACAGATAAACAAAGAAATGGGAGTAACTCGGGAACACTGTGATGGATATAACTTGATAAACCTAAGCTCCTTGTGGCAAGGGAGAAAGGAAAAAGCAATGTTATCCTACAATTTTCATTCACATCATTTCTCTTCATCTTTAGTACACAGCTGATATGGTCTTTTATACAGTTTTAAGACTGAACCTTTAAAGCAACCTTTGAAAATACACAATTTAAACAAAAAGGAAAAAAATAGATTATTTCCCTTTCCCCCTTTCATTAAAGACCAATTTTTCCTTGAGAAAATAGAATTTATACTATAATTACATTTTTTCTTTCCTGATACTCTCAATTTCTATTCATAAAGCATTCAGATTTTTTAACCCTTAAAATATCAACTTCCTATTTTCAAAGCTGTAGCTAGCGTAAGATGGTAATTTTTCCCATTCCAAGTATCTTACTTTCCCTGAGGAGGGAAAACAGCTGATTATCTTCACCCTCGTGGACACGAGTGCATGCAGAGAGAGACCTCATAGAGACAGCACTGCTGTTTGCTGAGGTGATGGAGGGATTCAGAGAGCAGAAAAAGCAGAAGGGCATGTGCAGAAGGGAGTCAGGAATGGTTCCTAATTTTACTTTAGGCTTTGTGTTTGAGTATAGAAGTAATGCCGCTCCCCCACTCGTTGTCCTCTGTGAGGAACTCATTTTATGGTGTTGTGTAAACACAAATGCCTGCAGTAAGGCCACTAGTTCCACTGATCATATCTTGATAACACAGTTCTAATTGTGAGATAGTACAGACACTTAGAAACATCTTTTAGGAGCCACCTCTTCTCTCATCTTAATATAAAACACAAGCCAACACATGCTTGTGAAGCAAAATAACAGATTTCAAGCTAAATATCCTAAATCTCAAATACAAGTATAAACCGATCAAAAGTAAATCATAACCAAGTTCTACATACCAATTAAACCACAACAGAACCAGACTTCGGGCAGAGCCTCACCCATGAGTGAACCTATTCCGAGACTGCATGACCACATTCACAGACACGTGACACTTCACACCACACACCAACCATAGTCCAAGAGTACCGGACCACTTTTGATAGAGTTCCAAATTAGGAGGCAACCAATTTTAGAGGGAAATGTTCTTTACAGATATGACTGTCCTCCAACGTCTGATGGATCTATCACATCTTCCAGAAGGGCAATGGAGAAGATTATCCATGACTTCTACTTAGATCTCTTCAATAGCCATGTCCACCTGCCCACATACCAAATTCTGCAGGATGAATATGTCATTCCCAATGTTCTCCCTTCCGAAAACCAACACTCCATTTCGTAGGTAAAGAAGTGAACAGCACCCAGCCCAGACAAGGTCAAACCTGAACACCTGAAGAACCTGCCATCAGTACTCATCAATACACTGGCTCGCACTTCACATGCTACCTGTCTGAATGCAAGTTTCTGTCTCAATGGAAAACCAGCAGGACTTTACTACTGTACAAGAAGGGAGACATCTACGGCATTGGCAACTATCACCCAATCTGCCTGTTGTCTGTCGACTACAAGATGTTCACTCCAGTCATCCTGAATAGGATTGTTATAACACTAGATGAAGGACAACTGTATGAACAAGCTAGGTTCCGCAAAGGATTTAGCATGATCGACCATATCCACACAATAACCAAGCTCATTGAGGTTTCTCCGGAGTTCAAGATGCCACTCTGTCTAACATTCTTTGATTTAAAGAAGGTCTTTGATTCTGTTGAGAGTGAAGTGGTCATCAAAGCTCTAGCCAAACAGAGCATTCAAACTTAATACATCAGGGTCCTTCGTGAGCTGTATTATGGATTCTCCACCAGGATCTCACCATTCTACAAGGAAGTGATCATCGACGTAAAGAGAGGGGTTGGGCAGGGTGATACCTTTTCAACAAAACTCTTCAGTGCCACCCTTGAGAATGTCTTGCCATGACTGAAATGGGAAGGAATGGGAGAGAAGATAGAAGGTTGGCAACTACACCACCTCCCCTTCGCTGATGCTGGAGCGATAGCACAGCGGGTAGGGCGTTAGCCTTACAAGCGGCCAACATGGCCGACCCGAGTTCGATTCCTCCGCCCCTCTCGGAGAGCCCGGCAAGCTACCGAGAGTATTCGATATGCCAGACACAGTAACAACAAAGTCTCCAATGGAGACGTTACTGGGCCCGCTCAAGCAAATCGACGATCAACGGGAGAGCCTTTACCTTTACCTTTACATTTATTAGCCAAGCAATACAAATGGTGGCTGATTTTGACCATGAGTGTGGAATGGTTGGACTGCAGCTGAATCTTTTTTTTATTATTAATTTTATTGAATTATCTTGAGATAGTTATATAGTTATAAGCTTTCATGTTTTTGGGTTACTATCACACAATGATCAAACACCCAGTGCACATTCCTCACCACCAATATCCCCGGTATAACCCCACTTTCCCACCCTCCCTCTACCTCCATGGCAGATAGGATTCCCCATAATCTCTCTTTACTTTTGGGCTTTATGGTTTGCATTACATACTCTGAGAGGTTATCACATTTGGTCCTTTATCTACTTTCTGCACACATCTCCCATCCCGACTGATTCCTCCAGCCATCTTTTTCTTAGTGATCCCTTCTCTATTCCAGCTGCCTTATCCCCTTTGGTCATGGGGCAGGCTTCCAGCTATGAAGCAATGTATCTGTCCCGTGTATCTACTGTCCTTAGGTGTCAGCCTCATGTTATGTTGTGTTATACTCCACAAATGAGTGCAATCCTTCTATGTCTGTCCCTCTCTTTCTGACTCATTTCACTTAGCATGATTCTCTCCATGTCTATCCATTTATAAGCAAAGTTCATGACTTCATCTCTCTTGACAGCTGCAGCTGAATCTCACAAAGACAATGTTTATGAGAAATGGACTTGTTCTTGAAGTTCCATTAGCTCACAATGGAACAAACATCTCCAAATGCAGCAGTTATGTGTACCTAGGTCGAGAACTCAATATGAGGAATGACCTGGCACCTGAGTTGCACAGGGGGAAGAGAGTGGCATGGAATGCTTTCAAGAGCATCAAAGAAATAGCTAAGAGTATGAAGAACCTCTGACTCCAGCCACATCTCTTAATCTCCACCGTTCTTCCTGCACACGCCTCAGAGACCTGGGCCTTACGAAAACAGAATGAGAATGCTCTTTGGGTCTCCCAAAGAGGAATTGAAACAGCTATGCTTGGAGTATCACACTTCACTCAAGTGAGAGAAGGAATCCAAAGTTCTGACTTCTACCAATGATCAAGAACCAGGGAATCAAGGACGCTGCCTTGTTTGCCAAGGAGTCAAAAATCAGATGGGCTGGACACATAATGCGATTTGAAGATGACTGCTGGACTAGAGCCGTTACCGACTGGATTCCACAGGATGTCAAAAAATTGCATGGCTGCCTACCTACAAGATGGTCAGACATCTTCGTCCAGACCCTCAATGAATGGTTTGAGGCTCTAACATGTTCCTGGAGCAAGCAGACGCCATTGGGCTACACCAGCACACTACAGGGATGAATGGAGATGTTACTGGCACCCGCTGGAACAAATTGATGAGTAATAGGATGTCAAGTGATCAAGTGACATAAATATATAGAGAGATGTATTTACATATATGTATGTATGTATTTATATATATGTATCTCTTATGTATATGTATACATATATCTCTCTATGTGTGTGTATATATATACATATACATATGCACACAAGTCTCAACCTTTAACAACATGTTACTGATTTCTTATAGAAAGGCTTATTGGCCCCTCAGTGGAATACAACAATCTTCATGCTCTTTCCTCTAAGGAAAACTTTCTGTAGCATTTTCAGTGGTTTATCTTAACAAACAATACAAAATATATTATTTCAGTTCTGCTTTGGGGCAGGGGTTTGGGTTTGGGATGGAAACATCCAAAATATGGTGGTGGGAAGGTGTAACGGTGGTGGAATTCATGTGAGAATATTAAATATAATAAAATATTGTGAACTAATTTATAAAATAAAACAAATATATAAAGTGAGAACTTCTCAATGACCAGATTAACCAGATTAAGAACTTTTCAGATGAATTGTGGTGCAACAAGTTTCAGCATCACCAAACAAACTTAAGGGCAGAGAGAAACAGGGAAGCACTATGGGAATGTAAAAAAAGCAGAAGAGTTGAGCCAGGAAGATAATTAGAGAAGGTAAGAGTCTGGAGATAATGTGGACCACTTCCTGGAGACCCAGGGGCTGATCCCAGTAATGTATCCCAGAGGGGAGAGCTTGTGCACTGCAGGTCTATTTAAGTGGCAGAATTGAAGGATTTTAACAGGAAGGAGGATTAAAATGTCACTGAATGTACAAAGAAAAGGCTATATAGGTTCATGACCCCCATGAGTTTGTGTGCTCATGGATGACAAACTATAAGGATGGTCCCCCCGAATGTGTCTGTGGACCCTAATATCAGCTGTGTTGTGTTTTGTTCAGGGGCGACACATAGCAGTGCTTAGGGCTCACTCCTGGATCTGTGCTCAGGGATCATGCCTGGTGGGCTCAGTGGAACATACAGGATGCTGTTGATAGAACCCTGGTCAGCTGTGTGCAAGACAAGTGTCATGCCAACTGTACTATCGCTCTAGGTCCCCAGTTGTGTTTTCAGCATGAGTATCCACTAAGTTGAAATGATACTGACCAAACCACATGTTAGAGCCCAATCAGACCCCATAGCAGATCCCGTGGGCCACAGAAGCACACCCGCTCTGGAGGTCACTCACTCACAGTCACACATATATACAAGGGTCAAACTATCCCACCTGATCAAGGGGCCAAGTGTGAGCACATAGTAGGCACCTTCTTTTATTCTCCTATTGAGCCCTATATACTATTTTTTAACTTAGCTACTTATCTTCTTTAGCTCTATAATTTCTGCGTGGATTTTTCCCGAAAGTCTCTTGTCTGTGGTATATAGAAAATTGGATGAGGGAATATGTTCTAGTAAATGGGGGGGTGCTTAGATTAATATTGTCCCAGTGTTTAGAGAGAAGGAAAGAGAAGGAAAAAAATCAAGAGGAAAGAAGATAATAGAAGTAATTGGTGAGCAAGCACCAGGGACTCAGTCATACTGTTGATATGGCTGAGGGGTATAGACATATATTCAAAACAAATACACAACAACACTGAAAACACAAGATCTAAACTAACCACTGTAATTTTGTAATGTGTCTGTCAAGTTGACAGATGGTGATGAGGTGAGAATATGGAGTGTGCAGTGAATATGAGGACACTGGAGAAATATGGGCACAGTACAGGAATATGGGAACACTGACATACAACTACTGCTGTGTCAACAATAGTTGACACTGGTGGTAGTATTGGTGTTAAAATAATGTATACCCAAATTCAACTAGCAACAACTATGTAAATCATAGTTCTTTGATAAAAATTTTAATTAGAACTAACAGTCACAGTCACAGTCCTTCCATTGTTCATCAATTTGCTCAAGCAAGCCCAATAACGTCTCCATTTTGAGACTACTTGTTACTGTTTTTGGCATATCGAATACATCATGGGTAGCTTGCGAGGCTCTGCCGTGCAGCCGAGGTACACTTGGTATCTTGTTGGGCTCTTTGAGAGGGGTGGAGGAATCAAACTTGGGTTGGCCATGTTGGCTGCGTGCAAGGCAAACACCCTACACGCTGTACTATCACTTCAGCCCCAATTAGAACTAAACAAAAGAAATTAAATAGAAATTTTTCAAATGAGCTTGCTCTTTGAAATTAAGAATATATATATATGCATATATATATGCATATATATATATATATATATATATATAGTCCTAAAATGAAAGAGACAAAGTTAAACAGATACCACAGAAACACAAAAGGTCAAAAATACTTGAATGAACATAGAAATACAAACTAAATGAAGAATCTAGAAGAAATGACCAAATTTGGAAGCATGTTACCTTCTAAGTCTCAATAGACCAACCAAAACAGTAGAAATGTTAACAGTATTCTTAAGTTTCCCAAGAACAAAATCTGAGGACTAATGACTTCAGCTGTGAGTTCAACTAATCTTTGTAAGACACTTCTCAAAATCTTTCCAAAAATCAAAGAGGGAAAAATACTTAGACACATATTATAAAATCAGAACTATAACACTGGATGACAAACATGAGATTAATAGACAAAAAGAAAAGAAAGAAGGAAGGAAGGAAGGAAGGAAGGAAGGAAGGACACCTCTTCATTCATTCATTCATTCATCATCCTGTTATTCGTCGATTGCCTCAAGCAGGCCCCAGTAACGTCTCTTTCATCCTAGCCCTGAGATTATATTCAAGGCTCTTTAGGAGAATGAGACCCATCAATGTTACTGGTATTTGGCATATTTGGTACGCCACAGGGAGTTTGCCAGACTCTGCCCTGTGGGCAGGCTACATTCGATAGCCTGCAAGTTTGTCCAAAGTAGTGATGAGATAATAAGATGTCCTAAAAAGATGTCCTGATAAGATGTCGTGCGGCCGCAAATGCGGCCGCGTGGTTCCGGGAGCTGGATTTTATAGTCTCTGAGTCTTGGCCGTTGATGGGATTACACGGCACCAGGGGGCCAGGTGGTGGGTGTAACCACCACCTACTGGAATTAGGAGGATCTGGGTGGGGGATGCTCAGCTCCAATCCGAGTAGGCGTGGCGATCTCAGCCCGGAACCCACGTGGCTTTGTCCCTCTGCCAGTTCCTTCATGTGTGCGGAGAGTGGTCTCAGCATGGTGGTGGCTGGTCCTGGAGGTCTTCGGCTGCCGGAGCCCTGGTCAGGGCGGGGAGGAAAGCTCAACCTGCTCCCCTCCAAGGGGCACCGGCGAGGAATAGCCAGGCGCGGGGGCAGAAGACTGCACTGTTCTCGTCCGGGAGCTGGACACTTCTTGGGAAGTCAAAAAGAAAAATAGAATATATCTCAACATAACAAAGACCGTAGGTAATATCAATAGCTAGTGTCATAGTCAGGATTTTAAAATTAAGAACGCTTCCCATAAGATTAGATATAAGATGAAAGTTTCCACTCTGATAACCACAATTTAGTATTTTTGAAGTCATTTCAACACTCTTAGATAAGAAATAAACTAAGCTATCCTTATTTGAATATAAAATAATAATATACGAAGAAAATCCTAAAGATTTCACCCCAAGACCACTAGAAATAGTGAACAAAAACAGCAAAGGGGTACGAGACAAAACTAAAATTATATCAATTACATGTCTAGATACATAGTGCATTAGATAAGAGCAATTAAGAATGTAATCCCATTTATAATCTCATTGGAAGTACCTGGGAGTAAACATAACAAAGGAAGTGAAAGAGATATGTGCTGAAAATTGTAATTTACATTGTAAAACAAGAAAAAAAAACAAAAAGAATTGGAAAGATGCTCCCTATTCACTGACTGGAAAAGTACATTTCTAAAATAGCCATATTAGTTCAAGTATTTTATAGATTCAATGCAATTGATCAAAACTCACATTTATTTATTTATTTTAATTTTTATTAGTGAAAGAACATGAAGTACAGTTGTAGACTTACAAGTTTTTATGCTTCATTCATTTCATTTCATCTTCCTGTTATTCGTCGATTGCCTCGAGCAGGCCCCAGTAACGTCTCTTTCATCCTAGCCCTGAGATTATATTCAAGGCTCTTTAGGAGAATGAGACCCATCATTGTTACTGGTATTTGGCATATTTGGTACGCCACAGGGAGTTTGCCAGACTCTGCCCTGTGGGCAGGCTACATTCGATAGCCTGCAAGTTTGTCCAAAGTAGGAATGAGATAATAAGATGTCATAAAAAGATGTCCTGATAAGATGTCGCGCAGCCACAAATGCGGCCCCATGGTTCCGGGAGCTGAATTTTATAGTCTCTGAGTCTTGGCCGTTGATGGGATCACATGGCGCCAGGGGGCCAGGTGGTGGGTGTGACCCCTGCCTACTGGAATTTGGAGGATCTGGGTGGAGGATGCTTGACTCCAATCCGAGTAGGCTTGGAGATCTCGGTCTGGAACCCGCGTGGCTTTGTCCCTCTGTCAGTACCTTCATGTGTGCGGAGAGTGGTCTCAGCATGGTGGTGGCTGGTCCTGGAGGTCTTCGGCTGCCTGAGCCCTGGTCGGGGCAGGGAGGAAAGCTCAACCCGCTCCCCTTCAAGGGGCCCCGGGAAGGAACACCCAGGCGCGAGGGCAGAAGACTGCACTGTTCTCATCCGGGAGCTGGATTTTATAGTCTCTGAGTCTTGGCCGTTGATGGGATTACACGGCATAATGCTTGGGTTTCAGTTGTATAATGATCGAGTACCCATCCCTCTAACAGTGCTCATTCTCCACCACCAATAATCCCAGTAGCCCTCCCACCCCCTCCCCATTCCACCCATACTACCCCTCCTCTGTGGCAGGGCATTTCCTTTTGTTCTCTCTCTCCTTTTGAGTGCTGTGGTTTTCAAAAGAGGCAATGATTGGCAATCATGGTCAGTCTATAGTCTACTTTCAGCATGTATCTCCCATCCTGGGAGGATCCTCCTAACACCCTTTACTTGGTGCTCCCTTCTCTATCTGAGCTGCCTTTTCCCCTAGCATGTGCGGTTGGCTTTCAAGCCATGGAGTGATCCTCCTGGTACATATCTTGGCTATTCTTCAGTGTAAGTCTACTATTTTGTTACTTTATATTCCCCAGATGAGTGCAAACTTTCTATGTCTATCCCCCTCTTTTTGACTCATTTCACTTAGCATGATACTTTCCATGTAGTACCACTTGTATGTAAATTTCATGACTTCATCTTTTCTAACAGCTGCGTACTACTCTATTGTGTAGAGGTACCAAAGTTTCTTGAACTGTTCTCGGGCATTCAGGTTTTTTCCAGATTTTGGCTATTGTGAACAGCGCAGCAATGAACATAGACATTCAGATGTCATTTTGCCTATGATATGGTACTATATCTCGAGACTCCTAAGTCCTCTACCAAGACACTCCTAGAAACAATAGGCTTGTAGAGTAAAGTCTCAGGCTACAAAATTAATGCCCCAAAATCCATGTCCTACCTATAAGCAAATAATGAGAGAGAGGTAAGTGACATGACAAAAACAAACCCGTTCACAATTGTGCCCTAGAAAATAAAATACCTCAAAATCAGCCGAACGAAAGAGATAAAGAACATCTACAATTAAAACTACAAAACACTACTTCATGAAATAAAAGAGGACACGAGGAAATGGAAACATATCCCCTGCTCATGGATAGGAAGAATTAACATTATCAAAATGGCAATACTCCCCAAAGCATTATACAGATTCAATGCGATCTCCATAAGGATACCCATGAAATTCTTCAAAGAAATCGATCAAGCACTTTTGAAATTCATATGGAACAACAAACGTCCACAAATAGCTAAAGCAATTCTTGAGAAAAAAGACATGGGGAGACATTACCCTTCCCAACATCAAACTCTACAAAGTGGTAATAATTTAAACAGCATGGTACTGGAACAAAGGCAGGGTTGCAGACCAATGGAACACTGTAGAATAACCGTACACACAACCCCAAATATATAGACATCTAACCTTTTATAAGGGAGCAAGAAATATGAAGTGGAACAGGGAAAGCCTCTTCAACAAATGGTGCTGGCATAACTGTACAACCACATGCAAAAAAATGGGCTTAGGCCTCAACCTAACAGCATGCACAAAAGATGGGTATTTGATCATTGTTTAATCGAAAGCCAAGCACAAAATTTGTAAGTCTAAAACTGTACCTCATGGTGTCTCACTAATAAAAATTAAAAAAATAAAATAAAAAGTTAGATCAAAATAGATTAAAGATCTCAACATCAGGAAAGAAGAAAACCGGCTGGAGGGCCCCACAGCTCCCAGAGAATACTCTGGGCCCTGAACAGAGCCGATATCACCGGGAGGTCCCAGACGGGGAAGGTGCTGCCGTCCTGCCTTCTCCAGATGGAATCCCGGTGACCATGAGCTTCTACAAGCATGCGGTTACCAGGATATTTCCTTATACTAAAAGTGGTCAATGGAAAGTAATCATCCAACAATTCTCCTTGAAAATCAGGCTTGACTCTTTGCAGACCACGATACCCAAGAGGAGAGAGAGAACAGGGGGGAGTGCCCTGCCACAGAGGCAGGGTGGGATGGGGGATTATGGGGGGTGGGAGGGATACTGGGATCTATGGTGGTGGGAAGCGGGCACTGGTGGAGGAATGGGTATTTGATCATTGTATGGTTGAAACCCAAGCAAAAAATTTGTGAGTCTACAACTGTACCTCATGGTGTCTCACTAATAAAAATTAAAAAAAAAAGATCTCAACATCAGGCCAAAATCCATAAGGTACATTGAAGACAAGGTCGGCAAAACTCTCCACAATATTAAGGCTAATGGTATCTTCAAAGATGATACTCCACTGACCAACCAAGTGGAAACAGATAAACAAATGGGACTATCTTAAATTAAGAAGATTCTGCACCTCAAAAGAAACAGTGACCAGAATACAAAGATAATCTACAGAACGGAAAAGGATACTCGCCCAATACCCATCCAATGAGTTGATATCAAGGATATACAAAGCACTGGTTGAACTCCACAAGAAGAAAACATCCAACCCCATCAAAAAATGGGGTCATGAAATAAACAGAAACTTTCTCAAAGAAGAAATCTGAATGGCTAAAAGACACATGATAAAATGCTCTACATCATTAATCATCAGGGAGATGCAGATCAAAACAACAATGAGATATCATTTCATACCACAGAGACTGGCCCACATCCAAAAGAACAAAAGCAACCGGTGTTGGCGTGGATGTGGTGAGAAAGGGACTCTCCTTCACTGCTGGTGGGAATGCCAACTGGTTCAACCCTTTCGTAAAACAGTATGGACGATTCTCAAAAAATTAGAAAGTCAGCTTCAATTTGACCCAGCAATACCACTTCTGGGAATATATCCCAGAAAGGCAAAAACTCACTTTTAAAGAAAATAAAACAACTCCAAAATCTGTATGGCACCACAAAAGACCTCAATTGAAACAATTCTGAGAGATGAGAAAAAAAATAGAGACATCACATTCCTTGGCTTAAAACTAGAGGTTAATTAGCAATCAAAATAGTGTGGAATTGAAACAAAACAGATACACAACAGATAATAAGGAAAAGAATTGAAATCCCAGAAATAAATCCACTGATATATGGTCAGTTAATTTTTTCACAAAGAATTAAAGACAACAAGATAAAAGAACGATGCTTTTCAGCGAATGAGGTTCCAACAAAACCATGGGCAATGAGATTCAAAAAGTAGAGAGTTATATGTAGAAGAGGAAAAGGAAAAGAGTAAATATATATAACGTTAATGAAAAAGAACAGAAACTAGAGGCAAAAAATTATATATATATATATATATGCTTTTTGGGTCACACCTGGCGATGCACAAGGATTACTCCTGGCTCTGCACTCAAGAGTTACTCCTGGCGGTGCTCAGGGGACCATATGGGATGCTGGGAATCGAACTCAAGTCGGCCGTCTGCAAGGCAAATGCCCTACCTGCTGTGCTATCTCTCCAGCCCCAAAATATATTTTTTAAAACTATATATAGACAAAAGAAAATATGATATAATTCTGTACAGACATCAACCTCAGAAATTTATTTGGAGACTCTACTCAAAGGCAAGGGGGAAAAAATAAAAATAAATAAATAGGACCACATCAGACTTTAAGTTGTTAAATAGTGATAAAACTAGAACCAAAACAAATAGGTTATCTTCTCAATAGGAGTAGTGATTTCATATCATGTGTGTTACTTAGAATATCCACAGTACACAAATAATTCACACAATTCAACAACAAATTACCCAAACACCCAACTAAAAATGAGTAAAAACCTGAATAAATACATTTCCAGGAATGACATAGAATGTATATGGTGAAAATGCAATCTATATGCTTACATACATAAAACAAACAAAAGAGAAAATAAAGATTAGTGAAATCCAAAATATCAATTATTACTGATGAAGAGATAGCACTGAACTTTGGGATATACCATTGGAAAATGCTACAGCAAAAAGTATAGTAACCAAAATAATAGCAGATTTTATCAGTTCATTAAGGTACAAAGATATGTAACTTTAGTTGTGAACATCTAAGCTAAAATAAGACTTCTGAATATTTTGTGAACAATTTAATAATGATCAGTTATTTGCTAGCAAAGTGAAGTGATACACATATTTAGTCAGAATAATTTCGCTTATTTGTGGTTTTCTTTTTGTTTGGTTTTTATACTGTACTTGGTGCTCAAGGCTCACTCCTAGCTCTGTGCTCAGGAATTACTCCTGGTGGAGAACAGGGGAGAATATAGGGTGCAAGGGAATCAAATACAGGTAGGCAGCATGCCAGACAAGCACTCTGCTTGCTGTGCTATCTCTCTGTCCTTTGTGGCTTTCTAATATTTCAAATAGTTCAAGTTATAAAAAGAATCATAAACAAAAGAACAAATATTTAACAGGCAGCATTTAAAAGAACTTAAATTATGTTCTACCCACAAAATGGCTGGTAATTGACAATGTTGCATATTCTATAAGTGCATAATTAAAACTAAGGCTTGCATCAGTCAGAAAAGTCTTGTATATTTGGGTCTAACATAAATTGTCAGAAAAACCTTTAGTTTCCTTCTTAAGAACCACTAAGTTGAGTTCTATTCAGTTATGGTCAAGGAAAGAATTCTTAATATAATTTTATTTAATTTTACCTTATTTAATTTTGCCTACCCGCGCCTGGCTGTCCTCACCGGGGCCCCTTGGAGGGGAGTGGGTTGAGCTTTCCTCCCCGCCCCGACCAGGGCTCCAGCAGCCGAAGACCTCCAGGACCAGCCACCACCATGCTGAGACCACTCTCCGCACACATGAAGATATTGGCAGATGGACAAAGCTATGCAGGTTCCCGGGCCTAGATCTCCAAGCCTACTCAGATTGGGGCCGAGCATCCTCCACCCAGATCCTCCAAATTCCAGTAGGCAGGGGTCACACCCACCAACTGGCCCCCTGGTGCAGTGTAATCCCATCAACGGCCAAGACTCAGAGACTATAAAAACCAGCTCCCGGAAGTGTACATCTTATTATCTCATTCTTACTTTGGACAATCTGGCAGGCTACCAAATGTAGCCTGCCCACACGGCAGAGTCTGGCAAACTCCCCGTGGCGTACCCAATATGACAAATACCAGTAACAATGACGGGTCTCGTTCTCCTAAAGAGCCTTGAATATAATCTCAGGGCTAGGATGAAAGAGACGTTACTGGGACCTGCTCGAGGCAATCGACGAATAACAGGATGATTTGTGATTTGTGATTAATTTTACCTTAGTGAAAAGTCTTTTGCTCAGATGTAGTTATAAAATACAACAGAAAAATAAAAGTGATTCTTATGCAGACATCATCTGAAACCACATTAAGAAGAGGAAAGTGTAATTAGTGCCATTTTTCAAATAAAAAAATAAGATTTAAAAATTTACATGGGAAAAAAGACTAGAAACCAGTTCTTTCTGTAAGTATATCAATTCTCCCAGTCTACCAGGTTCAGTATTCTCTTTCCAAGCTCTTCTATTATGCTTTGGCTATATTGTTTTAAGTTCATGAAAGCATTAACAAAATTAGATAAAAATTATTATGCTTTGGCTATATTGTTTTAAGTTCAAGAAAGCATTAACAAAATTAGATAAAAATTAAGCAGCACTTAAGGATAGATATGCAGTACAATGTACTGAATTATGACTATAAGAATATTCCCTTTTCTAGTCTTCCCTAATTTGTGGATCATTGATCCATGCTGAGCTGTTATCCTTTGAGCATATTTTTCTTAAGAGAATAGTATGTAACACGTTCTAAGAAGACATGACTTATTAGAAGACTGATATTAAATGTCCTCTTATTAAGAGGCATAAGACCTTTCCTTCTTTCCCTCATAATTTTCATCTCTGAGTCTTGGAAGCAATCTGCTTGCCTTGATACTTGATGTCACCCTTTGAGCAAGGACATATGTGTGATACAATGCAATTCAGAACTGTTCAGCACTTTTTTTTACCCTTCGCTCTTTTTTCAAGATTTGTACTTTTAAAAATCTAACTCTGAGAATGTTTCAATGCTTAAAATTTTCAAAGGCAGAAAACAGTTTTTTTCATTTCAGATCAACAAGGAATCAGCTCGCTTTAGGCAATAAAAATAGTTTTGAGTCCCTAAAGAATAATGATCTAAACTTTTAGTGCCTCATTCACCCATATTACAAAGTTACTTTAATCTGTGGCTTTGGTAAAACAACAAGAGCAACCAGGAACAATAACACAGGACCTGAGAGGCTGAACTACTGAGATCCTGTGTGCATTTATCATGTCCTGAAATAGATCAGCACGGTAATGGCAGAGCTTAGGAGACTGTCTATTTCCACTGCAAAACTGAATTTAACGAAACTTGGCTGCTCTTGAGTGCTATTTATTTTTGCTTTTACAGTTCAAATTTTTCAGAGCATGATTTTCCTGGAATTATGTTGTAATGACCATTATCTGCACACTGGAAATTGTTGCTTATACAAAGGATATACTAAAACAGGGTCTCATCCTTATGTTCCTTTGAAAGGAGAAGGATAAGATAGAGATAAATGGTAACTGAAAAGATTATATTTACATGTCAAATGGAATAAAAATTTTCAATGAATGTTAAGCAAGCATGTATATCACAACATCAATAAACATGTTTGTTTACTGAAAACCTGAACCTGGAAAAAACCTGACAGATTCTCCAAAGAGAGCTGGGCTGACAGTTAACAGTTTGAGGGAGATTATATCCCTTCTGGGGAAAAATAGAGTATAGTGATCAAAACTCTCTAATCTATTTAAACAGAATTTCTGTGTTTTGTCTGTAAGGTGTGAAGTTTTGAACTTGTCCAGTTGTTCTGACTTAGAGGCTATTTATGTAGACAAAACCCCAGAGTAGTTTGTTCCAACTCTGCTGGAGAGATTCCTGGCTAGGTACTCTGAGTGCTCCTTTGATCACACTCAACTGTCTTCCAGTCAGCAACAGAGGTAAGGAAGCTGTTGGTTTCATTTCCCATATGGGTATTACTGCATTACAACTTCATTGAACAGGGCAAACATCATTTTGATTTTAATCCATATAAGGATTTTAAAGTTTCCTTTTACCTCTCAAACCCAAGAAGATAGACCCCAAAATGCAACTTTGGTCCCCTACACCACCATTAATTTTGTAGGCTGTATCTATATAATATTTTCCTTAATATACTGCTGACATGAGTAGATTAGGGATGGCTACTTACATATCAGAGTCTACAGTGATTTAAAATAGTTAAAAAAAAAGATGCTATTACTCAGCCTCTTATCTTCATTTTTCTCTTCATTTATTTTTTTTTGTTTTTCCAATATCTATTCTAATTTGATGATCCCCCCGATCCCTTTGTTCTCATATTTCTATAGATCAGACAAAAAATTTAGAGTCAAAGTACCAAATTCAATGCTCTCAATAGAAAGTATTCAACAAAAAATAGATCAGTTTTAACTGTGTTTTATAATATCAAGATCCATTCACTGTTTTTTATTATACATTTCTACAAGAATATCTGTAGTTATTCTATGTTTTCATGTCTTTCATAATCGGATGCCTTTTTACAGTACACTGAGAAAATTCCCAATATTTAAAAACATTTAAAATGTTTTAAAATTCCCAATATTTACTGTTTATTTAAAACATAGTATATTTGAAAACATTTTATTAAGTATCTCAAAACTTAGGCAATGAGATTGCACTGAAAATAAATTCTTGTTTATTTTTGATTTTAGGCCATACTTGGTGGTAGCCAAAGCTTACTCCTGGCTCTGCACTCAGGAGTCAATCCTGCTGAGCTTGGCGATTAACTCTGTAGGTTGCGTGAAATGCAAACACCCTGCTGCTGCACTACCTATCTGGCCCCTGAAAATATATTCTTAACTTACCCAAACTGATGGGGACAAGGTTTTCCATGTAGATTCTTCAATAAGATATTGGCCAGTTTTGTCCAAAATAGAACTATTAATCTATTTACACTAAGAAGAATAAAAAAGAGATAAACTCAGAGAGAGAGAGAGAGAGAGAGAGAGAGAGACAGAGACAGAGACAGAGACAGAGACACAGAGAAGTTTATTAAGCAAGTGGGTTTTCACATGGAACAACCAGGTACACAAAAGTGTCATTTTAATGAACACCAGCATAAACATGATTTTACTTCCTCTGAGACCCAGAAGTTGAAAACAGTTAAGAAAAGCAGGTTGTAAAAGAAGATTGGAAGAATGGATGTCACTTTGAAAAAGAAATACATGCCTACTGCAAGCATGAAAATTGAGAATTTAAATTGCTATTGACTTCATTCTCCCTTCATTCATCAGTTTTCAGTTTTCATCATTACTTTAAACCAATTTGGCCCCAACAGGGCCCTGGCCCCAACATGAACCATAGCATTCAAAGATATTAAGGTATCTGTAAGTTTCACAAATAATACCCTCTAATCTATGTACCTATTAAGTTTATAATTCATGCCAATACTTTTCCGTTCCACAGTGACAAAAAGCTCACCCCCAGTTTCCCTTCTACTCTTATACATTCTTATTGTGACAGTTTAGCCACTAAAAGTATCCCCATTAGTTAAGACTTTAATGAAATTCATTATAAAACTTAACTTGAATTATAAATCAAAAATTTTACAGTAACATTTTCTATTTTACCCTGAATTTAAAGAACTATGGTTTTGCAACAGCATTTCAGACTTTTGGCAGATCATCATCCATCTATATTTAAGGAAAAAATATTCATCCTTAATGAGATAGCATGGACACACTTCTGAAAAATCTAAAAAGAATTCATTTGTAAATCTGGAGCTTGTTTGACAGAAAGACAACTCTTAACAAAGAAGGAGGTTTTCCCTGCAAAGAACTGCTCAATCCTTAAGAGAGGAAAGGGGACTCACATGATGAGACACTCCCAGACAGTATGGAAGGGACCAGTATGATAATAATTGTTACTGGGTGTTGAATGTAGGTAAAGGGGTATATCTGATAATTTCTCAATATTATCAAACCATAGTTGCAAACCATAATGCCCGAGAAAGAGAGAGAGAGAGAGACAGACAGACAGACAGATAGACAGAGAGACAGAGACCGACAGAGAGACAGAGAGAAACAGAGATAGAGAGACATAAAGAAAAGAAAATTGACTGCTATAGAGGTAGGAAGGGGGTGTGGACAGGAGGGTAACTAGGAACATTGATGGTGGGAAATGTACACTGGTAAAGAAACTGGTGTGGTACATTATATGACTGAAACACAATTATGAACAACTTAAAAAAAACAGAAAGTCCACTATAAAATTAATTAATTAATTAAAAGTTCTTAGCTTACTGTGCAAAAAAAGGAGATAGAGGTTTAAGGATGGAGCCAAGTATAGTGGGCAGAAAGCAGCCAACCCAGGTTCAATCCCTGGTACCCAATATGTGCCCTCTTTGCCGGTTTAATAGGAGTAACCCTGGAATATGCAGGAGTAACTCCTGAACATTGTCAGGGAGCACCCAACCTCCTCAAAAAAAAAAAAAAAACAGAGAGAGTGATTCATGACAAAGGATGCTTTCCAACTACATTATTTCTGAAGATGCTGCAAGTCTTCAATTGACTTAAATAATCCACATGTCAAACTGACACTTGTGGAAAGCCTGATTCTGGCATCTTCAAGGGGTCCATCCTTCAGCAGCAATGTGATAAGTGCAATAACCAAGGTATGAACTAGCAATAGAAATGAACTCTTTTCACTTCCCAGAGACAAAATGGAAGAATTCCTAGAAAAAGTGATTATATCTATTTCCTTTGGACCCTGGAGCCAAAAATCCTTGGTTCAAATGATACTCTGACATTTATGAGATAAGCAATCTTGGGCCAATCATTTAGTTTCTCTATACTTTGGTTTTCCCCTCTTTAAAATGAGGCAACAATAATAAATATTTCATAGATCAGTTGTGAGAATTAAGTAAATTAAAACATGCACACATTCTTAAAATAATTTTTGATCCATATAAGTACATGTAATTATAAAATTTTTTTTTCATTTCATTTCATCATCCTGTTAATCGTCGATTGCCTCGAGCAGGCCCCAGTAACGTCTCTTTCATCCTAGCCCTGAGATTATATTCAGGGCTCTTTAGGAGAATGAGACCCATCATTGTTACTGGTATTTGGCATATTTGGTAGGCCACGGGGAGTTTGCCAGACTCTGCCCTGTGGGCAGGCTACATTCGACAGCCTGCAAGTTTGTCCAAAGTAGGAATGAGATAATAAGATGTCGCGCGGCCGCGAATGCGGCCGCGCGGTTCCGGGATCTGGATTTTATAGTCTCTGAGTCTTGGCCGCTGATGGGATTACACGGCGCCAGGGGGCCAGGTGGTGGGTGTGACCCCCGCCTACTGGAATTTGGAGGATCTGGGTGGAAGATGCTCGACTCCAATTCGAGTAGGCTTGGAGGTCGCGGCCCCGGAACCCGCGTGGCTTTGTCCCTCTGCCAGTACCTTCAGGTGTGCGGAGAGTGGTCTCAGCATGGTGGTGGCTGGTCCTGGAGGTCTCCGGCTGCCGTAGCCCTGGCCGGGGCGGGGAGGAAAGCTCAACCCGCTCCCCTCCAAGGGACTCCGGGAAGGAACACCGAGGCGCGGGGGCAGAGACTGCACTGCTCTCTGGATCTGGAATTATAAAATGTTAGTTTTATTTTTAAAAATATTTAGCTTTTTACTATGAAAATATGTAGAAACATTTGAGACAGAAGGAGGAAGATGTATGGGTTTTTAGATTATGGGGGGATATGAAGCATTTAACATATTGTGAAGGATTCAACATTGTTGGGATAGAGGTGTGAAAAAGATAAAGCCTGGGAGATGGAGCAATTTCAAAAAGGCCAGATATGCAACACTGTTGGGGCTCTTCAAATAAAATATTTAACTGAAAAATATTGATCTGGGTGTCTGTGGGAGGTCTTAGATCTGTAAGGAATGTAAGCATTAGCTATATGTGTTACACTAAAAAAAAGATGTTAGATGTAGGAATTTTTGTAATCTATGATTTCAAGTTTAAGGTAGTTAATAATTTCAACAGCTTAGAGTAAAATGTACATGATTTTATTGGTAGTTTCAATTTTCTCAAACAGTAAGACCTAAATGGTTAACTTCACATTTTAGTATTCTTATGTTCCACGTTTCTGTTTTAAGTCTCAGAAAATTATAGACAATAGACATTTCCTGTGTTTATTTGCACTAATATTTCATTCATATGTGTTACATTTTTTTCATTTATTTCTCTAAGTTTCCTTTCATGGGAGTATGAGAGTTAGCTACAGAAATATATAGTTTGATATATCAAGAAATCTGTCCCCAAAAAGGTCATTGGAAGAAGTGAAATGTAATGTAGATCTTAAATAATGATTCAGATATAGATGCCATGGGAAACGGTAGATTCGTGATTAGAATTATGGTATCCATTCTCTCTGAGCTATCATCATCTGATCAATACTTCACTTCCAAGAAAGACCTAGATAACATTCAATTTTATCATATTTACCTTATCAAGAAATAAAAAGCATGGTTCTCATAAAATGTTTCAAGAATACTTTTGATAAAAAAAAACCCTTCAAGTTGTAATAAAAATAAACCTTGCTTAAAAGGTGTTTAAACACAAAATCAGCACTCCTGAGGGAAAAGATTATAAAGAATAGCTGCCCAGATGCTCTGAAACCTAAAAACAAGGAAGAAAATTGAAGCAGGGAAGATGTTTTTGTGAATATTAGAGATAATGAGACCAAGCCGATAAAATGAGAACGACTTTAACAGCAACATAGCACCCACCACGCACATACACAACTCACAATGGGCACTGTGTATTTTCTGAAATGTCCAAAATTCCTGCTGGTCTACGATGTCGTTTGGAAAATCCTGCTGACCCTGTTTCCCTTCACTATGTACTTTGCATCACAGTCGTATTTCCAAAAGGGCTCCAGGACACCTATGCGTGATATGGCGGCCCATAAAATCTAGTTTAACATTAATAGAATTCACACAAAAATCATACAAGAAAAACTTGGTATTTACTTTTCTCATTGCTCAAGATTTTATGGACACACAGTATATGCCCGTGATGAACAGGGCATCAATCCACTCCAGCGAGTTTGGCGCACATCCAAAAGAGTAGAAACAACCAGTGCTGGAAGGAAGGTGGGGGATATGTACCTTCAACCATTTTAAGTGGGAATTTTTTCAGTTCAGTCTCAGAGGAAAACTGCATGGAGAGGTTTCTACAAAATTAAGTAGTTTTTTTCAAGTTTATTTGCAGTGGGAAATCTAGAACTGAGAGGGACCTCACTCAGTGTAAGAAACAGATCTTTCTCTGGCTTGTCCTATTCTCATGTTACTTTGAGCTCAAGTGAATCCAGACCCTGGAGGTCACAGGAAATGCTTATCACTTCCTTAGTTACCTAAAAAAAAGAAAGCTGGAGATATTATCTAGAATTTATATTATTATAAAAATAAACATTCTGGGGGCTGGAGCGATAGCATAGTGGGCAGGGCCTTAGCCTTGGACGCAGCCAACTGGAGTTCAATTCACAGCATCCCATATGGTCCCTTGAACACCACCAGGAGTGATTCCTGAGTATAAAGCCAGGTGTAACCCCTGTACATCGCCGAGTGTGACCCAAAAGAAAAAAAAGAAAGAAATATTCTGTTGGAAAAATATATCTAGCAAGACAAACATGTGATCATAAAACATCAGGTCTTGGTCACATGAGTCACTGTTTTAACCAAATTGTCTTTTGTGTCCTTAAAGTTAAAGTCTCTATTCACTCCTTAAGTCATGTGCAATTTTGCACCCTTTTGTTTTGGAATCAGCAAATCTATACATCTATATAACTCATCCATAAATATGTAATCTGGTGGTTTCTTTTTCTCTCTATTGATTGAGAACTCAGGACAGAGATATTTTTGTATCCCTGCAACACAATCATGAAACAGTTTTTCATACTCTTTTCCATCAAAATCATTAATGTAATTTTGTGCTTTGTGTACATTTCTACCAATACACAATTTTGTTATATTAAGTTATGTAGGTCTTCCAAATGTTTGCACCTTTCATCATACAATATCAAAAAGAGCAGCTCTTCAACTGCTGGGAAATTGTTAATTTGATGCCAGGAAATAGAGGCTTTCCAAATTTCAATTTTCATTTGAAATCCCCAATTTCATTATTGTTGCAAGTTGTTTATGGAAGAAATTAGCTCACTTAATTAATTTTCAGGAAAAATGGCTATACAGAACATACACAAACCAAAATATAATCATTTGAAGTAGAAGTAGTAATTCATAAATCAATTATCTATTATGCTTAACTTAATTACACAAATACTTTTACTCAAGACAACCATACTTTAACATGCAAGAGGCTCTATGTGTACCTCCTATTTTTAACATTTGACACTTTGAAAACTCTGCACTCATGAATCTAAGTTTAATAAAATATGTTTTCTGCTAAACTGAGTATATTCAAATTTTTCAAGAGCACAAACATTGGAGAAAATACAGTTGGTGCCCTTGTTTCTTTGTGTTAAGGTTCTAGTTTTGTCATCTCCTTCTGTGCCATTTGTCATCCCCTTTTACACCAAATTCTATCAAAGTGAAGATGGAAAGTGACATCTTCATATTAAAATGAACGTATCTTGACCTCACAAAGCTTTTGTAAAAGATTCAAGGTCTGCATACTACAATTCAAAAATATCTGTTCTGTTCTCCTGTGCTTTGAATCATTCATGTGATCTCGAATTTCCCCTAGTTTTCCCTAGCATCTCTTGCACATTAAAGGTGAAAAAGAAAAGGGCCTAAATCCTTTAGGCCTTTATCCTAGTTTCTCCTGCTGCTTAGAATCCAGCTAATGATCAACTTTATATCACTCTAATTGCTAGCAAATAGATCATCATATTATGAAGTAGTTGTCTGGATTATTTTTATCTATAATATTTATTTCTGTAGAAACTAAAATCATGTCAAAATTATTAACATGTCTATTTCTAGATATTGAACCAAAAGAATTAAAAGTAAATACAAGAAAAATATATATGCATACCATATTCATCATGACAATATTCACAACAGCTGAAAACAGAGGCAGATATTGAACCAAAAGAATTAAAAGTAAATCCCAAAGAAATAGTTGCATACCATATTCATAATGACAATGTTCACAAAAGCTGAAAATAGAGCATCACAAATGTTTATTTGTGGAAAAATGGATGAACAAAGTTTATATAATATGGGCTTCTGCTGGCTTTAAAATGAAGGAAACCTAGATTATAAGTATAAATGAATCTTGAAGATACTATATACCAATTGAAATAAGTCAGTCACAAAAATATACTGTAGGGTTCTTTTTACATGAGAAACTTGAAATCTGAGCTAGAAAGCAGAATGCGGTGGAGAATGAATAGGATGTCATTTGGCAGCAACAAAATTTCACAACTGTAACCAGAGAGACAGTACAATTCTTAAAGCACTTTACTTGGAATCAGTGAAAGCCATTTCTATCCCCATCACTACATATGGTTCCCCAAGTCCTACTAAAATGGCCCCTGACCCCAGAGCCAGGAGTAAGCCCTGAGCACTACTAGTAATGGCCCCAAATAAAAAAAAAATGTCTAGAGACCTGTATTACAGTATTATAAATTCACTTAATATTACTATACCATACACTGAAGAATATTTAAAATGGGAAATTTCATATCTCCTACCATAATTCTTAAAGATAAATTATACTCCATTATGCTCATACACAAAATAATGTAAAATCTATATTTTATGTAAAGTATAATAAGAGGCAAAATGGAACTAAAGTCTGTATGAGTTTAAATAGGAAGAGCATAAATAAATTCATAAATGTGAATATCAGTAAGGGCATAATAGAAGTCACATTTAGTGTGAAGAGAAGAGTTTGTTGTTTCATTCATATCCTCAGGTATTTGAAATTTGAAATTTGAAAATAGCCTCCTCAAAGATAATACAGGGAAAGACAGAGAGAGAGAGAGAGAGATGGGGGAAAGGAGAGTGAGATGGAGGAAAGGAGAGAGAGATGGGTGGGGAGACAGAGAGAAGAAACAGGTAAAATGGCAGATGAGATCACCTAAAGTTATGGTGTTCTATCAGTACAAATGCTCTCAAAAAACACACTACTCTCTCAATTCTTGATCAGGAATGGTCCATAGAACTGATATGCTGGGAAAGGGAAGGGGAACATCAGCAGCTTTTTGTTCGTCTGCATTTTGTTTATCAAAAGGCAAACATCCTCTTGGTAGCTCTACAACAGGTCTATGACCAAGGAGGATAGGGCATAGCTATAATAAGGTACCAGTGATTTATTTCACAGCCTTTGTAGGAGAAAGGAATTTTGTAAATTACAAAATGCATTTTTATTATACGAGTTGATGAAGTCTATATGTTATGGATTTTGTTTGTTTTTTTCTTTAGAGAGTCTCCCAAATTGGTCTCAAAGAATTTTTATATTTCACATGTGTATATACATATATATATATTCGTTTTTAATCACCAAAAAATGATTTTTTAAACAAAGGCACATTTTTTTTTCTGTGTTTTTGTGATCTCTTGTTATACATAAAAGCTTAATCATAGGGTTGGAGGCTACGGTATAGTGGGTAGGGCATCTATCTGGCACACAGATGACCTGGGTTTGATATCCAGCATTTCACATGGTCCCCATTCATCACCGAATATGACCCAAAACAAAAACAAAAAAATTTTATCACAGTTTAGGTTAATTATTTATAATTATATGGGCATTTATGGTCTAGGTATATGCAGTTACCTCACCTCCAAAATGTCCAAGAGCCCACCCATGCCCCTACATCACACACCATCCACTTACTCTCCACTACTCTGGAATTTTGTCTGTAGTTGAGTACCAAGACTTTACCAAAAGTTACTATTTTCTGTCTCCTTGCCTTGTTTCATCATATACCACAGATAAGGGAGATCACCCAGTGCTTCTTCCTCCAGCTAATTTGTTCAGCATGATTCCTCCAGTTCCACCCAGGTTGGAGGACCTGCAGACTGACTCCTTTCAGCTTCATAATACAACATTGTGTACTTCAACCACAACATCCTCATCCATTGTCTATCACTGGACTTCTGGCTTCCTCCATATGCTGCCCTGTGTACTAAGCACTGCAATCAATCTAGTTGTGCTTCTCTCCTTTTAGATTAGCATTCTTGAGTTTTGCTGTAGATGAAAAGTGGAATCACGAGATCATATGGAAGTGCTATCCTTAGTTTTATGAGACATCTCCAAACTGTTTTCCATAGAAACTAAACCAGAAAATAGCTCTGCCAGCAGTGAATAAGAGTTTAATTTTTACCACAGTTCTACCAACACTGGTTGTTTCTAGCGATTTTTATGTATGCCGTTCTCACTAGTGTGAGAGCAGACCTCATTGTTTTGATTTGCATTTCCCTGATAATACAGTATGACCAACAGTTTTTCATGCTTTTTGATCATTCCTATATCCTCTTTATGAAACTACCCATTTATTTCCTCTTTCAGTTTTAAGGAGGGTGTCATTGGTTTCTTTGTTGTTGAACTTTGTGAGCACTTTATATATATTGGATATTTCTCCTATGTCTGATGTATTGTGTACAATATTTTCTCTGATTCAGTAAGGTGTTTTTCTATTTTAGCCCAAGTTTCTCTTGCCACGTAAAAATATTGTTATTTGTTACATTTCTACTTGTTTGTTTTGCTTTCACTATCTTTGCCAATGGTATAAAATCATTAAACAATTTATTGTGCTACTTGTATTTTAGCCCAAGTTTCTCTTGCCACGTAAAAATATTGTTATTTTTATTGTATTGTTTATTGTGCCAGTCCCATTGTACTCAGGGATTATTCCTGGATCTGTGGTCAGGGGTTATTCCTAGTTCAGTGCTCAGAGATCAGTCTTGGCAATGTTCAGAAGGACCATATGTGGTACCAGAATCAAACTGGAGTCTCATGCAAAGCAAACATCTTAACCGCTTTTCTATCTTTTCAACCTGTAAGTGACAGAGTTAAATTACTCAGGTATTGAGACCATAAGTCTCAATTTTTGTCATTATTTGTAGAAATAAACTTTGAGTCAGTCACGAATATCTAACATCATTATGCCAAGATAAGATCACAGTAGAATGTAAATATAGCTCAAAAGATAGCTCTCTAAAGCTCACTTCAACCAACACTGACTGAAAATATAAAACATGTTATATACTAGACACTGAAAATGTAGAATATATGTTTCCAGCACTTAAGAGCTTTATAAATTTATCAAAGTTGACATTCCAATATATTCTTGTAACAAAATGTGGTCAGAATTATGACATAAGTATTGTGCAGTCATGAATATCAACATAATTTTAAATACATAATCTAAACTATATTTAAAAATATGATAAAGGAATTTAGCCTTCAGAGTCTTATGTATGGAGGCGGGAAATGAGAATAGGATTATGATGGCTTCAGGGCATCTTATCGTGTGATTCACAATTAGAATTAATGAGATTAAAATGGGGAAGAATGGGAAGTGTCCTTCAAGCAAGGAAGATAATAGCAGTGCATCTGGAATTTGGCCAGCCCTCAGTCTTGGCAGTCTTTTTTGCAGAATCAGGAACTGTGAGGGAAGTGGCAGATGCAGAGATATGGAAGCCACAGCTGTAGGCCTCATAGTTACTGACTAGTTTTGAATATCGAAGATGATGTATTTCTTTCTGTCATCTAACAGGTTATCAAGTAATAGAACATGTCACAGCATGCCAAGATGAGCTAGGAGAACTTGGCTATATATGAATGTCATCCCCATGTCAGGCCTCAGTTCTTGATTTGTTAAGGGCAAAGCTCAAACTAGAGGATTTCAATGCTCAATCACTCCTGCATCTAATTCTTATTCATCTAACATTGCTTATGAAACCATGTCAAAGCTGCTAATTGGCTAGTCATTAAGAGATTGCTCTCTGTTGAAGAATTCAAAATAAATAAAAATATCCTTTTTAGACCCTTGCTAGAAAATTTGAAGGCTCAAACAAAGACTCAAAAATGAAAATTTTTATAAAACCATCTCATCAATGAGAATAATTAATGTGAAATCTAGACTATGTAATGTTCAAAATGCCTTGGACCAGTTGCAATATTTATTGTGCTCTTATACATGTCAGATTCCTTACAGATACTTTATGTATATTATCTCATTAATCCTCATAAACCTCTAAAAATGGCTTTTTTGTCTTTGTTCTAAACATGAGAAATCAGAGTTTTAGTTCTAAAGAAGAAGAAGAGAAGAAGAAGAAGAAGAAGAATCTTATCCAATCTCCATGGTTAAAGATAACAAAATTAATGTTATGTAGGTCTGTCTGCCCTAAAGTTAATTCTCTTGGAATTTCCAACACATTAGGATCCCTTAATAAGTAAATGGAAAGGATTGGCTATCTAAGAAATCTCATACTAAATTTACATAAGATCCAATACTTCCTTTCTCAATTCTATATTTTGTTAATGCTTCACTTTGCATGCCTGGAAAAATGTGAAAACATGACAATGATAGCTTTTAAAGCAACCGAATTGTTGTTTATCCAGAAATTATCTGTCTAGAACAAATGCAATTGTATTTACAATTGCCCACTTTTTATACAAAAAATGCTTTTAAGCAAATAAAGATGCTTTTAAGAAGTCACTCTAACTTTAGTCATATGTTGAAATAAGCAGTGAAACATTGAAAATATTTTTTAAAGGATTACACTAAGACTAGGTAGGGAAGCTTCTTAAAATAACAATCAACAAAGTAGTTCTAGAGACTAAAAATACTTCCTCAAGGATTATATCCAAGGAAATAAAATAAAGATCTTGTGGTCTTGATTGTTAATATTAAATAAAAAGGTAAAAAATCAAACAGAAAATTCTAGAGGGTTTGGTTCAGCCAGTAGCTTTCCTCCACATTTAGATCATTTTGTCCTGTAAGAAAAAGATGGAAAATAGTATTCCTAAATATAGCAGACAATACATTCCATGTTGAATCTTTTTGATTCCTAATCAGCTATACATACCTGATGAGCATGAAAACAGAAGGAATACGAAATGCTGAAGGAGAGCAACAAGAGACAAAAATGCATGGAAAAGGAGCTGAACCCTAATTTAATGATGGTTTCAAATTTCAGCGTAAACCAGAATCTGCTGTAGGGCTTGATAAGTGCAGACAAATAGATATTAGCATGCCAGAGCTTCTGGTTTAGGAAGCCAGGGGTGGGCCCCAGCCTCTTTGGATGATTTTAGATGTGTATCTTTGTGTTCACATAACCAGTAAGTAACCTCATGTTTAGACAGGAGCATCTTTCAAGTGTATGCTGCACAGTTAATAAGTAGTCCTTTTCAGTTATTGCTAAATGTAAGCTTAATCAGGTCAGAACAACTGGAGAGACTAGCTGATGCTGTTTGGCAGAATTCTAAATTTAAATTTTTAACCATTGATATATAATTCTTTTAATTTCAACTATTAAAAAGGTTCCATATGATAGCAACTGTGGTAGGTATTTTTTCTATGCTACATTTCAGCTACCCTTTATTTAAAATCTAACAGTGCTGTCATCACTGCTATTCCCAGTTTTAGGCAACAAACATGCTGAGAAGATTAAATCACTTGCCCAGGTTGAATTTTAGTAACAGAAGCTGACTCCAGAGATGGAGCTCATTTATCCCAGCTTCTTGCTTCCAACACCCAGAACTAACTCTGAACAGTGAAAATCATCTTCTCAAACCCTAAAGCCAAATATAAAAGACATGAAAAAACGAAGTACAAGATTATATAGCAGTCACTGCACACCAGAGGTGTGTCAGGCACAGCAGGTGGGGCATCTGCCTTGCACATGACTGACTCAGTTCAATTCCCAGCACCACATAGGGTCTACTGAGCCCTGTCAGGAGTGAGCCCTGAGTGTAAAGCCAGGGGCAAGCATTGGGTATCAGCAAAGGTTCCCAAGACAAAACCAAGAAAACAAGGATGTGTCATGGTCAGGCTACAATGCATTTTAAAAAATGACTGTATAGAAAATTAATGGAGCTAATTTAGACATAAAATTTTGCAAGGCTTTCTCTACTGCCACTGAAATTTGAAATTCTACATTAAATAAAATTAACTATAAGAATGGAATGACACCTGGGCAGAATGAATATGAAAGATCCAAGAGGCATAGGAACTCAGACATGCTACTTTATTTTGTGATTGATGTATTGGGATCACAATTGACTGTGTTTAGGGCTCAATTCTGGCTCTGCACTCAAGTATTACTCCTGGTAGTGTTTGGGGGACCATATGTGGGTCCCAGGAATTCAGCCCAGAGCAGCTATATGCAAGGCAAAAGTCAAACCTTCTATACTATCTCTCTGGTCCCAAAGTTCAGTCACATTTGAGATATGTTAAAGCCTTTCCCTCAGGGGGAAAACTTGGGTTCCAGAAGTTAGATGTGATAACATAGTGCACAGCAGAGCACCCTGGACTAATGTCATCAGGAGTTCTAGCAACAAAATGGTAATATCAGGGAGATGCACATCTTAAACTCTAAGTCCCAGATATAAAACAAATTCTAAGAAGATATAGATGAAACACATGTGTGTGCAATGTGTTTATATTAGAACTAAATAAGTTGAGGGGTGGGGGGAGTGGTAAGTTGGATTAGAACAAAAAGTGAGAAACCTCTTAGGAAGCAGAATACATGAAGATAAATTGACTCAGGGAGGAATGATGATATTATTCATCATGATTGGGAAGACTAAATTCCATTGGCATGAAAATAATATGTCTCACAGGTAACAATTGGCCAGCAATCAGATCCTAATATGACAACATGAGCTTTGAAAAACAATAAAAATATTAGAGTTTAATCCTTTTAAATTATAAAGATAAAGTCAAGTCAATTAAATAACAACTTTCATAAAGAAAATTGCATGTCATCTCCTGTGCTATGGAAGTTTCAGCCCTTTCTGAGAAAAATCAGAAAAATCTAGAGAAACAATGTAAATGCCAACATTCTCAGCTTCCAAGTAAATCAGTAAAGACAGCTAGAAATAATCCAGATCTGAGCAGACCTGAACAGACTGAAGGACAAAAGACTTGCTGCAACATAAGTGGATTTGAAGGTCTCCAAGAATTAAAACAAAATCAACTTCCAAATCTTTAAAATTTTGAGAAGAAATTTCCAAATTCAAAGCACAGAGAGAAAGATATACCAAAAAAGTTTTTATGCTTTTTAGATGGCTTTGGAACTTGATCAAAATTATGTTTCTTTTTGTCTTTTGAGAGAAAAATATGAATTTATAGAAACATTTTGTTGACAATAGGAGGGTGGCAGGGATTGGGAGTGGAGGGAAGGCACATCCAGAACTGCCAGGGCTTACTCTTCACTCTGTTCTCAAGAACCAATCCTGGCATACTCAGTGACAAATGCAGTTCCAGGTATCAAACCAGTGTTGACAGTATGCAAGGCAAGCAGCCTAACAATAGTACTATATTTATGTATCAATGTTTTGATATTTCTACCCCACAATTGACCACATTATATTCAATCGACAATTTTGCCTGACTGATGTGGCTGTTGTCCCAAAATATCAAATGGGATCAGACCACCGTCTCCTTTATGAAAAATCCTACATCATGGATTGGGGAGAAAAGGCTGCAAAGTTTAAAAAGAGAACTTCCAGAACGACCACCAACTGGGAGCTCTTTGGCACTATTGCAGCAACATAGGAAGATGCCATCATTGACAACATTGATGAAGAATACGATAAATTCAGCACCTCCATGATTGTGCGAGGAATGCTGAGAGAAAGATATCCACAAAAAGACACCTGTCTTCGAAAACTCTCGAGGTCATTCACCAACGTGTTGGGTGCAAACCTCAAGCAACCACAAGCAAATGTCTGAGCTCACAAAGCAGTGCAGAGAAGACATCAAGGAAGACCTCAAAGAGAGAAGAGCAGCAGTGCTGGCAGATGCAGCAGAAGCTAGGAAAAGCATTCACAATGCCCGCCTGTCCTTCACCAACTAGAAGACTAAGATGACTGCCCTCCGACGTCCTGATGGATCTATCACATCTTCCAGAAGGGCAATGGAGAAGGTTATCCATGACTTCTACTCGGATCTCTTCGATAGCCACGTCCACCTGCCCACATACCAAATTCTGCAAGATGGATATGTCATTCCCAATGTTCTCCCTTACAAAATCCCACAAGCCATTTCATTGGTAAAGAAGTGAACAGCACCCAGCCCAGACAAGGTCAGACCTGAACAACTGAAGAACCTGCTGTCAGTACTCATTAATAGACTGGCTCGGCATTTCACACGCTATTTGTCTGAAAGCAAGTTTCCATCCCAATGGAAAACCAGCAGGACTGTACTACTGTACAAGAAGGGAGACAGCCACTATATTGGCAACTATCACCCGATCTGCCTCTTATCTGTGGTCTACAAGCTGTTCACTCAGGTCATCCTGAATAGGATTGGCAGAACACTAGATGAAGGACAACCATGCCAGCAAGCTGGGTTCCAAAAAAGATTCAGCACGATCGACCATGTCCACACAGTAACCAAGCTTGTTAATGTTTCTCAGGAGTTCAAGATGTCACTCTGGCTAACGTTCATTGATTTAAAGAAGGCCTTTGATTCTGTTGAGATGGAAGTGATCATTGTAGCCCTAGCCAAATAGGGCATTCAAACTCAATACATCAGGATCCTCCATGAACTGTATTATGGTTTCACTACCAGAATCTCACCATTCTACAAGGAAGTGATCATCCATGTCAAGAGAGGGGTTTGGCAGGGTGATGCCATTTCACCGAAACTCTTCAGTGCCACCCTCAAGAATGTCATGCGATGACTGGAATGAGAGGAATGGGAGTGAAGATAGACAGTTAGCAACTACACTGCCTCTGCTTCACTGATGACATTGTTCTCATAACACCAGAATTAGTCAAGTGGCACAAATGCTGGCCAACTTCAACCATGAATATGGAAAGGTCGGACTACAGCTGGATCTCAAGAAGACAATGTTTATGAGAAATGGACTTATTTCTGATATTTCATTTGCTCTTAACAGAATGAACATCTCTGAATGCAACAGTTATGTGTCCCTAGGTCGAGAAGTCAACATGATGAATGACCTGGCACCTGAGTTGCGCAGGAGGAAGAGAGCAGCTTGGAACACCTTCAAGAGCATCAAAGAAATAGCTAAGAGGACAAAGAACCTCTGGTTCTGGGCACATCTCTTCAGTTTTACCATTCTTCCTGCATCAACATATGCCTCAGAGACCTGGGCCCTACTAAAACATGATGAGAACACTATTCAGATCTCACAAAGAAGAATTGAAAGAGCTATGCTTGGAGTATCAGGCCTCACTCAAGTGAGAGAAAGAATCCAGAGTTCTGACCTCCATCGAAGATTGAGAATCAGGGACACTATCTCGTTTGCCAAAGCTTTGAAAATCAGATGGGCTGGACCCATAATGCAATTTGGAGATGACAGCTGGACTAGAGCCGTTACCAACTGGATTCCATGAGACATCAAAAGATCATGTGGCTGTCCATCTACGAGATGGTCAGATTTCTTTGTCAAAACCCTGAACGATTGGTTTGAGCCTCTTCGTGTTCCTGGAGCAAGCAGATGCCATTGGGCTATGCCACAGGGATAAATGGAGATGTTACCAGCGCCTGTTCAAGAAAATCGATGAGTAACGAGATATAAAGTGATCAAGTGACCCCACAATTAGAAAGTCAGGTTCACTCAATAACCCTGTCATGTAAATAAAGTTTGGAGCTGAAAAATACACATATCCAGACACAGAGAAATTGTAAACTATAAGAAGCAAATATCAATCTCAAATTTTTTTAAAGTTTTACCACTTTATTACAGATATATTAATATTTTATACATATTTTAATACAAGGATTTTGTTCTTTTAAGAGTAGAATAATTTGGGGGCTGGAATGATAGTACAGCAAGGAGGGCATTTGCCTTACTTGTGCCCAGCAGAGTCGATTCTCAGCATCACATATAGTTCCTAGAACACCACCAGGAGTAATTCCTGAGTGAGGACTTAGGTGTAACCTCTGAGCATTGCAGATTTGAACCAAAAAGAAAAAAAAAGGGGGGGGGGGGCAAAAATACGTAGAATAATTTCAATTATACCAAGTAGAATCCTTGGTAAGATATAATTTCAATTTCTTCCAAGAATAATTTCAATTCTACCAAGTAGAATCCTTGATAAGAAATGATGCACACATATTGTGCAAAATTTGACAAATTCTCCTTCTCCTAGTAAAATGCCATCAAATTACTATTCATCTCAAGTCTTTCTGATATAAATAATTTGTCCCTAACATTGGATTCTAAATATTCAAATAGGATAACATCTTAATAACATGAATTACAGCTGAAAAGTTAGATGGTACTTCTTCAGAAACACCTAGAAAAATGTCTGCTTCCAGGAAGGTGGAGTGGACACACATTTCCCTATCCCTCTTTCCAAGTATAACTAAAATTCCTCTAGTAGATATAAGACAAACATGAGAAAAATCTAAAAGTTAAAGGAAGAAGACCAACTAGGAACCTTGAAACCCAAGGTATAAGACAATAGTAAACAACCTGTTTTCTGTTCTCTTCATTTAGAGTTGGAGCTACAGAAACTGGGAACCCACAAACAACAGGAAGTACAGACTGAAGAACAAGTAGCAGGAATTACAAAAATAAAAATATAAACAACAAAACCTATTCTAATTACTCAGAGGTTGAGACAGGGGGTGAGACACAGAGAGGGAGTCTGGCTAATTTTTTTTAACTTGATGTAACTATTCAACTCTAGAAATACACAGCAGAAAAAAAACATACAACTTCATCACAACCTACAAACCCAAGAGGGTAGTCTCAACTCTCACCTTTACCAGGCTGTGAAAATACTTTCCAACCACCACCAATTCCAATCCTTCCCTGGGAATGGTGTTAGAAAACTAAAACTTTGATCCCATCAACCAGTAAGGAGATTCTCTTTCTCCTCCATCATAAAGGGCAATCCTATAAAGAAGTAGAACCCTTCCACTGATCATAACAAGGATTACCCTTCTGGGTCTCCGAGACAGTTCCACAGAGAACCAAAAAGGCCATTCAGCAACTTGTGTTGCAGGGATGAGGTCAGGGTTAGATTTATATTTTTCAACTAAAACGTATATATTTATATCTAACCCTGCTTGAGGACACCAAATAAGGTGCAAAATAGTCCAATTCACTATTGATGAGAATATTGTCTGATTCAGTCTCTATGGAAAATGTAATGGAAACTTCTCATAAAATTAATCAACAGTTCTCACTCTGTGATATAAATCCCAAGAACACAAAAACATCATTAACACCAAAAGATACACGAACATCTATGTTCATACCAGTGCTGAGTATAACCAACAACTGGAAACGACCCAAATGTCCGATGATGTTTGAATGGACAGAGGAGCTGTGGGATATATACACACAGCTGAATACCACATATCTGTAAGAAAAGATTAAATCTTGCCTTTTGCTACAATATGGATGAAGCTAATACAGGGTAGAAGATGTCTCCTTAAGTAAATATGTCAGAAGAAGGACAGATACCAGATTGTCTCACTTGTGTTTGGCTAAGAAGGTAAAAACCAAGGGAATAGACTATATCTAATGACAGCGAATCCTTGAGCTTTAATGTTAGGACTGAGGTCACCAAGCAAGGGGAGTGATGCTTACTGAGTGGGAGGAAGAGACAAGCTGAAGTGACATGAGGACAGTGCTGACAGTGCCTGTGTCACTGATGAGTTTGTAGACTGAAAACCTAAACCTCTGCACTTTTTATTGTAACCGTGTTTCCTCAATTACCATTAAAAGTGCAGCAAAAATAAACTAGAGCAAAGAAACAGGAGATATAAGGAAGAACCTAATGGAAATTTTAGAACTGAAGATCAGAATCACAAAACAAAACAAAACAAAATTAATAAACCAAGAATCACTGTAGTGAGAATAGAAAAGAAGCAATGAACTGAAATACAGACTAACAAAAACTTCGCATTCAAAACAATAGAAAAAATATACTTCAAAAACAGTGAACAAATCCTTGGGGACCCACAAAACCATAACAAAGATAGAGTATTCTTAGCAGATTTGCAAAAGAAGAAAAATAATCAATAATTAAAAAGGAAATTGTGGCAGAAAGCATCTCAAATTTGACAAGAGACATTTTAAGCCAAGACATCCGAGAATATTGAACTCAAGGGATTAAGCATCAAACAAGCAATCCACATTAAGTCATAGCACACACAAACTTTTGAAACTAAAGACAAGGAACTCCCTTATGGGACCTAGCAGATAGCTGAGTGTCTCAGTCCACTTTCCATACAAGCCTAAAGCCAAAATTTGAAACCCTGAGTTGATCCCTACAGCTCTGCAGCTATAATCCCAGCAAGAAAGGCCTAGAAGATGGTCCAGTAGTTCCAGGTAACCCTGAGTGCCAGCAGAGGCTCTGAGAAGTTCCTGACAGAGCCTTTGCCTGAGGACCCCTGGCAGGATTCGGGGCATAGGAGAGAGTATACCCTAGAAAAGAAAATGGCTGGAATCTCAGGATACTTCTCAACAAACACCTTAGAGATCCAAAGGAAATGATCAACAATTTTCACATGTTTCAAAAAAAGAACTATAAACTCCAGATCCTGTATGAAGCAAAATTTCAAAACATTCACTCATGATTGGGAGACTAAGAGAAATCTGTTGGCGACCAATCTACTTTTTGTTGGTTCTTGTGGGAGGCCACTTCTGGCTCAGAGATCACTTCTTGGAGGTCCTGGGGTACCATATGGGGTGTCAGGGGTTGAACCTGAGTCAAGTCACACACAAGGGAAGAGCCTTCCCTCCTGTAGATTTGTCCGATCCAGCAATTTTTTTCTTTTCTGATTTTCCTTCTTGAGCCACACCTGGTGGCACTCAGGCTTTCTCCTGGCTCTATGCTCAGGGATCACTCCTGGTGGGGCTCAGGGTACCCTTTGTGATGATGGGGATGGAAACAGGGTGGGCTGCAAGCACCTGCCTTGCTGTATGCAGGAGGTCAAGACTTTGATCCTGAGCATTGGCCAAATGTGGTCCAAGGCTGTTGTGGTCCCCATATCACAGGAAGCATGTGGAGATAGAGGCAGCAGCAAAGGAAAGATCAATAAGATGATCCCTGTTTGGGTTTTTTTTTAGAAGGGGGCTAAGAAAATTTCAATAAACCAGAAGGAAATGAAGAAAACAGAGAAAGGAGGGTATGTGAGGGGGTAGAGGGAGCCTAGAATGTTGGGGACAAAAGAGAATTAACCCCAGGGTAGGTGTTAGTGCCAAGGAGGATTATTGCCAGACCTCAAAAGTTTTTTCTGCTAGATTTCAGAATGCTTTGGGCTGGTTACTTCTTTTTCCTCTCATTTTCTCTCTCTGGATGGAAATATTTTACCACTAGTGTTGTATTGTGAGGGCGAAACTGATGCCACAACAAGCTGCAGCCAACGTTAAGTCTCAGGTAGGCCTCAGTTTCTGTTTCCCCAAAGTAGGACTTGCAGATTCTGGTAAACTCCCAGTTGACTAATTTGCTGAGATAAGGAACTGGGCAGTAGGGTCTGGCCAGTCATGAGTCACTGTACCCTCCTTAGAAACTGTTACTAACCATTGTCTAATTGCTGACCACTGTTGTAATAGGGTCAATGCTAAAAAATAACCCAGTATATAGACTGTTCTTAACTCTGAAACCTATATAAACTGCTTGTGATTTGGAATCGGAGTGCTTGTCAAGAACTTCACTGCATTGGATGAGACTTGGACCCTAGCTTGGGCTAGCACTGGCTCGGACTAGTAATAAAGTTTCTTTGCTACTAGTAATAAAGTTTCTTTGCTTTTGCGTTATTGTGTGTGGACTTGGTCTCTCCACAGTTGGGGATCTAAAACTTGGGCACAACAGAATATTCCATGATAATATTTTGGGATCTGGTAATTTTGCTTTCTAGTTTCTGAAATCTACATAAGGAGAGGAAATTGATCACAGAGTGAACAAATGTATACCTGATTGAAATGACTGATAACATGAAAAGAATAATAATCACTTAAAGTACACTTCTAATCACAGTGAAATCAATTTAGAAATTAGTAACAATGTAACAGAAAAATGATGAAACACTTAGAAATTAATAACATATTTATAGATTATGAGAAAAGATGAAGTTTTAAAGAACTACTAGAAAACTAGAATGAAGTAAATGGAAATATAAATACAAAAAAAGAAGATAGAAATGCAACATTAAAAACGGGCACTGGTGGAGGGATGGGTATCTGATCATTGTATAATTGAAACCCAAGCACAAAAAAAATTGTAAATCTACAACTGTTAAGAAATAAATAAATTAATAAATTAAAAAGAAAAAGTTTATGAGGCACTGATAAAGCAGTGCTGACAGATTTTAAAACTAAATGCGTAGATTAGAAAGCAGAGCTCACATTAGTCATCTAAATTTTGTATTAAGTACTTAGAAAAATAGTGGTATAAACCCAAATTTAAAACGTAGAAAAATAAACAAAATATAAAAATAATTAAACACAAAAAACAAGCAGAACTTATAGAGATAAGGCTAATTCAGTATTTTATACTAACAAATTAACGTATAAATAAACTAAAAATAAAAGTGAAAACAAAAAATAGAAAAATCACATTGACCATATGAATAAAGAAAGCATTTGAACACAAAGTCAATGTCGTTAAACTTTAATTTTTTTTAACTCTGAAAGACTTTATTGAAGGAAAGGGAAAGAAAGGGAAAGGAAAGTAGTGAAGCCCCCAGATTATGGGAGGGAAGCTCCTAAAGGAGTACTAGTTATACTTCAATTTTAAAAATAAAATTTAATTTACAAAACTTAACACCTGTCAATAAAAACACCCATAAAACAAAAGAGAATACCACTCAAATCAATAAAGAACTTATACTTCTACAGAAAGTCTACATTAAACTTTATAGGCTTTGTTTTTAGTTTTGGGGCCACACCTGGCATTGCTTAGGGCTTACTCCTGGTTCTGTGTTCAAAGATCCTGAAAGATCAGGAGATCATACGTGGTGCCAGTGATTGCCACATGTAGGGTAAATGGCTTACCCCCTGTACTATTCTCCAGCCCCAAAACATTATCTTTAAAGGTACAGGCTGAATACTTTTCTTTTAAAATGAGTAACAAGGTAAAGAAGTTAACTCACTATTTTTCATCATCTTAATATTAAAAATTCTAAACATTGTATTAAGGAAATAAAAAAGACAGGCAACTTAGGAAGAAAGGATAAAAGATATGCCTAGTGCCTATTTGCATATGATGTGATCATCTATATAGAAAATACTAAAGAATTCATTTAAAAGATGCTTTTAAGAAAAATAAGATATATATACACACACATATATATATATATATATATATATATATATATATATATATATATTGCTTTTTGGGTCACACCCGGCGATGCTCAGGGGTTACTCCTGGCTCTGCACTCAGGAGTTACTCCTGGCGGTGCTCAGGGGACCATATGGGATGCTGGGAATCAAAGCCGGGTAGGCCGCATGCAAGGCAAAAGCCATACCCACTGTGCTATCTCTCCAGTCCCGAAAAATAAGATATTTAAGATTGTATTATACAAAATAAACAAACAAAATCAATGGCATAGCTACATATAACTAAACAATGACAAATTAGCCTGTAAACAAATTAAGATACAAATTCTAATTACCAAAAAGCAAAAATAATTTAGGTATACATCTAACTAAATAAATGTATACCTATGGACAGATCTGTATGCTGAAAACTGCTAAATCCCAATAAAGGAACTAAGAATATAGTATAAGAATACAATGTGTTCATGAGGTGGAAGACTTCAGATATTAAAAGGTAAAGGTAAAGGCCCTCCCATTGATCGTCGATTTGCTCGAGCGGGCCCAGTAACGTCTCCATTGGAGACTTTGTTGTTACTGTGTCTGGCATATCGAATACTCTCGGTAGCTTGCTGGGCTCTCCGAGAGGGGCGGAGGAATCGAAATCGGGTCGGCCATGTTGGCTGCTTGTAAGGCGAACGCCCTACCGCTGTGCTATCGCTCCAGATATTAAAAATGTTAAATAATTCCAAATTAATTTTCACACAAAATTTAGCAAATTACCATTAAATTTATATTAAACTAATTTCCATTGAAATAAATAAAATACCCATTAAAATGAATCTTTAAAATACTGACTAACGGCAGGAGTGATAGCACAGCAGGTAGGACGTTCGCTTCACACACGACCATCCCGGGTTCAATTCCCAGCATCTCACATGGTCCCCTGAGCACTACCAGAGGTAATTCTTGAGTAGAGAGCCAGGAGTGACCCCTGTGCATCTCTGGGTATGACCCAAAAAGAAAAAAATGCTGACTAATATAATAACTTTTAATAGACAATATTTCTAAACTCATGTGGAAAAACAATTAAAATCACTAAAAACATTTTTCATAAAGGAGAATAAAGTAGAATGATATCATTGATTTTAAGACACTATGTAAATACAATAATACAAACTTTATGGTATTGTTAGCAATGGAACAAAACAGAACCCTCAGAAACAGACCCACCCAAGCATACCCAATACTGATAAAAGTAAAAAGACAGTCCACTGCAGGAATGATTGCCAGTTTTTTTAAAAAAATTATGAATCCACAGGCCAAAAAATAGATCTTGACAGAATTTATATACTCACCATTTACATAATTAGTTCAGAATATATCACAGCCTTAAATAGGACAACTATAAACTATCTAGAAAACATGAAAAAATGTCTGGGATTTAGTGCTGCAGCACCAAATGTTTGGTGTTTAACACCAAAAAGCACATCCATAAAAGAGAAATTTGACAGGTTCAACTTCAAAATTTAAAACACTGGTGCTATAAAAGAAGGCAGAGGAAAGACAAGGTTATAGACTGATGAAAGTACATGCAAATAACATATCTGATAGGAGACTCCATATTCAAAAATACAGACACTTCTCATAACTCCACAGGAAAAAATAATCTAATGAGAGTTTACAAGGTATAGAGTGTGTATGCTTTTATTGTTTGTTTTTGGACCATACACCCAGCTGTGCTCAGTACTTACTGTGGCTCTGTGCTCGGGGATCATACTTGGTGGGGCCCTGGGACCATAAAGGGTACCAGGAATTGAACCTGGGTTATCTGTGTGCAAGGTAAGTGTCCTGCCCCTCGCATTATACAATCTCTTCAGCCTCACATCAATGTTTTGAGAAATGTTCCACGTGGTAAATGAGATAGGGAAAGGAATATGCAAATAATAAGGCAAGAGGACTACACAACTATTAGAATAACTAAAATCCAAAATACTGGAAACACCAGATACTGACAAGAATATGAAGCAGAGAGATCAACAAGTTGCAGAGATGCCTCCAGATACCGCACCAGGCCAAGTCCCATTCTGGGCACCCCAAAGTGGGGCTCTAGTGATCTGTTCAGGGGAACATCCACCCAAACCGAGTCCAGGCAGCCGAAAACCTCCTTAACCCAATTGCCACCATGCTCATGCCTGGACTCCACAGGCTCAGGACAAGCTTCATACAGGAATAAATCTGTTGAGAAACTCAGGAATGTAGTTTTGTGACTGAAATCTCCAGGATCTTATGAAGTCAAGGATGGGCGACCTCCCCCATCTCCCTGTTCTTCCTGGAGCCTGACAGTCATGCTGATGAGCTGATTCTGGCATAATAAACTCATTAACTAACACAATCCAGAGATTCATAAGTAAATCAGTTTTGCCTTATCGCCAATCAGCTTCCTTTTCAATGTTCACACCATATAACAAAGGGCCTTCTTCACAGGAAATTGCAGAGTAGCAGTCCAGCCAAGGAATTGGACCTCACGGTATTAGTTGAGTAATGAATGTATTGGGAAATATCTGCAGCTTATTACATTATGAAGATGCAAAAACTAATCTATAGTCTCCCTTGTGACTAAAATGTTCCAGAGAATAATTTAGTGGCAAATACAGACTAGAAAATGTGACAAAAGTGATGTCATCACTCCCCTGATCTCAGTGATCTTTTTGTTGTTGTTTTGTTTTTGCTTTTTGGGTCACACCCGGCAATGCACAGACTCTATGCATTACTTCTGGCTCTGCACTCAGGAGTCACTCCTGGTGGTGCTCAGGGAACCATATAGGATGCTGGGAATTGAACCCGGGTAAGTCGTGTGCAAGGAAAACACCCTACCCACTGTGCTATCGTTTCAGCCCCTGGATCTCAGTGATCTTGACTCGCTTCTCAGAAGGAAAAAAATGCATCTTCCACAAAGTTAATTTCCCTTTCAGACATGGGTAATGAATAGAGAGCATTGAGTCTAACTAGTAAGCATTGAAGTGTTATTAGAGGCAGACTGCTTTATAAAAATGAATGCCAGTCTGAATTAGGAAACAAGATCTATGTAGAACAATAGCACTGTAGCACTGTCCTCCCATTGTTCATCGATTTGCTCGAGTGGGCACCAGTACCGTCTCCATTGTGAGATTTTGTTACTGTTTTTGGCATATTTAATACCTCACGGTTAGCTTGCCAGGCTTTGCCATGCAGGCATGATACTCTCAGTTGCTTGCCGGGCTCTCCAAGAGAGGTGGGAGGAATCGAACTGGGGCCAGCCCAGGTGGCTGTGTACCTGCTATGCTATCACTCCAGTCCAATATAGTAACAGAAAATAAAATCAGTTCAAAAGAAAAGCACTGATATTATCTTCAGTTAGAAGAAATGTTTAGCAGTTACACCATGCCTAAACTGCTTACTGTCTGCTTGGGATTAATTTTTCCTAGAATTACCAGTCTCAGGACACAGATTTAGGTCAAATATGTGGGCCCTACGAAAACAGGATGAGAACGCTATCCGGGTCTCTCAAAGAGGAATCGAAAGAGCTATGCTTGGAATATCACAATTCACTCAATTGAGAGATAGAATCCAGAGTTCTGATCTCCATCAACGCTCAAGAATCAGGGAGGCTGTCTCATTTGCCAAGGCATCAAAAATCAGATGGGCTGGACACGTAATGAGGTTTACAGACAACCGCTGGACTAGAGCCATTACTGACTGGATTCCACGGGATGTCAAAAGATCGCGTGGACGCCCACCTACAAGATGGTCAGACTTCTTCGTCAAGACCCTGAATGATCGGTTTGAGGCTCTGCATGTTCCTAGAATGAACAGATGCCATTGGGCTACGGTAGCATGCAACAGGGATGAATGGAAACGTTACTGGCACACGCTCGAGTAAATCGATGAATAACGGGGGATCAAGTGATCAAGTGATGTGGCGTTATGTACTTGACTTCTGATTACTGAAAATCAAATTTCCCCCCATCCAGATCTAATTACAGAATCTGGTTGGTTGTACCACTATTGAAAGGGAAATATAATGATTAAGGGAAGGAAAATAGACCAGATTCAGTGTTGAATTCATTAAAAAATTGTTTAGTTATTTTTAAAAAAGTAAAACAGTTCTAATACAATTAATATAGGGTAAATTTCTATGTTTCTTATATAAAATTATAACATAATATAACATCAACACTAGAATTTAGAAAAGCATGATCATTCACCAAGAAAAATATATCTTGATCATTCAAGAGCTTTGAAGGGAATGAGGCAAGATTAAAAAGAAGGGTTCAGAAAGAAAGAAGCATTCATCTTTGACATTCTTGTAATCACAAGTTGAAAGAACGCACTGAGATACATTATTACAAAAGAAATATCAAAAATCATATAGGAACAATTTCCATTGTAGATCTATAATTTCTAATATATGACTGCAAAGAGGAATTTGGGGAGTTGGGGAAAGGGAACTGGTATCTCTCTCCTATTGGCTGGGCTATAAATATTATGAAAAAAAAAACAAGGACTCCCAAATCCAAATGGTATTTTGCCTGCCTGGCATCACCTCAAGGCCGTTTTCAAAAGTTGAATTGAACAGCTCTTGGTGATCTCATAAAGCTTTATGTGGGCCAAGAGAAGAGCAGCGATAGAGCCAGCCCTCCTCAAACAAAACTGAGAAAAATGGTAATACTGAAAAGAACTGGAGACAAATTGAAGGGCAGCAAACTGAAGAAGGCTGAGGTGTCATTGTATGATGACTCATTTAAAAATTATTACATTTTCCTTAAGGAATTAAGAAAAATTAAAATATTAGGGAAGGTATTAAATATAACATTGTTTAAGTTCTAATTAAAGTCTTACAACATTTTTAATGAAGACATTTTTACCATTTAAGAAACTTGAATTAACAAATTAAGTGTGTGACTATTATAATGATTTTATTCAGTTCTTATTCAAGACATTTTAAGTTATCACGGTAATTTTTTTGTGAACAGCATCTGCAAGAAACTCCATTCTTGGTAGATCATTCTTTGAATGTAATTCTTTTATGCAATCTTTCAAAATTTACAACACTTAAAAAAACTTAAGAACTCTTCCACTACCAAAGTTTCCTTTATAATTTTAGATTCATTGAACTTTTCCTATCAAGAATTTCAAAAATAACGATGAGACCTTCACTCATATATCTAGTAAAACAGAATATACATATTGGTAAACAGAACTATGCAGCTAATTTGGATGCAACACAAAGCATTCATAGATATTTGACAAGAAAAAAATCTGGATGTTTATGTATAATGATGCTGTAAAAGTAAATCCTTCCAACTTCCCCCTACTGTCCTCACCTGTAATCTGGGTCATTGTAACCAACAGCCTTGACCAGTCAACCTAGAGCATGAGGCCATTCCATTTTGCACAGATTTCTTAGGAATGATAGGGAGGACAAAAATCTTCAGAGGCCGTTGAGGAGATAATAAAAACCCAGTATACCAGCTAGGTCAGAGGAATGACTACACTACAGTGAACTAATATTGCTATCCTTATCACACATGTGGACTTTGCTTCTAAACTTCTTTTGGTCACCCTCTGAGAAACTCCAGCCAAGACTTCTAGAGTTAGCTGCCAGGGAGTTTAAGTTCCCCCATCTTTCCTGAGGGATGAGAGAATCGGTATTTTAGCATGCAGAGTATACCTCAGAGGAAGATCTGTGTCAGAAAATAAGCAAAATCTTTTAAAATATTTTTTTCATTTTAGTCTATTCTTTGTGTGTGTTTTTATAATGGGGGTTCCACACTCAACCTGCTTGGATGTTGTTCCCACCTGTGCCAAGGGGACCAGTGCAGTGCCAGGGATCAAACTAGAGCCTCCCCTCGCAAAGCATGAACTCCAGCCTTCTGGGCTATTTCTCCAGCTCCTCTTTATATATATCTAGAAGGAAGAATGTTCATTAAAAATACCTTATTTCAGGATGGGAGAAGCATGCTGAAAGTAGACCATAAACCAAACCTGATTGTCACCTATTGCCTCTTTTGCAAACCACAACACCCAAAAAGAGAGAGAGAACAAAAGGGAATGCCCTGCCACAGAGGCAGGGTGGTATGGGGGGTATGGGGGGTGGGAGGGATACTGGGATACGTGGTGGTGGGAAATGGCACTGGTGGAGGAATGGGTATTTGATCATTGTATAATTGAAACCCAAGCACAAAAATCTGAAATTCTACAACTGTACCTCATGGTGTTTCACTAATCACTTAATCACTTAATCCCCGTTATTCATTGATTTACTCGAGCGGGTGCCAGTAACATCTCCATTCATCCCGGTTGCGTGCTAGCGTAACCCAATGTTATCTGTCCGTTCTAGGAACATCCAGAGCCTCAAACCGATCATTCAGGGTCTTGACGAAGAAGTCTGACCATCTTGTAGGTGGGCGTCCACGTGATCTTTCGATGTCCCGTGGAATCCAATCAGTAATGGCTCTAGTCCAGTGGTTGTCTGTAAACCTCATTATGTGTCCAGCCCATTTGATTTTTGATGTCTTGGCAAATGAGACAGCGTCCCTGATTCTTGAGCGTTGACGAAGATCAGAACTCCGGATTCTATCTCTCATTTGAGTGAATCGTGATATTCCAAGCATAGCTCTTTCGATTTCTCTTTGAGAGACCCGAATAGCGTTCTCATCCTGTTTTCGTAGGGTCCAGGTCTCTGAGGCATATGTTAATGCAGGAAGAACAGTGGAATCAAAGAGATGTGCTCGTAGCTGGAGGTTCTTTGTCCTTTTAGTTATTTCTTCAACGTTCTTGAAGGCATTCCAAGCCGCTCTCTTTCTCCTGCTCAACTCAGGTGTCAGGTCATTCATCATGTTGATTTCTTGACCTAGGTATATATAACTGTTGCATTAGGAGATGGTGGTTCCATTGAGAGCGAATGGAGCGTCAGGAACAAGGCTGTTTCTCATAAACATTGTCTTCGTAAGATTCAGCTATACTCCGACCTTTCCACATTCACGGTTAAAGTCGTTCAGCATTTGTGCCACTTGGCTGATGTTTGGTGTTATTAAAACAATGTCATCAGCAAAGCGGAGGTGGTGTAGTTGCCGACCATCTATCTTCACTCCCATGCTTTCCCATTCCAGTCACCGCATGATGTTCTCGAGGATGGCACTGAAGAGTTTTGGTGAAATGTTATCACCCTGCCGAACCCCTCTCTTGATATGGATGATTACTTCTTTGTAGAATGGTGAGATCTTGTAGTAAATCCGCAATAGAGCTCATGAAGGATCCTGATGTATTGAGTTTGTACGCCCTGATTGGCTAGGGCTTCCATGACCGCTTCTGTCTCAACAGAATCAAAGGCCTTCTTTAAATCAATGAACGTTAGACAGAGCGGCATCTTGAACTCCCGGGAAACCTCAATGACCTTAGTAATCGTGTGGATATGGTCGATGGTACTGAATCCTTTTCGGAATCCGGCTTGTTCACATGGGACCCGGGGCTGAGATCTCCAAGCCTGCACGGTTTGGGACTGGCCCTATCAGTAGCTAGACAGTTACACCCTCCAACTGCCGTGTAACCCCAACAACAGCCAGGATCCAGAGATTATCACAACAAGCTCCCGGGAGAGCTCAATGCAGAGTGTCCTACCCTGTGCCTGAATATCCTCGCCAGGGCCCAAACATCTGAAGACCTCCAGGCCCCAGTCAAGGCCATACTGAGGCCACTCTCCACACACTTGGATAAGTTTCACTAATAAAAATTAATAATAAAAACACTTTATTTCCACAATGGAATACTGTGCAGCTGTTAGGAAAGATGAAGTCATGAAATTTGCTTATAAGTGGATGGACATGGAGAGTATCATGCTAAGTGAGTGAGAAAGAGAGGGACAGACATAGAATGACTGCATTCATTTGTGGAATATAAAATAACATAATATGAGACTGATACCCAAGGACCCGGAAGATGGCTCCATAGTTGGAAGCCTGGCCCATGAGCTGGGGGAAAAGGCAGCCGGAAGAGAGAAGGGCTCACTAAGTCAATGATGGTTGGAGGGTATACTCCAGATGGGAGATGTGTACTGAAGTAAAAGACCAAATGGGATGGCCTCTCAGTATCTGTATTGCAAACCATAGTGCTCAAAAGTAGAAAGAGGGTATGGGGGAAATTGTCTGCCACAGAGGCAGGGGGAGGGATGGGATGGGGTGGGAGGAGACTGGGGACATTGTGGTGGAAAATGTGCCCTTGTGGAGGGATGGGTGTTCCATCATTGTGTGATAGAAACTCAAACATGAAAGCTTTGTAACTGTATCTCACAGTGATTCAATAAAAAAAAAGAAAATACTGTATTTTATTGTCTCACTTTTATTCTCTCCAAAATAGGCCAACAGTTGGTTGTTGATTCCATGTTGTAAATGTTATGAGTTTTTTCAAACCTGAGTAAGAAACACCAGAAATATCTCCAAATTAAACTAATCAGACAGTATTCTCTCACTCATTTCTTCAAAGATCATTTATTAATCACCTACTACCTACCAGAAAGTATTTCAAGTACTAGAAATAAGAGAAATTAAAAAATAATAAAAAAAGGAGACAAAATTCCCCTGAGGAACTCACTTTCCAAGACACAGGGAAATATTTTTAAAATACTAATAAAGATATCTAGTAGTATTATAAAATATTATATATGTGCTTGAGAGAAATAAAACATATTGTTTGATGGGTTGAATAAGGTTGGGGGAGTTTTCAGTTGTAAACATAGTAATTAGAAAAAATCTTGCGAAAGCAAAGTTTCAACAAAAATTTGAAGGACACAAAGAAGCCAGCAACGTGAAGATCTAGGAAAAGAGCTATAAGGAATGGGTTGACAGCACAGAGGACATGTGACTAAAACCAAGGAGAAGGAGGAAGCAGTAGAGGATGAACCGCATCCCCAAGTGAGATTCTGGAAGCAGGCTGTGTAGACTAGGCTAGAGCTCTGGTTTCTACAACACATGAGACGGTGTTCCCTGGACCAGTGTTCCCTGGTGTCCTGGGAAGGAAAAACCATGGCTTAGAACCGAACCAGATCCTTCTGCTTGTTTCATTAAGAATGAACCATAAAGAAGATTCAAAAGAGGCACAACAATAGAAAGAAATAATGATGACGTGGACTGTAGAAAAAGCAATATAGTTGGCAAAAAGAAGTGAACGGATTCTCAGTGTTTCCTATCCAAAATTCCCTACTGAATGGAATATAGGTTATGAGAGTAATACAGAATCATGGAAAATTTCAGTGTCTTAAACAGTCAATACCAGTGTTGTCTATTGAAATAAAACCAAGTGTGAGGACACTATTTTTCTTTAAGCCTTACTACAAAGTTGAAGAAATCGAAATGTGTAATATTAGTGAAATAATAGACAACTAGATTAATGGAAGAGATAGAAAACTCAGAAATGCACCCTAAAATTATAGTCAATGTTCTCTGACAAAAGAGAAAAGCAAGACAATGGAGTAAAGACAGCCTCCACAAGAAACGGTGATAGGAAACCTGAACGTCCACATTCTAAACATGAAAAAAAGAATTCTAACACAAACATTGTATATTTTCTAAAAATTAATCTGAAATAATTATATCTAAAATGCCAAGCTATAAAGTCTTACAGACTAGAAAAGGAGAAAATATAAATAACCTCAGTATCACAATAGTTGTTTGGCTGCCACACCAAACATATAGAAACCATAATTTTATTTTCTTTCCTCTTTTTTTTGAGGGAGGGGGGACCATACCAAGTCTTACTCCTTCTTCTATCAGAGATCACTCCTGATGGTTCTTGGGGACAATATGTGGTGCCAGAGATCAGTTGGGGAGGGTTGCATGCCAGGCGAGTACCTTAACTAGATCTCTGACCACTCAAAAATTTATTTTATATAAAAGACAATTTCAAGATATTTGGGAGACAAGTGATAAACTATGAGGTAAACCTGCAAAAGATAAAGGACCATTACCTAAAAATGCAAAGAACTTTTAAAACTCAACAGTAACAAAAAAATAGATAAAACTTGTAATAGTTTTCTCTAGAAGACAGAAATAAGCTTATGAAAATATGTTCTACACCACATGTCATAAAGAAAATGCAAATTAAAACAGAGTTAAAGCTTAAAGTTTAAAACTGACAACACCTGTTGCTAGCAGGATAGTGAGCAAAAGAAACTCTGATTGTTGGCAAAGATGTCAAATTGAATAGTCACTATAGAGAACAGTTTGATCATTTCTAGTGAGACTTAACATAATTTTACCATATGATCCAGCAGTGATACACAAAAGAATTGATAACTTATTTCTACACACACACGCAAAAATCTGCACAGATGTTTCATTAATAGATCTGCTAATTTATTTATAATTGATGAAGTTTTAAATAAAAGTAAAAAGTTTCCTATGATTCAGCACTAAAACGAAATGCACTTTTGTGTCACTAAAGGACATGGAGACATCCTAAATGGACATTACTAAGTAAAAGGAGCCAAGACGAAAAAAGTTGGCTACATACTGTAGGATTCAGACCATACAAAGTTTAGAAACAAAAATACTAAAGGGGTAATAATAAGATGAGTGTTTGCAAGTAAATAGGGTGGAATAGATCATCAGCACAGAGGTTTTGCGGGCAATGAAAATACTTTAAATATATCATTATATAATGTATATGAGTCTTATAAATCCAACAATGGCACTGAAAAGAGAGATGGGTAATTAGGAACTTTCAAGAAACATCCTCGGAGAAGTTTTGCTAAATTGTAGAAATCAGTTGTCTACAACTTAGCTCAAAATTCTTGAATCGCTCTCCAGGCACAAAATATTAAAACAAAATCTTCACTATCACTTGTGCCTTCATCATGTAGTATCTGCTTATATGTTCATTAAATGTCATTTATTTTTAAAATATTTTATTTTCTTGGTTTATAATATTATTAATAATAGTTTCTCATGGACATAATCGCAACACCACACCCAGCACCAGTTTGCCTCTCTCCCGCCCCAGCGGACCCCAACCCCCTTCCACCTCATTCCCTCCAACTCAATTGTGTGGTTAGTCCCCCCATTCTGTCACCCTTGGGTCTTTGTTGCTATCTTATTGTGAATCTTTAAGGACCTTTTCCCAGGTATCCCAAGCAGCAAACGTCAACCTCATTTCTTGCCACAACATTCCCAAACTCCAACCTCCTCAGAATTGCGTTCTACACTGCAAGATCGATCATCATTAAAAGATTCTCAAACTTTCGAATTATGGTCTGCCCCACTGACTTAACCAGACTAGCTTTTATTATTCTCAAAATTTTATAATGAGATATCATTTTATATATCTGGTTTAAATCATTTAAATCACCTTTAATCCACTAGACTATAAGCCCTATGAAAAGCTATGAACTTGTTTCTTGTGGCTGTAACAAGATACCACAAATTTGCAGTGGTTTTGCAATGACAGGAAATATAAACAACCATTTTGAGATCAGATTCTGCTATTACTTTCCCTGAGATTAAAAAAAAAAAGGTGTTGTTGACCTTAGGCAAGAGGCCCTTGCATTGCCTCTCCTCCCTCCCCTCCCACACTCCCCTTCCAAGACCCTGGGCTTCTCTCTGAATCCAGATCAATATTTTCCACCTGTAGTTTCTTCTCAAGCTGTCTTATTCCTCTTCTTTCACATATACTTGTATTCCTATTATAAGGATATTTATGACTGCATTTAATCTTTACAGATACAATATTATCCCCAGCTCAGAACCTCTAGCATCATTCCACTACAGAGTCTCTTTGGCCATAGAACAGATTCACAGATCCCAAAGATCTGGTTTGAATATTCTGTGGACCATCATCCATTCTACTGCAATCAAAACTGACTTTCTGAATCATTACATCACCACAGCTAACTTTATTATTAAATTTGCAAGGGCCACTTTAATAATGTATTTGGCAAGTTTTATCATCTTTAACACTTCGGTCTATCTTCTTCATAGAAAGACAAGCCACTATCAACTTACTGTAAATAAACAAAAAGCAATTTTCATTTGTCCAAATAGAGCTTAATTTCCTATTATAAGATTGACAAACTGACAAACTGGGAGAAGAAAAAAATCCCTTAGCCAGATTATCATACTGAAATTTTAAAAAGAAGAAGTCACTGGGGTTTTTATCAAATATAAATCTTACTATAAACTTCTAATTTCCTTCCCCAAACTCAAATAACAAGTCCTTCTGGGAGGACAGGCTTCCTGTGAGGTTGGTTAATGAGGGTCAATTTGCAGGGATGGGTGGGCCTGGCTTGGGTGTCCAGATCCCAAGCACACATGCCCTGTCCCATTCTCTCGGCTTTATCATCCCAAAGGTCTCCTTTTTTATTATGCACTGCTAAGAGTTTCCTCAAACAGCATAGTTCATTTAAAAGATTAAGTTGACGAGAAAACTATTGAAAGAAAATATAAATCAGGATTAAGTGGTTTTAAAGCAGATGTAACAAAGGCTACTTGGCCATTATTTGACCATCCACAAAGGACACTGCACATCTTGGCACCCCAAGAGTTGTAAGTAAATAACTCTTGGAAAATGGGGGACAAATGTGTGCAGCCTTTGGTAATCCCTTAGAGGAAGAGGTGTGCTCTTCTTTGCCCCCTCTTTTCCTAACAATTGGCTAGAAAGTGAGCAGGACAACAAAAGCTCAAGAAGTTATCTGGGACCATGAGGTCACTGGTTAAGAATGTCAGAGTGATGTGGGCAGGATAGGGAAGGCCCCTTCCCAAGGCAATGGCAAAATTTCCTGGGAAGAAATAGCTCCGAAACTGCTGTGAGAGCCTGATAAGACCCTCAGAAGAAAACAGGAAAAAACAGAACTAAGGATCAAGAAGACCCTCACCCATCTGCAGCAACAGACCCAGAAAAGCTCCTGCAGAAACAAAAGACCAGGAAAGGAATTTCAAAGAAAACCATCACTACTCCCAATCCCCCTGGTAACCTCCTTAGCAAGAGACTTTGACTTAGGTAGAAGCCACACATAAGGGTAGGTTGGAGAAACCCTATAAAGGCCACCTTGGACAAACGAAGTGCATGAGTGACGGAGCACATGTGTTGCCCGCATCTACCCCCTTGAGATGTGTACTTCCATGCTTTCTGGTCTAATGCTGGGGTGTGTGTAGGGGGTCTTTCTGCCCTTGAAGACGCCTAGGTTCTCTCTTGAATGTGTTACTCTCCACTCTCTCCCACTTTCTCTGCTCGCTTCCCTCCAATGCCTTCAAATAAAAACTGTATAATTTCACTGTTCATCTCCTCCTGAAACTCCTTTCTGTGAGGTGAGACAACAAACCAGCAGCCCTGGGTCCCAGGTGGCAGAGGCAGATTTGGAGAAAATAACCATCTTTCTCCTCCCCACTTCATATGAGCCACCTGTGGGGCCCAGTGACATCAAGAGCATATAAGGCTCACTACCTGCATGGATGAGGGTCTTTTGGTATTGGGGCCTTCTTCACACAAGCCACTTAGTCATTAACTGAGTCACTTCTCTGCTCCCCACCCAAAACTGACATGATTTTTATTAACTGAATGATTCACCAGATAGTTCTAATTTTCTGTTTTCTTGTCTCTGTGATCTTTGATTGCTTGTAAAATCATATGTTCTATAATCTGGCATGATGACATGATTTTTCTTCTGATAATACTGCTTAGGCATTTGTTATGCTAGTTTGAAAACTTTTTTTTCATCTTCAGAACTTGTTACATGCTAAGTAATTTTTATGATTATTGACAAGTTGGGAAAAACTGTCAAGCTACTTTTATGGATCTTAAGATTTCAGGGCATCTTGGGTTTTAAAAGAGTGTGATCTAGGGGCTGGACTGATAGCACAGTGGGTAGGGCATTTGCCTTACATACTGCCAACCCAGTATGTATTCCTAGCATCCCATATGGTTCCCCAGGCACTGCCAGGAGTAATTCCTGAGTGCAGAGCCAGGAGTAACCCCTGTGCATCGGCAGGTGTGACCCAAAGTCAAAAAAGAAAAGGAAAAAAGCCCTGAATTCTGGCAATTGACTTCTTCCACTTTTAGCAAAAATCTAGCCAGTCTGTTGTCAGAGGTGGAAGAGCTTTTAGCTTTGCCAAGGGAGTTTCCCTCTGCCTATAGCCTAAAATATAGGTTTACTGGGAGTCCAGCAACTCAGAACACTACTCACTTTACAATATTTATAGCTTCAGTAGCTCATTTTGAAGCAGCAAGGTGGAGTTTGGTGTTAGGGTGACAAAGAAGTAAAGAATGTTTTTAGCTTCAATGTCGTGGAGAGTTCTGCCTATATTTTCCTCTATGTACCTTATGAATTCATATCTGACATTGAGGTTTTTAATCCACTTTGATCTTACTTTTGTGCCTGGCATTAGACAAAGGTAATAGTGCATTTTTTTTTTTTGCAGGTAGCTATCCAGTTTTCCCAGCACAACTTTTTGAAGAGGCTTTCCTTATTCTACTTCTTGTTCCTTTGTCAAAGATTAAGTGCTCATATACTTGTGGATCTGTGAAAGGTTATTCAACTCTGTTCCATCGATCTGCAGATCTGTTTCTAGAACAGTACCATGCTGTCTTAATTAGTACTGCTTTGTAGTACAGTTTGAACTTGGGGAGGGTGATGCCACCCATCTTCTTTTCCCAAGAATTGTTTTAACTATTTGTGGGGGGTTGTTGTTCCATGAACTTAAGGAATGTTTTGTCTATTTCTTTGAAAAGTGTCATGGGTATCCTGATAAGGATCACATTGAATTTGTATAGTGCTTTGGGCATTATTGCCATTTTGATAATGTTAATCCTCCCTACCCATGAGCAGGGGACGTGTCTCCATTTCCTAGTGTTCTCTTTTATTTCTTGAAGTGGTATTTCATAATTTCCTTGTATAGGTCCTTCACCTCTTTGGTTAAGCTGATTCCGGGGTACTTGATTTTCTGAGGTACTATTGTGAACAGGATTTTTTTTAACGTCTATTTAAAACATCTTTAAGGATGAAACAGCACTGACCATGCAAGTGGAAGCAAACATAAACAACTGGGACTACATCAAACTAAGAAGCTTCTTCACTTTGAAAGTTAAAGTGACCAAAATACAGAAACAGCCCAGAGAATGGGAAGGAATATATACCCAATATCCATCTAATACGGGATTAATGTCCAGGATATACAAGACACTAGTAGAATTGTACATGAAAAAAACCTCCAACCCCATCAAAAAATGGGGAGAAAAAAATGAACAAAAATTTCCTCAAAATAGAAATACAAATAGCCAAAGGGCACGTAAAAAAATTGCTCCACATCCGTAGCCATCAGGGAGTCGCAAATCAAAACAATGAGGTATCTCACACCACAGAGACTGGCACACATTCAAAAGAACAAAAGCAACCAGTGTTGGTGTGGATGTGGGGAAAAAGGAACACTCTTTCACTGTTGCCCACTAGTGCAGCCTTTCTGGAAAACAATATGGACAGTTCTTCAAAAACTAGAAATTCAGCTTCCATATGACCCCGCAATACAGTGGTACCACTTCTGGGAATATATCCCAAGGATGCAAAAAAGCACAGTAGAAATGACATCTGTACCTATATGTTCATTGCAGCACTGTTCACATTAGCCAAAATCTGGAAACAACCCAACTGCCCTAGAACAGATGCCTGGTTAAAGAAACTTTGGTACATCTACACAATGGAATACTATGCAACTTTTAGGAGAGATGAACTCATGAACTTTGCTTATAAGTGGATAGACATGGAGAGTGTCATGCTAAGTGAAATGAATCAGAGAGGGACAGACATAGAAGGAATGCACTATTTTGTGGAATACAACACAACATAACATGAGGTTGACACCTAAGGACAGTAGATACATGGGACAGATAAATTGTTCTATAGCTGGAAGCCCACCTCATGAGCCAAGGGAAGAAGGCAGCTGGAATAGAAAAGGGAGCACTAAGACAAAGATGGCTGGAGAAATCAGTGAGGAAGGGAGATGTGTGCAGAAAGTAAAGGACAAAACATCATAACCTCTCAGGGTCTGTATTGCAAACCACAATGCCCAAAAGTAGAGAGAGATTATGAGGAATCATGTTTTCCATGGAGGGAGGGGAAGGGAGAGAAAGGGGTTTATACCAGGAATATTGGTGGTGGGGAATGTGCACTGGTGGAGGGATGGGTGTTTGATCATTGTGTGATTGTAACTCAAACATAAAAGCTTTTAACTATATCATGGTGATTCAATAAAATTTTTAAAAAAAAGTAAGGAATGTTGAATCAGATTACTTTTATACTCACCATCAAAGACTATGAGCTTACTAGAAACAATGGAATTAAGGGTGTTTCCTTCACCTCCAAAACCATTATTTCAGGCAATTCCCAAAACAATTACCATTAACATGAGAAAGGAGGGGGAAGATTTAAATAATAATAAATACAAAGATACCTAACTTTATAATATGTAAAATCAAATACTTAGATTGTAGTTATTTATACTTGGAACTGACCAGAGTGAATGAATTGAGAGCAATTTTGTCTTGTTTTACAGAACTATAGCACTGTAGCACTGTAGCACTGCCCTCCTGTTGTTCATGGCTTTGCTCAAGCAGGTACCAGTAACATCTCCATTGTGAGACTTGTTGTTACTGATTTGGCATATCAAATACGCCATGGGAAGCTTGTGACGCTCTGCCATGCAGGCGGGATACTCTCTCTCAGTAGCTTGCTGGGCTCTCCAAGAGGGATGAAGGAATTGAACCAGTGTTGGCGGCATGCAAGGCAAACTTCCTATCCGCTGTGCTACTGAACAAAAACTTCATATACACAGTCTGCAAAAACTGATTATATCAATTACACTTTGCTTCATAGCAAACTATACCTAACTTAAAGGTGTGAAACCACAGCTATCCTCACAGTTCTGGGAGATAATCTTGTTCAATTAAGTGACTTTTATTTAAGGTCTCTGATGAAGTGATCAGATAGTGATATGGTGAACAATTTACCAGCTTCTTTACCCACTTATGCAGTGTTGATAGTGACTTTGGCTATGATTTCAGCTAAGAAAAAACATTTTCCTTATGAAAGTAAGCATCCCAAAGAATCAGGTAGACCATCATCTTTTAGGCTGATCTTTGGAAGTTATATGGTACCATTCTTCCATAATGCATTGGTTGGGAAATTTAAAAATGTTTGAGGTTCCCTATGAGAAAATAATTCTGCTTTTTGCTGGGAAAGAAAAGGGGCACATAAGAATAACAAATGGTATGAGAAATTTTGTTGAAAATATCTGTGGAAAATATACTTCTATAAATGGTCTGTCTTCAAATTATAATTCCCAAGTCCCACCAAAAAATAGTAGGAACAGTAAAAATTGTGCAAAGTTCTGAAGTCCTCAACAAAGTCATGTCTGTTGGACAAATTTTTTTAAAAATCCCAGGGACCATCCCAGCCCTTATTCTCAGCACTGTAGCCGTTTTGTTCTTGGCCCAGGTGTGTGTGACCCTTCCCAACCCGCCCTTTTCATGTCCCAGCCACTTTCTTGGACTCAAGAATCCCAGCCACCTCCCTAGGACCCCCAATCTACCTCCTGACTGCCACCTTACTGGGCAGCAGAGATCCCCAGCACCCACTGTTTTGTTTCCTGCCCAGGTGTATGCGAGCCTTCCCAATAAAAACTCCCCAGCTACAATGCTGCAGAGAGTGTGGACTCTGCAGAAGTGAGTGTGGCCTATTTGGGGGCAGGCAGAGGCTCACAAGGCCTCAGCTATTTTACCCATACTCATCAATTTGATCTCATGGTGCAGTCTCCATACCACCACAACAACATGAATAAATAGCCCAAATCCCCACCACGAGGAGAGGACAATGTAGAATAAAGAGTCTCCATAGACATTACTCACAAATGTGAGCGCTCTGATAAAGAATTCAGAGATGAAATACTGAAGATGTTCAATGAATTAAAAAAAAACGGTGGTGGGATGGAGCAATAGCAGAGCGGGTAGGGCATTTTCCTTGCACACGCCAACCAGGGTTCGATTCCCAGCATCCCATATGGTCCCCTGAGCACTGCCAGGGGTAATTCCTGAGTACAGAGCCAGGAGTAACCCCTGTGCATCGCCAGGTGTGACCCAAAAAAGCAAAAACAAAAAAATAAAGAAACAGTGGAATAGATATCCAGTAAATTAAAGGAGATCAATGACGATCACAACCATCCTGTTGTTCATCAATTGCCTCGAGCAGGCCCCAGTAACGTCTCCTTCGTCCTAGCCCTGAGATTTTTAAAAAGTGCCATATTCAAGGCTCTTTCAGGGTTAGGAGAATGAGATCCATCATTGTTACTGGTATTTGGCATATGGGGTACGCCACGGGGAGTTTGCCAGACTCTGCCGTGTGGGCAGGTTACATTTGGTAGTCTGCCAGTTTGTCCAAAGTAAGAATAAGATAATAAGATGTCCATTTCTGGGAGCTGGGTTTTATAGTCTCTGGGTCTTGGCCATTGATAGGATTACACGGCGCAAGAGGGCCAGTTGGTGGGTGTGACCCCTGCCTACTGGAAGGTGGAGGATCTGAGTGGAGGATGCTCATCTCTGATCCGAGCAGGCTTGGAAATCTCAGCCCCAGGACCCACATGCCTTTGTTTCTCTGCCTGTGGAAAGAGGTCTCAGATGGTTGTAGCTGGTTCTGGAGGTCTTCGGCTTCTGGAGGTCTGATCAGGGCGGGGAGGAAAACGCAACCCTCCCCCCTTCAAGGGGCCCTAGCGAGGACAGCCAGGTGCAGGGGCAAGAGACTCTGCCCTGTTCTCTTCCGGAAGCTGGGTTTTATAGTCTCTGGATCTTGGCCGTTGATAGGATTAAAGGAGAAACAATGAATCAGACAACTGAGAAAATACATGAAGAAATGAGAGCATTAACTGAAAAGTTATACACAGAAGTGTCACAAATAAAGGATTCGGTACATGAAATTAAAAACTCAATGTGTGCAGTATGTGCCCCCAACAGAAGAATGGCTATAGTCAAAGACAGAATCAGTGAGCTTGATCTGCAGGAAGCTTCTGGGCAAGAACAATGGGAAGAGACTTCAAAATAGCTCTAGGGCAAATCAGAGTCCTAGGGGATGATTTCAAGAGGAACATTAGAATCACTGTAGTACAGTAGGTCAGGTAAGCAATCCCAATGAAAAACTCACAGTTAAATAAATCATTGCTGAAAAGTTCCCAGAACTGGAGAATACAGGTATGCAGATTCAAGGAGCCCAAAGGGTGCCTGCTAAAAAAGACCCTAAAAAAAAAACTCCAAGACATATCATAGTCAGAATAATGGATGCCATGGATAGAGACACAATACTGCAAGCAACAGGGTCAGAGAAGAAAATCACATATAAAGGAGCATCCCTTAGATTCACAGCAAACCTACCAGAAGAAACCTTCCAAGCCCAAAGGCACTGGTGGGATATAGTGAAAAAACTCACTGAAGAGCTGGAGTGATAGCACAGCGGGGAGGGCATTTGCCTTGCATGCGGCCAACCCAGGTTTGCTTCCCAGCATCCCATATGGTCCCCTGAGCACCGCAAGGAGTAATTCCTGAGTGCAGAGCCAGGAGTAACCCCTGTGCATCACTAGGTGTGACCCAAAAAGCCAAAAAAAAAAAAAACCTCACTAAAATGAACGCTTCACCAAGAATACTTTATCTGGCTAAACTCTTACTCAGACTCCAAGGAAGGGTACACTATTTTGTGTACACTAAACAACAGCTCAGGAACATCGTAGACTCAAAACCAAAGCTAAAAGAAGGGCTAAATGCACTATGTAAGACAAAGCAACCCCCTACAAGCATAACAAACCCTTATAGAAAGATGACACAAAACCTCATAACAATCTCTCTCAACGTCAATGGTCTATATGCACAATTAAGAGACACAGAGTGGCAAAAAGGATTCAGAGACTGAACCCAACGTTCTTCTACAAGAAACATATCTGAACAGTCCGAACAAACACAGACTCAAAGTCAAAGCATGGAAAACAATCTGCAAGCAAACAACCCCCTCAAAAAAAGCTGGGGTGAACTTAATAGTATCGGACAACATAGATTTCAGGTTGAAAAAGATTAGAAGGGACAGTGAAGGCCATTTTTATTAATCAAGAGATATGTACAGCAGGAGGAAATCACACTCCTAAACGTATACACACCCACTAAGGGACCAGCCAAATACCTACAACATCTGCTAACAAACCTGAAGAAGGACACTGTGAGCAACACAATAGTAGTTGGAGACTTCAACTCCGCCTTATCACCTCTGGATAGATCAAGCAGATTAAAACTCAGCCAGAAAGTAATGTCTCTGAAAGAAGAAATAGAAGGGAGAGGCCTAATAAATCTATACAGAGTTTATACCCCCCAAAAAAAGAATATGCATTCTTTTGTATGCACATGGAACATTTTCCAGAATAGAACATGTGCTGAGCCACATACCATACACCAACAGAATCAAGAAGACAGACACTATATCAAATATCTTTTCAGACCATGATGCACTGAAGATAGAAATTAATTACGTACAGACTCAGAAAATCAAATAAAACATCTGGAAATTATACAACTTAATGTTGAACAACTAGTAAAGAAATCAAGGAAGAAATCAAAAGATACCTGGAAAGAAATGAGAATGAAGACACGAGCTAACAGCGACGGTGGGACAAAGCTAAGACCGTGTTAGGGGAAAATTTATAGCTCTGCAAGCATTTCTTAGGAAGGAAGAAAGGTCCTACATAAACAACTTGACTTCTCAGCTCAAGATCTTAGAAAAGGACCAACAAAAGGAGCCCAAACCAGGCAGAAGAAAAGAGATCATAAAACTTAGAACAGAAATCAACAACAGGGAAATCCAAAAAAACAAGATGTAAACTCAATGAAATCAAGAGCTGTTTCTTCAAGAAAAATAAACAAGATTGATAAAACAATAGCAAGACTCACAAAGAAAGAGAGAGAGAACCCGAAAAAACCGAATCATAAATGAAAAGGGGAATATCACTACAGAAACCAAAGAAATTCAAAAGATCATCACAACCTACTTTGAAAGTCTGTATGCCACAAAACAAGAGAACCTAGAGAAATGGATAAATTCCTGGATTCCTATAATCTCCCAATACTGAATCAAGAAGACCTAGATTATATGAATAGTCCTATAAATATCACGAAAATAGAAGCTGTAATCAAAAGTCTTCCCAAAAACAAGAGCTCAGGTCCAAATAGATTTACATGCGAATTTTCCCAAACATTTAAAGTGGACATATTGCCAGTTTTCTCAAGCTTTTCCAGGAAATTGAAGAAACAGAAACACTCCCAAACAGTTTCTATGAGGCTCATATGTCTCAGATACCAAAAGGAAACAAAGACACTACAAGAAAAGAAAACTGCACGCCAATATCCTGATGAACACGGATGCGAAGATTCTAAACAAAATACTAGCAAATAGGATTCAACAACTCATCAAAAAGATCATACACCATGACCAAGTGGGATTCATTCCCGGGATGTAAGCAAGGTTTAACATTCGAAAATCAATAAACATAATCCATCATATCAACAAAAGAAAAGATACAAACCATATGATAATATCAATAGATGCAGAAAAAGCTTTTGATAAGATCCGGCGTCCATTTATGATGAAAATCTTCGCCAAATGGGTACAGAAAAACTTTCCTCAATATAGACAAAGCCATTTACCACAAGTCTATAGCAAACATCAACCTCAATGGGGAAAAATTGAGAACCTTCCCTCTAAGATTAGGACGAGACAAGGATGCCCACTCTCTCCACTTCTGTTCAATATAGTACTGTAAGACCTTGCAATAGCATTTAGAAAAGAAACAGATATTAAGGGTATGCAGGTAGGAAAGAAATCAAGCTATCACTATTCGCAGATGATATGATACTATACTTAGAAAACCCGAAAACCTCACCAAGAAACTCCTAGAAACATTTGACTTGTATAGTAAAGTTGCAGGCTATAAAATCAAAACCCAAAAGTCCATGACTTTCCTATATGCAAACAGTTAGAGAGAAGAAAATGCCATGAAAAAAAATCCCATTCAAATTTGTACCCAGAAAATCAAGTACCTAGGAATCAGCTTAACTAAGTAAGTAAAGGACCTGTACAACGAAAATTACAAAACGCTACTTCAGGAAATAAAAGAGGACATGAGGAAATGGAAAGATATCCCCTGCTCATGGATCAGGAGAATTAACATTATCAAAATGGAAATACTTACCAAAGCATTGTACAAATACAATGCGATCCCTATAAGGATACCCATGACATTCTTCAAAGAAATGGAGCAAACACTCCTGAAATTCATATGGAACATTAAGCTCCCACGAAGAGCTAAAGCAATTTTTGGGAAAATGAAAATGGCAGGAATCAACCTCCCTAACTTCAAACTCTACTGCAAAGCAGTAACAATTAAAACAGCATGATACTGGAACAAAAGCAGAGTTGCAGACCAATGGAACAAGGTTGAATAAATTGACATATCCCCCCAAAACACATGCTCATCTAATCTTTGATAAGGGATCAAGAAATGTGAAGTGGTACAAGGAAAGCCTCTTTAACAAATTGTGCTGGCAAAACTGGACAGCTACATGCAAATAAAACAGACTAAGATTTCTGCTTAACACCATGCACAAAAGTAAGATTAAGATGGATTAAAGACCTTAACATCAGACCAGAATCCATAAGGTACATTGAAGATAAGGTTGGCAAAACCCACCACGACTTTGAAGCTAATGGTATCTTCAAAGATTTCACACCACTTACTAAGCAAGTGAAAACAGAGATAGACAAATGGGGCTATCTTAAACTAAGAAGCTTCTGCACCTCCAAAGAAACAGTGAGCAAAATACAAAGACAGTCTAAATTATGGGAAAGGATATTCAACCAATACCCATCCAATTAGGGATTGATATCAAGGATATACAAAGAACTGGTTGAACTCCACAAGAATAAAACATCCAACCCCCTCAAAAACGGGATGATAAAATGAACAGAAACTTTCTCAAAGAAGAAATCCGTACGTCTGAAAGGCACATGAGAAAATGCTCTACATCATTCATCATCAGACAGATCTAAATAATGATGAGAAATCATCTTATACCACAAAGACTGGCCCACATCCAAAATAACAAAAGCAACAGGTGTTGGCATGGATGTGCCTAGAAAGGGACCCTCCTTCACCGTTAGTCGAATGCCGAGTGGTTCAGCCCTTTTGGATAACCGTGTGGACGATTCTCAAAAAATTAGAAATTGAGCTCTCATTTGACCCAGCAACACTACTCTTGGGAATATATCCCGGAGAGGCAAAAAAATATAGTTGAAATGACATCTGTACTTCTATGTTCATTGCTGCACTGTTCACAATAGCCAAAATCTAGAATAAAAAAACCCTAGTGTCCAAGAACAGATGACTGGCTAAAGAAACTTTGGTATATCTACACAATGGAATACTATGCAGCTGTTAGAAAAGATGAATTCATGAAATTTGCACACCAGTTACATGGAAAGTATCATGTTAAGTGTCAGAAATAGAGGAACAAACATAGATACACTGCACTCATCTGGGGAGAATAAAGTAACAGAATGGAGATGAACATCCAAGAATAGTTGAGATAAGTACCAGGAGGTCTGCTCCACAACTTGGAAGCTGGCAGCACATGCTGGGGGGAAAGGCAGCTCAGATTGAGAAGGGAACACCAAGTAAAGGGTGTTTGGAGGATTTTCTTGGGATGTGAAATGCGTTCTGAAAGTAGACTATAGACCAAACATGATTGCCACTCAATACCTCTATTGCAAACCATAACATCCTAATGGAAAGAAAGAGCAAAAGGGAATGCCCTGCCACAGGTAGGGCGGGGTGGGTGAGGATGGGGTGGGGAGGTGGGAGGGCTACTGGGATTATTGCTGGTGGAGAATGGGCACTGTTGGAGGGATGGGTACTTGATCATTGTATAACTTAAACCCAAGCATGAAAATTTGTAAGTCTACAACTGTACCTCATGGTGTTTCACTAATTAAAAAAATATATGAAATTTAAAAATAAATAAAAATAAATAAAATAAAATTCAAAAACAAAACAAATAATCCCAGAAGCAAAGCCAAAATCACATAGACAATGACCAAGAGAGATCCGTTCAGATAGCTAGGGACAAGGATATCAGAAGAAGGAACATATTAGCATACTACTCCTATTGAAAGACATCTAGATTAATAGGGAAGAATAACTCACAGATGTTTATCATTATTCCAATTTTTACAGCAAGTTTTAAAAATTTTAAAAGTTTTAAAAATTAAAGTCTTAACAATTAAATTAGTCTATTCCTTCTCAACAGTACTATATCAGATGGGTATAACAGCAAACAAGATACCCTTGTATATAAATCACAGAATACAAGGAGACATATCCAAACTTAATTGAAAATTTTGCCCATTTCCTAAAGGCCCTTGATTTTGAATTGGATTTCAGGATGACACAGTTTTTGGTTGCTATTTTTTAGGGGGGGTGGGGATTTTTTGATCTTGATGGTATCAAGACCAAGAACTTCAGTAAGATATATCTTAGTTCTTGAAGTACATTTCTAAAATAGACCACAAATCCATCATATACAGCAAGGAAAACATAGCCTGAACTCTTTATGATACTGATTTCAGAGGTAGCTTCAATAACTTGATAACATAGGCTAAGAAAACAGAAGCAAAATATAATAATAGTGAGACCACAGATAATTAAATGTTTCTACACTGGGAGATAAATTAGTAGAATAAAGAATACCTACAGAGTAGGGGAAAACTTTCACTATCATCTGTCACTGTCATCCCGTTGTTTGTAGATTTAGTCAAGCAGGTGCCAGTAACGTGTCTATTCCTACCAGCTCTGAGATTTTAGCAGCCTCTTCTTACTCGTCTTTTCTTTATGATTGGAGGCTCTTACAGGGTCATGGGAATGAGACCTGTTGTCATTACTGGTTTTGGCATATTGAATACGCCATGGGGAGCTTGCCAGGTTCTGCCCATGCAGGCGGGATATTCTTAGTAGCTTGCCAGACTCTCCAAGAGGTATATATTTATATATTTCTCTCTATAATTTGTTGTGTACTCTCTGAACCCCAACAAATATGGTGTCTCAATTATAAAAAATGGGTAGAAATTGTCCTATAATGTGTCGTGTGGCCATAAACCAGCCGTGCAGTCTGGAAAGCATCATGAATTGTGGTGGCAGTTGGGTGAGGGAGGTCGGCTGCTGGGGCTGGGTCACTTGGGACGAGGAGGGCTCTCACCCGTCCCACTCTGGGGAGCCCCATGTGAAAATATCCTGGCGCGAAGTGTGGTGGCTTGGCTCTAGGGGCCTCATTTTCTACTCCTGTCTGTAAGGAGCAGCCTTGAGTTCTGGAGGGTGCCTGATGAGGAGATTATCTGGTGTCAGCAGGGTGTGGCTTAGGGTGTGATCCCTGGGACACCAGAGACTGGGCAAAGCAGGCAGAGGATTTCTGTTCCCAGGTCACGTTGAATCCAGAGTCCAAGGTCACAAAGTTCAGAGTAACATGGGTTCCATGGAACTTTATTCATGGGTGAGGCTTGGCCTGAGTACCCAGAAAGCAGCCTGGAGCATTGCAGCAGTTGGGTAGTGGAGACCAGCTGATGGACCTAGGTCCCTTGGGGTGGGGAGGGCTCTCAACCACCCTACTCTGGGGGGCCCTGAGTGAAAACACGGAGTCCAAGATAAATCACTTAATCACTTAACTTCCCGTTAGTCGTCGATTTGCTCGAGCGGGCGCAAGTAACATCTCCATTTGTCCCTGTCGCATGCTAGTGTAGCCCAATGGCATCTGTTCACTCTGGGAATATGAAGAGCATCAAACCGATATTTCATGATCTTGATGAAGAAGTCTGACCATCTGGTAGGTGGGTGGCCACACGGTCTTTTGACATCCCGTGGAATCCAGTGGGTAACAGCTCTAGTCCAGCGGTCGTCTTTAAATCTCATTATGTGACCAGCCCATCTGATTTTTGACACCTTAGCAAACGAGACAATGTCCCTGATTCTTGATCCTCAACGGATGTTGGAACTCCGGATTCTTTCTCTCATTTGAGTGAAACGTGATATTCCAAGCATAGCTCTTTCAATTCCTCTTTGGGAGACATGAATAGCGTTCTCGTCCTATTTGTGTAGGGTGCAGGTCTCTGAGGCATATGTTAATGCAGCGAGAACAGTGGAATCAAAGAGATGTGCCCAGAGTCGGAGGTTGTTTGTCCTCTTAGCTATATCTTCGACGTTCTTGAAGGCATTCCAAGCCACTCTCTTCCTCCTGCGCAGCTCGGGTGCAGGTCATTTGTCATGTTGATTTCTCGACCAAGGTACACATAGCTGTTGCATTCGGAGACGGTCGTTCCGTTGAGAGCAAATGGGGCATCAGGAACGAGGCTGATTCTCATAAACATTGTCTTCGTAAGATTCAGCTGTAGTCTGACATTTCCACATTCACGAACAAAGTTGGCCAGCATTTGTGCCGCTTGGCTGATGTTTGGTGTTATTAAAACAATGTCATCAGCAAAGCAGAGGTGGTGTAGTTGCCGTCCATCTATCTTCACTCTCATTCCTTCCCATTCCAGTCATCGCATGATGTTCTCGAGGGTGGCACTGAAGAGTTTCGGTGAAATGGTATCACCCTGCCGCACCCCTCTCTTGACATCAATGATTACTTCTTTGTAGAATGGTGAGATCCTGGTAGTGAATCCGCAATACAGCTCACGGAGGATATTGATGTATTGGGCTTGAATGCCCTGATTGGCTAGGGCTTCAATGACAGCTTCTGTCTCAACAGAATCAAAGGCCTTCTTTAAATCAATGAACGTTAGACAGAGCGGCATCTTGAACTCCCTAGAAACCTCAATGAGCTTGGTTAGAATGAGGATATGGTCGATGGTGCTGAATCCTTTGCGGAACCCGGCTTGCTCGCATGGTTGTCCTTCATCTAGTGTTCTGCCAATCCTATTTAGGATCACTCAAGTGAACAACTTGTAGATGACAGACAATAGGCAGATTGGGCAATAGTTGCCAGTGTCATGGATGTCTCCCTTCTTGAACAGTAGTACGGTCCTGCTTGTTTTCCATTGGGACGGAACCTTACATTCAGAGAGGTAGTGTGTGAAGAGCCGAACCAGTGTATTGATGAGTACTGACGGCAGGTTCTTCAGGTGTTCAGGTCTGACCTTGTCTGGCCCGGGTGCTGTTCGTTTCTTTACCGACGAAACGGTGTGATGGATTTCGGAAGGGAGAACGTTAGGAATGACATATCCATCCTGTGGGATTTGGTATGTTGGCAATTGGACATCGCTATCGAAGAGATTTGAGTAGAAGTCATGGATAATCTTCTCCATTGCCATTCTGGCGGATGTGATGGATCCATCAGGACGTCGGAGGGTGGCCATCTTGGTCTTGTAGTTGGCAAAGCACAGGCAGGCTTTACGAATACTTTTCCCGGCTTCTGCTGCTTCTACCAGCATTTCTTCTCTTCTCTATTTTAGGTCTTCCTTGATCGCATCTCTGCACTGCTTTGCGAGCTCAGACGTTAGCTTGTGGTTGCCTGAGGCATGCACCAAACCACACTGGCGAATAAGCTCAAGAGTTTTCGAAGACAGGCGTTTTTTTGTGGCTATCTCTCTCTTAGCGTTCCTTGCACATTCATGGAGCTGCTGTACCAGTCGATCGTATTCCTTGTCAATGTTGTCTACAATGGCATCTTCCCATGTTGCAGCAATAGTTCCATAAAGCTCCCAGTTGGTGGTCATTCTGGGAGTTCTCTTTTTAAACTTTGCAGCCCTTTCTCCCCACTCTGTGAAAAAGAATTTTTCACGAACGAGACAGTGGTCCAATCCCCTTCGGAATTTTGGGACAACAGCGACATCGGTCAGGCAAAACCGTCGATTGAATATGATGTGGTCTATTTCGTTGTGGAATCGTCCACCGGGAAACTTCCATGTCCAACGTTTAGATTCTGCCTTCTGAAACTGTGAGTTACCATGGATGGTCTTGTTCGACATGATGTACTCAGTCTCTCACCCTGTTTGTTCCCTTCTAGGCCATGGGTCCCAATGTGAAGTTCTTAAGCTGATTTTCTCGGTCCTATCTTGGCATTAAAATCACCCACAATGATCTTCTAGAAGGTGTGGTCTTCTTTATAGAACTTCTCCAGCTCCATGTAGAACTTCTTAATTTCTCTTTCATCATAATGAGATATTGGTGTGTAGACAACGAAGATAGAAACTGCCGGCAGTGAGCCACATCTATTCAAATGTAAACGTCCGATTTGGGTTGTTAGGCATTCAAATGAATCAATGCTCATGACCAAGTTTGTGTTGACAAGGACACCAACGTCTCTGACACCTCTTTTATCACATGTTCCAAGGAACAATTCTTCTCCAGTGTCAAAAACGGCATGGTGAGATTTGTGCCTTCTTGTCTCGGTCAGACCAATGATGTCGTCGTACTTGATCATTCGCGCTTGTATCATCAGTTCCTCGATGGATGCATCTGATGCTAGTGTACGTGCATTGAAAGTACAGACGATCATTTTTGTCTTCCTTTGTTGTGGCAGCCTAGTTCAGCCTTGAGATTTTATCGGCCTCTCCTTTCTCATCCTTCTCATTGCTTCCATGTCGGTGAAGCCTTCAGGGTCAGGTGAATAAGACCAGTTGTAGTTACTGGTTTTGGCATATCGAATACAAAAGATAAAACAAGGGACAAAATACAAAATGTTTAGAAAGTACTGACAAAACTTAACAAACAAATAAAGAGACCCAACAACCCCATCAAAAAATAAGGAGAGATGATGAACAGACACTTCCTTAAAGCAGACAGCAGTCAAACAGCTGGACAATGCATATATATATGATATATATATATATATATATATATATATATATACAACCTTCATCACATATTAAGAATATGCATATCAAAACAACAATGAGATCTCTCTTCGGTCCAGTAGGAATGGCATACATCAGGAAGACTAGAAAGAGCCAGTGCTGGCAAGTATGTGATGAAAAGTTGTCCTTCATTCACTCTTGGTGGGAATGCCATCTGATTTATTCTGTGAAAAACAGTATAGAGATGTCTCAAAATTTACAACTGATCCTTCGTATGACCCAGATATTCTATTTCTTAGCATCTATCCCAAGAACACAAAAATATTAATTTGAAAAGATACCACAATCCTTTGTTTATTTCACTATTACAATCCTGTGTTTATTATAATAGCCCGGATCTAGAAACAACCCAAATGTTCCCAAATAGATGAGTGGGTTAAGAAGTTGGAATACCACTCAGTCAGTTATAAAGCAATGGTGAAGTTCTGCAGTTCACTGCAACTTGCAATAAACTGGAGGCTACCATGCTAAGTGAAGTGAGTCAAAAGGAGAACAAATACTCAATGATCTCTTTCATATGTGTCATGTAAGAGAAGCCACTGATGGGCTGGAGAAATAGTTCAATGGATGGAAACTACATTCTGCATGCTGGGTATTGGGTCCAATCCCCAGCATCACAGAGTCCATCAGAGTACCTCCAGGAGTGGTCATTTAGCTCGAGCTGGGAGCATCCCCTGAGTACTATAAGATGTGGCCCTAGCCCTCGCCAACAGGTACCCACTTGGTGTGCACTCCGCACCCCAACTCGGGCCCCCGAAACCCTGCCACCACCACCAGGACCTTGGCCAGGGGCATCTGCAGCCACTTCAGAAGGAAGCGCCACCCCCCACCCGAAACAGGTCTGTGGACTAGCATCTGGACTGGCTGGGGGCTTGGACATCACTGTATGGGCGTGGCCTCCTCCAAACTGGGTGTGACCTTCTCTAGGGCCGCAGTTATATTTCCCACCTCCAGCAATCTGGACCCTCACCCCAGCCTTTGTCATCTAAATCTGTGGAAAAATTTCTGCCCACCTACACTAAAATACAATAACAATCCACTGGCCTACTTCAATTCTAACAAAAGACCACTACACAATAGAAGCTGTATAAACCCAATACTAAAAGATCACCTCCTACAATGCTTCACTAGATGGCCATCATAAACCAAAGAAAAATGCCTGAGAGGATGCTCAGACCCTAGAAAGAGAGAAGGGTGTCCATCATCGACTGGCCTTATCCAGAATCCTTTCCTACAATAAGAGGGAACAGTGCTAGTGAATTCCAGGGTTGTACCTTTAGACAACCAAAACAACATGAAGAAACAGCAAAAATCTCCACTACAAGGAGAAGATGAAGAAAAGATTCCCAAATACTCAACTGGAGTGACCTACAAATATGCTCTTTCCGATAAAGAATTCTGAGACGAAATGCAGAGGATGTTCAAGAATCTACTCAAAGAATCAATGGAGGAGATATCCAGAAAACTAAAAGAAAAAAATGAAAGAAACAACAGAACGGTTAGCAGAGAAAATACAGGAAGAAATGAGATTAGAAACAAAAAAGCTACATAAAGAAGTATCACAGATAAAGGATTCGGTAGACGAAATTAAAAACTCAGTAAGTACCCTTAGAAGTAAGATGAGTACAGCTGAAGACAGAATCAGTGAGCTTGAAGATGAGCAACAGAAATCCCATAGGGAAAAACAAGCATTGGCAATGATCTCAAAATGACTCTAAGGAGAATCAGAGACGTAGGGGATTACACTAAGAGGAACAACATTAGAATCACTGGAGTACCATAAGGGAAGAGAGGCAACCCCAATGCAAAAGCCACAATCAAAGAAATCATTGCTTAAAGTTCCAAGAATTAAAGAATGCAGACATCCAGGTACAAGGAACCAGAAGGGTGCCAGCTAAAAGAGACCCTAATAAAAACACTCCAAGGCATATCATAGTCAGAACGATGGATGCTGTGGACAGAGACACAATATTACAAGCAGCGAGGTCACAGAAGGAAACCACATGCAAAGGAGCACCCCTTAGATTCACAGCAGACCTATCAGAGGTAACCCTCCTAGCCCGAAGACAATGGTGATATATAGTGAAAAAAACTCAATGAAATGAACGCCTCACCAAGAATACTTTATCCAGTTAAACTCTCACTCAAACTCGATGGAACTATACACCATTTGTAGATAAACAATAGCTCAGGAACTCCATAGACTCAAAACCACATCTATAAGAAGGGTTATAGGGGCTTCTGTAATATAAGAAGAAAAACACTTAGAAACACAAGCAACCCATACAGAAACATGGCACAAAATCCCATGTCAATAAACTTTCTTAATGTTAAAGGTCTAAATGCACCAAAAAAGAGACAGAGTGGCAAAATGGATCCAGAAATTCAAACCAACATTCTGCTGTCTAGAAGAAACTCATCTGAACAATCAGAGCAAACACAGACTCAAAGTTAAAGGTTGAAAAACAATCCTGGAAGAAAAACAGCTCCCACAAAAAAGCTGGGGTGGCTATGCTAGTATCCGACAACATAAATTTCAGGTTGAAAAAGATTAGAAAAGACAGAGATGGCCATTTTCTCTTCATCAGGGAATATGTAAAATAGGAATAAAGCACACTCTTAAATGTATCACACCTAATGAGGGAACGGCTAAATACTTAAAACAACTGCTAACAAATTTTAAGAAGGACATTATTAGCAAAAAAATAGTCGCTGGAAACTTCAACATTGCTCGATCACCTCTGGATAGATAAACAAGAACAAAACTCAGCAAGGAAACATTGGCTTTGAAAGAAGAAATGGAAGAGAGAGGACTTATAGTCCTGTACAGGACTTTACAACTCAAAAGGAAGAGTACACATTCTTCTCCAGTGCGCACAGAACATTTTCCAAAATAGACCATATGCTAGGCCACAAAACATACTTCAATAGAATCAGGAAGATAGAAATAGTAGTAATCATGTTTTCAGACCACTATGCACTGACAATAGAAGTGAATCACAAACAGACACGGAGAACCAAATCAAACACCTGGAAATTAAACATCTCAATGCTGAACAACGAGTGGGTCAGGAAGGAAGTCAAAGACGAAATCAAAAGGTACCTGGAAACAAATCAGAATGAAGATACGAGCTACCAGAACTTATGGGATGAAGTTAAAGCTGTATCAAGGGGAAAATTTATAGCTCTGCAAGCATGCCTTAGGACAAAACAAAGGATGCACATAAAAAACTCAATTTCACAGCTCAAGATCTTAGAAAAGGAACAACAGAAGCAGAAGGAAAGAGATCACAAAACTTAGAGCAGAAATCAATGACGTGGAAACCAAAGAAACAATCCAAAAGATCAATGAAACCAAGAGCTGTTTCTTCAAGAAAATAAATCACGGTTCCATCACGGTCCTCCCGTTGTTCATTGATTTGCTTGAGCGGGCCCAGTAACGTCTCCATCATGAGACTTCTTGTTACTGTGTTTGGCATATCGAATACATCATGGGGAGCTTGCCAGGATTTGCCGTGCGGGTGAGATACTCTTGGTAGCTTGCCGGGCTCTCCAAGAGGGGCAGAGGAATAGAACTTGGGTCGACCATGTTGGCTGTGTGCAAGGCAAAAGCTCTATCGCTGTGCTATCAGAAAATAAACAAAATAGATAAACCACTAGCAACACTCACAAAGAGAGAGAGAGTATACCCTAATAAACTGAATCAGAAAAGAGAATATCACTACAGAAACCAAAGAAATTCAAAAGATCATCACAGCCTACTTTGAAAGTCTGTATGCCACAAAACAAGAGAACCTAGAAGAAATGGATTAATTCCTGGATTCCTATAATCTCCCAAAGCTGAATCAAGAAGATCAAGAGTACCTGAATAGACCTGCTAACATCAAGGAAATCTAGATTGTAATCAAGAGCCTTCAACAAACAAAAGCCCAGGTCCAAATGGATTCACCAGCAAATTTTCCCAAACATTTAAAGAGGACCTATTGCCAGTTTTTCTCAAGCTTTCCCAGGAAATTGAAAAAACATAAACTCTCCCAAACAGTTTCTATGAAGCCCATATCTCTCTAGTGCCAAAAGGAAACAAAGACAACATAAAAGAAGAAAACTGCAAGCCAATATTCCTAATGAACACGGATGCAAAGATTCTGAACAAAATACTGGCAGATAGAATTCAACAACTTATCAAAAAGATCATACACCATGACAAAGTAGGATTCATGCCAGTGATGCATGCATGGTTTAACATTCAGAAATCAATCAATATAATCCATCATATCAACAAAAGAAAAGAAAAAAACATATGATCAAATCCATAGATGCAGAGAAAGCATTTGACAAGATCCAGCACACATTTATGATGAAAATCCTCGCCAAATTGGGGATAAAGGGAACTTTCCTCAATATAGTTAGAGGCATTTATCAAGCCTACAGCAAGCATCATCCTCAATGGGGAAAAACTGAGAGCCTTGCCCTTAAGATAAGGCAAGAAACAAGAATGACCACTCTCTCCATTACTGTTCAATATACTACTGGTAGTACTTGCAATAGCGATTAGGCAAGAAAAAGTAATTAAGGGCATTCAAGTAGGAAAAGAAGAAATCAAGCACTCACTATTCGCAGATGATATGATACTATATTAGAGAACCCGAAAACCTCTACCAAGAAACTCCTAGAAACGATAAACTTGTATAGTAAAGTTGCAGGCTATAAAATCAACCCAAAAGTCAATGGCTTTCCTATATGCAAAATAGTGAGAGAGATGAAAATGACATGAAAATAAAACCGTTCATGATTGTGCCCCAGAAAATCAAGTACCTAGTAATCAGCTTAACTAAGTAATAAAGGACCTGCACAAAGAAAACTACAAAATGCTGCTTCAAGAAATAAAAAAAAATATGTGTAAATGGAAAAATATCCCCTGTTCATGGATCTGGATAAATAGTATCATCAAAATGGCAATAATTCCCAAAGAACTGTACAAATTTAGTGTGATCCCTATTACGGTACCCATGACATTCTTCAAAGAAATGGAACAAACACTCCTGAAATTTATATGGAACAATAAGTTCCAACGAATAGCTGAACCAATTCTTGGGAAAAAGGAAAAGGGAGGTATCAATCTCCCTAACTTCAAACTATACTACAAAGCAGTAATAATTAAAACAGCATGGTACTGAAACAAAGGCAGAGCAGCAGTTCAATGGAACAGGTTTCAATATGCTGACATCTCCCCGCAAACATATGATCATCTAATCTTTGACAAGGGAGCAAAAAATGTGAAGTGGAGCAAGGAAAGCCTCTTTAACAAATTGTGCTGGTAAAACTGGACAGCTACAAGCAAAATACTAGGTGCAGATCTCTTCCTAACACCATGCACAAATTTAAGATCAAAATGGATTTAAGACCTCAGCGTCAAAACGGAATCCATAAGGTACATTGAAGACAATGTCGGAAAAATCCTCCATGACATTGAAGCTAATGGTATCTTCAAAGATGTCATGCCTTGGCCAAGCAAGTGAAAACAGAGATAGATAAATGGGACTATCTTAAACTAAGAAGCTTCTGCACCTCAAAAGAAACAGTGACCAAAATACAAAGACAGTTTACAGAATGGGAAAGGATACTCGCTGAATACACATCTGACAAGGGGTTGACATAAAGGATATACAAAGTACTGGTTGATCTCCACAAGAAGAAAACATCCAACCCCTTCAAAAATGGGGTGATGAAACAAACAGAAACTTTCCCAAAGAAGAAACCCGAACGGTTAAAAGGCACATGAGAAAATGCTCTACATCATTACTCATAAGGGAGATGCAGATCAAAATCACAATGAGATATCATCTCACACCACAGAGACTGGTCTAAACCCAAAAGAACAATAGCAACTGGTGTTGGCACAGATGTGGCGAGAAAGGGACCCTCCTTCACTGCTGGTGGGAATGCCAACTGATTCAGCCCCTTTGGAAAACTGTATGGACCATTCTCAAAAAACTAGAAATTGTGTTCCCATTTGACCCAGCAATACCACTCCTGGGAATATATCCCAGAGAGGCAAAAAAGCATAGTCAAAGTCACATCTGCACTTGTTTGTTCATTGCTGCACTCTTTACAATAAGCCAGAATCTGGAAAAAACCTGAGTGCTCGAGAACAGATAGCTGGTTAAAGAAACTTTGGTACATATACACAATGGAGTACTATGTAGCTGTGAGAAAAGATGAAGTCATGAAATTTACATACAAGTGGCACTACATAGAAAGTATTATGCGACTGGGATTCCACCGTGCATGTGTCTGGAGGCGTCCCCTGGACACTGGGAGGAAAAGTTGATCTGAGCCTGTCTGCCTGTCCCTTTCCGCCGCCCAAGCTGAGCCGGTCTCTTTTCCCCCACCCAGTCTTTACTTCCTGAACAGACACCAGGTATCCGTGGGGGTGTGGCCACTTTAGAGGTGGGTGTGGCTTTAAAAGTGGGCGTGGCCTGATTTTCCGGAGACAACCCTGACGCGGCCGCAGGTAGTTCACTCAAATCAAGAAATATTACCCCTACACATACACAACAACATGAAGAAACAAAGCAAATCACCGCCACAGGGAGACCACGAAGAAATAAGTCCAGAAGCCACAGTAGGTGCTAGCTACCTTAGGGACCTCTCTGACAAGGAATTCAGATATGAAGTCATTAAGATGTTCAATCAACTAGATGAAACAGTCACACACATATCCGCTGAACTGAAAGAGGACATGAAAGAAATAACCGAATGCACAATTGACAAAATACAGCAAGAAATGAGAGCCGAAATTGGAAAGGTTCGCACAGAAATGGCACGCATCACACATTCCATAGATGAAGTCAAATCCTCACTCACTGCCCGCAAAAATAGAATGATCACAGCTGAGGAAAGAATCAGTGACTTGGAAGATCAGCTGCACCAAACCAACAGAGAACAACAAACAATGGCAAGATACCTCAAAATAGCTCAAGAGCGAATCAGAGTCCTACGAGACGATTCCAGAAGAAAAAACATTAGAATCATTGGACTACCAGAAGCTCAGGGAAACAATCCCAATGAAAAAACCATGCTTAAACAAATTATCGCCAAAAAATTCCCAGAGCTCCACAATACAGCCATTCAGATTCAAGAAGCCCGAAGGGTGCCAGCTAAAAGAGACCCCAACAGAAACACTCCAAGACATATTATAGTTAGAATGATCGATGCTGCCTATAGAGACACAATACTGCAAGCAGCAAGGGCAAAAAAGGAAATCACATACAAAGGAACACCCCTGTGATTCACAGCAGACCTATCAGAGGAAACCCTACAAGCCCGAAGGCAGTGGAGAGATATAGTCAAAAAACTCACGGAAATGAATGCTTCACCAAGAATACTCTATCCGGCTAAGCTCTCACTCAAAATAGATGGAACGCTACACTATTTTCTAGACAGACAGCAGCTCAGGAACTTCATAGAGTCAAAACCAAACCTAAAACAAGGACTAAAGGGGATTCTATAAGACAAGACAAACCCTACAACCACAACGCACCCGCACAGAAACATGACACAAAACCCCATAACCGTACTCTCTCTCAATGTCAACAGCCTAAATTCACTATTGAAGAGACACAGAGTGGCAAAATGGATACAGAGACAGAACCCAACATTCTGCTGCCTACAAGAAACTCATCTCAACACTCATAACAAACACAGACTCAAAGACAAAGGATTGAAAACAATTCTGCAAGCAAACAGCTCCTGTAAAACAGCTGGGGTGACCATACTAGTATCCAACAACATTAATTTCACCTTGAAAAAGACTATAAGGGACAGTGAAGGCCATTTTCTATTCATCAAGGGATAAGTAGAACAGGAAGAAATAACACTCTTAAATGCACCTAATGAGGGAAAAGCTAAATATTTAAAACCACTGCTAACAGATTTTAAGGAGGACATTGCAAGCAACACAATAGTACTTGGAGACTTCAACATTTCCCTATCACCTCTGGACAGATCAACAAGAACAAAATCCAGCAAGGAATCATTGGCTTTGAAAGAAGAAATAGAAGAGAGAGGGCTTATAGACCTATACAGGGCTTTACACCCCAAAAAGAAAGAATACACATTCTTCTCCAGTGCACACGGAACATTTTCCAAAATAGACCATGTGCTAGGACACCAAACATACCTCAAAAGAATAACGGAGATAGAAATAGTATCAGCCATCTTTTCAGACCATGATGCATTGAGGATAGAAGTGAATCTCACACAGAAACGGAGAACCAAATCAAACACCTGGAAACTAAACAACTCGATACTGAACAACGAGTGGGTCAGGAACGAAATAAAGGATTAAATCAAAACATACTTGGAAATAAATGAGAATAAAGACACGAGCTACCAGAACCTATGGGATGCAGTGAAAGCTGTATTAAGGGGAAAATTTATAGCTCTGCAAGCATATCTTAGGTCTGTAGAAATGGTGTACATAAACAAGTTGACCTCACAGCTCAAGTCCTTAGAAAAAGATCAACAGAAAGAGCCTAAATCAGGCGGAAGGAAAGAGATCACATAACTTAGAGCAGAAATCAATGACATGGAAACCAAAGAAACAATCCGAAAGATCAAATTCCTGGACTCCTATAATCTCCCAAAGCTGAATCAAGAAGACCTGGAGTATTGAATAGACCTATTAACATCAACGAAATAGAAACTGCAATCAAAAGTCTTCCCAAAAACAAAAGCCCGGGCCCAGACGGATTCACTAGCGAATTTTTCCAAACATTTAAAGAGGACCTGCTGCCAGTCCTTCTCAAGCTCTTTCAGGAAATTGAAAAAACGGAACCTCTCCCAAACAGTTTCTATGGAGCCCATATCTCTCTAATACCAAAAGGAAACAAAGATACCACAAGAAAAGAAAACTACAGGCCAATATCCCTGATGAACACGGATGCGAAGATTCTCAACAAAATACTAGCAAATAGAATTCAACTACTCATCAAAAAGATCATACGCCATGACCAAGTAGGATTCATCCCAGGGATGCAAGGCTGGTATAACACTCAGAAATCAATCAACATAATCCACCATATCAACAAAAGAAAAGATAAAAATCAAATGATCATATCAATAGATGCAGAGAAAGCATTTGACAAAATCCAACACCCATTTATGATGAAAACCCTACCCAAAATGGAGATAGAGGGGACTTTTCTCAATATAGTTAAAACCATCTACCAGAAGCGTACAGCAAGCATCGTCCTCAATGGCGAAAAACTGAGAGCCTTCCCTCTAAGATCAGGGACGAGACAAGGATGTCCACTCTCTCCACTGATGTTCAATATATAGTACTGGAAGTACTTGCAATAGCGATTAGGCAAGAAAAAGATATTAGGGGCATCCAGGTAGGAAAGGAAGAAATCAAGCTCTCACTATTCGCAGATGATATGATACTATACTTAGAAAACCCTAAAACCTCTATCAAGAAACTTCTAGAAACAATAGGCTTGTATAGTAATGTGGCAGGCTATAAAATCTATACCCAAAAGTCCATGGCTTTCCTATATGCAAATAGTGAAAGAGAAGAAAGAGACATGAAGAAAACAATCCTATTCACAACTGTGCCCCAGAAAATCAAGTACCTAGGAATCACCTTAACTAAGGAAGTAAAGGACCTGCACAAAGAAAACTAGAAAACTCTACTTCAGGAAATAAAAGAGGATACGAGTAAATGGAAAAATATCCCCTGTTCATGGATCGGGAGAATTAACATTGTCAAAATGGCAATACTTCACACCACAGAGACTGGCCCATATCCACAAGAACAAAGGCAACCAGTGCTGGCGCGGATGTGGTGACAAAGGGACACTCCTTCACTGTTGGTGGGAATGCTGACTGGTTCAGACCTTTTGGAAAATAGTATGGATGATTCTCAAAAAATTAGAAATTGAGCTCCCATTGGACCCAGCAATACCACTCCTGGGAATATATCCCAGAGAGGCAAAAAGTATAGCCGAAGTGACATCTGCAATTGTCTGTTTATTGCAGCACTCTTTACAATAGCCAGAATCTGGAAAAAACCTGAGTGCCCGAAAACAGATGACTGGTTAAAGAAACTTTGGTACATTTACACAATGGAGTACTATGTAACTGTTAGAAAAGATGAAGTCATGAAATTTACATACAAGTGGTACTACATGGAAAGTATCATGTTAAGTGTAATGACTCAGAAAGAAAGAGATAGACATAGAAAGACTGCATTCATCTGGGGAACATAAAGTAACAAAATATGAAACTAACAACCAAGAATGGCAGGGTTAGTACCAGGAATTTTATTCAATGACCTGGAGGCCAACCACACATGTTAAGGGAAAAGGGAGCTCAGAAAGAGAAGGGAACACCAAATAAAGTGTGTTGGGAGGATCCTCCCAGGATGGGAGAAGCATGCTGAAAGTAGACTATCGACCAAACATGATTGCCACTCAATGCCTCTTTTGCAAACCACAGCACTCAAAAGGAGAGAGAGGGAAATGCCCTGCCACAGAGGCAGGGTGGGATGGGGGCTGGGGGGTGGGAGGGATACTGGGATCTGTGGTGGTGGGAAATGCGCACTGGTGGAGGGATGGGTGTTTGATCATTGTATAATTGAAACCCAAGCACAAAAATGTGTAAGTCTGCAACTGTACCTCATGATATCTTACTATTAAATAAATAAATAAATAAATGAAAGTATTATGCAAAGTGATATGTGTCAGAAAGAAAGGGATAGACATAGAAAAAATACATTCTCTGGGGAACATAAAGTAGCAAAAAAGGAGACTAACACCCAAGAATAGCCGAGATAAGTACCAGGATGTTTACTCTATGGTTTGGAGGCCAGCGTCACGCCCTGGGGGTATAGGCAGCTCAGATAGTGAAGGGAGCACCAAATAAAGGGTTTGGGGAAGATCTTCTCAGAATGGGAGATGCATGCTGAAAGTAAACTATAGACCGAAGATGATTGCCACTCAATGCCTCTTTTGCAAACCACAGCACCCAAAAGGAGAGAGAGAACAAAAGGGAATGCCCTGCTACAGAAGCAGTGTGCGATGGGAGGGATGGGAGGGATACTGGGATTAGTGGTGGTGGAGAATGGGCACTGGTGAAGGGATGGGTACTCGTCATTGTATAACTGAAACCTAAGCACAAAAATTTGTAAGTCTAAAACTGTACCTCATGGTGTTTCACTAATAAAAATTTTTAAAAAATGTGGCCCTAAAACAAACAAACCCAGAAGTCAGTGAAAACAGACCCAGCAAGTGAGAGTATGATTAAATAACTGAGTTTCTAAGCATGGGTCTGTGGGAGGAGAGAGAGAGGGAATTCTAGAGTCAGTGTGAAGGGGTGCTGATGCTTCTGGTACTGGGTGTGGTCAGTAGGATGGTAATTTTTGAAATATGTGTAGTGGTAATATAAGTCACAAAGCCTAAATAAAAAACTAAGATAATCGGGGATTTAAATTCGTCTTCAAAAGTTATAATTAATTTCTTTTATAGCATCAGAATAGATCCCTTTAAATATATGACCAACCCAACCCCCAAAAAATACACCCATTGTAACTGACTGTTTATGTAATTGTTCTAGAACATGGGAAAATAATTTTGAATTTCTAGTAATTGTCCTTCATCTACCCCTTCTATTTTCTTGCTGTCTAGTAATCCAATGTAAAAGATAAAGGTAAAGGTAAAGGCCCTCCCGTTGATCGTCGATTTGCTCGAGCGGGCCCAGTAACGTCTCCATTGGAGACTTTGTTGTTACTGTGTCTGGCATATCAAATACTCTCGGTAGCTTGCCGGGCTCTCCGAGAGGGGCGGAGGAATCGTGATATCTGAAATTCAAATTACCATTTAAAGAAAAAAAAGTAGTATACACTAAGTTAAGAGATAGAAAGTTCATTGTTACTTGATAATTCTTTTTATTTTTTTTGCAGATGTATGTGTTTGACTGCATAATGTTTTTTTTAATAATTTAAACACGTTGCACTCTGATTTTTAATGATAATCATGGCAGGGTATTATACATAAAAGATTCTACACCACATCCTCTGACAGTACCAGCTTCACTCTGTCCAGTGGTTCTCCCCCACCATGTATTTCTCTCCCATTTACCTTGTGATGCTAAGCTTCCTATTGAAGATGAATTCTCAGTTTCTCTTGCCTTTGGGCATTTGTTGTTTTCTTACTTGTTTATTTATTTATTTATTTATTTTTGTTAGTGACAAACCATGAGGTACAGTTGTAGACTTATAAATTTTTGTGCTTGGGTTTCAATTATACAATGATTAAGTACCCATCCCTCCACCAGTGCCCATTTCCCACCACCACGTCTCCCAGTATCCCTCCCAACCCCCATCTCCCCATCCCACCCTGCTTCTGTTGGCAGGGCATTCCCTTTTGTTCTCTCTCTCATTTTGGGTGTTGTGGTTTGCAAAAGAGGCATTGAGTGGCAATCATCTTCGGTCTATAGACTACTTCAGCATGCTTCTCCCATCCTGGGAGGATCCTCCCAAAACCCTTTATTTGGTGCTCCCTTCCCTATCTGAGCTGCCTATTCCCCTAGCATGTGTGGCTGGCCTCCAAACCATGGAGTAAACATCCTGGTACTTATCTCGGCTATTCTTGGGTGTTAGTCTCCTTTTTTGCTACTTTATGTTCCCCAGACAATACAATCTTTCTATGTCTATCCCTCTCTTTCTGATTCATTTCGCTTAGCATGATACTTTCCATGTAGTAACACTTGTATGTAAATTTCATGACTTCATCTTTTCTCACAGCTACATAGTATTCCATTGTGTCAATGTACCAAAGTTTTTTTAACCAGTCATCTGTTCTCGGGCACTCAGGTTTGTTCCAGATTCTGGCTTATTGTAAAGAGTGCTGCAATCTACAAACAAGTGCAGATGTGACTTCGACTATGCTTTTTTGCCTCTCTGGGATATATTCCCAGGAGTGGTATTGCTGGGTCAAATGGGAACACAATTTCTAGTTTTTTGAGAATGGTCCATACAGTTTTCCAAAGGGGCTGAATCAGTTGGCATTCCCACCAGCAGTGAAGGAGGGTCCCTTTCTCGCCACATCTGTGCCAACACCGGTTGCTGTTGTTCTTTTGGGTTTAGACCAGTCTCTGTGGTGTGAGATGATATCTCATTGTGGTTTTGATCTGCATCTCCCTTATGAGTAATGATGTAGAGCATTTTCTCATGTGCCTTTTAACGATTCGGATTTCTTCTTTGAGAAAGTTTCTGTTCATTTCATTGCCTCAGTTTTTGAAGGGGTTGGATGTTTTCTTCTTGTGGAGTTCCACCACTACTTTATATATCCTTTATATCAACCCCTTGTCGGATATATATTGGGCAAATATCCTTTCCCATTCTGTAGACTTTTGTATTTAGGTTATTGTTTCTTTTGAGGTGCAGAAGTTTCTTAGTTTAAGATAATCCCATTTGTCTATCTCTGTTTTCACTTGCTCGGCCAGTGCCGTGACATCATTGAAGATACCATTAGCTTCAATGTCATGGAGGATTTTTCCAACTTTGTCTAAAATGTACTTTATGGATTCTGGTCTGATGTTGAGGTCTTTAATCCATTTTCATCTTACGTTTTTACATGACACTACCTCCAGTACCCAGCCGCCGCCACACTCCAGGACTCTTTCCGGACCCGTGTGGCAGCTCTAGCCAAGATACACGCACAACTGAAGACCCACAGAAAAAGATAAGTGGAACTCTCTGAGACCTCGGAATCCAGGCTCAAGGGACCCAGAGTCAGAGATTCTCTGCTTGCTCCCACCAGCCACAGGTGACAAAGGGATTATAATCAGGAACCCCACCCTACCCTGCTCTGTCAGCTTCCACCAACCACCAGAGACCCAGGGATCGGATTGCGCACAGAAGACCCACCCTACCCCTTACCTGAACCAGATAAATACCCCACTGGCAGACCTCCACTACCGACACTACCCCTACTACCCAGCTGCCGCCACACTCCAGGATGCTTTCTGGACCGGCGCTGCCACAAAGCGGCCGCGCGACACATCATAACACACTAAATACCCATCGTCCGTAATTGCCTTACCATATTTGATAGGGTTCAAATATGGTAACACCTACAAGGGCAATTAGAGGTCGCCACAAAAGCCTCTATCCCTCTCGGAAAGACTGGCAAGCTAACGAGAGAGTATTCCGCCCACACGACAGAACCTGGCAAGCTATCCGTTGTGTATTTGATATGCCAAAACCAGTAATTACAATGGGTCTCATTCACCTGACCCTGAAGGCTTCACCAACATGGCAGCACTGAGAAGGATGAGAAAGGAGAGGCCGATAAAATCTCAAGGCCGAACTAGGCTGCCACAACGAAGGAAGACAAAATTGATTGTCTGTAGTTTCAATGCACGTACACTAGCATCAGATGCATCCATCGAGGACCTGATGGTACAAGCACGAAAGATCAAGTACGAATTCATTGGTCTGATGGAGACAAGAAGGCACCAATCTCATCATGTCGTTTGACACTGGAGAAGAATTTTTCCTCAGAACATGCGATAAAAGAGGTGTCGGAAGCATCGGTGTCCTTGTCAACACAAACTTGGCCATGAGCATAGATTCATTCGAATGCCTAACAACCTGAATCGGACATTTACATTTGAATAGATGTGGCCCACCGCGGGCAGTTTCTATCTTCGTTGTCTACCCACCAACATCTAATTATGATGAAGGAGAAATTGAGAAGTTCTACATGGAGCTAGAGAAGTTCTATAAAGATGACCACACCTTCTACAAGATCATTGTGGGTGATTTTAATGCCAAGATAGGAACAAGAAGATCAGCTGAAGAAGTTCACATCGGGACCCATGGCCTAGAAAGGAACGAACAGGGTGAGAGACTGTCTGAGTTCATCATGTCAACTAGGACCATCCATGATAACTCAGAGTTCCAGAAGGCTGAATCTAAATGTTAGATATGGGAGTCTCCCGGTGGACAATTCCACAATGAAATAGACCACATCATATTCAATCGATGTTTGTGCCTGACCGATGTCACTGTTGTCCAAAAATTCCAAACGGGATCGGACCACCGTCTCTTTCACGCAAAATTCTACTTCACAGAGCTGGGAGAAAGGGATACAAAGTTTAAAAAGAGAACTCCCAGAATGACCACCAACTGGGAGCTCTTTGGCACTATTACGGCAACATGGGAAGATGCCATTGTTGACAACATTGATGAGGAATAAGATCAACTGGTTCAGCACCTCCATGATTGTGCGAGGAACACGAAGAGAGAGATAGCCACAAAAAAACGCCAGTCTCCAAAAACTCTTGAACTTATTCACCAACATGGTTTGACGCATGCCTCAGGCAACCGCAAGCGAATGTACGAGCTCGCTAAGCAGTGCAGAGATGCGATCATGGAAGACATCAAAGAGAGAAGAGCAGAAGTGCTGGTAGATGTGGCAGAAGCTGGGAAAAGTATTCGTAATGCCTGCCTGTCCTTCGCCAACTACAAGACCAAGATGACTGCCCTCTGACGTTCTGATGGATCTATCACATCCTCCAGAATGGCAATGGAGAAAATTATCCATGACTTCTACTCAAATCTCTTCGATAGCCATGTCTACTTGCCGACATACCAAATTCCACAGGACGGATATGTCATTCCCAATGTTCTCCCTTCCGAAATACGACACGCCATTTTGTCAGTAAAGAAAAGAACAGCACCTGGACCAGACAAGGTCAGACCTGAACACCTGAAGAACCTGCCATCAGTACTCATCAATACACTGGCCGGGCTCTTCACATGCTACCTGTCTGAGTGCAAGGTTCAGTCTCAATGGAAAACCAGCAGCACTATACTACTGTTCAAGAAGGGAGACATCAATGACATTGGCAACTATCGCCCAATCTGCCTATTGTCTGTCATCTACAAGTTGTTCACTCGAGTCATCCTAAATAGGATTGGCAGAACACTAGATGAAGGACAACCATGAGAGCAAGCCGGGTTCTGCAAAGGATTCAGCACCATCGACCATATCCTCATTCTAACCAAGCTCATTGAGGTTTCTAGGGAGTTCAAGATGCTGCTCTGTCTAATGTTCATTGATTTAAAGAAGGCCTTTGATTCTGTTGAGACAGAAGCAGTCATTGAAGCCCTAGCCAATCAGGGCATTCAAGCTCAATACATCAAGATCCTCTGTGAGCTGTATTGCGGATTCACTACCAGGATCTCACCATTCTACAAAGAAGTAATCATTGATGTCAAGAGAGGGGTTTGGCAGGGTGATATCATTTCAGTGAAACTCTTCAGTGCCACCCTCGAGAACAGCATGCGACTACTGGAATGGGATGGAATGGGAGTGAAGATAGATGGTCGTCAACTACACCACCTCCGCTTTGCTGATGACATTGTTTTAATAACACCAAACATCAACCAAGCGGCACAAATGCTGGCCAACTTTGACCATGAGTGTGGAAAGGTCGGACTACAGCTGAATCTTACAGAGACAATGTTTATGAGAAACAGTCTCGTTCCTGATGCCCCATGCGCTCTCAATAGAATGTCCATCTCCGAATGCAATAGCTATGTACCTAGGTCGAGAAGTCAACATGACAAATGACCTGGCACCTGAGCTGCGCAGTAGGAAGAGAGCGGCTTGGAATGCCTACAAGGGTATCGAAGAAATAGCTAAGAGGACAAAGAACCTCTGGCTCCGGGCACATCTCTTTCCTTCCACTGTTCTTCCTGCATTAACATACACCTCAGAGATCTGGGCCCTAAGCAAACAGGATGAGAACGCTATTCGGGTCTTCCAAAGAGGAATTGAAAGAGCTATGCTTGGAATATCACGTTTCACTCAAATGTGAGAAAGAATTCGGAGTTCGGACCTCCGCATATGATCAAGAATCAAGGACGCTGCCTCGATTGCCAAGGTGTCAAAAATCAGATGGGCTGGTCACGTAATGAGATGGACTAGAGCTTTTACCAACTGGATTCAACGGGATGTCAAAGGACCACGTGGCCGCCCACATACCAGACATTCAGACTTCTTCATTAAGATCATGAACAATTGCTTTGAGCCTCTTCATGTTCCTAGAGCAAACAGACACCATTGGGGTACACTAGCACGTGACAGGGACAAATGGAGACGTTACTGGCACCCACTCGAGCAAATCAACGATTAATGGGAAGTTAAGTGATCAAATGACCAAGTTTTTACATGGTGTTAGGAAGAAGTCTGAGCCTATTGTTTTGAATGTTGCCATCCAGTTTTGCCATCACATTTTGTTAAAGAGGCTTTCCTTACTACACTTCACATTTCTTGCTCCTTTATCAAAGATTAGAGGAGCATATGTTTTAGGGGAGATGTCAGTATATTCAACCCTGTTCCATTGTTCTGCAGCTCTGCCTTTGTTCCAGTACCAGGCTGTTTTAATTATTACTGCTTTGTAGTAGAGTTTGAAGTTATGGAGGTTGATTCCTGCCATTTTCTTTTTCCCAAAAATTGCTTTAGCTCTTCGTGGGAGCTTAATGTTCCATTTGAATTTCAGGGGTGTTTGCTCCATTTCTTTGAAGAATGTCATGGGTATCCTTGTAGGGATCGCATTGTATTTATACAATGCTTTGGTAAGTATTGCCATTTTGATAATGTTAATTCTCCTGATCCATAAGCAGGGGATATCTTTCCATTTCCTCATTCGATTTGCTCGAGCGGGCCCAGTAACGTCTCCATTGGAGACTTTGTTGTTACTGTGTCTGGCATATCCAATACTCTCGGTAGCTTGCCAGGCTCTCCGAGAGGAGCAGAAGAATCGAACTCGGGTCGGCCATGTTGGCTGCGTGCAAGGCAGACGCCCTACCCGCTGTGCTATCACTCCAGCCCTCCTCTTTTATTTCCTGAAGTAGCGTTTTGTAATTTTCGTTGTACAGGTCCTTTACTTACTTAGTTAAGCTGATTCCTAGGTACTTGACTTTCTGGGTACAATTTTGAACGGGATTTTTTTCATGTCACTTTCTTCTCTCTAACTGTTTGTGTATAGGAAAGCCATGGACTTTTTGGTTTTGATTTTATAGCCTGCAACTTTACTATACACGTCTATCGTTTCTAGGAGTTTCTTGGTAGAGGTTATAGGGTTTTCTAAGTATAGTATCATATCATCTGCGAATAGTTAGAGCTTGATTTCTTCCTTTGCTACCTGAATTCCCTTAATATCTGTTTCTTTTCTCACCGTTATTGCAAGTACTTCCAGTAATATATTGAACAGCAGTGAGAGAGTGGGCATCCTTTACTCGTCCGTTAACCTATAGGGAACGCGCTCAGTTTTTCCCCATTGAGGATGATATTTGCTGTAGCCTTGTGGTACATGGCTTTAACTATATTGAGGAAAGTCCCCTCTATCCCCATTTTGCAAGGGTTTTCATCTTAAACGGGTGTTGGATATTGTCAAATGCTTTCTCTGCATCTATTGATATGATCAAATGCTTTTTATCTTTTTTTTGATATGGTGGATTATATTGATCGATTTCCGAATGTTAAACCATCCTTGCATCCCTGGGATGAATCCTGCTTGGTCATGGTGTATGATCTTTTTGATGAGTCGTAGGATTCTATTTGCTAATAGTTTGTTGAGAATCTCTGTGTCTGTGTTCATAAGGGATATTGGCCTGTAATTCTCTTTCTTTGTGGTATCTCTGTCTGCTTTTATTATCAGGGTGATATTTGCTACGTAGAAACTGTTCGGAAGTGTTTTTGATATTTCAATTTCATGGAAAAGTTTATAGAGGATCGAGAGTAAGTCCTCTTTAAAGATTTGGAAGAATTTACTAGTGAATCCTTCTGTGCCAGGACTTTTGTGCTTGGGGACACTTTTTATTACAATTTCAATTTCCTTGATGGTGATAGATATGTTCAGGTATTCCAGGTCTTCTTGGTTCAGCCTTGGGAGTCTATACAAATCTAGGAATTTTTCTATTTCTTCGAGGTTTTCATGTTCTGTGGCATAAAGCTCCTCAAAGTACTCCCTGAGGTTCCTTTGAATTTGTAGTTTCTATTGCAATGACCAACTTTTCATTTCTGATTCTGTTTATTAGGTTTTTGCCTCTCCCTTTCTTTGTGAGTTTTGCTAGAGGCTTAATGATCTTGTTTATTTTCTCAAAGAACCAGCTCTTGGTTTCGTTGATCTTTTGAATCATTTTTTGCGTTTCCATCGCGTTAATCTCTGCTCTGAGTTTTATTATTTCCTTCCTCCTATTTGGGTTGTTCTCCTTTTGTTGGTCCTTCTCCCAGCTCTTAAGCTGTGAGGTTAGGTTACTTATGTTGGCTCTCTCTTCCTTCCTGATGAGTACTTGTAGAGCTATAAACTTTCCTCTTAACACAGCTTTTGCTGTGTCCCATAAGTTTTGGTAACTCGTGTTCTCATTTTCATTTGTCTCCCGGAATCTTTTAACTTCCTGTTTGATTTCCTTTCTAAGCCACTTGTTGTCCTGGAGTGAACTGTTTAATTTCCAGGTGTTTGATATAGTTTTCTGTTTTTGTGTGTGATTTACTTCTAATTTTAATGCATTCTGGTCTGAGAAGTTTGTTGATACAATCTCTACCTTCTTAATTTTATGGAGTTATGTTTTGTGTCTCAGCATGTGGTCTATCTTGGATAATGTTCCATGCATGCTTGAGAAGAATGTGTATTCAGATTTTTGAGGATGAAGTGTCCTGTATATATCGACTAAGTCCCTTTCTTCCATTTTTTTCCCTCAGGTGAAGTATGTCCTTGCTAAGAATGAGGCTGAAGGCTTCACCAACATAGCAGCACTGAGAAGGATGAGAAAGGAGAGGCCGACAAAATCTCAAGGCCCACCTAGGCTGCCACAAAGAAGGAAGACAAAAATGATCGTCTGTAATTTCAATGCACGTACGCTAGCATCAGATGCATCCATCGAGGACCTGATGGTACAAGCACGAATGATCAAGAACGACATCATTGGTCTGACCGAGACAAGAAGGCACGAATCTCACCATGCCGTTTTCGACACTGGAGAAGAATTGTTCCTCGGAACATGCAATAAAAGAGGTGTTGGAGGCGTCGGTGTCCTTGTCAACACAAATTTGGCCAAGAGCATTGATTCATTCGAATGCCTAACAACCCAAATCAGACGTTTACATTTGAATAAATGTGGCTCACTGCCTGCAGTTTCTATCTTCGTTGTCTACGCACCAACATCTCATTATGATGAAAGAGAAATCGAAAAGTTCTACATGGAGCTAGAGAAGTTCTATAAAGAAGACCACACCTTCTACAAGATCATTTTGGGTGATTTTAATGCCAAGATAGGACCGAGAAGATCAGCTGAAGAACTTGACATTGGGACCCATGGCCTAGAATGGAACGAACAGGGTGAGAGATTGTCTGAGTTCATCATGTCGACCAAGACCATTCATGGTAACTCACAGTTCCAGAAGGCAGAATCTAAACGATGGACATGGGAGTCTCCCGGTGGACGATTCCACAACGAAATTGACCACATCATATTCAATCGACGGTTTTGCTTGACTGATGTCGCTGTTGTCCCAAAATTTCTAACGGGATCGGACCACCGTCTCCTTCGTGCAAAATTCTACTTCACAGAGCAGGGAGAAAGGGCTGCAAAGTTCAAAAAGAGAACTCCCAGAATGACCACCAACTTTTGGTACTATTGCGGCAACATGGGAAGATGCCATTGTTGACAACATTGACGAGGAATACGATCGACTGGTTCAGCACCTCCATGAATGTGCGAGGAACGCCAAGAGAGAGATAGCCACAAAAAATTGACTATCTTCAAAAACTCTTGAGCTAATTCGCCAGCGTGGTTTGTCGCATGCCTCAGGCAACCGCAAGCTAACCTCCGAGCTCGCAAAGCAGTGCAGAGATGCGATCAAGGAAGACCTCAAAGAGAGAAGAGCAGAAGTACTGGTAGATGCAGCAGAAGCCGGGAAAAGTATTTGTAATGCCCACCTGTCCTTTGCCAACTACAAGACCAAGATGACTGCCCTCCGATGTCCTGATGGATCCATCACATGCTCCAGAACGGCAATGGAGAAGATTATCCATGACTTCTACTCAAATCTCTTCGATAGCCATGTCCACTTGCCAACATAACAAATTCCACAGGATGGATATGTCATTCCCAATGTTCTCCCTTCCGAAATCCGACATGCCATTTTGTCGGTAAAGAAACAAACAGCACTGGGACAAGACAAGGTCAGACCTGAACACCTGAAGATCCTGCCATCAGTACTCATCAATACACTGGCTCGGCTCTTCACTCGCTACCTGTCGGAATGCAAGGTTCCGTCCCAATGGAAAACCAGCAGGACCGTACTACTGTTCAAGAATGGAGACATCCATGACTTTGGCAACTATCACCCGATCTGCCTATTGTCTGTCATCTATAAGTTGTTCACTCGAGTCATCCTAAATAGGATTGGCAGAACACTAGATGAAGGACAACCATGCAAGCAAGCTGAGTTCCGCAAAGGATTCAGCACCATCGACCATATCCACACAATAACCAAACTCATTGAGGTTTCTCGGGAGTTCAAGATGCCGCTCTGTTTAACGTTCATTGATTTAAAGAAGGCCTTTGATTCTGTTGAGATGGAAGCAGTCATTGAAGCCCTAGCCAATCAGGACTTTCAAGCCCAATACATCAGGATCCTCCTTGAGATGTATTGCGGATTCACTACCAGGATCTCACCATTCTACGAAGAAGTGATCGTTGATGTCAAGAGAGGGGTGCGGCAGGGTGATACCATTTCACCGAAACTCTTCAGTGCCACCCTCGAGAACATCATGCGACGACTAGAATGGGAAGGAATGGGAGTGAAGATAGATGGTCGGCAACTTCACCACTTCCGCTTTGCTGATGACATTGTTTTAATAACACCAAACATCAGCCAAGCCGCACAAATGCTGGCCGACTTTGACCGCGAGTGTGGAAAGGTAGGACTACAGCTGAATCTTACGAAGACAATGTTTATGAGAAACAGCCTCATTCCTGATGCCCCATTCGCTCTCAATGGAACGACCATCTCCAAATGCAACAGCTATGTGTACCTAGGTCGAGAGGTCAACATGACAAATGACCTGGCACCTGAGCTGCGCAGGAGGAAGAGAGCGGCTTGGAACGCCTTCAAGAACGTCGAAGAAATAGCTAAGAGGATGAAGACCATCCGGCTCCGGGCACATCTCTTTGATTCCACTGTTCTTCCTGCATTAACATATGCCTCAGAGACCTGGGCCCTACACAAACAAGATGAGAACGCTATTCAAGTCTCCCAAAGAATAATAGAAAGAACTATGCTTGGAATATCACGTTTCACTCAAATGAGAGAAAGAATCCGGAGTTCTGACATTCGTCGACAATCAAGAATCATGGACGCTGTCTCATTTGCCAAGGTGTCGAAAATCAGATGGGCTGGTCACATAATGAGATTTAAATACGACCGCTGGACTAGAGCTGTTACTTACTGCATTCCACAGGATGTCAAAAGACCGCGTGGCTGCCCACCTACCAGATGGTCAGACTTCTTCGTCAAGATCATGAACGATCGGTTTGAGGTCCTTCATGTTCCCGGAGTGAACAGATGCCATTGGGCTACACTAGCACGCGACAGGGACAAATGGAGACGTTATTGGCGCCCGCTCGAGCAAATCGGCGACTAACAGGAAGTTAAGTGAAGTTATTAAGTGAAGCTTGAGGCTGGTTGATCTATCAAGAGGTGATAAAGCGATCTTGAAGTCTCTCACTAGTACTGTGTTGCTATCAATGTCTTTCTCCAAGTCTATTAGTAGTTGTTTGAAGTACTTCACTGGTACCTCATTAGGTGCATACACATTTAGTATTTTAAGTTCTTCTTGTTGTACAGATTCCTTGATCAATAAGAAATGGCCTTCACGGTCTCTTGTGACTTTCTTCACTCTGAAATCAATGTGGATTGATACTAGAATGGCTAACCCAGCTTTTTTATGGGCACTGTTTGCCTGTAGGTTTGTTTTCCAGCCTTTGACTCCGAGACTGTGTTTGCTTTGACTATTAAGATGTGTTCCTTGGAGGCAGCAGAATTTTGGGCTCAATTTTCTAACCCATCCTGCCCCTCTGTGTCTTTTAATTGGTGTGTTTAGCCCATTGGCGTTGAGAGAAATTATTGTTATGGGGGTTTGTCCCATTTTTATGTTGAAATTTGGTGTATTTGAGGGACCTGTCTTGTCTTAAACTAGCCCATTTATTTGTTCTTGTAACCATAGTTTTGAGTCTATGAAGTTCCTGAGCTGTTGTTTGTCTGTGAAACTATATGTTTTTCCTCTGTTATGAATCAGAGTCTTGCTGGGTAAAGTATTTTTGGTGAGGCGTTTATTTCATTGAGTTTTTCACTATATCCCACCACTGTTTTGGGTCCATGAGGGTTTCATCAGACAAATCAGCTGTGAATATTAAGGATCCTCCTTTGTAGGAAATTTCTTTCTTTGACCTTGCTGCTTTCAGAATTTTGTCTCTATCTAAGGTTTTGGTCATTTTTTGACCAGGATGTGTCTTGGGGTATTTTTATTTGGATTTCTTCGAGCTGGTACCCATCGAGCCTTCTGAATGTGGTCACATGTTTTCTTCAGCTCTGGAAACGTCATAGCAATGATGTCTTTGACAGTTTCTTCTTCATCAAGGTTTTCTTCTTGTCCCTCTGGGACTCCAGTAATTCTTATGGTACCCCTCTTGGCTTCATCGTGATCTTCTCTTGCCATCTGTTCCCTAATTATGAGTCTCTTTTCCATTTTCTGCGCTTTTCTGGAGAGTCTCTGGACTTCATCTTTGAGCTCGCTGATTCTGTACTCAGGAGCTGTTACTCTGCTGCTAAGGACTTCCACTGAGTTTTTCAATTTGCCTACCAGGTTTTTCAGGTCTGATATTTCTGTTTGCATTTTCCTCATTTCCACCTTCAAATCCTCTTGTCTTTTATTGGCATCGCTTTCCATTGTTTCTTTTAGCTCCCTAAGCATCCTGAGTAGCTCCCTTCTAAATTCCTTGTCAGAGAAGTTGTCTAGCACTTCACTAAGGTTGGTGTCTTCTGGGCTAGCCTCTTCAATAAGAAAGCATGGTGGGCTTTTGCGTTGCTTTACCATTGTGACCAGTGTGGTTTAGACTTTCACCCTCACTGTTACTATTCTGCTTGAGATGTACAATAAATTAAGATGGGCTTAATGAATTATTGGCTTATGTGTTTCTGGTAGATAAGCTAACCTAGTGAAAGTTTCACCTAAGAGGGTAACTTATTTCCTATGAGATATGTAGTGGTAGAATACTTCGCGGCTGCTTTAGGGGCTCTGGGAAGGGGCCCTTTTGCTGGGCGAGTACCTGTTTGAGTGAAGAGAGAGTTCCTGGAGCTCTTCAGCTTTGTTTCTGTGAGGTATGCCTCAATTCCCATCCCCCACAGACCAAGGGTGAAAACCGGCTGTTCTCCGAAGGATCTATTTAGCTGTGCAGGCCTGGGAAGGGATATGGCTCCATGCGGGTACCTATTTGAGTGAGGCTTCTTGATGATTTTTAGCTTTTCATATTAATCCTGAAATGCTTGCCTCCAGATTCCTTTATACAAGAGAAAAATAAATATCAGTTTAAGTTGATATTTTAGATATGCTTATTGCCAGTAGTAAATCAAATCCTAATTAATGTAACATATAATTAACAGCGAATAACACTATAAAGTGAAATACATTGAAGTAAACATTAATTAGAGAACCACATCCAGATTGCACAAAATTTGATTGAGAAAAATCCTCTGCTTTTACATGACAGCCAAAGTTAAACTTTCAAAATTTAAATTTTATCCCATATCCCATAACACCCTGCTCCTCCACCCCAAATGAAAATGATCCTGTGATTTCACCTTAGAGCAAGTGCCTTAACCTGGAGTATAATTTCTCGTGTTATCCAGTCCCTTCTACACCATCAAACCCACTGACTCCCGTGGCCCCTCTCTTTTTGAGAATTGGCCTTGTTGATTTTTCAGTTGCTGTTGCCCAGGGCTGTAGCCAGACAGCTCATTGATTGCTCCCCAGAATACATTCTTCAACATAGCCTCTTTCAGCTGGTTTTAAGTGTGTATTTTCACATGAAAATCATAGTAAAAGGTGTCAAATTGCGTCCTCACCGGGCACCTCTCCTACGTCTGATCTGGGGAAAGTCTTGGATAACTTCCCTTGTTTTAGGATCTCACTGCGCAGCTCACACTCCCCACATTCCCTTCCATACTGACCCTCTGTCAGACAGCACACTTTTTTAGATTCTTCAGGTTTCAAATTCTCTATCAAAGTTCCTTATTAGAGCAACTCATTCTGCAGATAATTTTGTAGGGTTATTTGAAAATATGTCACTTTTCTTATAAAATCACGTATATTTCTTTCTGTGAACATTTGACAAATGTCACCTTTCCTTCCGCTAGACTATATGTTTCATGAGTTAGAAAACTGTACTGGTTTTAGATATCCTCAGAATACAGCATTATTGCTTAATATATTGCAAAGTCTCAATAAATATGAGGAATAAAGAATTAAGATGCTCAAAGGGTAAGTTGAAAATAATTTTTAAGGCTATGGTGATGTAGACAGTGTCAGAAAGGATTCCTGTTTCTTCAATATTTTGAAAACGCTTAAGGATCAACTGAAGGAAGTCTTCTCTGAAGGTCCCTTAAAATTCTCCTGTAACCCATCTGGGTCAGATTTTATTCTTGGATTCTTTTTATCATTATTATTTTGACTCACCATAAGATATGCACTTACAAAGCTGCTCATGGTCGAGTTTCACTCATACAATATTTCAACACCCATCCCTCCACCTGTGTACATGTCCCACCACCATTATTTCCAGTTTCCCTTCTACCACCATATGTTACCTTTGTCTATGGCAGAGTCTCTCTTTCTTTCTCTCTCTCTCTCTCTCTCTCTCTCTCTCTCTCTCTCTCTCTCTCTCTTTCTCTCTCTCTCTTTCTCTCCAACCCCTATTTGGGAACTATGGTTTATAAGACAGGTGCTAAGAGGTTTCGTGTTTGTTTCTTGACCTACATTCAGCACACAGTTCTCAACCAGAGTGATCAATCAATGTCATAGTCGTTCCTTCCCCATGCCAACTTCCGTCTTCCCAAGCATTTGAGGCAGGCTTCCAATTGTGGACCAATCTTCCTGACCCTAGCTTCTATTGTCCTTAGGTATTAGTCACACACTATGTATTTTTTATACCCCACAAATGAGTGCAATCATTCTATGAATGTCCCTCTCCTTCTGACCCAGTTCACTCAGTATGATATTCTCTGTGTTCATCCATTTATAAACAAATTTAATGACTTCAATTTCTAATGGCTGAGTAGTATTGCACTGTGTAAATAGTTTCTTTATCTAGTCATGTGTTCTTCAGCACTTGGGTTGCTTCCAGATTATGCCTATTGTGAACAGTGCCACAATGAACATCGGAGTGCAAACTTTTTCTGCAATGTGTTTAGGGGCCCCCAGGGTATATTCCTTGCAGTGGTATTGCTGGGTCAAAAGGAAGCTCGATTTCTAGATTTTGGAGAAACGTCTGTATTGTTTTCCTAAAAGGCTGGATCACTCGGCTTTCCCACCAACAATAAATAAAAGCCCCATTCTCCCTGCATCCACGCCAGCACTGGTTGTTCTTCTTCTTATTGACATATGCCAGTCTCTGTGATGTGAAATGATACCTCATTGTTGTTCTGATTTGCATCTCACTGATGATTACCAATGCAGAGCATTTTTTCATGTACTTTTTGGCCATTTGTATTTCTTCTATGAAGAACTTTCTGTTCATTTCTTCTCCCAGTTTTTTAATGGGGGTGAACTTTTTTTTTCTTGTAAGTCTCTTTTTCCCTACATTATATTTTACTATTTTTTAAATAATTAGTTTTTTATTTTTTTCATTATATCCATTTTTTAAAAATTTTTATTAGTGAGACACCATGAGGCACAGTTCTGCACCTCAAAAGAAACAGTGACCAAAATACAAAGACAGTCTAAAATTATTAGTTTTTTAACTAACTTACCATGAGATACACAGTGACAAAGCTGTTCATGATGAGGTTTCAGTCATAATTGATCCAACACACATCCCTCCACTAGTGTCCATTTCCCACCACCAATTACCCCTGTTTCCCTTCCACCAACCTCCCTCTCCCCCAGCCTGCCAACCTAGGTTTTATGTCTGATGATTCACTTCACATATGGTCCCTGGAGCACTGCCAGTAGTGATTCCTGAGTGTAGAGCCAAAATAACTCCCTCACATTGCCAGGTGTAACCCCCGAACAAAACAAAACAAACAAAAATCTTGACCCTAGGGTATAGGGAGGAGAATGAAAGAAACAGGCAAATGGTAGAGAAGAAACAGAGGAGAAACCAAGGTCAGGGGATTCAGGTACAAAGATGTGTAAAGAAATAGAGTCAAATATCCAAACTACAGAGCCAACTACACTAAAATCAAGAGACCCAAACTTTAACAACTGAATGTAGAAGGGTTTCTGTCGGGACGGCAGGCTGGATGGGATGGAGGTGTACATGGAGGGAACCTGGGAACATTGGTGTAAAGAAAATAATACTGGCAGTAGAAATGATGCTGGAATATTGTATGTCTAAAATTCAACAGTTAATAACTTTGTAGGTCTCAACATCAGACCAGAAACCATAAGGTACATTGAAGATAAAGTTGGCAAAACCCTCCATGACATTGAAGCTAATGGTATCTTCAAAGATGCCACGCCACTGGCCGAGCAAGTGAAAACAGAGCTAGATAAATGGGACTATCTTAAACTAAGAAGCTTCTGCACCTCCAAAGAAACAGTGACCAAAATACAAAGACAGACTACAGAATGGGAAAGGATATTCGCCGAATACACATCTGACAAGGGGTTGATATCCAGGATATACAAAATACTGGTTAAACTCCACAAGAAGAAAACATCCAACCCCATCCAAAAATGGGGCAATGAAATGAACAGAAACTTTCTCAAAGAAGAAATCCGAATGGCAAAAAAGCACATGAGAAAATGCTCTACATCATTAATCATCAGGGAGATGCAGATCAAAACCACAATGAGATACCATCTCACACCTCAGAGACTAGCCCACATTCAAAAGAACAAAAGCAACCGATGCTGGCATGGATGTGGCGAGAAAGGGACACTCCTTCACTGTTGGTGGGAATGTCCACTGGTTCAGCCCTTCTGGAAAACAGTATGGACGATTCTCAAAAAATTAGAAATTGAGCTCCCATTTGACCCAGCAATACCACTCCTGGGAATATATCCCAGAGAGGCAAAAATGTATAGTCGAAGTGACATCTGCACTTGTTTGTTCATTGCAGCACTCTTTACAATAGCCAGAAACTGGAAGAAACCTGAGTGCCCAAGAACAGATGACTGGTTAAAGAAACTTTGGTACATCTACACAATGGAGTACTATGTAGCTCTTAGAAAAGATGAAGTCATGAAATTTACATACAAGTGGTACAATATGGAAAGTACCATGCTAAGCGAAATGAGTCAGAAAGAGAGGGATAGACATAGAAAGATTGCATTCATCTGGGGGATATAAAGTAACAAAGTAAGAGATTAATACCCAAGAATAGCTGAGATCAGCACGAGGAGGATTACTCCATAACTTAGAGGACAGCCGGGTATCCTAGAGGAAAGGGCAGTTCAGATAGAGAAGGGAGCACCAAATAAAGGATGTTTGGAGGATCCTCCCAGGAGGGGAGATGCATGTCGAAAGTAGACTATGGACTGAACATGTTTGCCACTCAATGCCTCTTTTGCAGACCACAACACCCAAAAGGGGAGAGAGAACACAGGGGATTGCCCTGCCACAGAGACAGGGGGGATGGGGGGATGGGGGTGGGAGGGATATTATCCATGGTGGTGGAAAATGGGCACTGGTGGAGGGATGGGTATCTGATCATTGTATAATTGAAACCAAAGCACAACAAATTATAAATCTACAACTTTAAAAAAAATAAAATACAATAAAGGGAAAAAAATAACTTTGTAGGTCATAATGCTTTAATATTTTTAAAGAGTATAGTGCAAAGGAAGAAATGATGAAAAATAGTTGTGAATTGGTGAGGCACACAAAATTAAAAGTCCCTCCTTCCCCAAGAGAGCTATCTAGCTAGATCTGGGAACTTTCTCACACCACAAAGGGGTAACACATTGTGTCTTTTTTGGAGACAGAAGATTTGTAGATGAGTCCTAGGGCACATAGACTTGCAAGAAATAATTTTTTGAAAGGTATATCTCAGAGACTCCTTTACACACACATATACACAAAAGTGCACCCCTATTTTGGGTGCCCTTTTGGGGAAGGGGACAACAGGTTTGGAAAAACAAGAAGTTTTTTTCTAGAGAAGAAAGCAGGATGAGAAGCAGGGAACTTTGAAGCAGGCACAGATCTGATTGAAGAGTTGAACAATCGCATATTTAGGACCTTGAAGTGCAGAGGAGAAGAGAGGGACAGCCCTCAGTGAGGGGAGATGCCTGTCACCACCTCATGGAACTTCAGTAAAGCATAAGCCCAGGATCTGAGCTCAGCAACAAGGAATCTCTCTCCTTAAATAACCACGAGTCCCACCTATAGTCTAAGACCTTCGCACCAATAGAAACAATGAGAGCAGGGGTTGCAGGAAGCCACTAGATATTACAGCACCCACACATGGACTGTCTCCTGCTCACACCATTCTATCCTTTCCACCTCCTTAAGGCCCCAGTGCATCTCAGCATATATCTTCAGCTTCAAGCGACCCTAGTCCCTTTCTCTAATGGGTTCTGCAGGTTCCCAGATCATCCCCACCCACAGTAATAAAAGAGAGGGTCTCAGGGTCAGGGAAGATGCAGAAGACAATCTGACCTAGCAGGTAAGCTTTCAGCCAGCCCCCGAAAACCACAAACTGCTAGGTCCATATCTGGCAGAGACCAGATGGGTTGGTGTTACCCAAAACACAGTAGTTCTGCAGCAACTGTTGGGAAGTAGCTGCGGTTTAGGTTTTCTGATCAGTGGCACTCCCTTTGAGCCTCAACATCAAGAGAATATTTGCCCACAAAATCTACTGAGTTTAGAACTAGATGGCCACCAAGGGACTGAGCATAGTATAAGACATATGCAAAAATTTCCAGCTGGAAAAGTTTACCAGACAGTGAAGAGAAGTCCCTTCCTGGGATCACAACCAAAAACGTTTAAATATCATTAAAGATGTTCAAATAAAAATTTGCCCCAGATAAAATTCTAAGACCAGGTAATTTCACCCATCAGGGAGCCTTGTACTATGACAATCTACTGAAGTAATCTCTTATTTCCCAGATCCTTGTCCCTATACTGTAGATAACACTCTTGGACCACTATACTGTACCAGATTCTTCATTCCAGTCATCCTATGTGGTATATGATGAGGATTCAGCAAACACAAAAGAAACAATTTTCAATATTGTGTAACCATCATCTTCAAAACAAGCTCTGTTATATCAGACCAGGGAAGCACCAAAAACAATACTGAAAGAGAAGTTCATAGCAGTACAAATGATGTAACCAAGAAAAGTATGAAAAATGTACCATCATACAAAACAGAAGTAGAAGAAGAAGAATGAAGCAAATTCAGTACTGGGTAATAATTAATGAAACAAAATTTTGATGAATGAAATTATTTTGATGAATGAAATTTTAATTAATGAAATTAATTTTGTATATGACTTCTCTAAATTCTGATAAAGAATATTTATGGCAGGATAAAATTGACAAACTTCTAACTAGGCTGAGAAAGAAAAGATTACCCTAATAAGTATTAGGGAATAAATGGGGAAAAATTACAACAAATGACACCAACACATAAAAAATCATGAGATATTACAAATAGCTTTATACATCTAAATTGAATTACTAGAAAAAATGGAAAAAATTTTAGAATCATGAAACCTGGCATAACTGAATGAGAAAGAAATAGAAAATATAAAAAGGCCAACTACAAATGAAGAAATTCAAACAAAATTCAAGTCTTCCCCAAAGAAAAGTTCAGGACTAGATGATTTCACTATGAGTTCTATCAAACCTTCAAAAATTATGTTACTCTTCTCATCACACTATTCCAAAATGTTAAAGAGTTCTATCAAATAGACGATGAGGCCAACATTACTCTGATACCAAGAGTAGGTAGCAATGTTGTCAAAATATAAATATTTACATATAATATCCAGGTTGAACATAGATATGAAGAGTCTCAACTTACTTTTAAGAGAATTATATATTCTGACCAAGTGGTACTTATTACAGGGATGCAAAGATAAATTAAGATATAAAAATAAATTAGAAGGACTTGGACACTACCTCCACTACCCAGCCGTCGCCACACTCCAGGACGCTTTCCGGACCTGCGCGGTTGTGGCCGCGCAACACATCATAATACAATAAATACCCATCTTCCGGAATTGTCGTACCATATTTGATAGGGTTCAAATATGGTAACACCTACAAGGGTGATTAGAGGTCGCCTCAAAAGCCTCTATTCCTCTCGGAAAGACTGGCAAGCTACCGAGAGTATTCCACCCGCACGGAAGAGCCCGGCAAGCTATCCCTTGTGTATTCGATATGCCAAAACCAGTAACTACAACTGGTCTCATTCACCTGACCCTAAAGGCTTCACCGATATGGCAGCACTTGAGAAGGACGAGAAAGGAGAGGCAGATAAAATCTCAAGGCCGAACTAGGCTGCCACAATGAAGGAAGACAAAAATGATCGTCTGTACCTTCAATGCATGTACGCTAGCATCAGATACATCCATCAAGGACCTGATGGTACAAGCACGAATGATCAAGTACGACATCATTGGCCTGACAGAGACAAGAAGGCACGAATCTCACCATGCCGTTTTAGACACTGGAGAAGAACTGTTCCTCGGAACATGCGATAAAAGAGGTGTTGGAGGCGTCGGTGTCCTTGTCAACAAAAACTTGGCCAAGAGCATTGATTCACTCGAATGCCTAACAACCCGAATCGGACGTTTATATTTGAATAGATGTGGCTCACTTCCTGCAGTTTCTATCTTCATTGTCTATGCACCAACATCTCATTATGATGAAATAGAAATCGAGAAGTTCTACATGGAGCTGGAGAAGTTCTATAAAGAAGACCACACCTTCTACAAGATAATCACGGGTGATTTTAATGCCAAGATAGAACCAAGAAGATCAGCTGAAGAACTTCACATCGGGACCCATGGCCCAGAATGGAACGAACAGGGTGAGAGACTGTGAGTTCATCATGTCGAACAAGACCATCCATGGTAACTCACAGTTCCAGAAGGCAGAATCTAAACGTTGGACATGGGAGTCCCCCGGTGGACGATTCCACAACAAAATAGACCACATCATATTGAATCAACAGCTTTGCCTGGCCGATGTCACTGTTGTCCCAAAATTTCGAACGGGATCCGACCACCGTCTCCTTCGTGCAAAATGCTACTTCACAGAGCAGGGAGAAAGGGCTACAAAGTTTAAAAAGAGAATTCCCAGAACGACCACCAACTGGGAACTCTTTGGCACTATTGCGGCAACATGGAAAGATGCCATTGTTGACAACATTGACGAGGAATAATATCAACTGGTTCAGCACCTCCATGAATGTGCGAGGAACGCCAAGAGAGAGTTAGCCACAAAAAAACGCCTGTCTTCGAAAACTCTTGAGCTAATTCGCCAGTGTGATTTGGGCCATGCCTCAGGCATCCGCAAGCTAACCTCCGAGCTCGCAAAGCAGTGCAGAGATGCGATCAAGGAAGACCTCAAAGAGAGAAGAGCAGAAGTACTGGTAGATGCTGCAGAAGCTGGGAAAAGTATTCGTTAAGCCCGCCTGTCCTTTGCCAACTACAAGAGCAAGATGACTGCCCTCCGACGTCCTGATGGATCCATCACATTCTCCAGAATGGCAATGGAGAAGATTATTCATGACTTCTACTCAAATCTCTTCGATAGCCATGTTCACTTGCTAACATACCAAATTCCACAGGATGGATATGTCGTTCCCAATGTTCTCCCTTCCAAAATACGACACACCATTTCGTCAGTAAAGAAACAAACAGCACCGGGACAAGACAAGGTCAGACCTGAACACCTGAAGATCCTGCCATCAGTACTCATCAATACACTGGCTTGGCTCTTCACTCGCTACCTGTCTGAATGCAAGATTCCGTCCCAATGGAAAACCAGCAGCACCGTACTACTGTTCAAGAAGGGAGACATCTATGACATTGGAAACTATCGCCCTATCTGCCTATTGTCTGTCATCTACAAGTTGTTCACTCGAGTCATCCTAAATAGGATTGGCAGAACACTAGATGAAGGACAACCATGCAAGCAAGCCAGGTTCCACAAAGGATTCAGCACCATCGATTATATCCACACAATAACCAAACTCATTGAGGTTTCTCGGGCGTTCAAGATGCCGCTCTGTCTAATGTTCATTGATTTAAAGAAGGCCTTTGATTCTGTTGAGATGGAAGCGGTCATTGAAGCCCTAGCCAATCAGGGCATTCAAGCCCAATACATCAAGATCCTCTGTGAGCTGTATTGCGGATTCACTACCAGGATCTCACCATTCTACAAAGAAGTGATCGTTGATGTCAAGAGAGGGGTGCGGCAGGGTGATACCATTTCACCGAAACTCTTCAGTGCCACCCTCGAGAACATCATGCGTCGACTGGAATGGGAAGGAATGGGAGTGAAGATAGATGGTCGGCAACTACACCACCTCCGCTTTGCTGATGACATTGTTTTAATAACACCAAACATCAGCCAAGCCGCACAAATGCTGGCCGACTTTGAACACGAGTGTGGAAAGGTAGGACTACAGCTGAATCTTACGAAGACAATGTTTATGAGAAACAGCCTCGTTCCTGACTCCCCACTTGCTCTCAATGGAAAGACCATCTCCGAATGCAACAGCTATGTGTACCTAGGTCGAAAAGTCAACATGACAAGTGATGTGGCACCTGAACTGCACAGGAAGAAGAGCGTGGCTTGGAATGCCTTCAAGAACGTCAAAAAATAGCTAAGAGGACGAAGAACCTCCGGCTCTGGGCACATCTCTTTGATTCCACTGTTCTTCCTGCATTAACATATGCCTCAGAGACCTGGGCCCTACGCAAAGTGGATGAGAACGCTATTCAGGTCTCCCAAAGAAGAATAGAAAGAGCTATGCTTGCAATATCACGTTTCACTCAAAGGAGAGAAAAAATCCGGAGTTCCGACATCCGTCTATGATCAAGTATCAAGGATGCTGTCTCATTTGCTAAGGTGTCGAAAATCAGATGGGCTGGTCACGTAATGAGATTTAAAGTCAACCGCTGGACTAGAGCTGTTACCGACAGGATTCCACGGGATGTCAAAAGACCGCGTGGCCGCCCACCTACCAGATGGTCAGACTTCTTCGTGAAGATCATGAACGATCGGCTTGAGGCTCTTCATGTTCCCAGAACGAACAGATGCCATTGGGCTACTCTAGCACGCAACAGGGACAAATGGAGACGTTACTGGCGCCCGCTCGAGCAAATCAACGACTAACGGGAAGTTAAGTGATTAAGTGATAAAAATAAATTAAAAATAAAATAAAACAATTAGGAAGGAAAAAATTATATGATCATACCAATAGACCCAAAAAACATTTAATAAGATTCAACATCCATGCATGAATAAAAAGAAAGTTCTAAACAAGATGAGGATAGAAAATACATGCCCCAATATAATAAATGTCATACACAATGAATCCACAGCTAAAATTACACACAAGTGTGAAAAAATGAACTTTTTTCTATGAGATCAGGCAGAAGATAAACATCTCTTTTCTCACCACAATTATTCAGTGTTTTATTGGGAGTCTAAGACAAAGCCAGAAAAAAAGAAGAAAGCAAACCAAGCGGGAAAATAATAAATTATCACTTTTTGCAGTTGACATGATAATTTACATATAAATCCCAAAAGACACCACTAAAACACTATCAGGAACAATAAGCTAGTAAAGTTTCAAGCTATAAAACCAACACATTAAATTATTTTGCATATCTGTATGTAAAACATGAACTAAAATGAAAGAAGCTTTGAAAATAAACCCATTTAGATTTGCATGATGAGAAAGATAGTGCAATGGGCAAAGTGCTTCCATTCCATAAAACTGACCCGGATTCAATCTCTGGCACCCCTGAGCCCTGCCAGGAGTAATCCTGAGCACAGAGCCAGAATTAATCTCTGAGCACTGCAGGATTGGTTGCACTGTCCTCCCGTTGTTTATCGATTTGCTTGAGCAGGCACCAGCAATGTCTCACAACAAATTGTGAGACTTGTTGATACAGTTTTTCGCATATCGAATATGTCATAGCGAGCTTGCCAGGCTTTGCCATGCGGGCAAGATACTCTCGGTAGCTTGCTGGGCTCTCCAAGAGGGGCGGAGGAATCGAACCTGGGTCGGCTGTGTGCAAGACCTACCCGCTGTGCTATCACTTCAGCCACTGCAGGATATGACCCCCCCCAAAAAAAAAAACAAAACAAAGAATGGAAGAATAAACTTAGAAATGAAAGAGCTCTATATTGAAAACTGTAGGACAATTTTTGTTTGAATAAAATATTTATTTTACCACAGTACAATGATTTTGGAATTGTATTAAATAAGTAACTATGAAAAAAATTAATACAAACAGAAAACTTAACCATAAATTTCTTTTAACTTATTATTTAGCCTAGAAAATAAAAACCAACAAATGTTATCGAAACACTAGCTGCATTATTTTAGCATAAATCTGGTACATCCTCTTCAAGGATCCCCTGATAAGGATTTTGTTAATCAAACTAATCATCAATAACACAACAAATGAGCAAAAGGAACACAATTTCATAAGAACATTCTATGCCCCTCACCTTCAGATTTATGTCAGCACTAAATTGGCAATTCTGCCAGGCTCTGACCCCCCAGTGTCCTACCCACATCCCTTAGAAGCAAATCATACTCTCTCCCACACAGCTTTGTACAAGTTGTGGTAAAAAAATATATACTTAATTTTCTTATCTTCATAGGAAATGGTAAGTTACTAAAACACATCTAAGAAATCTCTTTGTTTACCAAACATGCAGTGAAGATTCCTGACTACACAAACTGTTCCTTTGGAATTTGGTCTGTCCATAAATTCACACAAGAGGTTGCAAATTTAAAACATTTAGAGTTAGACTTCTTTGTCAAAAACTTTCACAACTTCATCAAAAGCCTCATCAAGAGATTTAGAAGCATCTATTATTTTGATTTTCCCCATTTCTTCATATAAGTCAATAATGAGTTTTGTTGATTGAATGAGGGTCTGAATTCTCTTTTTCACATGCTGTTGTCAGTGAGCTACCATTCCACTTCCCCATGTTACGACATCCTCCAACACAGACCCCATTATTAAAGTCAAGAAACAAAACGAAAGCTCCAACTGTCTTCCTATCCATGGTCTTACCCTGACCTTGAAGGTTGTCTTAATTTCTTGGAAATCCATCAACCAAGAGTTCATTCTCCTGAGCATTGGCAGCTGTTGTCTGATCCAGTTCCCCCTTTCATGAGCTGATGGTTATCTCAGCTGGCACTATCTTTCCATCTTTAAGGTGTATTTCAATGAGTTCACCACATTGTATATCACAAAGTTCTCCTGTGGAAAGGCATCTGTGCCCATATTTCTCTATAATGTGGTGCACCAGGTCCCCCTGTGGGTCCCTGGACAGCCTAGATGCAGCACGGATATGACTAGCAGCTTTATAAGGCCTTGAGGGCAGAGGATAACTGAACTGCCCATTTAAGAATTCTGTATTTTCTTCACTATCTACAAAGTTGCCATCCTAGTAGTAGCTAGATGAGATGTCATGTAGAAACCAAGAAATCTTATCTAACAAAAACATTAGCAGAGAAACAACAGCTTAGTAAACCCTCAGACAAGGCCTTTATATCTCTATGGCGAGATACAATATTTAGAATTTTTTTCTACATAAATATTTTGTGATCCACCAGACATTTAGGGTAACAGGCAATATAAAATAAATTATTGCAGGCCTATTACAGGGGCAGGCTACATTGGGAAATGGAGACAATGGTGGAGGGAAGGTGACAGTGGTGGTAGAATTGGCAAAGGAATATTGAATGCCTGTTACAAATCATTGTGAAGAACTATGCAACCCACGATATTTAAATAAAGTGGTGGAAAAGAAGTAAAACAAAATGACATGGACCAGAGAGCACAAGTGTTGCCTTGAATGTGACCAAGTCTGGGTTGATCCCTTGCACCATATATAGTCTCCCAAGCACTGCCAAGAGTGACCCCTGAGGAAAGAGCCAGAAATAATCCCTGAGTAATGTGTGCTACCCACCCACCCACCCACCAAAAAAAAAAAGGCATCTTACTACTGAATGGAAGAAAACATTTGACCATCATACATCTAAAAAGAGTTATCATTCAAGATAAATAAAGAACTCATAAAACTCAGCAACAACTACAACAAAGGGAAGAGCAGCTGAACTGACACTTCTACAAAGACTTACAGATGGCAGTCTACCTCTCGAGCGGGCCCAGTAATGTCTCCATTGGAGACTTTGTTACTGTGTTTGGCATATCGCATACGCCACGGGGAGCTTGCCAGGCTCTGCCATATGGGCGAAATACTCTCGGTAGCTTGCCGGGCTCTCCAAGAGGGGCGGAGGAATTGAACTCGTGTTGGCCTGTTGGCTGCATGCAAGGCAAACGCCCTACCGCTCATCAGTTATTATCAGGGAACTTCAAATGACGATGAATCATTTTATCTCATGTCTATGAGTATGGTCTACAACACAAAGGCCTGAACATGTGCTGTTGAGGGTAGAAAGAAAAAGAAATTCTCAAACACCATTGATAGCAATGTTAACTGGTTGAGGTACTGTTGGAAAGCTGGATAGGTGTTTTTCTAAAACATTAAAGACCAGAAAAATTAAAAACAAATCTACCATAAATTCCAGCAATTTCACTCCTAGGTCTTTATCCAAAGACTACCAAGATACAAGTCAGAAAAAAAAAACAAACATGCAATCCAATATTCATTACAGGCTGCTCAACAACAGCCACCAGCCAAGACATGGGAACAATGAGAGATGGGGGAATAAAAAAAATATGACATATAGACACAATGAAATACAACTCAGCTGTAAGAAAAACTGAAATCTTATTTCTTGTGACATCATGGATGGTAGCAGAGGGGGTTATAGAAAGCAAAATAAATCAGAAGAAAGACAGATACTGGTTAATTTCACTTCTGTGTGGGATTATGCAGAAGAGCACTAAGACAAATAAAAACTGACCTTTAGGTTGGACCAACCACAGCCTGAGGTTTCCAGTGTGGGTTGGAGAAAGAAATGCAAGAGTAGTGGGAGACTTATGGAGTATAGTGAGAAATATTAGTATTTTAGTGGTGAGTGTGGTATAGTAGCAAACACTTAAAGAGATGTGAAATGGCACTCCTGAGACATACACTCTTGTAAACCAACAATATCTTAATAATTAATAGCACACATTATGCCTTATGTAATCTTCACTCTAATCCATAAGTAAGGCATTAATGTTGTTTTAAAAGATGAGACTCAAAGAGTGTAATCATGACAAAATAAGAAATGCCAGAAGAATGCTAGAATTTAAGGCTGGTATTTCTGAATTCAAAGCCAGGATACTAATATTTATGTTTTAAAGGCGAGTTCATCTGGGCTCCAGGGAATAGGTAAGAATTTAATAAACAGAGGAAAGGCATAGAGGACAGTCAATCTGGCAGAAAATATAATATGAACAAGCCAGAGAAGAGAAGAAAGGATTGACAAATAGAAAGTTTTATCTAGCCTTAGCTAGAGATTTACTACTATAGATGAATCCAAGATGAACTTGGGATATGTTACATCATACTAGGGAGCACTTCTAAATGAAAACAAATGTATTTTTGTCTTTTAGCATATATAAAACTGGAATTTATTATCAGGTATTTAATTGACAGAAAAATAACCAAATTCTGATTTTATAAGAGTGGCAAAAGTTTTAAATAGGAAAACTCAGCATATTGTTTTCATATTTGTTATCAAAGAATGTTAGAACTATGAAGAATTGAAAGGTTCACTTAGTATCAGATTTTATTTTACTGAAAATAGTTACTGAAAATAGTTCAGTCAACTTTTGTGTCTCTGCTATAAGTAGCCACTGGCCATAGGCAGAAAGAAAGAAAGACTAATGATTAAAATGGAGGTAATAAATGCAAGCAGCATATAAATCTCAGGGAAAATTCAGCATCTCTTAGATTTTCCTTCTCAGAGCCTATTGTTCAATCCCAGCACTATCTTATCATTTACCAGTCCTGCCAACTCTAAGGACTGGAGAGATAGGGAATGGGCTGAATGCATGCTTTGTGTGTAGGGGTGCAGATACTACCAGATTTGTTTCCCTGAACTCCAGCAAAGCCAGGAGTAGTCCAAGAGTATCGTCAGGTATGGCCCAAAATTTTAAAAATAAAAAAACAGTGAAACTTCAGTGAGCACCAAAACCCTCATAATAAATGATAAAATCCTTATTATTTCAAAATATTAGCATAATCTTTTAAAATAACAAATATATCTAGAAACTTGCAAAAATTTTAATGAGATCACTGAATTTTACCTACAAAGAGCCCGGCAAGCTACTGAGAGTATTGGATATGCCAGACACAGTAACAATAAAGTCTCCAATGGAGACGTTACTGGGCCCGCTCGAGCAAATCGATGATCAACGGGAGGGCCTTTACCTTTACCTTTACTTAAAAATTAAGCTGAGGAGCTGGAGCAATAACACAGTGGGTAGAGTGTTTGCCTTGCATGCGGTTGGCCCTGTTCATTTCCCAGAATCCTATATGGTACCCCGAGCACCACCAGGAGTAATTCCTGAATGCAGAGCCAGGAGTAAACCCTGTGCATCACTGGGTGTGACCCAAAAAGAAAAAAAATGCTGAACTTTTATTTGAGTATTCCTTTATTGCTCGAGCGGGCGCAGTAACGTCTCCATTGGAGACTTTGTTGTTACTGTGTCTGGCATATCGAATACTCTCGGTAGCTTGCTGGGCTCTCCGAGAGGGGCGGAGGAATCGAACTTGGGTCGGCCATGTTGGCCGCATGCAAGGCAAACGCCCTACCCGCTGTGCTATCGATCCAGCCCAGTGGTCACACATGGAACTTTATTTACTCTCATGGAGAGAATTTTAATGAACTATTCTTCCCTTCTCCTACCTGGTAATTGGAATCCAGCACAGAAAAGAAAAGAATGCTAACTCATTTGTGGAATATAAAGTAATATAATGGGAGACTAACAACCAAGGATAATAGAGATAAGGACCAGGAGGATACCTCCACGGCTTGGAAGCCAGGCTCACATCCTGGGGGGAAAGGCAGATGAGAGAGAACAAGGGACAACCAAGTAAAGTATGCTTGAAGGGCCCTCTTGGGATGGGAGATGTGTACTGAAAGTAGACTATAGACTGAACATGATGGCCACTTAATTCCTATACTGCAAACCATAACACCCAAAAGGAGAGAGAGAGTAAAAGGGAATATGCCTGAAACACAGGTGAGGGGGGATGGGGTGGCAGTGGCAGGAGGGATACTGGGAACATTGTTGGTAGAGAATGGGCACCGATGGAGAGATGGGTACTTGATCATTCATTGTATGACTAAAATGTAATCACAAAAGTTTGTAAATCTGTAATTGAATCTCCGGGTGATTCATTAAAGCTAAAAAGAAACGAAAAGAAGAGAAAAGAAAAGAAAAGAAAGAATATTAATATGTAACTGACAGTCTAGGACAAAGAAATTTTTTTAAAGTTCTCTTATTTTCAATAAGAAAGTTTATACAGTTTTTTTTTAGATTTTCTTTTTTTCCCCCTTTATTTTATTTTATTTTTTTTACAGTTGTAAATTTACAATTTTTTGTGCTTTGGTTTCAATTATACAATGATCAGATACCCATCCCTCCACCAGTGCCCATTTTCCACCACCATGGATAATATCCCTCCCACCCCCATCCCCCCATCCCCCCTGTCTCTGTGGCAGGGCAATCCCCTGTGTTCTCTCTCTCCTTTTGGGTGTTGTGGTCTGCAAAAGAGGCATTGAGTGGCAAACATGTTCAGTCCATAGTCTACTTTCGACATGCATCTCCCCTCCTGGGAGGATCCTCCAAACATCCTTTATTTGGTGCTCCCTTCTCTATCTGAACTGCCCTTTCCTCTAGAATACCCGGCTGTCCTCTAAGTTATGGAGTAATCCTCCTGGTGCTGATCTCAGCTATTCTTGGGTATTAATCTCATACTTTGTTACTTTATATCCCCCAGATGAATGCAATCTTTCTATGTCTATCCCTCTCTTTCTGACTCATTTCGCTTAGCATGATACTTTCCATATTGTACCACTTGTATGTAAATTTCATGACTTCATCTTTTCTAAGAGCTACATAGTACTCCATTGTGTAGATGTACCAAAGTTTCTTTAACCAGTCATCTGTTCTTGGGCATTCAGGTTTCTTCCAGTTTCTGGCTATTGTAAAGAGTGCTGCAATGAACAAACAAGTGCAGATGTCACTTCGACTATACATTTTTGCCTCTCTGGGATATATTCCCAGGAGTGGTATTGCTGGGTCAAATGGGAGCTCAATTTCTAATTTTTTGAGAATCGTCCATACTGTTTTCCAGAAGGGCTGAACCAGTGGACATTCCCACCAACAGTGAAGGAGTGTCCCTTTCTCGCCACATCCACGCCAGCATTGGTTGCTTTCGTTCTTTTGAACGTGGGCCAGTCTCTGAGGTGTGAGATGGTATCTCATTGTGATTTTGATCTGCATCTCCCTGATGATTAATGATGTAGAGCATTTTCTCATGTGCTTTTTTGTCATTCGGATTTCTTCTTTGAGAAAGTTTCTGTTCATTTCATTGCCACATTTTTGGATGGGGTTCGATGTTTTCTTCTTGTGGAGTTTAACCAGTATTTTGTATATCCTGGATATCAACCCCTTGTCAGATGTGTATTCGGTGAATATCCTTTCCCATTCTGTAGACTGTCTTTGTATTTTGGTCACTGTTTCTTTGGAGGTGCAGAAGCTTCTTAGTTTAAGATAGTCCCATTTATCTATCTCTGTTTTCACTTGCTCGGCCAGTGGCGTGGCATCTTTGAAGACACCATTAGCTTCAATGTCATGGAGGGTTTTGCCAACTTTATCTTAAGTGTACCTTACGGTTTCTGGTCTAATGTTGAGGTCTTTAATCCATTTTGATCTTACTTTTGTACATGGTGTTAGGCAGAGTTCTGAGCCTATTTTTTTGCATGTAGCCATCCAGTGATGCCAACACAATTTATTAAAGAGGCTTCCCTTACTCCACTTCACATTACTTGCACTTTTATCAAAGATTAGATGAGCATATGATTGAGGGGAGATGTCAGTGTATTCAACCCTGTTCCATTGGTCTGCAGTTCTGCCTTTGTTCCAGTACCATGCTATTTTAATTATTACTGCTTTGTAGTACAGTTTGAAGTTAGGGAGGTTGATTCCTCCCATTTTCTTTTTCCCAAGAATTGCTTTAGCTATTCGTGGGGGCTTATTGTTCCATATAAATTTCAGGAGTGTTTGCTCCATTTCTTTGAAGAATGTCATGGGTATCCTTATAGGGATTGCATTGAATTTATACAATGCATTCGTTAGTATTGCCATTTTGACAATGTTAAGTCTCCCGACCCATGAGCAGGGGTTATCTTTCCATTTCCTCATGTCCTCTTTTATTTCCTGAAGTAGCGTTTTGTAGTTTTCTTTTTACAGTTCCTTTACTTCCTTAGTTAAGCTGATTCCTAGATACTTGATTTTCTGGGGCACAATTGTGAATGGGATTGTTTTTTTCATGTTGCTTTCTTCTCTCTCACTGTTTGCGTATAGGAAAGCCATGGACTTTTGGGTATTGATTTTATAACCTGCAACTTTACTATACTAGTCTATTGTTTCTAGGAGTTTTTTGGTGGAAGTTATTGGGTTCTCTAAGTAGAGTATCATATCATCTGCGAATAGTGAGAGCTTGATTTCTTCCTTTCCTACCTGAATGCCCTTAATATCTTTTTCCTGCCTAATCGCTATTGCAAGTACATCCAGTACTATATTGAACAGCAGTGGAGAGAGTGGGCATCCCTCTCTCGTCCCTGATCTTAGAGGGAAGGCTCTCAGTTTTTCCCCATTGAGGATGATGCTTGCTGTAGGCTTGTGGTAGATGGCTTTAATTATGTTGAGGAAGGTCCCCTCTATACCCACTTTGGCTAGGGTTTTCATCATAAAGGGGTGCTGGATCTTATCAAATGCTTTCTCTGCATCTATTGATATGATCATATGCTTTTTATCTTTTCTTTTGTTGATATGGTGGATTATGTTGATTGATTTCCGAATGTTAAACCATCCTTGCATCCCTGGGATGAATTCTACTTGGTCATCGTGTATCATCTTTTTGATGAGTAGTTGGATTCTATTTGCTAGTAGTTTGTTGAGGATCTTTGCATCTGTGTTCATCAGGGATATCGGTCTGTAATTCTCTTTCTTTGTGGTATCTCTGTCTTCTTTTGTTATCAGTGTGATATTTGCTTCGTAGAAACTGTTCGGAAGTGTTTTTGATATTTCAATTTCATAGAAAAGTTTATAGAGGATCGAGAGTAAGTCCTCTTTAAAGATTTGGAAGAATTCACTAGTGAATCCATCCAGGCCAGGACTTTTGTGCTTGGGGAGACTTTTTATTACCATTTCAATTTCCTTGATTGTGATAGGTCTGTTCAGCTATTCCAGGTCTTCTTGGTTCAGCCTTGGGAGTCTGTAGGAGTCTAGGAATTAATCCACTTCCTCGAGGTTTTGATGTTCCGTGGCATAAAGCTTCTCAAAGTACTCCCTGAGGATCCTCTGAATTTCTGTGGTTTCTGTTGTAATGACCCCCTTTTCATTTCTGATTCGGTTTATTAGGGTTTTCTCTCTCCCTTTCTTTGTGAGTTTAGCTAGAGGCTTATCGATCTTGTTAATCTTCTCAAAGAACCAGCTTTTGGTTTCATTTATCTTTCGGATTGTTTTTTGGGTTTCCATCTCGTTAATCTCTGCTCTGAGTTTTATTATTTCCTTTCTCCTGTTCGGGTTGTGCTCCTTTTTTTGGTCCTTCTCCAAGCTCTTAAGCTGTGAGGTTAGGTTACTTATGTGTGCTCGCTCCTCCTTCCTGAGGAATGCTTGTAGAGCTATAAACTTTCCTCTTAACACAGCCTTTGCTGTGTCCCATAAGTTTTGGTAACTCTTGTTCTCATTTTCATTCGTTTCTAGGAATCTTTTGATTTCCTCTTTGATTTCCTGTCTAATCCACTCGTTGTTCAATAGTGCACTGTTTAATTTCCAGGTGTTTGATTTAGTTTTCTGTTTTTGTGTGTGATTTACTTCTAATTTCAGCGCATTATGGTCTGAGAACATTGTTGATACAATCTCTATCTTCTTAATTTTATGGAGGCATGTTTTGTGGCTCAGCATGTGGTCTATCTTGGAGAATGTTCCATGTACGCTTGAGAAGAATGTGTATTCAGCTTTTTGTGGATGAAGTGTCCTGTATATATCTACTAAGTCCCTTTCTTCCATTGTTTCCCTCAAATGAAGTATGTCCTTAGTAAGCTTGAGTCTGGTTGATCTATCAAGAGGTGACAAAGCAGTGTTGAAGTCTCCCACTAGTATTGTGTTGCTATTGATGTCTTTTTCCAAATCTATGAGTAGTTGTTTTAAGTACTTTGCTGGTATCTCATTAGGTGCATATACATTTATTATTGTAAGTTCTTCCTGTTGTACAGATCCTTTGATGAATAAGAAATGGCCTTCACTGTCTCTTATGACCTTCCTCACTCTGAAATCGATGTGGTCTGATATAAGGATGGCTACCCCAGCATTTTTATGGGAGCTGTTTGCCTGTAGGATTGTTTTCCAGCCTTTGACTCTGAGTCTGTGTTTGCTTTGACTATTGAGATGCGTTTCTTGCAGGCAGCAGAATGTTGGGTTCAATTTTCTAATCCATCCTGCCACTCTATTTCTTTTAATTGGTGCGTTTAGCCCATTGACATTGAGAGAGATTATTGTTATGGGATTTTGTCCCATTGTTCTGTTAAAATTCGGTGTATTTGAGGGTCCTTTCTTGCCTTAAAGTAGCCCATTTAGTTGTTCTTTTAACCATGGTTTTGAGTCTATGAAGTTCCTGAGCTGTTGTTTGTCTGTGAAACTGTGTGTTGTTCCTTCTATTATGAATGAGAGTCTTGCTGGGAAAAGTATTTTTGGGGAGGCATTTATTTCATTGAGTTTTTTCACTATGTGCCACCACTGTTTTCGGGCCATGAGGGTTTCATCAGAAAAATCAGCTGTGAATTTTAAGGATGCTCCTTTGTAAGAGATTTCTTTCTTCGATCTTGCTGCTTTCAGAATTTTGTCTCTGTCTAAGGTTTTGGTCATTTTGATCAGAATGTGTCTTGGGATATTTTTATTCGGATTTCTTCTAGCTGGTACCCTTCGGGCCTCCTGAATGTGGTCACAAGTTTTTTTCAGCTCTGGAAATGTTGTAGCAATGATGTCTTTGACAGTTTCTTCTTCATCAGGGTGTTCTTCCTGTCCCTCTGGGACTCCAATAATTCTTATGTTACCCCTCTTGGCTTCATCACGATCTTCTCTTGCCATCTGTTCCCGAATTGTGAGTCTCTTTTCCATTTTCTGCTCTTTTCTGGAGAGTCTCTGAACTTCATCTTCGAGCTCACTGATTCTGTTCTCAGCCGCTCTTACTCTGCTGCTGAGGCCTTCCACTGAGCTTTTCAATTCGCCTACGAGATTTTTTAGGTCTGACATTTCTGATTGCATTTTCCTCATTTCTGCCTTCAGATCCTCTTGTCTTCTATTGGCATTGCTTTCCATTGTTTCTTTTAGTTCCCTAAGCATCCTAAGTAGCTCCCTTCTGAATTCCTTGTCAGAGAGGTTGTCTAACACCACAGTACTGTTGGTGTCATCTGGGCTAGACTCTTCAATATGAAAGTTTGGTGGGCTTTTGCGTTGCTTTACCATTGTTATAGGTGTGGTTTAGTCCTTCACGTTCACTGTTACTATTCTGCTTGATATGCAGTGTGAGTTAAGATAGGCTTATGAGTTATTGGCTACTGTGTTTCTAGTGGCTGAGCTAAACTAGAGAAGTTTCCATCTAAGAAGGTAGCTTATGGTTCCTATGGCATATGTAGTGGGAAAATATTTTGCGGCCGCATTAGCGGCCGCGGCTCCGGAAAGAATCCCTGGCACTGGGCGAGGAGTTGGGAACGTCTCCTGTTTGGAATTGGAGCCGTTCAGCTTTGTTGCCCAGAGCTGGGCCTCTGTGCCTGTCCCGTGCAGCTCAGGTGTTGAAAACCGGCTTTCTAGGGGCTGGTTCTAGCTGCGCATGCCCAGAGAGGAACCCAGGCCCTTGGGGGCGGGCTGTACCTGTTGGAATTGGAGCCGTTCAGCTTTGTTGCCCAGAGCTGGGCCTCTCGAAAGTTTATACAGTTTTTAAGAATTCATTTATTACCTGTATTTTGGTGCAGAAAGAGTATTCTATGCAGGCCAACATGAACATTTTAAACTATAAATAATCTCCTATTTTATCAAAAGTCATTTCATTAATGTCACCGTGAAAAGAATCTTAGGATGAAAAGACTACATTTCCTCCCCCCCAAGCTCCCAAAATCCAAAGAAAAAGTATAATGTTCTCATAGATCATCTCTCAAAAGACTCAAAGGCATTTAGACAACAGCATTTTGAAGCAGGCCAATAAGTCTTCTGTTCCAGAAGTTCCTTTATTAACTCAGTTGATGAAAACAGGACAAACATTAGGACCACCTTTGTTTGTTCACTCATTGTCTCATGCTATTATAGGCACTTGAAAAGCATTCTGAGTGAACAAATGCCAATCAAGAACAGTAAAAAGGGAAAAAAAGGAAAACAGCTCAGAGAAACAATTTGATAATGGTACAATATTGAGAATTAGCCACATTTCATGAAAGAACCTTAATGTACATGGAGGTAACAAATGCCATGTAAATTTATAAAAAAGCTAGCACTGATCATTCCATATACAGAACAAGAAAGGACCAGGACAGAGATAATTCCCTCCAGGTGATACTTCATTAGCTCATTGTATAAAAGGTTGAAGTAGACATTCAAACCACAAATTAGCATTTCTGAACTTCAACATATATGTGCATGATGGTTACTTTGTGTGTGAAAAATCTACCTTTTTATGTTTATTTATGCAATCATACTCCAAAGGTTGGGTTCTCATTTTCAACTTATCCTATTATCATCATCATAACCCCTAAATAAGAGTTTCTTTTAAACATCCAGATCCCCTTAAATCCCACTGAAGAGAGGACAGCTGTGCTGAGAGGTGTAGGCTAACAAACATCTTCAAGGTACTGGCACCACCCAGAAAAGGTGCTTAAATAAACTTGTTCTTGCCAGGGACTCAGATCTCTCTATACTGCCTGTCAGTGAATATGCAGGACAAGATTGCTGGTGCTTCATTTCCAGCACTACCTTGACCTCAGAAAGACCTCTGACTTTCAAAACTGAAGATGCTCAAATCCAGTTTGAAGTAACTCTCAGTCAAGAGTCTCCAGAAAACATAACCCAGAAGATCTGCCAAGTCCCAAAGGTTGAGTGCAGATAAGCAGAGACCTAAAACACAGACAGCATTTCAAATTTATAACCTTTAATCAGAATTTCTCTTTTCTCTTCTGGGAAACCAGTCTATCATCTTAATATTTTTAACTAATCAGACAAGGTCCTTCCAAAGTACATAATCTTCTTTACTTAAATTCAACTCATTATAAATGTTAATCTTATCTGCTATTTTCATGATGTCTGAACTAGCATTTAGATTCCACAGAGACAAGTTGATACATAAACTTTAACCAACATCCACTATATTTAACCCTTAAAGAAGGGTGCTAGGGACCAGAGCAATAGATAAGCAGGTAAGGGCTTTCCTTGCAGATAGCCGACCTGGGTTTGATCCCAGGCACCCCAAGCTCCATCAAGAGTGACTCCTGATCACGGAAGCAGTACTATTCCCTGAGAACCACCAACAGTGGCCCTCAAATAAGACAAAAGGAGTGATACTAATACCCAACCATAAAATTGTAAATTTCTAATAACTCATTGTATTAATACAATATTATTCTGTTGTTCTATGTAATGGAGTGCATTTAGATGAGGCTTCACAAAAATGTTTGTCATATTATATAAACTGGTTGCTTATTTATTGGTTTGGAGGCCACATCTGGCAGTGCTGGGGAAGAAGGCTACTCCCAACTTTGTACAGAGGACCATGTGGTACCAAGAATTGAACTAGTTTTCTCATATGTGAAGAAAGCTTTGCTCATGCTCACCCCTCTGAGTTAACAGTCTGGTTATCCAAAACACCATTTTCAAATCAACCAAGTTGTCAAGGAGTAAAATTATAGTAGTTATGAAGCAAAAGTAGTTATGACCCCTGCCTACTGGAAGGTGGAGGATCTGGGTGGAGGATGCTCAGCCCCAACACCTCAACACCATGTGGGTTCCGGGACTGAGATCTCCAAGCCTGCTCAGATCGGGGCTGAGCATCCTGCACCCAGATCCTCTACCTTCCAGTAGGCAGGGGTCACACCCACCAACTGGCCCCCTGGTGCTGTGTAATACCATCAACAGCCAAGACCCAGAGAATATAAAACCCAGCTCCCAGAAGAGAACAGAGCAGAGTCTCCTGCCCCCGCGCCTGGCTGTCCTTGCAGGGGCCCCTTGGAGGGGAGCGGGTTGAGTTTCCTACCTGCCCTGACCAGGGCTCCGGCAGCCGAAGACCTCCAGAACAAGTCACCACCATGCTGAGGCCACTCTCCACATGCATGAAGCTACCGGCAGAGGAACAAAGGCTTGCGGGTTCCGGGACTGAGATTTCCAAGCCTGCTTGGATCGGGGCTGAGCATCCTCCACCCAGATCCTCCACCTTCCAGTAGGCAGGGGTCACACCCGCCAACTGGCCCCCTGGCGCCGTGTAATCCCATCAACGGCCAAGACCCAGAGACTATAAAACCCATCTTATCTTATTATCTCATCCTTACTTTGAACAAACTGGCAGGCTACTGAATGTAACCTGCCCACACAGCAGAGTCTGGCAAACTCCCCGTGGCGTACCCCATATGCCAAATACCAGTAACAATGATGGGTCTCATTCTCCTAACCCTAAAAGAGCCTTGAATATGGCACATTTTAAAAAATCTCAGGGCTAGGACGAAGGAGACGTTACTGGGGCCTGCTCGAGGCAATCGACGAGCAACAGGAAGGTCGTGATCGTGATCGTGATGAAGCAAAAATGAAATAGTCTACAGTGCAGTTTACTTAAAGTATTTTTTGTTAATTAAAAGAATGAACCTGCCTGCTCAGCTAAGAAATTTATGAACCTTCACAAAACTTTCATGATAGTATTTTGATCTGTTCAGCGACCATCTGAAATGAATTTATTTTCTTATGCTGATAGGTCTAAAGACAACACACTTGGCAAAACTGTCAGTTCAGATAGTTTACATAGTCACTGTCATCATCACTGTGCTCCTGTTGTTCATCGACTTGCTTGAGCGGGCTCAGTAATGTCCCCATTGTGAGACTTGTTGTTATTGTGTTTGGCATATCGAATACCTCACGGGTAGCCTGCCAGGCTTTGCCGCATGGGCAAGATACTCTTGGTAGCTTGCTAGGCTCTCTGAGAGGGGCGGAGGAATCAAACTTGGGTTGGCCATGTTGGCCGCTTGCAAAGCAAATGCCCTACTCGCTGTGCTATCGCTTATATAGTAGCATTACTTATTTATAACATCCTCTCTTGCTATATCTGTGCTCAAATCAAGCTCTTATTAAAAAAAAAGATGTTTAAGCCTGATCATTTAAGGAATTTTATATACATATCCCAGTCATGGTAAGTATACTGCATAATCATTTGCTTGATTTCTTTTAGCTTTATATTTATTTACATGTAGTTGGAATTTCCCATTATTAAAAGACAATACAAATATGTATAACTCCTCTTGATCATTTTGCCTTGTTTTCTTAAGTTTGGCTGTCTTTAACTGTTTTATAAATAGTTAAGAACTTAGCCTTATAATTCTTCATCCAAACTTGAATTGTTATAAACTTCAATTTCTTGTCATCTTATTCTAACATATAGTCAACTAAAAACATAGTATCATTATACTTAATTATATAGTAGATTAAATTGGGTCTTTCATATATATACATATGGGTGTGTGTGTATATAGCTATATTTACACACACACACATTCGAAACTTGGTGGGGGTGAGGAACTGGGGCCAAACCCAGCTGTTAATCTTGATTCTGAACTCAAGGATCATTCCTTGAAGGGTTCAGGGGACCATCTGTGGTGTCAGCCTGACTGGCTGCATGCAAGGCAAGCACCTTAACTTCTGCCCTATCTTTCTGGTCCATCAGTCTTAATCCTCTGTGATCGTGACCTTTGTTGAAAAGGTCTTTGAAGATCTGATGACATTAAGGTGAGGTTTTACTGACTTAATGTAAGCCAAATTCTAATAGCCAATATCTTTAGAGTTTTGGAAACACAAAAATAAATATAGAGCAGAAATCAGTGTACAAGGAAGACAGAGCCTATGTGCTACAATCAGTAAGGCTAAGAGCTGCCACCAGATGCAACAAGTTGGAAGGGCAGATTCTACCCAAGTGACTGCAAAGGTGGCAAGATTTCAGACAACTAGTCTGTTTCTGCAGGAAGAAATTATTCATGTTATTTTTGAGCCACCAAGTTTGTTGCAGCATACCCGGAAAAACTAGTATTTCATAAAATATTCCACATCTCAGAGCAGATAGATTAAAGGGTCAAGTACATGACTGGATCTGTTCCCACACTCTGTCCCCAGCACCACACAGCTCCTCCAGGTATGCCATATATTGGCTACTTGGCCCCGAGCACCGCTTTTCAGCTTTCATAGGCTCCATTCCCTAACACTGAACCCTTGGTCCTGAGAGCTCAAGTACCACTGGAAGTGGTCTCTGGGACTCCCACACACTGCCAAGATGACCCTTATCAAAAGTGAGGGTGAAAGAGAAGAATGAAAAGAGGGGAAAGAAAGAAAACAGAAGAGATTCTATATTTCTATGTGGATCTGATTGTTGAAATGTTCACCTGGTCCCAGTTCTGTTGAACCTGTAACTATTACCCCCCAGGTTATTCTCACAACAGCAACATGTTATCATTCCCAAACTCTTTTCCTTTGCAAAGCTTTAGAAAGACAGAATGTAATGGTATGTTTATTGTCTTGTTCTCTGGCTGTAGTTGTTATGACTCTCATGTTGTTATTTTCATTTTATTGGCTAAAATTAATACAATTGGTAAAGGAAAGAGGCAAGATAGAAAATGCATGCTACCAAAAAAATGAAGTCAGCTTCCTGTAGGCTGTGACTGAGATTGTTGTGAATGTGGCCTGCGATGCATAGCATGATGTGTAAACTGTTTTACAAATTAGCCTGTTACCTTCTGGTTTTAAATTCTACTTACAGGCTTCCAGTGTTAGAAACTAAAGTTAGATCCCTTGAAGAGACATCACAGGGCAAATTATGATAATATTATGCTATTTGTGACATCGTTTAGAAATTGTGTTTATGTACTGGTGTCCAAATGATATTCAAAATATCTACATATAATTTTCATTGTGGCCTTATATTTGAAATAATTTGGCCCTTGTTCTTTCTTGAATATGTTCCCCCTCCTTTCTCCCCAACTCTCGACTCATGTTTCTCTAAATAAAAGTTTTGTTTTATGCTTGAGGCCACACTGTGCTGTACTCAGGGTTTACTCCTCACCACCTGGGGTAGAGCGAATCCAACTGAGATAATCCATCATACAAGGCAAGTGCCTTAGCCACTGCATTATCTCTCCAGACACTAAATTTATTTAGTGCATTCCCCACGCTGGGATTCACCTATATCTTAACCTGAGATGCATAACTCCTTTCTTTGACTTATTGCATAATCCACCCTAGACTCATTTCTCTCCAGAAAAAGTTCTATGTTCTTTCTTGAACATGTAACTCTCTCTGATTTCTCTAATCCAAACTATAATTAGTTCATTGCTATTTGAAGTGTCTTCACTTTAACTCTTGAGGCTATAAAAATAATTATATATATATAGTCATCAATTCACACACGGTGAACTATAAAAATGTCTCGTTCCTGGTTTGGCAGAGTAAGAGCAACAGCATTTGGTCTTAATGCATAAAATAAACAGCACCTACATAGCTGCAGTTTCTACAACAAGAGATTCATAAAGGCAGTCAAAATGTTTGTTGCAAACAATGATGAACCACGCTAAGAAAATATATAGTGAATGTAGAAGATAGAGGAATGAATATTTTTATGTGGACACCTTTGTATCGAAGATTTTTGCAGTCAGTTCTTGCTAAGACAAATATTGTACTATACAAGTTAATTTATGAACCATACATGCAAATAAGTACTTCTGTAACTCATCCCCAAGACCTTCTCACAAGGTGTATTCAAATCTGACCTCTGTCACTGTCACTGTCCTCCCATTGTTCTTTGATTTTCTCGAGCAGGCCCAGTAAGTCTTCATTGTGAGACTTGTTGTTACTGTGTTTAGCATATCAAATATGGCATGGGTAGCTTGCCAGGCTTTGCCCTATGGGCATGATACTCTTGGTAGCTTGCCAGTCTCTCTGAGAGAGGCAGAGGAATTGAACCCAGGTCAGCCGTGTGCAAGGCAAACACCCTTCCGCAGTGCTATCACTCCAGCCCATTATGACCACTATAACCAAGAAAATAGCTTCTGCTTCCTTTGGGTGTGTTCTGGACCCATCTGCTCTTTGCCTTCTCTTCCCTATGCATGACATTCTCTTTCCATTCTCCTATTGTGGACTTGTGTGCTGTTCTTACATACAGATTTTCAGTTGGTTGATTCCTTCCTTTCTTCCCAGGTCACAGCAAATTCTGCCTGTGTGGCCTGCAGTTATTCTACTCCCTTTCTAACCAAAACATTCGGCACTCTGCAGCAATGCGTATTTGCTGCTTATGCACAGCAGAGAACAGAGCATGAGAGCTTTAACCCTCTGTAAGACAGGATTATTTGTCAGTGATAATTTATCCTTTGTTCTCCACCCTAGCAGTCATTTTTCCCTGACACGAAGCTGATCATCTGCTTGTTTTGGTCAGCAGAACATGGGATGAAGTGACATATGCAATTTGAACCTGAGTACCTAAGAGTTATGGCAAGTTCTAGCAATCCCAACCCCTTACACTATGAGAACATGCACTGGATAACAACTGTTTGCAGATACGTTTAGACCTACTCTAACACCTGCCAGCAGCCAACCCCAACCAGTCACTAAGGTTCATCAAAGCTCATTAGAGTAACTAGACCATCAGACCATGAGTGATAATAAATGTTACGGTGATCCACCGAAAGTGGTATGCCAGGGGTGCATGTAAGGAGGAAGATTAGTGATTAAACAGTTTTATACAGCAAAACGCGACCACAAAAGCAATCCTCTTATGGTCAGAAGTCTCTTCCTGCATATAGATCAAGCTTAAAACAGATATCCAACTGGGAAGTATCATAATGAAAATATTCCATTAAAACTACATTTTAAAAAGTAGCAGCTCTGCACCACTATTTAATAACTTCTGATCTAAATTATCTTTAACCCAAATCCTATTTTCATTCACTTACATGGCATAAATTAGTAAAAAGCAGCTTTACATGAATGATAATTTTAGCATGTGAAACAGCAAAAGAAAAAGTCAACTATTTTTTTACCAGGACAAACTCTAATAGGCTATAGTCAAGGGTATCCAAGACAAAATTCCAGGCATGGAAATTAAGCTGTTATGGACACATGTAGGAACGTAGAAATTAGTCTGCTTTGAGTTATCTCTTGATCCATGGGAGTGAGGGCATGGTGGCTACTTTTTCATTGTCCATCATCTATTTCACATTCTTTGGTTTCTTTGGGAGATCTATCTCTCCCTACCCCCTGGATCAGAGGTTCTACCTTCTCTTAGCCACCTCGACGGTGCAACCATCCCTTTCCTAGAATGTGAAGCATGAGCCACTTGGTAAAACACTGAAAATAGCTGTAGAAAATGCAGGCGAGAGCTCAGCCTGAAAAGACTGTTTAGACACTTCTGCCAGCAACACCACCTAGAACTGCCTTGCTCTTGTTTGGCACCCAATTCTGACTACTAGACTTTCCCTCCAATCCCCTGTATTCACTCTCACCTTCCAAAAAATCATTTTTATTGTGAATTGTTTTGACTAATGTCCATTACTTGCAACCAAAGATCTCTAGTGGCAACAGAAATAAGCATGAAAAATCTTTGATGCAATTAACAAAAAGACAAATAAAGGGGTGAAAAAGAAAAAGAAAATCACATCTAACTAAGAAAGTACCAGCACCAACACTCACTATGTCAGCTTTACACTATAGTTTGTGTTGGCTGACTAGAGCAAATCCGAACACATATATATAGTTATCCCACAGAAAAATAAACATTACTACTTTTTCAGAAAAAAAAATTAATTATCCAACTTCTCCTTCAGAAAAATTAGTTCATGAATATATGCAAAAGGTATGCAGTCATTTGTTTTACAAAATAAGTTGATTTTTCTAACAGATAAATGGTGCAAGTCACAGTTCCAAAAAGAACATGTTAACTGCCAAATCTTCCCAGGTAAGAAGATCTGAGAAATCTGGGCTGAGAAATTTGGAGCGTTTTTGGAATGGAGACAGGGGGACTCCCCTTTCTGTCCAAAATCCCAGCAGCCCCTGCCCATACCTGAAATCCTCTGACTTTGAAATGGCCAGGCTTTACAACTGAACCTCAATAAACATCTATGCAACCAAAATGCCCCAGATCCATGTTCTTAGTCAGTGCAGCCTCATACGTGTCTGCTCAGCACCACAGATGTTCACAGTACTATCAGCCCAGGAGGTTAACAGCAAATCTGATTGGAAAGTTGCATAGAAACTACCAAACTCACTGAGCCAAAACAATAACACAGAAGGCTCAGCTAGACTTAACCAGCACAGTAGTTTCTGAGACTTTAACATCATTGTGAGTTATAACAATGATCATAAATTGACTCATGGATCTATGATTTGATCATTCCAATTGTCTTTGTCTTATAACACACAATAGAAAGTAAATTTGATTGTGCCTGCAAGGGGGCAGGCTGGGGTGCTGGGGGGGGAAGGGGGTATTAGCAACATTGGTGGAGGGAAGGGCGCACTGCAGCTGGGGCTGGTGTTGGGACATTTAATGCCTAAAAAAAAGCCTGTATTATGAGCAACATGACAAAGTGTATTATGAGCAACATGACAAAGTGTGGGTTTATAATAAAAATTAAAAAATTAAGTTTGAAAATAGTTTTCTATTGGTCAGAACCTCATTTAAATAAAATTAAGCCACAGTCATGTACCTGTATCTCAGACATCACACCACTAGGTTTGTTCATGCGAACACGCCAACTTGTGACCCTCTCCAGCAAGGCAGATGGCTTCCCAGGGCAGAAAGTTTCAGCGTAGAAGGCTCACAAGCCAAAGAGAACCTTTTAAGAACTCATAAAAAGGAATGTGTAAGGTCTTTTCCACAAATAGATTTATTCCTTTAAACCACTACAATTTTAAAAATAAGCTAAATTGAGTTATATTTAAGGGTATCCTTAAACCACCTTTAAAATATTTAGTTACGAAAATAGGAGACGAACACCCAAGAATGGCCGAGATTAGTACCAGGAATTTTGCTCCATGGCTTGGAGGCCAGCCGCACATGCTAGGGGAAAAGGCAGCTCAGATAGAGAAGGGAGCACCAAATAAAGGGTGTTGGGAGGATCCTCCCTGGATGGGAGATGCATGCTGAAACTATGCTATAGACCAAACATGATTGCCACTCAATGCAAAACACAGCACCCAAAAGGAGAGAGAGAACAAAAGGGAATGCCCTGCCACAGAGGCAGAGAGGGATGGGGGGTTAGAGGGTGGGAGGGATATTGGAATCCATGGTGGTGGGAAGTGGGCACTGGTGAAGGGATGGGTATTTGATCATTGTACAACTGAAACCCAAGCACAAAATTTGTAAGTCTACAACTGTACCTCATGGTGTCTCACTAATAAAAATAAAAAAAAAACCATTTAGTTATGATATTCTATTTTTCTCTAAAAGTATTTCATTTCAAGCTCTAGGAAATAGAAAATATTTGTTTCTTCATTTTATCACCTAGCATAATTTCTATGATCTAATCTTTAAATTCTCTGAGTTCTACAGAAGCCTTTTCCACAGCTGGCTTCCCACTTTGAATCACCAGAGAATTTAGGAGAGATAACTTCACACACTTAAATCAACCCTCAGCCTGCCTAGGTTGCAGATATGTTGATGTCGCTCCACACTGGCATCAATCTCCATCTGTACAAACACCACAAGTGCATCCTTAATTTTCTCTACTACTTATCAGCAGCCCCATTAATATTCTAAATGATCTTCTCTGAAAGACAAATTGCCTTACTATTTGCCTTCTTTAAACATTTTCTAGTCAGAGTATGTGGTCTCAAGTGGTCTGTATCAGTTTTAATACATCATTTTTTCCCACTCTTCCACCAAAACTGGGTCCACCCACATTTCAAGTCTAATGATCAAAGAGACCCAAAAGCAAATGCTAATAAGCCTGGAGAGTCTTTCAGTAAGAGTTTTAGAGATCGTACTATCTCCCATCACTCCCAGAAAATCTAGACACTTGAGACAAATGAAAATCCCGCTCTGGTGGATCTTGCAAGTCTGGTGAATGGAGACCAAAATCAAGCAAATCATTGAATTTAAAGTACAGTGTGCTGTAAAAGGCATTGTGAAATACTTTGTTTTCTATAACTGGTTATGAGAATCATATAATGATTTTGGATTTCTGGAAAGAGCCAGATAATTACAAGATTGGTTTCTGTGCATCAGGTATTATGGCTGTGCCATAGAGCCACTCGTGGGGGGTAACTAATGACCTTGGTAGGGCGTGAAGGATGAGCCGGTACCATCCCCTTTCCCATGAGAGTGCAGTTGCCCCGTCACCGTCGGCTCATACCCGGCTTTCCTATAAGCTCTGAGGCGGTGGCCACCTTGCTGCCGGGGGGTGGGGGGATTATGATTGTTGGGGGGGATTCTAAACAATAATGGAGCATCTTTTGTCAAAATAATGAATGTAATCAATGTAGAGAAAAGAAGTAGAAACCATCTGTCTCACAGGCATTGGGAGAGGTGGGAGGGGGGTATATTGGGGTTATTGGTGATGAAAAATAATTACTGGTGAAGGGAAAGGTGTTTGATCATTGTATGACCGAGACTTAAACCTGAAAACTTTGTAACTTTTTCCACAGTGATTCAATAAATAAATATAAGAAGAAAAATGAATAAATAAATAAAATTATGAAAAAAAAGTACAGTGTGTCAGGTAAGAGCTTTATGAGGACAGGGGGTCCTGAAAATGAGAAAAACTGCAGTTTTAAGTGGTACAGTCATTGACATTTCACTAAATGGCTAAAGTAGAAGCAAGCTATTTTAGAAAAATTCTGAAAAGGTCGAGGCAATGACACACAGAATTTTAGAGGGAAAGAATTTTCCATAGTGTTCAAATTGTTGGAGCCAGAGAGATAGTGCAGTGGATAGGGTGCTTGCCTTGTACCAGCCAACCTAGGTTCAATCCTGGCACTCCATATGTTCCCCCAACCCTGTCTGGAGTAATCCCTGAGCACAGAGTCAGGAATCTACCCTAAGCACCACCATGTGTGCCCCCCAATTTTTTAAGTTCAAATTGTAGAAGTACATGGTTATGATTCACCCCAATCTATTCCTAGTACCATTCTCTCCTCTTTATTACACACCAATCTCTGCTTAAAACCAACAATAAAGGTTTTAAGCACAGTCCATAATGGTATGGTAAAGGGGATCCATCTCTTCAAAGTTGAGGTACCCCAATGATGCCTATCATGTAGAGATACAGCTCCTGTGATACCCAACTGTCTAAGAGTTTTGTATCTCAAGGTAGGTTACTCACAATTGTCTCACAATTCGTAATGTCCAAATTCAGCTCATCGTTCTTGCTAAGCCTCTTGCTCTAGTCCCACCTTCCCAGTTCCTCAATCAAACATGCTGCATATATCCGAGGCTCCTTCCACTTCCTGTCATTCTATGTCTACTTCAGTACCATGTCTACTGTGGTAGGCAGTCTCAAGACATCTCCCCTTAGCTGACACGAGACTAATTCACAAGCTCTTAGCAAATTCACAAGCTCTTAGCACTTCACATTGAAGTGTCATCTGACTCAGAAAGGAGGTACAAAGAAGATATTATCAATTATATGTACATATTACTACCTATTTCCAATTAAATATAAACACACACACCGCCACCACCACCACCCTCCATATTGGTAGCCTGGTAAACATGTCAAATGTTTAATAATAGAACTTCTCTTTTCATAATTTCTCTTCCTGAGATTTTATAAGCTTCATTATCAATAACTTTGACTATTAAAATTGCAAGATTTCTAAGATTGCCCTTAGATTTCTAGCATTGTTCAAGTTGAAAAAAAGTTCAAGTTAAACAGATTTTATAAATTGAATAAGACAAAGTGCTTATTTCTAACATGCTAAGGTTATAACCCACCTGATACCCAAGTGAAAAGCAAAAGGTTAGACTAGAGTGATTTGCACACAGTCAACTCTGACCCCTGGTACTGCGTGTGGTCTCTGGAAGGCTTCCAAGAGCCATCCCTGAGTACAAGGACAAAGCTAAGTCCTGAGCACCACAAGTTGTGCCCAAAACCAAACAAGTGAACAATAGCAAAGCCTTCATATTACAGAGGCCTGTTGAAAGCAACAAGAGTGAGGACTGAGCAAAGGAACTCAGAAGGAAGAGTTCTAAACCTCTTTTGAGTTTTCCCTAAAACCAGTTTGCACATTGTTATGCCCACCATTAGTTCTACCTCCATTGCTTGTTAATTTTTTAGTAAAACATCTTTCAAGTCTCCTGTCCCCCATTTGGATATATGACTTACAGAACACTTTGACAAGAAATTGTCTTATAGTTTATTTTCAAGTATGACCCGATATGCATTAGCAATAAAAGTTCCAATTTGATTTTAGAAAGCCCCTCATATTCTTTGTGGTTTCTCTGCTCAGGGATTTGGGTTTGTTTGGGGACCATACCCAATAGTGTTCTGGTGCTACTCCTGGCACAGTGCTTGGGGGAACATGAGATGTGAGGGTTGGAGTCTGAGATTGTGTCTTGGCCCTTTGAACTATCTTCACATTTATATTTTTATCATACTTATATTTTGATATATTTATAAAGGTAAAGGTAAGGTAAAGGCCCTCCCGTTGTTCGTCAATTTGCTCGAGCGGGCCCAGTAACGTCTCCATCGGAGACTTTGTTGTTACTGTGTTTGGCATATTGAATACGTCACGGGGAGCTTGCCAGGCTATGCCATGCGGGCAAGATACTCTCGGTAGCTTGCCAGGCTCTCCGAGAGGGGATATATTTATATATATATATTTATATATATTTTATTTATATATATTATATATATGATATATTTATATCATATTTATATTTTAATAAGTCCATCATTTATATTTTTAAGGTATTTATTTTTATGTCACCAAATGATAATTTTATTGAATGTTTATAAAACACTCCATAAGATGTGAAAGGCAAATATCAGCACCATAAATGTGGAAAAATAGAAAAGTAATTGAGAATTTGTTTACACACAAAAAGGGATTTTTCTTAAATATCCCCTTAGAGTCACAACATGATATCATTTCACAGATGCTGAGACCCAGGGAAGCTAAGAGATGTAGCAACCAATTTTGCAGTTAGTATTTATAATTATACTTCTGCTTAGCAAGTAAAGAAACAAAGGCATGGAAAGCAAGATGCCTCCTGAAGATCAGATGCATATATATATAATATTCCATATATATATATATTCCTTAACCCTTAAGGGCTGAACTTTTTCTATGCCTCCATATTGATTTTAAGAGAAAGTTTAAGCTGTTCATCTGAGAATTACCCGAGGTCTCAAACTCCTCTAGCCTGTCATGGAATTTTATTTCCTTCTTACAAAGCAGTCCTTAGGAAAGTCTTATTTAAAAACATCACCCAGCTACAAATGAAAGCCTTCCCACAGGGACAAGAGGAAACATCTGCCTTCCCTTTGCTTAATAGAACACTGCAGCCTTGCTCTCTGCTTGGATAAATGCTATTTGGGTTTTCGTGATTTCTGAATGAGTTCTTAGTATCGCTCTCTTGAGCTCTCTCTCTCTGCATATTGTCATTGTCTTCTTGCCCAGAATTTTATGTGTAATCATCTGTTCCACCATTGACTTTTCTGAAACCAATCTTCCTTGTCTTTTGTAATTATGTAAAGCTGTTCTCTTTGAGGGCCACACACTGTAGATATCTAAAACCTGGAGAGAAAACACCCTAATTGTAATGATAATGGTTTTCAAATTCCTATTATTCATGCTGGAGTGAAAACACACAGGGAGGTTTCATTACTCATTTTCTTTAAAACTGGGGGAAAATAGTACTTGAATTGACTTTTGTTAGAGCAGGCAGTTTTTAAATTTCTATTTTAAAAATCCTTAATTACTTTTGGGGGAAATTTTTAAACATTTGGTTTTTATGGTTACCTATCCAAGTTCAAGAAAATTGAGGTCTTATTGTTGGAGCAGGCAAAAATAAGTAAAATGAACCCTATGGACACCCCCAAAAATCAACCACCTCACTGACCTCAATCCCACAGGTCAAACTTCAAAACCAGCAATCATTTTGAGCTTCTAAACCCAGGTAGTAGCAAGGCTACTAACTGTTGATTATTATGCAGGTCTTGCACTAATCTAATTAAGTAAAATGGAAATCCAATTTCAAGCATTGTTGTACACATTTACATATGACACAAGTAGTCAAAAATCTGTCTGAAGCTAAATGAAGCACATGTACAGACCCCCTTATCAATTTGAATTTGGCTTTTCCACTGAGTCTCCTGTTGAAATATTGCTCTCTCAACAGCTGCAAAGCACTCATAGCCAGAATACCACTGCTAATCACTGCTTGCCTCAGTGTCACAATCTCTCTGAGTCGGTCAGTAAGGAGTGGACACAATCCACGCTCCTGTTTCTGAGGAGAGGATTGTCTGGGAATTTTTCAGGAAAAGGTGAAAAAGAGGGATGCTATACTTACTGCCAAGTCAGTTCCACTTGGACTCAATAGAAGGTCTTTTTTTTTTTTTTGCTTTGCTTTTTGGGTCACACCTGGTGATGCACTGGAGCGATAGCACAGTGGTAGGGTGTTCACCTTACAAGCGGCCAACATGGCCGACCCGAGTTCGATTCCTCTACCCCTCTCGGAGAGCCCGGCAAGCTACTGAGAGTATTCGATATGCCAAACACAGTAACAACAAAGTCTCCAATGGAGACGTTACTGGACCTGCTCGAGCAAATCAACGATCAACGGGAGGGCCTTTACCTTTTACCTTACATGGCGATGCACAGGGGTTACTCCTGGCTCTCTGCACTTGGGAATTACTCCTGGCAGTACCTGGCTCTGCACTCAGGAATTACTCCTAGTGATGTCGGTGGGCCCCACGGGTGACTTATGTGAAGTGGGGAGGAGAAAGACGGTCACTTTCTCCCCACCCGCCTCTGCCATCCGGGACTCTGGGTAGGCTAGGACCGGTAAAGTCTGCAGTGAGCACCTGCTCGGCACGGGCCTAAGCCCTGCCAGCCCCACAAGGTGGCCGTCAAGCCACACCTGAAGTCCGCTTGATCTTCTCAGCACGGGAGTTAATCCCCGCCACCCGATTGCTTGGGGAGCCACGGACTCAAGCTGGGGTGAGAATTTGCTCCTTGCAGGAAAGGAGAGACCAGTCCCAAGCTTTACCCGGGGTTTCTGGGGTTCTTGTCTCGCTCGCAGAAAAGAATTTCAGGAGTAGACGAGCAGTGAAGTAACAGGTTTTATTTGGAGGCTTTTGGAGAGGGAGAGAAAGGGATAAGCAGATAGTAAGAGAGAGAGAGAGAGAGAGAGAGAGAGAGAGAGAGAGAGAGAGAGAGTAACACATCCACAGGGAACGCGGGCTTCTCCGAGGGTGGAGAGAGCGCCAACTGGGCTCTCGAGCTGGTTCTTAGAGATCCTTCTGACTCGGAATGTTCTGGAATCTCCTTGGGGCTTGGTCGCTGGAGTTAACTGGATTGAAAGGGGGTTCGAGAATCTTCTAACTTGGAATGTCCTGGAATCTCCTTGGGGCTGGGTCACTGGAGTCAACCGGATTGAAAGGGGGTTCGAGAATCATCTGACTTGGAATGTCCTGGAATCTCCTTGGGGCTGGGTCGCTGGAGTTAACTGGATTGAAAGGGGGTTTTTGGAAAGGAGGAATTTCATGGGGAGGAGGCCCATATCTTCAGGGTCTGGGGATGGTCTTATCAAGTCCTTATTCTCTGTCTCCACAGGGTGGGTCGGTCCTAGAATTCTTCTTCTATGAGACTTTGTTTCATTGCAGAGAGCCTTTCCCTATCTACCTGCCTATATCAAATCCCCCCCTAGAGATTCCACCACCTTAAATCTTTAAGGGAGAATGGCAGAAGGTCCATCTTCTGGAGCTGCTTCATGCTGACAATGGGACGCTGCCTCTGCCTACACAAGGGGTGAAATCTCATACTACCTCAGCTTTTAGTGGCCCTCAGCAATTAATTGGTTGGGTTCCTGAAGTTATCTGAAAGAAAAAATCAGTTCGATTAGACTGAGGGATATCACTTTGAAATGGTTAGACCCTGGAGGAGTAGAAGGTCCTTTCAGATCCAGTAAGGACAATGTTGTTTGCTGTCTTAAAAAAAAAAAAAACAAGAGTTAAAACAACAGAAACCAAAGCGACATAATGCCATACCCATATCTATCACTAAAATAATGGAAAGGAATAACTCTACCCGCAGGTTTGGTTGAAAGAAAAATGACTTCCTGTGTCCAGATATTTCTACTGGACACAGAAACACCAAGCCATTCTCTGGCTTTCTCAGTACACATAGGAAAAGCTTCTGCCCATACACTGAAGCTCTCAATGAGAACCAACAGGTATTTATACCTTGAACATATGAGCATTTGATCATTTGCATAAGGTCAAGCTGTGATCCTCCTCTAAGTTCCTTGATGCTGAACAGGTGTCAGGAGAGGAGGCTCAAGATTTCCACTAAGTTCATTAATGGTACAGAAAGCACAGTTCTGAGTTACTTCTACCTTACTTGCTGTTCAGTCCCTTCCCATGGAAGATGGTTCTCACTAGTGTTAAAACATAACCCTTTAATAATATTCCATTGCATTGGTCCAGGAGTTAGCAACTTTCCTTGTTGGGTAAATCATCCACCAACTTCCTTTTGGATACCTCCATTGTCCACTATGTCCACTGTTCTTCTTCTGCAGAACATTCTGGCTTAGAGGAAATACACTCTGGTGTTAATCCCATGATGCAACAAAAATTAAGAGCTGATAACATCCTTGTTCTCTCCAAATGACTGTTCACAGAAAATGAGAAGCAATACAGAAAGTATAGAAAGAAAATTCACAGTACTTTAGACTAGATATCGATCCATTCTAGTTTAACCAGTTTAGGTGCCCTTTCTTGACACTTTGGTCAATTCACAGACTAGGGGAAAGCAATTCTGCACTTTGAGATGAGCTCCACCCTAGTAAAGCTCTGGCTTCCAATGCTCTGATCAGACTAGTAACAGCATGTATAACATTGAGTCCTTTATACATTAGGCTATTTACCTACAGTCAGTAAACCAAGTTTTATCTAAATTTCCCAAAAGAGTAAGTACCTTTTAGATCAAGATTAAATACATTTATTCAATCACCTCTGTAGAATTAGAATCTGATTCTTACAAAAAGCAAGTTGCAGAAACATGGTTTTCTCTCCACCTTCATTTTAAAACTTTGCAAGATAGTTTAACAAACCTGGCTTGTTCTTTTGCATAAACACAGTAAGATTAGAGAACTCTCCATTTGGGATACCCCATTATTTACTGGGAAGTCCTGGGGATCTGCTAAAGACAGGAGACACACCAAAAGTGGCATTAATCTTATCTGGCACATCAGGGTTACCCAGGCCTGGCCATAAGATGTCCCACGACGAACTGGATGGCCTCGAGCCTTCGGGCCTCATTTTCCACATAGATGTCCTGCAGAAAGGAGTCCACCCCATCCCTTCTTCAGGGCTGGGAGAAATCCTGGTTTCCAGGTTTTTCCTTGACGCTGAGAGTAGGCCCAGACTGAGTTAGTCATTGCAGAGTCCTGGATTCCTCATTCTCCATAGAAGTGATGATTTCCACTCTTTCCTCGAGCTGGCCTGCCTCTAGGGTCGCCCTGAGGTTTGTAGGGTACTTGAAAACAGTACCTGTTAAATCCCTGCTCCTGTCATTTAGACAGATCCCCTGACTGTTCCCTGGAAGAGGGCTTTGGGGTCCCATAGTTGGTTTTTCCTGTCTGCATAAGGGGTAGACCCTATTACAGAGAGGAAAGACTTATCTGGATTTATGCAAACCAACATAGTGCTATGAAACATCAAAAAACATACTGAAGGTACAAAAGAAGAGAAAAGCAAGCATTTTACTTTACTCACAGAGATGTAATACACCCGTTTGCTGTGGGTCCTAGTCAGGGAAGCTAAAATCTGTAGAGATAAAGCATACCGTTTAACATGTTTTCAATCCCACATGGAAAACTTTAACTTCTCATTAATAAGAGCACTGTACCAGGAGTCCAGTGTACAGTTTAACATGTCTAATTTAATCCCATGTCAAAAACTCTTGATTTCCTGCAACTTTTGAAAAATTCAATTATCTTAAGAGCACTGTAACAGGAGTCTGGATAATCCGTCCAGTATCTTTCTGACTTAAGACACACATCTATATTCCCAAGAGTCATCCCACAAGTTTAAACTCTTATTTTACTGAATTTAGCACAACATGATCTCCCAAGTTTGGACACTAGTTACCAATCATCTCATTTAACATGACAAAAATACTCTACAGTACCTTTTCAAAAGCATTACATCAGTTCTATAGATATTTTCAAAGGCTTTAGAGATGCTCGCAACTAAAGTTCTTACAACATATATTCATTGGGCAAAAGTTCACTTTACATTAGAAATTAACCAAGAGACATCTTAGAATTCTGATTTCTAGGAAAACACAAATGCAAAAAGATTAAACACTCAGATTACCATAGAACAGAAAGCATTTTACACTTGTGTACAAAGTTCTGTGAAGGTCAGGACTAGGTTGATACCTGGAGACAAAACTTGGCATGAAATAAAGTTATCATAATAATAGCATGCGTTTTCACATACAGGACAGGCTGATTAACAATACAGTTATCTCATACTTTCACCAAGGTGCAATGCTATGGCTTCAGACTATCGAGATGACATCTGAGATCACTTATAATTCTTTGCTAAGTACCTCTAGAAATTTTAGTTACCAAAAGTCTCAGAGATCAAATAAAACCACTGGTAGGATAAGTTTTGCAACTAACTTTATAACAGCATAAAACTTGTGAACCGCCAATTAATATAAAACATGGTAAACCCTCTTTGGCTTAATTTCAATAGTTCTTGTCCCTTAGTTATTTCAATCATAAGCTTTCTACACCAGATACTTTTACCAATTCCACAAGAATACAAACATACTTTCAGACACAGAAAAAGCCCTTTAGTTTTTACCAAACTTTGATATTAGCATAGAAAAAAGCACTTGGACAGTGTTTATGGTAACATAAGAAAACTATTAATTAATATGAGGAAACTTTATTTTAGTGGCTTATGTACCTCTGTTGTTTGTAAAACAGCTAAATTCCTCATTACAATTGGCTGAGGCTTGTAAGATAAAGCCTTGCATTCTCTGAACTTTATTTCACTTTAGTTTCAGCCTCTAGTTCCAAAGTTCATCTAGACAGTACAGATTCTTAAGTTCAAAAGGATTTCAACTGTTACTAATCATTAATGTTCTTCTAATAAGAAATCTAGATTGAGAATTCTGCTTTCTCTGTAGGCTCAACCTTCTGATAAGCAATCTTCTTTTAAATGTCGTCTAGCAAGTTCCAAAAACAATTGCATTCCTTCAATCACTGAGTTGCATATCACTGTCTTCTCTAGAATTTCTACTTCTGATTTCAACCTGGTTCCAGCACTGAGTGTTCCACACAGACAGACAGACAGACAGACAGACAATGAACTGACTAAAGACCACCTCATGTACATGTACACACATCTGCAGTTGATCGATTGATCTGACCCTTCAAGAATGGCAGGGAGAAAACTGATGGACTGAGAAAGGAAGGAGCAGTCCCCAGGGCAAAGGAGCCCTATCGGCCCATTTCCCAGCCTAACCAGAGAGTCTCCTGTTTGTTAAAAATATGGATCAAGAAAGTGCTTTTGTTGATATCAGCAGGCAAGATAAACTATGACAAAGCAGTTGAAACCTAAGGTTGTCAGATGTTACCATATTTTGATCAAGGCTAGTTCTGAGGCAGGGAGCTGGTATCTTCTTATCAGATATGGGAATAGGCTGCATTAGTGACACTTCTTTGTTTCTGATATCAAACAATTAATCATATGATCTTGCATTTTTCCTGCCTCCTCTGCTTTGATAATCCTATTTCTTTTGTTACCTGCAAAGATCTGACTGCAAAATGATCTGGTAATGCAAACTGCCATTCACTGGCCATCTTTCCCCAAGTTCTAGCTTATACTCAGGCCACGTGGTGTTACAGAGGTCAACAAGACATTTCTTATTTAAGCTATCTAGCTTCAGGCTCCTTAAGTGTTTTAACAAGCAACCCAAAGGAGAATGTTTAGGTACTGATGTAGAATTTCCCATATCTCCTAAGTGTCAGCAATAACCTATAAAAGGAAGTGAAAAGAGAAATCTAGGGTAGGATAATTCCTTAGCAAGCTCTCCTCCTAATAGTTTTCACTTTGCCTAGGGCTAAACCTGCTGACTACCTCCATTAGCATTTGAATTGACCTCTAGCTGATTCTGCTTGTGATAAGGGATTTCTACCTAGAAATTGATCTGCCTTAGTTTTCCCAGGATCTTCTCACTAGTGGGCTTTTCTATCAGGGTGCTCATACACACACACATTCACACAGAGGTTATCACATTCCTCCCCCTTTCTCCCTAGAGATTTCCAAGGGAGCATACCTCTACAACAGATTTTCCACAGAATACCTCCTTTCTCGTGAATTCCTTCACTGCTCTGTCCCTTCGTGGTCGCCATCTGATGTCGGTGGGCCCCACGGGTGACTTATGTGAAGTGGGGAGGAGAAAGACGGCCACTTTCTCCCCACCCGCCTCTGCCACCCGGGACTCTGGGTAGGCTAGGACCGGTAAAGTCTGCAGTGAGCACCTGCTCGGCATGGGCCTAAGCCCCGCCAGCTCCACAAGGTGGCCTTCAAGCCACACCTGAAGTTTGCTTGATCTTCTCGGCACGGGAGTTAATCCCCGCCACACGATTGCTTGGGGAGCCACGGACTCAAGCTGGGGCGAGAATTTGTTCCTTGCAGGAAAGGAGAGACCAGTCCCAAGCCTTACCCGGGGTTTCTGGGGTTCTTGTCTCGCTCGCAGAAAAGAATTTCAGGAGTAGACGAGCAGTGAAGTAACAGGTTTTATTTGGAGGCTTTTGGAGAGGGAGAGAAAGGGATAAGCAGATAAGCGGGGGAATGGAGAGTAAGAGAGAGAGAGTAACGCGTCCAGAGGGAACGCGGGCTTCTCTGAGGGTGGAGAGAGCGCCAACTGGGCTCTCGAGCTGGTTCTTAGAGATCCTTCTGACTCGGAATGTTCTGGAATCTCCTTGGGGCTTGGTCGCTGGAGTTAACTGGATTGAAAGGGGGTTCGAGAATCTTCTAACTTGGAATGTCCTGGAATCTCCTTGGGGCTGGGTCGCTGGAGTCAACCGGATTGAAAGGGGGTTCGAGAATCATCTGACTTGGAATGTCCTGGAATCTCCTTGGGGCTGGGTCGCCGGAGTTAACCGGATTGAAAGGGGGTTTTCGGAAAGGAGGAATTTCATGGGGAGGAGGCCCATATCTTCAGGGTCTGGGGATGGTCTTATCAAGTCCTTATTCTCTGTCTCCACAGGGTGGGTCGGTCCTAGAATTCTTCTTCTATGAGACTTTGTTTCATTGCAGAGAGCCTTTCCCTATCTACCTGCCTATATCACTAGCTCTGCTCAGGGGACCATATGGGATTTGAACCCGGGACGGCCGCATGCAAGGCAAACGCCCTACCTGCTGTGCTATCACTCCAGCCCCAACAGAAGATCTTTTAATGCTCATAACTTAAGTTTCAAAAAAGGAATTCTATTCAGGGAAATCTCTCATAAACATACCTTTTAGTTTGCTTTGGAAAGAAGAGCATTCATAAAACTGTGATTCCCAAACAGAACAATGATAGTCAGCCTCAGACACCATTCTCCCTGGGAATTCCCACAAAGGACACATGAGTCAGTTCCTTGTCATTTTAAGTAAAGAACACAAAGCTGGACCACTCCCTGTGTTATTCAGTCTCAGCAGGGCTAGAGGGGGCAGGGGGAGGAAGCATTGTCATACAGGGTGAGTATAAAGACCTGGGGACATGGTATTGTTCCCTCTCCCTCCCAATTTGATGTTTAAAAATATTCTGGTTAAAAGACAGTTTTCTAGGAAAAAGGAGGGAAATCTTCCACTCTTATTCTATCTGTACCTTGTGATATAGCAACAGCATGGAACACAAGGAAAATAAAGTGTAAGAGTGAATTGAATTTGTAAGGAGAGCAAATAAGGGAAGCAAAGGCAACAAACAGCAGGCCTTTATGAAGAGCAACATGCCAAGAAAAATCACCTTTACACCAAGCCAGAATGCCAGAGAAAAGAAGGGAGCTACACATTAGCAGTTAAAGTTAAGCACTCAATGAAATAACTCAAAAGATAACGAATGCATGAATGAATGAATGAACGAATGAAGAACAACTTTGGGAACTGAGCATAGCTTATTGGGCGTTTGGCCACTCCATCTTGGGCACCATTCAAGGTTTTACAAATAGAGGCTTTACAATAAAGGCTGTACAAATAAATAAGGCACAGAACTTTGCCTCTGAAATGGCCAAAAGGCACAAGAAAAAATGCTCTTCATTACTAATCATCAGGGAGATGCAGATCAAAACAACAATGAGATATCATCTCACACCACAGAGACTGGCCCACATCCAAAGGAACATAAGCAACCGTTGTTGGCATGGATGTGGGGAGAAAAAAGTATAGTAGAAATGGCATCTGCACTTGTTTGTTCATTGCAGCACTCTTTACAATAGCCAGAAACTGGAAGAAATCTGAATGCCCAAGAACGGATGACTGGTTAAAGAAACTTTGGTATATCTACACAATGGAGTACTATGCAGCTGTTAGAAAAGATGAAATCATGAAATTTATATACAAGTAGTACTACAATGGAAAGTATCATGCTAAGTGAAATGAGTCAGAAAGAGAGGAACAGACATAGAAAGATTGCACTCATTTGTAAAATATAAAGTAACAGAATGGGAGACTAACACCCAAGGATAGTAGAGATAAGCACCAGGAGGTTTGCACCATGGCTTGGAAGCCAGCCTCACATGCGGGGGGAAAAGACATCTCAGATAGAGAAGGGTCCACCAAGTAGAGGGCCTGCTCATGATGGGAGATGCGTGCTGAAAGTAGACTATAGACCAAACATGATGGACATTCAATACTTGCATTGCAGAACACAACACCCTAAAGGAAAGAGAGGGGGGGGAGAGAGAGAGAGAGAGAGAGAGAGAGAGAGAGAGAGAGAGAGAGAGAGAGAGAGGAAAAGGGAATGTGCCGGTCATAGAGGCGGGGGGTGGGGAAGGGGAGAAGGGAAGAGGGAACAGGAGGAGAGGAGGGATGGGAGGGATACTGGGAGGATTGGTGGTGGAGAACGGGCAATGGTGGAGAGATAGGCACTCGATCATTGTATGACTGAAATGTAAGCACAAAAATTTGTAAGTCTTTAACTGCACCCCACGGTGATCCATTAAAAAAATTTTTTTAAAAATTGTCTCTGAATCATTCATAGAAGTAGATCAGAATAGACTGGGAAATCCAAGATTAGAATACTTTCATCTAGGGACTGCAATTCAAATTACTAAAATTAACAAATACCCAAAAATTCTCTTGCAAAATTCTTGTTTTCTCTCCTGCTTGTCAGCCATGTATTTTACAAATTCAATTAATAAAAAACCCTCCTACAGATAAATATATTCACCTCACCATCTAGTACCACAAGTTGGTTTGAGGCATAGGCATTTTATTTCTTTGACTTTTGGAACACAGTGGTTCATGCTTCTGGTAAATACATTTTAAAGTAAACATCAATATAGTTGTTTCTTTAAAAAGTCAAACAGATCCCACTTTTCACTTTTAAATATGTCTTAAATATTTCTTTCTATAAAAATTAGAAAAATAAAATACCTATTTGCCTTAGTTAGGGATTTGAGAGGAGACTCAAATAATTTAAATTCTCAAAAGATACTTATAAAGACCAAAATGCCATATTAATGTCTGCAGCCAGACTTATCCTCAGAAGAGGCAAGGATGTAAACCGGTGAGTGTACCTCTCACTTAAAGACCCACGCGGAAGACTTGTATGGTATATGATGGCAGAAAACTCAAATAAAATGCTTCAGTTACTCAGTCCCAAAAAAACAAGGGCAAAATGCGGGCCAGTCGAGAGCACTGTGAACAGAATCAGGATAACTAACACATGGGCCTGCCTCCACAACCACAGGTACAAACTGGCGAAAGTCAATTTATGATCCATACCTTATTAATCCTCCTCTTCCCAAATGTTTGGAGCACTTCCCACTATTCTGCTAAAAGTGAAAAACATCATTTCACTAAAATTGCACTCAGAAAGTTAAATAGCCCACAGTGCTCAATTTCAAATACAAATTTACACTGCATGATCCAAAGCACAGAGGTGCGATTTAGTGGGCTTTACATGCTACTGGTGCGTGTGAGTTAAACCACATTCAAGTGTGGGCCACTGTTGGTGCAGCTGGAATCAATGTGGTAAATAGAGCTTGTGGCCAATCAAATAAACTGTTTGGCCTGGAGTCTTCAGAAAAAAATTTCACATCAAACATTCAGACATTTTTAAAAAAAATTTTATTAGTGAATCACAAACTTACAAACTTTTGTACTTGCGTTTCAATCATACAATGACCGAGTACTATCCCTCCACAAGTGCCCATTTTCTACCACTAATGGTCCCAACATTCCTCCCACCACCCCCACCTCACCCCCTCTACCCTATCCCGCCTCTGTGGCAGGGCATTCCCCATTGCTCCTTCTCTCCTTTTGGGTGTTGTGGTTTGCAATAGAGGTATTAAGTGGCGACATGTTCGATCTATAGTCTACTTTCAGCACACATATCTCATCCTGAGCAGGCCCTCCTAGCACCCTTTACTTGGTAGTCTCTATCTCAGCTGCCTTTTTCTGCAGCATGTGAGGATAGCTTCTAAGCTGTGGAGTAATCCTCCTGATACTTATCTCTACTATTCTTAGGTGTTAGTCCCCCATTCTGTTACTTTATATTTTACAAATGAGTGCAATCTTTCTATGTCTGTCTCTCTCAGACTCATTTCACTTAACATGATACTTTTCATGTTGATCCACCTGCATGCAAATTTCATGACCTTCTTTTCTAACAGCTGTGTAGATGTACCAAAGTTTCTTTAACTAGTCACCTGTTCTTGGGCACTCAGATTTTTCCAGATTCTGGCTATTGTAAACAGTGCTGCAATGAACATATAAGTGCAGATGTCATTTCTACTATATTTTTTTGCACCTCTGGGATATATTCCCAGAAGTGGTATTGCTGGGTCAAATGGAAGCTCAATTTCGAATTTTTTGAGAAGCGTTCACACTGTTTTCCAAAAAGGCTGAACCACTCAGCATTCCCACCAGCTGTGAATGAGATTCCCTTTCTCCCCACATCCACACTGACACCAGTTGCTTTTGTTCTTTTGGGTGGGCCAGTCTCTGTGGTGTGAGATGATATCTCAGTGTTGATTTGATCTGCAACTCCCTGGTGATTAGTGCTGAAGAGCATTTTTTCATGTGCCTTTTGGCCATTCATATTTCTTCTTTGAGAAAGTTTCTGTTTATTTAATTGCCATATTTTCTGATGGGGTTGGCTGTTTTCTTTTTTGTAGAGATCAACCAGTGCCTTGAAAATCCTTGAAATCAACCCCTTATCAGATGGGTATTGGGTGAATATCCTTTCCCATTCTGTAGATTGTCTTTGTATTCTGGTCACTGTATCTTTTGAGATGCAGAAGTTTCTCAGTTTAAGATAGTGCCATTTGTTTATCTCTGTTTATACTTGCTTGGCCAGTGAAGTGTCACCTTTAAAGATACCTTTACCTTCAATGTCCTGGAGGGTTTTGCCAACCTTGTCTTCAATGTACCTGATGGATTCTGGTCTGATATTGAGGTCTTTAATCCATTTTGATCTGACTTTTGCACATGGTGTTAGGTAGAGGTCTGAGCCCAGTTTTGCCAGCACTATTTGTTAAAGAGGCTTTCCTTGCACCACTTCACATTACTTGCTCCCTTATCAGAGACTAGATGATCATATATTTGAGGGTGTGTGTCAGGATATTAAACCCTCTTCCATTGGTCTGCTGCTCTGCCTTTGTTCTAGTACCATGCTGTATTAATTATTACCACTTTGTAGTAGAGTTTGAGGTTGGGGAAGGTGATACCTCCCATCTTCTTTTTCCACAGAATTGCTTTAGCTATTCATGGGGGTTTGTTGTTGCATATGAAATTCAGGAGCGTTTGATCCATTTCTTTGAAGAATTTCATGGGTATCTTCATAGGAATTGCATTGAATCCGCATAATGCTTTGGAGACTATTACTGTTTTGACAATGTTTATTCTCCCATTCCATGAGCAGGGGATATGTTTCCATTTCCTTGTGTCCCCTTTAATTTTGTGGAGTAGCGTTTTGTAGTACAGGTCCTTTACCTTCTTAGTTAAGCTGATTCCAAGATACTGGATTTTCTGAGGCAGGATTGTGAACGGGATTACTTTTTTCATGTCACTTTCTTCTCTCTCATTATTTGCATATAGGAAATCCATGGACTTTTGGATATTGATTTTATAGCCTAAAACTTTACTATACAAGTCTATTGTTCTTAAGAATTTCTTGGCTTTAGGGTTCTGTAAATATATTATCATGTCATCTTCAAATAGTGAGAGATTGATTTCTTCCTATCCTATCTGGATGCCCTTAATAATATCTCTTTCTTGCCTAATCGCTATTGCAAGTACTTCCAGTACTATATTGAACAGAAGCAGTGAGAGTGGGTATCCTTGTCTTGTTCCTCATCTCAGAGGGAAGGCTCTTAGTTTTTCCCACTGAAGATAATGCTTGCCAGAGATTTGAGGTAGATGGCTTTGACTATATTGAGGAAAGATCCTACCAAACACATTTTGGTGAGAGCTTTCATCATAAACGAAGATGAATCTTGTCAAATGTTTATCTGCATCTATTGATATGATCATATGGTTTTATTCTTCCTTTTTTTGATATGATGGATTGATATGATGCTCTTTGGAACTATGGCAGCAACATGGGAAGATGTCATTGTTGACAATATTTTTGAGGAATACGATCGACTGGTTCAGCACCTCCATGATTGTACGAGGGATGCCAAGAGAGAGATAGCCACAAAAAAACGCCTGTCTTCGAAAACTCTTGAGCTTATTCAGCAATGTGGTTTGGCGCATGCCTCAGGCAACTGTAAGCTAACATCCGAGCTCGCTAAGCAGTGCAGAGATGCGATCAAGGAAGACATCAAAGAGAGAAGAGCAGAAGTGCTGGTGTGGCAGAAGCCGGGAAAAGTATTCGTAACGCCCATCTGTCCTTCGCCAACTACAAGACTAAGATGACTGCCCTCCGACGTCCTGATGGATCTATCACATCCTCCAGAACAGCAATGGAGAAGATTATACATGACTTGTACTCAAATCTCTTCGATAGCTATGTCCACTTGATGACATACCAAATTCGTTGGATGGATATGTCATTCCCAATGTTCTCCCTTCCGAAATCCGACACGCCATTTCGTAAGTAAAGAAAAGAACAGCACCCGGCCCAGACAAGGTCATACCTGAATACCTGAAGAACCTGCTGTCAGTACTCATCAAAACACTGGCTCGGCTCTTCACACGATACCTGTCTGAATGCAAGGTTCCCTCCCATGGAAAACCAGCAGGACTGTACTACTGTACAAGAAGGGAGACATCCATGACACTGGCAACTATCGCCCGATCTGCCTATTGTCGATCATCTACAAGTTGTTCACTCGAGTCATCCTAAATAGGATTGGATAACACTAGATGAGGACAACCTTGCGAGCAAGCTGGGTTCCACAAAGGATTCAGCACCATCAACCATATACACACAATAACCATGCTCATTGAGGTTTCTCGGGAGTTCAAGATGCCGCTCTTTCTAACGTTCATTGATTTAAAGAAAGCCTTGAATTCTGTTGAGACAGAAGCAGTCATTGAAGCCCTAGCCAATCAGAACATTCAGGCTCAATACATCAAGATCCTCTGTGAGCTGTATTGCGGATTCACTACCAGGATCTCACCATTCTACAAAGAAGTAATCATTGATGTCAAGAGCAGGGTTCTGCAGGGTGATACCATTTCACCGAAACTCTTCAGTGCCACCCTCAAGAACATCATGCGACAACTGGAATGGGAAGGAATGGGAGTAAAGATAGATGGTTGGCAACTACACCACCTCCACTTTGCTGATGACATTGTTTTAATAACACCAAACATCAGTCAAGCAGCACAATTGCTGGCTGACTTTGACTGTGAGTGTGGAAAGGTCAGACTACAGCTGAATCTTACAGAGACAATGTTTATGAGAAACAGCCTCGTTCCTGACTCCCCATTTGCTCTCAACGGAATGACCATCTCCGAATGCAACAGCTATGCATACCTAGGTCGAGAAGTCAACATGACAAATGACCTGGCACCCGAGCTGCACAGGAGGAAGAGAGTGGCTTGGAACGCCTTCAAGAGCGTCGAAGAAATAGCTAAGAGGATGAAGAACCTCCAGCTCCGCGCACATCTCTTTTATTCCACTGTTCTTCCTGCATTAACATATGCCTCAGAGACCTGGGCCCTACACAAGTATATTAGGTTCTCCCAAAGAGGAATTGAAAGAGCTATGCTTGGAATATCACGTTTCACTCAAATGACAGAAAGAATCTGGAGTTCTGACATCCGTCGACTATCAAGAATCAGGGACGCTGTCTCGTTTGCCAAGGCATCAAAAATCAGATGGGCTGGTCACGTAATGAGATTTAAAGATGACCGCTGGACTAGAGCTGTTACCGACTGGATTCCACGGGATGTCAAAAGACTGTGTGGCAGCCCACCTACTAGATGATCAGCCTTCTTTATCAAGATCATGAAGGATCGGTTTGAGGCTCTTCATGTTCCTAGAGCGAACAGACGCTATTGGGCTACACTAGCATGCGACAGGGACAAATGGAGATGTTACTGGCGCCCATTTGAGCAAATCGACAATTAACGGGAAGTCAATTGATAGTTAGCAAATGATATGATGGACTATGTTGGTTGATTTCTGAATGTTAAACCATCCTTGCATCCTTGGGACAAACCCCACTTGGTCGTGATGTATGATCTACTTGATGAATTGTTGGATTCTATTTGCTAATATTTTGTTGAGGATCTTTGCATCCATGTTTATCAGGCATTTTGGCCTGTAGTTTTCTTTTTTGTGTCTTTGTTAGCTTCTTGTATTCAGGAGACATGTACCGCATAGAAACTATTTCGGAGAGTTTGTGTTTCTTCAATTTCCTGGAAAAGCTTGAGAAGACCTGGCAATAGGTCCTCTTTAAGTGTCTGGAAGAATTAGCTAGATAATCCATCCGAACCTTGGCTTTTGTTTTTGAGAAGACTTTATTACAGTTTCAATTTATTTGATAGTAATAGGTCTATTCATGTCTATTCCAGATTTTCTTGGTTCAACTTTGGGAGATTATAGGAGTCTAGAAATTTATCCATTTCTTCTAGGTTTTCTTGTTTCGTGCATACAGACTTTCAAAGTAGTATCTGATGATCTTTTGAATCTCTTTGGGTTCTGTTCTGATGTCCCCATTTTCATTTCTGATTCGGTTTATTGGAGTTCTCTCTCTCTCTGTGTCTCTCTCTCTTTCTCTCTTTATTTGTGAGTCATGCAAGTAGTTTATCAATATTTTTTATTTTTCCAAAGTACCAGCTCTTGGTTTTATTGACCTTTCAGATTGTTATTTTCTGGGGGAGTTTCCATGTCGTTAATTTCTGCTCTAAGTTTTGTTATTTTTTTTTCTTCTGCCTGGTTTGGGCTCATTTTGTTGGTCCTTTTCTAATACCTTGAGCTGTGAAATCAAGTTATCTATGTAGGTCCTTTCTTCCTTCCTGAGGAATGGATGCAGAGCTATAAATTTCCCTCTTATCATGGAGTTAGCTGCGTCCCATAGGTTCCGGAAACCGTGTATTCATTCTCATTTGTTTCCAGGTATCTTTTGATTTCTTCCTTGATTTCTTTCCTGACTCACTCATTGTTCAACATTGAATTGTTTAATTTCCAGCTGTTTGATTTGGTTCTCAATATCTGTGTGTGATTAACTTCAGTGCATCATGGTCTGAAAAGATAATTGATACAATTTCTATCTTCTTGATTCTATTGAGGTATGTTTTGTGACATAGCACATGGTCTATTTTGGAAAATGTTCTGTGTACACAGGAAAAGAATGTGAATTTTTTCTTTTTGGGATGCAAAGCCCTGTATAGATCTATTAGCCCTCTCTCTTTTATCTCTTCCTTCAAAAACAGTGTTTCCTTGCTGCGTTTTAATCTTGTTATCTATCTAGAGGTTATAGGGCAGTGTTGAAGTCTCCAACTAATATTGTGTTGCTAGCAATATCCTTGATAAAATCTGTTAGCAGTTGTTTTAAGTATTTAGCTCGTCCCTCGATAGGTGCATATATGTTTAGGTGTGTGATTTCTTCCTGCTGTACAGATCCCTTGATTAGTAAAAAGTGACCTTAGCTGTCCCTACCAATCTTTTTCAACCTGAAATCTATGTTGTCGAATATTAGTAGGGCTACCCCGGCTTTTTTGAGGGAGTTGTTTGCTTGCAGGATTGTTTTCCATCCTCTGACTTTGAGTCTGCGTTTGCTTTGACCATTCAGATGTGTTTCTTGTATGCAGCAGAATGTTGGGTTTAGTTTTCGAATTCATTTTGCCACCCCGTGTCTCTTAATTGGTGCATTTAGACCACTGACATTGACAGAGATTATTGTCATGGGGTTTTGTGTCATCTTTCTCTAAGGGTTTGTTGTGCTTTTTGGGGTTTTTTCCTGTCTTGCAGTAGCCCCATTGGTTCTTCTTTTAAGTTTGGTTTTGAGTCTATGACGTTCCTGAGCTGTGTTTATCCATGACATAGTATATTGCTCCTTTGAATTTGAGTGAGAGTTTATCCAGATAAAGTATTCTTGGTGAGGCGTTCATTTCTGTAACACTGTCTGTAGCACTGTCCTCCCGTTGTTCATCGATTTGCTCGAGTGGGCCCAGTAACTTCAACTTTAAGTGAGACTTGTTGTTACTGTGTTTGGCATATTGAATATGTCACGGGTAGCTTGTCAGGCTCTTCCGTGTGGGCAAGATACTCTTGATAATTTGCCGGGCTCTCTGAGAAGGGTGGAGGAATCAAATTCAGATTGGCCTCTTCGGCCACGTGCAAGGAAAACGCCCTACCATACTATGCTTTTGCTTCAGCTGGCGTTCATTTCATTGAGCTTTATCACCACTGTCTTCGTGCTTGAAGGGCTTCCTCTGATAGATCTGCTGTAAATTGAAGGGGTGCTCCTTTGTATGTAATTTCCTTTTTTGACCTTGCTGCTTGCAGTATTTTGTCTCTATCCATGGCATACATCATTCTGACTATGATATGTCTTGGAGTCTTTTTACTATGGTCTCTTTCAATTGGCACTCTTTGGGCTCCTTGGATCTGAATGCCTGCGTTCTCCAGCTCTGGGAACTTTTCAGCAATGATATTTTTATCTGTGGCTTTTTCATTGTGGTCGTCTCCCTGTCCTTCTCATACTCTGATGATTCTAATGTTGTTCCTCTTGAAATCATCCACTAAGTCTCTGATTTGCCTTCGAGCTATTCTGAAGACTTTTCCCATTGTTTGTTGTTGCCTGTAAGCTTCTAGCAGCTCATCTTTGAGCTCGCTGATTTTGTCTTTGGCTTAGCCATTCTACTGTTGAGGGCACCACTGAATTTTTAATTTCATCTACTGTATCCTTTATTCATGACACTTCTTTTTGTAAATTTTTTCATTTCTGCTCTCATATCTTCCTGTATTTTTGCAGTTGTCCATTTTACAGTTTCTTTCTTGTCCTCCATTATTTACTAGATGTTCGACAATTTCTTTGAATTCATTGAACATCTTCAATATTTCACCTCTGAATTCTTTATTGGAGAGATCGTATTTGTGGGTAATGCCTGTTGAGGCATCTGGGCCCTTTTCATCATTTTCTCCTCGTGGTGGGGATTTTCACTGTTTCTTCATGTTTTTGTGGTAGTATGAAGGTAGGCTCTTCCAGTTCACTATCAGTATTTACCTCTAGCTGTGAGAAAGAATTCTGGATGAGTTCAGTTGAAGGTGGTAGCCTTTATCCCCTTCTAAAGTTACACTGTCCTTTCAGGTGCTCCTCTGAGGTTTATTGAGGCCTCTAGTGAAGCTTCGGAGGATGTGTTCTTTTATATTGTGCTTGTATAGCTTCTTGTGTCCACAAGTATTATGGTGCAATTGGAATAGGCTACCATACTATTGGCTTATTGTGTTTGAGATGGCCAGGATATTCTCCACAGAATTAGGTGATTGAGATGGAGATGTGAGTCCACAGTGCTGGGAAAGGAGAAAATAACTGTGGCGCCCACAGAAGGCTACGCCCACTTCCGCAATATAGGTGTGGTGCCGGGTGGGGGATCGTGGACCTGGGACAGGGAGAAAGCTTGGGACTGTGCTGAAGGATGGTGCGGCAGCAGACAGAATGGCAGTCAGGGAGGCTGAGTGGCTCTGGGTCTGAGGAGCTGATTGGGGCGCAGGCGCAAGAGGAATGGTGGGCTGGGTCTGGGTCACTGACCTGGGACAGGGAGCAAGCCCTGGGCGGTGCTGGAGGATGGCATAAGGACAGACAGGATGGCGGTTGGGGAGGCTTGTTGGCTCAGTGTCCAAGAAACTTGCATTCAGACTCTCTCTTGAACCAAACTCCTATTTTTAGTAACAAATTTTCTATAATTCTGTTACTGACCAACTGAATATGGTTGCATCTGACTTAAACAATCCAGATGCCCTCTGCTATGTATGTAAATATATGGACATATTTAGGTGATAGGCTTATAGTAGTTTTCAAGGTTTGATATTCTTTTCTTTTCTGTTTTTTTTTTTTATTTTGGATCACACCCGGAGATAATCGGGAGTTACTCAGGAATTACTCCTGGAGGTTCTCAGGGGACCATATTGGATGCTGGGAATCGAACCCAGGTGAGCTGTGTGCAAGGCTAATGCCCTACCTGCTGAACTATATCGCTCCAAAACCAAGGTCTGGTATTCTTGCACAGTGATATCCATTTTTACCACTGAACTGCCTTTGACTTTCCCCTGCCACTCCTATGTCCACTCTGGTCCAACATACCATCCCTCCCACCCAGCCAGTATTTGTTCATTGACAGATGGTGATTCTGATATCTTTAAAGTGACAAAAGGAATACAAATTAGTTCATGCATTTCTAGTGTCTCCTATGCAGAACCTAGAAACACATCTGGGTGTAGCCCCACCAAAATAAACCAAATAACTGAAAAATTATATTCGTCCAGTCAAGTTTCAAAGCATGCAATCTAACACTAAATTTCTAGGAGAAGGAAATTCAATAGGAAATTTGGTCATTTCAAAATTGCAGAAAGGGCTGGAGAAGTAAAAGTCAGACATCATTTAACTGACTAGATTTTTTTTCTGTGTTTTAATAGTCCTCCACTCTCAGAAGTGCCGGCATGCTCCTGTCACACCAGCTGGTGATTAGAAAGGGACATGTGGCCACTGAGTGCTAAAAACACATCCACCCTTCAAAATTTTCTCATACTTGAAAGTCTCCACCTCCCTGCATTTGCATCTCATTGGGTGTAACTCATATCCATCATACAAAAAAAGATCTAAGGAATGTCATTTTTAACCTGCCAGCCACTTTCCCATAGACTGGCTAGACAGATAAAAGAGAAAGTTAAAGTGAATGCTAAGCATAATAATATTAATCTCAACATGTTATATAAAATCAGTATTCTGGGCATCTTGAAAGATTTAAAAAGATACAAAGCATGGATCTTTCCCTGAGAGCCTATTTATTCTGACTAAGAAGACAAGAGACAGATGTGAAGAGTTAAGCATCAATATAAGTTGGATATTCAACACAACCAAAAGTGTAATGTTTCATGAATATGATAAGCAGGAAGAAAAATGGCTTTATGTTAGGTAATACACAAACTACTTTCTCTTTATTAGCTCCTAAGTTATTTTTAGTAATGAAAAGAGCATTACTAGTCTAAGGGGATGAAATAGGAATTTAAGATTGCTGCAGGGTTAAAACAGAACCAAAACTTCAACTTCATTGACTTATGTCTCTAGGTAGGAGAATGTTGCAAGAACAACTGATTATACATATGAAATGTATTCCATTATTGCAAAGGAAACACTTCCTTTTCCCTTGGATTGTAAGGTTATAATGAGACGGACACAAGAAAATATAAATCAATAATTAAAAAGATATTGATAAGAAAAGCAGAAAGAAAGATATCTGTAGCACTGTCCTCCCATTGTTCATTGATTTGCTCCAGCGGGCTCAGTAACATTGGAGACTTGTTGTTACTGTGTTTGGCATATCAAATATGTCACAGGTAGCTTTGCTGTGTGAGTGAGATACTCTCAGTAGCTTGCCGGGCTCTCCAAGAGAGGCGAAGAATTGAACTCAGGTTGGCCGGGTCGGCCGCATGCAAGGCAAATGCCCTATCTGCTGTGCTATCACTCCAGCCCAAGAAAAACATAAACTTGAATAAGTGAAAAAAAACATGTGGTATAGAAACCAGGGATGAAGTTAGTGGTAGAGATTGGATCCTTGCGTTTGGTTAGTGGCACCACAAAGCAAAATAAAACACCATACTAACTCCCTGCTTTTCCTCCCAGTCCTAGTTCTAAATAAGAAAAAGACAAAACAAAAACTGGTTTCAGAGATGGAAAAGGCAAAATGAAACACTTATCAGAGGCTTCAGAAAGAGTAAAACAAGTACCACAAAGGAAGGTCTGCAAGACCAGTGAGGACAGTTGGAAGATCATAAACTAAAATGCTGTGAGTCTGTAATAGACATGAGTTACTAAGGATTTGCTCGTCTTCTAGATGGCAAGTCCCTCAGCTCTTTCTTGACCTGCTCCTTTATTCAAGGTGGCTGTAGCCAGAAACCCCAAAGGCCTGTCATCAAAGGTCCCCAAATCCAATTCCTTATGCCAGTTCAATGGCACAAACACAATAAGCAGAGTCAGGTAAGAAGGGTGCCAGCAGCCAGGGCAAGAGACGGCATGTCTGTTGAGAGCACTAAGGAATAGCATCCCATTATCTGCAATATTTAACCTACATTCTTTGCAGTAAAGTAAAATTTTCTGTAGCTCTACAAAGTCATTTCTTGATTGAAAGATTATAATTCATGAACCATCTTCTAAAATACGTATGCCTCTATTTCATAATCAAGCACCACATAAGAAAATTTCTTATCTCTAAGAAACTTGATCTTTAAAAAATCCTGTTTTCAGGATGTTTTCCAAATTTAAGTCCTTTCTATTCTCTGCCCTTTTAAAACTTTTTAAAATTTTACTTTTGGTAATACATGGTTCCAATAGCGTTATCATGTATAGTATTGATGTTCAAAGTTACTGTATCCCACCACCAAAGTGCTCAAGACCCCCCCCCCCCACTGTCCCTATGTCACCTCTAATCTTCCTCTTCATTCCCACTTCTCCACTCACTCCGCAGCACTCTGATTTCTATGCTAAGTTCAAAGATTTGTCATGGGTAAATACTATAGTCCCTTGTTTTATCTCTCTGTTGCACAGATAAATGAGGTCTTCAAATCTGTGCCCATATCCCCCTGACTTATTTCACTTAACATGATCCCCTCCAGTTCCATCCATGTTCCAGCAAATGACAAGGTTTCATATTTTTATGTAGCAGCATAGTATTCCACTGTGTGTATATATATCAGAGGGTTTTTAGAGCAAAATTTATAGGAATATAGTATAACCATGGTTAAGATTACAGTGTGTAACTCTAGGAGTAAAGGCAGCTCAGATAGAGAAGGGAGCACCAAAAAAAATAGCTGTTGGGAAGATCCGCCCAGGATTGGAGATGCATGCTGAAAGTAGACTATAGACAGAACATGATTGTCACTCAATGCCACTGTTGCAAACAACAACACCCAAAAGGAGAGAGAGAACAAAAGGGAGTGCAACAAAAGTGGAATAGGGGATGGGAGGAGATGGGAGGGATACTGGGACTAGTGGTGGTGGAGAATGGGCACTGGTGGAGGGATGGTACCCGATCATTGTATAACTGAAACCCAAGCACAAAAATTTGTAAGTCAACAACTGTACCTCATGATGTTTCACTAATCACTTGATCACTTGATCACTTGACTTCTCGTTAATCGTCAATTTGCTCAAACGGGCGCCAGTAACGTCTCATTTGTCCCTGTCACGTGCTAGTGTAGCCCAACAACGCCTGTTCACTCTAGGAACATGAGTCTCTAATCGATCGTTCATGATCTTGATGAAGAAGTCTGACCATCTTGTAGGTGGGCGGCCACGCGGTCTTTTGACATCCCGTGGAATCCAGTCGGTAACAACTCTAGTCCAGGGGTTGTCTTTAAATCTCATTACATGACCAGCCCATCTGATTTTTGATGCCTTGGCAAATGAGACAGCATCCCTGATTCTTGATCATCAACGGAGGTCAGAACTCCGGATTCTTTCTCTCATTTGAGTGAAACGTGATATTCCAAGCATAGCGCTTTCAATTTCTCTTTGAGAGACCCGAATAGCATTCTCATCCTGATTATGTAGGGCCCAGGTCTCTGAGGCATATGTTAATGCAGGAAGAACAGTGGAATAAAAGAGATGTGCCCGGAGCTGGAGGTTCTTCATCCTCTTAGCTATTTCTTCGACGCTCTTGAAGGCATTCCAAGCCGCTGTCTTCCTCCTGTGCAGCGCGGGTCCCAGGTCATTTGTCATATTGAATTCTCGACCAAGGTACATATCGCTGTTGCATCCAGAGATGCTCGTTCCATTGAGAGCAAATGGGGAGTCAGGAATGAGGCTATTTTTCATAAACATTGTCTCTGTAAGATTCAGCTGTAGTCTGAACTTTCCACACTCACGGTCGAAGTCGGCCAGCATTTGTGTTGCTTGGCTAATGTTTGGTGTTATTAAAACAATGTCATCAGCAAAGTGGAGGTGGTGTAGTTGCTGACCATTTATCTTCACTCCAATTCTTTCCCATTCCAGTCGTTGCATGATGTTCTCAAGTGTGGCACTGAAGAGTTTCGGTGAAATGGTATCACCCTGCAGAACCCCTCTCTTGACATCAATGATTACTTCTTTGTAGAATGGTGAGATCCTGGTTGTGAATTCGAAATACAGCTCACGGAGGATCTTGTTGTATTGAGATTGTATGCCCTGATTGGCTAGGGCTCCAATGACTGCTTCTATCTCAACAGAATCAAAGGCCTTCTTTAAATCAATGAACATTAGACAGAGCGGCATCTTGAACTCCCGAGAAACCTCAATGAGCTTGGTTATGGTGTGGATATGGTCGATAGTGTTGAATCCTTTGCAGAACCCGGCTTGCTCACATGGTTGTCCTTCATCTAGTGTTCTGCCAATCCTATTTAGGATGACTCGAGTGAACAACTTGTAGATGACAGACAATAGGCAGATCGGGTGATACTTGCCAATGTCATGGATGTCTCCCTTCTTGAACTGTAGTATGGTCCTGCTGGTTTTCCATTGGGACGGAACCTTGCATTCAGACATGTAGTGTGTGAAGTGCCGAGCCAGTGTATTGATGAGTACTGACGGCAGGTTCTTCAGGTGTTCAGGTCTGATCTTGTCTGGGCCGGGTGCTGTTCGTTTCTTTACTGATGAAATGGTCTGTCAGATTTCGGAAGGGAGACCATTGGGGATGACATATCCATCCTGTAGAATTTGGTATGTCAGCAATTGGACATGGCTATTGAAGAGATTTGAGTAGAAGTCATCATAATCTTCTCCAGTGCAATTCTGGAGGATGTGATAGTTCCATCAGGACGTCGGAGGGCAGTCATCTTGGTCTTGTAGTTGGCGAAGGACAGGCGGCGTTACGAATGCTTTTCCCGGCTTCTGTCGCATCTGTCAGCACTTCTGCTCTTCTCTCTTTGAGGTCTTCCTTGATCGCATCTCTGCACTGCTTTGCAAGCTCGGACTTTCGCTTGCAGTTGCCTGGGGCATGCGCCAAACCACGTTGGCGAATAAGCTCAAGAGTTTTTGAAAACAGGTGTTTTTTTGTGGCCATCTCTCTCTTGGAGTTCCTCGCACAATCATGGAGGTGCTGAACCAGTCGATCGTATTCCTCGTCAATGTTGTCAACAATGGCATCTTCCCATGTTGCCGCAATAGTGCCAAAGAGCTCCCAGTTGATGGTCGTTCTGGAAGTTTTCTTTTTAAACTTTGCAGCACTTTCTCCCCACTCTGTGAAGTAGAATTTTGCATGAAGGAGACGTTGGTCTGATCCCGTTTGGAATTTTGGGACAACAGCGACATCGATCAGGCAAAACTATCGATTGAATATGATGTGGTCTATTTCATTGTGAAATCATCCAACGGGAGACTCCCATGTCCAACGTTTAGATTCTGCCTTCTGGAACTGTGAGTTACCATGGATGGTCCTAGTCAACATGATGAACTCAGACAGTCTCTCACCCTGTTCGTTCCATTCTAGGCCATGGGTCCCGATGTGAAGTTCTTCAGCTGATCTTCTCGGTCCTATCTTGGCATTAAAATCACCCACAATGATCTTGTAGAAGGTGTGGTCTTCTTTATAGAACTTCTCCAGCTCCATGTAGAACTTCTCAATTTCTCCTTCATCATAATGAGATGTTGGTGCGTAGACAACGAAGATAGAAACTGCTGGCGGTGAGCCACATCTATTCAAATGTAAACGTCCGATACGGGTTGGTAGGCATTCGAATGAATCAATGCTCATGGCCAAGTTTGTGTTGAAAATGACACTGACGCCTCCGACACCTCTTTTATCACATGTTCCGAGGAACAATTCTTCTCCGGTGTCGAAAACAGCATGATGAGATTGGTGTCTTTTTGTCTCGGTCAGGCCAATGATGTCGTACTTGATCTTTCGCGCTTGTACCATCAGGTCCTCGATGGATGCATCTGATGCTAGTTTATGTGCATTGAAAGTACAGACAATCCTTTTTGTATTCCTTCATTGTGGCATCCTAGTTCGGCCTTGAGATTTTATTGGCTTCTTCTTTTTTATCCTTCTCAATGCTTCCATTTTTTAAGTCTTTAAAAGATTAAAAAATTAAAAAATAAAATAAGCCTAAATAGTAACAAAAAAGATTACATTTTGTATATACAACATATATATATATATATATATATATATATATATATATATACTTTTATATAGGGCTGTAGCGATAGCACAGTGGTAGGGCATTTGCCTTGCATGCAGCCAACATGGCCGACCCGAGTTTGATTCCTCCGCCACTCTCGGAGAGCCCGGCAAGCTACTGAGAGTATCTCGCCCACACGGCAGAGCCTGGCAAGCCACCCGTGATGTATTCGATATGCCGAACACAGTAACAATAAAATCTCCAATGGAGACGTTACTTGGCCCGCTCGAGCAAATCCATGAACAACGGGAGGGCGTTTACCTTTACCAATATATATATATATATATATATATATATATGTAAAGGTAAAGGCCCTCCCGTTGATCGTCGATTTGCTTGAGCGGGCCCAGTAACGTCTCCATTGGAGACTTTGTTGTTACTGTGTCTGGCATATCGAATACTCTCGGTAGCTTGCCGGGCTCATATATATATATATATATATATATATATATATATATATGCTATTGCACACAACTAAATAACCTATGACCCTCCATCCTTTTATGTGACCTCTGGTTCAATCTTCACACCTCCAATGATTTCCCCCTATTTTTATTCATGCACTTTGTGAAATCTGGTCTATTCGCAAGGTTTTTAATCCACTTTGAATTAACTTTTATGAATGGCATTATACACAAAAGCAGCTTCCTTTTTCACATAAGAATATCCAATTTTCCCAGCACCTTTTGCTGAAAAACACTTTCCTTATAGCACTTCATGCACCCAGCTCCTGTGTCATAGATTTACTGTCCATAAATATGAAGGTCTGTCTCTGGGCTCTCAATTAGATGCCAGTGGTCTGAGAATCTACCTTTATTCCAGTACCACTATTTTTATTTCTTTGTGTGTTTGTTTGTTTGTTTTTTTGTTTTGACTTTTTTATCTAATCATTGATAGATGCTTACAAAGCTGTTCATGACTGGATTTCAGTCATAAAATATTCCAACACCAATCCCTCTACATTTCCTAGTACCAGTGTCCCCAGATTCCCTCCCATCACCCCCCAAGCCCCACCCCTGCCTGCCTCTAAGGCAGGTGCTTTTGTCCTCTCTCGTTCTATGTCTCTTGTTCTCTCTCTATCATTCTCTCCTTCTCTCTCTTGCTCACTCTCCCCCCCTCTTTTGGGCATTGTTGTTTGCAATATTGATAGTGAAGGGTTATAAAGAATATCCTTTTAGCCCTCAGATCTTGTCCAGCGAGTACCACAATTTTTATTACTATAGCTTTATAGTATAATTTAAAATCAGGAAATCATTTTTTCACTTGCTTTGGCTGTCAGAGGGATTTTACATAAAAAGAAAGAAATAAACTTTCCAGTATAACCCTAATCAACAAATAGTTATATGTCAAATTAACTTGGAAGGAAAATAAGTAAAAGGTGTCCAAGATGATTAACTAATTTGGCATATTTAAGTATAATTAAATTATACTGTGCTGACATAATGTTATACTGGGACAGAAATTTTAGTCATAAGTTGCTTCAAAGAGGCCAGGCTTGTCTGTCTACTGGAAACAATGATGTATCATTTTCCAGTAAAGAAAGAATTGTAAAGGACCAGATTCTTACTACAGAAAGAGTAGAAACAAAGTGAGATTTAGTCATGAATTGATGGGTCCAGGAAAGTAGTGCTGTGATTCCTGCACAGATGGGATTGTGCACTTTCTTGTCAAGACAACGCAGAAAAGTGTCAGGGCAAGGTTCTAAGTATGAGGCTTGCTACACAGACCTCAGCTGATGCAGAGATTCTTTTCTCTGAAGCAAGGGAGGCAGGCCTATAGAACTCCAATTTATATCAGTCATTAGATGCAGCCATCCCCAAGGGAGGGGAGGAAGCTCAGATGCTGCAGCTATGTACATCAAAGCGCAATTTCTCATCTGTTTACTCCCAGCACCCAACAGTGCCAGCAGAGGGGAGAGTCAGTGGGTCCAGGAAGGCCACAGCAGTGTATCAATACCTCCTTATGCGCACAAACCTGACAGACGATTCTCTGGCTTGACCAATGGGTCCCTTTATTTCTACCTTGGTGATGAGGTAAATTATAATGTTGGCAACGATTTAACCATGGTGGTGAGATAAGTTATAATATTAGCAAAGATCCTGGATCTTCCATTAAAACAGAAGCATCATTTGGACCAACTTTCCCTCCAGCCAACCGCATTTTCACACTTTAGACTTTCCTATCAAACAGGATGTTTGGGCTGAGGCCAAATATAGGGACTTAATCCAAGAGAACTATTATTACTAAAATGAAAAAATTCACTTCCCCCAAACACAAAATAGCTGTCATTCTTATGGACTTGAGTAGTCAGAATTATGCAATAATAAATTGGTTTTGAAGATAAATACAGCATTTTTGTATCAATATAAGTATTACATTATTCAAGGTGGTAAGTTTTTAGAAATTTGCACTTGATAATTTTTTAAACTGCTCTTTGGGAATTGTCAAAAACTAGGACACATTTTTAAGGTATAAACATAATTACATAGTAGGGCAGAGTTTCTCAAGCCAAGGAAAAATGGTCCCTATGTAACCCTATATTCCATGGGACCAGGGCAGGAGATAAGAGCACCAGTGGCAGGATATTCTGGGTGGAGGGCACAGGAAGCAAGGTAAGAAGGGGCCACAGTCAGAACAAGGTTGAGAAGCCCTGTGGTAGAGAATTAAGGCCCCCCAAAAAACGTGTTCAAATTCTAATGTTCATCACAATTTACATAACTATCCTTGGCAAAGTTATTTAACATTTCTGAGAATCCTTTTTCGATGAGACTTAAAGGATAACTACTTTCAAAGGACTATTGTGAAAATTAAACAAGAATATATACTTCAGATCTGTTTTTCCCCTTCAATTACTCTTCTTAATGAGATATAAACAGAAAAAAAACAATACTATGACAGAAAATATAAAAGGCAGCATATCCCAGACACGAAGTTTGCCCATTTTAAAGCCCCTTTTACTTTGAAATAGTTTTACAATTTGCAGAATCACTGCAAAGACAGGACAGCAACTTTCCATAGGCCACATCGAGTTTTCCTAATTATGAACATTACTATTGGTATAGTAGAACCAATATACATATATACATATACATATGTATACATATATATAACTAAATTCTATAGCTTATCCCTTGGAATCATTTCTCTCTTGCACGTTCATCTTTTTCAAATAGCCAAATATCATTTGAAAGATAGAAAATAAGGTAACAGAATCTATTTTTCAAAAGGCGCTAATGCTAAGTAAATAAGTGAAGAAGTCTTGTGTTCACAGTCATTTCAGTCATTTAGTTAGTGGCTGTAAAGACTGTAAATGACCTTCACAGCCATTTCCAAAGGAGACTTCCAAAATATGTAGCCCAGGATCAGAGAGAGGGCTCTAAGGTGAGCCCAGGGGACAGCATGCATCTGCAGGTATCCACTACTCTGACATCAGGCTTACTATGCTCATTTCTCAACTTCCCTTTTTATCATTCAATCTTCATCCTGGTCGATATAAATAGCCTTTCCGATGCAAGCAAAAATTATGGTGGAGACAAAGGGGTCACCAAAACTTATTCCAGGAGATGGGAATCTCAAGAAAGACTCTAATTGAATTCTCTGAAAGATCAAAACTTTGGTCTTCCACAGATAGAATTCTCTACTGAAATGACACCTCCACTCTAAACCTATTTCAGTCTCTTAAAATTTTTTAATAAAATAAATTTAATGAAAAAATTAACTCCAAATTTCATTAGCAATGATGTTATTGCCCAAGAGATGTATCTATGAATATTTGGTTTGGTAGTTTGTGGATTTCCTTGAGCTTTTGTGCGATGGTTCTAACAGTATATCCCTTATGTTGAGATCATGTTTGGAAAACCATTCTCATTGGACTTCATTTGGCACCATGCATAGTTAAAGTGGCCTCAATATAGAATATACACACTACTGACTGAGAGGTTGAAGTATCAAAATCATTCAAGCATGTGACAGTGAAGGATTAACAAAATCTCCCTCTATGCTCCAGAGTAATTAAAATATGCAGTTGTGGGCAAAGCTGAGAATTGGGAATATACCTGAAATTTCATGAAGACTCATTAAATCATCAAAGATAATCCGAAGCAAAACATATTTCTATGTTTACTCCCTTGGTTTTACAGGAAAACAGGACATTTTGGCCCATGCAAAAGGAGATGTTTTGAATTCGAGCTTATAATTTTATTGCAAAAATGCATAACTCCTTTTAGATCAGCACTGTCTTCAAATCACAAGTTCCGTGCTTCTGGGCCTTAGAAAGAGGACAACAGTGAGTATATTTGACTGAGCTCTGAAAGCAAACTGTAGAGCCGTAGGAACCATACAGCACCTCTTTAGTTCTCTAGAGTCCAAATGATAACCACCATGCTTTTGTGGGAAGAAGGCTCCACTAACTTAGTGGAGGCTTAGTCCTTCTCTGCTGCCTTTTACAGCCTGTTGCTAAGGAGGCTAATGGCATCTCTAATAATACCCACTTATTACTGAAGATCTTTAATGTCACATGCCATCTAAGACTATTACCCAGTCATCTAGTCAGAGTATGGAGTATTCATTTACAATAGAGCTTGGAGAAACAGGACATCATTTGTTTCTTTCTCCTAACTAACTGCTAAGGAGTCCCAAATTCTTCTCAACACCTTGGTATATAACAAAGGAAGAAAATTTACTTAGATATTACAAATATACTATAGTACAGGACAAATACTATATTTGAATAAACACTGTACTGCTGGAAGTGCAACTTGAAAAATAGAAGCACAGAGAGTGCTGGTATTAACACTTCCTTTATTTCAAGTACTTTTATTAGAATAGGACATGGGACCCCATTTGACCTGCAATGTACGTAAGACGCATCTCAGTGACCTATGTAAGAGGATACAGGATACAGGTAAGAGACTACAGGAGGCTCTTGGTCCCTCTCATTTCCCAAAGTGGGTCTCAATTTCTTTTAAAAATGAGTCTGGCAGACTAGAGTGATAGTAAAGCATAGAGAATGCTTGTCTTGCATGCAGCCGACCCAGGATTGATCCACAGCATCCTAGAAGATCCCCCAAGTACCACCAGGAGTAATTCCTGAGCATAGAGCCAGAAGTAATCCTTGAGCATCACTGGGTGTGACTCAAAAAGTGAGTCTGTATTCACTGGTTCTCTAGCCAATGAGAGGATAGTGAAGCTAAACATGTAAAAGAGAAAGATTCATATGAATTCTGCACTAAATCACAGTTTTTCCTCTGATTTATTTATTTTTTTACTATTCAGACAGTAATTTTATTATTTCTACATATCTTATAGAAAAAATATAAATGAACAGAATTAAAATGTGACAATGTTTCTGGAAACCTATATTGTAATTCATGTCCTATTGTTACATGGATTTACAAATAAAGAAATATTAAGCAGCTAGAATGTAGCAGATCGTATTAGGTCAAGACATAAAATATACAGTCAAGATGTAAATAACAGAAGGACCAAAGGATATCTGTGATTAAAAAAAAATCTGAAGAAAGGTTAATAATTTGATACTTAAGCTTTTTTTAAAAATTTTTTATTAGTGAAACACCATGAGATACAGTTGTGGACATTACAAGTTTTTGTGCTTGGGTTTCAGTTATACAATGATCGCACCCATCCCTCCGCCAGTGCCCATTCTCCACCCCCAACGATCCCAGTATCCCTCCCACCCCTCCCATACCCCCCATCCCATCCCGCCCCTGTGGCAGGGCATTTACTTTCGTTCTCTCTCTCCTTTTGGTTGCTGAGGTTTTCAAAAGAAGCCAGACTCCTCTAATCATGCAACTAATTACTTAGCAACTATAATTAAAAAGATCATTTAATGGAGTTCTTTCATTGGGGCCAAAAGTCATCATCATCCAGAATGAAAAGTAAAGAAGGGGCCTTACCTTAGTAAGATACATTTTTCAAAGGTCAGCTACAGTGGTGTATGGAGAACTTTGCCAGGTCTATTATCTGTATCAAGGGAGTGTGGCTTTAGCAATATTTGTGTGATTAAGGAGCTAATGAATCACCTTGCAGTGACTGACCTCTGAATGATAACTGCTGGATAGGTCTGTCAGAAGCCAGTGGTTTGCAAAGATCTGTGCCCTATACGCAGTTGATGCAATGTCATGTTTACTAGGAACCTGAACTATAATGCACTTGAAAAATAAACTGCCCTGTTAAACTTATTGATGTATATTTATAAGTGAATACCTTAACTTATAGAACAGTTATACTCTATATATTGTTGCAGATACAATGCCTGTTGCTTAATTGTGGCATCCATTAATTTTTCCCATGACTTTATTGCAAACTGGTTCTTTTCAGCATATGAAACATTGCCAATGAAGAGAGACCTTTAAAATATACTAGTAAACATCTTGACACCAAAGATGCTTGACAGTGTATTTTAGTACTAACTTAAAAACTAAAATGAAGAACAGGTTTCCAGTTAAAACATGTCCCATACTTTTTTATATTCATAAAACAATGGAAGTTGCAAATTTTGTTCCATGAAAATCCCATAGTAATCAACAGTTTTGAAAGTAAGCTCAGATGTCCAAGTATAGCCATGAAATTTTAAAAATACCAATACTGCTTCATGTACTTCATCAATAAATCAAAGTTAGGGGTATTTCTTATGCAATTGTCATGAGTATGATAGAAAATGACATGTAAAATAATGCAGAAATAATGCTATCCATTAGATACAGATTTTTAAAGTTAAAATCTTTTTATTTTAATTTTACTGTGAGAATAGATAGTAGCAAGGGATTTTTTGTGAACTGAAAAGGACAATCTCTTGATCTCAATAATCTTCAAATCTGGAATCTATTCATATCTTCCAAGTTTCATAACATATACACACACCAACAGAAAGCACATTAGAAAACAGTTTTGTTATTTGTGGAGCTGAGACAATCATTTAATATTAAATAAATGCATAATGTCTAGTAGGATATAAGAAATATTCTCAAAAGCAGTAGATGTGACTTGTTCATTGTTACAAGACAGGAATTTGTAAGAAACTCATAGAGAAAGTGTGAGATGTTTGCCATGCACAGCAGTCATATGTAGTTTTCAACATTGGTCTATGAAAGGATGCTCATCTACAGGTGTAGAAAAGGTTGAAAATCACTGATATACTGCCTTAGTTGTACTTGCTGGTCTTTGTATTTATATATAGGATAGGTGCTGGTCCACAGATGTAAAACAGCAGGAAAACACTGGTGTATAGGATAGTAAAGTATTCTTAAATGTCTAACAGTGTGTCCCTATTGACATCGCATACTCTACACCACTGATGTACCAAGAGTAGCACACCATATTTGATAGGGTGTAAAGTAGAAGGCAACCAATCTCAGAAAAAAATATATATATTTATGTGGTAGGGCAATTGTCTTACATGTGGCTAGTCCATCCAATCCAGGTTCAATTCCTCTGCCCTTCTCGAAGAGCCCAGCAAGCTATTGAGAGTATCTAGCCTGCATGGCAAAGCCTGGCAAGCTACCCATGATGTGTTCCATATGCCTAACACAGTAACAACAACTCTCACAATGAAGATGTTACTGGGCCCGCTTGAGCAAATCAATGAACAACGGGAGGACAGTGCTACAGTGCTATATTAGCACACAAGGCTCAACCTTTAACATGTCAGTAACCTCTTTTACAAGAGTTTAATGGTTCCAGGGTAAAACTTTTTGGATCATTTTTAGTGGATTATTCATAACAAACAAAACAAAATAAATTATTTAGGTTCTGCTTTGGGGGTGGCTTTGGAGGTAAGGGTGGAAACATTTGAATTATGGTGGTTGGAAGGTGACTGGTGTTGGGATTGGTGTGGCAATATTAAATGCAATAAATTATTATGAACAACTTTATAAAAATAAAATTACATTTTTAAAAAATAAAGCCAATACAGACCACAAGTAGGCATGCCCCTGAAATTGCGTCCCCAAATAGTAGTAGGGAGCACTTTTTATAGTTCTTCTGACAACCATAGCGGGTGAAACAAAGAAAAATAGGGCACAAGAACGAGCTCTCCCACCACTGACCAAGCAAGCAAAAGCAAAGATAAACAAATGGGACTACATGGAAATAAGAAACTTCTGAACCTCAAAGAAAACAATGACCAGCATACAAAGCCCATAGAATGGGAAAAATATTTACTCAACACCCATCTAATGAGGGGTTAATATCAAAGATATATGAGGCGCTAATATAACTTTACAAGGAAAAAAATCCAACCCCATCTAAAAATGGAGAGAGGAGCTGAATATATACTTCCTCAAAGAAGAAATACAGAAGGCCAAAAGACACATGAGGGGCTGGAGCAATAGTGCAGCAGGTAGGGCATTTGACTTGCACGTGCCGACCCAGGTTTGATCCCTGCATTCTATATGGACTCCTATGCACGGCCAGGAGTAATTCCTGAGTGCAAAGCCAGGAGTAAGACCTGAGAATCACAGGGTGTAACTCAAAAACAAACAAAAAAATAAGTACATGAAAAATTGCTCTATATCACTAGCACTGTGGCACTGTCATCCTGTTGTTCATAGATTTGTTCAAGCGGGCCCAGTCTCCATTGTGAGGTGTCTCCATTGTGAGGCTTGCTGTTACTGTGTTTGGCATACTGAATACATCACGGATAGCTTGCCAGGCTTTGCTGTGCAGGCGAGATATCTTGATAGCTTGCTGGGCTCTCCAAGAGGGGGGAGGAATTGAACCCAGCTCTGCTGGGGCCAGCCATACACAAGGCTAACGCCCTCCCGCTGTGCTATAGCTCCAGCACTACATCACTAATTATCAGGGAACTGTAAATCAAAACAATGAGATATTGTCTCACACCACAGAGACCGACACACATCAAAAAGAAAAATAGAAACAGGACACCTTTCCCCCCTACCCCAGGTCTGTGACCTCCCCTTAGAGCATGTCAGGGGACATGGCCTCCACAACAGGAGGCATGGCTTTCACAGTAGTGGGCGTAGCCTCAGCTGGGTTTGTGGCTGCTCACGCGGCTGTAGTTATTTTCCCCATTCCCAGCAATCTGGAATCACTTCTCAATCTTCATCACCTACATCTGTTAAGTAACATGCTAGCTATTTCAAACACAATAGACCAACAGTCCACTAGTCTTCCACTTGCACCAAAATACTAGTGAAAAAAAGAGGCTGTACAGACACAATATAAAAGATCAAATCCTCTGAAAGCTTCGCTAGAGGCTCCACATAAGGTAAAGAGGAACACGGGGGGGGGGGGGGGGGGGGGTTAAGGTTACCACCATTGATCAAGTTCATCTAGATCCTTTCTTGCTACAAGAGGGAACAGTAATAGTGAACTGAAAGGTCACAACTCCATAAAACCACAACAACATGAGGAAACAGCGCAAATCCCCACCACAAGGTGAGGATTATGAAGAATCCAGAAGACTCAGTAGGCATTACTCACAAATATGAGCTCTCCAACAAAGAATTCAGAGATGAAATGCTGATGTTGTTCAATGAACTCAAAGAAATGTTGAAACAGACATCCAGTAAATTAAAGGAATACATAAAAGAAACAATGAAACAGATAGTGAAGAACATACAGGAAGAAATCAGAGCAGAAATTGAAAAGCTACACACAGAAGTGTAACAAATAAAGGATTAGGTAGATGAAATAAAAAACTCGGTGGGTGTCCTCAACAGTAGAATGGCTACAACCTAATACAGAATCAGTGAGCTTGAAGATGAGCTTCAGGAAGCTTACAGGCAACATACAATGGAAAAAGACCTCAAAATACCTCTGGGGCAAATCAGAGACCTAGAGATGATTTCAAGAGGAAGAACATTAGAATCATTGGAGTACCAGAAGGACAAGGAGGAAACCCCAATGAAAAAGTAACAGTTAAAGAAATCATTGCTGAAAAGTTCCCAGAGCTGGAGAATGCAGGCATTCAGATACAAGGAGCCTGAAGGATGCCAGCTAAAAGAGACCCTAACAAAAAGACTCCAAGACATATCATAGTCAGAATGATGGATGTCATGGATTGAGACACAATATGGCAAGCAGAAAGGTCAAAGAAGAAAATCACATACAAAGGCACACCCCTTCAATTTACAGCAGACCTATTAGAGGAAACCCTCCAACCCCGAAGACAATGGTGGGATATAGTAAAAAAAAAACTCAATAAAATGAACACTTCACCAAGAATTGTTTATCCAGCTAAAGTCTCACTCAAACTCAAAGGAACACATTTTTGGATAAACAACAGCTCAGGAAATTTTTGGACTCAAAAACAAACCTAAAAGAAGGACTAAAGGGTCTACTGTAAAACAAGAAAAACCCTACAAGCACAACAAACCCTTACAGAAAGATGGCACAAAATCCCATGATGATAATCTCTCCCAATGTCAATGGCCTAAACGCACCAATAAAGAGACACAGAGTGGCAAAATGGATTCAGAAGCTGAAGCCAACATTCTGCTGCCTACAAAAAACATCTGAACAGTCAAAGCAAAAGCAGACTCAAAGTGGAAAACAATACTGCAAGCAAAAAACTCCCTCAAAAAAGCTGAAGTAGCCCTACTAGTATCTGACAACATTGATTTCAGAATGAGAAAGATCAGAAGGAACAGTGAAGGATATTGAGCTCCCATTTGACCCAGCAATACCATATTTGGGAATATATCGCAGAGAGGCAAAAAAAAAAGTATGGTAGAAATGACATCTGCATTTGTATGTTCACTGCTGCATTGTTTACAATAGCCAAAATCTGGGGGAAAAATTGAGTTTCCAAGAATAGATGACTGGTTAAAGAAACCCTGGTACATCTATACAATGGAATACTATGCAGCTGTTAGAAAAGATGAAGTCATGAAAATTGCATGTAAGTGGATCAACAAGGAAAGTATCATGTTAAGTGAGATGAGTCAGAAAGAGAGACAGACATAGAATGTTTGCACTCATCTGTGGAATATAAAGTATCAGAATGGGAGACCAACACTCAAGAATAGTATAGAGAAGGACCAGGATGTTTACTCCAGGGTTTGGAAGCCAGCTTCAAATGCTGGGGAAAAGGCAGTTCATTTAGAGAAGGGAACACCAAGTAAAGGGTGTTTGGAGAACACGCTCGGGTTGGGAGATGCATGCCGAATGTAGACTATAGACCAAACCAGTGGCCATTCAATGCCTCTATTGCAAACTACAAAACCCAAAAGGAAAGAGAGAACAAAAAGGAATGCCCTGCCACAGAGGCAGGGTGGGGGTGGGGGTGGGGGGGGGTGGGAGGGAAACTGGGATCATTGGTGGTGGAAAATGGGCACTGGTAGAAGGATGCGTACTTGATCATTGTATAATTGAAACACAAGCACAAAAGTTTGTAAGTCTGTAACTGTACCTCACGGTGATTCACTAATAAAGAAATAAAAATTTAAAAAATAAAATAAAAATAAGAGTAAAATTGGAGATAAAAAAAGAACAAAACAACCAGCGCTGGTATGGATGCAGAAGAAAGGGACTCTCATTCAGTGCTGGTGACAATGGTGACTGATCCAGCCATTTAAAAAAAAAAACAATATGGGCATTCCTGAAAAAAATAGAAATTGAGCTTCCATTTGACCTAATAATACTGTTTCTGGGAACATAAACTGAGGGCGCAAAAGCACAATGCACAAAAGTCATTATGCACTTCTATGTTCATTGTAGCAGTGTTCACAATAGCCAGAATCTTAGAACAACCCAAGTACCTGAGAATAGATGAGTGGATAAAGAAACTATGGCACATATATACAATTGAATACTACACAGCCATTAGGAAAAATAAAGGCATGAAATTTTCTTATATAGGGATAGACATGGAGAGTATCATGCTGAGTGAAATGATACCCAGAGGTAGATGGGAAGACATAGCATGATCACATTCATTTTCAGGATATTAAAAAATCAACAAAAAATTATAGTCTGAGAATAATACTCAAAGACAGTAGAAATAGGGGCCAGGAGGACTGTTCATGGTAGAAAGCTTGCCACAAACTGCTTCCTCCCACATGTAGGGGAAAGGGACAGTTAAAACAGAGAAGGGATCCCTGTGACAACCATAATTGGAAATGATCACTCTGGACAGAACCTAATGCTGAAAGGAAGAAAAGTGATTACATAGGAAAAAATTTCCTCGAGGCACTTAAGTTTATGTCACCTTGGTGCCTACGAGCTGAAGATCCAGTCCACTGAAAAGCAGTGCAGACCTTGAGGAATCAGGAAATAGCAGCATAGACGTTTACAAAGTGGAAAGAAACTAAAAAGATAGAGAAATGAGGGGTTGACTTAGAGTCCTGAAGAACACAAACTACATAACTGAAACCACTTAGCTTACCCATAGACTTCTTCTGATCAAACATTTTAGGCAAGATTGGACCATCATAATCCAACCTTGGTACACAGGCTGAAACTATTTTTGGTTTGTGTTTTCCCCCCCATTATTCTAAGTAAAAATAGGTGAGCAAATTAATCAATGCTGCCAAACATCTGACCTTTCCTTAAATAAAAATTTTAAAAGATCTATTGATCACCAGTTATTTAAAGGTAGGAATGCAGTAATTAGAAAGTTATAGATATTTATATTCTTTATAAGTAACCTAGCATACATTTTTTTAAAGATGGTTAAGGATGTGGTACACCTGAATTCCTGTGGGGGGAAGTGGGGAACCACAGATGGATTGGGAAAGAGAGAAACGGAAAATGGCCCATCCTCTCAAAGACATAGGCAAACTGCTACTATCGAAGAAGCTCTTCCAGAAAGATCCAGCAAAGTCTTGCACAGTGGTATGGAGACCCTGGAATTGAAAAAGAGAGTGATAATTATTATTCTGAACATTAGTGTGGGTGATGGTTGTGGTGTTGAAGTTCCACACATGAAAACCATCATTAATAATATTTTAATTCATGAAACCTAGGTCAATAAAAAGTTTTTTAAGGGGTATTGGATGGTTTCATAATCCTGATTCTGATTTGAACTAATCTCACATTGCACAGAGAACTGAAGAGTAAAGTGACCTTCATAATTCAATAAAATTGAACATTCTGATCTTTATAAGTATATATAAATGACAATGAAAATAAGTTTAAGATCATTCCATGAACTATGCTGTGTGTATCAATAAGGGCATTTTACAAGCTAAGTTTAGCTACATTAGAAAAATTTTTTCCTAGCTTCCGATGCATTTTATTTAACATCACTTAATCACTTAATCACTTAATCCCCGTTATTCATCGATTTATTCGAGCGGGTGCCAGTAACGTCTCCATTCATCCCGGTTGCGTGCTAGCGTAGCCCAATGGTATCTGTTCGTTTTAGGAACATGTAGAGCCTCAAACCGATCATTTAGGGTCTTGACGAAGAAGTCTGACCATCTTATAGGTGGGCGTCCACGTGATCTTTTGATGTCTCGTGGAATCCAATCAGTAATGGCTCTAGTCCAGTGGTTGTCTGTAAACCTCATTACATGTCCAGCCCATCTGATTTTTGATGTCTTGGCAAATGAGACAGCGTCTCTGATTCTTGAGCGTTGACGAAGATCAGAACTCCGGATTCTATCTCTCATTTGAGTGAATCGTGATATTCCAAGCATAGTTCTTTCGATTCCTCTTTGAGAGACCCGAATAGTGTTCTCATCCTGTTTTCGTAGGGTCCAGGTCTCTGAGGCATATGTTAATGCAGGAAGAATAGTGGAATCAAAGAGATGTGCTCGTAGTTGGAGGTTCTTTGTCCTTTTAGTTATTTCTTCAATGCTCTTGAAGGCATTTCAAGCCGCTCTCTTCCTCCTGCGTAACTCAGGTGCCAGGTCATTCATCATGTTGATTTCTCGACCTAAGTATATATAACTGTTGCATTCGGAGATGGTGGTTCCGTTGAGAGTGAATGGAGCGTCAGGAACAAGGCTGTTTCTCATAAACATTGTCTTCGTAAGATTCAGCTGTAGTCCAACCTTTCCACACTCACGGTCAAAGTCCGCAAGCATTTGTGCTGCTTGGCTGATGTTTGGTGTTATTAGAACGATGTCATCAGCAAAGCGGAGGTGGTGTAGTTGCCGACCATCTATCTTCACTCCCATATTTTCCCATTCTAGTCGTCGCATGATGTTCTCGAGGGTGGCACTGAAGAGTTTTGGTAAAATGGTATCACCCTGCCGAACCCCTCTCTTGATATGGATGATTACTTCTTTGTAGAATGGTGAGATCTTGGTAGTGAATCCGCAATAGAGCTCACGAAGGATCCTGATGTATTGAGTTTGTACGCCCTGATTGGCTAGGGCTTCCATGACCGCTTCCGTCTCAACAGAATCAAAGGCCTTCTTTAAATCAATGAACGTTAGACAGAGCGGCATCTTGAACTCCCGAGATACCTCAATGAGCTTGGTTATTGTGTGGATATGGTCGATGGTACTGAATCCTTTTCGGAATCCAGCTTGTTCACATGGTTGTCCTTCATCTAGTGTTCTGCTAATCCTATTCAGGATGACTCGAGTGAATAGTTTGTAGATGACAGACAATAGGCAGATTGGGCGATAGTTGCCAATGTCGTGGATGTCTCCTTTCTTGTATAGTAGTACAGTCTTGCTGGTTTTCCATTGGGATGGAACCTTGCATTCAGACAGGTAGCGTGTGAAGAGTCGAGCTAATGTATTGATGAGTACTGATGGTAAGTTCTTCAGGTGTTCAGGTCTGATCTTGTCTGGGCCAGGTGCTTTTTGTTTCTTTACCGACGAGATGGCATGTTGGATTTCGGAAGGGAGAACATTGGGAACGACATATCCATCATGTGGTATGTGGTATGTGGGCAAGTGGATGTGGCTATTAAAGAGATCTGAGTAGAAGTCATGAATAATCTTCTCCATTGCCCTTCTGGAAGATGTGATAGATCCATCATGATGTCGGAGGGCAGTCATCTTGGTTTTGTAGTTGGTGAAGGACAGGCGGGCATTACGAATGTTTTTCCCAGCTTCTGCTGCATCTACCAGTACTGCTGCTCTCCTGTTTTTGAGGTCATCCTTGATGGCTTTTCTGCACTGTTTTGCCAGTTCGGACGTTTGTTTGTGGTTGCCTGAGGCACGTGCCACGCCACGTTGGCGAATAAGTTCAAGAGTGTTCGAAGAAAGACGGTTTTTTTGTGGTTATCTCTCTCTTGGCATTCCTTGCACAATCATGGAGGTGCTGAATCATTCGATCGTATTCCTCATCAATGTTGTCAATGACGGCATCTTCCCATGTTGCTGCAACAGAGCCAAAGAGTTCCCAGTTGGTGGTTGTTCTGGGAGTCTTCTTCTTAAACCTTGCATTCTTTTCTCCTCGTTCTGTGAGGTAGAATTTTGCACGAAGAAGACGGTGGTCTGATCCCGTTTGGAATTTTGGGACAACAGCAACATCGGTTAGGCAAAACCGCCGATTGAATATGATGTGGTCTATTTCATTGTGGAACCGTCCATCGGGAGACTCCCATGTCCAACGTTTAGATTCAGCCTCTTGGAATTGTGAGTTACCATGGAAGGTTTTGGTTGACATGATGAACTCAGACAGTCTGTCACCTTGTTCGTTCCATTCCAGGCCATGGGTTCCGATGTGGAGTTCATCGACTGATCTTCTTGGTCCTATCTTGGCATTAAAATCACCGACAATGATCTTGTAGAAGGTGTGATCTTCTTTATAGAATTTCTCCAGCTCCAATTTATTTAACATCATATTACAAAAAAAATTTAATATTGACTTTCTACCTCATAAGTGTCATTATTTTTCAACCACTGAAAAAGGTAAAATGTGAAGCTCTCAGATGCTATTATCCAATGTACATGTTTATGGAGATAAAATATTTCTCTTTAGAAAGATTTGTGTGAGTGCATTGGTGGGAGAATGGAGGCTTAAAGATGATTGTGAATTATGATGAAGAAAATCTAAAACAAAATAGCTGTAATGTACGACACACACACACACACACACACACATATCCCTCACTCTCTCAATGTGGCCTCAATGTGGCATATTCCTACTTGGCAGGTCAGGGAACACTCGGATTTATCTGGAGAAAAATTTAACATTGGCAGTTCAAAAAGAAACTAGTCAAAGCACACTAAATACCAACCACTTTGGGAAAACCTGTGCTTCTACTCTTCTTTCTCAACTTGAAATGGGCCAAATTATATAATTCCTGATTGCTGATAACTAGAGAAGATAAAGAAGTCCCCGTTTATATTCAAGCAACAGAAAACAAACATAACCAGCGAAGATAGGAGCTTGTGACAATTCTTGATAAGACACATGGAAAAGTTGAGTTCCATGGGCCATATGGGGGCGGGCACACAAGCAATCAGTAGGTTAAGATCAGAGAGTGACATCAGGTTTATGCAGAAGGTGAGATGCCAGACTAAGGAGGCATAGAGAGACATGAATTCTGTTCCTGCAGACAAGCACTCTTAAATTTCGTGGACAAAATACTATTAACAAACACAGACTCTGGAGTCTGAGTTTCAGGGTTCAAACCTAAATTCCATAATCTTAAGAAAGCTAGCTAATCTCCTTACTCTTAAATGAATAACAGAAGATCAACTCTCCACAGCACTGTTAAAAATAGAAAAGGCAAATATTTGTAAGTGCTTAAAACAGCCCCTGGCAATTAATGAGCTCTGGAAGATTTCACCAAGTAAAACAGACTTATAAGATATGTATGTAAATAGAGATAACTTCATTTCATGGGACCCATTCGCCTCTTAGAACATTTCCTAATTCATAAGGATTCTGAAACCTACCACGCCTGACTTTAGTGTGTAATCCTTGAGATCGGAGATGCCGGTGTTCTTTTTTTTTCCCCTTCAATATCATTTTTTAAAATTTTTATTAGTGAAACACCCTTTATTTGGTGCTCCCCTCTCTATCTAAACTACCTTCACCCCCAGCATGTGTAGCTGGCCTCCAAGCCATGGAGTGTACCCCCTGGTACTTATCTTGGCTATTATTGGGTATTAGTCTCCCATTTTGTTATTTTATATTCCCCAGATGAATGCAATTTTTCTGTGTGTCCCTCTCTTTCTGACTCATTTAACTTAAGATAGTTTTCTGAATATCCAAGCCTTTCTCTGTTTCGGCTACAACCATGTGGGCATAGCTAAGCCTAACCTCAGAAAAACAACAAAAACAGCTGAGAGGAAGTGTGATTAAATTAGGATCCTGCTAGTATTTCCACATGCTTATTTTCAGAATGGTTTAATTAAAGTTTCTGACATGACAAGAGCTATTTCTGTTCATCTATTCAGAACTGGTTATAGAAGTGAAAAAAATTAAAATAGGCTGTTTCAGTTGATTTGTAACAATATAGCTATACGATTGAACTAGAAGGGTACAAAGGAAGTCAGTCTATATAAGTTTTCCTCTTATAGAGGTTTTCATTAAAGAACAAATTGAGGTCTCAGATGGAATAATGACTAGCCAGTCAGAGAACATAGTAGTTTCAAAATGTTCAATGTGAATGCAACATTCAAGATTTTCATTGTGTCTCTTATTTTATTAGAAATTCATCTTTAAAAACTTCATCATAGTCAAATTGTCATGTTACTTGTTAAATACTACTTATTATTGGTGGTAATAATTTAAGTATATCTATAGATTCTAAACATATGTATTAGTTTTAATGCACTACAATGACCAATTTAAACAATTATCTGCAAAGGGTTGTATGCTAGAGTTAATTGTTATATTCATGCTGGAAAATGGATATCATTCATCAGAAAAACATGTCAAGGAGCCAGTCAAGCTTTCTGAAAGGAGCTGCACGGCGCCTGGATGTGAATTCTAAGCAGTTTTCCTTTCCAGCCGCAGAATCCCACCAGGCCCATGAACTCGTCCATCTCTTCCCTCCACCTGATGCCAGAAATGGCTGCAGAACTGTTTATTCAGTTTGCATTACGCCAATTCCATTTGTCAGCTGGCCTGAGCAGGTGAACGATGGCAGGTCTTCTCTGTCACCTAGCGGGTAGCAGCTGCTCCAGGTTCTGTGGAGGCCCAAGGAGCAGAGAGACAGCCTCCGGGCGCGTGCCAAGAAGCAGTGTCTTCCCGCCCACATGATGTGTACTCAGCCTCCACACACCTGGGCCGGGGCTCTGGGCCCCATCCATTATGCTGGTGATCACACAGGCTCCAGCTTCCTGGGGATCAAGGTGAGGAATGCTTAATTGCACTGCAAAATAGCTTTTGCAGGAACAGATGTAGCCTTTCACATTCTGGTGACTTTGGGGAGGTGGGTGAGGAAAATAGAAGGAAGGATAAAGGGGCACACATGCAAAATCGATTAGAGTTTTGTCTGAATTTTCACGTGTTTCTATCAAACACAAGCGATGCCTAGAGGAAGAACGAATGGTGTCCTTTCAGCGAGCAGCTGTCACTTCGCCAGCATCTCTCAGCCCAGGACCAGATGGCTTCTTCTCGGGCCCCAGGACAGGTCCAAGGAGCCGCGGCACAGGACACAAGGACCACCCAGGAGGAGGAGTGGTTTCACAGGAACGAAACAAGCTTGAAAGGAGCATTGGTTTGCAAAAGACTGAGCCAATCTTTACTGATTAAGAAAATCTTTACAGATTAAGAAAACAAATTCATTTTTTCTATAAAAAAGGTCTAAGGTAATAACTTACAACTCTACAGTGGTATTTCAAGTATACAACTTGACAGGTCTTGGTATACCTGCTTGTGGAACCATCACGACAATCACTCTCCAGAGCTTCTTGGACACTGGCTAAGATGTAGTATGGGAACCTCATCTGCACAAAACCCTATTATAATATGAAAATTGACATTGTAAATCATGGCGCCTCAAATCTCTTTCTGAAAAATAAAAGCCTAGCGTCCTTGGACCCTAATGTAATCTCTCTTTTTCTTCCTGCCGCCTTCCAGGGAAGCACGCTCTGTTTTCAGTCAATAGCGTCTAATTAGTATTTTCTAGAATTTTATCTAAATAAAACTGCATGTATTCTGACTTTGAAGTTGGCATGTTTTATAAAACTGTTTTCAGTTTTTTGCTGTGATAGGAACACTTAAAAATGTAATAGGGCAGGTCTCATGTTCAGTATACAATACAGGGGGAGTTGTAGAGATAAGACAGTGGGTAGGACACTTGCCTTGCACATGCTAAACCTTGGTTTGATCTTGGCACCCCATATGGTACCCTGAGCCCCACCAGGAATGATGAGCACCGAGAGAGGTGTATTTAAAATAACAAAAAATAACGCATAAAGTATTCCATACAGTACCATTGACAATGTATGCATTTTTGCACTGCAGACACCTAGAATGTATTTTTCCTGACTGAAATTTCTTGCTCACTGATCAGTAGTTTCCATTTTCTTCCACTCCAATCATTGGCAGTCAAACACTGTATTCTTTGACTATGAATTTGAATTTATTCGATATATCAATAATGTGAAATCATGCAATCTTTGTCTTTCTTTGAGAGGACCATTTAATTATCCTAATGTTCCCAAGTGTCATCCTTGTTATCACTTACTGCAAATGCTCCCTTTGGAGGCAATGGAGCATACCATAGTGTTTTACACCTATCCATTCATCTGTCAAAAGAAATTTAGGGTGCTTTCACATCTTAGATATTGTGAATAATGTGGCCGTGTGTATGTCATATTCAGAAAAATATAGTTTTGGTTCCAGTTTAAATCCAACTTCCAGCATTTGTGCTCTCAAGTAGCAGAAGTTACTGTCACATCTACTCTACTTGCCACATTCTACACCCTCTTTGTCTTTATCTTTAAACAGTTCTAACAGTCACTAGTCCGAGAAGCATTTCAGCCCATCACAGAGCAGAATTTTACACAAAGATTTAGAATTTTTTTGATGTTCTGATAAGGAAAATATGTTGCATCTCCCAGATCACTTGGCATACTTTTGCTCACACAGGAATCATAACACTCCTGGCTACAGCAGCAGAGTGAACTGTGCAGAGGAGTAATAGGGAACAGACTCTTGATTCTGCAGGGACACTGCTCCTTTTGTATGTGCCTTAGTTCATCTTGGTAAAATAGCAGACATGGTGCTCATCAGTTTTCCATCAGATCTTCATTCATTTTGTCTTTATAGAGTTTATTTATTTATTTATTTAAAGGTAAAGGTAAAGGCCCTCCCGTTGATCGTCAATTTGCTTGAGCGGGCCCAGTAACGTCTCCATTGGAGACTTTGTTGTTACTGTGTCTGGCATATCGAATACTCTCGGTAGCTTGCCGGGCTCTCCGAGAGGGGCGGAGGAATCGAACTCGGGTCGGCCACTCGGGTTGGCCGCTTGTAAGGCAAATGCCCTACCCGCTGTGCTATCGCTCCAGCCCAATGCAGATTTTTATGACAACTCTGTCTTAATATGTTTGGGCTGCTGTAGCAAAATAGTACAGACTGAGGCACTAACACACTTTGGAAATTTATTTTTACAGTACTGCATCCAGAGAATGTCAAGTCCAAGGTGCTAGCAGGAGCGCTTTGTTTTCAGGGTCGCAAACGACCATCTTTGCAGTGGGCCTGCCTGTGAATAGCTCTCATCTGTGTCTGTTATAAGGATGCTTAGAAGGTCCTGCCCAGTCCCCAGACCGCATCTATAGTGCCAACACACTGGGAACTAAGTGTCAAGTGGATTTCAGTCAAGGTGTGACATTCAGTCAATAACAATCCACCGTGTACCTTTTCAGACAAACTGAAATGGGATCTTAAAAAGACAACTTAGAGTGCAGATGAGAGAATCAGTTCCAAGAAACAAGCCTGGTTCCAGATCTGGCTGTAAAAGTCAACTTTGAAATCCTGGAGCTGTCATTTTACTAAACTGGGAAGGCTAAGCAGCTATATGCCCCACCCTGCACCCACACCAATGTTACATTCTCTCAGTGTTCTGGAATTTCTGTCGAGATGCTCCCAGTTCTTCCCTAGCAATGAAGCCATCTCTCCTGGACTGACAATTTTAAAGAAGCAAACTGCAAAGAAAATGTTTAGCGTGCAACTTAAATCACAAGTATACAACTCTGAAGTACACAATTCTGTAGCAATTCTTGCCCCACATACAAACAAAAAAGAGAGGGGCTGACAATTTTTAGTTAGAATCTTATTAAAAGAAAAGACATTTGGGGCAAAGAGTTAAGAAAGCAGGTAAGGTGTTTGCTTAGCATGCAGCCAACCCAGGCTCACTCCCAGCTCTCCATACAGGTCCTCAACCCCTCTAGGAGTGATCCTGAGAACAGAGTCACAAGTAAACCCTGAGAACAGTCCATGTAAACCCCCAACACCAAACCAATACAAAATATACCCCTCCCAAAGAGGAGTATCTACGCCAAAATAAGGTTTAGAAAGGAAAGTCCACTTTCAAAGGATGGAGAGAGACGAAAGGATGATCATGCAATCTAGAAAGATCCTCTATGTATTTGTTTCCCCTTTGAGGTTTAAGAGGGTTGGTTCATAAGGCTCCTGCTCCTTTCCTCCCAGCTCCAGAATTCAGCCAGGTACAATCAAAAGCAGGAAAATAAAACCGAATGTGATACCAGTAAGACTCAGGCTTATCATCTGTGGGTCCCCCACTCAAAACCTAACTAAATCCTAGGGTGGATAATAGCCAGATGAGAAAGCACAAATAAAGCATTAAAATAAGATAAAAATAAAAATCAGACAGGGCTTGAAGGTGCCCAAAAGAACTTGAAGTTATGCTTTGTATTCAGAAGCCCTGGGGTTGATCCCAGCTCACATGTTCCTGGAGCACCCCAACAGTGCCCACCAACCACAAAAATCTCGCAGGAAAGCCAATTGGGATCTGAGCCCTAGATCCTGAGTTCTCAACCAAGGTATTTAAGATGATGGCACAAACTTAAGAGCTACTTCTAAACCAGCACCTCCATGCCAGACAGCAAAGTAAGGGCATCTCAGTCCTCCCTTTCTAGTTGTAAACCCGCCAACAGGCTGGCATTTTCACTGCAAGGGCACTGGCCTGTGAAATGCACTCTGTAGTCTTGGTGCAAACAATCTAGCACAGGGCAGATGTGTAGGGGAAGCACCTGGGGGCCCAATCCCAGGCCACGCTCAGCGTAGCACTGCCACATTGCTGCTGGCAATTGGAGACAGACACGGTCATGTTTAAAATGATAGGGGTGGCTCAGCTTTTACTGTAAATTTAAGAAACTTAAAATAGGGCTGGAGCGATAGTACAGCGGGTAGGGCGTTCGCCTTACAAGCGGCCAACATGGCCGACCCGAGTTCGATTCCTCCGCCCCTCTCGGAGAGCCCGGCAAGCTACCGAGAGTATTCGATATGCCAGACACAGTATCAACAAAGTCTCCAATGGAGACGTTACTGGGCCCGCTCGAGTAAATCGACGATCAACGGGAGGGCCTTTACTTACCTTTTACTTTTTAAAATAAAATAAATAAAAACTTTCTTAGAAGAAAGTTTTTTAGAAGGAAAAGGAGATGCATTGTTAAACTGGGAAATGATTCTCTGGCTTCAGCGTGCATCAAAACCACCTGGTGGACCTGTGAAGACAGAGCTTGCTGGATTCCACCTCCAGAGTTTCTAAGTCCATGGGACCCAAGATATTTCTGTTCTGACGCTTCTGGTTTGGGAACCACACTGTGAGCATGACAATTCTGAGTCAGTGGTCTTCATCCACTCACTAGAGCATGCCCAGTGTTGGGCTGCTGGTGTCAAAAGTTTGAAACATGCTGGTCTTAGTGACTTCTTCCCCTTGACCTGGACAAATTTGACCCTATACAACCAACAATATTAACATCAGCTGAGGGGGTATCTTATCAGAACTTTTCTTTATGACATCTTATTATCTCATTCCTACTTTGGACAAACTTGCAGGCTATCGAATGTAGCCTGCCCACAGGGCAGAGTCTGGCAAACTCCCCGTGGTGTACCAAATATGCCAAATACCAGTAACAATGATGGGTCTCATTCTCCTAAAGAGCCGTGAATATAATCTCAGGGCTAGGATGAAAGAGACGTTACTGGGGCCTGCTCGAGGCAATCGACGATTAACAGGATGATGAAATGATGAAAATGAGGGGGTATTATGTGCTGGCATGATTTACTCAGGAACTTAAATGATTTCCTCATCATTAACCCTCACATCGATCTTTAAGAGATTGTATGTCATTATTTATATTTTGCAAACACGGAAACTGAGTCTTATGGAAATTATGAAGAGAAAAGCAGATAAAAATGTCAAGGTCCAGAGTGATCTCTGATAAAACAGGCAAGATAATTAAGGATTCTGTACTTGGGTTCCAAAAATCACAGAAAAATTACTGTTTCCTCTGAATAGACTTCTTAGGAACATAAAGATGGGAGGAAACTGTTCATTCACCTGGGCACTGAGGCCTCTTAACACATCCTCACTACATCTCATGCCAAAGTAGGATGGAATTTGATTTTCTCTTGTATGTATGGTTCACCTCACACAACCTCAGCTGAAGATTGCTAATTGCTTTAAAAATAAACAATAGAACTGGGATTGTGGGGCTATATTTAATATATATCGGTCTTATGTTGGAGAAGAAAATAATGATCAGGTTATGCATGGGTGTTCACAGAAGGACGTTTAGGCACAGCCAATTTCACCAAACACCCACCACGGCACCAACCTCCTGGTCCACATTCCATAGGGATGTCTCCAGCCAGTCCGTGGCTGCGTCTCTCTGCTCACTGGCCCAAGACAAGCATTCGGGCATGTTGCAGAGACAAGTGTCTCTGCTTGCTTAAGTAGAGAAATGGATGATTCTTAAGCCCACATGATACCCCCACGATGACAAATACACCACTTCCCCAAAGCCAGCCACTCCTCTCCCAGGTGGACTCCCTCCTTGGTTTTGGTTCCATGCCCCAATCCCTTCATCACTAGCAACAATCTTCCTTCTGGACATCATGGAGTTGTGCCAGACCATCTGTCCTATTCTTTTTCTAGGAGAATTTCCTGTAGCAAATCGGAATAGATTAGCACTAAATACTGACTCTAAACCAAAGTCGAAATTAGCTTATACAACTATTGTACCTTAGTTGTTCCATTTTTAACCTTCCACCCTTTTAGGAATATAAGCTCTCTGAGGTCAGGAGCTGAGTCTAACTTATCCGTATCTCCAGTACTAGTACAAGCTTGCACACGAAATGACAGTCAGTGCTAGCTCAGTTAGCACTGTAGCTGTCAGCGACCTAGAATTTGTATTGTGTGTGCAGCTGTGGCTGAAGGTCTCATTCACATGAACAAAATACGAGACAACATGGATTTTTACCTAAATCAAGTGTCCTAGACATAAAATCCACCAATTCTTTCTTCCTATCTTAAAAGCTACCATACTTAAAATATTTCACCAAGAAATCTGTTGATAACTTTGCAGTACTTTTTTTTTGTAGTGTGGTTTTTCAAAATATAGGATATAGCTAAAAACAGAGAATGACTTTATATTGCAGAGCTGTATTTTCACTCACTAAACTGACTGTCCAATCATGCTTACAGGAAAACCTAGTTGCTTTTTTTCATGTGGAACCTAAGTAGACAGAAGCATCACTGGTTTAAGAGTGATCAGCCCAGGTTACAAAACAGCTCACCAGTCAGTCTACAAATGCCAATGAGGATTCCTGAGAGTGATGGATAACGTTTCTAGACTAAAGCAGTTGCTGTTTTGCTATGATGGTTTTTCAGTGCTAGAACACTAACTTCATCCTTAAAGAATTTGATTTTCCCAAGAGCATCGCATAACAGTACCAAGCTACGCGGAAAACACAAGAAGTCAGTGTAAGTATAATTTATGTCCTCTAAATGAACACATTTTGGAAATAAATTTTAACCTAGGCCACCGATGAAACATAATGATGCAGAAGGGAGACCCACAGGACAGACTCCACATTTCCTTAAGACAGAGACATCTTTGGGACCAGAGTGACAGTACAGCAGGTAGGGTGCTGGCCTTGTATGCAGCCAACCTGTGGTTAAATCCCTGCCATCCCAATCCCCATGCACTGCCAGGTGTAATTTCTGAATGTAGTGCCAGGAGTGTCCCCTGAGTACTGTCATCTATGACCCAAAACAGAAAAACAACAACAAAAAATGAAATAGTCATGTCTTTATATTGTCTATGAATTTTTTCTTTTTAAAGATTACTCCAAATCTCCCTAAGCATAAACACTTGACAGTAAATTTTGTTTTTGTTTTCCAGACCATGCTCTTAGTGCACAGGGACCAGTCCTGGAGGCCTTGGGGAACCATATGTGGTGCTGGGGATCAAGCCCCAGCCGGCTGGGTACAAGGCAGGAACCTCAGCCACTGTACATAGCTTCCATCCCTACAGTAAACCTTTTAAAGAAAATTACTTCAAACATTTTTTACAGTCTTCAAGAGATACAGAATGATTGTCTGCCTTGTAATGCTATGACTGGTCTCCTTTACTAAGTTCTCAGTCTGGTCAATTCAAAAGCTGTATTGTACCTTTCCTCTCCAGATCTTCACTCATCCATTTCATGACTAAAAACTAAAAACATGTCATAAATTGGCTTTTTAGATAAGCCTGTTGTTGTATGCTACTTTGAACTGTAGTTTTCAGCTTCTTAAAAAAAAACTGCACATTTTTAATTGTCTTGACTTCCCCAGAAAACTATATCCAGGGCAAAAAGTCACCTGTTTTGTCATTGAACACTAAACATTCCAGTGGGAAAAGAAAAGTTACAAGTGAATATGTTTCTGGAAATGTTTTAATCCTCGTAAACATGTGCTACATTATAAATAAACCCCCTGAGTCACATGTCTGGCAATCAACGAGTGACTTCTTGTGCAAAAATATGTGCATCAAGGCAGATTGGCATTGTGACCTCCATGGAACTTTTAATCAAATCTTGCCCAGATTCAGAGCTCTAGAGATTGTTTTGTTTCTTCTCAAAGAAGAGAGGTGGCTCTATTTCAATTAGCACCTCAACCCTAGAAAACGCTGACAGAAACCCACAAACTCGAAAAAGAATTGGTAAGGCCCTTGCCAATTAAAAAAAATAGAGGCAGGTAATTAAAGATTAAAAACACCCTGCAACCTTCATGTGACAGTACAAACATGTCTCAGGATACCATGGTAACATTCCCTCTATTCCCTCTTTCTAAAAGGAAATTGATTTCTTAGCCTCTGAGCTTACCAAATGCCAGCACCTAAGAATGGCAAATACCCCTCTGCACAACTCATGCCCATCGTCCCCACTTTCTTTCAGAGCTTGTCAGTTGGAAACAGTAGAGGTTCATCTTTAAAAGTGACTTCTGCTGGAACTCTGCTTTAAGTGCATGAGGAACGTGGAGGCCTAGAGAGCAGCAGTCCAAAAGAGCTCTGAAGACACAGAGATGAGAGAGTGGTAGATACATGAAGCTCAAACAGAACAGTCCCACTCGACTGAGGCCCAGTGGAGAGAATGGGAGAAAGCATCATGTATGCTCTGCAACCCAAACCAGCTAGAAACATATTTATCTGTGTTTGTGTGCATGATATAGCTATGAAGCAAAGAGATCATTTTCATAATTCAGACATGGAAAAATTCATGTTTTAGTCCAATCTCATTTATATGTAAATCTAAATGCAAATGTATTCACTAGCATATTTTTACCTACACTATAAATCTCAAGGCCATGCTGGGACCACTTTCCACACACTTGGATGAGCCTCACGCATAAAAGAACTGGCAGAGGAACCCCTGTGTCTGGGACCCGGGGCTGAGATCTCCAAGCCAGCATGGTTTGGGACTGGACCTGCCAGTAACTAGACAGTTACACCCACCAACTGCCGTGTAACTCCAACAACGGCCAGGATCCAGAGAGTATCACACTCAGCTCCCGGGAGAGAACAAGGCAGAGTTTCCTACCCTGTGCCTGACTGTCTCCACCAGGGCCCAACAGCTGAAGACCTCCAGGACCCAGCCAAGGCCATGCTGGGACCACTCTCCACACACTTGGATGAGTCTCACGCATAAAAGAACTGGCAGAGGAACCCAGGTGTGTGGGACCCGGGGCTGAGATCTCCAAGCCTGCATGGTTTGGGACTGGACCTGCCAGTAACTAGACAGTTACACCCACCAACTGCCGTGTAACTCCAACAATGGCCAGGATCCAGAGATTATCACACTCAGCTCCCGGAAGTGCATGGCCGCATTTGTGGCCGCGCGGCATCTTATCATCTCATTCCTACTTTGGACAAACTGGCAGGCTACCAAATGTAACCTGCCCACACGGCAGAGTCTTGCAAACTCCCCGTGGTATACCCAATATGCCAAATACCAGTAACAATGATGGGTCTCATTCTCCTAACCCTGAAAAAGCCTTGAATATGGCACTTTAAAAAAAAAAATCTCAGGGCTAGGACGAGGAAGACGTTACTGGCACCTGCTCGAGGCAATCGACGAACAACAGGGTGGTCGTGATCGTGATCGTGATAAATCTCCAGGAGTTACTAGACAGAGGGTCAAAATAAAATGCTAGACTTTGCTGTTCCTTTACCATAAGGAAAGTCATGTTATGTTTTTATTTTTTTTATTTTTTGAAAAATAAGCAAAAAACTATTTACAGCAAAACCAGGCATGGTTGGAGTAACTATAACCAGATTGATGGCTGCCACTCATTATAATATTACTATTCCACATATTATTTTATTTTTTATAATCAAATTTTAAATTTATTTTTATAAAGTTGTTCATGATGATTACATTCAATATTCCAATATTAATCCCACCACCAGTACACCTTACCAACACACTTATTTCCAATTTTCCCAGCCACACCCAAGCTTGCCCCAATAGCAGGACCTAAATAATTTATTTTGTATTGCTTTTTATGAATAATTCACTAAAAATAACCAAAAAGATTTCCTTAGAAAAAAGTCTGTGAAGGTTGTTGTATCTCACCCTGGAGCCATTACGCCCTTGTATAAGAGATGACTAACATGTTGTTACAGGTTGAGACTTGTGTGCTAATATTTTCTTAATTGAGATTGGTTGCCTTCTTTACATTCCATCCAATGTGGTGTGCTTACTCATGGTATATCAATGATGTAGAGTATGAGAGGTCATATGCAGCTGTGTGCTTCAGGAATTCAAAAATTTTGAATGGAGAGATACATCTGGGTTAAATTTTTAACTGGAAACTCAATTTTGGGGGTCCAGAAACATCTCTGCAGCTTGTTGATCTCTTTCAAGATTCTTTATGAGTCTCTGGATCATGGCAGGTTAATGATCTTATATGGTGCCAGAGGCAGTTCATAGGCATGGCTGCCAAACTCCTAGGGCAATTAGGGGATGTCACCCATCCCAGACTCCGTGAGAGTCTGGAGATTTCAGTCACAAAACCTGAATACCTGAGTTTTTCAACAGATTCATTCCTGGGTGAGACTCAGCCTGGTGCAGGCATCTTTTATTATTTATATATATATATATATATATATATAGAGAGAGAGAGAGAGAGAGAGAGAGAGAGAGAGACTTAGAATGGTATTTCCTTAGATCAGCATTGCCCAACCTCTGCTATCCTTTTGGTGCTGACAACGCTTAGTTGTCCAAAGCATTCTATGATTGAAGGGCAAGTAGCAGCATTCTGCAGGCCTCTACCCAGTTGCAACTACCAAAACTAAATCTAAAAATTCCAAGTGGGGTGGTAGTAAGGTGAAGGATTTTCTCAACTGACATCAAAATAACTAGCAGTTTAGAAAAGAAAATCTAGCAGAGCCCTACCTCTTGAGGAAATCAACAGAAAAACACCCAAGAACAAACAGAGGCTATTTATTCAGTCTCATAGCTAGCCCATCAGTTGGTGTTAATTAAGCCTGACAGTCAAAGGCAAAAAGGAGAATGGAGAGACTTTCTGGGGAGAAGGTTTCAGGTGTGTTCTGGTTGTAGGCATGAGGAAGCTGGAGGCAGAACATTTGCTATTATTGTTTTGAAGCCTATTTGGCTTTCTCTGTTGGAATTGAAGGGACAAACAAAGAGTCTGGTGGGCATTAACCAAGCTCTATTTTCAGCATTGTCACTACCCAGCACAGTACATTGAGACCTTTATATTAGTTTTCTTTCACTGCCATAGCAAATTAGCTCAAAGTTAGTTACTTTCGAACAGTCCAACTGTATTATCTAACTCTTCTAAACATTGGAAATCCTGACTTGTGCTGTAGTGAACTGCATCAAAATGTAAGTCTCTTTCCTGGAGACTCTAGGGACAGATCCATTTTCTTACCTTTTTCAGCTTAGGGATTGTTCACATTCTCCTTAGCTCTAAGACCCGCTTCTTCCAACTTCCAAGTCAGCAATATTGCACCTTGCTGCACATTCCTCAGTAGCTACCGGTTCCCCTTGCTTTGCCCTTGTATGTTTTCAGAGACTTTTCTGATTACATTAGGCCCACTGAGACAATCCCCAAAACCCTATGTATTTTTATAATTTTTTTATTAGTTAAACACCATGAGGTACAGTTATAGACATACAAATTTTTGTGCTTGGGTTTCAGTTATACAATTATCAAGCACCCATCCCTCCACCAGTGCCCATCCTCCACCACCACAGGTTCCAGCGTCCCTCCCACCCCCCCTACCCCCATCCCACCCTGCCTCTGTGACAGGGCATTCCGTTTTGCTCTCTCTCTCTCTCTCTCTCTCTCCTTTTGTGTCCTGTGGCTTGCGAGAGAGGCATTGAGTGGCAATCATGTTTGGTCTATAGTCTACTTTCAGCATGCTTCTCTCATCCTGGGAGGATCCTCCCAACACCCCCAACACCCTATTTTAAAGGGATCCATTAACTATTTTAACCTATTGGTTAAAAATAAGTGCCATCGTTCCAGATAAAAAAGGAAAAAATCAAGGTCTCACTAGTTACCGGTGACATGTTACTAAGAGAACCCTAAAGCCTCTACCAAGAAGGTCCTAGAAACAATAGACTTGTATAGTAAGTCGCAGACTTGTCTACCCAAAAGTCCATGGCTTTCCTACACACATAAAATGAGAGAGAAGAAAGTGACATGACAAAAACAATTTCATTAACAATCGTGCCTCAGAAAATCAAGTACCTCGGAATCAGCTTAACTATGGAGGTAAAGGACCTATACAAAGAAAACTACAAAACGCTACTTCAAGAAATAAGAGGACAAAAACAAATGGTAACATATCCCCTGTTTATGGATTGGGAGAATTAGCATTGTCAAAATGGCAATACTCCCCAAAGCATTATACAGATTCGATGTGGTCCCTACAAGGATACCCATGACATTTTTCAAATAAATTGATAACACACTCCTGAAATTCATATGAACAATAAGCCCCCACAAATAGCTAAAGCAATTCTTGGGGAAAACAAAGATGGGAGGCATCACCTTCCCCAACTTCAAACTATACTCAAAGCAGTAATAATTAAAATAGCTTGGCATTGGAATAAAGACAGACCCTTGATCAATGGAATAGGGTTGGATATCCTTATACACACCCTCAAATATATGATAATTTAATATTTGATAAGGGAGCAGGAAATATAAAGTGGAGTAAGGAGAGTCTTTAATAAGCGGTGTTGGCAAAACTGGTGCCATGTGCCAAAAAAATAAATAAATAAAAAGGCTCAGACCTCTACCTAACACCATGCACAAAACTCAAATATAAATGGATTAAAGACCTCAACATCAGACCAGAATCTATAAGGTACATTAAAGGAAAGGTCAACAAAACCCTTCACAATATTGAAGCTAAAGATGTCTTCAAAGATGAAACACCACTGAACAAGCAAGTGAAAACAAAGATAAACAAATGGGACTGTCTTAAACTAAGAAGCTTCTTCACCTCAAAAGAAACAGCAAATAGGATACAAATACAGCCTACAGAAGTGAAAAGGATATTCACCCAATACCCTTCTGATAGGGGTTATACAAGGATATACAAGACACTGATTGAACTCCATAAGAAAAAACATCCAATCCCATGAGAAAATGGGGTGATAAAACGAACAGAAACTTTCTCAAAGAAGAAATTCAAATAACAAAAAGACACACGAAAAGATGCTCTTCATCACTAATCATCAGGGAGATGCAGATCAAAACAACTATTAGATATCATCTCACACCACAGAGACTGACAGACATCTAAAAGAATAAAAGCAACCAGTATTGTCATGGATGTGGGGAGAAAGGGACTCTCCTTCATTGTTGGTGGGAATGCCAACTGGTCCAGTCTTTTTGAAAAACAATATGGACATTTTTCAAGAAAATTAGAAACTGAGCTCCCATTTGAACCAGCAATACCATTCCTGGGAATATACCCTGGGACCCCAAAAACACACAGCAGAAACACCATCTGCACTTCTACATTCATTGAAGCACTATTCACCATAGCTAGAATCTGGAAACAACCTGAGTGCCCAAGAACAGACAAATGATAAAGAAACATGGCACATATACACAATGGAATACTATGCAGCTGTTAGGAAAATTGAAATCAGGAAATTTGTCTATAAATGGATGGACATGGAGAGTATTATGCTGAGTGAAATGAATCATAAGGAGAGGGGCAGATATAGAATGACTGCATTTATTTGTGGCATATAAAAATATATACAGTAAGAAACTATTATCCATGACCAGGAAAGACAGGGGTTAGGAAGAGTGGTCAATGGTTGGATCTAACTACAAGTGTGTGAGGAACAAGGATAGGTAAGATAGAGAAGTCACCAGTATGACAATAATAGCTGGGAATGATCATGCTGGACAAGAATAAAATGCTAAAAGTAGGTAAAGGGATAGATATTCTTGATAACCTTTCAGTATCAATATGCAAACCACAATGCCCAAAAGGAGAGAGAGGTGGGAGGAGAAAGAGAAGGGAGAGAGAGAGAGAGAGAGAGAGAGAGAGAGAGGAAAAGTACCTGCCATAGAGGCAGGCAGGGGGTAGGGGTGGGGTGATGAGAGGTAATCTGGGGACACCGGTGCTGGGAAATGTACACTGGTGGATGAATGGGTGTCAGGACACTGTATGACCGAAACCCAATCATGAGAACTTTGTAAGGGTCTATCTCACAGTGATTCAATTAAAAAATCTTAATAAATAAATTTAAATGCCATCTAAAACTTGCATTTCTCTTTGCCATCTAGCACTCTGTATTTATATTTCGGGGGAATTTAAGCATGCCATTATTCTTATTGCAGAGTTTAGTAAGTAAAGTGTGGTTCCTGGATCAGTAGCATCAACAGTACCCAGGGGGCTTGTTAGAAATGCAAATCCTAAGCACCTGCCCCAGATCTCCTTACCCAGATGCTCTGTGGGTGGGTTCCAGTAGTGGTTGTTTTTTTATTTTTTATTTTGACAGGCCAGCCTGGTGATTACCCTGCTCACTAATAGAGAAATCTGCCCCACATCTTCCCTCTCTAAAAGGTTTGTGTGTGTGTATGTGTGATTTGTATATGAAGAGGGAGTGTATGAGGAATATTGGGAGTATGAGGATGATCTGTACATGAGGAAGGGTACCATAGTATTGTAGCACTGTCCTCCCATTGTTCATCGATTTGCTCAAGCGGGCACCAGTAACGTCTCCATTGTGACTTGTTACTGTTTTTGGCATATCAAATACACCATGGGTAGCTTGCCAGGCTCTTAGTATCTTTCTGGGCTCACTGAGAGGGACAGAGGAATCAAACCCGGATCAGCTGCATACAAGGAAAACACCCTACCCGCTGTGCTATCATTCCAGTCATAACAATTAAATTCTTCATACACTGTGTGCCAGTCTTTCCAAATGGGATTCCATTTCCTCCTTATAATCCAATGCTTTCCTAGTTCTTTGGAGACAGAAATCCAAATTACTTAACCTGGCATGAGATCTCCTTCCCCGGCTCACCTCGCCTTGTCTCTTGCCCTTTCATCTCTTCCCCCACAACCCACGCCCACCTTCACCTCACTAAACCTCTAGCATGTCTGGGATATTTTATATCTGATACTTCACAGTTCCCTCTCTCTATAAATATCTATTTCTTATCTGGCACATTCCACCTCCTCCTTCAGAGTATTACCTCCTCCAAAAACTTTGACTTTCACAGGAAGCTGTGGCTTGTGGTCCACTTACCATTATAAACCTCTACATAGCACTTTCATGGGACAAATTTTACATGTCTGTCTCTCTCCCGAGACTCTGGGGCTTTCATCTATTAGGGCATAATATTCCAGAACAAAGGAAAGAGTTGAGAATATAAATAACTATTTAAGTGAAAAACTGATAACATTTAATCATTTACTATTTTATTTAGTGAAACATTAGTCCAGTTAACTACCAGTAGTATCCTAAGAATGATCACGATCACGATCAACCTGTTGTTCGTCGATTGCCTCGAGCAGACCCCAGTAACGTCTCCTTCATCCTAGCCCTGAGATTATAAAAAGTGCAATATTCAAGGCTCTTTCAGGGTTAGGAGAATGAGACCCATCATTGTTACTGGTATTTGGCAAATGGGGTATGCCACGGGGAGTTTGTCAGACTCTGCTGTGTGGGCAGATAACATTCGGTAGCCTGCAAGATTGTCCAAAGTAAGAATGAGATAATAAGATGTCCACTTTCGGGAGCTGGGTTTTATAGTCTCTGGGTCTTGGCCGTTGATGGGATTACACGGCGCCAGGGGGCCAGTTGGTGGGTGTGACCCCTGCCTACTGGAAGATGAAGGATCTGGATGGATGATGCTCAGCCCTGATTCAAGCAGGCTTGGAGATCTCAGCCCTGGGACCCGCATGCCTTTGTTCCTCTGCGGGTACCTTCATGTGTGTGGAGAGTGGTCTCAGCATGGTGGTGGCTGGTTCTGGAGGTCTTCGGCTGCCAGAGCTCTACTCGGGGTGGGGAGGGAAACTCAACCCGCCCCCCTCCAAGGGGCCGCATGAGGACAGCCAGGCGCTGGGGCAGGAGACTCTGGCATGCGGGTCCGGGGCTGAGATCTCCAAGCCTGCTTGGATCGGGGCTGAGCATCCTAAGGGACCCATAGAGGGGGGCCGGTTGAGCTTCCCTTCCCACCCTGAGCAGACCTCTGGCAGTGGAATACCTCCAGAACCAGCCACCACCATGCTGAGACCACTCTCCACGTGCATGAAGGTACCGGCAGAGGAACAAATGCGTGAGGGTCTCGGGGCTGAGATCTCCAAACCCGCTCAGATCGAGGCTGAGCATCCTAAGAACAAGAACTAAAATATAAATTTTCCCCTTAAAAGAAGGTTTTATATATTTATTAATATTAAAGTGACTCTAACTACCTTTAATCTTCAACAAAAATAAATCCTTCAAGGGCATGAAAATAATATCACAAACCTCCTCCTACACCCAAAATCTCTCTCCACACACCCTATTTCCTTCTGAACAACCACCTGGAATCCCATTAAAAGTTATGAGACAACTATCTGGATATGGATCAGCTAGTACATATGGCTTTTTCAACTCAATCTGTCATAGTAGGGGGAGGACAGGGTGAGTAGTTAAGGTCTCAAAGTGAAACACGAGAAATATCTATTTATGCACAGCCAAGAACTCCCAAGTGGTCCATTTCAGACACTGAAAATGCTTAAGTGTTCTACTATATGAGTGCATAGAGATAACGGAGCAGGAAACCAGCACAATGGGACTGGCTGTAGAATTGGAAACAGATGACAAAGGCAAGGTTTTCAGATGTGGATGGTAAGTAACTTGTAGGGCATTTTACAACTTATTCATATTGGAGTATGTTTTTTGTAGAATACAAGTCAAACTACACAGCAACATGGGAAAGATTCAGTATTTAAGCAGTGATTCATACTTACACGTGTGCATGGTTGTGATATAATCTTTTTCTTACTGTAACTCAACACCAGTAGAGTTTGAAAACCACTGCTTAAAAAGTTATTAAGCTCCAATTCCAAACAGGTACAGCCTGCCCCCAAGGGCCTGGGACCCTCTCTGGGCATGCGCAGCTAGATCCAGCCCCTAGAAAGCCGGTATTCAACACCTGAGGTGCGCGGGACAGGCACGGAGGCCCAGCTCTGGGCAACAAAGCTGAACGACTCCAATTCCAAACAGGTACAGCCCGCCCCCAAGGGCCTGGGACCCTCTCTGGGCATGCGCAGCTAGATCCAGCCCCTAGAAAGCCGGTTTTCAACCCCTGAGCTGCGTGGGACGGGCACAGAGGCCCAGCTCTGGGCAACAAAGCTGAACGGCTCCAATTCCAAACAGGTACAGCCCTCCCCCAAGGGCCTGGGACCCTCTCTGGGCATGCGCAGCTAGATCCAGCCCCTAGAAAGCCGGTTTTCAACACCTGAGCTGTGCGGGACGGGCACGGAGGCCCAGATCTGGGCAACAAAGCTAAATGGCTCCAATTCCAAACAGGTACAGCCCGCCCCCAAGGGCCTGGGACCCTCTCTGGGCATGCGCAGCTAGATCCAGCCCCTAGAAAGCCAGTTTTCAACACCTGAGCTGCGCGGGACGGGCACGGAGGCCCAGATCTCGGCAACAAAGCTGAATGGCTCCAATTCCAACAGGTACAGCCTGCCCGCAAGGGCCTGGGTCCCTCTCTGGGCATGCGCAGCTAGAACCAGCCCCTAGAAAGCCGGTTATCAACCCCTGATCTGCGTGGGACGGGCACAGAGGCCCAGCTCTGGGCAACAAAGCTGAACGGCTCCAATTCCAACAGGTACAGCCTGCCCCCAAGGGCCTGGGACCCTCTCTGGCCATGCGCAGCTAGATCCAGCCCCTAGAAAGCCGGTTTCCAACAGCTGAGCTGCGCGGGACGGGCACGGAGGCCCAGCTCTGGGCAACAAAGCTGAACGGCTCCAAGTCCAAACAGGTACAGCCCGCCCCCAAGGACCTGGGACCCTCTCTGGGCATGCGCAGCTAGATCCAGCCCCGAAAAAGCCGGTTTTCAACACCTGAGCTGCGCGGGACGGGCACGGAGGCCCAGATATGGGCAACAAAGTTTAACGGCTCCAATTCCAAACTGGAGACATTCCCAACGCCTCGCCGAGTGCCAGGGACTCTCTCCGGAGCCGCGGCCGCTAACGCGGCCACAAAATATTTTCCCACTACGTATGCCATAGGAACCTTAAGCTACCTTCTTAGATGGAAACTTCTCTAGTTTAGCTCAGCCACTAGAAACACAGTAGCCAATAACTCATAAGCCTATCTTAACTCACACTGCATATCAAGCAGAATAGTAACAGTGAACGTGAAGGACTAAACCACACCTCTCACAATGGTAAAGCAAGGCAAAAGCCCACCAAACTTTCTTATTGAAGAGTCTAGCCCAGATGACACCAACAGTACTGTAGTGTTAGACAACCTCTCTGACAAGGAATTCAGGAGGGAGCTACTTAGGATGCTTAGGAAATTGAAAGAAACAATGGAAAGCAATGCCAATAGAAGACAAGAGGATCTGAAGGCAGAAATGAGGAAAATGCAATCAGAAATGTCAGACCTGAAAAATCTCGTAGGCGAATTGAAAAGCTCAGTGGAAGGCCTCAGCAGCAGAGTAAGAGCGGCTGAGAACAGAATCAGTGAACTCGAAGATGAAGTTCAGAGACTCTCCAGAAAAGAGCAGAAAATGGAAAAGAGACTCACAATTCGGGAACAGATGGCAAGAGAAGATCGTGATGAAGCCAAGAGCAGTAACATAAGAATTATTGGAGTCCCAGAGGGACAGGAAGAAAACCTTGCTGAAGAAGAAACTGTCAAAGACAATATTGCTACAACGTTTCCAGAGCTGAAGAAAACTTGTGACCACATTCAGGAGGCCCGAAGGGTACCAGCTAGAAGAAATCCGAATAAAAATACCCCAAGACACATTCTGATCAAAATGACCAAAACCTTAGACAGAGACAAAATTCTGAAACCAGCTAGATAGAAGAAAGAAATCTCTTACAAAGGAGCATCATTAAAATTCACAGCTGATTTTTCTGATGAAACCCTCATGGCCCGAAAACAGTGGTGGGACATAGTGAAAAAACTCAATGAAATAAATGCCTCCCCAAAAATACTTTTCCCAGCAAGACTCTCATTCATAATAGAAGGAACAACACACAGTTTCACAGACAAACAACAGCTCAGGAACTTCATAGACTCAAAACCATGGTTACAAGAACAACTAAATGGGCTACATTAAGACAAGAAAGGCCCCTCAAATACACCATATTTTAACAGAAAAATGGGACAAAATCCCATAACAATAATCTCTCTCAATGTCAATGGGCTAAACGTACCAATTAAAAGACATAGAGTGGCAGGATGGATTAGAAAATTGAACCCAACATTCTGCTGCCTGCACGAAACGCATCTCAATAGTCAAAGCAAACACAGACTCAGAGTCAAAGGCTGGAAAACAATCCTACAGGCAAACAGCTCCCATAAAAATGCTGGGGTAGCCATCCTTATATCAGACCACATCGATTTCAGAGTGAGGAAGGTCATAAGAGACAGTGAAGGCCATTTCCTATTAATCAAAGGATCTGTACAACAGGAAGAACTTACAATAATAAATGTATATGCACCTAATGAGAGACCAGCAAAGTACATAAAACAACTACTCATAGATTTGGAAAAAGACATCAATAGCAACACAATACTAGTGGGAGACTTCAACACTGCTTTGTCACCTCTTGATAGATCAACCAGACTCAAGCTTAGCAAGGACATACTTCATTTGAGGGAAACAATGGAAGAAAGGGACTTAGTAGATATATACAGGACACTTCATCTACAAAAAGCTGAATACACATTCTTCTCAAGCGTACATGGAACATTCTCCAAGATAGACCACATGCTGAGCCACAAAATATGCCTCCATAAAATTAAGAAGATAGAGATTGTATCAACAATGTTCTCAGACCATAATGCGCTGAAATTAGAAGTAAATCACACACAAAAACAGAAAACTAAATCAAACACCTGGAAATTAAACAGTGCACTATTGAACAACGAGTGGATTAGACAGGAAATCAAAGAGGAAATCAAAAGATTCCTAGAAACGAATGAAAATGAGAACATGAGTTACCAAAACTTATGGGACACAGCAAAGGCTGTGTTAAGAGGAAAGTTTATAGCTCTACAAGCATTCCTCAGGAAGGAGGAGCGAGCACACATAAGTAACCTAACGTCACAGCTTAAGAGCTTGGGGATGGACCAAAAAAAGGAGCACATCCCGAACAGGAGAAAGGAAATTATAAAACTCAGAGCAGAGATTAACGAGATGGAAACCCAAAAAACAATCCGAAAGATCAATGGAACCAAAAGCTGGTTCTTTGAGAAAATTAACAAGATCGATAAGCCTCTAGCAAAAACTCACAAATAAAGGGAGAGAGAAAACCCTAATAAACCGAATCAGAAATGAAAAGGAGGTCATTGCAACAGAAACCACAGAAACTCAGAGGATCCTCAGGGAGTACTTTGAGAAGCTTTATGCCATGGAACATCAAAACCTCGAGGAAATGGATAAATTCCTAGACTCCTACAGACTCCCAAGGCTGAACCAAGAAGACCTGGAATAGCTGAACAGACCTATCACAATCAAGGAAATTGAAATGGTAATAAAAAGTCTCCCCAAGCACAAAAGTCCTGGCCCGGATGGATTCACTAGTGAATTCTTCCAAATCTTTAAAGAGGACTTACTCCCAATGCTCTTTAAGCTTTTCCACGAAATTGAAATATCAAAAACACTTCCGAACAGTTTCTACGAAGCAAATATCACACTGATACCAAAAGCAGACAGAAATACCACAAAGAAAGAGAATTACAGGCCGATATCCCTGATGAACACAGATGCAAAGATCCTCAACAAACAACTAGCAAATAGAATCAAACTATTCATCAAAAAGATCATACACCATGACCAAGTAGGATTCATCCCAGGGATGCAAGGATGGTTCAACATTCGAAAATCAATCAACATAATCCATCATATCAACAAAAGAAAAGATAAAAAGCATATGATCATATCAATAGATGCAGAGAAAGCATTTGATAAGATCCAGCACCCCTTTATGATGAAAACCCTAGCCAAAATGGGTATAGAGGGGACCTTTCTCAACATAATTAAAGCCATATAACACAAGCCTACAGCAAGCATCATCCTCAATGGGGAAAAACTGAGAGCCTCCGCTCTAAGATCAGGGACGAGACAGGGATGCCCACTCTCTCCACTGCTGTTCAATATATTACTGGAAGTACATGCAATAGCGATTAGGCAGGAAAAAGATATTAAGGGCGTTCAGGTAGGAAAGGAAGAAATCAAGCTCTCACTATTCGCAGATGATATGATACTCTACTTAGAGAACCCAATAACCTCCACCAAAAAACTCCTAGAAACAATAGACTCGTATAGTAAAGTTGCAGGTTATAAAATCAATACCCAAAAGTCCATGGCTTTCCTATACGCAAACAGTGAGAGAGAAGAAAGCAACATGAAAAAAACAATCCCGTTCACAATTGTGCCCCAGAAAATCAAGTACCTAGGAATCAGCTTAACTAAGGAGGTAAAGGACCTGTACAAAGAAAACTACAAAACGCTACTTCAGGAAATAAAAGAGGACATGAGGAAATGGAAAGATATCCCCTGCTCATGGGTCGGGAGACTTAACATTGTCAAAATGGCAATACTACCGAAAGCATTGTATAAATTCAATGCAATCCCTATAAGGATACCCATGACATTCTTCAAAGAAATGGAGCAAACACTCCTGAAATTTATATGGAACAATAAGCCCCAACGAATAGCTAAAGCAATTCTTGGGGAAATGAAAATGGGAGGAATCAACCTCCCTAACTTCAAACTGTACTACAAAGCAGTAATAATTAAAACAGCATGGTACTGGAACAAAGGCAGAACTGCAGACCAATGGAACAGGGTTGAATACACTGACATCTCCCCTCAATCATATGATCATCTAATCTTTGATAAAGGTGCAAGTAATGTGAAGTGGAGTAAGGAAAGCCTCTTTAATAAATTGTGTTGGCATCACTGGATGGCTACATGCAAAAAAATAGGCTCAGAACTCTGCCTAACACCATGTACAAAAGTAAGATTAAAATTTATTAAAGACCTCAACATCAGACCAGAATCCATAAGGTACATTGAAGATAAAGTTGGCAAAACCCTCCATGACATTGAAGCTAATGGTATCTTCAAAAATGCCACGCCACTGGCCGAGCAAGTGAAAACAGAGATAGATAAATGGGACTATCTTAAACTAAGAAGCTTCTGCACCGCCAAAGAAACAGTGACCAAAATACAAAGACAGTCTACAGAATGGGAAAGAATACTCGCCGAATACACATCTGACAAGGGGTTGATATCCAGGATATACAAAATACTGGTTAAACTCCACAAGAAGAAAGCATCCAACCCCATCCAAAAATGGGGCAATGAAATGAACAGAAACTTTCTCAAAGAAGAAATCCGAATGGCAAAAAAGCACAGGAGAAAATGCTCTACATCATTAATCATCAGGGAGATGCAGATCAAAACCACAATGAGATACCATCTCACACCTCAGAGACTGGCCCACATTCAAAAGAACAAAAGCAACCGATGCTGGCGTGGATGTGGCGAGAAAGGGACACTCCTTCACTGTTGGTGGGAATGTCCACTGGTTCAGCCCTTCTGGAAAACAGTATGGACGATTCTCAAGAAATTAGTAATTGAGCTCCCATTTGATCCAGCAATACCACTCCTGGGAATATATCCCAGAGAGGCAAAAATGCATAGTCGACGTGACATCTGCACTTGTTTGTTCATTGCAGCACTCTTTACAATAGCCAGAAACTGGAAGAAATCTGAATGCCCAAGAACAGATGACTGGTTAAAGAAACTTTGTTACATCTACACAATGGAGTACTATGTAGCTGTTAGAAAAGATGAAGTCATGAAATTTACATACAAGTGGTACAATATGGAAAGTATCATGCTAAGCGAAATGAGTCAGAAAGAGAGGGATAGACATAGACAGATTGCATTCATCTGGGGGATATAAAGTAACAAAGTATGAGATTAATACCCAAGAATAGCTGAGATCAGCACCAGGAGGATTACTCCATAACTTAGAGGCCAGCCGGGTATCCTAGAGGAATGCGCAGTTCAGATAGAGATGGGAGCACCAAATAAAGGATATTTGGATGATCCTCCCAGGAGGGGAGATGCATGTCGAAAGTAGACTCTGGACTGAACATGTTTGCCACTCAATGCCTCTTTTGCAGACCACAACACCCAAAGGGAGAGAGAGAACACAGGGGAATTCCCTGCCACAGAGACGGGGGGGATGGGGGGATGGGGGTGGGAGGGATATTATCCATGGTGGTGAAAAATGGGCACTGGCGGAGGGATGGGTATCTGATCATTGTATAATTGAAACCCAAGCACAAAAAATTGTAAATCTACAATTTAAAAAAAAATAAAATAAAGGGAAAAAAACAGAAAAAAACCAAAAACAACAACAACAACAAAAAAGTTATTAGGGGTCCTAAGTGATAGAACAGTGCGGAGGGTGTTTGCCTTGCACACAGCTGACTTGGGTTGTATCCTCAGCGTCCCATATGGTCCCTGAGCATCACCAGGAGTAATTCCTGAGTACAGAGCCAGTAGTAACCCCTGAGCATTGCTGGATGTGACCCAAAAAGTAAAAAAAAAATTTAATTAACAGCTATTGGGATGATACCTTATGGACAGCGCCTTATCTCCCCAGCTGGAAGAGATTTGATTCTGAAATGCTTGCCGACTTTGCATACTCTAATTGACATTCCACATACTGCTCATGTGATGAATGTGATTTTGCATCTGTGCCCTAACTTCTCTGCCTGACTCAGTTCTCTGTACAGCAGGACAGGTTTCATTTCACCTGATTTTGTTTCATTTTTGTTCTATTTTGTTATTTTTATTTTATTTTATTTATTTTTTTACAAAATCACTGTGAAATAGACCATCATAAAGCTATTCATGATTAGGTTTCTGTCATGCAATGTTCCAACACCCACCCAGTTTCTCTCCCACCTCTCCACCTCCCCCGCCTCCTTTGTGGCAGGCATCTCTCTCTCTCTCTCTCTCTCTCTCTCTGTCTCTCTCCCTCTCTCCCTCTCCTCCCCCCAACCCCCTGCTTCCTTTTGTGCATTACGGTTTGCAGCTGGGTGGTGGCTTTGGCTTGTGGATGTGACTGCCAGGGCATCCAGAATCGCAGGGAGGTGGGGGAGAGGCAGTGCATCCCGAACCCCAGCAAGCCGGGAGATTTCAGTCACAAAGCCCAGAAACCAAAATTTTCAGCAGATTAATATCTTGGTGAGGTCTGTCTTGAGACAGTGGAGTCTTGATTTTGGATTGTGAGAGTAAGCGGCTGCAGGGGGGGCACCAGGCTGACCCACCCTTCTCTAATGTACCCCATTTGTACAGTCTTGCATGGGCCAGAGAGTAATTGATGCATCTGATACCTTTTGAGATTTATGGTCTCTGAAGCAAGGCTGGTAGAAGAGCTTCCATGGTGGCACTGGAGTTGGTTAGTGACTGAGCTGGTTAATAGAGATAAGGTTGACTGCCAGTGCATTCAAGAGTATAGAGAAATGGGGGGAGGCAGCACATCCTGAATCCAAGAAAGCCTGGGGATTTCAGTCACAAAACCCACATACCTGAATTTTCAGTAAGCTAACATCTCTCACCTCATTTTATCCCTGCCTGGTCCCAAGTTTGGCATACGGGACCAAAATTGGTTCTCAATGAATAGTGGCCAGTTGGTTGAGTCTTTCAAACTATAAACTTTAGAGAAAGAGTCATTTAAGATTTTTAAAAGAAACAAAGAATCAATGAACTCTCACAGTCCAAATGCCATGTTTCACTTTGAAAAAATGACAACTGAAGAACAGTCCAAAGAAGAGCATCATACCACATTAGGGAAATCCTAACCAGGCATTGATGAGCAAAGATCCGTGTTCTCACATGGCTCTGAAATCTGTGCTCCTTCGTCTCCATTAAAATTGAGTGAGAAATTGCAGTGTATATGATCTTTATTTATTATCAATATTTCAAGAATCAAACATTACAGTCCATTCTAGGTTTAGAATGCTTTTGTTTTCCAGCATTCCTTGACATATATTGAGCCATTACAATTTGGGAATATCTATGGGACGACTAAGTAAAAGAATTTCAAAGAGAAAAAAACAAAATAGGAAACTAAATATTCAGCACCCACAAGCAATTCTCTGATTATGCTTCAGTTCTACTCTGTAATCTATTTGTCACAGGCATTCAATGAAACTGGATGGGGAACACAAATAACCAAAAAAAAAAAAAAACCTGCTCAGCCCCGATATGAGCAGATTTGGAGATCTCAGCCCCAGGACCCGCACGCATTTGTTCCTCTGCTGGTACCTTCATGCATGTGGAGAGTGGTCTCCGCACGGTGGTGGCTGGTTCTGGAGGTCTTCCAACTGCCAGAGCTCTGCTCAGGGCGGGGAGGGAAATTCAACCCGCCCCCCTCCAAGGGTTAATAGAGATAGAGAGTCAACCCTATCTCTATTAACCACCATAAAACTGAAGAACCACCAAAATAAGGTATTGGTATGGCCTGAGTTCACTGCCTCTGTGCATAACTTTTACTGCCCGGCTAAGCAACATCTGGGAGCAGATCATTTAATTGGTTTGTATTGAATGCTTAATTGTAGCAAGCCAAGGTTTCAGACTAGTTTGACAGCTGTTTTCATTACTTCTAATTAATCTAGGGTGTTCTGTTCTCTTTCTCATTTTGCTCAGACTCTGCTTTATTTGATCTGAGGAATCAGTTCTATCAGATGACATCATGTTGAAGTCATAGCCCCTATGTGTCCCCTGATTCCAGTAATTTATATGATGACAGGCACCCATGGCCTGCTTAGGAACATCCAATCTGTCTGCAGTGTCCTTGCTGAGCTGCCCCATCAACTAGCACTAAATTCAGGCAAACCTTCATGCCATGTATGTATAAATGGTATATAGAAAACAAGCAAACAACTAAATAAAATATATATTTAACATTCCTTTCGTGAATGCAACTTCTAAGTGGTCTAGAAAGCAAATCTAGGTCCTTGACGCCCAACCAAGGCCATGAGTTGCCCCCCTGCTCCATAAGTGGCTCTCCAGCACGACCATGGCATCAGAGGCATACGGACTTAATCCAGAGCCCAGGAGCTTGTGACAGAAATGTGAATGGACTATGCCTTAAAATACAGTGTCATACCCTCCCGGGAGGGAAAGAGTATCTGTCTCTTCCACCCCTCTCACCCCCCCGCCAAAGCACAGCGGCCGCCTCAGAGCTTATTGGAAACCCAGTATTAGCCAGCAGTGATGGGGCAACTGCAGCCTCATGGAAAGGGGGGAGGAACAAGCTTATCCTTCATGTCCAACCCAGGCCATGAGTTCCGCCCAAGAGCAACTCTCCGGCACAGCCATGCCACCAGGCACACAGAAACCAATCTCGTAATTATCCAGTTCTTGGCAGAAATACCTCCAGACTTAATTAGTAAAATATCAGAAATCCAAAATTGCGCGGCCGCTATCACGGCCACTCAACATCATATGATGTTCATAACCACTAATAGAAAACAAATTATTTCACAATGCCTTTTCAGTAGTTCTGATTGTTGGGGGGAAATTCCAAACAATAATGGTGCGTCTTTTGTCAAAATAATGAATGTAATCAAAGTAGAGAGAAAGTTAAGTAAAAATCATCTGCCTCACAGGCATCGGGAGAGGTGGGGGAGTTATATTGGGGTTCTTGGTGATGAAAAATAATTACTGGTGAGGGGAGTGGTGTTTGACCATTGTATGACCGAGACTTAAACCTGAAAGCTTTGTACCTTTTCTCACGGTGATTCAATAAATAAATTTTTAAAAAAAGCAAATCTAAATTTAGAGCTAGTCAAAAAGGAAAAAATAGCCCCATGATTCACTTCCCTTTTCCTCCACATCGCCCTCTACACACAAATACACTCCTGTTCACACCCCCAGCACAGAGTCTGTCATGTACGTAGATACCTTTATGTGTCCAAGTTCCATCTATAGCTCTCACAAACAGCTAAGTCCTAAAGGTCCTAAGGTAGAAAGCCACACAGGTTCAAATATGGCTTCGGGGCAGAGTTTTAGGAGACAGTGACAAGCATGTTCAACAAAGGAAAACCCCCAATAGGAGGAGCACTGAAGAAAGTGGACAGAGCACCTTCCTCTGACCTCAGCAGCACCTCTCAAAGACTGCTGTATTGGGTCCACCTGGACCACCTGTACACACATCAGGACCCCCACCCACCCTAAGATGAGATTCCCATAAGTCTGGGATGGGAACCATGAATTTTTATTTATTTTTTTGTTTTTGCGAGGGTGGGGGTACCACACCCAGTGGTTCTCGGGCTTACTCCTGGCTTTGCACTCAGGAAACACTTCTGGCTGTGCTCAGGGGATGCCCGAGATTCAACACGGATTCAACCCAGAAGCCAGGTTGACTGCATGCAAGCAAATGCCATACCCACTGTACTATCACTCAGCCCTAAAATTTTCTAACAATGTTCCAAAGACCTGATGTTGCCTGTTATGGTAATCTTACCTTAACAAGGCCACAAGATACCCATATATCTAATGAAATAACCTCAGTATGAGTGAATCTAGCTTAGTTCTTTCCATGCTTTAGACAGCATTCACACAGAGAGGTCTAGATCAGATCAGAAGGTAGAGAAAACACCCTAATTGTTTAATTGTTTTAATAGCAAGGTAGAGGCCAAAGGGGACAAAGAGTTGAAACAAAAGTATTCTAGCAACAAGGTAGAGGGGCCAAAGGGGAACAAGAAAACAAGAAATATAAAGACAAGAATGTGAGGTGGGGCTGGAGCAATAGTACAGTGGGTAGGGCATTTGCCTTGCACGCAGCCAATCTGAGTTCCATCCCTGCCATTCCATATGGTCCCCCAAGCACCACCAGAAGTAATTCTTGAGTGTAGAGTCAGGAGTAACCCCTGACAGTTGCTGGTTGTGACACCCCACACCAAAAAAATGAGCGTGATGTGACAGGATGACAGTAAATTTGGAAAATTGAGAATATGTTAGGACTAATAGTACCTAAGGTAAGGCACTTGCCTTGAGTACAATCCAAGTTCAAATTCCCAGTACCTAACATGGTCCCCCCAAACCCCACCAGGAGTAAGCTTGAGCTCCAGAGGGCAATGTCCAAAAAGAAAAAGAAAAAAAGAGAGACTGAGAGAAAGACATCAACCTTAGGGAAAGAATGTGAGAACCATTTTGAACACAGTCTTGCCATCTCTCAACTACAGTAATTAACGTCCATGGAATACATATTGTAATTACTCACATGCCTCAAGATGAAATCTCTAGTGATATTTCTGAACAATTTATTCAAGTAGTCTAATATTATTTCACTCTCCAAGTCTATATCTTGACTTCTAAACTGCCTGAGTCATTCTGGGTTTCACAGAACAAGTACTCATTATTTGTTGATTTTTTTTTCAAAAATGACTGAAGTGTCAATACACTTTGCAGGGGAGTTATTAGCAAAGAAAATGTCAAGTTGCTTCTCACTGGTGGTGAAAAACACAAATAACGCAGTATGTTCCTTACGAAGAAAGTGTTTGGGAAGGATTCATGTTTGTAAAACCTGACTTGATAGGAAAAGAGACACAACAGAATGAGTTCCTAATTAAGAGATTAAGCGAAGGTTTTTGTATTGCAGAATCTTAAAAGAGGTAACAATTTTGGTCATCATTTCTCCTGCAACCCTTCAGTTACATTTAATTTAGAATAGTCTCTAAAAATCTATCAGCCTGATACATGCAAGTAACTCCATTTTATGCACTTTCAATTACTGAATAAGGAAAAATAAAGGCACTATATTATATATTCATTTACAGAAGAAACTGATATCATAGTGACATGTAAGAAAGTACCTTTTTTTTGAGATGCTGGGGTATAGATGTGGAGGGAACATTGGTACTCATTTATGTATAAAATTACAGTAGAAAACTCCAAAGCAGTTACAAAATAAAGAAATATACAGGCCCATTTTTATGTTTGGTATAGGTATCAATTCTTAAACTTCCTGTAAACCCAAAAATGCATAATAAGTATCCATTTCCCCCAAGGAGCATTATACTCAAATTTAAAAGTCCCTATGCCATGGTAAATTGTTGCATGAATATTCTTTCGGTCGGAAGCATGGAGATAGATCACGTGAGAGGAATGTAGAGAGCACTGAGGGCCAAGGTTCATTCTGGCTCGAGGCAAAGAGCAACTGCCAGAGGCCTCCTTTTCTTCTATTTCTTTTTGTCAGTTACATCCTAATGACTTCATCACAGAGAAAGACTCACTAGCGAAGAGTACAGACAGTTATAGGATAAGCATTCATCAAAGGAACATCGGGGTATACATTGTCTTGTCAAAGCTATGTTGTCATGATTCAAATATCAGAGGAAGATATGGAGCTGGACACCTACAGTACAGATTACGTCTCCTACATTCTTGTGGTTGGTTACACATAGGACAAAGAGAAGCCTCATACTGATACTTGAAAGTCAATCCAGATTAAGGATGTGTAAGAGAGGGGGAAACTGCTGCCCTGTACTGCCGAGGTAGTGTATGACTAGGTGGGTATATGAGAGCATGCTGTACTCCTCCAGGTCATCGGACTCACAAGTTTTTAGCTTGCTCACTTAGTGAGAAGTGGGGCCTCGGTTCTGCTTCCTGCTTGCAGAGCAGTGTCCAGAGGCTCATCCTAATGTCTTGGCTTAGCACCAACAGTAAATCCTGTCATCAAGTTTTCTATAAATTCATGATTCTGTTCATCCCGTTGGTGAAGGTGGCTTGGTAAAATAGGGAGGGAGGGAGAGAGGTAGCTTCAAGAAAAAAACTTTTCCCTCCCTGCTCTACTCAACAGGCCACTTGCACCTAGGGAAATGCTGGCATGAGTCAAGAATGTTAAAGTCTGCTCCAAGCACCCATACCCCATTGGCACTCACTCACTTTCCACCAGCCCCAGTGGCAGCATCAAGCCGTACCTAAAGTCCTCTTGTTCTGCACAGTGTGGGAGATGATCCCACCACCCAATTACTCAGAGAGCCATGAACTCAGGCTGGAGCAAGAAATCGCTCTTTAGAGGAAAGAAAAGTCAGGCCTAACTTTGATACTTGCGTTCCAGTTTCCCTGCCTTACCTCAGGGAAAAGACTTTCAGCAGGAGGTGAAATTGTGAAACAAGATAGATTTTACTGAATGTAATTTACTTAGAAGGATGAGAGGAGAGGAAGAGAAGAATGTGGTCTAGAGAGAACACAGGCTTCCCAAGTGAGAAAACGTTGGCAATTGAGAAAAGGTCACGTGCAAGGGCAAACTTGGGCTTGAGGATCCAGCTAGTTTAGGTACATGCTCGAGGGAAAAACCGGCTTTACAGAGCAAGCCCTAAAGACTTTGGTACAATTCCTCCAAATGGCTTTTTTCATAGAGTTCTCTGCATTTGCAAATTAGTCTAGGCCATGTCACAGTTCTTGCTCGGTTGACAATCATTTCATAATCTCATCCGTTCCTTAGATTCTTCTCATACCTTCTCCTTTTTTTGAGGGTCTGTGCTTCTCTGGGTGGTTTTCTGCATCTGGATGGTGCCTCAGTTTCTCCATCTTCAAAGAGTTCACGATTTGTATCTCAAAGAGATGCAGCCCTGATGGCTGGGGGCTACTTCAGCAATTGCTTAAGTTTTATTATTTCCCAGAAGTCTATTACCAGCCCCAACCCACACCTGTCTGCCTGCAGCACCTCTTACAAAAAACTCACCCTCCTCAAAAGGAAATGCTCAATCAGAACCTTTGTGAGGCTTACACCAGACTCCCACACAGCAAATAAACCTCGATTCCTCTCCATGAATAAGCTTTAGACAGGCTTCTTCTGGAGAGAGATTCCCGACCTCCCTTCTCTGGCACTTTTTTGACAGTATTTACTTTATTTTCAGGTGGATGTGGGCCACTTGGAGGCGCTGAGGGCTTAGTCCTGGTCCTGGCTCTATACTCAGGGGTCATTCCTGGCAGCGCTCAGGGGACCATAAGGAATACCTGAGGTCAAACCCTGGTCAGCCTCATGCAGGCAAGCACCCTACTCACTGTTTTATCATTCCATTAGAAGAGAATTTACAAATGAAATTTAGAATTGCATTTTTTTTCTCTGCCCCTCTGAGATGCAACTCTACTAGCCAGAGTGTCTTTCTCAAGGACTTGGGAGTCATCCCTTTGAAATGTCATCATCATCATCATCATCATCATCATCATCATCATCATCATCATCATGGAAAAGTGGCCCTGCCTCCCAGTCTCTTTAGAATAGGAGCCTAACGTTGATCACTGAAGAGCAAGCACAGTGGACTAATCATACTGACCAAACTCCAGATGATTTTTTTCAACATGAGACTCCCAAAACTTTGGGAAGAAAGATGAGAGGTGCTTGTGTGAAATACAATATACTGAGTTTCAAAGGTAGCTTTAGCAGTTGCGGTGGAGCAGGTAGGACATGGCTGAGTTATCTTGGCAAGGCCTGAGTAGTAATGATGTAGGCAAATAGACAGGGAAAGGCCCTCGACAATGAGACTCAGGTCGACAAAACTTCTGGGAGGAAAATTCTAAGGCTGATCTACCTTATGGATACAGATAAGACCTTGAGCAGCTGCCCCTGAGGAGAATGAACCCCTTCCCATGAAGAAAATTCCTCGAATACCCTAACTTTAGTGATTCAGCCCAGAGAAGTTTCCAGAATGTTCCAGACCAAGACAACCTGAGAAGAGCCCATTAAATCCAGCCCAAAATACCATCATTCAAAGCTCTCTCTACCCTTGGAGAAGCCCACATTCTCTCTTGAGCATGTTACTCTCTCTCTCTCCCTCTCTCTCTTCCTATCTCTCTTTCTCCCTCCACACCTTAGAACCCTCCAAATAAAATCTGTTTTACTTCACTGCCTTTATACTCCTGAAATTCTTTTCTGAAAGTGAAACAACAACCCTGAAAGCCCTGGGTAAAGGCCTGGGACTTTTTTCTCCTTTCCTGCAAAGAGCAAATCATCACTCCAGACTGAGTCTGTGGCTCCCCGAGAAATCAGTTGGTGGGGACCAACTCCTGTGCCTTGCAGGCAAAGTAGATTTCAGGTGTGGCCTGATGGCCACCTTGTGGGGCTGGTGGGGCTTAGGCCTGTGCTGAGCAGGGACTCATCACAGACTTTACAAGTCCTAGTCTTCCCTGCGGGTCATGGGTGACAGAGGTGGAATGGGAGAAAATGATCTTCTTTCTCTCCTCCCTATTCACATGAACCACCCGTAGGGTTCACCAACATCAGTAACATTTTAAAATACCCATAAAATAGGGGCCAGAGAGATATTACAGTTCTCAGGGATTTGCCTTTCATGTGGTCAACTGGGACTCAATCCCCAGCACCCCATAGGATGCCCTGAGCATCACCAGGAGTTAGGGCCAAGCACAGAGCCAAGCACACATCCACCACTCACCCCCTAAAAATACCTTCATAAAATAAAGTGTCCTGGGGAATCTAGGCTGGAGACCCAGATAACAAAACAAAGGCTTGTGGGTCAGGGAAGCCTAGTTGGAAAGAACTTAACATTATAGCCAATGCCTTGGGGAGCAATGGTCACATTAATGCAAGGGCACTGAAACAACAATTATCCTGGAGTCTTGACCAGGGCACGCTGTGTCCTTTACAGGGCCCAGATACCACAACCCTCAAGAACCAACTTCAACAGCACCACTTTATGGCCCAGAGATGATGGCCATAGACATCTCCAATTCCCTGTGTGGCTCCTGATAGGAGCATTAATTGATTCTCAGAGCTCTTGAAAGTTCTAAGTGGGGACATCTTAGGGGACTGTTGAGTGTAGGGTAATGGACTTCCTGTCCCATAGGGCAGTTGCTTATGGAAGCTACTGGAGTACATAGAGATGTATTTGAATAGGTATAAATAGTCTCATTTCTGAACCACCATCCTTTTCCTTTTTATAATGTAAAAAGACATATGACAAAAAATATTTCTCCCTTTCCTAGAGAAATGAAAGAAAGCTTTGTGGAAGTGGAGAAACTAGAGCTCAACCACATTTGAAAGGGTGGAGGCAAAAAAGTTTCTCACTAATAATAATTCCAAGTTCAGCTCTCTTTCTATAGAAAATGATGGAGTATGTCACAAGAATGATAAGCAGTTGAAGAAGGGCTCTTATCTCTCTCATTCACTGCTGGGGGAATGTTCTCTTGTTAAAACCCTGTGGAAAATAGTATGGAGAGTTCTCAGTAAACTTAAAATTGAGCTATCCTATGACCCTATTGCCGCACCATATTTGATAGTGTTCAAATATGGTTTGAACCATGGGAACACCTACAAGGGTGATTAGAGGCCACCCCAAAAGTCTCTATCCCTCTCGGAGAGCCTGGCAAGCTACCAAGAGTATTCAGCCAACATCGCAGAGCCTGGCAAGCTATCCGTTGTGTATTTGATATGGCAAAACCAGTAATTACAATGGGTCTCATTCCCCTGTCCCTGAAGGTGTCACCAATATGGCAGTGTTGAGAAGGATGAGGAAGGAGAGGCTGATAAAATGTCAAGGCCGAACTAGGTTGTCAAAACGAAGTAAGAAAAAAAATGATTGTCTGCACTTTCAATGCATGTACACTAGCATCAGATGCATCCATCAAGGACCTGATGCTACAAGCGCGAAAGATCAAGTAGGACATCATTGATCTGACTGAGACAAGAAGGCATCAATCACATCACGCCGTTTTCAACACTGGAGAAAAACTGTTCCTCGGAACATGCGATAAAAGAGGCGTCGGAGGCATTGATGTCCTTGTCAATACAAACTTGGCCATGAGCATTGATTCATTTGAATTACTAACAACCCAAATTGGAGAATTACACTTGCATAGATGTGGCTCACTGCCGGCAGTTTCTGTCTTCATTGTCTATGCATCAACATCCAATTATTATGAAGGACAAATTGAGAAGTTCTTTTAAAGCCAAGATAGGATCGAGAAGATCAGACGAAGAACTCCACATCGGGACCCATGCCTAGAATGGAACGAACAGGGTGAGAGATTGTCTGAGTCCATCATGTCTACCAAGACCATCCATGGTAACTCAGAGTTCCAGAAGGCCGAATCTAAACATTGGACATGGGAGTCTCCTGGTGGACGGTTCCAAAACAAAATAGACTACATCATATTCAATCAACGGTTTTGCCTGACTGATGTTGCTGTTGTCCCAAAATTTCAAACAGGATTGGATCACTGTCTCCTTCGTGCAAAATTCTACTTCACAGAGCGGGGAGAAAGGGCTGCAAAGTTTAAGAAGATAACTCCCAGAATCACCACCAACTGGGAGCTCTTTGACACTATTGCTGCAACATAGGAAGATGCCATTGTTGACAACATTGACGAGGAATACGATCGAATGGTTCAGCACCTCCATGATTGTGCGAGGAATGCCGAGAGAGATAGCCACAAAAAAAAACTGCCTGTCTTCGAAAACTCTTGAGCTTATTTGCCAATTTGGTTTGGCGCATGCCTCAGGCAACCACAAGCGAATGTCTGAGCTCGCAAAGTAGTACAGAGATGCGATCACGGAAGACCTCAAAGAGAGAAGAGCAGAAGTGCTAGTAGATGAGACAGAAGCTGGGATAAAGCATTTGTCATGCCCACCTGTCCTTCGCCAACCACAAGATCAAGATGACTGCCCCACCATGTCCTGGTGGATCTCTCACATATTACAGAAGGGCAATGGAGAAGATTATCCATGACTTCTACTCAGATTTCTTCGATAGCCCCGTCCACCTACCCACATACCAAATTCCACAGGATGGATATGTCGTTCCCAAAGTTCTCCCTACAGAAATCCGACACGCCATTTTGTTGGTAAAGAAAAGAACAGCACCCAGCCCAGACAAGATCAGACCTGAACACCTGAAGAACCAGCCATCAGTACTCATCAGTAGGCTGGTTCGGCTCTTCACATGCTACCTGTCTGAATGCAAGTCCCGATGGAAAACCAGCAGGACTGTACTACTGTACAAGAAGAGCTATGCTTGGAGTATCATGCTTCACTCAAATGAGAGAAAGAATATGGAGTTCCGACCTCTGTCGATGATCAAGAATCAGGAACGCTGTCTCATTTTCCAAGGCATCAAAAATCAGATAGGCTGCACATGTAATGAGATTTGGAGATGACTGCTGGACTGTAGCCACTACCGACTGGATTCCATGGGACATCAAAAGACCACGTGGCCGCCCACCTACGAGATGGTCAGACTTCTTCATCAAGACCCTAAATGATCGGTTCGAGGCTCTTCCTGTTCCTAGAGCGAACAAACGCCATTGGGATACACTAGCATGCGACAGGGACAAATGGAGACGTTACTGGTGCCCGCTCAGGCAAATCAATGATTAAGGGGAAGTCAAGTGATCAAGTGATAAAGTGACCCTATGACCCAGCAATTCCACTTTTGGTATCTACCCCCAGAGCATAAAAACATTCATGCAAAATATGCACACCACTGTTCATAGCAGCACTCAGTAAAGTGGCTAAGATCTGGAATCAACCTAGATGTCCAAAAATAGATCGGTGGATCATGAAGATGTGATACATATATACTCAATGGAATACTACACAACTGTAAATAATGATGAAATCATGCAATTTTCTGCAACATAGATGGAACTTGTTCAGTGAAGTAATCCAGAAGAAGAAGAAAAATATAGGATTGTATCACTTTTATGTGATATTTAGAGTAACTGGATGAGGAAATGCAATAGCTTAAAGGGGGATGCCTAGATCACCCTTGGCCCCAAAATACCAGGGAGGAGAAAGAAATAGAGGAATTAGGAAAAGAGATAGATGAGAAGCAACAGTCAAAGTGACTCAGGTGTTGTTAAGAAATGACAGAGCTAAATGTTCAAACCACAAAGACAACAACACTGAAATCATGAGACCCAAATTTTAATAATCAGATTTAAAAGGTTCCTGTCAATGTGGCAGGCCAGGTCTGGGGTGTGGGGTAGGAGAGGGAATCTGGGAACACTGGTGGAGGGAAGTTAACACTGGTGGTGGGTTAGGTGATGAAACTATAGATAGATAGATAGATAGATAGATAGATAGATAGGTAGACAGACAGACAAACAGAAGATTATATATTGTAAGGGACAGGCCCAAAATGGACTACCACCAGAATTAATTTAGCTTAGCTTAATAGGAACCTGCATTGCAAAATAACTTGTTTTTCAAGGAACAGGTCTAGATAAGCTTTTTCAGATCTGCTTTATAGGAGCCTGCACTGCAAAATAACTGGTTTTTCTGCCCCTGAGCAAGGAATTCAGATACAGGTACTCGAAGGGTGGGGGTCAGACCAGATAACCAGATGTCTCTCACAAGACCCATGTTGCAAGACCCAGGACTGCCCTAAAAACCTGTCAGTTCCTAAGCACTGACGCAGATGCTGATCTTTAAACTATAGGCTGAGAAGTGATGTACCCTTAATTGGATTGGTTAAGAAAGCATATGTTGCTACAAATCTATTGGCTATGAAATGCGCGGGCTTTGCTGTAATGGCCAGTGAAGGCCTATATAAGATCCCCTTTGAAGAAGTTCAGGGTCTTGCCTCACCTAACTGACCTGCATGTCTGTGTAGGCGGCTTGACCCTGGCTAGCCAGTCTTACAATAAACCTTGCTTGCTGTTTGCAGTCTCTGGAGTCTCTTTGTCGTTAAAGGGAGATCACGATCTGCGCCCTAACATTTGGAGGCCCCAGTGAGATCTCCCAACGGCAAACGGGCCCAGAGAGCGGGTTTTGAAAAGGCCTTAAAAAAAAATTTTCTGGGGAATATTCCATCTGTTTTGTGGGGGGACGATGTCCCCTTCTGGACCGCGGCAGGGAAGTAGCTAACCCTGACTGGGAGGACTTGGGGGGACATAGGGTTTCCTCAGGTCCTCGTCTGTTCTGGAGGCCTCGTCTGTTCTGGACCGCGGCAGGGAAGTGGCCCACCCTGACTGGGAGGACTTGGGGGGACATAGGGTTTCCTGAGGTCCTCGTCTGTCTGTTCTGGAGGCCTCATCTGTTCTGGAAAATCCGGCGCTGGGAGAAGACCTGGAAGAACTAAACCCTCCGGAGGTGAAAATCATGAGCACGCCCTTTGGGCATATTCGGGAGTCCCAGGGTAACTGGTGAGTGTGATGCGCACCCGTGTGAGAGAGTGGGCCGGTCCGAGCGAGTGCAGGAGTGTGACCTGTGAGTGTGTCCTTAGTGTATGTATTTGTCTTATTATCCTTCTCTTAGTTCTGTTTATTAAGATTGTTTAATATGGGTCAGAATCAATCGACCCCCAAAGCTTTAATTCTTGATCACTTCTCTGAGATCCACAGGAAAGCTCAGAATCTGGTCTTGATGATCAAGAAAGGTAAGTTTGCCAATTATTGTTCATCAGAATGGCCTTCCTTTGGTGTGGATTGGCCCCCAGGAGGTTCCTTCTCTCCAAACCTTGTGGCTCGGATAAAGGAGGCAATCTGTGGAAGATCTGCTGTGAAGGTATGCTCCCTTGGAAATCTCTAGGGGGACTGGGGGAGGAATGTGATAACCTCTGTGTGAATGTGTGTGTATGAGCACCCTGATAGGTCCTCCTATCGGGTGTGATTTTGTAGCTCCACGACCTGGCACTCTTAAAGTCCCTCTAAAGTCACGGAGCTCGAAAGGGCTGCCTGCGACTCCACGGAGAACATACGGTCAATGGTGGCACTGGTATAGCTGCCGGTCGCAAGTCACAACACTGAACAACTAAGGCTAAGTTCTCCACCAGCCAGGCAAGCATCTGAATGGTCTCTGCAAAGAGGCACCCCTTTTTTTTCTGTCTCATCACCGTCCACTATGGGAGGAATGGGAGGAGAGCGCACTAGTGAGAAGATCCTGGGAAACTAAGGCAGATCAATTTCTAGGTAGAAATTCCTTTCCCCAAGCATTCTAACCAGCAGAATCAGCTAGAGGTCAATTCAAATGCTAATGGAGGCAGTCAGCAGGTTTAGCCCTAGGCAAAATGAAGCAGAGAAAACAAAAGAGGTAAAAAGACAGGCAAGAAGTTTGTGGAAGAAAGTGTCAGCAGGGAGCACTGGAATATGTGGCAAGCTAAGAAAGGCAGAACTTTTCTCTTCTCCCCTTAATAGGCTTCTTGGAAACCCATGGCACTCTAGGTATGGCTCCACATGTGCAAGCCATGGTTGTGTGGACGTTCGGGAGGCAGGACCCAGGGACTCCTGGGGTGACTCAGAAATCTCTAAAGGAGATGTCCTTTAAAGAGAGATTTTTCTGATGGGCTGACATGCAGTTGTGGTCGTGTCCGCGCTCTCTCTAGAACCACAACACTAGAAACTATTAGGAGGAGAGCTTGCTAAGGAATTATCCTACCCTAGATTTTTCTTTTCCCTGCCTTTCATAGGTTATTGCTGACACTTAGGAAATATGGGAAATTCTACATCAGTACCTAAATATTCTCCTTTGGGTTGCTCGTTAAAACACTGGAAGAGCTTCCAAGTAGATGGTTTAGATAAGGAATATCTTGTTGACCTCTGTAACACCACGTGGCCTGAGTATAAGTTAGAATATTGGGAAGGATATACAGTGAATGGCAGTTTGCATTACCAGATCATTCTGCAGTCAGATCTTTGTAGGTAACAAAAGAAATAGGATTATCAACGCAGAGGAGGCAGGAAAATGCAAGATCATGATACTAGCTCCCTGCCTCAGAAGTAGCCTTAGCCAAAATATGGTAACATCTTTGTCATAGTTTATTTTGCCGGCTTATATCAACAAAAACGCTTTCTTGACCCATTTTTAACAAGCGGGAGACTGGCTGGTCAGGCTGGGAAATGGGGAGCAGAGTTCCCAATCAGCGATAAGGTTTCTTCGCCCTGGGGACAGTCCCTTCCTTTCTCAGTCCATCAGTTTCTCCCTGCAATTTTTTGAAGGTTCAGATTGATCGATCAACTACAGATGTGTGCACATGTATGTGTGATGTTTTAGTCAGTTCATTGTCTTGTTTGTCTGTCTGTCTGTCTGTGTCTGTCTATCTGTCTCTCTATGTGGAACACTAGAGTGTTGGGACCAGGCTGAAATCAGAAGTAGAAATTCTAGAGAAGTCAGTGATATGCAACTCAGTGATTTAAGGAATGCAGTTGTTTTTGGAACTTGCTAGACAAGGTTTAAACAAAGATCTCTTATCAGAAGGTTGAGCCTACAGAGAAAGCAGAATTCTCAATCTAGATTTCTTGGTAGGAGAACATTAATGATTATGTGATTAACAGGTGAAATCCTTTTGAACTAAGAGTCTTGTACTTTCTAGAAGAGCTTTGGAACTAGAGCCTGAAACTAAAGTGAAATAAAGTTCAGAGAATGAAAGGTTACAAGTCTCAGTCAATTGTAATGAGGAATTTAGCTGTTTTACAAACAACAGAGGTACATAAGCCACTAAAATAAAGTTTCCTCATATTCATAAATAGTTTTCTTATGTTTCCATAAACATTGATAGTCCAAGTGCTTTTTTTCTATGCTAATATCAAAGTTTGGTAAAAACTAAAGGGCTTTTTCTGTGTCTGAAAGTATGTTTGTATTCTTGTGGAATTGGTAAAAGTATCTGGTGTAGAAAGCTTATGATTGAAATAACTAAGGGACAAGAACTATTGAAATTAAGACAAAGAAGGTTTTATCATGTTTTATAAAAATTTATTGTTTATAGGTCTTATGCTGTTATGTTAATGTACATATTTGTATCTGGATTGGATTAGAATATTTGACATAGAAGAAGTTAAAATAACTATGACACATGAAAACAGGTTCAAAAAGTAATGGTTAAGTTTAAACATGAGTTTCTAGATTTATAAAATTGGTTGCAAAGTTTGTCCTACCATTTCTCTATATGATCTCTGAGACTCTTGGTAACTAAAATTTCTAGAACTACTAAGAGTTATAAAATGGGTTCACCTCAGATGTCAGCCTTCTGTAATAGTTTCTGAGAATGGAGAATTGCATGGAAAATGTGGGAAATTTTACTAACTATGTTGTTAATCAGCCTGTCTATTGCTTAAAAGTGCATGCTATTATTTTGATAATTTTATTTCATGCCAAGCTTTGTCTCCAGATATCAACCTAGTCCTGACCTGAGAACTTTGTACCTAAGTGTGAAATGCTTTCTGTTTCATGATAATCTATGAGTGTTTTAATCTTTTTGTATTTGTGTTTTCCTGTAAATCAGAATTTTAAGATGTCTCCTGGTTAATTTATAATGTAAAGTGATCTTTTGCCCAGTGGTTATACCTTGTAAGAGCTTTAATTGTGAGCGTTTTAAGGCTTTTTGAATATCTATAGAACTGATCTAATGCTTTTGAAATAGCACTGCAGAGTACAGCTTTGTCATGTTAAGTGAGATGGTTGGTAACTTGTGTCTAAATTTGGGAGATCACATTGTACATTGTACTACTATAGATGTATGTCATAAGTCAGAAAGATATGGATGGAGATATTGTCAGTGGGAAAAAGGAAAAGGATCCTGTTAAAGTGAAGATGGTTTTGAAATGAGATGAAGGAAAGTTACAGGACAGAATGAATGTTAAGGAATGTGCAGAGGGTTTGAGGTTGTGTTTTAAGGAAAGTAACTGATCAAACTGTATTGTTATAAGAAACTTTAAATTACACCTGAAGAATTGTTCTGGTGCCTTTTTGGTAAGCTCTTATTGAAAAGACAGATTGTCCAGACTCCTGGTACAGTGCTCTTAGAAAATGGGAAGTCAAGGTTTAAACATGATGTTAAATGGTTAGTCAAGGTTTAAAAATGCTGCTAAATTGTACCCTTTATCGCTACAGATTTAAGCTTATTTTGACTAGGACCCACAGCAAATGGGTGTATTACACCACGCTGTGAATAAGGTGAAAAGCTTGCTTTTCTCTTTTTTTGTACCTTCAGATGTTTTTGATGCTTTATGGCACTACGTTGGTTTGCATAAATACAGATAAGTCTTTCCTCTCTGTAATAGGGTCTACCCCTCGTGCAGACAGGAAAAACCAGACATGGGACCCCAAATCCCTCTTCCAGGGAAACAGTCAGGGGATCTGTCTAAATGACAGGAGTAGGAACTTAACAGGTACTGTTTCAAGTACCCTATAAACCTCAGGGCGACCCTAGAGGCAGGCCGGCCCAAGAAAAGACTGGAAATTATCACTGCTATAGAGAATGAGGAATCTAGGACTCTGCAATGACTAACTCAGTCTGGGCCTACTCTCAGTGTCAAGGAAAAATATGTAAACCTGGATTTCTCCCACCCCTGAAGAAGGTATGGGATGGACTCCTTTCTGCCAGGGCATCTCTGTAGAAAATGAGGCCCAAAGCCGTATCCAGCTCAACCTGAAGGCTCAAGGACATCCATCCAGTTCATAGCGTGACATTTTCTGGCCAGGCCTGGGTAGCTCTGATGTGCCAGATAAGATTAATGCCACTTTTGGTGTGTCTCCTGTCTTTAGCCGATTCCCAGGACTTCTCAGTAAATAATGGGGTATCCCAAATGGAGAGTTCTCTAATGTTACTGTGTTTATGCAAAAGAACAAGCCAGGTTTGTTAAGCTATCTTGCAAAGTTTTAAAATGAAGGTGAAGAGAAAACCATGTTTCTGTAATTTGCTTTTTGTAAGAATCAGATTCTAATTCTACAGAGGTGATTGAATAAATGTATCCTAATCTTGATCTAAAAGGTACCTCCTTTTGGGGAAATTTAGATAAAACTTGGCTTACTGACTGTAGAAAAACAGCCTAATGTATAAAGGAACTCAATGTTATACATACTGTTACTAGTCTGATCAGAGCATTGGAAGCCAGAGCTTTACTAGGGTGAAGCTCATCTCAAAGTATAGAATTGCTTTCCACCAGCCTGTGAATTGCCAAAGTGTCAAGAAGAGCATCTAAACTAGTTAAATTAGAATGGATTAATATCTAGTTCGAAAATACTGTAGAATTTTCTTTCTACACTTTTTGTATTGCATCTCATTTTCTGTGAACAGTCATTTGGAGAGAACGAGGATGTTAACAGCTCTTAATTTTGTTGCATCATGGGATTAACACCAGAGAATGTTTCCTCTAAGCCAGGATGCTCTGCAGAAGAGGAACGATGGACATTGGAGGTTTCCAAAAGGAAGCTGATGGATGATTTACCAACAAGGAAAGTTGCTAACTCCTGGACCAATGCAGTGGAATATTATTAAAGGGTTATGCTTTAACACTAGTGAAAACCATCTTCCATGGGAAGGGACTCGGTAGCAAGTAAGGTAGAAGTAACTCAGAACTGTGCTTTCTGTGCTATTAATGAACCTAGTGGAAATCTTGATTCTCCTCTCCTAACACCTGTTCAGCATCAAGGAACTTAGTGGAGGATCGCAGCTTGACTTTATGCAAATGATCAAATGCTCATATGTTCAAGGTATAAATATCTGTTGGTTCTTATTGATAGCTTCAGTGTATGGGCAGAAGCTTTTCCAGTCTGCACTGAGAAAGCCAGAGAATGGCTTGGTGTTTCTGTGTCCATTAGAAAAATCTGGACACAGGAAGTCATTTTTCTATCAGCCAAACCTGTGGGTAGAGAACTCTGTCCTTACTGGGTCAGAAAGGAACTTCTACTCCTCCAGGGTCTAACCATTTCAAAGTAATATCCCTCAGTCTAATCGAACTGATCTTTTCTTTCAGATAACTTCAGGAACCCAACCAATTCATTGCTGAGAGCCACTAAAAAGCTGAGGTAGCATGAAATTTCACCCCTTGTGTAGGCAGGGCCAGAGCCCCATTGTCAGCGTGAAGCAGCTCCAGAAGATGGACCTTCTGCCATTCTCCCTTAAAGATTCAAGGTGGTGGAATCTCTGGGGGGGGGGGGTAATAGGATGTAGGCAGGTAGACAGGGAAGGCCCCCTCCCAAGGCAATGAAGAATGGGGATTTATGTGTGGTGTTGGGAGAAAAATGTTGCTTCTCTATACTGATTACACAGGGGTGGTCTGAGACTCCACGGCCAAGCTCGGGGAGGGCCTTGAGCAGCGCCGAAGAGAAAGGGAGGCCCAGGAAAGCTGGCACAAGTCCTGGTTTAACCAGTCTCCTTGGCTAGCTACCCTCCTGTCAGTGTCAGCGTCCACCTTGGAGAAGATGAACATCAGCTCCCGCTGCTCCAGCATGGCTCAGTGTCCCCCTCAAATCCTTCCGTGTCCATCCCCAGGAACACCTCCTAATGGAAGTCCTGGTTGAGGTGCCCGTCCAGCTTGAACTTCACCCCGGACAGGTGGTTGGGGGGCAGGGTCTCGTGCTCATCTCTGCTGGCTCGGTCCTGAGCAGAAGAGTGGTTGGCAGGCTGTGCAAAGGTGTGCATCAACAGCCCAAGCTCCAGAAGCCAGAGGCAGCAAGCAAGCGGGCTGCCGAGTGGGGCCAGTCTGCAGGCCATGATCGGCTGGGCCCGACAGGAGCTGTGCACCCGCAGTCCCCCAGCAGATGGTGAATGGCCCAAAGCTGCTGTCTGACAAGGCCGCCAACACTTCCAAAGAGATGGCTTTGCGGTGACCCAGACACCCAGCCGGCCCACTCAGGCCGCCACCATCCTGCTTCCAGGCAGACTGATTATCATCCCCTTGCTCTTGGTGACTGTTGGTCCCTGGGTCCTCAACCGCTTTGTGAACTTTGTTAGGCACCAAAATAACACTGTCCAGCTACTGGTACTACAACAACAGTATCAGATTTTACAGCCTGCTGAGGAAGATTCCTCAGTATGAAGTGGAGAAAGGGAGGAATGTAAGGGACAGGCCCAAAATGGACTACCACCAGAATTAATTTAGCTTAGCTTAATAGGAACCTGCATTGCAAAATAACTTGTTTTTCAAGGAACAGGTCTAGATAAGCTTTTTCAGATCTGCTTTATAGGAGCCTGCACTGCAAAATAACTGGTTTTTCTGCCCCTGAGCAAGGAATTCAGATACAGGTACTCGAAGGGTGGGGGTCAGACCAGATAATCAGATGTCTCTCACAAGACCCATGTTGCAAGACCCAGGACTGCCCTAAAAACCTGTCAGTTCCTAAGCACTGACACAGATGCTGATCTTTAAACTATAGGCTGAGAAGTGATGTACCCTTAATTGGATTGGTTAAGAAAGCATATGTTGCTACAAATCTATTGGCTATGAAATGCGCGGACTTTGCTGTAATGGCCAGTGAAGGCCTATATAAGATCCCCTTTGAAGAAGTTCGGGGTCTTGCCTCACCTAACGGACCTGCGTGTCTGTGTAGGCGGCTTGACCCTGGCTAGCCAGTCTTACAATAAACCTTACTTGCTGTTTGCAGTCTCTGGAGTCTCTTTGTCGTTAAAGGGAGATCACGATCCGCGCCCTAACAATATATGCATACATGTATATATATACTTGTCCAAAATTCAACAGTAAATAACTTTATAATTCACTGTTCTATAATGAAATAAATTTTGGAAAGAAAGTAAAATGTATTGATTTAAAAAAACAACAACCAAAAAAAGCCCTGATCTGGGCCTGGAAAGTCTTAAGAAGCTTTTCTTTTGAGGGCCCTCTAGCCCTCAAGCTGTTAAAGGAGACCCTGTCATCAGAAATGGTGAGTCTGATTATAACTTACCCCAGTAGAGCCTCTGCCAAGCTTCTGTGCTTCAGGCAGAATTCATAAAGTAACCTCAGATTTATGAAACATTACCAGGCAGTCAACTTATCAAAAAAATTATTTTTACTTTAATAATGCTTATCATATGAACCACGTACTTCCTTTATAGAAAAAATTAGAAAAGAAAAAAGCAAAATCTCTCAGAAATTCACCATTAGTTGATAAGTACTATAAATATGTATTGATATTTTGAGGCATGCATTTCCAAATTTTCAAAATAAGCTTTTTATGAAGTGGTCTCAATACACATTCTATGTGTTAATCTTGCTTTATCCCTTAACAACTGCATCATAAAATCTTAGTAATAAATATAAGTACATGTGGAGTGAGAGACAGAGTTCCAGGGTCACCAATGCATGCCTTTAAGCTGATGACCCCAAATTCAATCCCACATGGCCTTCTGAGCACTGCCAGGGAAGCCCTGGTGACATCTGGTCCCAATTAACGCCACAACACTAGGCCCTAGCCTTGAAATGCCCAGCCAGGCTGAGTGTCACCAGAAGGGAGCCCAGGACTCTTCTTGGGAGGCCCAAAATAAAATGGAACAAAGATGGATATGCTACACTGTATTTTTGACACAGCAGTAGGGCAAGGAAAAGTTCTTAGACTGACTAGCACTTTAATAGCTCTTCAGGCTTATACCAGCTGCATGCACAAACTTTTTCATTCTAGATTTTTCATTCTCAGAATTCTAGAATTCTTAGTTTCAATTCTATCTTGTGAAATAGCTGTATCATTTTGTGAGTCTGCACAAAGGTTTCATGTGGCAGAGGGAGTTGTCCTTTCTTCATTTTTTTTAGTGCCTAGAACTCTCCCTCCTTCCTCAATCATCGTACAAAGAAGAAAGAAATGAGAAGTTTGTGGTAGGGTGTTTGCCTTGCACGCAGCCAGCCCGACCAAGCCAGGTTTGATTCCTTCACCCCTCTTGGAGAGCCTAGCAAGCTACCGAGACTATCTCGCCCACAAGGCAAAGCCTGGCAAGCTATCCATGATGTATTCAATATGCCAAACGCAGTAACAACAAGTCTCACAATGGAGACGTTACCTGGCCCACTCGAGCAAATCGATGGACAATGGGAGGACTCTTCTATAGTTATTACAAGAAACACGTTACTACGTGACATTTGGAGGACATTTGTCATCTCTGTTAGAACAGAGAAGAGAGCAAAGCCATCCCCAGGTACAGAGCATGCCCAGTGTGTCTACCATATCAATTTGTCGCTAGGACCTGTGGAGTCCTTTAAGCACCACTGGTACTCTATTCAATCATCCAGGCCCTGCTGGGTATCCAGGCCATCCTACCTCCACCTGCTTACTTCTCCAGCTGCACTTCTACTGCTGATTTCTCTTAAATCCCTTTAAATAAAAAGGAAAGAATATTTTGTACCCAGAACTCATTATCCCCCTTGCTGCTTTTGAATGAAGTGGGCATGACCCTTCTCATAAATATATTAAGCAAAGAAAGGTTCAAAATTTATGGTAGGGAAGGGAAGAAGATCGATCCCTCATGAGTCATTTATGCCCTGGGGTGAAATGAGGAGTTGTACATTAGAGGGAATTAGTTCCTATAGTGTCTCAGAAAAGAGAAAGAGAGGTGGTCGGGAATTTTCCCACTGCCTCTTTACCAATATGGAACTATCCTGTGTGAAATAATTCTTCAAATATGTGGAAGGAAGTGCAGAGGATCTGGCAGGGACATTTTTGTTCTGCTAGCTATGATTTCATGTGCAATTATTATAGTTCATAACAAAAGTTAATTTTTGAAATCCTACTCCTTGACCAAAGCCTAATGTCAATTCCCCTTAAGTCTTCTGTATTTTGTTCCCATGACAGATGTGGGATTGAATTTTGGTTCTGTACCGTGCTTTATGTTACCTACGATGAACCCAAACTCAAAGTGCCTTATTTTTCCCCTGTTCTACTGCTATTCTCCCCCATTTCCTATGAACTAATGATGTAATAAGAATCTATCTCTGGATCTCTGTTCTCATGCAATCCTCCTGCCATTCAAAATAAATGCTGTCCTCCTAAATGACCACATTTGCAAAGAAAAACCATTGCACTTTTGTGGCTGCAAATAGGCTAATAGGAAACTGACAGGAAGGTAACTTACACCCCTTCTCAGGGAGCACTGCTAAAGCTTTAGATGATGTGAGGATGTCTGGTTAGCACCTGCTAACCATAATGGACATGACCCATCAGCTCCTACACCATTGTTTTATATTCTTTTTAAATGTGATGTAGGTTAATAAATCTGATCCCTTTGATAGAAAATAAATGCAATCAGAAGCCTTTTAAGTGCTTTCTATACAAATAAATTCACAAGTCAGACATAAGACTAGATGGGATGAAGTTTTAAGACAAAATTAGACCCCAAACCATCATATACGACCAAGGACTTCAGTGGTGTGAATGAGACAAGAGCTTAACAACAGAGGGTTTCGCCTCTTCTCTGCTTGGCTGGTCATCAATTTATAAATGTAACAATCCTGCAGATATTGTAGACACAACAAGAGAGGTATGAGTGTTGGCTGCCCAAACACGGGAACCCTCCTCGACATGCCCACGCATGTTTTCATTTCACCTGAAATGAAATACTACAGTTCACTCATGTCCCCATGGGACTAGAGAGAAATTGCAACACTTTGGGGGACACTTACCCCACTTCACACCTTTGCCCTATTTTCAAGGTAGAATTCAACCTTGAGGACTTAGAAGAAAGTCATTTGAGACATAGCATCTAGGGGTAAGTTGATTGGCTAAAATGTCCTCCTTGAAAAACTGGTCTTTGTACCTCAGAGTACAAAGATGGGATCATCCCCCTCCTTGTTCTGTGAAATCACCTTTGTCCTAGGGGCCTTGGGTTCCTCAACACAGGAAAGACAGCCTCGCCCATTTCTTCTTTGAAGTTATTCTCCTGGGAATTCATCATGCATGTCTTATAGACTTGATTTAGCCTTTGCTCAGCTGCCTGATGCTGTTGATGACTGGTCCAAGCAGAGAAGACCCCCGCAAGGTGGGGACAGACAAAAACCCCCCTGAGCTGCTGCTGCATCTCCAAAGCATAGCGGCATACAAAGCACTCGCAAATGTTGGTCTGTGGAAGAGAGAGAGGGAGGAGAGAAGAAACTTGGAAATAAATGATCTGGAGAGAATGGGTAAACCCCACCACAACTCATGCTGAACCCCACCGAAATTTTATTTGTGTAGCTATATAAGAGCTGGGAGTGGTCAATGATTCCTGTGTTTCACTGGATGGTGTGTACTGGGAAGAGAGACTGCCTAGGCCAATTACCCCCTTTTTGCTGCTGATTTAAGCTAACTAGAATGTCCCTGTTTCTCCACCAACCAGCTGATCTCAGATGATCAGAATTGAACACAGTGCAGTGAATTGAATGTGGTTTTACCACTGGGCCCTCGGGTATGCCCGACCAGCAGCAATATTCCAGCTCTCAGGGAACAAGCTGCCACCAGCGTGAGTGGCACAGTCCGTATCATTTCCAAAATTTTAGCAGCACAATAAATCATTTGATTGGCATTCATGTCACTAGCCAGAACAGAACACACAAAGGGGCTAGACTGGGTTTACCTTTCACGACTCAGGAAAAACTGAAATGACATCTATATTTCTCAACGAGTTTTCATAAGACAATGGTAAATAAAACAGCTGCCTCTGTGCCATACACTGCTGAGTTTCAACACCTCGCTGGAGGTCTGGGCTTTGTATATGATACTTTAGGTGAAACTTCAGGCTTCTGACTCTGGGGGCTAATGGGCAGGCTGGGGGAGGAAAAGTGGTTCTGAATGTGCAGGGTTCAGGTGTCCTCTCTTCCTGCAAAGATACTGCCTTCACGTGGGACAAACAGCCTCCAACAGGGAAGGAAGGTTGACCCATGAAAAGAACTGGAGCTATCCACTGTCCTGAAAACTAAGAATGGAATTCTTATTAGTTCCAAAGCTTTCTGGTTAGAAATTCACACTGCACATGTTCTTTCATGTAGCTCTGTCAGTGACAATGCTGACATTCTGCTCTTTATCAGACTCTTGTAGGTAATGATAATTTGAAAGAAGAAAAGAACTTAATATATTAGTTCCTCCCGCACTGAAATCCAATAATAAATATACAGCAGGTTTTTATTTCATAGCTATTTTTGTTTTTTCCATGATCAGTAAATTTATAGAAGAATGAATGTTCCAATGTCATATCATAAGATACCAACTATATATGCATTAAATATATAAAATTATTCGTCAAATAATTTTAAATAATAAAAAAATAATAATAAATAATATGAAAATATGTCAATAATTATCTAAGTTATTTATTCTTTATCAAATTTAGTGAATGATTCCTACTTTCTAAAAGTGTCACAATGTAATCCTACAAATAACTCAAAGTTAGAGAATTAAATATAGGCCTCTGCTTCAAAACTTATACTAAAAGTTAATAATATTAAAATAGGAGGTATTTTTTAGGAAAGGAATCATCAAATTACAGATAGAGGACAATTACAATCAGTACCCTGTATTTAAACCACAAGAGCAAGAATAACTAATTTTACATTTTTAAAGGAGTACAAAGAAAAAGAAAGATTATATCACTGACACTGTCTATGAATCACAAACCCTAAAATATTATCTGTTCCTTCACTGCAACACTTGGTACATCCATCTAGACCAACTATCTTCCAACACATATACACACACGTACACTCCCCACAATGTACTTATCTCCTTAGTTGATATTAATTCTAGGTATTTTCAGTAAAGTATAATGGTTCACTGGAAATTCCTTAACTCCTCTGAGCATATTTAAAAGGAAATGATAGCAGTGTGCAGAGATAGAACAAAAGAAAAGGCATTTCCTTTGCATGCCATTAAGTCTAGTTTGATCCTCAGCACTACATATCATCCCCCCACGACCACTAAAATGACCCTAAGACAGAGCCAGGAGTAGCCCCTAAGTATCTCTAGGTGTGACACCAAAACCAAAGTAGATAGGTGATAAATAAAATGAAAGTATTCTAATAGAGTTTTGTGAAATAAATAGTGTAAGAAGTGCAAAGGAATTATGATAATCCTGACATGTAGAATGCAGTAGATTGAACAGTTTTAAACAAATGTATGTGTTTTAGTGTACTTATTGTCGTATGTACTTTCAAACCTAGTCATCCTGGGTCCCAGAGTCCATGCCAAAAGTTTGACATTCCTCTTGTGCCTAAAAATAATTTCTCATCACAATAGTTCTTTTATTTATTCATTTATTGAGTCACTGTGAGATAGAGCATTACAAAACTGTTCATAATTGGGTTGTATGCCATGTTCCATGTTCCAACACCCATCCTTCCACCAGTGCAATTTCCCAGAATAGTTCTCTTCTCACCCCTTCAAGCCACCTCCCACCCCTACTTCAATGGCAGGCACCTCTTTCTTTCTCTCTCTCATTCTCTCTCTCACTTTCTCTCTCTCATTTTATGCATTATGTATTGCAATAGAGATGCTAAAAGGTTATCATGTGTATCCCTTTTCCAACTTTCAGCACTAAGTTCTTATCCAGAGTGATCATTTCTAACTAATATTGTCATAATGGACCTTCCTCTATCTTAACTACCCTCAACCTTCCACATCCTTGTAGTAATTTCTAACCATTGACCAGAACTTCAGGCCCATTTTCCCTGGTCTTGGATATTAGTTTCATAAATTTTTATATCCCACAAATAAATGCAGTCATTCTATATCTGTCCCTCTCCTGACTCATTTAACTCATCATGATACTCTTCAACTCATTCGTGGGAAATTTTCATAACCTCAGTATTCCTAACAGCTGTGTAGTATTCCATTGTGTGGATGTACCATAGTTTCTTCATCCATTCACCTGTTATAAGGTATTTAGTTTGTCTCAGATTCTGGCTATGGTGAATAGTGCTGAAATGAACAGATGGCAGATGGTGTTTCTGCTGTGTGTTTTTGTACCCCCCCAGGGCATATTCCCAAAAGTGATATTTCTGGATCAAATGGGAGCTCAACTTCTAGTTTTTGATGAATGCCCATATTGTTTTCCAAAAAGGCTGGACCAGAGGGCATTCCCACCAGGAATGAATGAGGGTGCTTTTCTCCCTGCATCTATACTAGCACTGGTTGTGCTTGTTCATTTGGATGTGCGCCAGTCTCTGTTGTGTAATACATCTAATTACTGTTTTAATTTGCATCTCTGTGATGATTAGTATGTAGAGCATTTTCTCATGAGTCTTCAAGATACAATCACCAAATCCTTGATAAGGGAGCAAGAAATATGAAGTGGAGCAAGAAAAGCCTCTTTAACAAGTGGTGCTAGGAAAATTGGACAGCTACATGTAATAAAAAAGATGAATTCTGACCTTTACCTAACACCATGCACACAGGTCAAATCAAAATGGATTATAGATCTCAACATCATATCTGAATCCATAAGGTACATAGGCAAAACCCTTCATGACATTGAAGCTAAAGAAATCTTCAAAGATGAAACATCACTGCCCATGCAATTGGAAGTAAAGATTAACAAATGGGACTACATTAAACTAAGAAGCTTCAGCACCTCAAAAGAAATAGTGACCAAGATACAAAGACTGCCTATGGAAGAGGAAAGTTTATTCACCCAAAACCCTTCTGATAAGAGGATACCATCAAAGATATACAAGATACTGGTAGAAATTTACAAGGAAAAAGAAACACCCAACCCCATCAAAAAAAACTGGGAGAAAAAATGAACAGAAACTTCCTCAAAGAAGAAATTTAAATCGCCAAAAGTTCTCTTTTTTTTCACATAATAACCAGAACAAAACTCTCATTGAAGTTAGAGTCAAAGAAAAATTTCAGGGGAAAATCCTACACTCTTGGGCAGCATGTCAAGGTGCCCAGGTGCTCCTCCTAACACTTGGGAAAATCTCACTACATTGGGACTTTTGTGAAATAAACCAGCATAAGGCATTCAGCATCTTACAAAAATAAGGACTAACTTAATAATCATGTTCTCAATTAGGCAACTACAGAAACTGTTGTGTGACCACACTGAAAAATAATACTGGGAGGTCTGGGCTGTGGATCAATGGCAAAAGGCACCTGTGTTCAAAGGTGAGGCCATGAGTGGTCTCAGCAGTTACCCTGATGAGATCCTTGGTGCCACAACAAAGTGTGCATTTCCCAGCACACAGATAGCTATGAGAAAGCACCACAACTCTATATGAAACACCACTCACCCACCTCAAACCCCTAAGTACACAAGAAACTCCCTGTAAGCACTCCAGTGAGAATGTGTCAAAGCAACCCAGCCAGATGAGCATGGCCCATATTGAGCACCATGGCTGAGTGTGGCAGCACCGAAACCAGATATGTGAGCCTCGGCCTGCATCAGGACCAAGTCTGCAGCATGACCAAGCACAACCCTGGTCACAGCAGCTACAGAAGAAAGGGCGGGAGACAAGAAATAACACTACCTTGATGTTGTGTGTTTCTCTTTTAAAGACATACTAGAGGAACATGCTTGTTTCTATTTCTCTTGATATATTCCAGAAATTTCCTTTTGTCATTTTACTTTTTTATTAGAGAACTGTGATTTACAAAGTTATTGAGGAGTTTTAGACGTATAATATTTCAACATCAATCCCACCACCAGGGTTGACTCCCTTCCACCAGTGTCCCCATATTCCCACCCCACCCCCACCTGTCATCTTGACAGATGCTACAAAGTTCCAGTGGTTGCAGCTTAGATCTCATGTTTTTAGTGTTGTTGAGTCTGTGCATTGGATATACGGCTATACTCCTCGCCCATACCACTGGGATAATTGAAGCCCAGGTGTCTGTTCACCAACAACTTTGCATTTGTTCCTCCCCCCTTGATTTCTTCTCTGTCTTTCTCCTCTCTGAACACTGGGGTCAAAGGTAATCAAGGCACCCCCCTTTTACTGCAGTACATTTCCTCATCCAGTAATCTATATCCCACAGACAAGTGAGGTCATCCTGTATTTGTCTCTGTTATTCTGTATTACTTCACTCAACATGAGATCTTCCAGTTACAACCACACTGCAGCAAATTGTGTTGCAGAAATTTCTAAGCACTTGACCCTCTTCTTTCTGAGGCAGCCTATATCTAACACTTGTACTCATCCTGAACTAAGGTAAAGGTAAAGGCCCTCCCGTTGATCGTCGATTTGCTCGAGCGGGCCCAGTAACGTCTCCATTGGAGACTTTGTTGTTACTGTGTCTGGCATATTGAATACTCCCGGTAGCTTGCCGGGCTCTCCGAGAGGGGCGGAGGAATAGAACTCAGGTCGGCTATGTTGGCCGTTTGTAAGGCGAACGCCCTACCCGCTAAGCTATCGCTCCATCCTGAACTACTGACAAAATTAGTTCTTCTAAGAGTTTATTCTATAGAAGCATCTTTACTTTCAGAGCCAGCTGATTTGTCTCTTTACCCTTTTCCAGGAGGAGCAAAGAGAACGTCCATTCAAGTCCTGTGTAACAAGAAAGTGATTTTTCCTCTGCCCCAAGTCCCAAAGATCCTCTCAGTCCCATTTTATAGAATCACAGTAACACATTTTTCTTCATAGTTTCCAACAATGAACAAGTCTTCAACTAAACAAAACAGACTCCAGAGGCCAATTATTATCATTAGCAAATTATATTTGTGTAGCAGATATGGAAATAGGTATTCAATTTGTTTACAGTATTTTTATTTTTAACAAATCAAAATTCCCATTTTAATTTTTCATCCTGAGAAGTAGGGAAATACCATCTCTTGTCATCTTTCCCAAGGCAATGTGATTTTGGGACAATAGGATGTTTACATTCTAAGGTGTCCAAAGGATACTCCAAGCCACCTCTGCAGCTAAGATGAGCAAAGTGGTCAAGGGTTGACATAGAATGAATCCGCCTTGGTGTGATCCCGCCATTTACTAGCTAGGAGACCATGAGAAGTGACTTAACCTGTTGAACTTCAGTTTTCTTATCTGTAAACTGAAGATAATGTATCTGTATGGTAGGGTTACTATGTCAATTGAGTTAACATTTATAAGCACTTGAATTGCCTTTGGTACCCTAGGTATTATTTAAGTTATTTGTTAAATAATTTTAAGGGGTTGAGAGAGTCTTGGGGCCCTTCCATGTAGGTTCTGTCCCAGAACAGTCAGGAGTGATCCCCAAGCTCAGAGCTAGGAGTGGATCCTGAGCACTTCCCTGAGCCCTAAAGTAAACAAAAAGAAAATAATTTTTAAGGCCATCTAGTCAGAAAGGCATGTACTGACACCCCAATCTGACTGTGGCTCTTAATATGATATTCAGTTGAGAGAAATCCCTGATTTTGTCCAAAAAGTTCATCAGTCCAATGAATTTCTCACCTACCATTCCTGAGAGCATAAAATGATCCAATTACTTCCATGTCAAATAGAAGTGAGAGGAATAAGTGGGAAATTCTATTGCCACCCAATACTCTAAAGCAAATCTTGTAATTACATAAGAGATCCAACACGCAGCTATTATTCTAGCTGTCATTCCTCATTCTAGCTATAATTCCTTATTATTTTCCCCCTTCCAAATCATACCAATGCTTTTCTGTTTTACAAGAAAAGAAACCTAGTAAGTGTTCAATGCCAGTTTGAATTTAATTGTATCTAAAGTCAAGCAGGAAGAAAACAAACTCATTTTCAAACACTTTTCTTTATCCTGTCTTTCACAGAAGAATACTTTTTCAGTCAAAGAAATATTTTTAGATTCGATCCCCAAAACCCCTCAAGGTAAAACATTGTAACTTAGATGTTCCTAATTAGGCAAACTTCAAAGAGATATTAGCTGAGAAAATCCCAAAGCATATTGGCAAACTGTAGAAAGAGAAAGAGGTCTTGTAAACCATAGTCATAATCCACATTAGTATGAAATACATGATTCCTGTCTATCTGAGATGACAAATAGAACAGCCAGTCCCCACAGGTGGTCCTGAGTACATCAAATATGAAAAGATCATACTGAGGTATATTGTAATTACAAAGCGCAAATTATATTTTAAAGAGTATCGCAAAAATCAAGAAACCTCAATGATTGTTTTATACCAACTACATGTCAAAATTATACTGTTCAGATTTATTAAATAAAATATATAACTAAAATTAATTTTACCTGTATTTGTTAATAGAGCAACTGGTATATTTTTAACCGTGTATGTGGCTCAGACTATATTATCAATGTCTGGATAGCATAGGACTGAACCCTGGATGTTAACTCAGAGTCACGGATTCTACTCTAGGCAGGTCCCTTCTAGAAATTCTGATTTCAAACTTAGACTCTAATGTATCACAGTAAATTTGATCCTCCACTAATATGTCTATATGGCTTAAGGAAAGGGAAAGAGATCTGAGAAAGCCAGAAATTTCTGAAAATGTTAATATACCCAAAGAATAAACCCTACTCCCTTGGCACATTATGCTTCTTAAGTAAAATATGCAAAGTTAAGAATGCTCCTTTCTGCAAAATTTGACTCAGAAGTGTCTTTGTGCAAAGCCTCTCAGTCGATTGCTCTTAAATTCCATTACATACTTGTGGGAAAGGAGGTCAATTTCCCACTGTCCCCAATGAGAGAAGGATTTTATTTTATCAGAATTCTAAAATGGTTACAAAGAAAACTGGCTGGGAATTGGCAGCAAGAGTTAGTCTGGTACGATGATAATTTATGGGCCCTGCAGCCCTCGGCAACACACGCATGAAGTTCTTGGGGGAGATGAATGCTCTTTCTGGGATTCAAGCTTTCCAACACCAGAAAGCCATAATCATCACAGATGTTCTCTAATTCTATGTTGCTTTTTGGAAACAGTCATCCTAAAAATAGAGATTTGGGGATTTTCTGGAGTTTTAGAGAGTAATTGTGCATGTCCCAAGATGCACTAGAGAACAGCATTAAGCAGGTTTTCAGTAAGGTTGGGGAAGGGGCAGTGGGGTGGGGCACAGAAGAAAGGAACACAAGTGTTTTGATCGACTGATGAACTAGTTTGGAAGTTTTGTGCCACACCAAGCAGTGCTGATGTTTCCTTCTGGGACCATGCAGTGCCAGAGCTAGAACCGCATTTTTTCTACAAACAAAGCATGTACTCCCCAGCCAAAAAAAATTTTTTTTAAGAAAAGAAAAAGAAAAAGAAAAGTGCAATGCATATAGAATGTACATGGACAAGACAAGAGTAGGTTTCAAAGGTGAATGGTTTGAAACCAACTTGGCATTTGCTATGTCAGCATTTCCATATTACAATGGATCTCAAGGTTGTCTACTTCATTTTGTATCTGTATTCACTTTATGCTTTTTTCTCTATCACAGTTAACTAGGAAGATCTGGACTTGACACCAAGAAACTGATGACTGAACCTGGGCTGGTCCTAATTGTGTCCTGAAGTCTCACTCTGAAGTCATACCCCCCAAACAAGATCATATGACTGCATCAGAAGGCATCCTTGCAGAATTAAGTCAGATCAAAATTCTTCAGGTGGGCGATGCTCCAACCGACAGTTGTCCTAATGACAGGAAATCTGAATGCAGATACTGTAAGGAGAGAAAAAGACCATTGAAGACCCGGGATATGGTGCCTTGTACAAGCTAAGAGGACTCAGAAGACATCAACCTACTGACACTTTGACCTGATATTTCTAGACTCTGTAACTGTCAGAAAATTAATTCCTGTTCTTTGGTGGCCTCCTTGACTGCATTTGTTATGACCAGCTTGGCTTTCCTATGTAAATTGGGCTATATCTATATAATAACCAGTCACCCTACACTAATTAGCACTGTCCTCACATTGTTCATCAATTTGCTCAAGCAGGCTCAGTAGTGTCTTCATCGTAAAACTTGTTGTTATTGTCTTTGGCATATTGAATATGTCACGGGTAGCTTGCCAGGCTTTGCTGTGCAGGCAAGATTACTCTCGGTAGCTTGCCGGGCTGTCTGAAAGGGGCGGAGGAATCAAACCCGGCTCGGCTGGGCTGGCTGGGTGCAAGGCAAATGTCCTACCACTGTGCTATCACTCCAGCCCCCACCCTACACTAATTAGTGAAATAAATTATAAACATAATGGTTTTTATTTAGGTATCACAGTTGAAGATATTAAAATAATTGTTTCATAGTTTCAGAGTTCTATGCCTATCTCTGCACCAGACTCTCAAGATCTGTCTCCACCATTATCCCATGGTCCCTTCTCCCCAACTCCTCATTTCCCAGTTCTATTGATCACTGGGAATTGTTTCCATTGAGGATTGTATAATAAATTATATATATTTTTATTTTGTTAAAGCACCGTGATGAAAAGTCATTTATAGTTGAGTTTTAGACACCCGTTGTTCAACACAGAACTGATCCCAGCTCATGTCAGTTCCCTTCACTAGTGCTCCGGGCTCCTTCCCCTCCCCTCTCCTACCCAGCCAACCATCTCCAGGCACCTTTGAAAGTCTAGTTGTTAAAGTTTGGGTCTCATGATTTCAGAGGTCTTGACTCTGTGGTTTGGATATTTGGCTTTATCATTCCTTATAGGAAGGAGAAGGAAAGAAATTGAAAAAATTATATTTTAAACTATAAATAGGATGTACTAATTTAATCATTAGGGCAGCTTATGATGAGAAGTGTTTCCCTTGCTTACCCCTTTTACTGTGTTCCAAAATAGCCAACCCATTGTTAATAAGATGCAGACTTTCTTGAGTCTTTGTCACATGGGAAGTTGTGGAGTTCTGAAACCCCAACTTGTTTGTGCTCCTTGGCTCCAGCTGCTGGTTGTTGAGAACAAAGAAAGGCAAACATTAATTGGGGTAAATGAAAATGTTCTCCAGTCCAGGACCTCTCAGCCTTGCTCTGACCAGGGCTCCATCCACCCTTGTCCTCCTGTGGTCTGATCCTGCTGGTTGGTCCTTATGACCTGTGACCTCCCATTTATGCTATTTGCACCTATGGCCCTCTTAGACTGTCCCAGAGCCTGCTCAAAGAAACACTATTCTCTCCCATCTCATTTTTTGCTACTCTGAAAGTAGTAAGTATTCCAAGTTGGAAAGGGGAAAATATCTTAATATTTACTTTTGTTGGGTAATTTAAAGTGAGGAAAGAAAAACCAAAGACACTGACAGTAAATGAGTTGGGAGCAAATGGGAGTAAGCAAGGAATTTTAATTAGAGTTCTATAATGTATGGAGGAAATAATGATAAAAGTGAAAGTGTTGAAAAACACTGAAAAAAATAATTGAAATACATTTGAAATCAATTTAGGAGGTTATAGAGGGGAAAGTAGATAAATAGTTGTATGAAAGGAAAACATAAATTAAGAATCATTCTAAAAAATACAAGCAGCCCTATAAAGAATAATGAAATGTTTGTTTAAAAACTAAGTAAATTTTGCAAAAATAGTAAATGTGCAAAGTCAGGTACTGCATTTCAAATTTAAATGCTTGGGTCAGAGAGAAAGAGCTCAAAGGAAGAAATGATGTAATACTTTGCATGCAGAAGACCCAGATTTGATCCCCATCACCATTTGGTCTCCTGAGGATCCCTTGGAGTGGCTCCCCAGTACCACCAGGTGTGGCCAAAAGCTACCTCCTCCAAAAAATAATTAAATTAAAATTTTTTCAGTTCTCAGTATCATAGAAATGATAAGCCCATTGGAAATGAACATCAGAGAAATTAAGTTGTTCTCCTAAAATGGAGAGGGAGGGGGGAAGAACATTAGATAATGAAATAAATTATTTAAACAGATGTTTTAATTTTTAGGCTTTTCTTGTTTTCTTCTTTGATGTGATTTTTCAAAATTTAAGAGTGTATCAGAATCACCTCAAAGGTTGGTAATAAATTTCTTAGCCTGCCCTAGAATTTCTGATTTGTAAAGGCTGGGATGAAGCAAGAATTTGCAGTGCAACAAATTCCAAGGGGATGTTGACACTGCTGCTCTAGGACACTGCCGACCTGTGCTGTGTGATAAAGAGACTGCATTTCCAAGGGACAGGAATGCCTGCACTTTATTCGCTCACTTTTCAAAACTGCTGCTCAGAATTTATATTTACCTCAACTTTCTCCCATTAAAAGCAAGTTTTTGAAGGTTTTGAAAATAGGTGAGAGGTAACTACCCTGGAAGATCACAAGAAGTGAAACACTAAGTTCTATTTAGGGACAAAGGAATCAAACAGAAGAATACAATTGTCAAGAACTGCAGACATCAGGAATCGAAGCTGGGATTAAAAATAGGAAAGGATTGTTTCAGTTTTTCAAAGGAACAACTAAACTACAGACAACCATTTATACCACAGAAGAAGACTGTATGTTTACTAAGGATATTCACAATCAAATCACAAATCATCCTGTTAATCATCGATTGCCTCAAGCAGGCCCCAGTAACGTCTCCTTCATCCTAGCCCTGAGATTATATTCAAGGCTCTTTAGGAGAATGAGACCCATCATTTTTACTGGTATTTGGCATATTGGGTATTCCACAGGGAGTTTGCCAGACTCTGACGTGTGGGCAGGCTACATACGGTAGCCTGCCAGTTTGTCCAAAGTAGGAATGAGATAATAAGATGTCGTAATAGGATGTCGCACGGCCGCGAATGCGCCCGCGCGGTTCCGGGAGCTGATTTTTATAGTCTCTGAGTCTTGGCCGTTGATGGGATTACACGGCGCCAGGGGGCCAGTTGGTGGGTGTGACCCCCGCCTACTGGAATTTGGAGGATCTGGGTGGAGGATGGTCAGCCCAAATCCGAGTAGGCTTGGAGATCTCAGCCCCGGAACCCTCGAGAGTTTGTCCCTCTGCCAGTACCTTCATGTGTGCGGAGAGTGGTCTCAGCATGGTGGTGGCTGGTCCTGGAGGTCTTTGGCTGCCAGAGCCCTGGTCAGGGTGGGGAGGAAAGCTCAACCTGCTCCCATCCAAGGAGCCCCAGCGGGGAGGACAATCAGGCCCGGGAGTAGGAGACTGCACTGTTCTTCTTCCGGGAGCTGGTTTTTATAGTCTCTGAGTCTTGGCCCTTGATGGGGTTACACGGCGCCAGGGGGCCAGTTGGTGGGTGTGACCCCCGCCTACTGGAATTTGGAGGATCTGGGTGGAGGAGTCCTGGTCAGGATATTAACTAAGGATATTGACTAAGGATATTAACGACAAAGAATTTAGAGAATCCTGCCAAACTTGGAAAATGCTTCACTAAAATGTCTCAGATATTCACCGGCCCTATAAGAGCCCCAGTGAGCGCCGTTTGCTAGACGTCAGCAAGAAGCACCAGGTATGAGTTTGTGGTGATGGCAAATTCCAAGTCTTTCATGACAGGGGAGGAGTGGGCCATCCTTCCCTCCGCCCCACGGAACCCTGAGATAATGTCATATTCTTCCACCATCTACTTAAACTCCCACGTGGCCATGATCCAGACACACACAGATGAATCTCAAACCCAAGCAACTTGCTGCAGCAACCTCTTCAGACCCTAATTATTAAAAACTTAGAATTCCTTGAGTGCACAGCTGCGATTAGCCATGCGAGATTATATTATATCCATAACAAGCAATACAAATCACATTATCTAACATTGCATTTTCAGCAGGTATAAGGGGTGGTAGGACTGGTATTGAAATATCAAAAGTAACTAAAGTAGAGAAAGAATGTTTTAATAAATTGTCTGCCATACAGGCAGGGGGAAGGGTGGTATGGGGGAGGGGGACATCTGAGGATTTGGGTGGTGGAAGGGATGGTTGTTTGACCATGTGATCAAAGTTGAAACATGAGATTTTTGTTACTATATCTCAAAATTAATAATTTTTTTAAAAAGTCTCAGGCATAAAATAAAAGTCTACATACAAAATGATTGAAAGCATATACCATTCTCTCCCCCTCTCTGGCCCACCTTAGCCACTTTCCTTAAGTCTTATGTAAATAACTGTTAAGCAGAAAATTAAAGACACCATTTTGGGGTTAAACTAACTGTCAAGGTCAGAACAAGAGCCATACATTTTATTTGATTAGAATTGTCACAATCATATGGTACAATTCAAAGTACTGAAGAACACCAAATATATCCCATGTATGTACACACAGATTCCAACATATTGTTTCTCATTTTTGAGTATTAGTAATTAACCAAAGGTAATAAGATACAAGAAAAACTCACCTTGGGATGAAGAAATAGTTTGTGAGGTTAGGTGCTGGCCTTGCATGTGAGTGACACTTGTTTGACCTCCAGCATTATATAAGGTCCCCTGAGCACTTCCAGGAGTGATCTCTAAGCATTGATCCAGGTATGTTCCTGGTAATGCTAGGGCATCACTGGGCGTGACCCAATTCCCACCCCCAAATTAAAATTATTAACATGAAGACAAAGGAAAAAATAAGCCAAGGGGACAAAAGAAATTAGCAGAAGAATAGAAAAGCAAAGCTAATAGAAACAGTATCCAAAACAATAAATTAACAACTCTATAATGTTTTTGAAAGAAAGACAATGAATGTATGGAAAGAGAACTTAGTAATATTTTAACTGTTTATAGAGAAATGCTGTCATATTGGTGGCTCTTTCAGGGTCAGGGGAATGAGACCCATTGTATTTACTGGTTTTGGCATATCAGATACAAAGATTATCCATGACTTCTCCACGGACCTCTTTGATAGCCATGTCCACCTGCCCACATACCAAATTCCACAGGATGGATATGTTGTTCCCAACATTCTCCCTTCCAAAATCTGACATGCTATTTCGTTGGTAAAGAAGTAAACAGCAACCAGTCCAGACAAGGTCAGACCCGAACACCTGAGAACCTGCCATCAGTACTCATCAATATACTGGCTAGGCTCTTCACACGCTACCTGTCTTAATGCAAGTTTCTATCCTAATGGAAAACCATCAGGACTGTTCTAATAAACAAAAAGGGAGACATCCATGACATTGGCAACTATTGCCTGATCTGCCTGTTGTCTGTTGTCTACAAACTGTTCACTCAAGTCATCCTGAATAGGATTGGCAGAACACTAGATGAAGGACAACCATGCTAGCAAGCAGGTTTTAGAAAAGGTTTCAGCAAGATTGACCATCACTTGATCACTTGACTTCCAGTAAATCGTCGATTTGATTGAGTGGGCGCCAGTAACGTCTCCATTTGTCCCTGTCTTGTGCTAGTGTAGCCCAATGACGTCTGTTCACTCTAGGAACAAGAAGATACTCAAACCAATTGTTCATGATCTTGATGAAGTCTGACCATCTGGTAGGTGGGCGGGCCATGCGATCATTTGACATCCTGTGGAATCCAGTCGGTAACAGCTCTAGTCCAGCGGTCGTCTTTAAATCTCATTACGTGAACAGTCCATCTGATTTTTGATGCTTTGGCAAACGAGACAGCATCCCTGATTCTTGATCGTCGATGGAGGTCGGAACTCTGGTTCTTTCTCTCATTTGAGTGAAACTTGATATTCCAAGCATAGCTCTTTCAATTCCTCTTTGGGAGACTCAAATAGTGTTCTCATCCTGTTTGCGTAGGGCCCAGGTCTCTGAGGCATAAGTTAATGCAGGAAGAACAGTGGAATTAACGAGATGTGCCCAGAGCCAGAGGTTCTTCGTCCTCTTAGCTATTTCTTCAATGCTCTTGAAGGCGTTCCAAGCCACTCTCTTCCTCCTGCGCAGCTCGGGTGACAGGTCATTTGTCATGTTGACTTCTCAACCAAGGTACACATAGCTGTTGCATTCAGAGATGGTCGTTCCGTTGAGAGCGAATGGGGCGTCAGGAACGAGGCTGTTTCTCATAAATATTGTCTCTGTAAGATTCAGCTGTAGTCCGACCTTTCCACACTCATGGTCGAAGTCGGCCAGCATTTGTGCTGCTTGGCTGATGTTTGGTGTGATTAAAACATTGTCAGCAGCAAAGCGGAGGTTGTGTAGTTGCCGACCATCTAACTTCACTCCCATTCCTTCCCATTCCAGTCATCAAATGATGTTCTCGAGGATGGCAATGAAGAGTTTCAGTGAAATAGTATCTTTCTGCCGAACCCCTCTCTTGACATCAATGATTACTTCTTTGTAGAATGGTGAGATCCTGGTAGTGAATTCGCAATACAGCTCACGGAGGATCTTGTTGTATTGAGATTGTATGCCCTGATTGGCTAGTGCTTCAATGACCACTTCCATCTCAACAGAATCAAAGGCCTTCTTGAACATTAGATAGAGCGGCAATGAATGTTAGATAGAGTGGCATCTTGAACTCCCAAGAAACCTCAATGAGCGTGGTTATCCTGTGGATATGGTCGATGGTGCTGAATACTTTGAGGAACCCGGCTTGCTCGCATGGTTGTCCTTCATATAGTGTTCTGGCAATCCTATTTAGGATGACTCAAGTGAACAACTTGTAGATGACAGACAATAGGCAGATCGGGCGATAGTTGCCAATGTCATGGATGTCTCCCTTCTTGTACAGTAGTACAGTCCTGCTGGTTTTCCAAGGACGGAACCTTGCATTCAGACAGGTAGCGAGTAAAGAGACAAGCCAGCGTATTGATGAGTACTGACAGCAGGTTCTTCAGGTGTTCAGGTCTGACCTTGTCTGGGCCCGATGCTGTTCGTTTCTTTACTGAAGAAATGGCGTGTCAGATTTTGGAAGGGAGAACATTGCGAGCGACATATCCATCCTGTGGAATTTGGTATGTCAGCAAGTGGACATGAATATCGAAGAGATTTGAGTAGAAGTCATGGATAATTTCTCCATTGCCATTCTGGAAGATGTGATGGATCCTTCAGGACATCCGAGGGCAGTAATCTTGGTCTTGTAGTTGGCGAAGGACAGACGGGCCTTACGAATACTTTTCCCGGCTTCTGCCGCATCTAACAGCACTTCTGCTCTTCTCTCTTTGAGGTCTTCCTTGATCGCATCTCTGCACTGCATTGCGAGCTCGGACATTCGCTCGGACGGTTGCCTGGGGCATGCACCAAACCACGGTGGTCCACGGTGGTGAATAAGCTCAAGAAGTTTTGAAGACAGGCATTTTTTTTTTATTAGTGAAACACCATGAGGTAGAGTTGTAGATTTACAAATTTTTGTGCTTGGGTTTCGATTGTACAATGTTCAGATACCCATCCCTCCACCAGTGCCCATTTTCCACCACCATGGATAATATCCCCCCACCCCCAACCCCCATTCCTCCCCCCTGTCTCTGTGGCAGGGCAATCCCCTGTGTTCTCTCTCTCCTTTTGGGTGTTGTGGTCTGCAAAAGAGGCATTGAGTGGCAAACATGTTCAGTCCATAGTCTACTTTCGATATGCATCTCCCCTCCTGGGAGGATCCTCCAAACATCCTTTATTTGGTGCTCCCTTCTCTATCTGAACTGCCCTTTCCTCTAGGATACCCGGCTGGCCTCTAAGTTATGGAGTAATCCTCCTGGTGCTGATCTCAGCTATTCTTGGTTATTAATCTCATACTTTGTTACTTTATACCCCCCAGATGAATGCAATATTTCTATGTCTATCCCTCTCTTTCTGACTCATTTCGCTTAGCATGATACTTTCCATATTGTACCACTTGTATGTAAATTTCATGACTTCATCTTTTCTAACAGCTATATAGTACTCCATTGTGTAGATGTAACAAAGTTTCTTTAACCAGTCATCTGTTCTTGGGCATTCAGGTTTCTTCCAGTTTCTGGCTATTGTAAAGAGTGCTGCAATGAACAAACAAGTGCAGATGTCACATCGACTATACTTTTTTGCCTCTCTGGGATATATTCCCAGGAGTGGTATTGCTGGGTCAAATAGGAGCTCAATTTCTAATTTTTTGAGAATCGTCCATACTGTTTTCCAGAAGGGCTGAACCAGTGGACATTCCCACCAACAGTGAAGGAGTGTCCCTTTCTCGCCACATCTACGCCAGCATCGGTTGCTTTTGTTCTTTTGAATGTGGGCCAGGCTCTGAGGTGTGAGATGGTATCTCATTGTGGTTTTGATCTGCATCTCCCTGATGATTAATGATGTAGAGCATTTTCTCATGTGCTTTTTTGCCATTCGGATTTCTTCTTTGAGAAAGTTTCTGTTCATTTCATTGCCCCATTTTTGGATGGGGTTGGATGTTTTCTTCTTGTGGAGTTTAACCAGTATTTTGTATATCCTGGATATCAACCCCTTGTCAGATGTGTATTCGGCGAATATCCTTTCCCATTCTGTAGACTGTCTTTGTATTTTGGTCACTGTTTCTTTGGAGGTGCAGAAGCTTCTTAGTTTAAGATAGTCCCATTTATCTATCTCTGTTTTCACTTGCTCGGCCAGTGGCGTGGCATCTTTGAAGATACCATTAGCTTCAATGTCATGGAAGGTTTTGCCAACTTTATCTTCAATGTACCTTATGGTTTCTGGTCTGATGTTGAGGTCTTTAATCCATTTTGACCTTACTTTTGTACATGGTGATAGGCAGAGTTCTGAGCCTATTTTTTTGCATGTAGCCGTCCAGTGATGCTAACACAATTTATTAAAGAGGCTTTCCTTACTCCACTTCACATTACTTGCACCTTTATCAAAGATTAGATGAGCATATGATTGAGAGGAGATGTCAGTGTATTCAACCCTGTTCCATTGGTCTGCAGTTCTGCCTTTGTTCCAGTACCATGCTGTTTTAATTATTATCGCTTTGTAGTACAGTTTGAAGTTCGGGAGGTTGATTCCTCCCATTTTCTTTTTCCCAAGAATTGCTTTAGCTATTCGTGGGGGCTTATTGTTCCATATAAATTTCAGGAGTGTTTGCTCCATTTCTTTGAAGAATGTCATGGGTATCCTTATAGGGATTGCATTGAATTTATACAATGCTTTCGGTAGTATTGCCATTTTGACAATGTTAAGTCTCCCGACCCATGAGCAGGGGATATCTTTCCATTTCCTCATGTCCTCTTTTATTTCCTGAAGTAGCGTTTTGTAGTTTTCTTTGTACAGGTCCTTTACTTCCTTAGTTAAGCTGATTCCTAGGTACTTGCTTTTCTGGGGCACAATTGTGAACGGGATTGTTTTTTTCATGTTGCTTTCTTCTCTCTCACTGTTTGCGTATAGGAAAGCCATGGACTTTTGGGTATTGATTTTATAACCTGCAACTTTACTATACGAGTCTATTGTTTCTAGGAGTTTTTTGGTGGAGGTTATTGGGTTCTCTAAGTAGAGTATCATATCATCTGCGAATAGTGAGAGCTTGATTTCTTCCTTTCCTACCTGAATGCCCTTAATATCTTTTTCCTGCCTAATCGCTATTGCAAGTACTTCCAGTACTATATTGAACAGCAGTGGAGAGAGTGGGCATCCCTGTCTCGTCCCTGATCTTAGAGCGGAGGCTCTCAGTTTTTCCCCATTGAGGATGATGCTTGCTGTAGGCTTGTGGTATATGGCTTTAATTATGTTGAGAAAGGTCCCCTCTATACCCATTTTGGCTAGGGTTTTCATCATAAAGGGGTGCTGGATCTTGTCAAATGCTTTCTCTTCATATATTGATATTATCATATGCTTTTTATCTTTTCTTTTGTTGATATGATGGATTATGTTGATTGATTTTCGAATGTTGAACCATCCTTGCATCCCTGGGATGAATCCTACTTGGTCATGGTGTTTTTTTTTTTTTTGGATGGGGTTGGATGTTTTCTTCTTGTGGAGTTTAACCAGTATTTTGTATATCCTGGATATCAACCCCTTGTCAGATGTGTATTCGGCGAATATCCTTTCCCATTCTGTAGACTGTCTTTGTATTTTGGTCACTGTTTCTTTGGAGGTGCAGAACCTTCTTAGTTTAAGATAGTCCCATTTGTCTATCTCTGTTTTCACTTGCTCGGCCAGTGGCATGGCATCTTTGAAGATACCATTAGCTTCAATGTCATGGAAGGTTTTGCCAACTTATCTTCAATGTACCTTATGGTTTCTGGTCTGATGTTGAGGTCTTTAATCCATTTTGATCTTACTTTTGTACATGCTGTTAGGCAGAGTTCTGAGCCGATTTTTTTGCATGTAGCAGGAAGACAGGCATTTTTTTGTGACTATCTCTCTCTTGGTGTTCCTCACATAATCATAAATGTGCTGAACCAGTCGATCATATTCCTCGTCAATGGTGTCAACAATAGCATCTTCCCATGCTGCCGCAATAGTGCCAAAGAGCTCCCAGTTGTTGGTCATTCTGTGACTTCTCTTTTTAAACTTTGCAGCCCTTTCTCCGCGCTCTGTGAAGTAGAATTTTGCATGAAGGAGATGGAGGTCCGATCTAGTTTGGAATTTTGGGACAATAGCGACATCGGTCAGGTAAAACCGTCGATTGAATATGATGTGGTCTATTTTGTTGTGGAATAATCCAACGGGAGACTCCCATGTCCAACGTTTAGATTTGGCTTTCTGGAACTGTGAGTTACCATGGATGGTCTTGGTCGACATGATGAATTCAGAGAGTCTCTCACCCTGTTCGTTCCATTCTAGGCCATGGGTCCCGATGTGAAGTTTTTTAGCTGATCTTCTCGGTCCTATCTTGGCATTAAAATCACCCACAATGATCTTGTAGAAGGTTTGGTCTTCTTTATAGAACTTCTCCAGCTCCATGTATAACTTCTCAATTTCTCCTTCATCATAATTAGATGTTGGTGCATAGACAACGAAGATAGATGCTGCCGGCAGTGAGTCACATCTATTCAAATGTAAACGTCTGATTCAGGTTGTTAGGCATTCGAATGAATCAATGCTCATGGCCAAGTTTGTGTTGACAAGGACAACAACGCTTCCGACACCTCTTTTATAGCATGTTCTGAGGCAAAATTCTTCTCCAGTGTCAAAAACGACATGATGATATTGGTTCCTTATTGTCTCCATCAGACCAATGATGTCGTACTTGATCTTTCGTGCTTGTACCATCAGGTCCTCGATGGATGCATCTGATGCTAGTGTATATGCCTTGAAAGTACAGACGATCATTTTTGTCTTCCTTCGTTGTGGCAGACTAGTTCGGCCTTGAGATTTTATCGGCCTCTCCTTTCTCATCCTTCTCAATGCTGCCATAATGGTGAAGCCATCAGGGTCAGGTGAATGGGACCAATTGTAATTACTGGTATTGGCCTATTTAATACACAATGTATAGCTTACGAGGCTCTGCCATGCGGGCGGAATACTCTCGTTAGCTTTCCAGGCGTTCTGAGAGGGATAGAGGCTTTTGGTGCAACCTCTAATCATCCCCGCAGGTGTTCCAATATTTGAACCCTATCAAATATGGTACCGCAATTCCGGAATATGGGTATTTAGTGTCTGATAATGTGTTGCGCAGCCGCTTTGCAGCCGCACAGGTCTGGAAAGCTTCCTGGAGTGTGGCAGCGGCTGGGTAGTGGAGCTAGTGTTGATAGTGGAGGTCTGCCAGTGAAGTATTTATCTGGTCCCAGTAGAGGTAGGGAGAGTCTTCTATGCACAATCCAATCCCTGGGTCCCTGGTGGTTGGTGGGAGCAGACAGGGCAGGGTAGGGTGCGGCTCCTGATTATAATCCTTTCATCACCTCTGGTTGGTGAGAGCAAGCAGAGAATCTCTGTCCTGGGTCCGTTGAGCCTGGAGTCCAATGTCTCAGAGAGTTCCACTTATCTTTTTCTGTGGGACTTCAGTCGTATGTGAGTCTTGGCTGGAGCGGCCCTGCGGGTCCGGAAAGCATCCTGGAGTGTGGCGGCTGGGTAGTGGAAGTAGTGTCAATGACCATATCCACACGATAACCAAGCTCATTGAGGTTTCTCGGGAGTTCAAGATGCTGCCCTTGTCTAACATTCATTGATTTAAAGAAGGTCTTTGATTCTATTGAGACAGAAGCAGTCATTGAAGCCCTAGCCAAACAGGGCATTCAAAATCAATACATCAGGATCCTCTGTAATCTGTATTACAGATTCACTACCATGATCTCACCATTCTACAAAGAAGTGATCATCCATGTCAATAGAGGGTTTCAGCAGGATGATACCATTTCACTGAAACTCTTCAGTGCCACCCTTGAGAATGTCATGTGACGACTGGAATGGGAAGGAATGGGAGTGAAGTTAGACGGTCGGCAACTACACTACCTCCGCTTTGCTGATGACATCGTTCTAATAACACCAAAAATTAGCCAAGAAGCATAAATACTGGCCGACTTCGACCGTGAGTGTGGAAGGGTCAGAGTACAGCTGAATCTCACAAACACAATGTTTATGAGAAACGGTCTCATTCCTGATGCTCCATTTGCTCTCAATGGAATGAACATCTTCAAATGCAACAGTTATGTGTATCTAGGTTGAGAAGTCAACATGACGAATGACCTGGCACCTGAGTTGCATAGGAGGAAGAGAGTGGCTTGGAATGCCTTCAAGAGCGTTGAAGAAATAACTAAGAGGACAAAAAACTTCCAGCTCCAGGCACATCTCTTTGATTTCACTGTTCTTCTTGCATTAACATACACCTCAGACACCTTGGCCCTACGAAAATAGGATGAGAATGCTATTCGGGTCTCCCAAAGAGGAATCGAAAGAGCTATGCTTGGAGTATCCCGCTTCACTCAAGTGAGAGAAAGAGTCTGGAGTTCCGACCTCCTTCGATGGTCAAGAATCAGGGATGCTGTCTCATTTGCCAAGATGCCGAATATCAGATGGGCTGGACACATAATGAGATTTGGAGATGACTGCCTGACTAGAGCCGTTACCGACTGGATTCCACTTGATCACTTGACTTCCAGTTAATCATCAATTTGCTTGAGTGGGTGCCAATAACGTCTCCATTTGTCCCTGTCACGTGTTAGTGTAGCCCAATGGCATCTGTTCGTTCTAAGAACATGAAGAGCCTCAAACCGATCGTTAGGATTTTTATGAAGAAATCTGACCATCTAGTAGGTGGATGGCCATGCAGTTTTTTGACATCTACTGGAATCCAGTCGGTATCGGCTCTAGTCCAGCGGTCATCTCCAAATCTCATTACATGTCCTGCCCATCTGATTTTTGACACCTTGGCAAATGAGACAGCATCCATGATTCTTGATCGTGGACAGAGGTCGGAACTCCGGATTCTTTCTCTCATTTGAGCGAAACATGATACTCCAAGCATAGCTCTTTTGATTCCTCTTTGGGAGACCCAAATAGCATTCTCATCCTATTTGCGTTAGGGCCCACGTCTCTGAGGCATATGTTAATGAAGGAAGAACAGTGGAATCGAAGAGATGTGCCCAGAACTGGAGGTTCTTCGTCCTCTTAGCTATATCTTCAATGCTCTTGAAGGCATTCCAAGCCACTCTCTTCCTCCTGTGCAATTCAGGTGCCAGGTCGTTCATCATGTTGACTTCTCGACCTAGGTACACATAACTGTTGCATTCAGAGATGGTCATTCCATTGAGAGCAAACGGAGTGTCAGAAACGAGGCTGTTTCTCATAAACATTGTCTTCGTGAGATTCAGCTGTAGTCCAACCACTGGATTCCATGGGACGTCAAAAGACCACGTGGCTGCCCACCTACCAAATGGTCAGACTTCTTTATCAAGACCCTGAATGATCGGTTTGAGGCTCTTCATGTTCCTAGAACAAGCAGATGCCATTGGGCTACACTACCATGTGACAGGGATGAATGGAAGCTTTACTGGCTCCTGCTCGAGCAAATCAATGAGTAACAGGATGTTAAGTGATCAACTGATAGAGAAACACTGTTATTGTTTTGTTTTATACTATACCTAGATCTGGGCTCAGGAGAATTGAACTAAGGTCAGCAACATGCAAGTCAAATGCCTTCAGCCCTGACTGCCTCTTCAGCCATAAAGGAACTATTCTGAGAATAACAAATATAGACTCATGATGATAGAAATAAAAAAGTTCCAATAAATAGAACAAAAAGAGATAGAAAGTGTTACTAATAAGACAGTGGTGATCAACAATAGTGATTTTGCCTCATAGGGTATATTCAGTAATGCCTGGAGACTGAGCATCAAAACTGGGGAGATGATTATTATTGTCCCCTGGGAGTGGAGGCCAGGTTGCTGATAAATATTCTATAAATTATGGAAAGAATAATGTGACCTATAATGTCGGGAATGTCAAGATTGGCAATCTCTGTCATTCACTTCAGTCTAAATCCTCTTTCTGTAAGAGACATAAATACATAAGGAACATGGGAAAATTGATCATATCAACATCAAGTCTATCAATAGAAGCCCCAAAAGTCTATGAACTTTAGATTGTTTAAAATAAGAAGAAATGTGCAAATCTAGAGTAAATAATCAATATGAAAGATATGAAGCAATAAAGAAGAGGAAAAGGAACTAGGGATGATTTGATCCTCAGCATCTTCTGCCATTCCTACACCCCACTGCCAGAGCTAGCCCTGATGGCTCCAAGCAATGCTGGATCCTAGTACACCTAGCACTGCATTACTGGGCCAAGTAGACTACAGTGATATCTGTACAGTATCACAGAGGGGTATCCCTCAATGCCCAGCTCCATGAACACTGCTTGGAACCCCTCACCTCAACACCGACAAAAAGTTTTTTTCTCAGTTTATCTTCTTCCTCTTAATTTTCACTATAACCATCATGAAACCAGGCTTTATGATCAACATTGAGTTTGGTGTCTTTATTTCATCACTTGCAAATTCTGCTTTTCACATAACTATAAGAAATACTTTTGTTGATGTTTTAATTAGTATAGAAGAATGGTTTTTTTCCCTTTCATTTTTAATACAAGATCCTTGCATTCAACCTCTTCAATTACTACAAAATTCTCCAAAACACATTTTTGGTATCCTGCTTATATTTCTTTATGGAACTGCCAGATCAAAACCTTAAAGTCCACCATGACTGTGAAAAGAAACTTGGAACCATGGAAGTCCAAGTTTGTAGTTGGCAGGAAAAACTAATCGGAAACCATCCATTATTGGCAGTATGCAATCACAAAACACTGAGACTTAAATCCTTTGTACAGGGGTAAGAAAATTATGTCCTTGTCCATCTACAAAGGCAGTTAGTGGTTAAGCATGGAGAGGCCCCAACTTCTCATATTTCCAGCCAAAATAATACAAACTTAAAGAAGGACTGTGAGCTAAAGGACCCCAAGTTCTCCTGTCCTCAATAAGATTGATCACCACAAATCCTTATCCTAACTAAGTCAATAGCTCTAACTCCCAATCAGTTTAGGGAATCTGCTTTAATCTTTAAAACAGAAAAACTAGCCATGACAGCTCTGAGTTGACTGACCATATTAGGACAGAAAAGGTGTGGAAAGCTAATCCAAAGCACTGAACTTTCAAAGAAAGGCCAACAATTCACTACCCCTTGAATCAAATATCCCAAATATCCCACCTTTTCATTACAGGGGGGAATAAAATCAGCATTCCATATCCTCAGGGCAGACTTTCTTCTATCTGTCTGCTCCTATTCTCATGGAGTGTCTCTTTTCATGTCAAGAAAGTCAGAGTTCAGAAACAACTAGCGTGTTCTTAAATTCTTTTTGTGTTTCATCTCAAGAACCTAACACAATGTCTGCTTATTGATCTTCAAATTCAGGAGTTCTCAAGGTGAATTTCAAACCAGATCCTCAGGAAAGAAGCAACCAAGAATGGTGTAAGTCACTCCAAATTGGCATGTGGTGGTTTTAAGAAACAAGAGAACTTATATACTAAGCTTACCTTAGAGGTATGCAAGACAAGTTAATCTCAGCAACAGCAAGCCAGCATCTTAAAAAATTACAAGATTACAAAAATTAAAAATTACAAAATTAAAAGTACAGGAGGTAATGCCTGGCTTATGTCTACATTGCATAAGATAGACACAGGTTTGATCCCCAATACTGAAATTAGGAGTGATCAAACACTACCAGGAGAGATTCCTCAGCACAGAGCCAGGAGTAAATACTGCAAACTGCTAATGGCTTTCCATTAGCCCCAAAACCAATCCTCCAAAAACTTACAGAAGTGAGATGGCCTCAACTATAGAAACAGTGAAGAAAATGTACTTCCTAAAGATAGTGGACAGACAGCCATGGGGGGTCACATCCTCCTTCAACCACGCCTGCTGCTGGCCATTTGAGAGAATATAGGTATTTAATTCTCTCTGAGCATCCCTGCAATGTGAACGTGAAAAGCTCTAATTCAAGAAGTTATTTTGTTGGTGGTAGTGGTGATCTCTTGGTTTTATGGTGTTAAGGATCAAATTCACAGCCTAAAATATGCAAAGTTTATACTCGAGACTCTACTACTAAGCCTCATCTTCGCTCCCACATAGGGCTGTTGTGAAGATTAAAAAGATATTAACTAGAGGGCTGGAGTGACAGTAGAGCTGGTAGTACGCTTGCCTCGTATGCGGTCAACCTGGGTGTGATTCCCGGCATCCCATCTGGTCCTTTCTGCATTGTCAGGAGTGATCCCTGAGTGCAGCGTCAGGCATAACACCTGAGTATCCCTAGGTTTGGCCCCTCCCCCCTAAAAGATATTAACTAAAATATTTACCAAGTGCCTCACTTGTGGCATTCTTCGATGTGGGTCTTAAAAGACGTGACCTCTAATACCTCCATTTTACTAAAGTAAAAAAGCGAATTATCAGTGATACTTTTGTTGGGATTCTTGAATGACAAACTCAGGAGATGGTCCAAACTTTTAGGAGAATCCACACCACTTTAACCGCACAGAGCCAGAAATAAGCTGGACATACCTGTACAGAGTGGGTAAAACACTGAGATTTCCTCTGTAGATGAGACAGACTTGGATATTCATTTGGCTGTTATTACCGGAGAACGATCATTCAGTGTCAACACAAGCACACACGCACTTATTCACATTGCCTGTACTGTTTCCTCCAGAACAGAAGCTCTCCCCCCTGGGCTTGCATCCACACCACCTGCAGGTTTTCCTGGCCCCTTAGCTCTGGTTTCTGATTTGTGGGGCTGAGAGGAGTCATGGAATTTTCATTTATAGTTCCCTAGTTATACTCTTGGTGGCTCCATGACAATAGTGTGATAACTGTTACCCTAGAGAATGAAAGGAAATAGATGCTTCTTTTGAAACTTAGATGGCATTCTCCACAGTAACATTCAATGGTCCCATAAAATTCAAATGGCATTTAAGCATGAAGTAAGAAATCTTTTTTACAGAATTGTAAGCAGAGAGCTTCTGTGTCTGAGAACTAAATTTAACTCTGCTCTTTGGTAAGTTGCAATCCTTAATATCCCCTTTTTTCTCTAAGATTCAGAGTCCTGTCTTTGAAGAACCTGCCAAACCTTTACCCATTTTATTAATACTGTATGTTAGGAAACATTACTGTAAATCATGCTTCAGTTTTTGAAGAGTGGTTCAATAAAGTGGGGGTAATATAAGTTTGAGACAAAAGCTTGTTCTCATTGCCCAAGAGGATAAACAAAGTATAAATTACTTTCAAGGAGTTCAACCTTAACAGGAATTTTGAAGGCATTCAATATCTAATCAGCTATAGGCTTCTGTAATTTTAGTGAGGGGTGGGAGGGGATGGTATTTCTATTTCTTTTTGAGGTTCTCTATGGGATAGCAGTAAAAGTACCGAGCTATGGGTTTTCTTAAATAGTATTAAGTTATATAATTCTTCTATTTCACACCAGCAATACAAAATTTTGATAAAATACTATTATTATTTTAATGTGGAACTTTAAACTTACTATTTAATTTTAAACTCTTTGTTGAATACTCTCTCAAATATGAGACAGACATACGACATAGATAAATACGGTGCTACACTTTGGAAACAAGATACTGTATAGTGTGTACGTGCCTTGTGTGTATGCAGTATAGTGTATGTATGTGTGTGTAGTATACTGTGTGTAGTATAGTGTGTGCAGTATAGTGGGTGTAGCATAGTGTGTGTTCAATAGTGTGTGTATGTGTGTGTAGTATAGTGTGTGTATGTGTGTGTTGTATCGTGTGTATGTTTGCGTAGGTGTGTATGTGTGTGTAATATCTGACCCACAAGAAGGTTCTATTTCCTTACCATTCTATCTGTGATATACTTTCTCTAGTCTCTCCAACTGAGCGTTAGCCCTGGGAGTGCACATAGCTGCTGATTCTATCCAATGTACTTGCCTCTGCTGTGTATTATCAAAAGGGGTCCCTAAATCCCATCATGAATGACTTTTTAAATTTGTGTGTCACAGTGACTCCATCCATTTTAAGAAAGAGAGAAAGAAAGAAAGAAAGAAAGAAGAGAAAGAAGAGAGAAAGAAAGAAGAGAGAGAAAGAAAGAAAGAAAGAAAGAAAGAAAGAAAGAAAGAAAGAAGAAAGAAAGAAAGAAAGAGAGAAAGAGAGAGAGAAAGAGAGAGAAGGAACAAAGGAGGGAGAAAGGGAGGAAAAAAGGAAGGAAGGAAGGAAGGAAGGAAGGAAGGAAGGAAGGAAGGAAGGAAGGAAAGATGAAAGGAAGGAAAGAGGATCCCTAATGCCATTCAAAGTGGCATTTTCTTCAGAGATCTTCCTCTTCTTTGTAACAAAACAATTCTTACTCAGGCAGTAAGAAGTTCCACAGTCCTAAACCGAATTATTTGGGTCCTCTTCTTATTGGATGTTTCCAGGGCACGTGAACACTGACATCACATCTTTACTCTTGGAATAACCTCTTCCTTTATCCTTCGGACCTTTTGTTACTCACTTTTCACCTTCATCTTTCACTAGTTTTTCTCAGATTCTGAAAGTCTGGAGTACCCCACGGCTTTCCTCAACATTCTTCCTCCTCAGTCTTCCCTACTTTCCCAAGACTCCTTATTTACACCATAGCACCGCCATATCTCCCAAATGCCAGTGTCCCCAGTAAACACCAGAATCTCCTCCTGCATATCCGATGACCAACAAAATAATCCCTGACTTGATTTCAGACAGAAAATATCCCGGCCGCTCCGTCCTCCTCACACAATGCCTTTTCAAGTCTGTAAGGTCAGTATTCTAAGTGACATGTGAATCCGTTCATTTCCATCGTCTATCTCCACTGCCACAGCCCTAGTTCAGATACCACCAGCTTTACCATAGATCCCCACTATTGCCAAGCCAGCACACAGACAACTGCTCTGAATTCCTCTTGCTCCCTCCAATATAGTCTCCAAAAAACAACCTAACGTCATCTTTTCAAAGCACTAATTTGGCTGTATAACTTTTTTTTTACATTTTTATTAGTGAAACACCATGATGTAAAGTTGTAGACTTACAAGGTTTTGTGCTTGGGTTTCAGTTATGCAATGATCGAGTACCCATCCCTCCACCAGTGCCCATTCTCCACCACCAATGATCCCAGTAGCCCTCCCACCTCCCTAGCCCCGCCCCCCATCCCATCCGCCTCTGTGGTAAGGCTTTCCCTTTTGTTCTCTCTCTCTCTCTCTCTCTCTCTCTCTCTCTCTCTCTCTCTCTCTCTCTCTCTCTCTCTCTCTCTCTCATTTTGGTTGCTGAGGTTTTCAAAAAAGGCATTGAATGGCAATCATGTTTGGTCTATAGTCTACTTTCAGCATGCATCTCCCATCCTGGGAGAATCCTCCCAAAACCCTTTACTTGGTGCTCCCTTCTCTATCTGAGCTACCTTTTCCCCTGGCATGTGAGGCTGGCCTTAGAGTTATAGAGTGAACGTCCTAGTTCTTATCTCAACTATTCTTGGATGTTGGTCTCCTATTTTGTTACTTTATATTCCCCAGATGAATGCAATCTTTCTATGTCTATCCCTCTCTTTCTGACTCATTTCACTTAGCATGATACTTTCCATGTAGTACAACTTGTATGTAAATTTCATAACTTCATCTTTTCTAACAGCTTTGGAGTATTCCATTGTGTAGATGTACCAAAGTTTCTTTAACCAGTCATCTGTTCTTGGGTCCTAGGGATTTTTCCAGATTTTGGCTATTGTGAACAGTGCAGCAATGAACATAGAAGTGCAGATGTCATTTTGAATGTACTTTTTTTTGCCTCTCTGGGATATATTCCCAGGAGTGGTATTGCTGGGTCAAATGGGAGCTCAATTTCTAATTTTTTTAGAATCATCCATAGTATTTTCCAAAAGGGCTGAACCAGATGGCATTCCCACCCGCAGTGATGGAGAGTCCCTTTCTCGCCACATCAGCGTCAACACCTGTTGCTTTTGTTCTTTTGGATGTGAGCCAGTCTCTTTGTTGTGATATGGTATACAGTTTTGGCCTGCATCTCCCTGATGATTAGTGATGTAGAGCATTTTCTCGTGTGCCTTTTGCCATTCGGATTTCTTCTTTGAGAAAGTTTCTGTTTATTTCACCACCCCATTTTTTGATGGGGTTGGATGACTCCTTCTTGTGGAGTTCAAACAGTGCTTTGTATATCTTTGATAACAACCCCTTGTTGGATGTGTATTCAACGAATATCCTATCCTATTCTGTAGACTTGGAGATCTCGGCCCCGGGACCCACATGCCTTTGTTCCTCTGCCAGTACCTTCATGCATGTGGAGAGTGGTCTCAGCATGGTGGTGGCTGGTTCTGGAGGTCTTCGGCTGCCGGAGCCCTGGTCGGGGCGGGGAGGGAAACTCAACCCACTCCCCTCCAAGGTGCCCTGGTAAGGACAGTCAGGCACGGGAGCAGGAGACTCTGCACTGTTCTCTTCCGGGAACTGGGTTTTATAGTCTCTGAGTCTTGGCCATTGATGGGATTACACAGAGCCAGGGGGCCAGTTGGTGGGTGTGACCCCTGCCTACTGAAATTTGGAGGATCTGTGTGGAGGATGCTCAGCCCTGATCCGAGCAGGCCTGGAGATCTCAGCCCCGGGACCCGTATACCTTTGTTCCTCTGCCGGTACCTTCATACGTGTGGAGAGTGGTCTCAGCATGGTGGTGGCTGGTTCTGGAGGTCTTCGGCTGCCGGGGCCCTGGTTGGGGAGGGGAGAGAAACTCAACCCACTCGGATTGGGGCTGAGCATCCTCCACCCAGATCCTCCAAATTCCAGTAGGCAGGGGTCACACCCACCAACTGGCCCCTGGCACTGTGTAATCCCATCAACGGCCAAGACTCAGAGACTATAAAACCCTGGAAGTGCGCAGCCGCATTCGTGGCCAAGCGACATCTTATTATCTCATTGCTACTTTGGACAAACTGGCAGGCTACCGAATGTAACCTGCCCACACGGCAGAGTCTGGCAAACTCCCCGTGGCGTACCCAATATGCCAAATACCAGTAACAATGATGGATCTCATTCTCCTAACCCTGAAAGAGCCTTGAGTATGGCACTTTTTAAAAAATCTCAGGGCTAGGACAAAGGAGATGTTACTGGGACCTGCTCAAGGCAATCGACGAACAACAGGATGGTCGTGATTGTGGTCGTGATTCTGTAGACTGTCTTTGTATAGTGGTCACTGTTTCTTTTGAGGGGCAGACACTTCTTAGTTTAAGATAGTCCATTTATCTATTTCTGTTTTCACTTGCTTGGCCAATGGTATGTTATCTTTGAAGACACCGTAAGCTTCAATGTCGTGGAGGGATTTGCCAAGCTTGTCTTCAATGTACCTTATGGATCGTGGTCTGATATTGAGGTCATTAATCCATTTTTATCTTACCTTTGTAAATGGTGTTAGGTAGACATTTGAGCCCATTTTTTTTGCATAGAACCATCTAGTTTTGCCAGCACAATTTGTTAAAGAGGCTTTCCTTGCTCCACTCAAAATTCCTGCTCCCTTATCAAAGATTGATGATCATATGTTTGGGGGGAAATGTCAGTATATTCAACCCTGTTCCATTGGTCTGCGGCTCTGCTTTTGTTCCAGTACCATGCTGTTTTAATTTTCACTGCTTTGTAGTAGATTTTGGGCTGGAGCTATACCACAGTGGTAAGGCATTTAACTTTCACCTGGCCAGGGTGGCCAACTAGAGTTCAATTCCTCTGCCCTTCTCAGAGAGCCCAGAAAGCTACCGAGAGTATCTTGCCCACAAGGGAAAGCCTGGCAGGCTACCCTTGCTGTGTTCAATATGCCAAACACAGTGACAACAAGTCTCACAATGGAGACATTACTGGGCCCACTCAAGAAAATCAATGAACAATGGGAGGACAGTGCTATAGTAATAAAGTTTGAAGTTGGGGAGGTTGAACCTCCCATTTTCTTTTTCCCAAGAATTGCTTTAGCTCTTCGTGGGGGCTTATTGTTCCATATGAATTTTAGCAGTGTTTGCTCCAATTCTTTGAAGAATGCCATGTGTATCATTATAGGAATCTCATTGAATTTGTCCAATAATTTGGGGAGTATTGCCATTTTGACATTGCTAATTCTCCCAATTCATGAGCAGGACATATCTTTCCATTTCCTCATGTCCTCTTCTATTTCCTGAAGTAGCGTTTTGTAGTTTTCTCTGTATAGGTCTTTTACATCCTTAGTTAAGCTTACTTCTAGGTACTTGATTTTCTGGGCCAAAATTGTGAACAGGATTGTTTTTTTCATGTCACTTTCTTCTCTCTCATTATTTGCGTTTAGGAAAGCCATGGGCTTTTGGGTATTCATTTTATAGCCCGCAACTTCACTATACAAGTCTATTGTTTCTAGGAGTTTCTTGATAAAGGTTTTAGGGTTCTCTAAGTATAGGAACATATCATCTGCGAATGGTGAGAGGTTGATTTCTTCCTTTCCTACCTGAATGCCCTTAATATCTTTTTCTTTCCTAACCACTATTGCAAGTACTTCCAGTACTATATTGAACAGCAGTGAAGAGAGTGGGCAGCCTAGCCTCATCTTAGAGGGAAGGCTCTTAGTTTTTCCCCATTGAGGATGATGCTTGCCATAGGTTTGTGGTAGATGGCTTTAACTATATTGAGGAAAGTTCCTTCTATGCCCATTTTGGCGAGGGTTTTCATCATAAATAGTTGCTGAATCTTGTCAAATGTTTTCTCTGCATCTATTGATATGATAATATGTTTTTAACTTTTCTTTTGTTGATATTATGGATTATGTTGATTGATTTCCGAATGTTAAACCATCCTTGCATCCCCGGGATGAATCCCACTTGGTCACGGTGTGTGATCTTTTTGATGAGTTGTTGAATTCTATTTGCTAGTATTTTGTTGAGAATCTTCACATCCGTGTTCATCACGGATATCAGCCTGTAGTTTTCTTATCTTTTGATGTCTTTGTTTCTTTTGGTATTAGAGAAATTTGAGTTTCAAAGAAACTGTTTGGGAGAGTTTCTGTTTCTTCAATTTCCTGGAAGAACTTGAGAAGAACTGGCAATAGGTCCTCTTTAAATATTTGGAAAAATTTGCTAGTGAATCCATCTGGACCTGGGCTTTTGTTTTAGGGAAGACTTTTAATTACAGTTTCAATGTCCTTGATGTTAATAGGTCTATTCAGGTATTCTATATCTTCTTTACTCAGCTTTGGGAGATTATAGGAATTCAGGAATTTATCCATTTCTTCTAGAATCTCTTGTTTCGTGGCATATAGACATTCAAAGTAGTCTCTGATGATCTTTTGAATTTCTTTGGTTTCTGTAGTGATATCCCCCTTCTCATTTATGATTCGGTTTATTAGGGTTCTCTCTCTCTTTCTTTTTTAGTCTTGCTAGTGGTTTATCTATCTTATTTATTTTCTTGAAGAAGCAGCTCTTGGTTTCATTGATCTTTCGGATTGTTTTTTGGTTTCCATGTTGTTGATTTCTGTTCTAAGTTTTATGATCTCTTTCCTTCTGCCTGGTTTAGTCTCCATTTGTTGATCCTTTTCTTAAATCTTGAGCTGTGAAGTCAAGTTTTTATGTAGGCCCTTTCTTTCTTCTTGAGAAATGCTTGCAGAGCTATAAATTTTTCCCCTTAACATGGCTTTAGCTGCATCCAATGGGTTCTAGTAGCCCGTGGCCTCATTCTCATTTATTTCCAGGTATCTTTTGATTTTGTCTTTGAATTCCTTCCAGACCCACTCGTTGTTCAACATTCAGTTGTTTAATTTCCATGTGTTTGATGTGGTTCTTTGTGTCTTTGTGTGATTCGCTTCTATCTTTAGTGTATCCTGGTCTGAAAAGATTGTTGATACTATTTCTATCTTCCTGATTCTATTGAGATATGTTTTGTGGTCTAGCACGTAGTCTATTTTGGAAAATGTTCTGTGTGCACTGGAGTAAAATGTGTATTCTTTCTTTTTGAGATGTAAAGCCCTTTATAGGTCTATTGGCCCTCTCTCTCCTATTTATTCCTTCAAAGCCAATGTTTCCTTTTTGAGTTTTGTTCTATCCAGAGGTGATAAGACAATGTTGAAATATCTCCAGCTACTACTGTGTTGATAGCAATGTCCTCCTTAATATCTATAAGAAGGTGTTTTAAATATTTAGCTGTTTTCTCATTAGATGCGTCTACATTTAAGAGTGTGATTTCTTCCTGTTTTACTTATCTCTTGATGAATAGAAAATGTCTTTGGTGCCCCTTCTAATCTTTTTCAACCTGAAATTTATGTTGTCAGATACTAGTATGGCCACCCCAGCTTTTTTGAGGGAGATGTTTGCTTGCGGGATTGTTTTCTGTCCTTTAACTTTGAGTCTGTGTTTGCTCTGACTGTTGAGATGAGTTTCTTGTAGACAGCAGAATTTTGGGTTCTGTCTCTGAATCCATTTTGCCACTCTGTGTCTCTTAAATGGTGAATTTAGATTGTTGATGTTGAGAGAGATTATTGTTATGGTGTTTTGTGTCATCTTTCTGTAAGGGTCTGTTGTGCTTCTAGGGTTGGTCTTGTCTTATAGTGGCTCCTTTAGCCCTTTTAGGTTTTATTTTGAATCTATGAAGTTCCTGAGCTGTTGTTTATCCACAAAATAGTGTACCATTACTTTGAGTTTGAGTAAGAGTTAGCCAGATAGCATATTCTTGGTGAAGCATTCATTTCAGGTACCTTTTTCTCTATATCCCTCCACTGCTTTCGAGCTAGGGGGATTTCCTCTGATAGTTCTGCTGTGAATCTAAGGGGTGCTCTTTTGAATGTGCTTTCCTTCTTTGACCTTGCTACTTCCAGTATTGGTCTCTATCCACAGCATCCATCATTCTAACTATGATATATCTTGGAGTGTTTTTATTAGGGTCTCTTTTAGCTGGCACCCTTCGGGCTCCTTGAATCTGAGTGGCTGCATTGTCCAGCTCTGGGAATTTTTCAGCAATGATTTTTTTAACCGTGGCTTTTTCATTGGGATTGTTTCCCTGAGCTTCAGGTACTCCAATTAGTCTAATGCTGTTCCTCTTGGAATCATCTCCTAGGACTCTGATTTGCTCTAGAGCTTTTTTGAGGTCTCTTGCCATTGTTTGTTATTGCCTGTAGGCTTCCTGCAGCTGATGTTCCAGCTCACTGATTCTGTCTTCAGCTGTAGCCATTCTACTTTTGAGGGCACACACTGAGTTTTTTTTTATTTCATCTACTGAATCCTTTATTCATGACACTTCTGTGATTAGTATTTCAATTTCTGCTCTCATTTCTTCGTCTACATTTAAGAGTGTGATGCGTCTACATTTAAGAGTGTGATTTCTTCCTGTTTTTACTTATTTCTTGATGAATAGAAATTGTCCTTTGTTGCCCCTTCTAATCTTAATTTCTTGATTGTCCGATTTATTGTTTCTTTCATGCTCTCCTTTAATTTATTGGATAACTGTGTCACTGTTTCTTTGAGTTCATTGAACACCTTCATTCCTTATATCTAAATTCTTTATCAGAGTGGTCCCTTAAGTGAGTAACACCTAATGAGGCTTCTGGATTCTTTTCATCGTCCTCTCCTAGTGGTGGGGATTTGCACTGTTTTTTCATGTTAGTGTGGTGGTATGGAGACTGAGTGTTACACGAGATTGCTGGGTATGATTAATTTACCTGTGGCCATGTGAGTGTCTGCCGGCCCAAAATTAGGCCACGCCCAGTTCTGCAGAGGCCATGCTCACTTCTGAAGAGACCACGCCCCCTACGGTATCTGGTGTGTGTGAGGGGTACAACCTGAGGGATGGAGTGATCAGGCGCAGCGTTGGGGACAAACAGGAAGAGGCTCAGGGATGGTGGGTGGCCCATCATCCTAGAGGACACCTGGGGCATGTATGCAGCGAGAGCGAAATCCCGGGTTCAAATAATGACTGACCTGAGGGATGGAGAAATCAGGCACAGCATTGAGAACAAACAAACAGCTGTATAACATTTTTAATTCTCCCAAGTTTTCATATTTTTCTGAGTACAGAAGAAAATTTCTCATAACAACTCTGAGGCACTATAGAGTCTGGAACAGTCTCTCCTCCATCCTCTACTGCACCAACACTTCCATACTCCACGGCTCCAACCACACTGGCTCCTTTTGTTGCTGAAGCATATGGTACTCACTCCCACTATAGTGCTCTCCACTCCCCTCTGACATTAGCTACCTAAGGTCACTGTTATTCATTCTTCAGCCCTCAGTCTAATGCACATCTAGCCAGGGAAGACTTTCCTGACCCTGAAAACTATCTCCTAATGTCATGTACTTCTCCTTCTTGGCATTTTTCACAGTTGTAATTTTATGTTTATTAGTATGATTACTTGAGTAATGTCAGTCCCCCTCTCTATACTGTAGAACAGACTGTAATTGTTTTGTCATGTATTATATCTTCAGCACCTGCTCTGTCAGACGCTCAATAAATACTTGGAGAATAAATGAGTGGATAAACAAAAAGGATTAGTCAAGAGTATGTTAATGAAAACTCTAATAAATAACACAAACCTGCTAATTAATATAAGGACATATAAAGGGATGTAGACTCAGCAACAAGTAAACTGTCATTTAACCACAGATTCTGGAGTAGTTCTGGTGCAGTGACTGATTTCTACTCACTACAGGGTCAGTGAAAGCCAGAGATAGGTGGGGTGGGGAAGATGCTTTTATCTTTAACTTCTTTTATTGTCCAGACCTATCAGCCATTGACTAGTTCTTATCTCTCCACATGCCAACAAGTACCTTCCAGGCTACTCAAATGTTTGGGTTTTTTTTTGTTTTTTGGTGTCAGTTTCTTGTAGGAACGTGAAGATAAAAAATACCTTTTTCATTCAGTCAGAGTCCAACACAATCCAGCAAATCCCTATTAGCACTCCCCAATGCACACACACTCTCTCTCGCGCACACACACACACACACACAAACACACACACACACACCATCGCCAGCACCTCAAATAGCATTCTAGTTCACTTGTCTACTCTAGTTCTCTGAGTGTGTTCGATGTTCGATTTGTTCTCTTCCCAGACTTCACACGACTGTTGGCTCTGCCCTGGATGCCTTCCCATTGCCCTCCATCCTTCACAGCTCCATCACTGGCACTTCCCTGTGCCAAACTGTGTCCTGGCAGAGTCGCTAGCAGTGAGAGCTCCTGGACCCACCAAGTCCTCCTCACTAGTCCAGAAAGCAGAGGTTGTGTCTTTTATAGAGTTGCCTACGCATAGCTTGGCACAAGGAGGGATTCGCTGATGCCCGTTGAAGGCCATGAAGAAGCCTTGCTTTCACTTCTACAGCAACTCCAGAGTCCGGATTCTTTCATTCAAACCTATTCTTGTCTCCTTGCTTCTGCACAGACTTGGTGCCACTGAAAGTGTATTTATTTCCATTTCCTCATTCTGGAAGAAAAAAAAAAGTTTACTACAAATTAACAATTGGGCGCAAGGCTTCTTTAGGTTTTGATGAAAAACAATTTTGTCAAAATCTGAACAATTTGAATTAATTTTTCTCCACTAGTCCATACTGTTATTTGTGTGTGTGTGTGTGTGTGTGTGTGTGTGTGTGTGTGTGTGTACACAAAATAGTTCAACTACCTCAAAATCTTACCTGGTTCCGGGTGTATGGTGCCGCCAGCAGGCCAATCTGTACCTGTGAGGCGAGTACATCAGCAGCCTGATGGTGCCTTCAGACTTCCAGATACCCCAAAATCGCTGCTGTGCCATTGGCGACACCCCAAAAACTTGGGGCAAAGTTTACCAAGAAAGTAAACGGCCAAAAGTTAGGTATGTGGGAAACACACCCACAAACCATCTCCGGATCAGCTATATAATTAGAAGCATGGCCTCTCTTGTTCCTGATTGAACTGCTTAATGGCCATGATTCCAAAAACTCAGAAAAAAAATCTCAAAACCGAGCCACTTTTGGCAGAAATGCATCTGGTCCCTGCAGTAGGCAGCTGGCTCTGGGCCACCCCAGGTGGGAATAGATTTCGTGCCTTGGCCTGTTCCCCCGGCGACCTGGTGGCCATCATCCTCCAGAGGCCACTCGACAGTCAGGTTTGGGCCTGCAATGATGAGACACGCAGGGCCTCATGGGGTGAGGGTGGAGCCGACCCTTCCCTCCCCGTCCCAATGAGCTCCTGTTAAGCTACTTAACAGCCGTGATCCCAGAGACTCAGAAACAAATCTCGAAACCCAGCGGCTTTTGGCAGAAATGTGTCTGGACCGCGCAGTAGGTTACTGTCCCTGGGCCACCCCAGGGGGGGAAAGGATGCTGTCCCTCTGCCTGCTCCTCCTAGGCGGCTCAGTGGCCACCATCTTCCAGAGGCCATTCGACAGTCAGGTTTGGGCCCGCAGTAATGAGAGATGCAGGGCCCCATGGGATGGGGGTGGAGCCCCCCTTTTCCTCCCCATCCCAATGAGACCCTGAGTGGCCACCCACGAACGGCCTCTCTGGCTCCTGATCAAGCTGCTTAATGGCCATGATTCCAGAGACTCAGGAACAAATCTTGGAACCCAGCAGGTTTTGGCAAGAAATCCTTCCGGATTTAATTGTTGAAATTTTGGAATTTCAAAATCGCATGGCCACTACTGCAGCCACGCAACATCATATGTCAGTCAGAACAAGCAACAGAGAACAAATTGTCTACTGTTGCCTTTGTGGCAGAACTGAGTGTTGGGGTAAAATCCCAAATAATAATGGTGGGTGTGGTGTCAAAATTTAATCAAAGTATAGAGAAAGTAATTTGGAAATCATCTGCCCCACAGGTAGGGGGAGGGTGTGGGGGGGGGGTATACTGGGGATTTTGGTGGTGGATATTCTGCACTGGTGAAGATACAGGTGTTTCATTGTATGACAGAGACTTGGACCTGAAAGCTTTGTAACAGCTCTCATGGTGATTCAATAAATAAAATTATTAAAAAATGGGAAAAAAGTAAGGTGGAGTTCATGCACAATTCAACCAGTATAATCAGTTGCTGAATAAATAGCAGTACTCCTACATTAAAACAAAATCTTCCCGGGTTCTGCAGATATATGTTTCCTAGTACATATACTCGGCGCCCGCGCGCGCGCACACACACACACACACACACACATACGTATCTTACATATTTTATGAAACTTTCTAAAAACTCCAATTTTTGTAACTAGCATTTTAGCATAGCACTGTTCTCCCGTTGTTCATCGATTTCCTCGAGTGGGCACCAGTAACGTCTCTATTGTGAGACTTGTTGTTACTGTTTTTGGCATATCGAATACGCCATGGGGAGCTTGCTGGGCTCTGCCATGTGGGCAGGATGCTCTTCGTAGCTTGCTGGGCTCTCCAAAAGGGACAGAGAAATTAAACCCAGATCGACTGTATGCAAGGCAAATGCCCTACCTGCTGTGCTATTTCTCCAGACCTTTTGTAACTAATAATTTTTAATATAATTTTTGAATAACAGATTATACTTTCAACTAAATGATTTTCATAAAACCTATTTGATCAAGGAATGAGGGGGGAAGACAGAAATCCATAATCGGTTCCCCGACCCCTTTGTAGAACTGGTAGTAAAAGCAGGGAAAGAGACTATCCCCTTCAAACATCTCAGTCCTAAACTCTCATTTCTAATTTCCCCATAATTTTTCCAGTGTTAACAATATATGAGACTATGGAAAATACAGACCACCATAGTCTACTGAACTTATAATAACCCTCTGCTTCCTGTTACAGATCAATAATATTTCAAAAGCAAAGCTAGGAAAGGTAAATCCACTTTGAGCATAAAATACACTGAATTGGACCCAAGTGCTAGAGTAGCTTGTATGTAGCCTACCTGGGTCAGATGCACAGCAGCCTATGCATCCCAGCCCTGCCATGAACAATCTCTGAGCATTGAATCCAACGTGTGTCCTAAGCACAGCTGGGTGTGGTGAAACACCAAAAAATAAAAGCAAAAGAATAAAACCACTTAATTATAAGCTTATTCACTATTCCTTGTAGTCCATGAGCTCACCTAATTATTTGTTACCTTTATAAGTGTGATACAATCATACTCATGAATTCATGTATGGGCTCTGTGTGTGTGTACGTGTGTGTGTACACATATATATTCCATTTGGCCTTTTGGCTTGGGGAGGAGAGAGGACACAACAAAGAAAGGCCCAAACAAAATCCATTCAACACTTATTGAGTGCTTACTTTTTCTTGATCACTATGGGACAAGAAAGAAGTAAAAGCTTGTAAGGGTTAGGATGAATGGCTCCTCCCTTGAGAGACTCACTCCTATTGACACAACTAACTGGCAAGATCCCAATGACCCAAGAGGAGAGGGCAAAGATGAGAGAGACAGAGAAAGGCCATTCGCGGCTAGAAAGATAACGCAGGATGAAGTGCGACCCTGATAACAGATGGGCCAGTCAATATCTGTAATGGAATGACTTTATCCTTGGCGTTGCCCCTTCAAAGCAAATTTTATATTCAGTCAATTTGTTCCAGACAAACACTTGATACACATCCTAAATAATAACAAACTCCATGCCTCTTGTAACCCTTTTTCAGTGGCTGCCACTGAAGTCACTATCCGTGACCCCGTATATTTGTATGCCATAGCTATAGAATCTAGGTATTATCTATCTCAGTGAAACAGAGAGTTTCATAAATGAAGCCATTATCTACGCAACCACCTACCATTTGGCTTCCAAAACCCCTCTTCCCTTGAGATCCCACACTATCCTCACTTAGGAGGCTGGCAGGTGAGGCTGCAGAGAGAAGAAGTGAACAGCACTCCTGAAACTTTCATGGCTGAGGACATCGGGAGACCCCTCGAGTGCCTAAGAAGCATGGAGATGAAGACACAGAGCCGACCATGGTCCCTGCCTCACACACACAGCTACAACATTTGTCACCAGACTGTCACCATTCCCACTCTATGGGTGAGGAGCCAGACATGCAAAGGGATTGGAATTCAAACCCAGGACACTGGTCTCTAGAACCACAACTTCAAAGGCTTCCTCAATTGTGGTCCTGCACATCCCACTTTCATGTGTATCTCCCCCACCTCCCCCACCAAAGCTCCCCAAACTTCATATGCTTTTTCACTTTTATTTTCCCTGATGTCTAGAACCTACCCAAGTGGCCAGATAATTGAACAGCAAGTTTTGGTGTCATGCTGTTGGCTTTAAAATTTGGGCACAATAAAGCTACTTGTCTTCGTAACTTTTAAACAATCAGACCTTGGACAATGGCCAGAAGAGTCATGTGTAACTCAAGTAGAGCCAGAAACACAAAAACAAATAGACTGAAAAGCTTTCAATGTAGCTAGAAGTCATTGATCAAGTGTCAGAGGAGAGGCATAGCAGTTAATAATATCAAGAACTTGAATTCACTTAGCTTTTTTCTCCACAGGGTCAAGATATGTAATACACAAATATGTTCACGTCAGACTCTAAACAAAGGACAGGAAATTGGCTATAAGATCAGAATAAGTCAGTCTGATCACTTTTGATGATTATCTGGGCAACCTCTGTGTCTGATGGAAGGTTCCTCTTTACATGAGTGTTGGGCTTTCAGTTTTCCCAGCCCTCACAACATGCATCATTTCATCTTCACAACAACCCCATAAGGCAAATTTTACCACATTTCACACCCAGGAAGCTGTAGCTTAGAGATTTTAGAACTCAAGCAAAAACATTTTAGAGTACATAAATATGCTTTTTCTATAAAACACAATGCTACAAAATACATTTTTTCTACGAAGCAATTGCTTCATAAACAAACAGCAGAGTACATGCACCACCATTAGGGAAGCTGCTTTCTATTGCTTTGAAATGGAAACTCTTCACTCCATGCACCTTGCTTCTCTGCCAAGCTCTCGCACTGCTTCACATCACACCAGAGAGCCTCGGAAACTCACATTTGAGCCCCATTCACAGCAGACATCCTGCTGGAGAGAAGAAAGGTGACACCTTCACTTCTGCACAACTATGACCTGACACTTCACAGATTTACTGCTTCAGGTTGCAGTTGGATATTTGGGAGTCAACGCGAAACAAACCACTTGATCCACTGAAGTGTTAAAATTCTCCAACCCCTAAAACTAAGAGCTTACCTTCCTGTAACAGAGGCCTATCTAATCTCGCAGTCAAAAATTCTTGAGGGAAACAACAAAACTAAAACCTCTCTTGGAAAAAGATAGCAAAGCTTCGTGAGTCAATTATAAAGCAGCTGGGTGGTCATTAAACACATAGGGTCGCAATGGGGCAACTCCATAATAGAATGCTACAGGCCACAGAGCTGGAGGTGGTGAAACCCTCTAGCCTTGCAAACTCCTTCCCACAGAGCCACATTCTATAGGAGAAGAGATGTGGAAGAGATTAAATTCCCCAGTTTAACATTGTTCAATTTTCTCACCTACAAGACATGAAATGCCTTGCAATTATTTTCTGAGTCTGCAGCAACAAGCCCATGACAGGGAATATTAAAGAAATTCATTGCACACAGCCCACCAGGTTTGGAACCTAGTTTCATCCCTAACATCCCATCATCCCATATGGTCTCTTGAGCACTCCCACAAGTGATTCTGAGCACAGAGTCAGGAGTAAGGCCAGAGGTATTCTGGGTATGGAACCAAGCCAAAAACAAACTAAAAAAAGCACCACAGAACAGTGTGGTTTAAACATAAGGAGTCTATTGTCTCAACAGAAGAATGAGCTCAAAATGTTGGCAGGCTTGCTTTTTGAAAACTGTGAGGAAAAGGTATATTCCAGACCTGCATTCTAGGCTCAACGGCAGTGACCATCTTTGGGTTTACTTAACATTCAGTCTGGATTCTTTTCTGTTTCTAACACTCTCCTTTTTGAAAATAAAGACATCAATCACACTGAATTAGAACCCACCCTACTGCTCACTTTAACTTGATTACCACATAAAAAAAAAACCTAGCTCCAAATGATCTTGTCACAATTCTGAGCCACCAAATGTTAAGACTGTTGAGGCAGGAGCAGGCCCTTGAGGAAAATCACAAGGGAATTTAGAATGCCCTAGACACCAAGTGAACTAATTGAAAGAAAGGGCTCACTCATGAGAACAAAAGTGGGCACTTCAGCGTAGTTGCCAAAGTGAAACCCGGGTGCTAGTTTTACTCCTGTCTGTAATTACGAGTTGGGTGTTCATTATTCAAAGGGTGGTCTGTAAGTGACCTTTCTATGGATAGCACAACTGCGTTCCTGAATTGGGCCTTCATCCCCTTTTTATCCCTTATGGGTCAACTGAGGGCTGTCATGGTGGCCTTTATGGAGGCTGATTCATTTCACATTGTCCCTTGCCTGAAAATAAGGGGAAGCAGGGAAATCGGCAATGCTGATATTGAGTGTTAGGGAGTTGGAGCCAGCAACCTGGCAGAAAACAAGGGAACTTGGAGCCCTTCTATTTGATGACATCAATTTGTCCTTGCTCCTCCCTCAGGGAGCTTAGTTTTATTGAGTTACTCCCACAACAGTGCTCTTGAGGCACAACCAATTCCATCAGGCACAGATAATCCTATATTGCTTTTCTCTTTTCTTTATGTCCTTTGCATGATATAGCAATGTTCTTTTTGTGTAGACACAGAAAGACAGTTGATGCTATGCTTTTGTAACATGGGAGTTAATTGACTCCAAATAAAATTTACTCCTGGGCATCAGTCATATTTATTTGACCAAAGCCTCATTTATTTGAGCCCCATTCACAGCAGACATCCTGCTGGAGAGAAGAAAGACGACACCTTTACTCCTGCACAACTATGACCTGACACTTCACAGATTTACTGCTTCAGATTGCAGTTGGATATTTGGGAGTCAACGCGAAACAAACCACTTGATCCACTGAAGTGTTAAAATTCTCCAACCCCTAGAATTAAGAGCTTACCTTCCTGTAACAGAGGCCTAGATATAGAATGTGGCTCTGTGGGAAGGAGTTTGCAAGGCTAGAGGGTTTCACCACCTCCAGCTCCGTGGCCTGTAGCATTCTGTTATGGAGTTGCCCCATTGCGGCCCTATGTGTTTAATGACCATCCAGCTGCTTTGTAATTGACTCACGAAGCTTTGCTGTCTTTTTCCAAGAGAGGTTTTAGTTTTGTTGTTTCCCTCAAGTATTTTTGACTGCGAGATTTAATAGATACCTTATTTCCAAACATCCCCAAAAGGAGGGTCCTGGTGGGGGACTTGGAGGAGGCTGCTGGGATTAGGAAAGACTAACTTAGCCTGAGATATATAGTGAGATGTCCTCAGAAAGAGCCACTTCTAAAGCTTAATATATCTCCTACTCTGTTCATACAAAGTGACCAGAAATATTAGTAAGAAGTAAATTGAGTATGATTGTTTAAATGGATTACTGATAAGGAACGGCCACAGTCATGGTCCTCCCGTTATTAATCAATTTGCTCGAGAGCGGGCCCAGTAATATATCCATCATGAGAATTATTGTTACTGTGCTTAGCATATCAAATATGTCATGGGTAGCTTGCCAGGCTTTGCCATGTGGGCGAGATACTCTTGGTAGCTTGCCATGATCTCCAAGAGGGGCAGAGGAATCAAACTCGGGCCGGCCATGTTGGCTATGTGCAAGGCAAACACCCTACCCGGTGTGCTATCACTCCAGCACCCTGATAAGGAAAGAAGAAAGCAATATGCCCTTAGATGGAATCCTACCCTTGAGTGGATCTCCTAGTAATCTAGAGTGCTGAACCCTCATATGAGATTTTGTCCTCGAGTTAATCTCCTAGAAGAACTTCCCCTGAAGTAGGGGCTTTACATCTGTTTATTGTTGTGAGAATGTTCAACCCCATCTTTGTGCACCCCCACCCTTCACAATTTCTATATAACTAATGCTGTAAAAAAAAAGTATAAACGGTGACTGATTATCAACCATCCTGTGGCCCCATTCCTTTTTCCTCTGTTTATCTGTCCCCATTGACCAGTCTAGGGAGGCAGTCCTTGGCCACCAAAGAAAGACACATGTTGCACACCCATACTTTGAACTTACACCCTTCCACCCACAGTCCTTCTGTGAAATGGAGTTTTTGCTGGAAACAGGGGTTGGGGAGGAATATCACCAAGTGTGGCATATCTCATTGCTTGCTTTCATTTTGAGTTGGTTTTTGTTTTGATTTAACAGAATAAGGTGTGAGACACCAGATTCCTGCTCTCTTCCCACTGATGGAGGCCCTGGCCAAGAGAGGAGGAGTCCAAAAGGGAGTACTACATGTGAGCGAGCCCAACCTCTGCTCATCCAGCTGCACAGTCTTGGGGTCCCATCATACCTTTCACCCCTCCTCTGCTGCTTGTGGTTTTAGCATCCCGCCAACCCTAGCCCTCACCTTAGGGCTCTCTTACAGGGTCCATGGGCCCCGGAAGCCTGCACAGTTTTAGATAATAGGATTCACTCAGAAGCTGTGCATTTGTACTCCCTGATTCCCTGAGTCTGCACAGCATGAGCGGCATCCTGAGGAAGTGGCCCCATTTCCATCCATCCATCCATCCATCCATCCATCCATCCATCCATCCATCCAAAGGACTCGCTCCCAACTGCACAATAGGCACGTGGCCACTTCAGGACAACTCTACAGAGGTAGAGACAAAACTAACAGCATTTCTTTCATAACTCAAGAGGCTCTTACACCCACAGGGTCATTTTCTGTCCCTTTCAGGTCGACATCATAAAACTAGAAGGGATTTATGCAATTATGATTCAATGTATTTAGGGGGTTAGATACTTTTTAAACCCTTGATTTAATAGATATTCATAAATTGTCTCTAAAGTCCAATAGATAATACAAGGTGCTCACCTTGGATGTGGAAGACCGTGGTTCTATTCCACTTGAATTTGATCAGGAGTAAGCCTTGGAGTAACAACAACAACACACACACACACACACACGCACGCACATTGTCTCTTTCCCTCACTCCTGCTAATACTGTTACATGCTATAAAACTTAAATTACTGGGGCATGGTGCCACCAGCAGGTCAGTATGTACCTGTGAGGCGAGTGCATCAGCAGCCTGATGGTGCCTTCAGACTTCCAGATACCCCAAAATCGCTGCTGTGCCATTGGCGACACCCCAAAAACTTGGGGCAAAGTTTACCAAGAAAGTAAATGGCCGAAAGTTAGGTATGTGGGAAACACACCCACAAACCATCTCCGGATCAGCTATATAATTGGAGGCATGGCCTCTCTTGTACCTGATTGAACTGCTTAATGGCCATGATTCCAAAAACTCAGAAAAAAATCTCAAAACCCAGCCACTTTTGGCAGAAATGCATCTGGTCCCTGCAGTAGGCGGCTGGCTCTGGGCCACCCCAGGTGGGAATAGGTTTCATGCTTCAGCCTGTTCCCCCTGGCGGCCCGGTGGCTGCCATCCTCCAGAGGCCACTGGAAAGTCTGGACCCCGCAGTAGGTTACTGTCGCTGGGCCACCCCAGGTGGGAAAGGGTGTTGTCACTCCTCCTGTTCCCCCTTGGTGGCTCGGTGGCCGCCATCCTCCAGAGGCCATTGGGCAGTCAGGATTGGGCCCACAGTGATGAGACTCGTTGGGACTCACGGGATGGGGGTGGAACCGGTCCTGTCCTCCCTACCCCAATGAGACCCCAAGTCATTCCCCACAAACGGACTCTCTGGCTCCTGATCAAGCTGCTTAATGGCCATGATCTCAGAGACTCAGAAACAAATCTCAAAACCAAGTGGCTTTTGGCAGAAATGTGTCCTGACCCTGCAGTAGGTTACTGTCACCACCCCAGGGGGGAATAGGTGCTGTCCTTCTGCCTGTTCCCACTTGGTGGCTCAGTGGCCACTATCCTCCAGAGGCCATTGGACAGACAGGTTTGAACCCTCAGTGATGAGACACGTGGGGCTTCATGGGATGGGGGTGGAGCCGGCCCTTTCCTCCCCACCCCAATGAGACCCCGAGTTGCCGCCCATGAATGGCCTTTATGGTTCCTGATCAAGCTGCTTAACTGCCATGATCCCAGAGTCTCAGGATCAAATCTCAGAACCCAGCAGCTTTTGGCAGAAATCTCTCCAGATTTAAGTGTTAAAATTTCGGAATTTCAAAATCATGCGGCCACTACTGCAGCCAAGCAACATCATATATTATTCATAACCAGCAATAGAAAACAAATTGTCTACAGTTGCCTTTTCAGCAGATCTGAGTTTTGGGGTAAAATCTCAAATAATAATAATGGTGGCTCTTGTGTCAAAATATTGAATGTGATCAAAGTAGAGAGAGAGAGAGTAATGTGGAAATCATCTGCACCACAGATAGGGGGAGGGATTGGGATGAGGGTATACTTGGGTTGTTGGGGGTGGAGAATGGGCACTGGTGAAGGTACAGGTGTTTCATTGTATGACCGAGACTTAGACACGAAAGCTTTGTAACTCCTCTCACGGTGATTCAATAAATAAAATTATAAAAAATGAGAAAAAAAACGTAAGGCGGAGTTCATGCCTAACTCAATCAGTGAATCAGTGGCTGAATAAATATCAGTACTCCTACATTAAAAAAAAAAACTTAAACTACCTAGAAAGTTATTTTACCTATCTCTATGGAGCATTAGTCCATGCCTACAAAATGAGAAGCCCAGAATTATGAACACTAATGGACTCTCTACTTTAATACTAATATTCTTCATACATCATTTATGTCTTTATCATCTAAACATGTTTTGAATTTTAGCTCCTATTTAAATAATGTTCTTTTCCCTTTTTCTTCCATCTTTTTTATTCTCCCTTCCCTTCTTTTTATCTAGACGCACCTCTGACAAACAATTCAAAAGTCTGGTAAATGTCATCACAGTATAACTATATTTTAGCTCACCCATATTATTAAAAAGCTGGAATTCTTCACCTTTTTCTTCTTCAAATCCCATCCTTGATGTTGGAGTACAAGGAACTTAGGTTTGTCGGGTTGCACCCATCACAGTGCTCCCGAGTCATTACCATTACTATGTTTGTCTGTAGCTACTTCTTTGTGCTCTGTTCCCCAACCAATTTGTAAGGTCGGATCCTCCTAGGACACTGAACTTGTACTGTAATATTGCCTTTCTCCTCTCCTTATGTCTTTTGAATAGTTTAATGTAATGTTCTTTTTGTATAGATACTGGAAGACAATTAATATTATGCTTTATAACTTAGGATTTAATTGGCTTTGAATATTATTCACTCCCTGGCATCTGCTTTCTTAACTTAAGCCTCAGTTGCCCTCACTTCCTAGCGCCCTCAAAAGCAGGGTCCAGACGTGGGACTGGATGGAACAAGGGCAAGCTGGTAAGTTATGTGCTACCCTGGCATCGAGATGGGTCAGGCCAAGGTGCCACGATTCTTAACTATAGGTTAAGAGTTTGATCATAGGCAAATGCTGTCATGATCCAAAAGGAATGACGAGACTAGGACTCTGCTAAGAATAGGAAAGGTATCTGGCCTGAGCACTGCAGTCTGAGATCGAGATGGCCCTAGGAGAGCAATTCTATATGCTTAAAATATTTCTTACTGTGTTCATACAAAATGATTTATATTATGTATGCTTACATGTTGGTCGGACAAGGAGAGGAGAAAAACACCCAGAGAATTCTGTTCTAGGTTGGGTAGACCTGCTAAATGAGAATCTGTCCTAGAAGCAGCTTTCCTGTGTGTCCTAACTAACTTGGATGAGACTGAACATTTCTCCCCTTCAACTGCCTTCAGTAAATAATTTCAGTTTATTGTAAGAGGCAGCTTCCCTTTTCTCACAGAAACCTAGCTAGTCTTAGATATGCAGAACTCAGGTGCTATGCTCAGGCCTGATCTTTGAGATGTAGATTCCTGCTCTAGGCAGGCTAGTCTTTGGGATACAAAGCTCAGGTAATTGTCTTTGGGAAGTAGATTCCAGGCTCTAGCAGACTGGTCTTTGGGATGAAAATACAAGTGCTTATAGCTTGTGAAAGTGCTTGTGAAAGGTTTCAGTCTTGGTTTTGTATCTTCTTTCAGGAGGCCAAAAGTAAAGAAACAATGTATGTTTTGCTGCCTCAGTATTCTTTCTGTAACTCCTTTTGATAACATCACTGTATTGCACCCTTTAGAGGAACCATGATCTATATAAGGGAGATTTCAGGGCTCTCTGGGGGAACATGTGCCTGAGAGAACGGTATTGTGCTGAGAAAACGGAAGAGACAGGTCTGAGAGAATGGGGACAGAAGCTGAGAGAACAAAGGAGCACGTGCTTGAGAGATCCTGGGGCCTCTATGACATACACTTCTTTCATGTAATAAACTGATGCTAAGACCAATCAGCCTGCCCCTCGTTTCCTTTCTTCGCCTGACCATCGCCATTGACCTCCCTGGGGTGGGGAAACGGCCTGAGACTGATGTCGGTGGGCCCCACGGGTGACTTATGTGAAGCAGGGAGGAGAAAGACGGTCACTTTCTCCCCAACCGCCTCTGCCACCCAGGACCCAGGGTTACTGGGTTCTTGTCTCGCCTCACAGAAAGGAATTTCAGGAGTAGACAAGCAGTGAAGTAAATAGATTTTATTTGGAGGATTTTTAAGGTGTGGAGTGGGGGGAAAGAAAGAAAGACAGAAAGAAGAAAGAAAGAAAGAAAGAAAGAAAGAAAGAAAGAAAGAAAGAAAGAAAGAGAGAGAGAGAGAAAGAGAGAGAGAGTAAAGTTAGACGTGAAAGTACACATCTCAAGAGGGGAGATGCGGGCGACACATGTGCTTGGACACCACGTGTGCTCGGCCAAGTGGACGCAAGTACACATGGGCTCAGGCAGCATATGCGCTCCCTTCCTTTGTTCAAGGTGGCCTTTATAGGGTTTCTCCAACCTGCCCCCATGTGGGGCTTCTTACCAGGTAAATGTCCGTTGCTAAGGAGGTTACCAGGGAGGATGGGAGTGGTGATGGTCTTCTTTGAAATTCCTTTCCTGGCCTTTTGTTCCTGGAGGAGCTTCTTTGGGTCTATTGCTGGAGCCAGGAGAGGGTCTTATCAAGCTGTCTTATCAAGCCTTAGTTCCTGTTTTGCTATTTTCTGCAGGGCTGGCTTTTGTTGTTGCCTAGGGAGGGGGCCCTCCCTGTCTACCTGCCTAAATCATATCCCCACTAGAGATTTCACCACCTTAAATCTTTAAGGAGAAATTGGTCGGGTGGTCTATCTTCTGAAGATGCTTCATGTTGACAAGGGGCGCAGACCCTGCCTGTGAAAGGGGGAAATCTCAAACTACCTTAGTTTATAATGGGCCCCAGGCAATGAATTGGTTGGGTTCCTGAAGTTATCTGAAAGAAAAGATCAGATGGATTAGACTGAGGGATATCACTTTGAAATGGTTAGACCCTGAAGGATCAGAAGTTCCTTTCTGGCCCAGTGAGGACAAGGTTGTTTGCTGTCTTAAAAAACAAAGAGTTAAAGCAACAGAAACCAAAGCATCATAATGCCATACCCATCTCTATCATTAAAACAATGATAAGGATTAACTCTACAAACAGGTTTGGTTGATTGAAAAATGACTTCCTGTGTCCAGATTTTTCTACTGGACACAGAAACACCAAGCCATTCTCTGGCTTTCTCAGTACAGATTGGAAAAGCTTCTGCCCATACACTGAAGCTATCGATAAGAACTAACAAATATTTATACCTTGAACATATGAGCATTTGATCATTTGCATGAGGTCAAGCTGCCTATCCACCTCTAAGTTCCTTGATGCTGAACAAGTGTTAGGAGAGGAGGATCAAGATTTCCTCTAGGTTTATTACTGGCACAGAAAGCACAGTTCTGAATTACTTCTACCTTACTTGCTGTTCAGTTCCCCCCCACGGAAGATGGTTCTCACTAGTGTTAAAACATAACCCTTTAATAATATTCCATTGCATTGGTCCAGGAGTTAGCAACTTTCCTTGTTGGGTAAATCCATCAACTTCCTTTGGGAAACCTCCAATGTCAATCATTCCTCTTCTGCAGAGCATTCTGCTTTAGAGGAAATATTCTCTGGTGTTAATCCCATGATGCAACAGAAATTAAGAGCTGTTAACATCCTTGTTCTTTCCAAATGACTGTTTAGAGAAAATGAGATGCAATAAAGTATAGAAAGAAAATTCAAAGTATTTTAGAACTAGACATTAATCTATTCTAACTTAACCAGTTTAGATGCCCTTTCTTGACACTTTGGCCAATCCACAGACTGGGGGAAAGCAATTAATTTTGCACTTTTAAATGAGGTTCCCCCTAGTAAAGCTCTGGCTTCCAGTGCTCTGATCAGACTAGTGACAGCATGTACAACATTGATTTCCTTTATAGATTAAGCTGTTTACCTACAGTAAGTAAACCAAGTTTTATCTAAATTTCCCAAAAGAGACAGTACCTTTTAGATCAAGATTAGGACACATTTACTTAATCACTTCCATAGAATTAGAATGTGATTCTTTTTATTTCTTGTATTTTTTTTTTTACTTTTTTATTTATTTTTTTATTTTTAGTGAAACACCATGAGGTACAGTTGTAGATTTACAATTTTTTGTGCTTGGGTTTCGATTATACAATGATCAAATACCCATCCCTCCACCAGTGCCCATTTTCCACCACCATAGATAATATCCCTCCCACCCCCATCCCTCCCATCTCACCCTGCCTCTGTGGCAGGGCAATCCCTTGTGTTCTCTATCTCCTTTTGAGTGTTGTGGACTGCAAAAGAGGCTTTGAGTGGCAAACATGTTCAGTCCATAGTCTACTTTCAAAATGCATCTCCCCTCCTGGGAGTATCCTCCAAACACCCTTTATTTGGTGCTACCTTGTCTATCTGAGCTGCCCTTTTCCCTAGAATGCCTGGCTGGCCTCGAAGCTATGGAGTAATCCTCCTGGTGTTGATCTCAGCTATTCTTGGGTATTAATCTCATATTTTGTTTCCTTATGTTCCCCAGATGAATGTAATCTTTCTATGTCTATCCCTCTCTTTCTGACTCATTTCGCTTAGCATGATACTTTCCATGTTGTACCACTTGTATATAAATTTCATGACTTCATCTTTTCTAACAGCTACATAGTACTCCATTGTGTAGATGTACCAAAGTTTCTTTAACCAGTCATCTGTTCTTGGGCATTCAGGTTTCTTCCAGGTTCTGGCTATTGTAAAGAGTGCTGCAATGAACAAACAAGTGCAGATATCACTTCGACTATACATTTTTGCCTCTCTGGGATATATTCCCAGGAGTGGTATCGCTGGGTCAAATGGGAGCACAAACTCTAATTTTTTGAGAATCGTCCATACTGTTTTCCAGAAAGGCTGAACCAGTCGACATTCCCACCAACAATGAAACAATGTCCCTTTCTTGCCACATCCGTGCCAGCATTGGTTGCATTTGTTCTTTAGGATGTGGGCCAGTCTCTGAGGTGTGAGATGGTATCTCATTGTGGTTTTGATCTGCATCTTCCTGACAATTAACGATGTAAAACATTTTCTCATGTGCTTTTTTGCCATTTGGATTTCTTCTTTGAGAAAGTTTCTGTTCATTTCATTGCCCCATTTTTTGATGGAGTTGGATGTTTTTTTCTTGTAGAGTTCAACCAGTATTTTGTATATCTTTGATATCAACCCCTTGTCAGATGTGTATTCGGCGAATATTCTTTCCCATTCTGTAGACTGTCTTTGTATTTTGGTCACTGTTTCTTTTGAGGTGCAGAAGCTTCTTAGTTTAATATAGTCCCATTTATCTATCTCTGTTTTCCCTTACTCGGCCAGTGGCGTGGCATCTTTGAAGATACCATTAGCTTCAATGTCATGGAGGGTTTTGCCAACTTTGTCTTCAATGTACCTTATGGTTTCTGGTCTGATGTTGAGGTCTTTAAACCATTTTGATCTTACTTTTGTACATGGTATTAGGCAGAGTTCTGAGCCCATATTTTTTGCATGTAGCCATCCAGTGATGCCAGCACAATTTGTTAAAGAGGCTTTCCGTACTCCACTTCACATTACTTGCACCTTTATCAAAGATTAAATGATCATATGATTGACGGGAGGTGTCGGTGTATTCAACCCTGTTCCATTGGTCTGCAGTTCTGCATTTGTTCCAGTACCATGCTGTTTTAATTATTACTGCTTTGTGGTAGAGTTTGAAGTTAGGGAGGTTGATTTCTCCCATTTTCTTTTTCCCAAGAATTGCTTTAGGTATTCATGGGGGCTTATTGTTCCATATAAATTTCAGGAGTGTTTGCTCCATTTCTTTGAAGAATATCATGGGTATCCTTATAGGGATTGCATTGAATTTATACAATGCTTTCGGTAGTATTGCCATTTTGACAATGTTAAGTCTCCCGACCCATGAGCAGGGGATATCTTTCCATTTCCTCATGTCCTCTTTTATTTCCTGAAGTAGCGTTTTGTAGTTTTCTTTGTACAGGTCCTTTACTTCCTTAGCTAAGCTGATTCCTAGGTACTTGATTTTTCTGGGGCACAATTGTGAACGGGATTGTTTTTTTTTCACGTTGCTTTCTTCTCTCTCACTGTTTGTGTACAGGAAAGCCATCGACTTTTGGGTATTGATTTTATAGCCTGCAACTTTACTATTCAAGTCTATTGTTTCTAGGAGTTTTTTGGTGGAGGTTATTGGGTTCTCTAAGTATAGTATCATATCATGTGCGAATAGTGAGAGCTTGATTTCTTCCTTTCCTACCTGAATGCCCTTAATATCTTTTTCTTGCTTAATCGCTATTGCAAGTACTTCCAGTACTATATTGAACAGCAGTGGAGAGAGTGGGCATCCTTTTCTCATCCCTGATCTTAGAGGGAAGGATCTCAGATTTTCCCCATTGAGGATGATGTTTGTTGTAGGCTTGTGGTAGATGACTTTAACTCTGTTGAGGAAAGTCCCCTCTATAACCTTTTTGGCTAGGGTTTTCATCATAAAAGGGTGCTGGATCTTGTCAAATGTTTTCTCTGCATCTATTGATATGATCATATGCTTTTTATCTTTTCTTTTGTTGATATGATGGATTATGTTGATTGATATCCGAATGTTGAACCATCCTTGCATCCCTGGGATGAATCCTACTTGGTCATGGAGTATGATCTTTTTGATGAGTAGTTGTATTCTATTTGCTAATAGTTTGTTGAGGATCTTTGCATCTGTGTTTATCATGGATATCGGCCTGTAATTCTCTTTCTTTGTGGTATCTCTGTCTGCTTTTGGTATCAGTGTGATATTTGCTTCGTAGAAACTGTTTGGAAGTGTTTTTGATATTTAAATTTTGTGGAAAAGTTTAAAAAAGATTGGGAGTAAGTCCTCTTTAAAGATTTGGAAGAATTCACTAGTGAATCCATTTGAGCCAGGGCTTTTGTGCTTAGGGAGACTTTTTATTACCATTTCAATTACCTTGATGGTGATAGGTCTGTTCAGATGTTCTAGGTCTTCTTGGTTCAGCCTTGGAAGTCTGTAGGAGTCTAGAAATTTATCCATTTCCTCGAGATTTTGATGTTCCTTGGCATAAAGCTTCTCAAAGTACTCCCTGAGGATCCTTTGAATTTCTGTAGTTTCTGTTGTAATGACCCCCTTTTCCTTTCTGATTCGGTTTTTTTACAGTTTTCTCTCTCCCTTTCTTTGTGAGTTTTGCTAAAGGCTTATCAATCTTGTTAATTTTCTCGAAGAACCAGCTCTTGGTTTAATTAATCTTTCGGATTGTCTTTTGGGTTTCCATCTCGTTAATCTCTGCTCTGAGTTTTATTATTTCCTTTCTCCTGTTCAGTTTGTGCTCCTTTTTTTGGTCCTTCTCCAAGCTCTTAAGCTGTGAGGTTAGGTTACTTATGGGTGCTCGCTCCTCCTTCCTGAAGAATGCTTGTAGAGCTATAAACTTTCCTCTTAACACAGATTTTTCTGTGTTCCATAAGTTTTGGTAACTCGTGTTCTCATTTTCATTCATTTCTAGGAATCTTTTGATTTCCCCTTTGATTTCCTTTGTAAGCCACTCGTTGTTCAATAGCGCACTGTTTAATTTCCAGGTGTTTAATTTAGTTTTCTGTTTTTGTGTGTGATTTACTTCTAATTTCAGCGCATTATGGTCTGAGAAGATTGTTGATACAATATCTATGTTCTTAATTTTATGGAGGCATGTTTTGTGGCTCAGCATGTGGTCTATCTTGGAGAATGTTCCATGTACGCTTGAGAAGAATGTGTATACAGCTTTGTGAGCATGAAGTGTCCTGCATATATCTACTAAGTCCCTTTCTTCCATTGTTTCCCTCAGATAAAGTATGTCCTTGCTAAGCTTGAGTCTGGTTGATCTATCAAGAGGTGACAAAGAGCTGTTGAAGTCTTCCACTAGTATTGTGTTTCTATTGATGTCTTTTTCCAAATCTATGAGTAGTTGTTTTAAGTACTTTGCTGGTCTCTCATTAGGTGCATATACATTTATTACTGTAAGTTCTTCCTGTTTTACAGATCATTTAATCAATAAGAAATGGCCTTCACTCTCTCTTATGACCTTCTTCACTCTGAAATCGATGTGGTCTGATCTTAGAATGCCTACGTCAGATTTTTTATGGGAGCTGTTTGCCTGTAGGACTGTTTTCCAGCCTTTGACTCTGAGTCTGTGTTTGCTTTGACTATTGAGATGTGTTTCTTGCAGGCAGCAGAATGTTGGGTTCAATTTTCTAATCCATTCTGCCACTCTATGTCTTTTAATTGGTGCGTTTAACCCATTGACATTGAGAGAGATTATTGTTATGGGATATTGCCCCATTTTTCTGTTGAAATTTGGTGTATTTGAGGGGCCTGTCTTGCCTTAAAGTAGCCCATTTAGTTGTTCTTGTAACCATGGTTTTGAGTCTATGAAGTTCCTGATCTGTTGTTTGTCTGTGAAACTGTGTGTTGTTCCTTTTATTATGAATGACAGTCTCGCTGGGTAAAGTGTTTTTGGAGAGGCATTTATTTCACTAGGTTTTTTTCACTATGTCCCACCACTGTTTGCGGGACATGAGGGTTTCATCAGAAAAATCAGCTGTGAATTTTAAGGATGCTCCTTTGTAAGAGATTTCTTTCTTCGATCTTGCTGCTTTCAGAATTTTGTCTCTGTCTAAGATTTTGGTCATTTTGATCAGAATGTGTCTTGGGGTATTTTTATTCGGATTTCTTCTAGCTGGTACCCTTCGGGCCTCCTGAATGTGGTCACAAGTTTTCTTCAGCTCTGGAAATGTTGTTGCAATGATGTCTTTGACAGTTTCTTCTTCATCAGGATTTTCTTCCTGTCCCTCTGGGACTCCAATAATTCTTATGTTACCCCTCTTGGCTTCGTCACGATCTTCTCTTGCCATCTGTTCCCGAATTGTAAGTCTCTTTTCCATTTTCTGCTCTTTCCTGGAGAGTCTCTGAACTTGATCTTTGAGCTCACTGATTCTGTTCTCCGCAGCTGTTACTCTGTTGCTGAGGCCTTCCACTGAGTTTTTCAATTCACCTACCAGGTTTTTTAGGTCTGACATTTCCGATTTCATTTTCCTCATTTGTGCCTTCAAATTCTCATGTCTTTTATTGGCATTGCTTTCCATTGTTTCTTTTAGTTCCCGAAGCATCCTAAGTAGCTCCCTTCTGAATTCCTTGTCAGAGAGGTTGTCTAACACTACAGTACTGTTGATTTCTTCTGGGTTAGCCTCTTCAATAATAAAGTTTGTTGGGCTTTTACATTGCTTTACCATTGTGAGAAGTGTGCTTTAGTCCTTCACGTTTACTGTTACTATTCTGCCTGATATGTAGTGTGAGTTGAGATAGGCTTATGAGTTATTGGCTACTGTGTTTCTAGTGGCTGAGCTAAAATAGAGAAGATTCCAACTAAGACGGTATCTTATGATTCCTAGGGAATATGTAGTGAGAGAATATTTCACGGCCGTGGCTCCGGAAAGTGTCCCTGTGCTGGTACCTGATTGGACGGAGGAGAGGGATCCCCTTCAGCTTTGTGGCCGAGCTGTGGGGCTCAGTTCCCGTCCCGCGCAGATCAGGCGAAAAAACCTGCTGTGCTATGAGATCGAGCTAGCTGTGCAGGCGTGAGAGTCCCAGGCCCTGGATGCGAGCTGTACCTGATTGGAAGGAGGAGAGGGGTCCCCTTCAGCTTTGTACCCAAGCCATGGGGCTCGGTTCCTGTCCCGCGCAGATCAGGGGAAAAAACCGGCTGTCTAGAATCTGATTCTTACAAAAAGCAAGTTACAGAAACATGGTTTTCTCTCCCCCTTCATTTTAAAACTTTGCAAGACAGCTTAACACATCTGGCTTGTTCTTTTGCATAAACACAGTAAGATTAGAGAACTCTCCATTTGGGATACCCCATTATTTACTGATAAGTCCTGGGTATCGGCTAAAGACAGGAGCCACACCAAAATTGGCATTAATCTTATCTGGCACTTCAGAGCTACCCAGGCCTGGCCAGAAGATGTCCCGCGATGGATGGCCTCGAGCCTTCGGGTTGAGCTGGATGTAACTTTGGGCCTCATTTTCCACAGAGATGTCCTGGCAGAAAGGAGTCCACCCCATCCCTTCTTCAGGACTGGGAGAAATCCTGGTTTCCAGGTTTTTCCTTGATGCTGAGAGTAGGCCCAGACTGAGTTAGTCATTGCAGAGTCCTGGATTCCTCATTCTCCATAGCAGTGATGATTTCCAGTCTTTCCTTGAGCTGGCCTTCCTGTAGGGTCGCCTGAGGTTTACAGGGTACATGAAACAGTACCTGTTAAATCCCTGCTCCTTTCATTTAGACAGATCCCCTGACTGTTCCTTGGAAGTGGACTTTGGGGTCCCATAGTTGATTTTTCCTTTCTGCATGAGGGGCAGACCCTATTACAGAAAGAAAAGACTTATCTGGATTTATGCAAACCAACACAGTGCCATGAAACATCAAAAACATACTGAAGGTACAAAAGAAGAGAAAAGCAAGCATTTCTCTTTACTCACAGAGATGTAATACACCTGTTTGCTGTGGGTCCCAGTCAGAGAAGCTAAAATCTGTAGAGATAAAGCATACCATTTAACATGTTTTCAATCCCATGTCAAAACCCTTGATTTCCTGCAACTTTTGAAAAATTCAATGATCTTAAGAGCACTGTAACAGGAGTCCAGATAATCCATCAATCATCTTTTCCATAGATCTTACCACAAAGTTGCTAGAAGAATTCTGCATGTGATTTAAAGCTTTTCTTATAACAGTTTGACCAGTTCCTTTTCTTTAAAACAACCTCAAACCTTTTACACATTCCTTTACACACCTCTTTACACACATCTATATTCCTAATAGTCATCCCACAAGTTTAAACTCTTATTTTATTTAGTACAATATGATCTCTCAAGTTTAGACACTAGTTACCAATCATCTCATTTAACATGACAAAACTACTCTGCAATAAAAACTATTATGCAATACCATCAAAAGCATTATATGAGTTCTATAGATATTTCAAAGGCTTTAGATACTCCCAAAAGTTCTTACAACATATATTCACTGGGCAAAAGTTTACTTTACATTAGAAATTAATCAAGAGACATCTTAGAATTCTGATTTCTAGGAAAACACAGATATAAAGATTAAAACACTCATAGATTACCATGAAACAGAAAGGATTTCACACTTGAGGACAAAGCTCTCTGAAGGTCAGGACTAGGTTGATACCTGGAGACAAAGCTTTGCAGTTATCATAATAGCATACATTTTCATATACTGGACAGGCTTATTAATAGTAAAAGTTCGCACATTTTCCATGAAATTCTCCATTCATATCTCAAACTTTTACCAAGGCACAATGCTCACATCTGAGATCAATTATAATTTTTGCTAAGTACCTCTATAAATTTTAGTTACCAAAAGTCTCATAGATCAAATAAAAACACTGGTAGAACTGAAACCCAAGCACAAAAATTTGTAAGTCTATAACTGTACCTCATGGTGTTTCACTAATAAAAAATTTAAAAAAATGTTTATTTAAAGTTTAGATATTTTAAATAGATATTATTGCTATATATTAAAAAAACTCTGGTAGGATAAGTTTTGCAACCAACTTTATAACTCTAGAAACTCATATTTTAAAATAAACATGAACCTGTTTTTATGTACCACATTATTTCAACTCACAAAATTTATAGGTCAAATATTCTAATCCAATGCAGATAAAAATATCTACATTGATATAACAGCATAAAACCCTTAAACCACCAATTAATATAAAACATGATAAAACCTTCTTTGACTTAATTTCAATAGTTCTTGTACCTTATTTAAAATCATGATCTTTCTACGACAGGTACTTTTAGCAATTCCTCAAGAATACAAACATGCTCTCAGACGCAGAAAAAGTCCTTTGTTTTTTTTCCAAACTTTGATATTAGCATAAGAAAATACTTGAATTGCTGTGTACACACAAAAAGGATGGCAGCAATCTATTTCTCCCACCACTCATGTTCGGTAGTTTCCCCCACTCCAGGGAGGTGGATGGCGATGGGCAGGAGAAGGAAGGAAACGAGGCCAAGCTGGTTGGTCTTAGCAGCAGTTTATTACATGGAAGAGATGTATGTCGCGGAGGCCCCAGGATCTCTCCAGCACGTGCTCCTTTGTTCCCTCAGCTTCTTCCCAAGTTCTCTGACGCACGTGTCCCCGCCCCACCCCCCAAGAGCCCTGAAATCTCCCTTATATAGATCATAGTGCCTCTAAAGGGCGCAATATAGTGATGCCATCAAAAGGAGTTACAGAAAGAACATTGAGGTGGCAAACCATACATTGTTTCTTTACATCTGCAGGCCAGTAATTTTGGCCTCCAGAAAGAAGATACAAGACCAAACTGAAACCTTTCACAAGCACTTTCACAAGCTACAAGCACTTGGACTTGCATCCCAAAAACCAGTCTGCTAGAGCTGGGAATTTACAACCCAAAGATCAGGCCTGGCTAGCACCTGAGATCTGCATATCTAATACCTGCTAGGTTTCTGTGAGAAAAGGGAAACTGCCTCTTACAAATTTTTCAAAAAAGTTAGCTGAGGCTTGTAAGATAAGTTCTTGCTTTCTCTGAACTCTTATTTCACTTTAGTTTTAGGCCCTAATTCCGCAGCTCTTCCTGGACAGTACAGATTCTTAAGCTCAAAAGAATTATAACTGTCAATAACCATTAATGTCCTTCCAATAAGAAATTTAGATCGAGAATTCTGCTTTCTCTGTAGGTAACTTTCTGATAAGAAATCTTCGTTTAAACCTTGTCTAGCAAATTCCAGAAACAACACTTCTTAAATCCCTAGGTTGCATATCACTCACTGACTTCTCTAGTATTCCTACTTCTGATTTCAACCTGGTTCCAGCACTCGAGTGTTCCACACAGACAGACAGACAGACAATGAACTGACTAAAAACACACATACATGTGCACACGTTTGCAGTTGATGATCGATCTGACCCTTCAAAAAATGGCAGGGAGAAAACTGATGGGTTGAGAAAGAAAGGAGCAGTCCTCAGGGCAAAGAAGCCCTGTCGGCCGATTGGGAACACTGCTCCCCGTTTTCCAGCCTGACCAGCCTGTTTGTTAAAAATGGGTCAAGAAAGCGCTTTTGTTGATATAAGCCGGCAAAATAAACTATGACAAAGTTGTTGAAACCTAAGGTTGTCAGATGTTACCATATTTTGATCAAGGCTAGTTCTGAGGCAGGGAACTGGTATCTTCTTGCATCTTCCTGCCTCCTCTGCTTTGATAATCCTATTTCTTTTGTTACCTGCAAAGATCTGACTGCAAAATGATCTGGTAATGCAAACTGCCATTCACTGTATATCCTTCCCAATAAATATTCTAACTTATACTCAGGCCACGTGGTGTTACAGAGGTCAACAAGATACTTTTTATCTAAACTACCTTCTTGGAAGCTCTTCCGGTGTTTTAAGGAACAACCCAAAGGAGAATATTTAGGTACTGATGTAGAATTTCCCATATTTCCTAATTGCAAGCAATAATCTATGAAAAAGATGGTTTCTTGGCAAAACTTTTCTTCAGGTCTATCCAAGGGTACTCGAATCCCTTTACTCTGACCTCTCCTGAGGGCACTCTAACCCCTAGTGGATAGGACTTCACTTTGGCTTCTCCCAAGGGGACTCCAACCCCTCGTGGATAGGCCTTCACTCAGAGGCTCATTGGATTTGGACCGTCTCCACCAATGGCCTCTGCTTCCACCACAGGCCTCCCTGGGAGGACCTGGCATCGGGCAGACCCACAGCTGTGTGCCCGAGCCTAACCTAGGTGTTGTGGTCTTAAAACTCTGCTCCTTGAAAAAGTTCTGCCTTTTCTTAGCTTGCTACATCTTCCCTGCTTTTTGCTGGTTCACTGCTTTTCTCAGGCTTCCTACCTGCCTTTTACCTTTTTTTTTCTTTCTGCCTTACCTCTGGACTGCCTTCATTAGCATTTCAAATGACCTCTAGCTGATCCTTTTTAGTTAGACTGAGACTGGGTAAGGAAAAGGATTTTCTGTCTGGAAATTGATCTGCTTTAGTTTCCCAGAATCTTCACACTATTGGGCTTTCCTCCCATATGGGATGGTGACGCGAGACAGACAAAGATGGGGTGCCTCTTTGCAGAGAACATTCAGATGCTTGCCTGGCCGGTGGAGAACTTAGCCTTTAGTGGTTCAGCATTGTGACTTGCGATCAGCAGCTATGCCAGTGCCACCATTGACCATATGTTCTCCTTGGAATCTCAGGCAGCCCATTCGAGCTCCGTGACTTTAGAGGGACTTTAAGAGTGTCAGGTCATGGAGCTACAAAAATCACGCCCGATAGGAGGACCTATCAGGGTGCTCATACACACACATTCACACAGAGATTATCACATTCCTCCCCCTTCCCTCCCTAGAGATTTCCAAGGGAGCATACCTCTACAGCAGATTTTCCACAGATTACCTCCTTCCTCGTGGATTTCTTCACTGCATCCGTCCCTTCGTGGTCGCCATCTGATGTCGGTGGACCCCACGGGTGACATATGTGAAGCAGGAAGGAGAAAGACAGTCACTTTCTCCCCAACCGCCTCTGCCACCCGGGACCCAGGGTTACTGGGTTCTTGTCTCACCTCACAGAAAGGAATTTCAGGAGTAGATAAACAGTGAAGTAAATAGATTTTATTTGGAGGATTTTTAAGGTGTAGAGTGAGGGTGAAAGAAAGAAAGATGAAAGAAAGAAAGAAAGAAAGAAAGAAAGAAAGAAAGAAAGAAAGAAAGAAAGAAAGAGAGAGAGAGTAAAGTTAGACGTGAAAGTACACATCTCAAGAGGGGAGATGTGGGCAACACATGTGCTCGGGAACCACATGTGCTTGACCACGTGGGCGCAAGCAGCACATGGGCTCCGGCAGCATATGTGCGCCCTTCCTTTATTTAAGGTGGCCTTTATAGGGTTTCTCCAACCTGCCCCCACGTGGGGCTTCATCCCAGGTAAATGTCCGTTGCTAAGGAGGTTACATCAAGACTACCGATTGTGAGGCTGCGGGAGAGATAAGCTGCTGCTGTACCTTTGCCAGTCCTTTTGTGTGTGTTTACATAGTTGAGATAAGATAAAGAAGTTGTATGGTTTTTTGATAAACTTAGTAAATTAAAAACAGCTAACACCCTTCCTTGGAAGCAAATTAAAATACCCTTGACATTAATAAAATGTACCATTTTATTATTTAAAATCTAGGGTCCAGAGCGATAGTAAGGCAGGTAGGGCACTTTTCTTGCACACAGATGACCCAGATTTGATCCCTGACACTCCATATGGTCCAACAAGCCCTCCAGGAGTGATCCATGAGCATAGAGACATTAGTAAGCCCTCAAAGCAGCTGGGTGTGCCCGCCTCCCAATAAAACAAAGTAAGTGACTATTTTTAAGACAAGGCAAAAATGTAGTCTCCTTCAAGATTCTTGATAAGAAGATTCAAATGTTCAGAAATATCAATGCTGTACCTTATTAAGTAATGAATCCAGTATAGTCAGAAGTGGCACCTAGTATAATGATGACTTAATTTTGACTTTAAAAGTACTCCCCCAAATTTTGTGAATGGTTTTACTATACCATAAACAGCATGGGTAACGCTTCTTTATCAATAAGCCTGAGTGAACCTACATGTAAAGTTGTGCACATCATCACATTTTTCTGACTCTCATTTTCCATATACCCCGCATATACCCCCAAAAGGAAATAATAATTCTTGTCTCTTCTTTGGAATACTGGAAGCATTAGGATATAGTAAAGTATGTGAAGAATTTTTAAGGCATTACAAATATAAGACACCTTTATTACTAGCTTTGCCCATACCTACCGAATTTTTGTCAGTTAAATAAGGTCAGGCTTACTCCCCCATGGGCTCACTCCTACTTTAAATGGAAATTAAAGCACACTCTGCCCTTGGGTTCACATTCCAATCACCTACAATAGCTTCTTTTGAACATCATTAAGCAGCAAACTTGCAATTACTTTTTTTTTCTTTTGAAACCTTCTCATCACTTGACCATCCAGAATAACACCTCGGGAAAGGAGGTTTGAAACGTGAACAAAAATTTTAAAACCTGGGGCTGGAGTGATAGCACCGCAGGTAGGGCATTTGCCTTGCACACAGATGACCCGGGTTCGATTCCCAGCATCCCATATAGTCACCCAAGCACCGCCAGGAATAATTCATGAGTGCATGAGTCAGGAGTAACCCCTGTGCATCGCTGGGTGTGGCCCAAAAACCAAAAAAAATTATTTTTAAAATTTAAAAACCTAGCACTGGAGCGATAGCACAGCGAGTACAGCATTTTTCTTGCACATAGCCGGCCTGGGTTCGATCCCCAGCATCCCATAATTTCCCCCAAGCACATCCAGGAGTAATTCCTGAGTGCAGAGCCAGGAATAACTCCTAAGCAATTCTAACAGGAGTCAGGAAATACTTGCCAAATATCTATCTATCTATCTATCTATCTATCTATCTATACACACACACACACATATATATATATATATATATATATATATATATCCTCTCTCCTTTCTCTTGAAAAATATTTGAAAGAAAAGTATCCAAAAGAAGACTTTCTTTGATACAGACCCCCAAGAACTAGGAGTATGGTGTACTACAGAAGGCAAAATCACATGATGGTTTGAAATTATTAGAGCTGGTATTGGGGACAGTAGATCTAGGGGTTGCTGAGGCATCTCTGGTGTTGTAGTTAAGTCAAATGGCCTTCGGATTAGGCTTGGCTTTACCTTTTCCCAGATCATTTACTTATTTTTGACTTCCTGGAATTATGCAAGTAGCCCTACACAACTATAAATGGTAAAGATTAAATTCTGAACATATCACCATCACGATTACGATCATCCTGTCCTTCGTTGATTGCCTCGAGCAGTTCCCAGTAACGTCTCCTTCCTAGCCCTGAGATTTTTAAAAAGTGCCATATTCAAGGCTCTTTCAGGGTTAGGAGAATGAGACCCATCGTTGTTACTGGTATTTGTCATATTGGGTACGCCACGGGGAGTTTTCCAGACTCTGCTGTGTGGGCAGTTTACATTCGGCAGCCTGTCAGGTTGTCCAAAGTAAGAATGAGATAATAAGATGTCCACTTCCGGGAGCTGGGTTTCATAGTCTCTGGGTCTTGGCCATTGATGGGTGTGATCCCTGCCTACTGGAAGATGGAGGGTCTGGATGGAGGATGCTCAGCCCAGATCTGAGCAGGTTGGAGATCTCAGCCCTGGGACCCCCATGCCTTTGTTCCTCTGCTGGAACCTTCATGCGTGTGGAGAGTGGTCTCAGCATGGTGGTGGCTAGTTCTGGAGGTCTTTGGCTGCCGGAGCTCTGCTCGGGGAGGGGAAAGAAACAACCTGCCCCCCTCCAAGGGGCCCCAGTGAGGACAGCCAGGTGCAGGGGCAGGAGACTCTGAGAGAAAGAGTCTCTGAATATATATGGCATTTTATACATAGAGCTATGTGTACGTGTATATTTCTATATACATTCATATACGTATATGAGTGTATACATTGCTATGCATGCATGTAACTCCATATATAGAGATTATATGTCATTGTCACTCTCCTCCCATTGTTCATCTATTTGCTTGAGCGGGCCCAGTAATGTCTTCACTGTGACACTTGTTACTGTGTTTGACATATCGAATACCTCATGGGTAGCTTGCCAGGCTTTGCCGTGTGGGCGAGATACTCTTAATAGCTTGTCGGGCTCTCCAAGAGGGGTGGAGGAATCAAACCTGGGTCAGGCGCGTGAAGGCAAATGCCCTACCCGCTGTACTATCGCTCCAGCTCAGAGATTATATGTACAAAAAATTATTTGGGGGGCTAGAGTAATATTGCAATGGTTAGTGCCTTTGCCTTCCATGTGACCTGGGTTTGATCCCCAGCATTCCATGCGGCCCACTGAGCACTGCCAGGAGTAATTCCTGAGTGCTGAGCCAGAAGTAACTCCTGATGGATGTGACCAAAAAAGAAAAAAAATATTCTTTTCTAATATTTGCTGGTATAATATTTATGGTCACTCCTGAGCTTGACAGTATAGCTCCTCCCATAAATTATTTCAATCTTTACAGTAAATCCAAAGGAGAATGTATTATCATTTAGTAGCAGCACATTACAATGGGGCAGGTGTGTTATGTGACTTGCCAAGAGTTATACCTGATAAATGGCAAAGCCAAGATTCAAAGCCAAACAGTTTGACTCCCAGGCACATGACACACTCTACATCACCCCTGCATCTTCCTGTAAACATAACTCTTCACTGACTGTCTTTGACCTAGAGGATAAAATTTTACCACCTCAACATTACATGGAAGACCTTGTATCAACCACCCCTGTTCATTCTTAACTAACTTGTCTCCACGGTACAATTAGAAGAAGAAAACATACCTGCAAAGAGAATGTGGACACCAAAAGTAGCAAAGACTAAATTCATTGTGGCCAGCTGATGAGAACCAACCAGACTATCATCCCTTGCTTAGATTATACACATAGGATATTTGAATAGATAGAAAAAGGGAGGTTTAATAATAATAATAATAGTTCATTGATTTTTATTTCTCTAATAAAAATGATAACAAGCACTTTTTCACATGCCTATTGGGCATCTGTATATCTTCTTTGATGAACTGTTTGTTCATCTATTTCCATTTTGGGACAGAGTGCTTCTTTTCTTGTTCAATTTTGAGTTTCACAGTATGGGGCTGGAACCAGGCCTTCTTCCTGACTTATTGAGACCCTGAATTGCCGCCCATGAATGTTCCTCCGGCTGCTGAATGGCCATGATCCCAGAGGCACTCAAACCAATTTTTAAGCCCAGCAGCTTCTAACAGAAATGCTTCTGGACTGTGAGTTAAGCTACGGCCCTGTGCCACCCTGTGGGGGAAAGGGTGTCATCCTTTCCGCCTTCTTTTCCTCGGCAGCTTGGTGACCACCATCTTTCAGAGACTATTAAACTGAGAGGTATGCACCTGCAGTGATGAAACACTTGGGGCCTCAAGGGATGGGGGCTGGAACCGCCCTTCCCCCCTCACCCCAATGAGAACCTGAGTTGCTGCCCACAAACGAATCCTCTGGCTCCTGAATGGCCGTGATCTCAGAGGCACACAAGCCAATCCCCGAACCCAGTGGCTTCTGATAGAAATCCCTTTGGACTTAATTACTAAAACATCAGATTTCCACAATTGTGTGGCTGCTATTGTGGCCAGGCAACATCATATGGTCTTCATTATCAGCAACCTGTGACGTGTTCGATATGCCAAACACAGTAACAATAAGTCTCATGATGGAGACGTTACTGGGCCTGCTCAAGCAAATCGATGAATAATGGGACGACTGTGACCATGATCAGCAGTAGAAAACAAATTATCTAATGATACCTTCTCGGCAGGTCTGAATGTTGGGGGAAAATTCCAAATAATAATGGTAGATCTTCTGTCAAAATATTGAATGTAATCAAAGTAGAGAAAGAGAGTAAAGTGGAAATCATCTGCCACACTGGCAGGGGGAGGGGAAGGAGAGGGGTATACCGGGGATCTTGGTGGTGGAAAATGTGCACTGGTGAAGAGATGGGTGTTTGATCATTGTATGACCAAGACTTAAACCTGAAAGCTTTGTAACTGTTATCACGGTGATTCAATAATAAAATAAAATGTGATACAATTCAAAAAAACTATCAGTTCTTTTATTTCATAAATGTTAGACCTTTATAAGATATATAGTGTGAAACTATTTTCTATTATTCAGTGGGACATCTTTTTGTTTTAATAGTGGTTTCTTCTGTTGTTCTTTTGCTGAACTTTTTAAGATTTGTGTAACCCCATTTGATTTTTTTTACTTCTGCTTTTCTTGTAGTACAAAGTGGAATCCCCTAAGATAACTTTATATCATGGTGTACTTTTGCTCATATTTTCTTCTATGGCATTTTACAGTTTCTGGCACACAAATTCATTTTGAGTTAAGTTTTATGTATGGTGGTAGGTGGTGGTCTAGTTTTATTATTTATGTGCATATGGCCATCCAGTTTTCTCACTATCATTTACTGAGAAACTTTCCTTTCTCCATTTGATGCTCTTAACCCCTTTATCATAAATTAACTATCCAAACTGGCAAAGATTAAATTCTAGGCTCTCAGCTTCCACTAGTCTGCAATTTGACTATTACATTTTTGTAGTATTGTTTGAATTCAGGGAATATGATGCTTTTATTCTTACTATTTCACTTCAAGATTATTTGAGCTATTTAAAATCTCACTCTTATGAAAATAAGCAATAAAAAAAAAGCCAAAACCAAAAATACTGGACAGATTATAGGAAACAAAAAGGATCCCTCAAACGTTATTGTGAGAATGCAGATTCATCTAGTCTCTGCAGAAAAAAGCATAGAGATTTCTTAAAATATTAAAAATAAATTTACCATATGACCTAGCAATTTCACTCCTGAAGAATACCAACAGCAACAAAATTAATGCAAAAAGGTATATACCCTACCTTAATTTCTTTGTTGTTTAAAAATAACCCAGGTAATCCCAGAAATCAAAGACAGTTGAGTGGATAAAGAGAATATGATATATATTCACAATAGATATGACTCAGCTATAAGAAAAATTAAGTTTTTTTTCCTTTTGCAACAAATGAATATAAATGTTAGATGCTATGCAAAGCTAAATGAGTCAGAAATAGATGCTGAGCTTATTAAGTAGCTGGGAGGCAGGGCATTCGTGGACGTGCACATCAGGGTCCTCCAGGGCTGGGGAGGAGAAGGACCAGCTCCTCCCCTATCTCATGAGGCCCAGCGTGTGTCTTCACTGCTGGTCTATACCAGGATTTTCCAATGAGCTTTGGAATATGGTGGCCCCGGGCTTCCCAGGGAATAGGTAGAGGGATGGCACCTTTTTCCATCTGAGGTGGCCAGGTTGAAGGCTAATTATTAAGCTCCATAAGGGTCATGATCCCAGAGACACATAATTGAATCTTAGAACCAAGCAGCTCTTGGCAGAAATGCCTCCAGACTTTGTATTAGGCCACCTTCACTGGGTCACCTCAGATGGGAAAAGTTGTCGTCCTTCCACCTATTCCCCAGGAAGCTCGGTGGCCCCAATCTTCCAGAGCCCATTGGATAATCCAGGTACAGGCCAGCAGTGATGACACATGCCAGTTCTGCGGGATAGGGGTGGAGCTAGTCCTTCTCCTCTCCTGCCCAGACAGTACCGTGAGATATGCCACCACGAATGCCCTCCTCCCCACCCCGGGCTTATGTACTCTTCTTTCTTCATGAAATCATAAGCTCTTTGAAAACTAGGACCAAGTCTTACATGTTGGACAGTTTCTTAACGAGTTCCTGGAGTACTATCAGTGAGTTTAGCAGGATAGATCAGAAGTATCAACCAACCCTCCACCTTATTTCTCCTCTGTCTTCCCATGGTTTTATATTTTAGAGTAAAGTTTTAAAAAGTATATTTCTGAACCCCACCCTCAACCTCTGCAGAAGTAGATGTAAAATGGACTTAAAAAGTTTGCATATATTTTAAGAATGCCAGCTGATTCTCCTACAAGTAGGAAATATGTCAAGAAATTGGCTACCCTTCTGCCTCAACTAGTGAAACACAGTAAGAGGAAGGAGAATGGATACTATACCAGAAATCTACCCGAATCCCAGCTCATTCTTCTCAAATGTTTCTTACATTTCTCAATTCTATAGGTAGAGCTCCCTTTAACATTCTAGCTTTCTCTTCACTCTGGGAAATCTCTCTTCATCCGGCATAGCCCTGGCTCTTGGCCTCTGTGTGCAGACCAGCAAGGGTCAAAGATCAAGTTGAATAATCACCCATCAAACCTTTCCTTCAGTGCAACTTCCTCAAGTTTCTTTTCCTCACAACCTACAGATTTCCAAGATCCAAGATAAACAGAAAAACAAACTCAACCCTTGATGGGAAGCTCTTTACCTTTATGCAAACATGCTTAGAACTTGCCCACATCTAAATCTTGGTCCATCCAATTCTCTCTACCAACAAACACACCAAACCCCTAGCTGTTTCATAAGGTCCAAATCAAATGAAAAGTTCAGAGATCTACTCACAAAGAAAAAAAGACTCCAATCTTCCTCTGACCTCAATATCTCAGATTATAGTTCATTTGCCTTTAGGAACATTTCATCTCTAAGGCTCTAAGGTCAAAACTATAAATTTTCAGTTCCATTCCCTTTTTGGGAGGTATGGACTATCTCACGCAGTGCTTAATTAAGAGGTCTGGGGATCCCTCTGAACAATTCTTGACCAACAGTTTAATGCAGGGATTAAGGATGTGTGGTTTCATGCCGGTGGTGGAGAGTAACTGGGCCATCCTGGCCACATGTGACCTTGTTCTCAGGATCATGTAATGCTGCTGAGAGAACTAGGCTCAGCCCCCTGCGAAGGATGTGCGTAAACCCCTGTACTGTCTTTCCAGCCCCCTCCATCTAATCTCCATGTTCACATGGTACCCAAATGTTAACTTCATCAGACACCTAAGAAATAGCCCCTCTCAAACTAAATTGTTAAGCAAAAAATGAAAAATTATTCTACTACCTAATTAAACAAAACTGTACTGAGCACCTTATCATGTACCAGCACAATCCTAAATCACTGCAACAATATAGGTGCTATCTAAGAAAAACATCCAGAACTTCTTCAAAATGATCCACATAATCACTCAGGCCAATTCAAGATATAAACCATTATGTAGATAGGTTAGTTATATCCAGGAACATTTTTTAGATACATGGAGATTACCCAATTTCCTGCCATAAGAATGGAGGAGTCAGTCCGTTGCCAAACTTGACTGCACCTACAAGATTTATTAGCAAGCAGTCATAAAACAAGGCATACTCTCCTCACTGTCAGTGGCAAACCCAGACCACTGTTTTAGGTGATCCAGCTTGACCTGAAAGATTCATCTGGAGCAGAAAAAGCAGAATCTGAAGCAGAGGTCAGAAAACTGTCCCTTAGTCAACTGTGGTCCTTTCTGGTTCAGTAAATAAAATTCAACTGAGACAAAGCTGTGTTCATTCTATCTTTTTGTCTGTTTTTGTCTTTGTGCCACACCCAGCAGTCTTCAAGACTTAGTCCTAGCTCTGTGTTCAGAAATTACTTCTGGCGAACTCAAGGGACCATATGCAATGCCAGGGACAGAACCAAGGGCAGCCATGTGCAAGGCAAGAACTTTACCTCCTGTGCTATCTCTCCAGTGTCCTATTCTTTTACATATGGATGCTTTCATGGGCCAAACACTGGGTTGAGTAGAAGGAACAGATAGCATATGACCTAATGAAGCATAAGATATTTGCCAAACCTGGTCACTTATAGTAAAAGATTCAATCCTTAGAGACTCCTAGGCAATGAGATATCACTAACTGTCTAAAGATCTTGCTATATTTTTCATTCCTTATTTGTACATTGAGGTGGAGAATGTCTCTAGCATATTCTAACTAACCCATACTTCTTTATTTGGGAATGAGGGGTGGGGATTATGGACCACACGCGATGATGCTCAGAGGTTACATCTGGCTTAGAACTCAGGAATCTTGCCTGGAAGTGCTTGGGAGACCATAGAATGTCAGGGATCAAATCCAGGTCTGCCAAGTGCAAGTCAAGCTCCTTACCCACTGTACAGTTTTTCTAGCCCCTGACCCATACATACTTCTTGAAGAACACAAAGTTCACCAATGTAAGTCCTTTCTGAACATTCATTATGAGAAAACTCTGATTTAACCCATTTAATCCCTATTATCTATTATGCTAATAAGCAAAGTCTGTGAGTTTGACCAACACTAACTATAACAGGTGACTCCAGGACCCCATCTGGGGTATGGTCTTTCAAAAAAGCTGCTAACATAGTATTAGAGTAATACCCAGGATGCAGGGTAGTGCAGTTATAATAGAAAAGAGACCACTATGCCAAACACAGTCAGAATTGATAATTAGATAAGAATTTAATGCTGAAAATAGGCAAAGCAACAAACATGATAACCTTTCAGTACCTTATTATTGTAAACCATAATACCCAAAAGGAAAGAGAGAAAGAGCAAGAAAGAAATAATAAAAGTGCATGCCACAGAGGCAGGCTGCAGGGAGAGGGGCAGGGGGGTACCTGGGGACACTGCGGGTAAGGAATGTGCACTGGTGGAGGAACAGTTAGTGGAACATCGTATGACTGAAACCCAATCATGAACAAATTTGTAACTGTGTATCTCATGGGGATTCAGTTAAAAAATTTTAAGAAGAACTGGAGAATTTCTTGGGTCATAATATTCTAATTAGAGCAGTAGCTGCCATTAAAATGTGGCTTAAAAATCTGGACAAGAACTGAGTGTTAAAACCAGGTAAAGGATATACACGATAACCTTTCAGCATCTGTATTACAAACCATAATGCCTAAAATGAGAGAGAGAGAGAGAGAGAAGAGAGAGAGAAGAGAGATGCCTGCCTTAGAGGCAGGCTAGGATGGGAGGGTGGATTAAAAGGGTGTGAGAGAAACTGGGGACACTGGTGCTAAAAAATTATACTGGTGAAAGGATGGGGTTTGGAAAATGGTATGACTGAAACGCAATCACGAACAATTTTGTAAAGCTCTATCTCACAGTGATTCAATAACATATATGTACTGTAGCACTGTCCTCCCATTGTTCATCGATTTGTTCAAGTGGGTCCAGTAACGTCTCCATTGTGAGACTTGTTGTTACTGTGTTTGGTATATCGAATAGTCATGGGTAGCTTGCCAGGCTTTGCCATGCGGGTGAGATACTCTCAGTAGCTTGGTGGGCTCTCCAAGAGGGGCAGAGGAATCGAACTCAGGTCGGCCAGGTTGGCCTCATGCCAGGCAAACACCTACCTGCTATGTTATTGCTCCATCCCAATAACACACACACACACACACACACACACACACACATATATAATGTATTTTTCTTTTTTTAAATTTTATTGAATCACCTTGAGAAAGTTACAAGCTTTCATGTTTGGGTTACAATCACACAATGATCAACACCCAACACCCATCCCTCCACCAGTGCACATTCCCCACCACCATTTTCACCAGTATACCCCCCTTCTCCACCCTCCCCCTGCCTCCATGACAGACAATATTCCCCATAGTCTCTCTCTCTACTTTGGGGCACCATGGTTTGCAATACAGACACTGAGAGCTCATCATGTTCGGTCCATTATCTACTTTCGGCACACATCTCCCATCCCGACTGATTCCTCCAGTCATCATTTTCTTAGTGGTCCCTTTTCCATTCCGTCTGCATTCTCCCCTCCGCTCATGAGGCAGGATTCCAGCTACAGGGCAATCCTCCTGGCGCTTGTATCCACTGTACTCGAGTGTCAGCCTCATGATATGTTATTCTATACTCCACAGTGAGTGCAGTCCTTCTATGTTTGTCCCTCTCTTTCTGACTCATTTCACTTAGCATGATACTCTACATGTCTATCCACTTACAAACAAATTTCATGACTTCATCTCTCCTAACAGCTGAATAGTATTACATTTTGTAGATATACCAAAGTTTCTTTAACCAGTCAACTGTTCTAGGGCACTTGGGTTGTTTCCAGATTTTTGGCTGTTGTGAACAGTGCTGCAATGAATATAGGTACAGATGTTATTTCTACCGTGATTTTTTGCATCCTCGGAATATATTCCCAGAAGTGTTATTGTGAAGTCATATGGAAGCTCAATTTCTAGGTTTTGAAGGACTGTCTGTATTGTTTTCCAGAAAGGCTAGACCAGTCAACATTCCCACCAACAGTGAAAGAGTGCCCCTTTTTCCCTACATCCACGCCAGCACTGGTTTCTTTTGTTCTTTTGAATGTGTGCCAGTCCTTTGGTGTGAGGTAATATCTAATTGTTGTTTTGATTTGCATCTTCCTGATGGCTACCTATGTGGACCATTTTTTCATGAGCCTTTTGGCCATTTGTATTTCTATTTTGAGGAAACCCCTGTTCATTACTTCTACCCATTTTTTGGTGGGGTTGGAGGTTTTTATCTTGTACAATTTTACTAGTGTCTTGTATATCCTGGACATTAATCCCTTATCAGATGGGTATTGGGTAAATATTCTTTCCCATTCCGTGGGCTCTTTCTGCATTTTGGTCACTGTTTCTTTTCAAGTGCAGAAGCTTCTTAGTTTGATGTAGTCCCATTTGTTAATGTTTGCTTCCACTTTCGTAGTCAGTGCTGTGTCACCCTTAAAGATGCTTTTAGTTTCAATGTCACGGAGGGTTATGCCTACATTTCCCTCTATGTACCTTATGGATTCATGTCTGACATTGAGGTCGTTAATCCACTTTGATCTAACTTTTGTGCCTGACTTTAGACAGAGGTCAAAGTTCATTTTTTTGCAGGTAGCTATTCAGTTTTCCCAGCACCACTTGCTGAAGAGGCTTTCCTTGTTCTACTTCACTTTTCTTGCTCCTTTGTCAAAGATTAAGTGGTCATATTTTTGAGGGTCTGTGACAGAATATTCAGCTCTGTTCCATTGGTCTGCAAGTCTGTTTCTAGCCCAGTACCATGCTGTCTTAATTACTACTGATTAGTCGTACAGTTTGAAGTCAGGGAAGGGTGATGCTACCCATCTTCTTTTTTCACAAGGATTGCTTTAGGTATTCGTGGGGATTCATTATTCCATATGAATTTCAGCAGTGTTTTGTCTATTTCTTTGAAAAATGTCATGGGTATCCTGATAGGGACCTCACTAAATTTGTGCAGTGCTTTGGGCAGTATTGCCATTTTGATATTGTTAATCCTTTCTACCCATGAGCAGGGGATGTGTCTCCATTTCCTGGTGTCCTCTTTTATTTCTTGAAGTAGTGTTTTGTAATTTTCCTTGAATAGCTTCTTCACCTCTTTAGTTAAACTGATTCCAAGGTTCTTGATTTTCTTAGGTACTATTGTGAACAGGATTATATTTTTAATTTCTCTTCTCTTTCTTTATTTGTATCTAAGAAACCAATGGACTTTTGGGTGTTGATTCTGTAGCGTGTCACTTTACTATATTGACCTATTGTTTCTAGGAGGTTTTCTGTAGAGACTTTTGGGTTTTCTAAGTATAGTATCATATCATCTGCAAATAGTGATAGCTTGAACTCTTCCTTTCCTATCTGTATGCTCTTGATATCTTTTTCTTGCCTAATTGCTATGTCCAGAACTTCCAGTACTATATTGAATAGGAGTTGCGAAAGTGGGCAACCTTGTCTTGTCATTTTAGAGGAAAGACTTTCAGTTTCTACCCGTTGAGAATGCTATTTGTCTGTGGTAAATGGCTTTGATTATATCAAGGAAAGTTCCTTCGATGCCCATTTTGCTGAGATTTTTCATCATAAACGGGTTCTGGATCTTGACAAATGTTTTCTCTGCATCTATTGATATGATCATATATGGTTATTATTTCTTTTACCAATATGATGAATTATGTTGATTGACTTGCGAATGTTAAACCATACTTGCATCCCTGGGATGAATCCTACTTGGTAATAGTGTTTGATCTTTTTGATGAGTCACTGCATTCTATTTGCTAATAGTTTGTTGAGGATCTTTGCATCTGTGTTCATCAGGGATATTGGCCTGTAATTCTCTTTCTTTGTGGTATCTCTCTCTGATTTTGGTATTAGGGTGATATTTGCTTCATTAAAACTGTTCGGAAGTGTTTTTCAGATTTCAATTTCGTGGAAAACCTTAAAGAGGACTGGGAGTAGGTCCTCTTTAAAGATTTGCAAGAATTCACAAGTGAATCCATCTGGGCCAGAATTTTTGTGCTTGGGAAGAAAGACTTTTTATTACCATTTCAATTTCCTTAATGGTGATAGGTCTGTTCAGATATTCCAGGTCATCTTGGTTCAGCCTAGGGAGGCTACAGGAATCTAGGAATTTGTACATTTCCTCGTGGTTTTCATGTCCAGTGACATAAAGCTTTGCCAAGTACTCCCTGAGGATCCTTTGAATTTCTGTAGTTTCTGTTGTAATGCCCCCCTTTTCATTTCTGATTCAGTTTATTAGGGTTTTCTATCTCCCTTTTTAGTGAATCTTGCTAGAAGTTTATCGATCTTGTTTATTTTCTCAAAGAACCAGCTCTTGCTTTCATTGATCTTTTGGATTGTTTTTTGGATTACAGTCTTGTTTATTTCTGCTTTGAGTTTTATTATTTTCTTCCTCTGCCAGGGTTGGGCTCCTTTTGTTGGTCCTTCTCCAAGATCTTGAGTTGTTTGGTTAGGTTATATATGTGGGCTCCCTCTTTATTCCTGAAGAATGCTTGTAGAGCTATAAACTTTCCTCTCAACACAGCTTTTGCAGTGTCCCGTAAGTTTTGGTAACTCATCTCCTCATTTTCTTTCATTTCTAGAAATCTTTTGATTTCCTCTTTGATTTCTTTTCTAAGCCACTTGTTGTTCAACGAGTGTTTAATTTCTAGGTGTTTGAATTGATTTTCAGTTTGTGTGTGTGATTTACTTCTATTTTCAGTGTATCATGGTCTGTGACAATCGTTGATAAAATCTCTATCTTCTTAATTTTATGGAGGTATGTTTTGTGGCTCAGCATATGGTCTATCTTAGAAAATGTCCCGTGCATATTTGAGAAGAATGTGTATTCAGCTTTTTGAGGATAGAGTATCCTGTATATATCTACTAAGCCCCTTTCTTCCATTTCTTCTTTTAGATAAAGTATATTCTTGCTAAGCTTGAGTCTGGTTGATCTATCAAAAGGTGATAAAGCAGTGTTGAAATCCCCCACTAGTATTGTGTTGCTATCAATGTCTTCCTTCAAGTCTATAAGCTTTTGCTCTAAGTACTTTGCTGGTCCCTCATCAGGTGCATATATATGTATATACATACATATATATATATATATATATATTTAGGAGTATAAGTTCTTCCTGCTGTACAGTTCCCTTGATCAATAATAAATGACTTTCACTGTCTCTTGTGAACTTCTTCAGTCTGAAATCAATGTGGTCTGATACCAGAATGGCCACCCCATCTTTTTATTGGAGATGTTTTCCTGTAGAATTGTTTTCCGGCCTTTGACTCTGAGTCTGTGTTTGCTCAGACTGCTCAAATGTGTTTCTTCCAGGCAGCAAAATTGTTTGGTTCAATTTTCTGATCAATCCTGCCACTCTGTGTCTTTTAATTGGTGAGTTTAGCCTATTGATTGAGCGAGATTATTGTTGTGGGGTTTTGTCCCATCTTTCTGCCAAAATTTAGTATAATTTAGAAGCTTGTCTTATCTTAAAGTAGGCCATTTAATTGTTCTTCTAACCATGGTTTTGAGTCTATGAAATTCCTGAGCTGTTGTTTGTCTGTGAAACTGTGTGTTGTTCCTTCTGATATGAATGAGAGTTTAGCTCGGTAAAGTATTTTTGGAGAGGCATTTATTTCACTGAATTTTTTCACTATTTCCCACCACTGTTTTCAGGCCCTCAGGGTTTATCAGAGTAGTCAGCTGTGAATCTTTAGGATGCTCCTTTATAGGCAATTTCTTTCTTTGATCTTGCTGCTTTCAGAATTTTGTCTCTGTCTAAGGTTTTCATCATTTTGATCAGGATGTGTCTTGGGGTATTTTTATTTGGGTTACCTCCAGCTGGTGCCCTTTGGGCCTCTTGAATGTGGTCACGTGTCTTCTTCAGCTCTGGGAGTGTCGTAGCAATGATGTCTTTGAGAGTTTCTTCTTCATCAGGGTTTTCTTCTTGTCCTTCTGGGACTCCCATAATTCTTATGTTATTCCTATTAGCTTCATCTGTATCTTCTTTTGACATCTGTTCTCTGATTGTCTCTTTCCTGTTTTCTGTTCATTTCTGGAGAGTCTCTGCACTTGCTCTTTGAACTCACCAATTCTGTCTTCAGAAGTTGTTACTCTTTCATAGAATTTTTCAATTCACTTACCAGGTTTTTCATATATGTCATTTCCATTTGTAATATTGTTTGCATTTCCCCCATTTCTATTTCAAAATTCTGTTGTATTTTATTGGAGGTGTGTTCCATTACATCTTTTAGCTACCATTGCATCCTCAGTAACTCCCTTCTAAATTGCTTGTCAGAGAAGTTGTCTAGCACTTCACTACTATTGGAATCATCTGGGCTAGTCTCTTCACTAAGTACGCTTGGTGGGCTTCTGCGTTGCTTTACAATTGTGACCTGTATGGTTTACACCTTCACAGTCACTGTTACACTCATTGTGTTTTTGGCGTAATATTAATTGAGATGTGGATAATGAGTTATTGGGTTAATGTGTTTCTGTTGATTAAGATGCCCTAATGAAGGTTCCACGTAAGAGGCTAACTTATGGTTCCTATGGGGTATTGAGTGGGAGAATAACTCCGGGCAGCAATAGCGTTAGCGGCTGCGACCCCGGAAAGGCCCCCTGTGCATGGTAATACTTGGATTGGATGGGAGGAGGACAAAGGGCAGTTCCCCTGGCCATCTGCATTCCCATTTCCTATCCCTCACAGCTCTATGTTAGGAACCGGCTTAGCACAGGTCCTCTCAGTCCTGAGGCCCCGGAAAGGCCCCCCCAAATGCATTTATATTTTGAAAACATTTATCTTTTAAAAAATTGTAGCATCCTGTCTTTTATAATAAATGTGTCTCTAATTTTTTTTTATTAGTGAAGCACCATGAGGTACAGTTGTACATTTACAAATCTATGTGCTTGGGTTTCGGTTATACAATGATCAAATACCCATCACTCCACCAGTGCCCATTTTCCACCACCATGGATAATATCCCCCTCACCCCCCCTCCCACCATGCCTCTGTGGCAGGGCATTCCCCTTTGATCTCTCTCTCCTTTTGGGTGATGTGGTCTGCAAAAGAGGCATTGAGTGCCAAACATGTTCAGTCCATAGTCTACTTTCAACATGCATTTCCCCTCCTGGGAGGATCCTCCAAACATGCTTTATTTGGTGCTCCCTTCTCTATCTGAACTGCCCTTTCCTCTAGAATACCCGGCTGGCCTCTAAGCTATGGAGTAATCCTCCTGGTGTTGATCTCAGCTATTCTTAGGTATTAATCTCATATTTTGTTGCTTTATATCCCCCAGATGAATGCAATCTTTCTATGTCTATCCCTCTCTTTCTGACTCATTTCGCTCAGTATGATACTTTCCATATTGTACCACTTGTATGTAAATTTCATGACTTCATCTTTTCTAAGAGCTACATAATACTCCATTGTGTAGATGTACCAAAGTTTCTTTAACAAGTCATCTGTTCTTGGGCACTCAGGTTTCTTCCAGTTTCTGGCTATTGTAAAGAGTGCTGCAATGAACAAACAAGTGCAGATGTCACTTCGACTACACATTTTTGCCTCTCTGAGGTATATTCCCAGGAGTGGTATCGCTGGGTCAAATGGGAGCTCAATTTCTAATTTTTTGAGAAACGTCCATACTGTTTTCCAAAAGGGCTGAACTAGTCGGCATTCCCACCAAAAGTGAAGGAGTGTCCCTTTCTCGCCAGAACCGCGCCAGCATTGGTTGCTTTTGTTCTTGAATGTGGGCCAGTCTCTGAGGTGTGAGATGGTATATCATTGTGGTTTTGATCTGCATCTCCCTGATGATTAATGATGTAGAACATTTTCTCATGTGCTTTTTTGCATTTCGGATTTCTTCTTTGAGAAAGTTTCTGTTCATTTCATTGCCCCATTTTTTGATGGGGTTGGATGTTTTCTTCCTGTGGAATTCAACCAGTACTTTGTATATCCTTGATATCAACCCCTTGTCCGATGTGTATTCGGTGAATATCCTTTCCCATTCTGTAGACTGTCTTTGTATTTTGGTCACTGTTTCTTTGGAGGTGCAGAAGCTTCTTAGTTTAAGATAGTCCCATTTATCTATCACTGTTTTTACTTGCTCGGCCAGTGGCGTGGCATCTTTGAAGGTACCATTAGCCTCAATGTCATGGAGGGTTTTGCCAACTTTGTCTTCAATGTACCTTATGGTGTCTGGTCTGATGTTGAGGTCTTTAATCTATTTTGATCTTACTTTTGTACATGGTGTTAGGCAGAGTTCTGAGCCCATTTTTTGCATGTAGCCATCCAGTGATGCCAGCACAATTTGTTAAAGAGGCTTTCCTTACTCCACTTCATATTTCTTGCACCTTTATCAAAGATTAGATGATCATATGATTGAGGGGAGACGTCAGTGTATTCAACCCTGTTCCATTGGTCTGCAGTTCTATTTTTGTTCCAGTACCACGCTGTTTTAATTATTACTGCCTTCTAGTAGAGTTTGAAGTTAGGGAGGTTGATTCCTCCCATTTTCTTTTTCTCAAGAATTGCTTTAGCTATTCGTGGGGGCTTATTTTTCCATATAAGTTTCAGGAGTGTTTGATCCATTTCTTTGAAGAATGTCATGGGTATCCTTATAGGCATTGCATTGAATTTATACAATGCTTTTGGTAGTATTGCCATTTTGACAATGTTAAGTCTCCTGACCCATGAGCAGGGGATAACTTTCCATTTCATCATGTCCTCTTTGATTTCCTGAAGTAGTGTTTTGTAGTTTTCTTTATACAGGTCCTTTACTTCCTTAGCTAAGCTGATTCCTAGGTACTTGATTTTCTGGGGCACAATTGTGAACGGGATTGTTTTATTTCACGTTGCTTTCTTCTCTCTCACTGTTTGCGTATAGGAAAGCAATGGACTTTTGGGTATTGATTTTATAGCCTGCAACTTTACTATACGAGTCTATTGTTTCTAGGAGTTTTTTGGTGGAGGTTATTGGGTTCTCTAAGTATAGTAACATATCATCTGCGAATAGTGAGAGCTTGATTTCTTCCTTTCCTACCTGAATGCCCTTAATATCTTTTTCTTGCCTAATCGCTATTGCAAGTACTTCCAGTACTATATTGAACAGCAGTGGAGAGAGTGGGCATCCTTGTCTCGTCCCTGATCTTAGAGGGAAGGCTCTCAGTTTTTCCCCATTGAGGATGATGCTTGCTGTAGGCTTGTGGTAGATGTCTTTAAGTATGTTGAGGAAAGTCCCCTCTATACCCATTTTGGCTAGGGTTTTCATCAGAAATGGGTGCTGGATCTTGTCAAATGCTTTCTCTGCATCTCTTGATATGATCATATGCTTTTTATCTTTTCTTCTGTTGATATGGTGGATTATGTTGATTTATTTCCGAATGTTAAACCATCCTTGCATCCCTGGGATGAATCCTACTTGGTCATGAAGTATGATCTTTTTGATGCTAGTTGGATTCTATTTACTAGTACTTTGTTGAGGATCTTTGCATCTGTATTCATCAGGGATATCGGCCTGTAATTCTCTTTCTTTGTGGTATCTCTGTCTGCTTTTGGTATCAGTGTGATATTTGCTTCGTAGAAACTGTTTGGAAGTGTTTTTGATATTTCAGTTTCATGGAAAAGCTTAAAGAGGATTCGGAGTAAGTCTTCTTTAAAGATTTGGAAGAATTCACTGGTGAATTCATCCGGGCCAGGGCTTTTGTCCTTGGGGAGACTTTTTATTACCATTTCAATTTCCTTGGTGGTGATAGGTCTGTTCAGGTTTTCCAGGTCTTCTTGGTTCATCCTTGGGAGTCTGTAGAAGTCTAGGAATTTGTCCATTTCCTCGAGGTTTTGATGTTCCATGGCATAAAGCTTCTCAAAGTACTCCCTGAGGATCCTTTGAATTTCTGTAGTTTCATTTGTGATGACCCTCTTTTCATTTCTGATTTGGTTCATTAGGGTTTTCTCTCTCCCCTTCTTTGTGAGTTTTGCTAGAGGCTTATCGATCTTGTTAATTTTCTCAAAGAACCAGCTCTTGGTTTCATTGAAATTTCGGATTGTTTTTTGGGTTTCCATCTCGTTAATCTCTGCTCTGAGTTTTATTATTTCCTTCCTCCTGTTCGGGTTGTGCTCCTTTTGTTGGTCCTTCTCCAAGGTCTTAAGCTGTAAGGTTAATTTATTTATGTGGGCTCAGTCCTCCTTTCTGAGGAATGCTTGTAGAGCTATAAACTTTCCTCTTAAGACAGCTTTTGCTGTGTCCCATAAGTTTTGGTCACTCGTGTCCTCATTTTCATTCGTTTCTAGGAATCTTTTGATTTCCTCTTTGATTTCCTGTCTAAGCCACTCCTTGTTCAATAGCGCACTGTTTAATTTCCAGGTGTTTGATTTAGTTTTCTGTTTTTGTGTGTGATTTACTTCTAATTTAAGCGCATTGTGGTCTGAGAAGATTGTTGATACAATCTCTATCTTCTTAAATTTATGGAGGTATATTTTGATGCTCAGCATGTGGTCTATCTTGGAGAATGTTCCATGTACGCTTTAGAAGAATGTGTATTCAGCCTTTTCAGGATGAAGTGTCCTGTATATATCTACTAAGTCCCTTTCTTCCATTGTTTCCCTCAGATTAAGTACGTCCTTGCTAAGCTTGTGTCTGGTTGATCTATCCAGAGGTGACAAAGCGGTGTTGAAGTCTCCCACTAGTATTCTGTTGCTATTGATGTCTTTTTCCAAATCTATGAGTAGTTGTTTTAAGTACTTTGCTGGTCTCTCATTAGGTGCATATACATTTATTATTGTAAGTTCTTCCTGTTGTACAGATACTTTGATCACTAAGAAATGGCCTTCATTGTCTCTTATGACCTTCTTCACTCTGAAATAGATGTGGTCTGATATTAAAGTGGCTACCCCAGCTTTTTTATGGGAGCTGTTTGCCTGTAGGATTGTTTTCGAGCCTTTGACTCTGAGTCTGTTTTTGCTTTGACTATTGAGATGTGTTTCTTGCAGGCAGCAGAATGTTGTGTTCAATTTTCTAATCCATCCTGCCACTCTGAGTCTTTTAATTGGTGCGTTTAGCCCATTGACATTGAGACAGATTATTGTTATGGGATTTTGTCCTATTTTTCTGTTGAAATTTGGTGTATTTGAGGGGCCTGTCCTGTCTTAACGTAACCCATTTAGTTGTACTTGTAACCATGGTCTTGAGTCTATGAAGTTCCTGAGCTGTTGTTTGTCTGTGAAACTGTGTGTTGTTTCTTCTATTATGAATGAGAGTCTCGCTGGGTAAAGTATTTTTTGGAGAGGCATTTATTTCATTGAGTTTTTTCACTATGTCCCACCACTGTTTTCAGGCCCTGAGGGTTTCATCAGAAAAATCAGCTGTGAATTTTAAGGATGCTCCTTTGTAAGAGATTTCTTTCTTTGATCTTGCTGCTTTCAGAATTTTGTCTCTGTCTAAAGTTTTGGTCATTTTGATCAGGATGTGTCTTGGGGTATTTTTGTTCGGATTTCTCCAAGCTGGTACCCTTCGGACCTCCTGAATGTGGTCACAAGTTTTCTTCAGCTCTGGAAATGTTGTAGCAATGATGTCTTTGACAGTTTCTTCTTCATCAGGGTTTTCTTCCTGTCCCTCTGGGACTCCAATAATTCTTATGTTTCCCCTCTTGGCTTCATCACGATCTTCTCTTGCCATCTATTCCTGAACTGTGAGTCTCTTTTCCATTTTCTGCTCTTTTCTGGAGAGTCTCTGAACTTCATCTTCGAGGTCACTGATTCTGTTCTCAGCAGCTGTTACTCTGCTTCTGAGGCTTTCCACTGAGGTTTTCAATTCGCCTACCAGGGTTTTCAGGTCCGACATTTCCGATTGCATTTTTCTCATTTCTGCCTTCAAATCCTCTAGTCTTTTATTGGCATTGCTTTCCATTGTTTCTTTTAGTTCCCTAAGCATCCTAAGTAGCTCCCTTCTGAATTCCTTGTCAGAGAGGTTGTCTAATACTACAATACTGTTGGTGTCTTCTGGGCTAGCCTCTTCAATAAGAAAGTTTGGTGGGCTTTTGCTTTGCTTTACCATTGTGACCAGTGTTCTTTAGTCCTTCACGTTCACTGTTACTATTCTGGTTGAGTGAGGAGAGAGTTCCCGGATCCGTTCAGCTTTGTTGCCGCGGGATCTGATGTTGCCTCAGTTCCAGTCCTGCGCAGGTTAAGGGAGAAAACTGGCAATTCTAGGGGATCGAGCTCGCTGTGCATTCCCTGGGGGAGTCCCTAGCCTTGGGGCAGGCTGTACCTGGTTGAATGAGGAGAGACTGCCAGGAGCCATTCAGTTTTGTTGCCGAACAATGGGCCTCGGTTCCCATCCGGCACAGATTATACTATTCCCTCTTATAGTGGGAAAGGATTATGGATAAATTTTTGTCGATTGTAGGCACCCTTCTACGTTTCTGAGTTTGACGTTCTTCTCAGTCAGGCGTTATTCTTTGTTTTATAACCGACATCGAGTGAAACTTTTGGAGGAGGTGATATTTGGTACTGAGCTTATACAGCTGTTTTCAAACAGGTCTTTGTTGGAACTTGAGTAGGCGAGTGGGCTGTTGTTGGATTGTAGTAGAAGAGGCGGGAAATTTTTGGTTGGTATTAGGTGGCAAGTTGTGGGATGGGAGTCCTGAGTGCTTGATGTGAGTGATATAACTGCGCCCGTGAGCTTTTGCCCGCCGAGGAGAAGGCCACGCCCACTTTTAAGAGGCCACGCCCCTTTCCTGGTGGCCATGCCCCTAGCCTGTCCCAGGCGACTCCCACCCAGGATCCTGGAATGGAGGAAGGGTGGTCTACAGTCTCCCCACTGGGCTTCAGGTGGGAATCTGAGGCACGGCTGGGGGGGCAGGAGCACTTCCCAGCTGGATGCCCCCTACCCACCTGGAGGGGAGGGGCAGACGGACTGGTGGTAGGTCCCCCGGAGCTGGACGGGCACTTTCCCCACTGGGCTTCAGGCGGGAATCTGAGGCGCGGCTGGGGGGCAGGAGCACTTCCTGTCTGGACCAATGTGTCTCTAATTTTAAAACATTTTAAATATATAAACACAAACTCTGAAAAAAATAAAATAAAAATAAATGTGTCTTAAATTGGGCTGGAGCAATAGCACAGTGGGTAGGGCATTTGCATTGCACTTGGCCGATCCGAGTGACCCGGGTTCGATTCCTTACCCCCTCTTGGAGAGCCCAGCAAACTACCGAGAGTATCTTGCCCACACGGCAAAGCCTGGAAAACTACCTGTGACATATTCTATATGCCAAACAAGTAACAAGTGTCACAATGGAGATGTTACTGGGCCCGCTTGAGCAAATCAATGAACAATGGGAGAACAGTGCTACAGTGCTACAGTGACTTAAATTAACTCATAGATTCATAATGCTATCCAATTTAGTCTGTAGTGTATGAAGCGGATTACAGACATAGCACACTAACATCAATGCTTACAGTAAAACATGATGTAATACTCTCAGGTCATCAGGAGTCGGTTCCAGCAACATTTGTAATTTCTTCGCATGTGGGCATTTTACTGAATCACAGCTTCAAGCACTTTATGATAGATTGCACCAATTCTCTAAAATTCAGTGCCACTTAGTAAAAACATAACTTAACTGAAATATAGCATTCTAATTATAAAGCAGAATTAACCATGGAAAATGCATTGACCTCTTTTACCACTGTGAGTTTTAAAATTTACACTTCAATCCCCCGTGAATGATAATGGAATTTTTCTTCAGGTATTAAGCCCTAAGCCACAAATGGGGAAAATGCCTTTTTACTGCATCTGGACCTGGGAATACTCACAGCAACTGACAACATGTTTCTTTGCAACTGAAAAACCAGTAGGATTTCCCTGAAAAACAGAGAAAATGGATTTGTGTGCATTAAGAAACAACAAAGGAATAAAGAAGTTACTATTTAAGCATTACTGTTAAGGAACATATGTTAGTGAAGGAAGAACTAACAGAAGTTCATCCTGTACTAACATACACCTCAGAGACCTGGACCCTACGAAAACAGGACGAGAACGCTATTCTGGTATCCCAAAGAGGAATCGAAAGAGCTATCTATGCTTGGGATATCACATTTTTTTATTTATTATTTTTTTTAATTTATTTTTTTACAGTTGTGAAAGAAGGACTCCAGAGTTCTGACCTCCGTCAACAATCAAGAATCAGGGATGCTCTCTTGTTTGCCAAGGCATCAAAAATCAGATGGGCCGGACATGTAATGCGATTTAGAGACTACTGCGGGAATAGAGCTGTTACGGATGATTCCAGTGAATGTCAAAAGGACACGTGGTCACCCACCTACGAGATGGTCAAACTTCTTTGTCAAAACCATTAACAAACGGTTTGAGGCTGTTCATATTCCTGGAGCGAGCAGATGCCATTGGGCTACACTAGCACATGACAGGGACGAATGGAGACATTATTCACGGCATTCGAGCAAATTGATGAATAACGGGATGACAAGTGATACAGGTTAAGGAACATCAAATGGAAAGCACTAAAAAGTGAATGATTCTAATGCCCAAAAGGAAAGAAAGAGTATGAGGAAAATTGTCTGCCATGGAGACAGGGGGAGGGTCAGGAAAGGAGGGTATACTGGGGACATTGGTGGTGGAAAATGTGCACTATGGAGGGATGAATGTTTGATCTTTGTATGACTGAAACTCAATCGTGAAAGCTTGTAACTATATCACAGTGATTCAATAAAATAAATGCATAAATAAATTTTAAAAAAACGAAATGAACAATTTATTTTCAAATATTTATCAAAATCCTTTTTATAAAAAGTGAATGATACATCTTCTTTTCTTTTCTTTTTTTTCTTTTTTTTTTCATTAGTGAAACACAATTGGGTACAGTTGTGGACGTACAAGTTTTGTGCTTGGGTTTCAGTTATACAATGATCGAGTACCCATTCCTCCACCAGTGCCCATTCTCCACCACCAATGATCCCAGTATCCCCCCCCATACCTCCACCCTCCCATCCCATCCCGCCTCTGTGGCAGGGCATTCCTTTTTGTTCTCTCTCCCCTTTTGTGTGCTGAGGTTTGCAAAAGAGGCATTGAGTGGCAATCATGTTCGTTCTATAGTCTACTTTCAGCATGCATCTCCTACCATAGGAGGACCCTCCCAACACCCTTTACTTGGTGTTCCCTTCTCTATCTGAGCTGCCTTTTCCCATAGAGGCTGGCCTTAGAGCCATAGAGTTAACCTCCTAGCACATATCTCGACTAGTCTTGGATATTAGTCTCCTATTTTGTTACTTTATATTCCCCAGATGAATACAATCTTTCTATGTCTATCCCCCTCTTTCTGACTCATTTCACTTAGCATGACACTTTCCATGTAGTACCACTTGTATGTAAATTTCATAACTTCATCTTTTCTAACAGCTGTGTAGTATTTCATTGTGTAAATGTACCAAAGTTTCTTTAACCAGTCATCTGCTCTTGGGGACTCGGGCTTTTTCCAGATTTTGGCTATTGTGAACAGTGCAGCAATGAAAATAGAGGTGCAGATGTCATTTTGACTATACTTTTTTGCCTCTCTGGGATATATTCCCAGGAGTGGTATTGCTGGGTCAAATGGGAGCTCAATTTCTAATTTTTTGAGAATCATCCATACTGTTTTCCAAAAGGGCTGAATCAGTCAGCATTCCTACCAGCAGTGGAAGAGGGTCCCTTTCTCACCACATTCTGTGCCAACAACTGTTGCTTTTGTTCTTTTGGATGTGGGCCAGTCTCTGTGGTGCGAGGTGGTATCTCATTGTTGTTTTTGTTTGCTCTCCCTGATGATTAGTGATGTAGAGCATTTTCTCATGGGCCTGTTTGCCATTCAGATTTCTTCTTTGAGATAGGTTCTGTTCATTTTTTCGCCCCATTTTTCATGAGTTTGGATGTTTTCTTCTTGTGGAGTTCAACCAGTGCTTTGTATATTCTTGATAGCAACCCCTTATTGGATGGGTATTGGGTTAATAGACTTTCCCATTCTGTAGATTTTCTTTGTTTTCTAGTCACTGTATCTTTTGAGGTGCAGAAGATCCTTAAGATAGTCCCATTTGTTTGTCTCTGTTTCCACTTGTATGGTCAGTGGAGTGTCGTCTTTGAAGATACCGTTAGCCTCAATATTGTGGAGGACTTTGCCAACCTTGTCTTCAATGTATCTTATAAATTTTGGCCTGATGTTGAGATCTTTAATCCATTTTGATCTGACATTTGTGCATAGTGTTAGGTCCAAGTCTAAGCCCATTTTTTTGCATATGGTTGTCCAGTTATGCCAGCACCATTTGTTGAAGAGGCTTTCCTTGTTCCACTTCACATTTCTTGCTCCTTTATTAAAGATTAGATGTTCATACATTTAGGATTGTGTGTACGGATATTCCACTCTGTTCCATTGGTCTGCTACTGCTTTAGTTCCAGTACCATGTTGTTTTAATTATTACTGCTTTTTAATAGAGTTTGAGTTGGGGGAGGGTAATGCCTCCCCACGTCTTTTACCCAAGAATTGCTTTTGCTATTTGTGTACGCTTGTTGTTCCATATGAACGTCAGGAGTGCTTGATCTATTTATTTGAAAAATTTCATAGGTATCCTTATAGGGATCTCATTGAATCTGTATAATGCTTTGGGGAGTATTTCCATTTTAACAATGTTAATTCTTCCTATCCATGAGCAGGGGATATGTTTCCATTTCATCGAGTTCTCTTTTATTTCATGAAGTCACGTTTTGTAGTTTTCATTGTAGAGGTCCTTTACCACTTTAGATAGGCTGATTCTGAGGTATTTGATTTTCTGGGGCATGATTGTGAACGGAATTGTTTTTTACCTCTCACTTTCCTTTGTCATCATTATTTCTGTTAGGAAGGCCATGGATTTTTGGGCATTAATTTTATAGCCTGTGACTTTACTGTACAAGTCTTTTGTTTCTAGGAGTTTCTTGGTAGAGGATTTAGGATTCTCAAGATATAGTATCATATCATCTGCGAATAGCGAGAGCTTGATTTATTCCTTTCCTATCTGGATGCCTTTAATGTCTTTTTCTTGCCTAATTGCTATTGCAAGTAATTCCAGTACTATATTGAACAGAAGTGGTGATAGTGGGCATCCTTTTCTTGTCCCTGATCTTAGAGGGAAGGCCCTTAGTTTTTCTGCATTGAGGATAATGCTTGCCATGGGTTTGTCGTAGATGACTTTGACTATCTTGAGGAAAGTTTCTTCAAAACCCATTTTAGTGAGAGTTTTCATCATTAACAGGTGCTGGATCTTGTCAAAAGCTTTCTCTGCATCTATTGATATGATCATATGGTTTTTATCTTTACTTTTGTTGATATGATGGATTATGTTGATTGATTCCCAAATGTTAAACCATCCTTGCATCCCTGGGATGAATCCCACTTGGTCATGGTGTATGATCTTTTTGATGAGTTGCTGGATTCTATTTGCTAATATTTTGTTGAGGATCTTCGCATCCATGTTCATCAGGAATATTGACCTATAGTTTTCTTTGTTGTTGGTGTCTTTGTTTGCTGGATCTCCCATCCACCTCTTCAGCCCCCCCCCTTCTGCAGGTTTGTTCGGTGAGCTGGGGGGCGCGTCCCTTTTCCATGCCCCTTGTGCATGCCCCTTTTCCCGTGTGGGGCCCCCACCGCTGGGCAGCCAGAGGAGACTTTGGGGAACACCTGACCGAGTTCCACATCTTATTTTCTTAACTTGGATTTTTGTCCATTTCATTATTTTCATCTAGTTTACACTTTCTATACACTTCCACAAAAAAACTGTTGCACTCAAAATGAGAGAGATAACAAAAGTGAATGCCCTACCACAGTGGTAGGGTGGGATGGGGGAAGGGGAGTGGGAGGGATACTGGGACTGGTGGCGGTGGAGAATGGGCACTGGTGGAGGGATGGGTATTCGATCACTGTATAACTGAAACCCAAGCACAAAAATTTGTAAGTCTACAACTGTACCTCATGGTGTTTCACTAATAAAAATTTTTAAAAAACCGTTGAAAGATGCTGTCTATGTTCCTGGAACTGCAGCTCTGAGAAAGAGCCCATTATTTACAGAGCACATTTCCTTCATATGTTAGAACAAAGTTCCTATCCTGTGGTTCTTCTGTTTGAAAAAGCTGAGGAGAGAATTTTTTAACTGGAATGTTCCATGTTTTCAATCAACAAATGAAAAAGTGATTTTGCAAAATATTTGTTTAAAATGCATTAATATCTGTTTATAAATTAAAAAAATTACAACGATGACCAGTGCCAAAACCATTTTTCTACACTAGGCTTTTGCTAACTATTGACTAGTCATCTACATTCATACACAGGACCAAAAAGGGGGAGTTCGGCACATTATTCCTGAAACCATGACTCAACATGTTCCCCATCATGAGATGCTTTCAAACTGCCCTGGAATGAGAGACCCCCATGAACTAAGAGGTTTTTGCGCATTTTCCTCGGGCTTCTCCTCTGCCTCATACGTGCACCAAATGGTCTCTTAAATGATCATTAGGAGTTTGGTTGAAATTCTTCTAGCACTTTTGGCAATTAGACATTAAATAAACTTACCACTTCAGTCCTTTCCTAACTGGTACTTCTCAGAGAGAAGGTCTAGTAGGGTCGACTTCCTGAGGTGAGATGTTAGCAGCAAACAAGGATCCTTTCCTCTTGGAGGAGTGCTCTCCTGGCCCCACATCTCAGACTCTCTCATCTTGGTCCAGATCATCACTCCTTTCCAGCTACATGTGCTATTCCTAGACAATCAGAAATTTGCATTAATCAGTGCTCCTGAGACTGCTGTTATCAAAATAATAGCATTTCCAAACACTATTTTTTGTCTTATATTTATTTATTGAATCACTGTGGGAAAAGTTACTAAGCTTTCTGGTTTAAGTCTCAGTCATACAATGATCAAACACCTTTCCCTTCTCCAGTACACATATTTCACCACCAAGAACCCCAATATGCCCCCCTCCCTGCCCATTCAATGCCTGTGAGGCAGATGATTTCTACTTAACTCTTCTCTACATTGATTACATTCATCATTTCGACAAAAGATACACCATTATTGTTTAGAATCCCCCCCCCCCCCCAACAATCAGAATTACTGAAAAGGCATTGTGAAATACTTTGTTTTCTATAGCTGGTTATGAGAATCATATAATGTTGCATGGGATTTTGGATTTCTGTAAAGAGCCAGATAATTTAGAGATTGGTTTCTGTGCGTCTGGTGTTATGGTTGTGTCGGGGAGCCGCTTGTGGGAGGTAACTCAGGACCTTGGTAGGGCGTGAAGAACGAGCTGGTACCTCCCCCCTTCCCATGAGACTGCAGTTTTCCTGTCACCACCGGCTCATACCTGGCCTTCCAATAAGCTCTGAGGAGGCGGACACCTTGCTGCCAGGGAGGAAAAAGGCAGAAGGGAGAAACACCCTTTTCCTCCTGGGGAGGCATGGCGCCGAAGTTTAATGCATGGTCCATTTACTTTTCTGCTGCAAGCTGCTGGGCTCTGGACTAAATCCTTTCGCCTCTGGAGCCATGTCTGCACTGGAGAACCGCTCGTGGGGGGCAATTTTTGACCTCGGTAGAGCATGAAGGACGAGCCGGTACCAACCCCCTTCCCATGAAACTACAGTTGCCCCATCACTGCCGGCTCATACCTGGCTTTCCAATAAGCTCTGAGGCAGCAGCCACCTTGCTGCCGGGGGGGGGGGGGGGGGGAGAAAGGCAGAAGGGAGCAACACCCTTTCCCTCTCAAGGAGGCATGGTGCCATACTTTAACGCATGGTCCATTCATTTTTCTGCCGCAAGCTGCCAGGCTCTGGATTAAGTCTTTTTGCCTCTGGAGCCATGGCCATGCCGGAGAGCTGCTCACAGGGGTCAACTTGCGACCTCAGTAGGGCATGAAGGACGAGCCTGTACCATTCCCTTTCCCATGAGACTGCAGGTGCCCCGTCATCACCAGCTCATACCTGGCTTTTTAATAAGCTCTGAGGCGGCGGCCACCTTGCTGCCGGGGAGGGGGAGGGGGGAGAAAGGCGGAAGGGAGAAACACCATTTCCCTCCTGGAGAGGCATGGTGCCGTAGTTTAAGCATGGTCCATTCACTTTTCCGCCGCAAGCTGCCGGGCTCTGGATTAAGTCCTTTTGCCTCTGAAGCCATGGCCGTGTATGCAGTCCAGATACATTTCTGGCAAAGCCACTGGGTTTTGAGATTTGTTCCCGAGTTTCTGGGATCATGGTCATTAATAAGCTTGATCAGGAGCCAGACAGGCCATTTGTAGGTGGTGAATTGAGGTCTCACTGAGATGGGGGGAAAGGGCCGGTTCCACCCCCATCTGGTGAGGCCCCACGTGTTTCGTCACTGCAGGCCAAACCTGACTGTCCTGTGGCCTCTGGAGGATGACAGTCACCAGGCTGCCAAGGGGCACAGGCAAAGGCACAAAACCTATTCCCACCTGGAGTGGCCCAGCCCCAGTAACCTACTGCAGGAACAGGACGCATTTCTGCCAAAAGCTTTTGGGTTCCAAGATTCATTTCTGAGCCTCTGGGATCATGGCTGTTAAGCAGTTCGATCAGGAACCAGGGAGGCCATGCCTCCAAATAGCTGAGCCAGAGGTGGTTTGTGGCTGTGTCTCCCACATACCTAACTTTTGGCCGTTTATTTTCTTGGTAAACTTTGCCCCAAGTTTTTGGGGTCTGGCCAAAGGCACAGCAGCAATTTTGGGGTATCTGAAAGCCTGACGGTGCCATCAGGCTGCTGATGCACTCGCCTCACAGGTACAGATTGACCTGCTGGTGGCACCATACCCACACGCACTCTATTTAAACATTTCATAGACTTTATCTTATATCAATTCAAAATTATTTTTGAAGTGATTATTTCTAGACTGAAAAGTGTTCCGGAGAGAAAGAATAGAGAATGCCACTTGTTTTGCAAGCATCCAACTTTGGGTTGGTCCCAGGCATCTCCAGAAGTTATCCCCATGCACACAGTACCATGACTGTCTCTTGAGCATTGCCAAGTATGACCCCAAAGACACGCCCCCCCCCCACAATAAAAGTATGTAAAGACAAACTGGAAGTTGTCAGTGTTTATCCACAGCCTCAAACTCAGCAAACTCTGTTCACTTAATCGAGTTACTTCCTAGAGAGAAGGTCTACAGTGCAACATCAGCTCACTCGAGATTTCCATCATCTTCAGATACAGTGCCCACATATTTCAATCATTTGTATCTCTGTGGCTGTGGCAGTCCCAATTGTGGAGCTAAACCAGGACCTCCTTACGTGAAAGGTCTTTTATCAGCCAAAAATCTTGATGGCCTTTCATTAATGATGAATGCCCTGGGGACATGGTCTAGTTAAGTGGGGGAAAATGACACAGGACAGTATTCCAGAAATGAGACCAAAAGAGAAAGAACTGATCTTCTTTAGGGATGACAGTCAATAATCATTCTGTGATGAGAACAGCTTGGAAATTCAGAGAACAGGAATATGTATTACTCAGGGCCTGATTAAGTGTCTGTGCTGAGATGTCATCTCCATAGCCAGACAAGGGTGAAACAAGAGGACCACCTACAAATGAAGTTATTTCTCCAAGGTCAAAGGGCACTTGAGTCAGGTTAGTTCCAGCCTCGTCCATCCCTGCCAGAGACTGAAGCCTTAAATTCAGTCTGAGATACAGACTTTGACCTTGTGTTGGAGATATTTGGAGAAATATATTAAGTCAAAGCTTATATACCTTGTATACAAGGTAATAAGATAGATAATAAGAAACCATTCTGTTATGTTGTATCCATAGTCATTTTGGTAAATAAATCATAGAAATACACAAAATAAAAAATAAAAATAAAAAAAATGTTTTTTTTTAAAGAGAGGTCATATGAAGAGGAATACTGGCAACTACAGAGAAAATTGAATGAATAGAATAACCTAAGCCTCTGGGAAAATTTTGGGATACCCAAGTTAGCTGTAACTGGGCCACAGTTACATGGCAGTGGCAGTGTTTGTTCACCACTGACAACTTCCCTTCTACTTCTCAAGTTTCCTGAGTTCCTTGTTAAGTGCTTTTGATCAATGAAGCCGGGATTTGCTATTAGTCTACAGCTCCTCTGCATCTCTCTGTACAGCATGTATTGATAATAAAGTTGAGAGTAAGAGGTATAACAGCAATGAGGGGAAGGACCTCATTACTGGAACATACCCGACTGAATACTTTCCCTGCTCATCTGCAGCCCAGGACATGTAGGAAGCTCTGAAGGGCATCATGGTTCTTGGATCACACATTTAAATCCTTCATTGAAGAGGTAAAGGTCTCATAACTTGAAATAAGCATTTTAGCACTTTAATAGAAGGCCTGTTAATTTAGTGGGAAGAGATCTGGCTGGGGCAGGAAAGGAAGAGAAGAAGATTAAAGGTCTTTGTCATCACTCGTGCATACCTTAGCTGGGTTAAGTTACCAGAATCGGATCATTCAAGCCCTAGGACCACCAAGCTTTAGGACCTTAGACAAGCCACAAGATCTTTAGACAGTCTCCTCATCCATAAAAGGGCAGCCTATTAGAATTGCATCAGAAAACAAATTTTTGTAAATGTGGGAGAAAAAATATATTTACAAAATTGAAACAAAGTGTGTAATTAGGTGATAGGAATTGTAGTCCTGCTGGTTTGCTAACTAAATGTCTATTTCTGGTCCCTTTTCCTTCACCTGGCTACATTACAGAGGTTGGAAGAGTTAAAAACTCTCTTTCCAAAAACCTTGAATGGCTAGGAGAAAGCATAGCATTTCCAAACAAAAGGGAATAATAATTTTTCTGTCACATTTATAGTTAGGTTTCTATTTTCAAAGTGAAAAATATAAGAATTAAATGTAGGCACTAGGTCTCTTTTTCTCCCCAGTGGAAGTGGATATAATGCTTGAAGCATTAATACCATCTAAACAATCACTTGGTAAAGACCAAGAGAGTTAGAAGCAGTCAATCTAACTTCATTAAACATTATCAATTTTGTCTATCTAAACTTCTTATTGTACAAGAAAAATAAACTCTTGTTTGTCTAACCTCTGTAAGTTACCTACACATCTTTGTCTTCTGGAAATTTCTCTCCCAGTAATCTGATTAGATGATTTCAGTTCAACAAGTGGGGAAGAATATGTTTTCTCCAAGGGCACATAAGCAATTAAGATTTGATAGTGAGATGGACAAATTTGTGCCTTGAATATTCCCTTACCTCCTTTCAGTACTCAGTCCTTGTCCAGAGTGATCATTTCCAACTATCATTGTCATAGTGGTCCTTTCTCTGTCCTAACTGCCCTCTCTTCCAGACTTGTGGCAAGCTTCCAACAATGAACCAGTCCCAGTCCCTTGTTTCTAGTGTCCTTTGGTAATAATCTCATACCATCACATTCTGATTTTCATCTGTTGACTTGATTTTCATTTCTAGCTTTATACTCAAGATCTTCACCTGGATGGCCTAAAATCTCTACTGTGTGTCCAGGGCAGAATTAATGAGCCTGGAAGATAACTTGAAGTGGTGGAATGCATTTTCTGCATGTATGAAGCGCTGAATTTTACCCCTACTATCAAATTGTTGTCTCCACCCACAACAACAACAAGAACACAAGGTATAGCTTTAACACCCCCAACACAACCAGGTTAGACCAGCACTGACCACTACCAGGCACTGCTTGGAGCAACTGTACTCACACATACTCGCACACCCATGCTGGAGAGGCCCCTATAAAACACTAGTTCATTAATCACCACACTGCTCAAATTAATTCCTTGTCTGTCTCCTGAGCTTTCCATTAATAAATATCACCATCCACTTAGTTTTCACAGGTAGAAAATCTTTCTCTGTTCTCACTGTGTTCAAACTCAAAACCAGCTTCCTGCTCCTTTTGCTCACATCCCATCACTGTTTATCTGGACAGTAAAGTTTTCTGACAGATCTTTCAACCATCAGTTTTTCTGAATTTCTGCATGGGAAAATACCATACTAAGAGACAGATGGGTTAGTCCCATAGTCATATTACTTGATTCATGGGTTCTTAGGTATCCATCAAGTGGAGGAAACATTGAAATAGGACTGAGAAATACTCAAATCCCAGGATGCCTAACTTCCAGGATCATTTCCACTCCTCCTCCTTCCTATTTCTCTTTTCTCCCTGAATTCAAAGAAATCTGATGATTTTCCTTGCCTTTGTCCAAGTCTTTACATTCCCTTGTCATTAGCTTGGCCTATCCTTTAGCGGATCACTTCTAGACTCTTCTAGGAACTTCTTAAGGTCTCCCATCTTTCCTTGTTCTAATTATACTACAGTGTCCAACCTAATCAAGTTACTTAAAAGTACTCAAAACTTAAAAGTACTTTTCCTTGACATCATCCCTGAATGCACGTCCCACTTCTCAATGTGGCTCCCATGTTCTTCTTTCCTCATTCACTCTCCCCTGTCTGCACCCTCAAAGCCAAACATCCAGATTGCTCTCTACTTCCTGAACCACACGAGTTCTCTCTCCATGTTTTCTTCACCCTGAAGCTTAATCCGGGAGGCTGCCTCCACCCACATCTGCCCACACTTGAGACAGTGCTTTCCTGCCTTCTCTGTCCATGGGCAGTTTCCCATGAGCTCTCAAGGTAGAAATGAGCTTTTCTCCCTCAGAAGTCTTGCTCTTTGCTAACTTTGCACTTTGGGGCTCTTTCCCTCATTTAGTGTCAAAAACCACTAGGGAACTGGAGTGATAGCACAGCGGTCGAGCGTTTGCCTTGCGCCCAGCCAGCCTGGCCGGGCCAGGTTTAATTCCTCTGCCCCTCTCAGAGAGCACGGCAAGCTACCAAGAGTATCTTGCCCACATGGCAAAGCCAGATAAGCTACCTATGACATATTTGATACGCCAAACACAGTAACAACAAGTCTCACAATGGAGATGTTACTGGGCCCACTCGAGCAAATCGATGAACAATGGGAGGACAGTGCTACAGTGTCAAAAGCCATATTTTGCCTATCTTTGCATGCATCTTGCTGCCTCCCACATTAATATGCAAAATTGCTAAACAAATCATCCAATATATGCTCATGGGCTAAGATCTGTTTTTAAACTGCCAACCCTGGGGCTGGAGCGACAGCACAGTGGGTAGGGCATTTGCCTTGCAAATGGTTGACCTGGGTTCGATCCCCAGCATCCCATATGATCCCCCAAATACTGCCAGGAGTAATTCCTGAGTGCAGAGGAATAACCCCTGAGCATCGCCAAGTGTGACCCAAAAAAACAAACAAAAAAAATAAGTAAACTGCTGACCCTCTATGGCCCCTATCCACAACCTCAGGGAGACAAAACAGGTGCAATGGTCCCTGAAAAACGACCATCACAAAGTTATAGAACTTGGCGTCAGATTACAGGAAGAAAAACTCACTTCTTACTTGTGGCCCTGAAGTGGGTTTAGTTCTACTCACCCCTGCCTCACGGTCCTCCTCCTGCTCAGCGCCTCTTCAGGCCCAGGGGAACTCACATCCCCTTGACTCCACTTTGTTTTCCATCCTCATACTTTTGGTAGTACCAAACACACACGCCACCTCCTGCTGGAGCCTTCCCTCACTCTCCTTGAAATATGTCTTAGGAACTCAGTGAAAAGCGAGGGAGCTCAGATAAAGAAGGAAGCACCAAATAAAGGGTGTTGGGAGGATCCTCCCAGGATGGGAGAAGCATGCTGAAAGTAGGCTATAGACCAAACATGATTGCAGGGGGCCCCAGTAACCACTCTCCGGCCCGCGGAGGTGGGCCGAGGATTGATCCGATGGTGCAAGGAGGGACCAACCGAATGAACACGAGACACAAGAGACAGAGTACAGTTTAGAAACAGACAAAAAGGGACAGGACTTTATTGACGGATACAGGCTGTTTATATAGGGTCCGGGCAGCTCAGTCAGGAGCAGAAGCAATATAACCATATATGGTAAGGTCAGCAAAAAGAGCTTTACCTAACATTCAAGGTAGACATTTGTACATCAAAGGGTCTTGTGGCAGTAGGTGCATCCTGAGCTTTACATTTGTATATCAAAGGGTCTTAAGGAGTAGATGCATCCTGGAGATTACTATAGATAAGGCCAGATAAGCTAACTGTCAGCCTGATGTTGCTTCCTATAGATCAGGCATCCACTGAGATCAGGAAGTCCTGGGAGACTGTCACCAATGTCTGTCCCAAGCAGTTCCTAACATGGGAACCACGGCCAGGGTCTATGAGAGGGCTCTTGGCTTCCCACACATGATTGCCACTCAATGCCTCTTTTGCAAACCACAACACCCAAAAGGAGAGAAAGAACAGAGGGGAATGTCCTGACACAGAGGAAGGGTGGGATGGGGGAGATGGGGGTGGGAGGGATACTGGGATCCGTGGTGGTGGGAATTGGGCATTGGTGGAGGGGTGTGTATTTGATCATTGTATAATTCAAACCCAAGCACAAAATTTGTAAGTCTACAACTGTACCTAATGGTGTCTCACTAATAAATAAATTTAAAAAAAATAGATTAAAAAAAGCGAGAAGCGAATGTTCGGTAAATGTGCTGCCCTCCTGTGATGAAAGGTGCAATCTCCATTACTCTGAGAGAAAGCCTGAGCAGCAGGAAACCTTGCCCCAGCCCACTGTTCTCTTCATTTCACACTGTCTCTTAAATATAATGTTTTTCTCATTTTTTCATTCATAATCCTTCTTTAACACCTGATCAGCCTTACTGTCCGCTCTGGGTAAAGCCTATTATTCCATTAAAATTTAACATTTGGAATGCAATGAGGCATTCATGCACAGGTAGTGCTAATGGCGAAAATGACTTGAATCACAGCTTTCTGCTCCACGTGGTTGGAAGAATGGGAGGGGTCAACAAGAAACAGAAGCTGCTCTCCATCAGCCACAGGGGGCTGAGTCTGAGACAAGAGGCATCACTGTTGATGCCTCTGGACATCTATACAACCTTTTCTGCCCCGAGGACATTTATCAGGCAAGTGTATCTCTGAGATCATGCACTCAAAGCAGCCTCAAGGAAATGAGACAATAGACCTAATGGCAAGTCAATGAGCCTAAAGAAATGAAATTGAATGTGTTCTGCCTTCCCTGATGCCAGTTCCCCCTGTCAGGAAGGCCTGCTATTATGGGGCGCTCAGAGGACATTCACAGGTCTGGGGTTTTGTCCACCGTGATGGCCCTTTGTCCAGAGTGTAAGCAAGAATACCCACAGGGCTAGAACAGCTGCACCCCCTGTGAGTAATGCACTCAGTGTCTCTCAGTTTTCTTTCCTGAGCTATCAAACAAAAATAACTACTTATCCTTGGTTTATTAATTCACTTGTCACTTAATCCACATACACAGACTGAACACTTGTCATGTAGGCACTGAACCTATCCCTGCCCACATGGAACTTATAGACTTTCTAATTTCTCTTTTCTCTTTCATTCGGATTACAGCTCCTCTATGTAACAAGGGCAGGCATCATCTCCAATGTTGAACTGCAGAAAGAATAAGATCCCGGCGGGATTAAAAGCATGGGCTTGCAAGAAATATATGCTGTTCTAATTTTTTATAACCAAGTTAATTATAATTCCAAATCTCTGTCTTGCTAAGCCAGGGAGAAATACAGTTAAATGTCATTGGTCATATAAACTACAAAGAAAATAGCCACAGGGAGTAACATTCAAAGCATTGTAGCCACTCATGTAATCCTCACTGATCAAGCCCTTTTTGGCCCCTTGAGATACAGTGGTCCTGCTTGCATGCCACATGCGGGGTCCTGGCACCTGTGCTGAAGTGGGGTCTCCTGCCACTTATGTCCCACCTTCCCGTGTTCCGAGGCCGGACCCACTAAACCACTGGCTCTTTCTGGGTTGTTGTTGCCAACTGTTGGTTTGGTATCGGCAAGTAAACAGGGAAGGTACCCATGGCAGTGGAATTCCTAGGAGGTGACCCTAAGCCCTAAGGCCCTCACGACCCACCTTGTGAGCACAGAAACAAAGGCCTGAGAAGAATTTGACCTAGTCCAAACAGACTCAGAGAAGGCTGGAGCCCCTCAGAGAGAAGCTCCAGTGGAACAGAAGACCTGAAAAGGAACTTCAAAGAGGACTAATGACCACTCCCAAATCTAACCCCTTGACAACCACCCTAGCAACAGACCCTTCCCTAGCTGGAAGCAGTCTGTGGGGGCAGACTGGAGAAATCCTCTAAAAGCCACCTTGAACAAAGGAAGCACTTGCAGATGATGCCTGAGCACGTGTGCTTCTTGTGCCCACATTTCCCAGCACATGTGTCACCTGCATCTCTTCCCTTGAGATGTGTACTTTCATGTATCCATATCAAATGCTAGAATGTAAGTAGGGGCTCTCTCTGCCTGTGTTCTCTCTTAAGCACATTATTCCCTCCCAATTTCTCTCCCTCCTTCCCCTTCCTAAAGACCTCCAAATAAAATCTGTTTTTACGTCACTGCTCGTCTACTCCTGAAATTCTTTTCTGCGAGACAAGACAAGAACCCAGTAACTCTGGGTCTTCAGGTAGCAGATTTGGATTGGGAGAAAGTGACTGTCTCTCTCCCCACCCTCCTCCCCTTCACATAAGCCATCCATAAGGGCCAACCAATTTCAGATTTATGATAAAGGTGAGACTTCCAGTTTCTGAAAGCGTCTTTCCTTCCTCCTGTATCTGCTGAGAACACCAATCTTGTCTTTTAGGTTTGCTGTTCTAAAGAAAAGATTGATTTCCAGAAGCTTCTGTTCTTCACACAACGCCAAATTTCTGTGATCCCAAGGTTCATTAAGGGCCTAGCTATTTAAATAGAAAAAGGCAAGAGAAAGAGTACAAGTACTAAATAGCGGTCAAATGAAGAAGTGGAAATGTGGAAGGGGTTATTCTCCAATGCCTTAAGCGTCACATCAAAACCCAGTCCGGTCAAACACCACAAAGTCAGTGACAAACGTTTGAGCGAGCTCTTGACTGACATCCATTATCCAGCAGAGTGGGAGATTTGCAGTGATGGGGAACTGGGGCAAAACTTTTTGAACTGAATGTGTCAGTCACATGGAGAACTCAGGCCCAGCTCCGGCCACCGGTGTACTATTTCTCCTGTTACACCAAAGCTCATCGGGACCCAGGTAAGCTCCTGCCTTGTCTTATCTCCCTGCGCCTCTCCCAAGGCTGATCTACCCAAGCAAATGCATCTATTTTCTTCTATTTCTCTTCTAGATTCCTGACTTTCCAGGCCTTTCTAACTCAACTAAATGGGTTCTCATTGAAGAATCCCGAAATTTCCCACCAACATCCCTGCTGCAGCTCACCTAAGACCTCATTCCCTATAACCAGACGGAATTAAGAGGAGAACAACAGGTACCAGAGTAGTAGTACAGCATAAAGAGTGTTTTCCTGGAATGCAGAGACGCAGGTTCAATCCCCTAGTAGTCTGCATGTTTCCTCAAGTCTTCCAGGAGTGATCCCTGAGCATAGAGCCAGGAGTAAGTCCTGACCACTGCTGGGTGAGGTCCAAAAAGAAACCAAGAAACACAAAAGAGGAGAGCAACAGAACTGGGGCTATAGCACAGCAGATAAGGTTCTGCCCTTGCTCAAGCCAATCCAGTTAAATCCCCACATGGGCCACTGAGCTTGCCAGGAGTGATCCCTGAGAACCAATAAGGAGTAAGCCCTGATCCCCAAAATAAAACATGAAGAAAGGAAAGAAGGAAGGAAAAGTAAGAAGGAAAGAAGGAGGAAGGAGGAAGGAAGAAAGGGAAAGAAAGGAAGGAAAGAAGGAAGGAAGGAAGGAAGGAAGGAAGGAAGGAAGGAAGGAAGGAAGGAAGGAGGGAAGGAGGGAGGTGGGGAGGGAGGCAGGGAGGGAAGGAGGGAAGGAAGGAAGGAGGAAGGCAGGGAGGGAGGGAAAGAGGGAGGAAGAAGGAAGGAAGGAAGGAAGGAAGGAAGGAAGGAAGGAGAGAAAGAAAAAAAGAAGGAAGGAAGGAAATAAGGAAGAAAAGAAAGAAAGAAAGAAAGAAAGAAAGAGAGAGAAGGAAGGAAAAAGAAGGAAAGAGAAAGAAAGAAAGAAAGAAAGAAAGAAAGAAAGAAAGGAAGGAAGGAAGGAAGGAAGAAAGAAAGAAAGAAAGAAAGAAATAAAGAAAGAAAGAAAGAAAGAAAAGTTGTGTAGCAGAAGAAAAAAGAAGTTACAAATATGGGGAGTGGGTGGGGCAATGATTATTTATTTTGGGGTTCTAAGTGGCAGCTGTGAGAGTCTAACAATGTTTAAAATTCATTTAAAAGACTCAGTTGGTGGGCCAAAAGATTCAGTTGGTGGGCCAAATGGTCTTACAGCTGGTAAGACATCTGCCTTGCATATAGAGACCCCAGCTCAATCTCTGACACTGCATGTAGTGATCCCAGACACCACCAAGAGTAAGCCCTGATCACTGCCGGGTGTAGTACAAAATTAAACAACAGAAAATGAACTTTAAAAGGGCCATAGAGACGGTACGGTGGGTAAGGTGCTAACCTTTCATGTTCCAGACCCGGTTTTATACCCCGCACCAGAGCCCCACCAGGAGTGATGGCCAAGTACAATGCTGGGAATAAGCTCTGAGCACCATTGGGTGTGATCCAAATTAAAAAAAAATAATTGGTTGAGTGACAAATCAGCTCAATGACCTTATTAAAAAATGTGTGTGGCACATCAAAAAGAACACAAACAACCAGTACTGGCATGGATGCAGGGATAAAGGAACCCTCATTCATTGTTGGTGGGAATGCCAGCTGGTCCAGTTCTTTTGGAACAGAATATGGGCATTTCTCATTACATGGCGCCATGTAATCCCACCAACGGTCAAGACCCAGAGACTATAAAACTCAGCTTCTGGAAGAGAACAGCACAGAATCTCCTGCCCCCAAACCTGGCTGTCCTTGCCGGGGCCCCTTGGAGGGGGGCAGGTTGAGTTTCCCTCCCCGCCCTGAGCAGAGCTCGGCAGCCGAAGACCTCCAGAACCAGTAACAACCATGCTGAAATCATTCTCCCACGCATGAAGGTACTGGCAGAGTAACAAAGGCATGTGGGTCCCAGGGCTGAGATCTCCAAGCCTGCTCGGATTGGGGCTGAGCATCCTTCACCCAGATTCTCCATCTTCCAGTAGGCAGGGGTTACACCCACCAACCGCCCCCCCACACACACCCCCGTGCTGTGTAATCCCATCAACGACCAAAACCCAGAGACTGTAAAACCCAGCTCCCGGAAGTGGACATCTTATTATCTCATTCTCACTTTGGACAACCTGTCAGGCTACCGAATGTAACCTGCCCATACAGCAGAGTCTGGCAGACTCCCCGTGGTGTATCCAATATGCCAAATACCAGTAACAATGATAGGTCTCATTCTCCTAACCCCGAAAGACACTTGAATATGGCACTTTTTAAAATCTCAGGGCTAGGGGTTATGAGACGTTACTAGTGCCTGCTCGAGGCAATCAACAAACAACAGAATGATCGTGATCATGATGGGCATTTCTCAAAAAAAGTAGAAATTGAGCTTCCATATGACCCAGCAGTACCACTTCTAGAAATATACCCCCCAACCATGTAGAAGGAACAATAAAGAAAGGCCATCTGCACTTCTATGTTCATTGCAGCACTATTCACAGTAGCCAGAATCTGGAAACAACCCAAGTGCCCTAGAACAGATGAGTGGATAAAGAAACTATGGCACATCTACACAATGGAATACTATGCAGCTGTTAGAAAAAAATGGAGTCATCAAATTTGCTTATACATGAATGGACATGGAGAATATCATGCTGAGTGAAATGAGTCAGAAGGAAGGGGACCAACATGGAATGACTGCATTCATTTGTGGGATATAAGAAACACAGAGTAGGAGACTAATAAGCAAGGGCAGTAGAAAGACGGACCCAGGAGGACTGGCCCTCTGTTGGACAGTCACTACAAGTCAAGTGGTGGGGGGTTAGGAAGTTAGGATAGAGAAGTCCATGTCTATGACAGTGATAACTAGAAACGATCACTGGACAAGAACTGAGTTCTGGAAGTAGGTAAAGGGATAAACATGATAACCTTTCACTACCTGCACTGCAAATCACAATGCCCAAAAGAGGGTGGGGGGATAAGGGAGAGAAGTACCTGCTACAGAGGCAGACTGTTGGGGGGACTGGAAACTGGGGACATTGGTAGTGCGAAATGGACACTGGTGAAGGAATGAGTATTGGAACATTGTATGACTGAAACCTAATCATGAACAACTTTGTAAATGTGTATCTCATGGTGATTCAATTAAAAAATTAAATAACTTTTTAAAATTGTATATGGGGTATGTTATGTGCTTCCCAATGTGATACACTTCCAAAGAGAACAAGAAGCAATACAGGCTTTTGGTGTCCAACAAAGTTTCAGTTAATATGGGAAAAGGGATCCACACACATATCTAAATATAATCATGATGATGACAATACCTAATAGAAATAATTAGTACAATGCCAAGTGATATGAGAAGTTTTGCTACACTCGTGCAGTATAATTTCCCCCATCACTACCAGCTGCACTTGAGGATGAGAAAACTGAGGCACAAATTTGTTTCTGTCTATTTATTTTGGGACCACACTTAGAGGTGCTTTAGCATATTCCTGCCTCTGTTTTCAGGAGTGAATCCTGGCATTGCCTGAAGATTTGAACCTGGGTCAGAGTGATGCAACACAAGCATTATAACGCCTGGACTATATTCCCAGCCCCCAAAATATCTATTTAACTGAAGCAAAATTCTGTCTGTACCACAACTGTCTAATTAAATGGAATAGTTTTTACAGTCATTAAAAGTGGGAAATTACATAACTCTTGAACAATAAAGAAATATTAAACTAATTATGGAGGAATCATATGATAGAATGATGCATGGCCACTTATTCATCCATAGAAGAAGATTGAATATCAAAACACAGATTAGACTCTAAATAACACAAGGAAAATGATAAAGACAAATAGTAAAAAAATTGGTATACAAAAATATGCTTATGCCTGAAGTGATAGCATTGTGGGGAGGATATTTGCCTTGCATGCTGGCAGACCCAGATTTGATTTCTAGAATCTCATATCATCTCCCAAGCCTTGTTAGGAATCAGCCCTGAGTACAGCCAGGTGTGACCCAGTTAAAAAAAATAAAAGATTAAACAAATATCGGGGCTGGAGCAATAGGGTAGGACGTTTGTCTTGCACATAGTCAACACAGGTTTGATCTCCAGCATCCCATATAATCCCCTGAGCATCACCAAGAGTGCAGAACCCCTGAGCATTGCCAGGTGTGGCCCTAAAAACAAAACAAAAATATGTATTCCACATAATACCACTTATGTGTGTAGTGGAATGGAGGAGGTGATGGTAAGAGGGAGAAAGGATAAAGGGGAGAGAGAGATCCTAAGGAAATACACTAAAATGTTAATAGCACCCAAACTTCAATTGGCACACTTCAAACATGAGTAATTCATTGTATATCAATTACCCTTCATTAAGTTACTATAAAATGGTTACATAAGATATCTAGATGATAGAACCACACATGATTCTATTACCTAGCATCCAATACTCTACAAGGACTACACAATAGTTTAATATCACTGTCACTGTCATCCTGTTGTTCATTGATTTCCTCGAGCAGGCACCAGTAACGTCTCCTTCATCGTAGTCCTAAGATATATTATAAAGTGCCACATTTGAGGCTATTTCAGGGTCAGGGGAAGGAGACCCATCATTGTTACTGGGTTTTGGTATACCGAATATGACAGAGGGAGTTTGCCAGACTCTGCCATGCGGGCAGGATATTCTTAGTAACCTGCTGGGTTCTCCAAGAGTAAGAAATAGTTTAATAATCATTAAAAAATGACTGTTGTCTTATTCATTTGGGGGGCTATCATGGGGGCCCCATCTTTGATGCTCAGAGCTTACTTCTGGCTCTGCACTTTGGGTTCATTTCTGGCAAGGCTCAGGAGATCTCTCAGGTAGAGGTGAATGAACCCGGGTCAGGTGTAAAAGGCAAGCGCCTTATTTCTGTAGGTCCTTTATTAATTATTTTAAAGGGAATAATATTATAAAAGAAATTCTCTCACCTAATTGAAGGGGGTAGGGCCCCAGCATATTATTTTTATAGCTCCCCAGGTGACTCTTGTGTGTAGCCAGGGCCAGAAGCACAGATGGACATGTCCCTCCCTCGCCCCCAGGCCCGATGTGTAATTGGTGCCTGGTAAATGGTGGCCATCACCATTATTGCCAGTCTCTGCTGCTGCTGTCAAGGGCTTTAGAATTATTGCAATATTTACATTCTCATATTAAATATGAAAAAATCTAGGTAGAGCAGATGGCTGAGATATTGGCAGATTCCTCGGAAACTTCCGTGAGTAATCAGGTGCTGGAGTTGGTGATATTTTCCTGTCATGGGCTCTGTCAGACACTTTCATTTTCTGGGGCCTGTGGGATTAGTAATACAGAGCACTTCCAGACTATTAGTGTATAAAACTACATGGCAAAAACTTTTTGCTAAAATTAACGATGCTAGGCCAGCCATAAAGAAATTCATCTCCCAAGTGACACGCTCAGCAGAGCTGCACCAACTTCTGTAACAGATGTCTAGACAATTTGACTTTGAAATACATCCTCCAAACCTGAACTGCCTGAAGGTTTCCAGCCAGAGCCCAGCCAAAGTTCAAACCCAGAGACCGATCAGATAGAGAGAATTTGAAGATTAAAAATAACTTATTCATAGGGAAAGTGGAGCGAGTAGAGCAAGCTAAAAATTGATTGCCCAGAGAGGATGACTCATCAATGGGACCACAAAAGACCATCTTGCAGCTATCACACAGCAGGGCAATTCATTGTCCTTAAATATTAACCGCCTGTCACACCAGGCCTCCCTTCAGCGGGCTACAAAGCCCCGAATGGCCTGGTTAAGCTGCCTCGACAGCCCGCCTGGCGCAGAAGCAATCTGTTTCACCTCTATCTATACATTTTCACGTGGCAGGGACCAGAACTTTACCTGAACTCAGGGCCTGTTATTTCTTGTGTGGTCACTGGCTGTAACTGGCTTGGGTCAGACAGGTGCCTGATCAATTGAAGACATTCTGTTTTTGATGGACTATTTTAGTGTGAGAGACTTCCACCGTGGATGGAACTCTCTGAGATAGTCTCCAGCCACTGATTCAATGGGGCCTTAACTCCTTTTGCCTTCACCGTGTCTTGTGAAGGGCGTAACAACACAGGATAAAGCGGCCGGAACTCCTGACATTCTATTCTCCTGCTTCCTGCCGCTCATAGGTCAGGAGCTGGGCATTCAGAAATCCGCAGTTCACCTCTAGCACCTAAGGAATTTACTACAGTGACAATATTTTACATGACATGGAGATCCAAGAGGACCAAGAACAATAATTATGAGAAAAAGAAAAAGAAATGCCGAACTAAAAGGGAGGATTCCCAAGCATGGCTGTGAAAACTTGCCATGACACTGGGCATGGGAGATGAGTCTGGCTCCAAGTCCTGGGCAGGAAACCAAAGGCCCTGGCCCCGGGGAGATCTGAAAGGTGGAGGTGCACACCTTCTTGTTAACCCCACTTGGTGTTTCTGTTTTTTTTTCTAATTTCTTTTAATTGAATCACTGTGAAAAAGGCCCTTACAAAGGTGCTCATGATTAGTTTTCAGTCATACAGTTCCAATATCCATGCCTCCACCAGTGTACATTTCCCATCACCAGTGTCCCCAGGTTCCCTCCCATCAACCCCCACCCCACCCCCTGCCTGCCTCTATGGCAGGCACTTTTCTTCTCTCTTTCTCTGTGTGTGTGTGTGTGTGTGTGTGTATGTCTGTCTCTCTCTCTATCTCTTTCTTTTGGGCATTGTGGTTTGCAATACAGATACTGAAATGCTAACCCCTTTTTGATTCCTGGCACTGTAGATGATTCTCTATTCACCCCTAGGAGTGACTCCTGAGCACAGAGCCAGGAGTAGCTAGCTACTGATCACTACAAAGTGTAGCCCAAAACCTCCCTGAGTCCCTACCCCCAAAATTCAAGGCCCAAGGAGTAAGTGCTGGATATGAAATGACTTGAAATGGACAATGAATTGTAAGGCAACATGGGAAGCAGAGGTTAGGAATCTACACTGCACATAAGGGAGAGATGGCTTCTCCATGGTAGCAAGAATCGGAGGAGATTTTGAGCCATTTTTTTGAGTTAGGAATTAAAAGGGTGGGGGCTGGAGAGATAGTACAGCAGGTAGGGTGCTTGCCTCACATGTGGCCCATTGGGGTTTGATCCCCAGCATCCAATCCCCCAAGCATTGCCACGAGTAACTCCAGAGCACAGAGCCAGGAGTAATCCCTGAGCATCACTGGGTGTGGTCTCCCCAAAAAGAATTTTAAGGGTGGATAAGTAAACACATATAAACATTAATATTTCATGTCACAGAGGGTGAAGCTCTGTCAAAGGGCCTGTTCCACCATGAGATGAATGGATCAAAATAATGCAGGCTTGAAAGCTACTCAAAGATCGCAGAAACGTTGCTAGATTAGAACAAAATCTCCCAAGAGGGGCCAAGTTCAGGGACAAGTCAGGGACAAGTTCATAGCCAATAGGTAGCCACCACAGGAGGCCAAGATATCCTTTGGATTACTCGCTAGCAAGGGGTGATAAAAGAAAAGAAAGAAAGAACGTGGATATGAACCCAGGGAGAGCTACACAGGGGGTGACCCCAGAGCCATGAGTACTCCTGCAGCCCCAATACCGCCTGGCTGATAGCACCAGAGTGGGTACCACAGCTGTGAGTCTTAGGAACTAAGGGTGACGAGTCAGACACGTCGCCACATGTTGCTGGGATAAGCAGTATATATGATACAGTGATAAAAGGAACATATTTGTGTACCTATTTCCAGGAAAGGGATCCTGAATCTGTTAAGAAGGAAAACAAAAGTATCTCAGAGGCTGGGGATGAAGCTCAGAAGAAGAGCATTTAGTATGCATGTGTGAAGCCCTGGGCTTAAGTGCCAGAGACACACATACACTCACACACACATACACACACAAACATACATATGCACATACACATACACACATACATACACAAAAATACACACACTCACATATAAAAATATACACATACACACATATACGTACACATAGACACATATACACATACACACATACACACAACACACACATACTCACAAATACTCACACATACACGCATACATACATATACACATACATACACATACACCCATACATGACACATATAGACATATACACACTCACAAACATACACACATGCGTACACACACATACACAATTTTTACTGTAATTGGCTTCTTTTAACAGCCTGAACTCCTTAGGCAAATTCACAGTCTTCTCCTCACAACTACATTTTAGCAAGCCTTTGCAGAAGGAAATAAAGAAGCTATAACACAATCTCTAGGATGAGGGAGATAACCCTTGTAAAATATCATACAAGGTCAATTATGGATAGGAGGTGGGATGAGAAATTAAAAGACTGTCCAAAAAGATCCCGGAAGCGTATCAGACACCTTTCTCTCATTCACTGATGTCCCATCATATGCTGACTTACTTTCCCAGCCCACTCTATGTAATCAACTAAGCCCAGCCTGAAAGAAAGAGAGTTCAGTAGAGACAAGAAGGCTGCCAACATGATGCCCAACATAGCCATGCCACCAGACTCTGCACCAGGCTGTTTCACTCCAGGTGCCCTAGAGGGGAGGAAGGTGAGAGCCCTCCCCACTCCAATGGACCCAGAACTGGCAGCCCAAAACCTCCAGAACCCAATTGCCACCACACTTAAGGCCGCTCCCCACACACTCAGGCCAAGCCTCTCGTATGAGTGGATGCATTCCTGGACCATGCAGCTGCCTTTGTGACCATGCAACACAACATAAGACAATCCCTACCCATTCTCCATAAGTACCACACCACACTTGATGGAGCTCAAATAGTAGACAACAAATCATAGAGGGAAATATATATCTATATATACATGTATGTATACATAGTTTCAGATATACATACGAAAGTTCACATCACTCAACCTTTAATAACATGATAGCGATATTCTAAAGAATGTCTTAATGGCCCTTATCAAAATAGAACAATCTTCATACTGTCTACTCTATGGATACTTTTTTGTAGCATTTTCAGCGATTTTCCATAACAAACAATACAAAATATATTATTTTGGTTGTGCTTTGGGACAGGGATTGGGGCTTGGGATGGAAACATCCCAGATTTGGTGGTGGGAAGGTGTAATGGTGGTGGGATTGGTGTTTGAATATTAACTGTAATCAAATTTTGTGTACCACCTTATAAAATAAAATATATTTTTTAAAAAAATTAAACAAAAAAGAAGTCTACCATCTTCTTTGGTCACTAGCACCTGGATAAGCTCATGTAAGCTGTGATATATACTCAGTGAAAGGCTTTTCTGCCATTTAAGAAGATAAAACTACATCTTTCGTAACACAATGGATGGCTTTTCAGGTGATTATCCTTGGTGACATAAGGAAGTGAAAGACCATTAGCATGGGGTTTCAGTAACGTGAAATAGAGCAACTATGGCACATAATCTAGCAAGGAACAATAAAGTCAAGTCTTAGGCTCACTGAAAACAATGTTGGTTACCAGAGGGACAGGGAGAGGGAAGAGGTAGGGATGATCAGAGAACTTTTATTTATTATTATTATTATTATTATTATTATTATTATTGAATCACTGAAAACAGGACAAGAATGCTATTCAGGTATCCCAAAGGGGAATTGAAAAAGGTGATCACTTGATCACTTGATATCCCTTTACTCATCGATTTGCTTGAGCAGGCGCCAGTGACGTCTCCATTCATCCCTGTTGCATGCTAGCATAGCCCAATGGCATCTGCTCATTCTAGGAACACAAAGAGCCTCAAACCGATCGGTCAGGGTCTTGACGAAGAACTCTGATCATCTCTTAGGTAGGCAGGCACGCAATCTTTTGACGTCCTGTGGAATCCAGTAAGTAATGACTCTAGTCCAGCGGTAATCTTTAAATCTCATTACGTGTCCAGCCCATCTGATTTTCGATGCCTTGGCAAATGAGACAGCATCTTGAGCTCCTCATTGATGGAGGTCGGAACTCCTGATTTTTTCTCTCAGTTGAGTGAAGTGTGATACTCCAAGCATAGCTCTTTTGATTCCTGTTATCATCCTGTTTTTATAGGGCCCGGGTCTCTGAGGCATGTGTTAATGCAGGAAGAACAGTGGAATTGAAGAGATGTGTTTGGAGCTGAAGGTTCTTTGTCCTCTTAGTTATTTCTTTGACGCTTTTGAAGGTGTTCCAAGCCGCTTTCTTCCTCCTGCACAACTCAGGTGCCAGGTCATTCATCATGTTGACTTCTCGACCAAGGTACACATAACTGTTGCATTCGGAGATGATTGTTCCGTTGAGAGTGAATGGAATGTCAGGAACAAGACTGTTTCTCATGAACATTGTCTTTGTGAAATTGAGCTATAATCCGACCTTTGCAAACTCACGATTGAAGTCGGTCAACATTTATGCCGCTTGGCTGATGTTTGGAGTTATTAGAATGATGTCATCAGCAAAGCAGAGATGGTGTAGTTGCCGACCCTCTATCTTCACTCCCATTCCTTCCCATTCCAGTTGTCGCATGACTTTCTTGAGGGTGGCACTGAAGAGTTTTGGTGAAATAGTATCACCTTGCCGAACTCCTCTCTTGATCACTTCTTTGTAGAATGGTAAGATCCTGGTAGTGAATCCGTAATATAGCTCACAGAGGACCATGATGTATTGAGTTTGAATGCCCTGATTGGGTAGGGCTTCGATGACTGCTTCCATCTCAACAGAATCAAAGGCCTTCTTTAAATCAATGAACATTAGACAGAGTGGCATCTTGAACTCCCGAGAAACCTCAATGTGCTTGGTTATCATGTGGATGTGGTTGATGGTGCTGAATCCTTTTCGGAACCCGGCTTGCTCACAGGATGGTCCTTCATTTAGTGTTCTGCAAATCCTATTCAGGATGACTCGAGTGAACTGCTTGTAGATGAGAGAAAATAGGCAGATAGGGTAATAGTTGCCAATGTTGTGGATGTCTCCCTTCTTGTATAGTAGTACAGTCTTGCTGGTTTCCCATTGGGATGAAACTTTGCATTCAAACAGTAGTGTGTGAAGAGCTGAGCCAGTGTATTGATAAGTACTGAAAGTAGGTTCTTCAGGTGTTTAGGCCTGATGTTGTCTGGGCCAGGTGCTTTTTGTTTCTTTACCAACGAGATGGTGTGTCGGATTTTGGAAGGGAGAATGTTGGGAACAACATATCCATCCTGTGGAATTTGGTATATGGGCAGGTGGACATGGCTGTTAAAGAGATCTGAGTAGAAGTCATGAATAATCTTCTCCATTGCCGTTCTGGAAGATGTGATAGATCCATCAGGACGTCGGAGGGCATTCATCTTGGTCTTGTAGTTGGTGAAGGACAGGCAGGCATTACGAATGCTTTTCCTGGTTTCTGCCACATCTACCAGTACTGCTGCTCTTCTCTCTTTGAGGTCTTCCTTGATCGCTTCTCTGTGCTTCTTTGCGAGCTCGAACGTTCGCTTGTGGTTGCCTGAGGCATACGCCAAGCCATGTTGGCAAATAAGCTCAAGAGTTTTGGAAGACAGGCATTTTTTTTGTGGCTATCTCTCTCTTGGCATTCCTGGCACAATCATGGAGGTGCTGAACCAGTCAATCTTATTCCTCGTCAATGTTGTCAATGATGGCATCTTGCCATGTTGCTGCAACAGAGCCAAAGAGCTCCCAGATGGTGGTCGTTTGGGGAGTTCTCTTCTCCCAGCTTTGCATTCCTTTGCATTTGAAAGAACTTTGCATTCCTTTCTCCCAGCTCTCTGAAGTAGAATTTTGCACAAAGGAGACAGTGGTCCAATCCCATTTGGAATTTTGGGATAATAGTGACATGAGTCAGGCAAATCCGTCAATTGAATGTGATGTGGTCAATTTCATTATGGAACCGTCCACCAGAGACTCCCATGTCCAACGTTTAAATTAGGCCTTCTGGAACTGTGAGTTACCATGGATCATCTTGGTAGACATGATAAACTCAGACAGTCTGTCACCCTGTTTGTTCCATTCTAGGCCATGGGTCCCGATGTGGAGTTCATTGGCTGATCTTCTTGGTCCTATCTTGGCATTAAAATCACCAACAATGATCTTGTAGAAGGTGTGGTCTTCTTTATAGAAGTTCTCCATTTCCATGTATAACTTCTCAATTTCTCCATCATAATTGCATATTGGTGCGTAGACAACAAACATAGAAACTGCCGGCAGTGAGCCACATCTATTCAAGTGTAATCATCCAATTCAGTTTGTTAGGCATTTGAAAGAATCAATGCTCAAGGCTAAGTTCATGTTGACAAGGACACCGACACCACTGACACCTCTTTTTTCGCATGTTCCAAGAAACAGTTCTTCTCCAGTGTCAAAAACAGGGTGATGCCTTCTCGTCTCGGTCAGACCAATGATGTCGTACTTAATCTTTCGTGCTTGTACCATCAGGTCCTCAATGGATGCATCAGATGCCAGCATATGTGCGTTGAAAGTACAGACAGTCATTTTTGTCTTTCTTCATTTTGGCAGCCTAGTTCAGCCTTGAGATTTTATCAGCCTCTCCTTCCACACTCTTCTCAACACTGCCGTATTCAGGGTCAGGGGAATGAGACCCATTGTATTTACTGGATTTTGGCATATCGAATACACCACGGATAGCTTGCCAGGCTCTGCTATGTGGGTGGGATATTCTCGGTATCCTGAAAACACAAATAAACTTTACAGGTGTTCCTATTCAGGCATATGTGTTGGTATTATACTTTCAGTAGCCTGCCAGGTTCTCTGAGATCGAGAACTAGAGAATAAGAAGTCACGCTTCCGAGAGCTTGGTGTTATAGTCTATGGATCCTGGCCATTGATGGGGTTACATGGCAGTTGGTGGGTGTAACTGTCTAGCTACTGGAAGACCCAGCCCCGAACCAAGCAGGCTTGGAGATCTCAGCCCCGGGTCCCGCACACCTGGGTTTCTCTACCAGTTCTTTCATGTGTGAGGCTCATCCAAGCATGTGGAGAGTGGTCTCAGCATGGATTTGGCTGGGTCTCAGAGGTCTTCAGCTGTTGGGCCCTTGTGAGGACAGTCAGGCACAGGAGTAGGAGATTGCTTTGTTCTCTTCCGGGAGCTTGGTGTTATAGTCTCTGAATTGAAAAAGCTATGCTTGTAATATCACATTTCACTCAAGTGAAAGAAGGAATCCCAGAGTTTCAACCTCAGTCCTGTTGACAATCAAGAATCAGGGACGCTGTTTTGTTTGCCAAGGCATCGAAAATCAGATGGACCGAGCATGTAATGCTATTTAGAGACTAGAGCTGTTACCAACTGGATTCCATGGGATGTCAAAAGGATGCGTGGTCACCCACATACAAGATGGTCAGACTTCTTCGTCAAAACCTTGAAAAACAGTTTGAGGCTCTTCGTATTCCTGAAGCGAGCAGACGCTATTGGGCTACACTAGCATGTGACAGGGATGAATGGAGACGTTACTGGTGCTTGAAGAAATAGATGAAGAACGATATGAACAAATGATACAAGTGACTGAATCACCAGGAGATACAGTTACAAAGCTTTCATGTTTGCATTTCAGTCATACAATGATCAAACACCCATCCCTCCACCAGTGTACATTCTCCACCATCAATGTTCCCAGTATCCCTCCTCCACCATTTCATCCCTCCCCCAGCCTTTATGGCAGAGAATTTTCCCCAATACTCTAGCTCTACTTTTGGGCATTATTGTTTGCAATACAGATACTGAGAGGCTGCATTCAGTCCTTTATCTACTTTCAGCACACATCTCCCATTCTGAACAATCCCTCCAACCATCATTGACTTAGTGATCCCTTCTTTATCCCAGCTGCCTTCTCCACCAGCTCATGAGGCAGGCTGCCTACCATGAAGCAATATTCCTGGCCCCTCTGTCTATTGCCCTTGGGTGTTAGTCTCATATCATGTTATTTTATATTCCACAAATGAGTGAAGTCCTTCTATGTCTGTTCCTCTCTTTCTGATTCATTTCACTTAGCATGATACTCTTCATAGAATGTCCAAGAACAAAGAGAGAACTGTTTAAAGAAACTTTAGTATGTCTACACAATGGAATACTATGCAGCGGTTGAGAACTTAAGAAGTGTTCTATATACTGGAACTTGGTTTATAGGCATGCTAACAATTACACAGTTATGAAAACTAAATACCTAAAATATTATTGTAAGCCAAGAGAAGTCAACGAAAATGAAGATAAAATATAGCATACACTGGGGCTGAAGTGATAGCACAACAGATAGGGTGTTTGCCCTTGCACGTGGCCAACCCAGGTTCTATTCCCATCATCCCATATGGTCCCCTGAGCACTGCCAGGAGTAATTCCTGAGTGAAGAGCCAAGAGTAATCCCTGTGCATTGCTGGGTATGACCCAAAAAGCAATATATATATATATATACATATATATATATATATATATATATATATATATACGATTTGCTCGAGCAGGCCCAGTAACATCTCCATTATAGACTTTGTTGTTACTGTGTTTGGCATATCGAATATGTCACGGGGAGCTTGCCAGGCTCTGCCGTGTGGGCAAGATACTCTCGGTAGCTTGCCGGGCTCTCCAAGAGGGGCGGAGGAATCGAACTCGGGTCGGCCATGTTGGCTGCGTGCAAGGCAAACGCCCTACCGCTGTGCTATATATATCATACACAAAACTACTTGTGTATATCTCAAGATGAATTTTACCCCCATTAATGTAGGTGTGCAAGAAACAAGAAGTTTCTTTGGGTTTCTTTGGCTCTAAATTTTAAGCCCCAATCTGGCAGAGTTGCAATTCAGTTTATAACAGGATATTATAGCTCATCCCAACGGTTATCCCAGAGCTTGAGATAATGTCCACAAGACAAAATATCAATTCTAGCCTTCCATCATCTTTTCCTCCTATCATTTCTCTGTCCCTGTGCGCCCTTTTGAAATTCACTTGTGCCAATAAAACAACAGAAAAACTAAAATGTATGTACAAGATTATTGACCAAAATTATTTTTTTCATAAAAAAGGAGAATTTAAAATAGCAATAGTTTTTAAAAAAATAGGAATATTATTCTCTCCTATAAAAGAGTTTCTTGAGATAATAAATCTAGAATATGCTTTCCATCCTCCAAGTCACCTCAGTGTCCAGAAGGCTGCTGGAGCTTCACCGTCACACCCACAGTGCGTGACAAAAAGGAGAGAAAGAAATATTCTCTCTTTGAAGGATCATACAAAATAGACTGTTTTTTATCTCAGAGTTACAAGCAATGCTCAAGAGAGGCTGAGAAATATTGTTTTTTTCCAAGGTGAGCAAGAGCTTTAAAAAACGAACAAACAAGATGTGTAATGCTGGAGAGAAGTACAGCAGGTTAGGCATTTGCCTTGTCTAGGGCTGACTGGGTTCAATCCCTAGTACTGGGCATGTTCCCCTGAGCACTGCCTGGCACTGAACGTAATCACAGAGCCAGATGTGATCAAAAAGTAATTTAAAAATAAAATAATGGATTCGGTTGCCAAGAACAAAAGAGAGGTTGCACATGGGGGGTAAACATCTAGCTCTCACTATCTCAGATGTATTAATTGAAAAGAGAAGGATTACAGCAGATTCTAAAGGATCATCAGCTTCTGAGATGAAAACACAAGTAACCCAGAGAGGATACGAAGAATTCATCCTAAAGGCTGAAGAAACTCTGGAGAGAATGGTGTCAAGAAAAGTAGGAGCAGATTCTTCAGGTCATGATAAAGGCTGAACTCCAGAGAGAATGGTGTCAAGAAAAGCAAGGGCAGATTCTTCAGGCTATGGGAGTAGTTGATAAGGTAGAATGAGACCAGGTGAAAAATGTGGAAAATTCCATTAAAGAAAAAACAATTGTCTAAACTTCAGGGCCTATTTCTTCATTTATCCTCTTCCCAGAAACTCGGGATTGCCCTCAATCCAACAGTTAAATTCTACCTTGTCAAGGAGGGCTTGTTTTAGGCTAACATCTGACACAAGACCCTCCACATTTTCCTGTTCTCAGAGGTCATAGCCACACAGTTCTGTGCGTTCTTCAGATCGCTGCCTTCTTTGCTTCTTGCATTCTCATGTTTGCAGAACACAAATGCAGGGAGCCTTCTTAAAAGAGATTTTAAGTTTATCTGATTTGCTATTCGCCTTATTCAAAATGTAACATTAAAAAAAGCTGATAACATTATGGAATGTTTCATCATATGACAGATACTGCATTAACTGCTCAATACTAGCTGGTGTGTGTGTGTGTGTGTGTGTGTGTGTGTGTGTGTGTGTGTGTGTGTGCGCGCGCGCGCGCACTCACATGCACAGGAACAAACTGGCATTCTGGTTTGTAATTAAACTGCAAAAGGCTCTGTGAAGCTGATATTCTTATCTTCGTTTTGGAGGGGCGAACTCAGAGGGTGGAGAGATTAACTGTTTGCCCCCGGCGGAAACTATCTATCATATATCCATTACAATTTCTCCCACACCACTGCCTGCATTGCAACAATACATTTGAGCAAATTTCTCATTATATTTAAGTGCGACTCTTCTTCCACTCTCCAATTTTGTCTGTCACCCTCTGGGCTCTGATGAGTTGAAAACCCAATTAGTGAGCTAGTGACAATGAGGGTTTACATAGAACAGATCATTATTTCTTCCTAGAGGGAAAGGCTGAGAGAGAGAGTGAGAGGTCAGGGGTTCTTCAGATCTCTTGGATTCACAGAGACACCTGGATCTGATCATCTGAATAATAATGGTGATAATGACTAACATCTTCTGGACACAGAAACAAATCATTTAATTCACATTAACTCATTTTTATTCACACCCAATGACCTTATGTGGTAGATATTGTTATTATCTCTGCTTTAAGAAAAGGGAAGGTGAGGCACAGAATCATTAAGTAATTTTGCCCCAAAATTACAGTTATAGTATTGAAACTGGATTAGAACACAGAAAAAAGATGAACTTGAGTTAGAGGACCAAGTACTCTGGTGCAATTATTTTTTAAATGAATAAGAATAAATTGTAGGAAAATAGGTTATTTTATTTAAATGAATGTCTTGTCAGAACACCTAAGCACAGCTTCCCTGAAGAATCAAGCCCTGGCAATAGTCAGTGCTGGTGTAGAGGCATAATAACCTCTACACCATTCTATTAAAAAATAATAATAATTAAAAAAATAAAAACCACTTAAATACCCCAGTCCATTTGACATCCAGGCTTCCAATAATGTTAGCAAATGTGGTTTCAGGGCCTGACTGCCCCAGTGATCTATGAGCTATTAGCTGGAGCTGTTTTTAGCTTCTTGGGATCAATTCCAAATGCAAAAGGTAATGTGGCCATGGTCAATATGGTGGGAATGGAAGAGAAGACGGATCTGAGAGTCCAGCAAGGAACGGTCATCTCAGATGTTGTTTTGGCCAAGAATGAATAGAAAGGAGATGGAAGCAGGATTCAGTGTCCTCACTCAGTACCCTGAACTGAAGTGCTGCCCATTCTGCTGAGGTGTAGTTGATAAGGGAGGTAAAAGTGATCAAAGGCCACACGTGGTCTCCTCCTCCAGGAAGTATTCATTCAGATGAAAACTCCATGGTCATAATTGGAAACAAAAATGCTCTGGTCAATCAAATATGCTACTTAGTAGAGAATAATCCATGGAAGGATTGTTAATTTAGTAAAATTTGAACTAAAAGTAATATTTTCAAATTCAACAGTAAATAAGAACCGGGGTCTACTCTTAGCACTACTAGCCTCCTCCTTAGGTATAGTGATCTACCTTACTCCCTTCCAACAGAGCTCTAATCATCACCTATAGAGGACTGAGAACTCTGAGTCTTCCCCATTTCTAAGTCTACCAAACCTACAGATAAGAAACAAAAATTTGAGGGCATTGAGGTGTGAATATGGACAACATGGATGCCAGAGAAACAGTATCGCAGTTAAGGTGTTTGCCTTTCACACAACTGACTTGGGTTCAATTTCCATCACCTTAGGTGGTCCTCAAAGTCTTACCTACATGAACACTGAACACTGTCAGGAGAGCCTCCCCATCCAAAAAAATGAACAATGTGATTTTACATTTTAGTCTAGTCTTTAAATGAAAGACATAAATACCAAAATTGACTCAATAATTTTTAAATAAGTGTGGATACTGTTTGAAGGTGCTGAGTTTTTCTTCATATGTGATGACATTATCTAAAAATATTAAACAAAAATCAAAATTTTAAATGAGTGGAAAATGTAGATCAAATGAAATTCATAGATAACCAAAATCCAATTCTTTTTCATTTTATTCAACTTCCTCACTATCTATAATGAGGGTGGTAGACTAGAGAAGGCATGTCTTATTTTTATGTCCAGCAGCCAACACTATACCATAAACATTTGAGAAATGTTTGTTGAGATCAACTAAAGATGCAATTGAACAACTAATATCCTATTTCCTATATTTTAATGTAGGAAGATCTTAATGATAATTTCAAAGACTTATGACAAAGTACTATGAAAGAAACTAAAGCAACAAGGAATACAAAGAATCTTCCAAACTGAGCAATGAATCTTGGGAAAGAGGGAACTAACTATTATGTACTTCTTATAACTATAATTACAGATTTATTAAAATCAGCAATAACTAAGTCAAGGACACGAAATCTGATTTTTACTTTCCTTTCCATAAAATCTGAACATATTGAATCTACAGAGCAGAAAATATACTATAGGTTTTTATGTTGAGAAAAATAAGGAAGCCTGAAACATTACTAATAACAGAAGGCTTAGAGAGATGAAAATAAATGTAAAATAATGTGGGGAAGAGGGAGGAAAAAATAATATCAAAATGTATCAACTACTTTCTATATAATAAAACCTATTTTCAGTTAAAGCTGTTAAACGGAATATAAACCTTTAACTCCAATATTTCCAAGTTTTGTAACATTAAATAAAGGGTAATTTTAAGGTACAAACTCAAAAAAGTAGGAAAAATAATCAACTGTTTTACAATTTGGAAGTCAGAAAATGATTATTTGGCTTAGTAGACCCTTAATAAAACCCTAAGAATTCTAAGGCAGCATATAAAGAGTAAAAGATAGACATAATTTATATCGCAGCCACTCCCCATGCCCCAGAAGTTCCAGAAAGTAGCAGTAGCATCTTGGGATCTGAGCAAAAAGAAGGATGAAAGTTGGGTGACGATTGAAATCTAGTTAAGAGCAAATAAGATGGCAGCCAGGATTTTTTCTTTTCACTAAATGTAACCTGACAACTTGTTTTTCCCAGCTTCCTGGAGGGTTAATGTTTCATTCTCTATGTGAATACCAAGGACTAGAGGACACCACACACATCTGCGGAGTGTGGATCACTGTAGACTGAGATAAAAGAAACTGGGAGAAGAAATGATGTTAATAAGAAAAAATAAAAACAAACCTTGGTGCCTCCACCCATCAAGAAATCCAACTCGCAAATCCCTCAGAGAACTTAAGTCAAAATACCACCCAACCTACAAACTTCTTCAGGACAAACTAGTCAGGTTCTTAATTACAACTTTGCCCTGTTAGTAAGATAAAGGAGATCTCTAGTGCCTCTACACAGCCTTCCTAGGGTGCTGGTAACATACAACTTTGCCCACACTTCAGGGCCACGTGTCCTTGTTCCACCACAGCCCAGTTAAGTGTCCACAGATGGGCAGGCCCTGTGCTTTTCCTTTTCCTGAACAACGAATTCTGGCCATTCACAAGGAAGCTCCCAGAGAGATTCAAAGTCCCTAATGACGATTCCTTCTTCAAGTCAGCCAGGACATGATGTCCTATGCCATCTCCCTTATATACAGGTACAAGCACCCATGCCACCTTTCCACAGTAAATATTGCACGAGGGGGAGGGGGCTGGAGTTCTGCTTCCTGTACGTGGCAGTAATTAGCTCAGGGCTGGGAGGAGATGGTCTTTTCCATACGCAGAGAAAAATTTGTCTCTGTTATAGCATTTAATTGTTTGGGGAGGACCAATTCTCATTGTCTCCTTACCCCTTGATATATGGTGTCATCCTGGAAAATTTTCAGAACTAACCTTCCCTTTCTCTCCACTAACTAAGAACGGCCATGCACCACCACCCATGGAATCGAGAAAGAGCTATCAATCTGTCAATCCTGTCCGTGTCCAGGCCGGGTGAGGTTTCCCGTGTTGAGTCAAATTAAGCCGCAGGCTCCACTCCTGGTGGTGCCCTTGCGTCAATTCCTTTAAGTTTCAGCTTTGCAACCATACTCTCCCCGGAACGATAGCACAGCGGTAGGGCGTTCACCTTACAAGTGGCCAACATGGCCGACCCGAGTTCGATTCCTCCGCTCCTCTCGGAGAGCCCGGCAAGCTACCGAGAGTATTCGATATGCCAGACACAGTAACAACAAAGTCTCCAATGGAGACATTACTGGGCCTGCTCGAGCAAATCGATGATCAACGGGAGGGCCTTTTTAACCTTCCCTTTCTCTCACCCACTTACTGTCCTTTATCAAAGCTGATAGGGGCCAAAGCGATGGTACAGTGGGGATGGCATTTGCCTTGCACACAGCTGACCCGGGTAGGATCCCTTATGGTCCCCTCAGCACCTCCAGGAGTAATTCCTGACTGCAGAGCTAGGAGTAACCCTTGAGCATCGCGGGTTATGACCCAAAACGAAGTAAAAAAAGGCTGTGTGGCGAGTGACTCAGCTTTATTGGGTCTTGCCCATTTTTCATGAGGTATACTCACTATTAAACTTTATATTTTAAAAAGAAATTAATAGACAAGACAAAAATTCATATGTTTAATAAAAATAGAAAAAAATAGAAATAGGGAAGAAAAGTAGATTAAAATTGGCACATGTTTAGTTTTCAAATACTAAGAATTTCAAAAAGAGAAAAGTGAAAAGAAAAGAAGATATTAAAAACATAAATCAAGAAAAATATAAGTAATTAAAAATGTCTTTCCAAATTAAGTGTCCAGTGCAAAAAAAAAAAAGAGTTACAACACATCTAGGTGCGGGTGTGTTTGTATAAACATAATATATCACTTGATCACTTGACTTCCCATTAATTGTTGATTTGCTCGAGCGGGCACCAGTAACATCTCCATTTGTCCCTGTCGCGTGCTAGTGTAGCCCAATGGCGTCTGTTCTCTCTAGAAACACGAAGAGCCTCAAACGGATCATTCATGATCTTGATGAAGAAGTTCTGTGGGCGGCCACGTGATCTTTTGACATCCCGTGGAATCCAGTCAGTAATGGCTCTAGTCCAGTTGTTGTCTCTAAATCTCATTACGAGACCAGCCCATCTGATTTTTGACACCTTGGCAAATGAGACAGCGTCCCTGATTCTTGATTGTTGACGGAGGTCAGAACTCCGGATTCTTTCTCTCATTTGAGTGAAACATGATATTCCAAGCATAGCACTTTCAATTCCTCTTTGGGAGACCCAAATAGCATTCTCATCCTGTTTGTGTAGGGCCCAGGTCTCTGAGGCGTATATTAATGCAGGAAGAACAGTGAAATCAGAGATGTGCACGGAGTCGGAGGTTCTTCGTCTTCTTAGCTATTTCTTCAATGCTCTTGAAGGCGTTCCAAGCTGCTCTCTTTTTCCTGCGCAGCTCGGGTGCCAGGTCATTTGTCATGTTGACTTCTCGACCTAGGTACACATAGCTGTTGCATGCAGACATGGTTGTTCCATTGAGAGCAAATGGGCATCAGGAACGAGGCTGTTTCTCATAAACATTGTCTCTGTAAGATTCAGCTGTAGTGCGACCTTTCCACACTCACGGTCGAAGTCGGCCAGCATTTGTGCTGCTTGGCTAATGTTTGGTGTTATTAAAACAATGTCATCAGCAAAGCAGAGGTGGTGTAGTTGCCGACCATCTATCTTCACTCCCATTCCTTCCCGTTCCAGTCGTCGCATGATGTTCTCGAGGGTGGCACTGCAGAGTTTTGGTGAAGTGGTATCACCCTGCCGAACCCCTCTCTTGAAAACAATGATTTCTTTTTTGTAGAATGGTGAGATCCTGGTAGTGAATCTATAATACAGCTCACGGAGGATCTTGTTGTATTGAGTTTGAATGCCCTGATTGGCTAGGGCTTCAATGACCGCTTCCATCTCAACAGAATCAAAGGCCTTCTTTAAATCAATGAACATTAGACATAATATATATAATAAACATTCCCAAAGATAAATTTTTTTCAGTAAACTAGTTTTCATATATATAAGAATCAATATGAGTGTAACTTCTCAACAACATTTCTTGGAATCGAAAGATAATGAAATAATGTTTTATAAATAATGAAGAAAGGGGCTAGGAAATGTAGCGCTATGAACTGTACCTACCTACTATGCGTGACACCTTCAGTTTGATCCCTCGCACTGCCCCTATCACCAGCTGTGACCCCTATCACTGCCAGAGCAATCCCTGTGCCATAACAGATACAACCTTTACAATCCTGGTACTCTGAAACTAAGAGTGCAAGACCTACAACCATTTCTGTGAGGACTGCCACAAATCAAGTCTCACCTTGGGCAAAGAGCAACTAAGTGTGTGAACCCCATAAACTACAACTAAGATACCCCACACTACAACAATGATGATATAACAACAGAGGAAAGGAAAGGGTGTATTAAAATAAATAGATTTCTCTAAAGTAATATTTTTTAAAATGAGATCTCAACTGCAACCACGGAAAATTTGTAATATTGTAACATGTCTGCCAAGTTGACAGGTGGGGGTGGGTTGGGGTAGGAAGGGGAGGAAATGTGGGGACACTTGTGGAGGGGAGTCAACCCTTGTGGTGGAATAGGTATTGAAATATCACACGCCTAAAATGCAACTATTATTAACTTTATAAATCACAGTTCTACGATTTAAAAAAATAGATTTTGGGGGCTGGAATGATAGCACAACGGGTAGGGTGTTTGTCTTGCATGCGGCCAACCTGGGTTTGATTCCCAGCATTCCATATGGTCCCCTGAGCATGCCAGGAGTAATTTCTGAGTGCATGGGCCAGGAATAACCCCTGTATATTGCCATGTGTGACCCAAAAGCAAAGAAGGAAAGAAAAAATATATTTTTTAATGATTAACATCTGACATAAAAACACATATAATGAAGTATAAAATGTGTGCAGCAAAAAATAGATGCTGAAGAAAAAGTACCTAGCCTACAAGAACTCTGGGGTCTTCTCAGAGTATGGGCAGGCAACCTTCCCCAGCCCCCATACTTCCAGAAGCCACCACAGCCACATTCACATTCCAGAGCTGTCATCATATAAACTCTGGCTCAGTTCTACAGATCCTAGAGTTTCTGGAATATGCAGCTGTATATGTAGCCTTGCAACACCTTCCAATTCCACAATTCTGATTTCCCAGTAGGAGCACCAAATTAGATTGGAAGGTATTATTCAAGAAAACTAAGCCCAATAAACAAAAACAGTAACACAGAAGGTTCAGCTAGCAATCAACGGCTTAGTAAACCCTCATACAAGAACTTAATGGCCCTACAGTGAAATAGAATAATTTTCACAAATCTTCTTTTACTGAAGTATTTTTTGATAATTGAGTTGTAACAAGCAATGTGAAATAAATCATATAGGGCATGGTTTGGAAAATAGGGATATGGTGGAAACCTGATCACTCTGGAAGTGGAATTGGTGTTGGGATATTAAATATCCATAACAACTGCATTATAAAAAACTTTGAAAATCTTGGTTTTTAAATAATGTTAAATGGGGGGGAGGAGGAGAATAAAGGAAAAAAGAAAAAGTTCCTAGCCTAAATTTGTTTACCATTTATCAAACTATCAATCTGGGGAGAAGATAAAATAAACACACGTTGAAATATTCAAACTTTTTCAAACTTTTCCCCACACACAAAAATATCTGATCCCACTCACCTATTCCCAAGAATATGTGACCTACTAAAATGAGAGGCAAGGTCCTTGGTTTTCCCTCCACCAGCCTCCCACCCCAATGGAACCCTGAGATGATACTCACAAATGGCCCCCGGCTACTTATTAAGCTCCCACATGGCCATGATCCAGAAACACACACATGAATCTCGGAACTGAGCAACTTGCTGCAGAGATCTCTCCAGACCCTAATTATTAAAACTTTAGAATTCCTAGAATGTATGGCGACTCTCAAAGCCCTGCGACATTGTATGCTATCCATAACAAGCAATACAAAACAAATTGTCTAGCATTGCCTTTTTGGCAGGTTTGAATGGTGGTGAGACTGGTGTCAAATATTGAATGTAATCATAGTGGAGAGAGAAAGTATTGTGGAAATTGTCTTCCACACAGGCAGGGGAAGGGTTGAAATGGGGGGCAGGGATTTATTGGGGATTTTGGTAATGGAAAATGTGCACTGGTGAAGGGATGGGTGATAGATCATTGTATGACTGAAAGTCAAACATGAAAGTTTTCTAACTGTATCTCATGGTGAATCAAGAAAAAAGGGGAAAAATTGAAAATAAATAAATAAAATGAGAGCCAAATGCAACTACGAGTAGAGAACAAAAATGCAAGAATAGCGAAGTCAAAAAAGAAAACTACAAAACGCTACTTCAAGAAATAAAAGAGGACACGAGGAAATGGAAAAATATCCCCGCTCATGGATGGGGAGAATTAACTTTGTCAAAACAGCAATACTTCCCAAAGCACTGTACAAATTCAAAGTGATCCCTATTATGATACCCATGACATTCTTCAAAGAAATGGAGCAAACACTCCTGAAATTTATATGGAACAATAAGCCCCCACGAATAGCTAAAGCAATTCTTGGGAAAAAGAAAATGGGAGGAATCAACCTCCCTAACTTCAAGCTCTACTACAAAGTAGTAATAATTAAAACAGCACGGTACTGGAACAAAGGCAGAGCTGTAGACCAATGGAACAGGGTTGAATATATTGACATCTCCCTCCAAGCATATGATCATCTAATCTTCGATAAGGGGGCAAGAAAAGTGAAGTGTAGCAGGGAAAACCTCTTTTAACAGATTGTGCTGGCAAAACTGGACAGCTAAATGCAAAAAAGTGGGCTCAGATCTCTGCCTAACGCCATGTACGAAAATAAGATCAAAATGGATTAAAGACCTCAACATCAGACCGGAATCCATAAAGTTCATTGAAGACAAAGTTAGCAAAACTCTTCATGATATTGAAGCTAGTAGTATCTTCAAAGATGTCACGCCACTGGCCAAAAAGTGAGAACACAGAGAGAGAGAGAGAGAAATGGGACTATCTTAAACTAAGAAGCTTCTAAACCTCAAAAGAAACAGTGCCCAAAATACAAAGACAGTCTACAGAATTGGAAAGGATATTTGCTGAATACACATCTGACAAGGGGTTGATATCAAGGATATACAAAGTACTGGTTGAACTCCACAAGAAGCAAACACCCAACCCCAACAAAAATGGGGTGATGAAATGAACAGAAACTTTCTCAAAGAAGAAATCCGAATGGCTAAAAGGCACATGAGAAAATGCTCTACATCATTACTCATCAGGGAGATGGAGATCAAAACAACAATGAGATATCATTTCACATCACAGAGACTGGCCCACATCCAAAAGAACAAAAGCAATATGTGCTGGCGTGGATGTGGCAAGAAAGGGCCTCTCCTTCACTGCTGGTGGGAATGCCGACTGGTTCAGCCCTTTTGGAAAACAGTATGAACGATTCTCAAAAAATTAGAAATTGAGCGCCCATTTGACCAAGCAATACCACTCCTGGGAATATATCCCCGAGAGGCAAAAAAGTACAGTTGAAATGACATCTGCACTTGTTTGTTCATTGCAGCACTCTTTACAATAGCTAGAATCTGGAAAAAACCTGAGTGCCTGATAACAGATGACTGGCTAAAGAAACTTTGGTACATTTACACAATGGAGTACTATGTAGCAATTAGAAAAGATGAAATCATGAAATTTACATACAAGTGGTACTACATGGAAAGTATCATGTTAAGCGAAATGAATTAGAAAGAATGGGATAGACACAGAAAGATTGCATTCATCTGGGCACATAAAGTAACAAAATAGGAGACTAACACCCAAGCGATGATCACCAGGAATTTTGCTCCATTACTTGGAGGCCAGCCACAGGTGCTGGGGGAAAGGGAAGCTCAGATAGAAAAGGGAGCACCAAATAAAGGGTATTGGGAGGATCCTCCCAGGATGGGAGAAGCATGCTGAAAGTAGACTATAGACCAAACATGATTGCCACTCAATGCTTCCCCTTGAATACCACAGAACCCATAAGAGGAGAGAGAGAGAGAGAGAGAGAGAGAGAGAACAAAAAGGAATGCCCTGCCACAGAGGCAGGGGGGATGGGGGGGATGGGGGACAGGAGGGATACTGGGACCTGTGGTGGTGGAAAATGAGCACTGGTGGAGAAATGGGTAATTGATCATTATATAACTGAAACCCAAACACAAAAATTTGTATGTCTATAACTGTACCTCATGGTGTTTCACTAATAAAAAAAGAATAGAGAAGCCAAGAGGAAGTCTGCAATGTTGGTGGGGAAAGCAAAGCTGTTCCCCAGGCCTCCAGAGCAAGTGGTGTAGGATCAGTGCGAACTCACAAAGGTTCAGGATAGAGATTTTTAAAAGGTCAACTGGGAAGATAACCTAAAGCAGCAGTCTCCAACCATTTGCCCATGGACCAGTGCCAAGCCACAAGTACAGAAAGATTTAAAAACACTCATCTCTGGCCTTGATGATCATTGACAGTCCCTGGGCCAGTAATCAGGACTACAGGTGTTAAAGGGCTAAAGAACACTGACCAAAAAATTTAAATGGATTAAAATAAGATATTCACAACACAGGCAGGCTTGCAGTTGAATTAGTGACCAACATGTAGAAAATAATGCAATCATGCAATAAAAACAAAACTTATTGTGGGGAAAATAAAATTAGTCTTCACTGTTATTTGGTTCAACTAGAACAAGCATAATGGGGAAAGACAACTTTTTATGCCTTTATATCATGCATAAAATCAATAGCACTAAAGCAAGCATTTAAGAGATAGTAATATATTCTTACTATGTAGAAACACGGGTGTAAATTGATGCTTCCTGGAAATAAAAGGTTTAGTAGATGGGAGATGCTGAGGTCAGCCATCTCTCATTACAAGACCAGTAAAGCACACTCTTCGAAGCATGTGTGTATTGCTTTCATAAAAATTTAAGCTATACACATACACAACTTTATGGATAAAAATCATAAGAATTTAGAAAGCTATCGGAAAATACTGAACACTTATTTAGGATGTGCTGTATGCAGTGTTATGAACAGTTTACAGCATTCGCTCATAAATTCAAAACAGCCCTATGGTTTTGGTGTTATCACTTCTTCCTTTCTCTTTAATCTTTCCCTCCGGAATTGAAGTTCTTAGAAATTAACTACCCATGATCACTGAGTAAACGGAATTGAGATTTTGTGAGGTAGAGAGACCACTCTTACTGTATGTGGAGAATTTTAGGAAACTCTATTCCCTCCATATGATGGTATTCATAAGATTCCTTAGACTCTCCTGTCACACCCAGTCAATTTAACTGATGATGATGATGATAATTATATTATAGTTTAGGTCACATGGTCATAATATTGTCAGCATTTATTATTTTAATGTGCACAGCTAGTACACTTTATCACCAAACTGCCTTCACTTTTCTTATCTTATTCTAGTTCACCTTCTGCCCCTCCCCACTGTCACTACTTGGTAATCTCGGTTTTGTACCACAAAGTCAAGGGTTTGTCATCATTTGATACTCTCCATGTCCTTGTTCTGTTACTCTATAGACCATAAATAGTTATATCATATAGTATTTGTCCTTCTCCATCTGACATATTTTGCTTAACTTGACACCCTCCAGTTCCACCCAAGCCACACCAAACTGCAAGTTTCATATAGCTGCATAGTATTCGATTGTGTACTGGATACCTTTAAGGAGAATAGCTTTTTTTTCCACTTATAGAGCTTGGATATGCAAAATTTATGCCCCCCCCTGAAACTATATGTTACTACACAAGCTCTGACTTTTCCCGTTGCCCCTTTTATCAGATGCCCACTTTTTTCTGTCATCATTGCTTGCTTTAAATAAACTTGTAAATTCACCACCAGTAATTGGTCCACTTCTATTGGTTCTTAGTTAATATCTCACATCTGTGTCTATGAACTATCAGTCTTAGACTGGTTTTGAATGGCCCATGGCTCCCAGGTATCCTGTCACCACAGGACCGTGAGAGTGTATATATTATTTATATGCAACATCTTAACCCATTCAGTTCTTATTTGACATTTGTGCTTTCTCCATATCTTAGATATTGCACTAAGTGCTTGCATATTTTCTAATTAATGCTTTGTGTTTTGAGGGTAGATGCCAAGAAGCAAAATCAATAGGTCATATGGAATTCTACTTTCTTGAGAAATAACCATACTGATTTTCATGGAGCTGAACCAGACAATAGCTGAACCCTTCCACAGCAGAGAAGGGTTTCTTTTTCACAGAACTCTGCAAACACAGGCTGTTTCCAGTTATCTGACATCTGCCCTTGTCACTAGTATGAGATGATATCTCACTGTTGTTCTGATTTGTATTTCCCTAGTAGGAAGTGATGATACACACTTTTTCATATGCCCACTGATCGTCTATAGGTCCTCTTTCGTGAAGAGTCTGTGCATCTCTTCTATCCATTTTTGTGGGGTTGTTGATTATTTTTGTGTTGAACATTGTGCTTTATAAATCTTGGATATTAACCCTTTGTCTGATGTATGGTATTTTCTCCTATTCAGATGGTGCCTTTTTTTCGCACATTTTTTGTCATGCAAATAACTTTTAATTTGATGTAATACCATTTGTTTTCGTTGTCTTCATCAATGGAGTTAAATTATTGATAACACATCTGAGTTCCATATTTTGTGGAGTACTGCCTATGTTTTCCTCAATGTATTTTATGAATTCTGGTCTAACTTTAGGTCTTTATTCCACTTTGAATTAACTTTTATGAATGATAAGAGATGAGGGTCTAATTTCAATTTTTTGCATGTAATTTTCCAGTTTTCTGAATACATTTGTTAAAGACATTTTCCTTACTCCAATTCATGCATCTGGCCTCCTTGTCATAGATTACCTGTTCCTAAATCTGAGCGTTTGTCTCTGTGCTCTCCATTCTATTCCAATAGTCTGAGAGAGTCTGGTCTTAATTCCAATACCACACCATTTTGAGTACTATAATTTTATGGTACAATTTAGTCATAAACTATACTACATCTTCCTTTTTCTCAGAACTACTTTGACTGTTCAGGGAGTTTTATAACTTCATGTAAATTTTAATAGACTTTGTTCTAAGTTCTTTGTTCTAAAACTGTCATTGGAATTTTGATGAGAATTGTATTAAATTTGCATAATTCTTTGGGTAAAAGGTATATTTCTTTCAGTAGTAATTTCTACACTAGTTTTCAATGTTGAAGTTCACATCATCTGTTAAATTGATTCCTTAGTATTAAAATAGTGTTGGGACACTATTTTAAGCAGGGTTGTCTTTTTACCTAGTTTATATTGTCATATAAAAATTTAATAGATTTTATGTATTCATTTATAGTCTACTATTCTTGCTTTATTTGTTTATTGTTTCTAAGTGATTTTTAGTTGAGTCTTTATGGTCTTCTATGTATATTTTCATGTCATCTTCAAATAGCAAGAATTAACTTATTTTCCAATTTAAACCACTTTTTTGCCTAATTGCTGTAGCAAAGACTTCAATATATTAAATAATAACTATATTAAATAATGGTGAATAAAGTAAACACTTTTCTTGTACCTGATCTCAAAGGAAAGACTTCCACTTTTTCACTATTTACCACGATATCAATTGTAGATATGTTGTAAATGGCTGCTACTATCTTGAGAAATGTTCCTTTTGTCTGTATTTTGTTGAGGGTTTTTATCATGAATGAGTGGATGCAAAAACTTAAAAAAGGCTTTCTCTATCTCAATTTACATAATATGATTTTTATTCATTTGTTAGGGCAGTGCACTGCACAAACTGATTTGAATTTGTTGAGTCATCCTTGCATCGCTAAAATGAATCCCACTAGATTATGGTGCATGATTTTTTTGATAGAATGTTGAATTCATTTTGCTAAGATTTTTTCAAGATCTTCGCATCAAAATCTTGAAGTTGGTCTGTAATTTTCTTTGAATAACAATATGTATGTCTTTTTAAGTCTTGATAAGGGTTTGTCAATCTTACCTATCTTTCTGATCATGAGTTCCTGGTTTCATTGAACTTCTGTGTAGTTTCCAACTGTTATTTGGTTTTTAGTCACTTCCCCAAATCTATGTGACAACCTTGCAGGACTGAGGATTCATTCTTTAAGTTCCTTTCTTTCAGTAATTTGAACATACCAGCCCATTTTCTTCTTGCTTATAAAGTTTTTAAAAAATATGATGTGAATTTTGTGTTCTTTTTCAATAGGGGCTTTTTCTTCCTTCTAGCCATTTTAAAGAATCTATCTTTGATTCTTGCCATGTTGATTACAATGTGTCCTGGTGTTGTTCTGTTCGAGTTTATTTTACCTGGGACTCTGCAACCAGACACAGGTCTCCCTCTTCCAACTGGAGAAATGCTCAGCTATTAGCTCTTACACCAGCCACTGTTTCCCTTTTTTTTCTTTCTCTTCTTAATATGGGATTCCTGTGACTAGTAAGTTGCTCCTCTTGCTACTGTAAAATGAATATCTTTAAAGTTCTTCATTAGTTTTCAATCTCTCTTCTATAAAACTCTTCTTTGTTAATGATGCTGTGTGCCTTGTTTTAAGGTCACTGATTTGATTTTCGGCTTCTTCCCTTCTACCTCTGAGACCTGCTATTGTACTCCTTAGCTCCTTGAAATCTATTCTAGTGAATTCTCTAATTTTCCTATCCACCTTTCCTTAAGTACATTGATTCTGTTTTCCAGTAACTTCCTCAGTTCAGTGAACATTGAGAATATTGTAACTGTAAAGTCATCATAAGGCAGTAACGAAAGTTCTGTAGTAATTTAGGACTTACCCGGGAATTTACTTCCATTTGTTGACAAAGCTGAATTCCTTTCATTTTTTCCATTTTGCCTGGTCCTTTGTGGGAGCTGAGCTACTATGACTTCCAGGTGGCCAAAGTAATGATCTGTACTCCATTTTACAGTGTGTGTCTAGTAACCGTAGCTCTGCTGGCTTCTGGCACCTAAGGGTGCTTTGCAAAGCTTCCTTAAATGCTTATGAAAGTGAACTGGTGCCCATGGCTCGGATATGTGAGCACCTGTACCGTACCAAGTGCTAGCTGGACTGGAATCGGACCAGGGTTCATATTTGCTGCTTTCTTGCAGTTGATGTGCCATCAGACACTAAACAGTGAATGGAAACGGTGGTCACGAGTGCTCAATAATGACTGTCCATAAAGCATTTGTTCATAGGTATGGGGCAGGGTTGCTCTTGCCAGTACCCAGTCAGGGATGGTCATTTTGGTTGATGCCTGACTGTGGGGCTCTCTTCCGGGAAGTCTGCCCTTTGCTAAGGTCTCTGGGATAGCATTACTTTCCTGGGAATGGTTGATTCCAGCCCTGGTCTGGGGACAGAGCTATCTGAGGGGAACTGTCACTTCCTAATTTCAGGGTACAGATATCAAATGGAACCTTTCTGCCACTTTCTCACTCTGAGCTCTGTCAGGTTAGAAATGCCCCCATGATGCGGGAGAATCCTTTGGTTCTGAGCTGCCCGTGACTTCAGGCCTCTCAGACTGTGAAGCAGCTGAAACCTGAAATGTGGGACTTGTGAGGACAGAGTTGACAAGGCTGATCTTCAGGGGGGCGGAGTCTGTGAAGCTGGTGGGTGGAGCCGCAGCCATGACTCCTGCCAGACAGAGCTCAGACTGATGAGCTGGTCGGCACTTTTCTCTCGGATGGCCCTCCCAGTCCTGACAGGACATAGTTGAACCTTTTGTTGAGTTTAACAAGTCCCAAGTCCCTACATCTGTGCTCTAATACAAAACAGAATTCTGTGAAAAAAGCTTAAATATTCATCAAGACAGTGTGAATCGGTAGGTTGGGGCTGCAGTGTTGAGCCTTTCAGGTGATGCTAATACTGTGGCCCCACTGGGTGTGCCGAGAGTGACAGCCCACTGTGTTGGACTTAGGTGGAAGCCAAGAGGCCATGTTTGACTAGAGTTATATCAGTCCTCTGCATTCAGCATCCTGCCAACCTGATGTTGGTGTTTTGTGTCTGGTACCAGTTTGCTTAGTAGTAAGGAAGCATTACTGTCTCCAGTGAACATTTTCAGTGAAATCCTTATAAGATGTGCTACTCCATTTTGTTCTGATGTATTCTTTATGTCAATGCCACAGAGTGCTCACCCAACTGCTCCTATTCTGCAATAATGTCCCATCCTCCTAATTAATTTTATTTTCCCTTCAGTTCTCAAGTCAAGGCCTTCCCTACTGGCCTTCCCTACTGGGTTCAGTTTCTTTATGACCAGTGCTTACAGAACTTGATGCCCTTCCTCGGGGCACTTCAATGATTATGGTGATCACATACCCTCACAAGTGTGAAGAGCTATATCTCCAACCAGTTACATCTGCACCAAGAGAAAACCATTGAGAGCAATAGGCCACATGGTGACCTCTGTTTTAACTCAACATATGCATAAGCAATTAAGTTTCTGAAATACATTTTTGTATAAATTCTCTCAAGGCAACTAGATAATCATTTGTGGTTTCTGCCATTCATATCAAGTCTTCTAACATCCCCAGGGAAAGTTAGAGATGCAAAATTTGGTATTGCAAACCAGCATACTCTTTTAAAGGGGAAAAAAGTTGCCCTGATTCAGCTCCAAAGTAAGGACAACAAAAGCAAAAATAAACAAATGTAATTAAATAAAAAAAAAACTTTCTGTGCTGTTAAAGAAACTACATGGGTGGGGGTGGTACATCTTCTTGAATGAGAGAAAATACACATCTAAAGTGTTAATATCCAAGATGTATAAATAACTCATAAAAATCAACAAGGAGAAAACCAACAACCCATTATAAAATGGAAAGAAACGGAAAGACTAATAGACAAAACACATACAAGTGGCCAACAGTCATATAAAAATGTTCATTACCACTTTTAGGAAAATGCAACTAAAAATGACAAATATAACCTCATGCCTGGAAGTAGCTTATATCAAAAAGTCAAAAACAAGTGATTGTGGGGATGAGGAGAAAATGGAATCCTCATACACTGTTGGTGATACACTATTGGTGAAAATATAAACTGATATAAACTGTAGGGAAAAGTTTCTGTAGGAAAAAGCATGGGGATTTTTTTTTCTGTAGAAAAACACATAGAGAAATGGGGGCCATTTCTCCCCACCCTGACAAGGCCCCAAGTTGCTACCCACGAATGACTCCTCTGGCTCCTGGACGGAGAATCTAAGAACCCAGTGGCTTTTGGCAGAAATGGATCTGGACTGTGCATTAAAGTACGGTGCCATGCCACCCCGGGTGGGGACTGGTGTTTGTCCCTCTCCCTTTTGCCCCTGGAAGTGGCAGCATGGTGGCCACCATCTTTCAGAGCCTAATGGATAGCCAGGTATGAGACTGCAGTGATGAGACACGTGGGGCATCATGGGATGGGGAGAGGGGTGGATTCAGCCCTTTTCCCTGCCCTGATAAGGCCCCAAGTTGCCGCCCATAAATGCCTCTTCCAGTTCATGAACCAACATGATCCCAGAGGCACACAAACCAACCTCAGAAACCAGCAGCTTTTGGCAGAAATCCCTCCAGGTTAATTACTAAAATATCAGAAATCCAATCCACCATATGCTCTTCATAATCAGCAATAGAAAGGAAATTATCTAATGATGCCTTTTTGGCAGGTCTGATTGTTGGGGGGAAATTCCAAATAATAATGGTGGGTCTTTCATCGTAATATTGAATATGATCAAAGTGGAGAGAGAGTAAAGTGTAAATCTTCTGCCACACAGGAGGAGCTGTGGGAGGGGGGGCTATACTGGGGTTCTTGATGGTGAAAAATGTACACTGGTGAAGGGATGGGTGTTTGATCATTGTATGACCGAAAACTGGAAAGCTTTGTGGCTGTTTTTCGTAGTGATTCAATAAATTATTTTTTTAAATGGGGGCCAAAATAAATAAAGTCATGAACTTTGCCTATATATGGAAGACATAGAAAGTATCATGCTGAGTGAAATGAATTGGAGGGAAAGGGACAGACAGAGAATGATCACACTCATATATCACTCGATCACTTAACTTCCGGTTAATCATCGATTTGCTTGAGCGGGAGCCAGTAACGTCTCCATTTGTCCCTGTAGCATGCTAGTGTAGCCCAATGGCGTCTGTTCATTCTAGGAACACGAAGAGACTAAAAACAATAGTTCAGGGTCTTGACGAAGAATTCTGACCATCTTGTAGGTGGGTGGCCACACAGTCTTTTGACGACCCATGGAATCCAGTCGGTAATGGCTCTCGTCTAGCAGTCGTCTCCAAATCTCATTATGTGTCCAGCCCATCGGATTTTCAATGCCTTGGCAAACAAGACAGCATCCCTGATTCTTGGCTGTCTAAGGAGGTTGGAATTCTGGATTCATTCTCTCATTTGAGTGAAACGTGATATTCCAAGCATAGCTTTTTCAATTCCTTTTTGGGAGACCCAAGTAGCGTTCTCATCCTGTTTGCGTAGGGCCCAGGTCTCTGAGGTGTCTGTTAATGCAGGAAGAACAGTGGAATCGAAGAGATGTGCCCAGAGCCGGAGGTTCTTCATCTTCTTAGCTATTTCTTCGTCGCTCTTGAAGGTGTTCCAAGCTTCACTCTTCCTCCTGTGCAATTCAGGTGCCAGATCATTCATCATGTTGACTTCTCAACCTAGGTAGACATAACTGTTGCATTCGGAGATGGTCACTCCATTGAGAGCGAATGGAACATCAAGAATGAGACTGTTTCTCATAGACTTTGTCTTTGTGAGATTCAGCTGAAGTCCAACCTTTCCACACTCATGGTCGAAGTCAGCCAGCATTTGTGCTGCTTGACTAATGTTTGGTGTTATTAGAACGATGTCATCAGCAAAGCGGTGGCATAGTTGCTGACCATCTATCTTCACTTCCATTCCTTCCCATTCCAGTCAGCGCATGACGTTCTCGAGGATGGCACTGAAGAGTTTCAGTGAAATGGTATCACCCTGCTGAACCCCTCTCTTGACATCGATGATCACTTCTTTGTAGAAAGGTGAGATTCTGGTAGTGAATCCATAATACAGCTCATGAAGGAGCCTGATGTATTGAGTATGAATGCCATGATTGGCTGGGACTTCAATGAACACTTCCATCTCAACACAATTAAAGGCCTTCTTTAAATCAATGAATGTTAGACAGAGGGGCATCTTGAACTCCTGGGAAACCTCAATGTGATTGGTTATCATGTGGATATAGTCGATCCTTTGTGGAACCCGGCTTGCTCACATGGTTGTCCTTCATCTAGTGTTCTGCCAATCCTACTCAGTATGACTTGAGTGAGCAGCTCATAGATGACAGAAATAGGAGATTTGGGCGATAGTTGCCAATATTGTGGATGTCTCCCTTCTAGTACAGTAGTACATTCCTGCTGGTTTTCCATTGGGATAGAACCTTGCATTCAGACAGGTAGCTCATGAAGAGTTGAGCCAGTGTATTGATGAGTACTGACGGCAGGTTCTTCAGGTATTCAGGTCTGACCTTGTCTGGGCCAGATGCACTTCATTTCTTTACTGACAAAATGGCATGTTGGATTTTGGAAGGGAGAACATTCAGAACGACATATACATCCTGCGGAATTTGGTATGTGGGCAGGTGAACATGCCTATCAAAGAGATCTGAGTAGAAGTCATGGATAATCTTCTCCATTGCCCTTCAGAAGATGTGATAGATCCATCAGGACATCGGAGGGTAGTCATCTTGGTCTTGTAGTTGGCGAAGGGCAGGCAGGCGGGCGAGTATATATATACTCATATATAGAATATGAGAACAATATCCAAAGCCAGTAGATTTGAGGGCCAATTGGTTCATAATAAGAAGCTTATCACAAGTTGTAGGGGAGGGCAGAGAGGATGGAGAAGGGACCACTATGACAATGATAATTGGAAATGATTACTCTGGACAATAACTGAGTGCTGAAAGGAGGTAAAATTATATACATGATAATCTTTAAGTAACAGTAGTACAAACCACAGTTTCTAAGAGGAGAAAGAGAGACAGAGAAACAGAGGGAGATGTGTCTGCCATAGAGGCAGGCTGGCGGTGGGGGTGGTGAAAAGGAACCCGGGATCATTGGTGGAGGGAAATATGCACTGATGAAGGCACAGGTGTTGAAACATTGTATGACTGTGACCCAATCATGAACATCTTTGTGAATCTCATGGTGATTCAAGAAATTATAAAAATTTTTAATGGGACCAAGATGGCTCCAAGGACAGGAGTATTTGAAAGTTCCATATGCCATCTGTGGCTCACCGTGCCTGACACTGAATCATCGGGTGCACACAGTCCCTCAAATATTACCTGGGTGACTCTTAGATACCCTGAGTACTTCTCAGGTACACAAACACCAAAAACCCACTAAACAATATATATGATAAATATTGAATATATATATGTATACACTTATATTTACCACAATGATATTTGCAACAACTAAGATATGGAAACAAGCCAAGCATCCAATGACAGATGAGTATATAAATAAAATATAAGATGTAGAATATTGGAATTACAGGAATACTACTCAGCTAAAGACAAAGTGGATAATAGGATAAGGGAAAGCAAGGCACCAACAGTGGGATGCCTACACTTCCCTGCAACCTAAACTATAGAACTGAGGATAGGAAAAGGAATAAGCTGAAGATAGAAAAGGAAGAAAAGGCAGATGGAAAATAATGGGGCAGCGGCATGGCCAGGGACCCGGTGCACTTCTGGTGAAGAGGTAAGATTCAATCATAGAGACAACCACACTGAAAGCAGGAGATTCCAACGACAATGGCAAACTTTAAAATGTTCATATCAAGGAAGAAAGTTGGGGTGAGAGGGAAAGGTGAATTCACACTTCCCTCCACTAAACTGGTATGGGTTGGCTGTTTGAAAATTGTGGATCTGAAATTCAACTATGAATAAATTTGTAAATCATGGTGCCTAAATTTAAAAAGAACTGTAAAAGAAGAATCTTACTTTTTTTTAAACACATGGATGAAACTACAGAGGGTCATGCCAGGTGAAATAAGTAAGAAAAATGCCAAATAGAAGATGAGCTCACTCATATTTAGAATAGAAAAAAGCAAAGAGAGGAAGGACGAAACAAGTCCTTGAGATGCTGGAGTGATAGCACAGTGGGAAGGATGCTCGCCTCGCACACAGCCATCCTGGATTCCATCCCACCACCCCTGTGGTTCCCTAAGCACCATCAGGAGTGATTCCTGAGAGCAGAGCCAAATATAAGCCCTGAGCACTGCTGGTGAGACCCAAAAACAAACAAACAAACAAACCCAAGTTCTGGACTCTGTAGAGCTGAAATTACTACAGGAGGATTTGGGGGTTGGAGGCAGAGGGCCAATGAACTAAGTTAAAGGAATATTGGTATCTTCCATTCCACCAAATTAGGGTATTGGGTGGTGGGTGTAGTGTGGTAATATATAGTCTAAGAGATGTGAAATTGTAATCCTAAAACACAAATGTTATTATAATATTACCTCAATATTTAAAGAAATTAATTATCAGTTGATTATCAAAAAATGAAGAAAAGAAAGGTGTTCCAATGTCTACAAAATGATGAGTACAACTTATTAAATTGTATTTTGGTTTTGCTTTTTTTAATATGGTCAGGTGATTATAGTTTGCATTGTTTAATGAAAGAGGCATTAGCATTTCCTGCCCTAGATTTCTTATACTTTTCATTATTCCTGCTCTTTGCTTGTAATGATAATTGGAAGATTATCAGGATACAAAAGGCAACATTAGGAACTATGAGGTCCTATCTCAGAAAGTGAAAATAGCAGAAGGGAGTAGGGAGAAAGAATCACTGTCACTATCATTGTCCTCCCATTGTTCATCAATTTGCTTGAATGGGCCAAGTAACATCTCCACTGTTACTATTGTTACTGTGTTTGGCATAGTGAATACGTCACAGGTATTTTGCCAGGCTTTGATGTGCAGGTGAGATACTCTCGGTAGCTTGCCAGGCTCTCAAAGAGGGGCAGAGGAATTGAACTCGTGTTGGCCATGTTGGCCACTTGCAAGGCAAACGCCCTACCCACTGTACTATTGCTCCAGCCCCAGGGAGAAAGAATAATTGAACCATTTACTTTTCAGGTGGTTGCTTTGGTATCATGAACATTTTTCAAAAGTCATTACTTTCATTGTGAAAACTCTTCCAAACTGATTAATTATAAACCAAGGAACAGTAATACACAATTACTTAAAAATTCCTTTTGAAAAGCAAAGCAACATCAGCATCATATAAAGGTTCTCATATTCCTAAATGTAAGCATTTTGTCTTCCAGGAGTCTTCTCTGATAACACCTGTAAAACAAAGATCATCAAAATCTCCATATGTAGGTAAGGGATATTCTGGATAACCTTTCAGTATCAATATTCCGAACCACAATGCCTAAAAGCAGAGAGAGAGAGAGAGAGAGAGAGAGAGAGAGAGAGAGAGAGAGAGAGAGAGAGGAAGCGCCTGCCAAAGAGGCAGGCAAGGGGGTGGAGGGTGGTCCTGGAAAATCTGCACTGGTGGAGGGATAGTGTTGGAATACTCTATGACTGAAATGCAGTCATGAATGGCTTTGTAATGCTCTAAAAAAGAATAACTTTTTAGAAATCTACATGACTGATAGTGGTTATACTTATGAATAAAAGCAAGAATATCCTTATTGGTCAACCCTGCCTACTTACTTAAATAGGAAGATTCATTTGAACCACACTATTTAGTTGCAGGCAACTAATTTTCCCTGGATTAACACAAAACAGTTTTGCTCTTCCTCTTCGCCCCCCAAGCTGTGCTAGTCTTCTCCCCCACCGAGGTCAGTTTATCCACTGGTATTCAAACCCGAGACTTGGATTTCTCCCTGAAAGCCCCCCGGGTGTCCTCTCGGACCTTGGGAGGAAAGCATCCCTGAGCCTCTCTGCCTTTTCATCTTCAACCCCCAAGCTGTGCTGGTCTTCTGCCCCACCCAGGTCAGTTTATCAGCCCGTATTTGAATCCAGGACATGTATTTCTCCCTGCAAGCCCCGCAAGCATCCTCTCAGACCTTGGGAGAAAAGTAGCCCTGAGCCTCTGCCTCTTCCTCTTCGTCCCTCAAGCTGTGCTGGTCTTTCCCACCCAGTCTTTACTTCACCAATACACACCAGGTACCCATGGGGCGTGGCCTTTTAAGAAGTGGGCGTGGCTTCGGTAGAAGTGGGCGTGGCTTGACTTTAGTTGGGACAATGCTCACACACCGCAGGTAGTTTAGTCATACCAAGAAACCTAGTCCCCATACCTACACACCAACATGAATAAACAACGCAAATCCCCACCACATGGGGAGGACATTGAAAAGAGTCCAGAAGGCTCTGTAAGTGCTGCTCACCAAAGGGACCTCTCTGAAGAAGAATTCAGATATGAAGTCATGAAATTGTTCAATGAACTCAATGAAACAGTAAGATAGATATCCAGTAAATTGAAGGAGGATATGAAAGAAACAATGGATTGGGCAGCATGGTACTGGAACAAAGACAGAGCTGCAGACCAATGGAACAGGGTTGAATATACTGACATCTCCCCTCCAAGCATATGATTATCTATTGTTTGATAAGGGGGTAAGAAAAGTGAGGTGGAGCAAGGAAATCCTCTTTAACAAATTGTGCTGGCAAAACTGGACGGCTACATGCAAAAAAGTGGGCTCAGATCTCTGCCTAACGCCATGTACAAAAGTAAGATCAAAATGGATTAAGACCTCAACATCAGACCAGAATCCATAAGGTACATTGAAGACAAAGTTGGCAAAGCCCTCCATGATATTGAAGCTAATGGTATCTTCAAAGATGTCACACCATTGGCCAAGCAAGTGAAAACAGAGAAAGACAAATGGAACTATCTTATACTAAGAAGCTTCTGCACCAAAAAAGAAACAGTGACCAAAATACAAAGACAGTCTACAGAATGTCAAAGTATATTCGCCCAATACACATCCGACAAGGGGTTGATATCAAGGGTATACAAAGTACTGGTTGAACTCCACAAGAAAAAACATCCAACCCCATCAAAAAATGGAGCAACGAAATGAACAGAAACATTCTCAAAGAAGAAATTTGAATGGCTGAAAGGCATATGAGAAAATGCTCTACATCACTAATCATCAGGAATATGCAGATCAAAACAACAATGTGGTATCATTTCACACCACAGAGACTGGCCCACATCCAAAAGAACAAAATCAACAGATGCTAGCGTGGATGTGGCGAGAAAGGGCCCCTCCTTCACTGCTGGTGGGAATGCCGACGGTTCAGCCCTTTTGGAAAACAGTATGAAGGATTCTCAAAAAATTAGAAATTGAGCTCCCATTTGACCCAGCAATACAACTCCTGCGAATATATCCCAGAGAGGCAAAAAAGTATAGTCAAAGTGACATCTGCACTTGTTTGTTCATTGCAGCACTCTTTAGCCAGTATCTGGAAAATACCTGAGTGCCCGAGAACAGATGACTGGTTAAAGAAACTTTGGTACATATACACAATGGAGTACTATGTAGCTGTTAGAAAAGATGTCATGAAATTTACATACAAGTGGTACTACATGGAAAGTATCATGCTAACAAAAATGAGTCAGAAAGAGAGGGATAGACATAGAAAGATTGCATTCATCTGGGGGACATAAAGTAACAAAATAGGAGACTAACACCCAAGAATGGCCAAGATTAGTACCGGGAAGTTTGTTCCATGGCTTGGAGGCCAGCCACACATGCTAGGGGAAAAGGGAGCTCAGATAGAGAAGAAAGCACCAAATAAAGGGTGTTGGGAGGATCCTCCCAGTATGGGAGGATCATGCTGAAAGTAGACTATACACCAAACATGATTGCCATTCGATGCCTCTTTTGCAAACCACAACACCCAAAAGGAGAGAGAGAATAAAAGAGAATGCCCTGCCACAGAGGCAGGGTGGGATGGTGGGGATGGGGGATGGGAGGGATACTGGGACCCATGGTGGTGGAAAATGGGCACTGGTGGAGGGATGGGTATTTGATCATTGTATAACTGAAACCCAAGCACAAAAATTCGTAAGTCTACAACTGTATCTCATGGTGTTTCACTAATAAAAATTAAAAAAAAAACAGTTTGTCACTATGTTTTTTTTTAATTACTCATATGCACATTCTTCCTCTCTAATAGTAACACTGTGTTCTATACAATTTTGTAGACAGGTAAAGGATTCAGGCACATCTCTCACATAAGTGCTTCAAGGACTCTGCATGTTGGTGTTTGTGCTTTGTCTTCTGTCACATCATCATTCGTGAAGCTCAAAGCCAGACCTTGGATGAGGCTTTTGATTTCATTTGGTCTGCTTTATAGTAAACCCAGCCTGGTGGGAAGATTCAGCAAAGATATCATGATTACACATTCCTCTGCCTGGGTGGCACCCTTTCTCATCTGTAAACCGCCAGAGATCCAGGCCTGCATGGCTGCTGCGCACCTCTCCTCATTATCTACCATTAGTCGGCTGCCCATTGCCCGATAATACTGCTCTTTGTTCTTCTATTTTTGCCTTTTATTCTCAAAGACAAATGTCAATACTGCATACAGGACTCCAAATGTTCAGAACCGAAAGTCACATTAGCAATTCGTTCTGAATATTTTATCTATTTTAAAGTTTTTTCTTAAAAAATTTACATTGATTTTTTCACATTTGGAAAAAAAAAACACAGGTACATTTACTTTAAGGGGTGGTACCCTTTGATTCTCCAAGAGATTTTTTTTTTGTTTTGTTTTGTTTTGTTTTTCCCCTTTATTTTATTTTATTTTTTTTAAAGTTGTAGATTTACAATTTTTTGTGCTTTGGTTTCAATTATACAATGATCAGATACCCATCCCTCCACCAGTGCCCATTTTCCACCACCATGGATAATATCCCTCCCACCCCCATCCCCCCATCCCCCCGTCTCTGTGGCAGGGCAATCCCCTATGTTCTCTCTCTCCTTTTGGGTGTTGTGGTCTGCAAAAGAGGCATTGAGTGGCAAACATGTTCAGTTCATAGTCTACTTTCGACATGCATCTCCCCTCCTGGGAGGATCCTCCAAACATCCTTTATTTGGTGCTCCCTTCTCTATCTGAACTGCCCTTTCCTCTAGGATACCCGGCTGGCCTCTAAGTTATGGAGTAATCCTCCTGGTGCTGATCTCAGCTATTCTTGGGTATTAATCTCATACTCTGTTACTTTATATCCCCCAGATGAATGCAATCTTTCTATGTCTATCCCTCTCTTTCTGACTCATTTCGCTTAGCATGATACTTTCCATATTGTACCACTTGTATGTAAATTTCATGACTTCATCTTTTCTAAGAGCTACATAGTACTCCATTGTGTAGATGTACCAAAGTTTCTTTAACCAGTCATCTGTTCTTGGGCATTCAGGTTTCTTCCAGTTTCTGGCTATTGTAAAGAGGGCTGCAATGAACAAACAAGTGCAGATGTCACTTCGACTATACATTTTTGCCTCTCTGGGATATATTCCCAGGAGTGGTATTGCTGGGTCAAATGGGAGCTCAATTTCTAATTTTTTGAGAATCGTCCATACTGTTTTCCAGAAGGGCTGAACCAGTGGACATTCCCACCAACAGTGAAGGAGTGTCCCTTTCTCGCCACATCCACGCCAGCATCGGTTGCTTTTGTTCTTTTGAATGTGGGCCAGTCTCTGAGGTGTGAGATGGTATCTCATTGTGGTTTTGATCTGCATCTCCCTGATGATTAATGATGTAGAGCATTTTCTCATGTGCTTTTTTGCCATTCGGATTTCTTCTTTGAGAAAGTTTCTGTTCATTTCATTGCCCCATTTTTGGATGGGGTTGGATGTTTTCTTCTTGTGGAGTTTAACCAGTATTTTGTATATCCTCTCCAAGAGATTTTTTTAAATGTTTTAGATACTGCCAACTTACATCTAATACTACATACTGATTTGACCTTCGCTTTGTCCCATATTTGTTACATTCATATTTAAGTTTACACATACTACACTCCTTAACTCTAAATAAATCTCATATGCTAAATGGCGCACAAATTATTCCTATACTGAACTATTCAGCGAAGACATTATTTATCATCATGACGAAACTATCACTGTGACTTCTTCTCATGCCATTTTGTTGTTCAGGGCATATCTCCTTATGAATATCCCATAAATTATAGAAAGGGTAGATAATGGAAGACCCCAAAAATAAAAAAAGGTAACTTCACTTAGAAAATATACACTTACCCTTTGGATGAGCATGATTCATCGAAAATTTTCCTAACTTTAGCACAAAAACAAATACAGACATGGGGTGCAGAAAAACTTGTTTGTGTAGGGGATGGAGGGAGCCAGTTTGTGTGTTTGTGTGTGTGTATGTGTGTATGTTTGTGTTTAGAGTCAAGACTTTGAGTCTTTAAGAAAATAGTCATATCTATGCTCACTGATCTGAAAATAACATTCAAGCAAATAATCAATAAATTTGAAGAGACCTTGATGGAAAAAAAAATGAAATAAATTTTCCAAATAGAAGGAAGGGAACTTAAAATACGGTGTAAGCCTCTGATGCAACAAGAATGAAGCTGAAAAGCAAATTGTATACTGAAGGATTCAGTTAAGAAATCCAGAGAGAATAGGAAATAAAAAAGAGAACGACCTCAGGGCCAGAACACCACACCAGGGCACCTTCACATCATCATTCCCAGTCCTGCTAGCATCTGTGTCTGTGCCTGACTAGACACACGGATTCATGCCTGCTGTCTTCAGTCTTAAAACCACCCAACCAGGAGTGCTGAATTAGAGTGGAAATCAAAAAAAAACAATACACAGGGACAATGAAACCGTGGTTAATTCTTTGAAAGAGTAAAACAAGACAAATACACCCTTAGAAATACACTCACCAAGAAATAAAAAGAGGAAAAAAATAGTATCATAGATGACAGAGTAGAAGTCATGACACCTCAGAAATACAAAAAAAGTGTTCGTCATCACTTAAGACTTAGGAAATGCAAATAAAAAGAACATTGAGATACCATGTCATGTCAATGAGAAAGGCATACATGGAAAGAGCCAGTGTTTGTGGAACTGTGGGGAGAAGGAAACCTTAATTCACTTTGGTGGGAATGCCATCTGGTTCAGCCTCTATGGAAAGCAAATAAGAAGCTTTCCCAAAAAATAGGAATAGATCAGCATACAATCCAGCCGTACCAACTTCTTGCTACCTATCCCCAAAGCATAAACACATTCATAAACATTTATTCAAAAGGACATATGCGCACATATGTTCATTGAGGCACTGAGTACAATCTCCAAGATATGGAAACAAAACAAATGCCCAAATATATATATATATATATATATAAATAAATCAAGAAGTCATAGTGTGTATGTGTATGTACACACACAATGACTTCTTGATTTGTTCATCTAATTTGTGCATTTATGACATATAGACATATATATACACACACATATACGTATATACACAGTACGCAGTTCTAAGAAAGGAGACAAAATCATGCGATTTTCAGGAACATGGATGAATCTAGAGGGTATCATGGTGAATTATTTCAGTCAGAAAGAAAGTGATAGACATGAAATGATCCCTCTCCTCTGTGGGAATAGAAGATACCCAGCAAGGTAGCAACATAGGAACAAAGAACAACAGGTAAAAGAAAAATCCCCACACCCCACAAAACTGAGCTTGTGCGTGTGAAGGTGGAGGATGAAGGATAGAGGAAGGGAGGGAGGATTAAAATGAAAGGGCATGCGGGAATTTGGGGGAGGAAGGTGGATGTACTAGTGAGGGTGTGGTTTAGGTATTATATACAGAGGAAACAAGCATTAACGATATTGTAAATCATATTACCTTAATAAAATAAATAAAAATTTTAAAAGTGTATGTCAAGGCTTTACATATACAGAACATAGGAAGAATCCAGGCTATTTCCAGAGTCAGTGTTCAACAAACATCACTGGGCTGCAATCTTTCTTAAAAGTTGTAACATTTAACTGGATAGACACATGTAAAAAAATTAAGCTGGAGCTATATCTTATACAAAAGTTAATTCAAAGTGTATCAAAAACCTTGATATCAGACAAGAATCCGTAAAATACATAGAAGAAAATATCAACAGAATGCCCCAAGATTTGGACCTCAAAGGTGTTTATAATGATCTGATTCCATTGACAAAAGCAACAAAAACAAAAGTAAACAAAACTACATCAAATAAAAAACATTTTCATGGTAAATCTAAAAGACAGCCAAATTACCTGGAGAAAATATTTGCATTCAACACACCATATGAAGGGTTGATACCCAATATATAAAGTTCTCACAAAAAAAATTAAAACTCTATCTATAAAAGAGAAGAGAAAATGAGCACTTACTAAAGAAGACAGATGGATGGCTAATAAGCACATGAGAAAGTAATGGTCATCACTTTTTATCAAATCCAAATCAAGTCAATAATTAGATCAACAATCAATCACAATAATCCTGCTATTTGTCGATTGCCTCGAGCAGGCCCCAGTAACATCTCCTTCATCCTAGCCCTGAGATTTTTTTAAAAAGTGCCATATTCAAGGCTCTTTCAGAGTTAGGAGAATGAGACCCTTCATTGTTACTGGTATTTGGTATATTGGGTAAGCCACGGGGAGTTTGCCAGACTCTGCCGCGTGGGCAGGTTACATTTGGTAGCCTGCCAGTTTGTCCAAAGTAGAAATGAGATGATAAGATGTCGCACGGCTGCGTGCTTCTGGGAGCTGTGTTTTATATTCTCTGAGTCTTGGCCGTTGATTGGATTACATGGCTCCAGGGGGCCAGTTGGTGAGTGTGACCACTGCCTACTGGAATTTGGAGGATCTGGGTGGAGGATGCTCAGCCCCGATCCGAGTAGGCTTGGAGATCTCAGCCCCGGGATTCGCATGCCTTGGTTCCTCTGCCGGTACCTTCATGTGTGCGGAGACTGGTCTCAGCATGGTGGTGGCTGGTTCTGGAGGGCTTCGGCAGCCGGAGCCCTGGTCAGGCTGGGGAGGAAAACTCAACTCACTTCCCTCCAAGGGGCCCCGGCGAGGACAGCCAGGCATGGGGGCAGGAGACTGGGTTTTTCTCTTCTGGGAGCTGGGTTTTATAGTCTCTGAGACTATAAATAATAATTAGATATCATTAGATATCATTATCTAATTATCTAATAATTAGATATCATTCACAATTGTGAGTTTGGCACATATTTAAAAATAAAGAGGGAGGGATTCATTTAAAAATAAAAAGGGGGAGGGGATGTGGAAAATTGTTCCACTAATAAAAACCCGGGACTGAGATCTCTAAGCCTGCACGGTTTGGGACTGGACCTGTCAGTAGCTAAACAGTTACACCCTCCAACTGCCGTGTAACCCCAACAAAGGCCAGGATCCAAAGATTATCACAACAAGCTCCCGGGAGAGCACAAGGCAGAGTCTCCTACCCTGTGTCTGACTATCCTTGCCAGGGCCCAACAGCTGAAGACTTCCAGGCCCCAACCAAGGCCTTACTGGAGCCACTCTCCACACACTTGGATAAGCCTCAGACATAACCGAACTGGCAGAGGAACCCAGGTGTGTGGGACCCGGGACTGAGATCTCTAAGCCTGCACGGTTTGGGACTGGACCTGTCAGTAGCTAAACAGTTACACCCTCCAACTGCCGTGTAACCCCAACAAAAGCCAGGATCCAAAGATTATCACAACAAGCTCCCGGGAGAGCACAAGGCAGAGTCTCCTACCCTGTGTCTGACTATCCTCACCAGGGCCCAACAGCTGAAGACTTCCAGGCCCCAACCAAGGCCTTACTGGAGCCACTCTCCACACACTTGGATAAGCCTCAGACATAACCGAACTGGCAGAGGAACCCAGGTGTGTGGGACCCGGGACTGAGATCTCTAAGCCTGCACGGTTTGGGACTGGACCTGTCAGTAGCTAAACAGTTACACCCTCCAACTGCCGTGTAACCCCAACAAAAGCCAGGATCCAAAGATTATCACAACAAGCTCCCGGGAGAGCACAAGGCAGAGTCTCCTACCCTGTGTCTGACTATCCTCACCAGGGCCCAACAGCTGAAGACTTCCAGGCCCCAACCAAGGCCTTACTGGAGCCACTCTCCACACACTTGGATAAGCCTCAGACATAACCGAACTGGCAGAGGAACCCAGGTGTGTGGGACCCGGGACTGAGATCTCTAAGCCTGCACGGTTTGGGACTGGACCTGTCAGTAGCTAAACAGTTACACCCTCCAACTGCCGTGTAACCCCAACAAAAGCCAGGATCCAAAGATTATCACAACAAGCTCCCGGGAGAGCACAAGGCAGAGTCTCCTACCCTGTGTCTGACTATCCTCACCAGGGCCCAACAGCTGAAGACTTCCAGGCCCCAACCAAGGCCTTACTGGAGCCACTCTCCACACACTTGGATAAGCCTCAGACATAACCGAACTGGCAGAGGAACCCAGGTGTGTGGGACCCGGGACTGAGATCTCTAAGCCTGCACGGTTTGGGACTGGACCTGTCAGTAGCTAAACAGTTACACCCTCCAACTGCCGTGTAACCCCAACAAAAGCCAGGATCCAAAGATTATCACAACAAGCTCCCGGGAGAGCACAAGGCAGAGTCTCCTACCCTGTGTCTGACTATCCTCACCAGGGCCCAACAGCTGAAGACTTCCAGGCCCCAACCAAGGCCTTACTGGAGCCACTCTCCACACACTTGGATAAGCCTCAGACATAACCGAACTGGCAGAGGAACCCAGGTGTGTGGGACCCGGGACTGAGATCTCTAAGCCTGCACGGTTTGGGACTGGACCTGTCAGTAGCTAAACAGTTACACCCTCCAACTGCCGTGTAACCCCAACAAAAGCCAGGATCCAAAGATTATCACAACAAGCTCCCGGGAGAGCACAAGGCAGAGTCTCCTACCCTGTGTCTGACTATCCTCACCAGGGCCCAACAGCTGAAGACTTCCAGGCCCCAACCAAGGCCTTACTGGAGCCACTCTCCACACACTTGGATAAGCCTCAGACATAACCGAACTGGCAGAGGAACCCAGGTGTGTGGGACCCGGGACTGAGATCTCTAAGCCTGCACGGTTTGGGACTGGACCTGTCAGTAGCTAAACAGTTACACCCTCCAACTGCCGTGTAACCCCAACAAAAGCCAGGATCCAAAGATTATCACAACAAGCTCCCGGGAGAGCACAAGGCAGAGTCTCCTACCCTGTGTCTGACTATCCTCACCAGGGCCCAACAGCTGAAGACTTCCAGGCCCCAACCAAGGCCTTACTGGAGCCACTCTCCACACACTTGGATAAGCCTCAGACATAACCGAACTGGCAGAGGAACTCAGGTGTGTGGGACCCGGGACTGAGATCTCTAAGCCTGCACGGTTTGGGACTGGACCTGTCAGTAGCTAAACAGTTACACCCTCCAACTGCCGTGTAACCCCAACAAAAGCCAGGATCCAAAGATTATCACAACAAGCTCCCGGGAGAGCACAAGGCAGAGTCTCCTACCCTGTGTCTGACTATCCTCACCAGGGCCCAACAGCTGAAGACTTCCAGGCCCCAACCAAGGCCTTACTGGAGCCACTCTCCACACACTTGGATAAGCCTCAGACATAACCGAACTGGCAGAGGAACCCAGGTGTGTGGGACCCGGGACTGAGATCTCTAAGCCTGCACGGTTTGGGACTGGACCTGTCAGTAGCTAAACAGTTACACCCTCCAACTGCCGTGTAACCCCAACAAAAGCCAGGATCCAAAGATTATCACAACAAGCTCCCGGGAGAGCACAAGGCAGAGTCTCCTACCCTGTGTCTGACTATCCTCACCAGGGCCCAACAGCTGAAGACTTCCAGGCCCCAACCAAGGCCTTACTGGAGCCACTCTCCACACACTTGGATAAGCCTCAGACATAACCGAACTGGCAGAGGAACCCAGGTGTGTGGGACCCGGGACTGAGATCTCTAAGCCTGCACGGTTTGGGACTGGACCTGTCAGTAGCTAAACAGTTACACCCTCCAACTGCCGTGTAACCCCAACAAAAGCCAGGATCCAAAGATTATCACAACAAGCTCCCGGGAGAGCACAAGGCAGAGTCTCCTACCCTGTGTCTGACTATCCTCACCAGGGCCCAACAGCTGAAGACTTCCAGGCCCCAACCAAGGCCTTACTGGAGCCACTCTCCACACACTTGGATAAGCCTCAGACATAACCGAACTGGCAGAGGAACCCAGGTGTGTGGGACCCGGGACTGAGATCTCTAAGCCTGCACGGTTTGGGACTGGACCTGTCAGTAGCTAAACAGTTACACCCTCCAACTGCCGTGTAACCCCAACAAAAGCCAGGATCCAAAGATTATCACAACAAGCTCCCGGGAGCGCGCGGCCGCATTCGCGGCCGCGCGACTATTTCTTTAATAATTTTCAGGATACCTTAAATATCCTTAAATATCCAACCCACACGGCAGAGCCTGGCAAGCTATCCGTGATCTATGCCAAATAGACCAAATTGATATGCCAAATACAGTAATAAATGGATCTCATTCCCCTAGCCCTGATTATGCAGAGTCGAGAAGGATATGGAAGGAGAAGCTGATAAAACACCAAGGCAGACATGGGCTGCCAAAACGCAGAAAAACAAAAATGATTGTCTGTACTTTTAATGCTCGTACGCTGGCATCTGCTGCATCCATTGAAGACCTTATGGTACAAGCACGAAAGATCAAGTACGACATCATTGGTCTGACCAAAACGAGAAGACATCAATCCCATCATGCTGTTTTCGACACTGGAGAAGAACTGTTCCTTGGAACATGTGATAAAAGAGGCGTCGGTGGTGTCGGTATCCTTGTCAACACAAACTTAGTCACAAGCATTGATTCATTTGAATGCCTAACAACCCGAATCGGACGATTACACTTGAATAAATGTGGCTCACTACCGGCAGTTTCTATCTTTGTTGTCTACGCACCAACATCCAGTTATGGTGAAAAAGAAACTGAGAAATTCTACATGGAGCTGGAGAAATTCTATAAAGAAGATCACACCTTCTACAAGATCATTGTCGGTGATTTTAATGCCAAGATAGGACCAAGAAGATCAGTCAATGAACTCCACATCGGAACCCATGGCCTGGAATGGAACGAACAAGGTGACAGACTGTCTGAGTTCATCATGTCAACCAAAACCTTCCATGGTAACTCACAATTCCAAAAGGCTGAATCTAAACGTTGGACATGGGAGTCTCCCGATGGACGGTTCCACAATGAAATAGACCACATCATATTCAATCGGCGGTTTTGCCTAACCGATGTTGCTGTTGTCCCAAAATTCCAAACGGGATCAGACCACCGTCTTCTTCGTGCAAAATTCTACCTCACAGAACGAGGAGAAAAGAATGCAAGGTTTAAGAAGAAGACTCCCAGAACAACCACCAACTGGGAACTCTTTGGCTCTGTTGCAGCAACATGGGAAGATGCCGTCATTGACAACATTGATGAGGAATACGATCGAATGATTCAGCACCTCCATGATTGTGCAAGGAATGCCAAGAGAGAGATAACCACAAAAAACCGTCTTTCTTCGAACACTCTTGAACTTATTCGCCAACGTGGTGTGGCACGTGCCTCAGGCAACCACAAGCAAACGTCCGAACTGGCAAAACAGTGCAGAAAAGCCATCAAGGATGACCTCAAAAACAGGAGAGCAGCAGTACTGGTAGATGCAGCAGAAGCTGGGAAAAACATTCGTATTGCCCGCCTGTCCTTCACCAACTACAAAACCAAGATGACTGCCCTCCGACATCATGATGGATCTATCACATCTTCCAGAAGGGCAATGGAGAAGATTATTCATGAATTCTACTCAGATCTCTTTAATAGCCACATCCACTTGCCCACATACCACATACCACATGATGGATATGTCGTTCCCAATGTTCTCCCTTCCGAAATCCAACATGCCATCTCGTCGGTAAAGAAACAAAAAGCACCTGGCCCAGACAAGATCAGACCTGAACACCTGAAGAACTTACCATCAGTACTCATCAATACATTAGCTCGACTCTTCACACGCTACCTGTCTGAATGCAAGGTTCCATCCCAATGGAAAACCAGCAAGACTGTACTACTATACAAGAAAGGAGACATCCACGACATTGGCAACTATCGCCCAATCTGCCTATTGTCTGTCATCTACAAACTATTCACTCGAGTCATCCTGAATAGGATTAGCAGAACACTAGATGAAGGACAACCATGTGAACAAACTGGATTCCGAAAAGGATTCAGTACCATCGACCATATCCACACAATAACCAAGCTCATTGAGGTATCTCGGGAGTTCAAGATGCCGCTCTGTCTAACGTTCATTGATTTAAAGAAGGCCTTTGATTCTGTTGAGACGGAAGCGGTCATGGAAGCCCTAGCCAATCAGGGCGTACAAACTCAATACATCAGGATCCTTCGTGAGCTCTATTGCGGATTCACTACCAAGATCTCACCATTCTACAAAGAAGTAATCATCCATATCAAGAGAGGGGTTCGGCAGGGTGATACCATTTCACCAAAACTCTTCAGTGCCACCCTCGAGAACATCATGCGACGACTAGAATGGGAAAACATGGGAGTGAAGATAGATGGTCGGCAACTACACCACCTCCGCTTTGCTGATGACATCGTTCTAATAACACCAAACATCAGCCAAGCGGCACAAATGCTTGCGGACTTTGACCGTGAGTGTGGAAAGGTCGGACTACAGCTGAATCTTACGAAGACAATGTTTATGAGAAACAGCCTTGTTCCTGACGCTCCATTCGCTCTCAACGGAACCACCATCTCCGAATGCAACAGTTATATATACTTAGGTCGAGAAATCAACATGATGAATGACCTGGCACCTGAGTTACGCAGGAGGAAGAGAGCGGCTTGGAATGCCTTCAAGAGCATTGAAGAAATAACTAAAAGGACAAAGAACCTCCAACTACGAGCACATCTCTTTGATTCCACTATTCTTCCTGCATTAACATATGCCTCAGAGACCTGGAACCTACGAAAACAGGATGAGAACACTATTCGGGTCTCTCAAAGAGGAATCGAAAGAACTATGCTTGGAATATCACGATTCACTCAAATGAGAGATAGAATCCGGAGTTCTGATCTTCGTCAACGCTCAAGAATCAGAGACGCTGTCTCATTTGCCAAGACATCAAAAATCAGATGGGCTGGACATGTAATGAGGTTTACAGACAACCGCTGGACTAGAGCCATTACTGATTGGATTCCACGAGACATCAAAAGATCACGTGGACGCCCACCTATAAGATGGTCAGACTTCTTCGTCAAGACCCTAAATGATCGGTTTGAGGCTCTACATGTTCCTAAAACGAACAGATACCATTGGGCTACGCTAGCACGCAACCGGGATGAATGGAGACGTTACTGGCACCCGCTCGAATAAATCGATGAATAACGGGGATTAAGTGATTAAGTGAAGTGATTAATAAAAACCCAGGGTAAGTATAGTCCCTTGGGCAAAAAAATTTAGTTCCTCTCAAGCAAAAATGCCCAGGAAAGACTAGAATAGATCAGGATAAGTAAAAGTATGCCCATGGGCAAGCCCTGCATTCAGGAAAGACTGGAATAGATGAGCGTAAGCAAATGCGTCCAGGAATGATAGAATAGAACAACTTAGAGTTTTTTCAATGTAAAGGGCGACATAAATAACAACATAATAGGAAATTGTTGACTGTATACTTTTTTCTCCTTTAAAATTTCGTCTCCATGAGTTATGGTTACAGTTGTTCAAGACTGAATTTCAGTCATACAATGTTCCAAACCCTTCCCTTCTCCAGTGCACATTCCCACCACCAACGTTGCTGGTTTCCCATCAGCCCATACGACACTCCCCTTCTTCCCCAAGCCCCACCCACCACCCATCCTCACTCCCCCACTCCCAATCCCATCCCAAGCTCCACAGACTGCCTCTATAGCAGACACTTTTCTTCTGTGTTCCTACTAATTGGCTCTGTGACTATCTCACACCCTGCTCTTAATGGACCCACTGAACGCTGATGTGCCTACTAACTGTCCTTAATGCGTCTGTCAGCTTAAACAACGGCTCACATGTTGGAGCCCAGAGGAATAATATTGCATTTAATAAACTGCCTATTAATCCACTGATAGTTTCCCAGGTGAACTTAAGGATTGAAAACAAAAATGGGAACAATTTGTATTGGTGGAGAGGTAGTGAAAAAGAAATTTTCACCCACTGCTGGTGGAAATATTGTCTGGTTCAATCCCTATAAAAAAACATTTTGGAGAGTTCTTTGAAAAGTAAAAATAGAGTTTTTATAGGACCCACTCAGCAATTTCGTTTCTTGGCATTTATCCCCATAACACTAAATCGCTCATTTAAAAGAATGCATCATAATAAATAAAAATATCTTTATTCACTCAGCATTTAGTCCAATAACTAGAATATGGAATCAACCCAACTGTCCAAGGACAGATGGGTAGATCATGAAGATATGGTATATGTACACAATGAAATACTATGCAGCTGCAAGGAATGATGAGTTTATGCATTTCACTGCAACTTGGATGGAACTGGGAGGTATTATGTTGGGTGAAGTGATCATAAGATAAAAGATAAATACCAGATAATCTCACTAAACCATGTTCTACAGAATTGCAGGACAAGGGAATGTAAGGGAGCAAAGGGGCGACGGCGGGGGGTGGGGGGCTGGATTTCCCTGGAACCTAGATTAGAGCAATGAGACAGAGAAGCAAATAAATCAAGGGGGAAAATAAATGACAGATGGAATGTAACAGGATAAGTGATGTAGGCAAATGTAAAAACTATATCTTATGTGCCTGTGCAGAGGTATGTGAAGATGATGTATTATTGGCAGGCTCTCGGGGCAGCTCACTCTCGCTGCCTACATTCAGTGCTCTCGAGCCACTGTGTATGAACTGGATAGGGATGACTCCTCCTTTGTGCATTGCTTCTGTGAATGCCGCTGTGCTCTATTCTGTCTGTCTCTCTGTTTATGACTCTGTCTCTGTAGTCTCTCCTCTGGTCTCTTCCCATCTCTCTCTCTCTGGAGCTCTTCAGCTTCTATCTCTGGAGCCCTTCACTCTGGATTCTGACTCTCTCCCCCTGGATTCTGACTCTGTCCCCTGGATTCTAACTCTGCCCTTACAGTCTCAGTTTATATAGCAATCACATAGGGTGGTGATACAAAGATGGGTTGAACATTAACAAATCAACAAAGAGAGTTAAGACCACTCCTCCAGGAGATTAACTCAAGGATAAAATCTCATCTAAAGAGATTACTCTGGATTACTAGGAGATCTGCTTAAGGGCAGGATTCCACTTAGGGTGTGTCGCTTTCTTCTTTCCCCAGCTAGTTAGATAGTTGTAGTAAATCTACTTCTAATATTTCTAGCAATGTCATTCTGTATGAGCACAGTAAGAGATATATCAACTTAAAGTTTGGTTCTTCCTGAGGATGTCTTACCACAGTCCTCAGGCCAGGTTAGTCTTCTTAACCCCAGCAGGGTCCTCATCACGTCATTACTTTTGGATCATGACAGCATTTGTCTATGATCATGCTCTCAACTTATAGTGAGTATTGTGGTGCTTTGGCCTGGCCCATTTCTAAGCCAGGGTAGCTCACAGCTTGCCCTGGGTCCATTCAGTCCCTTGTCAGGAAGGACCCTGCTTTTGGGGTGCTAGGAAATAAGGGCAACTGAGTCAAGAGCAGATGCTCGGCAGTAAACATTATTGGGATCAATCAACTCCTAAATTACAAAGCATATTAACTGTCTTCCTGTGCCCATATAAAAAGGACATTGCTTTAAGGTAAACTAAGTTCCCTGTGGCAAAGCTGAAAGATCAAACCCATTGTTATGCAGGCAGGCAGATAGGGAAGGCCCTCTCCCTCAAGGCAATGGCAATGAATTTCCTGAAAAATAATGATCATTGGTAGTCCTGAAGTTGCAAAAAATCAACTCTGCAGAAAACAGGAATTAAATCCTGATAAGACTTTCACCTGGCCAGCAACAAACCCAGAGAAGCCTAGACCTACCCTACCCCAATAGAACCTCAAGCAGAAACAAAAGGCCAGGAAAGGAATTTAAAAGAAGGCTATCACCACTCTAAACCCTACTCCCCTTAACAGCCTCTCAAACAACTAGCAAGGACTTTTAACTACATAGAAGCCCCACATGGGGAGTAGGTTGGAGAAACCCTATATAGGCCACCTTGAACAAAGGAAGGGCATGCATATGCTGCCCCAGCCCATGAATTGCTTGTGCCCACGTGGCGAGCAGATATGGTACCCTCATCTCCCCTCTTGAGATGTGTAGTTTTCAATCTAATTCTGGGGTGTGTGGGGGTCTCTCTTCACTCTTGGAGAAGCCCAGATTCTCTCTTGAGCACGTTACTCTCTCTCATTTTCTCTCCCTCCTTCCCCTTCAAAAACCTCCAAATAAAATCTGTTCTACTTCACTGTTCATCTACTCCTGAAATTCTTTTTTGTGAGGTTATGCATTCCCTCAATGTAAAAGGTGGATGATCAATAAGTACTGATTTACAAATGGATGAGTCAACAGATAACACAGGGTCCTTTGGTAACTGCAACGCTGCAGCAATGCCCACAGAGTCTTCACTACAATCAAATATTCGCTTCTGAGACTGTGAAAAAGTTAAACTTTCCCTATCATAAACTTAGCTTTTATATTTCAAGCTGAGTGTTTTTACTTGGATCATAAGGTCTCCTACAACCTTCTCCTCCCTCATGTATATCTTTTGGTAGGTATTTACCATCTACAGTGTAACATACACAGGTGTCGCTACAAATTTCCCATTGCACTGCACTGCAGGATTTACAGCATGTTTTATCATGGAACCACATTTTGGCCCTAATAAAACATAGCACCGCACAGCGTGACATTCACTATAATCTAATTAAATACAAAGCCAGGGCAAATATGTCATCAGGAAGGTGAAACACGCACTTTATTTACTTCTCCTTCCGATTCAAGGAGCAGCTATAGCACCGCGCAGGAAGAAGGTATTTAACACAGTGAGGTTCAGCAGACTGTGAGCAAGACAAGAGAGAGAGAGAGAGAGAGAGAGAGAGAGAGAGAGGATGTAGGAAAGAGTTGAAAACACAAAAGAGAAATTAAAGGAGGAAGAAGATGTGATAATCAGTGATACTTCTATTCATTTTTCCTTCTAAAACCAAAATCTTAATGATTTTTCAATTTTAAGGATTGTGGGGGAATATAGAGACATTTTTCCTTTCCTGATAAAGGGCAAGAGAGACTTGTTCTTACTGCAACTGCTGACCAGCTTCTAAAAGAATTCATAGAAATAATCCCCAAATAATGTAAAGTTATTCCATTTCCTCCAAACCTCATCTCACAACACACGTTCACAAAGCTGGGGAAATGCGCAGAACACGCACTGTACATCAGCAACACTTCTCTCAGGCCTGTGGCCAAGAAGACTCAAGCAGAGTTGGGAATCCCTTTCTTACAAAGATGATTGGGAAACCACCAACCGATGGCCAAATCAGGTCCCCTTGTGGGGAACAATTCCGGTGTCCATGGGAGGCTGGGGTTTCCTGGTCTCAGTCTGCAGGAGTGTGGAGTGTTTCTCCTCCTTTCTCTTCTTCATCCTACACCCACATGCCAACTTTAAGGAATCCCGCTCTCTTTTAGCTTCTAGGACAGGTTACCAAACCTGCTGACAGCAAACTTAGACTAACGTTGCTTGCTCTTGTGTTTTGTTCTCAATCCCAGACTTTACCATGCCACACGGAATTTATCTGCCCTGCTGCCCAGTTCCTGTTTGTATCTCCCAGGCAGGGCAGCTCCGCCCTTGGCAGAGCTAGAGACTACTGAATGGAGCTTGGGGTCACGCAGGCAGCACCGGAACTCACTCAAGGCCTCAGTAGACTGGCCAGGATCCCATTTTAAAATGTTAAGATTAAAGTTAAAAATCTTAACATTTTAAAATGTCAAAATGACTTAACATTTTAAGTCAACTTTCCTCCGGACCACTGAAAATTTTTTTAATAATTTTTATTAGTGACAAACCAAGATGTACAGTTGTAGACTTACAAATTTTTGTACTTGGATTTCAATTATACAATGATTAAGTACCCATCCCTCCACCAGTGCCCATTTTTCACCACCACGGATGTCAGTATCCCTCCCACCCACCATCCCCCCTTCAAACCCTGCCTCTGTGGCAGGGCACTCCCTTTTGTACTCTCTCTCCTTTTGGGTTCTGTCGTTTGCAAAAGAGGCATTGAGTGGCAATCATGTTTGATCTATAGTCTACTTTCAGCATGCTTCTCCCATCCTGGGAGGATCCTCCCAACACCCTTTATTTGGTGCTCACTTCTCTATCTGAGCTGCCTTTTCCCCTAGCATGTGTGGCTGGCCTCCAAGCCATGGAGTAAACCTCCTGGTACTTATCTCGGCTATTTCTGGGTGTTAGTCCCCTATTTTGTTATTTAATGTTCCCCAGATGAATACAATCTTTCTATGTCTATCCCTCTCTCTGACTCATTTCGCTTAGCATGATACTTTTCATGTAGTACTACTTGTATGTAAATTTCATGACTTCATCTTTTCTAACAGCGACATAGTACTCCATTGTGTATATGTACCAAAGTTTCTTTAACCAGTCGTCTGTTCTCAGGCACTCAGGTGTTTTCCAGATTCTGGCTATTGTAAAGAGTGCTGCAATGAACAAAGAAGTGCAGATGTCACTTTGACCATACTTTTTTGCTTCTTTGGGATATATTCCCAGGAGAGACCACTGAGCATTTAACTTAAATCTTAAAGGACCTATTTATGAACCAGTTCAAAACAAATTTTTTTTTAGTTTTGAAACAGACCTTTATTCAATTTTTAAGTTAAATTTGGATGAGTGTCCACCTAAACTAAAAAAAAGGAGGTACCTTTCAACCTACAGACCAGAGGAAATCTACAAAGTTACATTAAGGATAAAATAGCTAAGTAATTTTTCATCTAAAACAAGAAAACCTCTTTAAATGTAATGAGATAATTATTAGTTATTATAGAAAGAAAACAGTGTAAACTAGAATATACTATCACCAAATAAAAGGTCATATAGATAATTTTTAATGAGATGAAACTACTTGAATTGTTTGATTTTTCATGAGGAGTATGTTGGATTATTAATGTTTAAGATGATAATTGAGAAAAAATAAAAAGAGAGAGAAACATGAAAGCAATAGGAAAGAAACCAAACATAACCACACAACAATAAGAACAAGCAACAGCAACCTGAATAGAAAAACTTCAGGGGTAAATCCAGTCGTCTCCATGCTTGCTACCAGCTCTGAACTCAGGAAGGGCTAAGGGTAACTTCTGGGGTACTGGGGCTTGAACCCAGGTTTGCTACATGCAAAGCAAGCATTTTACCTGCTGTACTATCTCTCTGGCCCATAAATTTAAAAAGATTATTTTGTTAAGAATAGAATGCAATTAACACTATTGATAATAACACATTTATTTTAAATCTCTATTTTGCAGAATGAAAGAGATATAAGAAAAAGAAGATGTACACAAAGGACAATCAACTCAAAGAATGACAGATGGGAAGAGAGACTGTGCAAAGAAGAGTCGCACCACCAAGAGAGCTGAGACACTGCCATGAGTTTCCAAGCAGGAGATGGAGGACATGCAGGATATTAAGTAGGAAGGTTCTAGAGACCAGCATCAACCAAGCTTGAGGAGGGGAGTTTAAGAATGTGATTCTAAATATTCTAAATCTAAGAAAAATAAAATACACTTTCCTACCTGGATTAAAACTCCATATAAAACATGGGATATGGTAATAAAATGGAATCATGTAGGTATGATATTAAGTATATAGACCAATCGAGTTGTCACCTGAGAAAAATATCTATTCTCCTCTGACCCATGATTTACTCACTCATAAAATGACCATATCAGGGACAGGGAGCTGGCTCAAATGACGAGAGTACAAATTTTACAAGTCAGAACCAGAGTTCAATCCTCTGCACTGCATGGTCTCCTGAATAATTCCAGGAACAACCATCCAAGTCCCAAATACAGACTAACCACTACTAGGTGTGCCCCCCAACTACTTCAAAAAGAACATTTCAGGGAAGGTCACCATGAGGATACAACACACACCTAGCACTGCTTCTAAACTTAGTAAACAATGTGGAAACTGGTACCTATTAGTACTTTTACTTAGGATCACTTCATCACTTGACTTCCCGTTAATCACCGATTTGCTCGAGCAAGCGCCAGTAACATCTCCATATGTCTGTGTCGCGTGCTAGTGTAGCCCAATGGCGTCTGTTTGCTCTAGGAACACGAAGAACCTCAAACCGATCATTCATGATCTTGATGAAGAAGTCTGACCATCTGGTAGGTGGGCGGCCATGCGTCTTTCGACATCCCATGGAATCCAGTCGGTAATGACTGTAGTCCAGTGGTGTCTCTAAACCTCAGTACGTGTCCAACCCATCTGATTTTTGATACCTTGACAAACGAGACAGCGTCCCTGATTCTTGATTGTCGATGGAGGTCGGGACTTTGAATTCTTTCTCTCATTTGAGCAAAACATGATGGGCTGGAGCAATAGCGCAGCGGGTAGGGCGTTTGCATTGCATGCAGCCAACATGGCCGACCCGAGTTCGATTCCTCCGCCCCTCTCGGAGAGCCTGGCAAGCTACTGAGAGTATTTGATATGCCAGACACAGTAACAACAAAGTCTCCAATGGAGACATTACGGGGCCCTCACGAGCAAATCGATGATCAACGGGAGGGCCTTTACTTTACTTTACTTTATGATATTCCAAGCATAGCTCTTTTAATTCCTCTTTGGGAGATCTGAATATCGTTCTCATCCTGTTTGTGTAGGGCCCAGGTCTCTGAGGCGTATGTTAATGCAGGAAGAACAGTGGAATCAAAGAGATGTGCCTGGAGCTGGAGGTTCTTTGTCCTCTTAGCTATTTCTTTGATGTTCTTGAAGGCGTTCCAAGCCAATCTCTTCCTCCTGCGCAGCTCGGGTGCCATGTTGACTTCTCGACCTAGGTATACATAGCTGTTGCATTCAGAGATGGTCATTCCGTTGAGAGCGAATGGAGCATCAGGAATGAGGCTGTTACTCATAAACATTTTCTTCATAAGATTCAACTGTAGTCCGACATTTCCACACTCACAGTTGAAGTCGGCCAGCATTTGTGCCGCTTGGCTAATGTTTGGTGTTGTTCAAACAATGTCATCAGCAAAGCAGAAGTGGTGTAGTTGCCGACCATCTATCTTCACTCCCATTCCTTCCCATTCCAGTCGTAACATGAAGTTCTCGGGGGTGGCACTGAAGAGTTTCAGTGAAATGGTATCACCCTGCTGAACCCCTCTCTTAACGTCAATGATTACTCCTTTGAAGAATGGTGAGATCCTGGTACTGAATCCATAATACAGCTCACAGAGGATCTTAATGTATTGAGTTTGAATGCCCTGATTGGCTAGGGCTTCAATGACTGCTTCCATCTCAACAGAATCAAAGGCTTTCTTTAAATCAAAGAACATTAGACAGAGCGGCATCTTGAACTCCCAAGAAACCTCAATGAGCTTGGTTACCGTGTGGATATGGTCGATGGTGCCGAATCCTTTGTGGAATCCAGCTTGCTCGCATGGTTGTCCTTCATCTAGTGTTCTGCCAATCCTATTCATGATGACTCAAGTGAACAGATTGTAGACGACAGACAACAGGCAGATCAGGCGATAGTTGCCAGTGTTGTGGATGTCTCCCTTCTTGTACAGTAGAATACTCCTGCTGGTTTTCCATTGGGATGGAACCTTGCATTTAGACAGGTAGCGTGTGAAGAGCCAAACCAGCATATTAATGAGTACTGACACGGACGACTTCGACAACTCTTTTATCGCATGTTCCGAGGAACAATTCTTCTCCAGTGTCGAAAACAGTGTGATGAGACTGGTGCCTTCTTGTCTCGGTCAGACCAATGATGTCGTACTTGATCTTTCGCGCTTGTACCATCACGTCATAGATCAATGCATCTGATGATAGTGTGCATGCATTGAAAGTACAGACGATCATTTTTGTCTTTCTTCATTGTGGCAGCCTAGTTCGGCCTTGACATTTTATCAGCCTCTCCTTTCTCATCCTTCTCAATGCTGCCATATTGGAGACACCTTCAGGGTCAGGGGAATGAGACCCATTGTAATTACTGGTTTTGGCTTATCGAATACACAACAGATAGCTTGCGAGGCTCTGCCGTGCAGGCGGAATATTCTCGGTAGCTTGCCAGGCTTTCCGAGAGGGAAAGAGGCTTTTGTGGCGACCCCTAATCGCCCTTGTAGGTGTTACCATATTTGAACCCTATCAAACATGGTATGGCAATTCTGGAAGATGGGTATTTAGAGTCTTATAATCTGTCTGGTGGTTGGTGGAAGCAGATAGGGTAGGGTAGGGTGGGGCTCCTGATTTTAATCCCTTCATCACCTGTTGTTGGTGGGAGCAAGCAGAGAATCTCTGTCCCTGGGTCCGTTGAGCCTGGAGTCCAAGGTCTCAGTGTTCTGCTTATCTTGTTCTGTGGGGCTTCAGTCATGTGTGAGTCTCGGCCAGAGTGGCCGCGCAGGTTTGGAAAGCATCCTGGAGTGTGGCGGTGGCTGAGTAGGATACTGCTTAAAATACATGAAACATCAATTGTGAACAAATTTACATTTATAAATTTGATAAAACTGTCTTTAATATTATGTACCCCAGCATACAATTAGTTAATCAGAAGCAACAACTTCCTTTATATAGCATGTCTCAATCTTGTTCAAAAGTTGAGTACAATCAAGAAAAAATAAACTTATAGAATCAGAGCCTATAAGATATATGCACAGAAATTTATTGCATTCTTATATGTGAATAGTGATGTAGAAGAATACAATTTTTTTAAATAACTCACTTATAATTATGCAGTCTCCTGCCCGTGCGCCTGGCTGTCCTCACTGGGACCCCTTGGAGGGGGGAGGATTGAGTTTCCCTCCCTCCCCGCCGCTCTGAGCAGAGCCCCAGCAGCTGAAGACCTCTGGAGAAAGCCACGGCCATGCTGGGACCACTCTTCACACGTCCGGACGGGCCTCATGCATGAAAGAACTGGCAGAGGAACCCAGGCATTTGGGTCCCGGGACTGAGGTCTCCAAGCCTACTCAGATTGGGACTGGGCCTTCTCCACCCAGACCCCCTATCTTCCAGTAGATAGGCACCACACCCACCAGCTGCCGCCAGCGCCAGGTTGGTCCCATCAACAGCCAAGATGCAGAGACTATAAAACCCAGCTCCCGGAGAACAGCACAGTCTCTGCCCCCCACTCCTGGCTGTCCTCACCGGGACACCTTGGAGGGGGAAGGGTTGAGTTTCTCTCCCCGCCCCCACCTGAGCAGAGCCCCAGCAAAAGCCAAGACGCAGAGACTATAAAACCAGCTCCTGGAAGCAAGCGGCCACATATGCGGCTGCGCAACATCTTATTATCTTTCCTTTGGAGAACCTGGCAGGCTACATAAAGTATCCTGCCCACACGGCGGAGTCTGGCAAATTTCCCGTGTCTTGCTTATTTTGCCAAATACCAGTAACAATGATGGGTCTCAACCTCCTAATCCTGAAAGAGCATTGAAATATCTCTTTTAAAATCTCAGGGCTAGGTAGAAGGAGACGTTACTGGTGCCTGCTCGAGTCAATCAACGAAAAACAGGATGATTGTGATCGTGATCATGATAACTATGCACCCAAAACTCAAATATCTAGGAATTGATTTAACAAAGGAGGGGAAAGACTTAGTGAAAATTAGAAATCACTTAAAATATGACACAAGGAAATAAAAATGTATTCTTTGTGTAAGGGTTGGAAAAATTACATTTAGAATGACCATCTTGTGCTACATGGATTGAATTGGAAGATATCATGTTAAATAAAGAAAGCCAGAAGAAGGACAAAGACAGAAAACACTTAGACATGGTATACAGAATAACTGGAGAAAGCAGTGTTTGAAAGGAGGGATGCCTGTCACTGTACATCTGGGACTGATTAGTCGTTCCCCCAGCAGACGGACTGATTAGTCGTTCCCCCAGCAGACGGATGGAAGAACAGCAGACAGGCTGATAGCCAGTGACAAATTTATTGAAATCTAACAGTGCTAATATAGAGAAAGAGAAACTTGTTCAAGCAGGGTGGAGAGACAGGGATACAATAGGAAACAATGCAATAAATGATAACAGGCAGGGGGCTGTAAGGCACAAAAGAGAAGTTCCACATAAGCACCGGGAATCGGGAGTGCTCTGGGGAACTGGGAGAGCACTGCAATGGGTGGGCACAGTCATTACAAGGTGACAGGCAATTCAATTAGCATAAACTCTCTGTGAGGGAGGAGAGACGACCCAAAGTCAAGCCTGGGCTGCTCAGAACTATGGAGGGACAAGTGAGTCAGCAAGTTGTTAAGTGAACTGCAGCAGTTACAAATCATGGGGAGACGGCGCCCCTTTTGGAGTTGTCCTTTCACGTCTCTGAAGTCTTCTCACTGGGAGGAAAATCCCCAAAGGATTGTTCAACAGGATGGCACCAGCCAGGCAGTCTGGAACAGTGCTAGCAGGAATTCCAACAGATGCCAAAATCTCCCTCGGCCCCAGAGTACAGAGAGCAGAACAGAGGAGAAAAGAAATCGAGGGGGTGAGGTAAAGATAGACAGTAAGCAACAAGGAGCAGGGGTCAAAGGAATCCATGTCTATGGTGGGGTAGAGGAGTGGTACAGCTAAATATCCAACTCAGAGTCAGCCACACAAGAGACTTCAACAACTAAACCTAAAACCGTGCCTGCTGGTGTGGCTACTTATGCAGCCATGTGACAGATTTGTTCAACAAATTACCTGGTGCTCAGTTATTCTTCCTGTCATTCTGTGAGGCCAAGCAGAGAAGACAGAGCCAGTTTATCCCTCAGTACCTTCTAGGGGAGGGAGGTAACTACAAAGACTCACCCCTCAGCAGAGCAAGGTCACTAGAAAATCAATGAGGAAAACATGTAGAAACCCATCAAGATCAATAGGCAAAAATATCACCAAAGTCATAAACAACCCCAGTAAATCCTCAGTGTCTCTAGTGAAAGTATGATAACAATGTTCAATGAGTTCAAAGAAATAATAGCACAGGGAGTCAGCAAAGCACAGGAAACTATGACAGTCCAAATGAAAAAAAAACTATTATTCAGAAATAAAAGAAATGAAGTACATGGTAGGTGATATACAATAGTCAACAGAAGCTCTGAACAGCACTTAGCAGGCCAACGATGAGAAGGGAACTACTAGCAAACAGAAGGTGGAAAGTAGCCTGAAAAGAAATAAGCAGTATACCAGAGGACAATAGAATGGGCTCAAGAGGAACAATATAAGAATCATTGATGTGCCTGAAGAAAGGAAAGCAAATATGATGAAGAAATGATAGTTACAGAAATCATTGATAAGGACTTCCTAAGATGACAATTATAGGCACCAAGATTCAAGAGGCACAAAGTGTACAAATAAAAATAGGCCCATTTAGGAAAACTCGAAGACACATTATACTCAAAATGACAAAATTCAAAGATAGAGACAGAATAATGAATGCATCGTGATCAAAGAATGAACTTATATACAAAGGAAAGTCCATTAGATGTACAGCAGATCTATCAAATCTATGAGTCTATGAGTCAGAAGCATATGGAAGTATATAGTACAAAAACTCAGTGAAATAAACATCTCACCAAGAATACTCCATCTGGCATTCAGATTTGGAGAAACTATACAGAGCTTTGTGGACAGGAAACAGCCTTGGAATTCATAGTCTTGAAACCAGTTTTGTAAAAATCATTAAAAGAACTCTATTAAGGACAGAGAAACTTCCCTTCATGTGGCATTGAGTATGGCACTCACTAATGGTGCATATGGTTATCCTCTACTAGATTAAAAAAGGTAAAAAAATCACAATTTATCATCACAAGTGGACTTTTATTGCTTTTTCTGATAATTTTATTTGCTGTTTTCCTTTAAATTCTATCGGAACAAGTAATATGAAATAAATTTGCTATATCCTGGTGAGGGTATGGGAGGGAACCTTGGGACATTCGTGTTGGGATTGTTGGAATGTTGTGTGCCTGAAACAACTCTATTATGAACAACTTTGTAAATCATGGCTTCCCAATAAACATTCCTGGAAAAATTTCTTTTCAACTATTAATAAGAAAGAGAAGCTAGGTTGGGGGGGGGGGGGTGTGCCTGTCAGAATGGCAGGCTGGAGAAGGCGGCAGGGGTGGGAGGGATCTTGGAAACATGGGGGTGGGGGGAGAAGACGCTGCAGGTGGAATAGGTGCTGGAATACTGTATGTCTAAATCCCAACTATGTATAACTTTGTAATTCATGGTGTTTCAATAAAATAAAGTGACCATTTGTGCAACTGTGTAGGGCTGCCAAGCCCGCAAGGTGGCCCTGCTGGTCCTCAGCATCACAATGCATTCTCAGACCCTAGGATTGAACTTGTTTGACTGAGTTTCACCAAGAGGGCTCAGAGGCCCTACTCAGAACTGCCTTGGAGCCTTTGGCCCCATATCCCAATTACTGTACACAAGTTAATTTATGCATACAAATAGAGTCATCAAAATTACCATGAATTTTTTAAGGATATGGAGAAAGGTCATACTTTTAAAGTTTGGACTGGAGTGATATCACAGAGGGTAGGGCGTTTGCTTTGCACGTGGCTGACCCAGGTTCAATTCCCAGCTTCCCATATGGTCTCCCGAGCACCACCTGGAATAATTCCTGAGTGCATGAGCCAGAAGTAACCCTTGTGCATCACCAGGTGTGACCCAAAATGTAAAAAGAAATTAAAATAAAATATATAAAGTTCATATGGAAACAAAAAAACTTTTAGAATGGTCAAATAAGTCATAGGGAGAGAAAAGAAAATGAGGGTACTTGAATTTCCAGACTTTATAGGACAAAGCTATAGTAATCAAAACTGCAAGATGATGGTAGAACAAAAATTCTCAGATCAATGATATAGAATTGAAAGCTCACAGATAAATCCACAGTTGTACAGACAATGTATTTATAACAAAGGGGCTAAGTGCATGAAGTGGAATAGAGAGAGCCTCTTCAATAAATAATACTGGAAAAACTGAATAGCCACACAGAGACTAATGAATTTAGTCTACATCCCACCAGTCACAAATGTTAATCCAAAGTGGATTAAAGACCTAGACACAGAACCCATTTCCATGAAATACATTAGGAAAAACCTAAGCATCAGGTTTCAGGCTCCAGAGGATTTCTTGATGATATGACCTCACTTGCAAAGAAAACAAAAGGTAAAGTGAACTAATGGGACAACAGCAAACCCCAAAGCTTCTTCTGTTGAAGAAACAATGCCTAAAAAGGAAAGACAGCTCACTGATGGAAAGAAAATATTTACACTTCATACATCAGGCAAAGGAACAGTGTCCCAGATCCATAAGCAGGCTCATAACTCAAAGAAACAACAAAATAAAATCAAACCTATCAAAACATGGGAGAGGAGATGAACAGACTTTCTCAGTGAAGCCAGAAAGATGGTCAACATCTTAGAATCAGATCTTTCAACATCAGATGAAAAATGTTCATCATCACTGATTATCATAAAAGTGAAAATTAAAATGAGACATCAGCTCATACCAACTAAGTGGTCTAAAAGAAAAACAGAGAGAGAATGATCTATATCAGAAGTTCTAGAAAAAATAAATGCTGCTGGGGATACAGTGAAAGAGGAATTTTCATTCATTATTTATGCAACTGTTGCTTGATTCAACCACTTTAGTAGTTTGGAGACTTCCCAAAAAGCAGAGCTTCTGTATGATCTTGTGATTATACTTTTGGGCATATGCTCTAAGAATACATAAACAGTCATCAGATGTACATAGGTACACCTAAGATCATTGCATTACTTACAACTGCTAAGATCTGGAAACAACACAAGTAACCAACAATAAAGGAATGGTAAAGGTAAAAGGTAAAGGTAAAGGCCCTCCCGTTGTTCGTCGATTTGCTCGAGCGGGCCCAGTAACGTCTCCATTGGAGACTTTGTTGTTACTGTGTCTGGCATATCGAATACGTCACGGGGAGCTTGCCAGGCTCTGTCGTGCAAGCGAGATACTCTCGGTAGCTTGCCAGGCTCTTCGAGAGTGGTGGAGGAATCGAACTCGGGTCGGCCATGTTGGCTGCGTGCAAGGCAAATGTCCTACAGCTGTGCTATCGCTCTAGCCCATAAATAAATGAAACAATAAATGAATAAATAAATAAATAAAAGCCAATAAATAAATAAATAAAAGCCAATAAATAAAAAACAATAAATAAAAGCCCAACAATAAATGAAAGGGTCAAGAAATTGTGGTGTACCATAGTCTACTTACCTAAACAGCTTCACAGTGTGGCCCAGAGTTGGCTGGATGCTTCTGGAAAGTGTCAGCAATTGTCTGTATGGTAGAGGAGTCTACAAAATTTACTATGATAAAGTCAACTAAAAGTCTACATTCCCCATCAAAGGTCAGAGTGTGATAGAAATAAAAGGCCACTAGAATAACAAATACCCAAAGACAATGGGAACACGGAGATGAGAACTGAGGTTCAGTAGGAAGCATGCCTTTCCAGGAGGCTGGGGCATAGGAGGGGCAGGAGACCTTGCCTAGAGTGGAGAGAAGCACTCCACCAGCAGGAGGTGGTGGTCTGAAGGGTGGTAAAATGCCAAGCATGGACCCCTACCAGTGACAGTACTGGAAACATCAGTGTCAAACATCTGAAAACATAAAATACCTCTCCTAGAAACAGACAGGTGGGTGGGAGGCAAATGGTGGTGGAGGGGTTTGGGGCACATTGGTGGAGGGAAGTGGACAGTGGTGAAAAGTTCAGTGTTAAAACACTGCCTGAAATCCAGCCGTGAATAACTTTGTAATGCACAGTGACTATGAAGAGAAGCAAAAGGCCACCAATAGCTGACAGATGGAGGCTGACAGGTAGACCCTTCCTGTTAGCCTCTCCATCAGTGACCCTTAGGATCTGTCAGATCCTTAAGTCGCCAACACTTCTAGCCCTCTCTGAGGAAACCTCTGAAGGATTGGCTCACACATACCCAAAGACGACAGAATAAGTATATTCCAGTAGGTCTGATTTGGGACAATCATTTGGGATAATCCAAATGAAACCTGGTTTGTTCACAAAGGGACTCAAAAAGCTGCATATGCTGGTGTGAGTCTGACCAGGATAGGGGAAACTGGTCTCCTGGGGAAGGAGCTTCAGCTTAAAAGGCAGAACTAGTTGCCCTCTCCTGAGCCAGCCAAGTGGCTAAAGGACTTTGAGTAAACATCTGCCCTGATTCTGAGCTTGCTTTCTTAGTTTTACATGTTCATATCACAAAATATAAAGGGAATATCTAACAACTAAGAATAGTTTAATAAAAAAAGCAGGGGGCAATGTTTTAAAGCTATAGGAAACAAGGATATAGCAGCTATGCACTAAAGAGGCCATCAAGAAGGAGAAAGGGAGATAATGAAGGGAAATGACCAAGCAGATGCCATCATTGGGAAGACTGCCTTTAATTCTAGTTCAATTATGGAACTTATAGTTCAGCTAGAGGAAAATTCTATTAATCCAGAATTCACTGGAAGTAGAGGAACAACGGGCATTGCAATGTTGGTTTTCGAAGGGAGACTAATGGATGGTTTATGGAACAAGAAAAACTACTTATTACTGACCCAATACAGTGGAAATTATACAAGGACTTCCCGAGATGCCTCACTTACGAAGAGATGCTTTATTATTGGTGAGAAGGGGCTAAACAGGGCAGTATGGGAAGTGCCTTGGCTGAACTCTGTGTGGACCTCCTCTCCTGACACCCCTGCCCAGCCCTGCTGAGCTCATCCAAGAGAGGGTTGGCAGCTTGATTTTGCACAGACACCTAAATACTTAGGGCATAAATAGCTATTGATTCTTTTTGACACCTCCACTGGGTGAGTAAAAACATTTCCCGCTCTTCTGGAGAAAGCCAGAGAAGAGTCTAAAGTGTTACTAAGAAAATAATCCCTCAGTTCCTTTGGCCCAGGTCACTGGACCAGAGCTGCTTCTTTCACTCTAAAGTCACCCCAGACTTAGGCTCAGCTTCGAAAATGAATTATCAACCCCACACAGCCTGCCACCCCCAGTCATCAGGAAAAGTGGAGAAATTTAATCATACTCTAAATAAGATATTGGGAACACTGTAGTCAAAAACCTTCTGAGTGTTTTCACACTCGCTGTAGGACTTCACAGGACAGCTCCTGGGAAAAGCTTGGGCTGAGTCATACATGAGTGACCGTATGATAGGCCTTTGTTCATGACATACTTCTTATTGGACTCAGGGAGTCTAAAATTAACTAAGTACATTATTAAGTTAGGACAGGAGTAGCAGGCAATTCAGGAACGTGAAATTCTGTTTAACTGCACACAAACAGAATTAACTCCAACCAAAATTCAGGTTGGTAGTTGGGTCTTATTAAAAACCTGGAAAACAAGATCCCCTTTGATTAACTACTGCCTATGAGGAAGGGGCTTTAAAGATCTCTGCTGCTGTACAACTCAATGAAATTTTTAGGTGGGATAATGTCTCCAGGATAAAATCAGTTCCGTCTGTGCCATCTACTCACAGGATATGCAGAGTGAGTCCAACCACTGCTGTGAACGCACTGAGGACTTGAAACCTTTTTAAAGAAAACCAAACGCTAAAAGCTAAGTTACACATCTGTTAACTTTGAATCTGTCTGTCTAGTGGCCAGTTAAAGCAGAATCTAACTTTCTTTTACCATACGCTTAGCAGAATTCCAAAGGAACGAATGCGTATGCTATAGTCATCATTTTCTTCTTTCCTTACACGCTTTGCTCTCCTTGGGCCAGGGAAAGCTTTTCTCTTCTATGATCTAGTGTTTTAAAAGTTGTCTAATCTCTCTGATTTCTCTTTCAGACTGATGACTCTGAAACACAATAAGCCATGGCTTTGGCCTTATTTGTACTCAGTTATTATGAGATTTCACTTACTTACATGGGCAGGGTGTATGCCCTTTTGTCAGCTTAAAAATATTACAGAAGACTGACCTTCACCTATGCACCCCTCAATGATTTAAAGGGGTGAAGTCTCTAGTTGGAGGAATACTGAAGGCAGATGAGAGGTAGATCCTGTAATAAACAGGAAATAAAATTAACTTTAAAAATTGCCTAGCCCTGACTAGTTCAAATGCATGAGGAACACATCCCTTTGAGAGACAAATCCTAAATTGTTTGGAGATGGGGAAACTGAGGCATTACCCAGAGAAAGGTGAACCCTCAGGAACGGAGAAGCTACAGGATAAGCCAAAGGTTTTGACAAGATTATGAAAAAAAACCGTCAAGAATCTGAGGCTTTTCCTGTGACAGTGCCTAGATTAACGTTTATGTATTCAGAGAACTCCAGGCCAAGACCGTTTGGAGAGTGTGTGTATGTATCCTAACCTTCTCCCAACAGCCATTCTCTGTTTTCTCCACTCTGGAGAAACAGAACACATATTTCTAGTTCTCTCTTGAATGCTTATTTCTTTTTTTCTCTCCTCTCACACTTTTCTATGTAAATTTCTTTCAATAAAAGTATTTTTTCAAAAAAAGAAAGGGAGGGAAGGAAGGAAGGAAGGAAGGAAGGGAGGAAGGAAGGAAAGAAGGAAGGAAGGAAGGAAGGAAGGAAGGAAGGAAGGAAGGAAGGAAGGAAGGAAGGAGAAAGAGTGAAACCAAATGCAATACTACTGAGCCATAAGAAAAGATAATAAAAAAAGATCTTATAGTTTGCTGCAACTCTGGTGAAATTAGAGGAGAAAGTCATGTTAAGTAAAGTGAGTTACAGAAAAAAAGGACAACGACCACATAGTCTTACTCATTTGCAAACCAAAGTTTAGAGAACCCATGGAAGGAACTACACATCCCAGGCAGAAAAAACGCCTTACATAATCAATGGAACTGTGATCTGAGGGATAGGAGAGAGAGAGGCCTGGAGGTGGGGGCAGGAGCGGGCAGCACTGCAGGTATAAAACAATTATATTGGTACTATTACAAGAAAATTTTAAATATCCTCTTATTTCTAAAAATGTTCTGGGGGGCATATACCCAACAGTGCTTAGGAGCTATTCCTGGTTCTGTGTTCAGGAGTTACTCCTGGCAGTGCTTGGGGGACAGTCTGTGGTTGTGGGGACCAAACCATGATTTGATTGGTCACATGCAAGGCAAGCTCCTTTGCCCACGATATCTCCATTCCCAATGTCTGAGCTTTAAATTTTTCCTTTATTGAAAGAATTCGGAAATTCACTTTCTTTTCATCAACTGTCAAATTGAGTGAGAAGAGTCTACGGACAACCTCTGTGACGGCAACACACGCAACCATAATCATTCGGTGACAAATTACTCTAGAAACGTATTTTTGGATCTTTCTCTGGAAAATTTCAAGTTCCCTGCCCCGTCATTTTTCTTACATCTCTGCAAATCTGAGCAATAACCCACGAGAACACATCTACTTCCTCTTCAAACACCAGTGTTTTCTTTCTCTTGTTGTAAATAAAGGGTATATTTCTTTAACTTTGTCATATTTTTGATGCTTGAAAAAACACCAAATTAGGAAAAAACAAGTGCCTCTCAATAGATTAGTAGATAAAGAATGGCATATTTATACAGTTCACTTAGCTATTTCAAAAACAAGAGAAAATTTTGTCATTGGCAGAGAAACGTAAGAAGCATGACAGAATTAAGTCATAGGGAAAAGACAAACATTGGCTACTTTCAATCTGTGTGAAATATAATATACAGTTGATAAAGAAATGAAACAAAATAAAAAGATAAACCAATAGACACTGGTGATCGAGCTAATGTTACCCGAAGGGAGGAGCACTAGAGATGGAGATGAAAAAGGGATATTGAAAAGAGGAAGATCAGAAAATAAACTTTGGGGTCTCTCAATGATCACTCACCTCAGACAAGAATTATCTGGCAACTTATTGCATTAAATTATTGTTGAAGCTTGTTGAGAGCTCAAGAACCATTTCAGATTCAATAAGAAGTAGGAAAGTTAGAGAAAAGTCTGGGTGGAACACCAGCTACACGGGCATCCCCTGACCTAGCTGTTTTTCTATTTTTAATTAGAAATTGATTTTTATCATCACTTTACATTAGAAACAATGAGTATGTTTGGAGTATTCCAATGTCTACCAAAAACCTGATGTTATAATGCTATTTCCACAAATGCAATACTAAGTTGAGCATTAATTAGTTGGGTAATGAAAGAAACACATCATAAGCTACTGAGAGGAAGCAGGAAATGGAGATTCAAATTATTAATTGAAATGTCACCACTTCTCTTTTAAAACACTATTAGTTTCCAAATAAAATGTACCATTTAAATGATAAGTATCTCTAAACGAAGAAAATCTTTCAGTGTGAGTCTATCTCAGAAAGACAATGCTTTGAAAAACTATCATCCACCTTTATAAGTGTGAGAGAAGCTCTATAAAGCCACAGGAAGATTCCATTTTCCTACCATTGGCCTTGTCCAAAAGTAAGTACAAATGAGAAGCAACAAACATGGGCCAGAAGTGCATTCAAAAAGTTCCCACTTGGTGCAGAGCCTATGAAAGGCATTTCCATTGGGGCAACTGGATGACCCAACCTGGTTTCAAATGGAGATCACTAGTACAGAGATCTCTGATTTCATCACTCTCCCTACGCAAGTACAATCTGACAGAATAGGAGCCAGAAAGACTTTTCCAGATCTGCCTCCACCTTCCCTGCTGCGTGGCCTCCCCGGATACGATGAGGACACGAGCTGGAGAGAGGCTGTCCATCTATCCTCAGGTCACTGTTCCACACACACAGGAATGGTTTTCTTTGAGGGAGTCATACATCAAGCTCCCTTTTGACAATTTAACATGAAAAGTGTGACGCTCATCAGTCCCTGAGTTCACACTTCTCAAGCAGGTTGAATGAAGTAAAATAAACCCACCATCTGTTCCCAACACTTGTTTAATTTGTGGGGGGGGGGGGGGGGGGAGCTAAAATTTGACTAACTCTGTAAGAGGAGCTGAGAAAACGTAAACAAAGCCTCTTAATTTAAAATTGACTAAACGCGTGTTTTTCCCAGTTCCAGACAATCTGCTGTCTTCCAGCTGTGCTTGCTCAATTCTGCATCATTCTGGGGCCCTGGTGTCACAGCAGTGAATAGGCAGGGTTCGGTGGAGATGAGACGGTGCCAACCTGCCTCCCCCTGCATACAAATGAGTGCCCTTCTCAGAGCATTAATAACGCAGAGCACACCAAGGTAGACGGCTTGGCATGGCCCTGAAAGCACGTCAACAGAGGCGCCGGGACTCGCCAGCCTGGCTGTCTGCGAGTGTCCCACTCTCCTAATCGCCAGTCTCCTTCCCGTCACCCTCAAGGGCTTCATGAATAAAGATGAAGGACAAACACTTTCGGCTGCTCTTTAGTACCTCAGCAGGTGCACATTTAATAAACTTTCTTATCTCTCTGGGTACAAATGACCTCAGAGATTCCACAAACCTAAAACTGTCATCATTTTTTTCCTTTCATCCACGAAAAAAAAATCCTTAGTCATTTAAAAGGTGCATGGATGACAGCAATGAAACAATGGGGGAAATAAGAACTAACTAATGTCAGAGAAATGCAGCCTGTCCACACAGAAAAGATTCACCTGCAATCACAAATGGGTTTCACACTTTAGCACTCCATCTGCTCCCCTCACCAAAGAAAAAACACCAAATTACAAACGTTGTATATGTTAACATATTATAAGAAACCCCCAGTGTCTCCAAAAAAAAGATTACCAAACAATTTGCAAAGAGAATTTTTTGAAATTTTTGTTTGTTTATTTTGCTTTGTTTTAGGGCCATACCTGGCAATGCTCAGGGCTTACTCCTGATTCTGAACACAACGGTCACTCTTGTGGAGGTTCTAAGGACTACATGCTGTGCTGGGGATTGAACTAGGGTTGGCCACATGCCAAGTAGACACCCAGTCGCTTGTTCTAGCCAGTTAGCTCAAAAGAATGTGGATCATATTGACTGACAGAATGCTTAAGCTGGATGCAATGCCAACAAACTCCATACCTGTAGAGACTGTGAAAAGCATAAAACCCTTGTTAGAGTGTTTCTGTATTGTGATTTACAGTCAGATGATGACCTTACCAACTAAAAGATAATATCACAGCACAAAATATATTGTGAGCAACTAGCACTTAAAAACACAATTTTAAGCAACAATTATCTAGAATTGGATTGTTAGTAGAGGTGATAGTTCCTTTCCTCCACAGTAAGCATCATGTAGCACAATTGAATTCTTTTAATGAATGGGTAAGCTTAGGGTGGTAAATTGTGTATCTTATAGCTGTGATACAGATTTCTCATTCTTTGCTAAATTTTCTCCTACTAAGCTATCAAGAGGTCAGGAGTCTGCCTACAAATACAAAGAAAAAACATGGAAGACAAAAGAGCATATTAAATAAAGGGAGAAAGGACAAAACTTAAAAAAAATCATGTACTAAAGTAGAAAGACAAAATACAAAACAAGACGAAGACAAAAATGCAAATGTGCTGTGCACAGCACAGAGGGGCCTGTCAACTTGCCTCTAAATGCCATGAAAACAAATAAACAGAAAAATATGCCTATTTGTTTTACTACCCAATTCCCCTTGAGATTCTATAGCATGGCCAGTGTGTGTGGCACTACTTAGGCCCAGTGATGCCTCAGGGCCTCTAGGCCTCAAGTCTTTGCACAATTCACTGTCTTAGTGTGACCTTGCCCAAAAAAGCTGCTTAAAATTTAGTAGGGTTTGGCTTCAATGTATAGAAAATACTTTGGTGTGTTTATTGCTTTTAACTCTAGATAAATGATCAAGCATATATACATTTAAACAGGTCAGAATTGTTCTGTTTTGTCCTGATCTATCTCAGGATCTATAAACAGTATAAAGCATTTTGTTGCTTGGTCTGTTTCTGTTCATAGGTGTGACTTTAGGGACATGCCAACAGTGCTGAGAGGCTGTTTCTGGCTCTTTGCTCAGGACTCCAGGTGGTACAAGGGATAGAACCTGGGCCTTCCTCATGCCAGGCTGCATCCAGGCCATCGAGCTATCTCTCAGTCCTCTGCTAAGTTCAATGAATAAATCTATCATGAGAAAACGAGCAATAAGTTTTGTCCCAATAAGAATAGAAATCTGAGGGGCTGGAGGGACAGTACAGTGGGTAGGGCATTTGCCTTGATTGTGGCCCTCCTAGGTTCAATCTGCAACACCCCATATGGTCCACTGGGCCCCACCAGAAGTAAGCCCTGAGCACAGCAAGGTGTCACACAAAAACATTAAATTAAAAATTTAAATCTGATATACTTACACACCAGACACAGGGAGTTAGCTCAAGTGGAAGCATGTGTGAGGCCCTGTGTTGAAACCCCAGTTTTGCACACGGATTCCCATCCCCAGCATCTCAGGGAGGAAGAGTGGTCCTCCGTCCTGATATGTAATGATCAAATGGAATCTATTCCAGAAATGCAATTATTTTAATAATCAGTTGTGATAACAATTATATCACTAGAATAAATCTATATGAAAATCAATATATACCAATAAATCCAACATTCTTAGTTTTTCAAAAAAAACTCTCAGAAAACTAGAATATGAAAAGAAATTTTCAGTTAGACACTGCTTATAAAATATTCTATAGCTAATAGCTTACTTCTATGTAAAAGGTAGCATTATTTTACACTTAGATTGTAAAGGGAAAGTGTCTGTATTCTCTACACATGTTTAAACAATGCACTATAAATTTCAGTCACTTCCACATCCACACCAACACTGGTTGCTTTTGTTCTTTTGAATGTGGGCCAGTCTCTGTGGTGTGAAATATCTCATTGTTGTTTTATTCTGCCCCTCCCTGATGATTAGTGATGTAGAACATTTTCTCAAGTGCCTTTTTCCCATTCGGATTTCTTCTTTGAGAAAGTTTCTGTTCATTTCATCGTCCCATTTTTTTATGGGGTTGCATGTTTTATTCTTGTGGAGTTCAACCAGTGCTTTGTATATCCTCGATATCAACCTCTTGTCGGATGGGTATTGGACGAATATCCTTTCCCATTTTGTAGACTGTCTTTGTATTTTGGTCACTGTTTCTTTTGAGGTTTAGATGCTGTTTTCAACTTACTTGTTCAGTGGCGGTGACACCTTTGAAGATACCATTAGCTTCAATGTCATGGAGGGTTTTTCCAACTTTGTCTTCAATGTACCTTATGGATTCCGGTCTGATGTTGAGGTCATTAATCCATTTTGATCTTACTTTTGTACATGGTGTTAGGCAGAGAATGGAGCCCTTTTTTTGCATGTAGCCATCCAGTTTTGCCAGCACAATTTACTAAAGAGTCTATCCTTGCTCCACTTCACATTTCTTGCTCCCTTATCAAAGATTAGACAATCATATGTTTGGGGGGAGATGTCAGTATATTCAACCCTGTTCCATTGGTCTGCAGCTCTGCCTTTGTTCCAGTACCATGCTGTTTTAATTATTACTGCTTTGTAGTAGAGTTTGAAGTTAGGGAGGTTGATTCCTCCCATTTTCTTTTTCTCAAGAATTGCTTTAGCTATTCATTGGGGCTTATTGTTTCATATAAATTTTGGGAATGTTTTTTCCATTTCTTTGAAGACTGTCATTGGTTTCATTATAGGGATCGCATTATATTTGTGCAATGCTTTGGGGAGTATTGCCATTTTAACAATGTTAATTCTCCGGATCCATTAGCAGGGGATAGCTTTCCATTTTCTCGTGTCCTCCTTTATTTCCTGAAGTAGCATTTTGTAGTTTTCTTTGTACAGGTCCTTTGCTTTCTTAGTTAAGCTGATTCCTGGATACTTGATTTTCTGGGGCACAAGTGTATATGGAATTGTTTTTTTTTTCATGTCACTTTCTTCTCTTTCACTATTTGCATATAGAAAAGCCATGTACTTTTGGGTATTGATTTTATAGCCTGCAACTTTACTATACAAGTCTACCGTTCCTAGGAGTTTCTTGGTAGAGGTTTTAGGGTTCTCTAAGTATAGTATCATATCATCTGCGAATAGTGAGAGCTTGATTTCTTCCTTTCCTACCTGAATGCCCTTAATATCTTTTTCTTGCCTAATTGCTATTCCAAATACTTCTAGTACTATATTGAACAGCAGTAGAGAGAGTGGGCATCCTTGTCTCTTCCCTGATCTTAGAGGGAAGGCTGTCAGTTTTTCCCCATTGAGGATGAGGCTTGCTGTAGGCTTGTGGTAAATGGCTTTAACTATATTGAGGAAAGTCCCCTCCATCCCCATTTTGGGGAGGGTTTTCATCATAAAAGGGTGCTGGATCTTGTCAAATGCTTTCTCTGCAACTATTGATATGATCATATGGTATTATCTTTTCTTTTGTTGATATGATGTATTATTTTGATTGAGTTCCAAATATTAAGCCATCTTTGCATCCCTGGGATTAATCCCACTTGATAATAGTGTATGATCTTTTTGATGAGTTGTTGAATTCTATTTGCTAGCATTTTTCTGAGAATCTTCGCATCTGTGTTCATCAGAGATATCGGCCTGTAGTTTACTTTTCTTCTGATGGCTTTGTTTCCTTTTGGTATTAGAGAGATATGGGCTTCATACAAACTGTTTGGGAGAGGTTCTGTTTCTTGAATTTTCTGGAAAAGCTTGAGAAGAACTGGTAAACGATCCTCATGAAATGTTTAGAAAAATTCTTGAGCTGTGAAGTCAAATTGTTTATGTGGGCCCTTTCTTCCTTCCTGAGAAATGCTTGCAGAGCTATAAATTTTCTCCTTAAAATGGCTTTAGCTGCATCCCATAGGTTCTGGTAGCTCGTGTCTTCATTCTCATTTGTTTCCAGGTATCTTTTGATTCCATCCTTGACTTCCTACCTGACTCACTCATTGTTCAACATTGAGTTCTTTAATTTCCAGGTGTTTTATTAAGTTCTTCGTATATCTGTGTGTGATTCACTTCTATCTTCAATGCATCGTGGTCTGAAAAGATTGCTGATACTATTTCTATCTTCATGATTCTCTTGAATGTTTTGTGGCCTATCACATGGTCTATTTTTGAAAATGTTCCATGTACACTGAAGAAGAATATGTATTCTTTCTTTTTGGGATTTAAAGCCCTGTATAGGTCTAAGGCATGCTCCTTTGTATGTGATTTCCTTCTTTGACCTTGCTGCTTGCAGTATTGTGTCTCTATCTGCAGCATCTATCATTTTAGCTATGATATATCTTGAAGTGTTTTTGTTAGGGTCTCTTTTACCTGGCACTCTTCGGGCTCCTTGAATCGGAATGACTGCATTGTCCAGCTCTGGGAACTTTTCAGCAATGATTTGTTTAACCATGGCGTTTTCACTGGGATTGTTTCCCTGAGTTTCTGGTACTCCAATGATTCTAATATTGTTCCTCTTGGAATCATCTCATAGGACTATGATTCGCTCTAGAGCTATTTTGAGGTCCCTTGCCATTGTTTGTTGTTGCCTGTTGGCTTGGTACAGATGATCTTCCAGCTCACTGATTCTGTCTTCTGCTGTGGCCATTCTACTGTTGAGGGCACAGACTTTTTTATTTCATCTACGGAATCTTTCATTCATGACATCTTTGTGTAGCTTTCCAATTTCTGCTCTCATTTCTTCCCGTATTGTCTCAATTGTTTCTTTCATGTCCTCCTTTAATTTGCTGGATATCTGTCTCACTGTTTCTTTGAGTTCATTGACCATCTTCATTACTTCATATCTGAATTCTTTCTCAGAGTGGTCCTTTAGGTGAGTCGCACCTACTGACACTTCTGGACTCTTTCCATCTTCCTCCCCTCATGGTGGGGATTTGCATTGTTTCTTCATGTTGGTGTGGAGGTATGGAGACTGAGACGTTACACAAGATTGCTGAGTATGTGTAAATTACCTGTGGCCGCGTGAGCATCTGCCGTCCCAAAGTTAGGCCACACCCACTTCTATAGAAGCCACGACCACTTCTGAAGAGAACATGCTCCCTACAGGTACCTGGTGTGTGGGAGGATACAACCTGTGGGAGGAAGAAGACCAGGCACAGTGTTGGGGACAAACAGGAAGAAGTCAGAGATGGTGAGTTCCCAGCGTCCTAGAGGATGCCTGGGGCACATACAAGGTGAAAGCCTAGTTCTGGGTATGAATACTGACTCTGATCTTATTTTTGTACATGGTGTTAGGTAGAGATCTGAGCCCATTTTTTGCATGTAACTGTCCAGTTTTGCCAGCACAGTTTGTTAAAGAGACTTTTCTTGCTCCACTTCACATTTCTTGCTTCCTTATCAAAGATTAGTTGAACATATGTTTGGGGGGAGATGTCAGTATATTCAACCCTGTTCCATTGGTGTGCGTCTCGTCCTTTGTTCCAGTACCATGAGAATAAAACTGTTTTTATAGATACATGGAGAAATCCCCAAGGATTTCATCAAAATTCTACAAAACTAGTCATCACAAGATAAAAGTCAATACACAAAAATTACTGTATTTTTACAAACAATACTCAAACAAAATTTTTTAACTTATTCTATTCATAAAAGTATAAAAGGGACAAAATTTAGGAATTAATTTAAAAACTGAAGTGAAGCTAATGCTCAGAAAACTGTGATTGCTGAAAGAAAGTAGATATAAATAAGTGAAATGGCTTACCAGATTCATGGATAACAAGACTCATTATCGTGCATGCAACTGATTGACATTAACATGTTCACCTTCCATGTAGCTAACAGCAGATCAGTCACTGGCATTACATAAGTACTTCCAAGTATGACTCCTGAGCACTAATCAGAATGCCCAAAAACAAAGAAGAAAAAAATGGATCAGAGTCCTAAATATAAACCAAGGATATAGAAGAAAACATAGGAGAGAATCTTCATGACATCTAATTAGGCAGAGGTTTAGGTACAGAATCAAAGCACTATTCATAAAGAGAACAACAGTCTGATATGCTGTTGTTATCATATCAAAATTTTCTATACTTTGAAGAACACAATTAAGAAAATGATGTGACAGGCCGGGACCACTCCTCATCTCCCCCAGCCCTGTGGCCTTTTCCGGCCGAAACCGACACCCTTCAGCGGGGGACACCTGCCGCAGCTCCGTGGAACTGTCTATAACCTAATCGGCCCCTCCCCTCCAGGTTGGTAGGGGGAGCTCAAGCCGGGACTGCTGCTCCTCTCCCCCCAACCCCATGCCTTTTCCCACTGAACCTGACACCCTCCAGCGGGGGACACCACCAGCACTTCCACTGGACTCTCCATTGCCCCTCTTCCATTCCAGGATCCTGGGTGGGAATGACCCTGGGACAGCCGGGGACGTGGCCACTACGTATTGGGTGTGGCCTCCCAGAGCTGGGTGTTCTCCTGGGCTGGCGGCCGCTCTGTGGCCTGCAATTATACTTCCCAATCTGAGCACTCAGGACTTTCATCCCACACTTTGTCGCCTAATACCAACCAAAAATTTCTGACCACCTCTACTACAAAACAACAACATCCCACTTGACTACTCCATTTCTAACAAAAGACCAGTATGAAATAAGCTGTACAACCTCAATTACTGAAAAGCACCTCCTCCAAAGCTTCACTCAATGTCGGTTATAAAACAAAGAATAATGCTTGATTGAGAAGAAGATCAGACTCTAGAAAGGGAGAAGGGTGGCTACCATTGACCAACCTTATCAAATGTCCTTTCCCATGATAAGAGGGAACAGTACCTGTGATTTCAGAGTCCTACCTCTAGGCAAGCAAAACAGCATGAAGAAACAGCGCAAATCTCCACTACAAGGAGAACACGAAGAAAAGAATCCCGAATCCTCAACCGAGATTGTCCACAATTATGCTCTCTTTGATAAAGAATAGTAGTTGGATACTTCAACATAGCCTTATCATCTCTGGATAGATCAACAAGAACAAAACTCAGCAAGGAAACATTGGCTTTGAATGAAGAAATAGAAGAGAAAGGACTTATAGACCTATACAGGGCTTTACGCCCTAAAAAGAAAAAATACACATTCTTCTCCGGTGCACACGGAACATTTTTCAAAATAGACCATGTCTTAGGCCACAAAACATACCTCAAAAGAATCAGGAAGATAGAAATAGTATCAACAATCTTTTCAGACCACGATGCACTGAGGATAGAAGTGAATCACACACAGACATGGAGAACCAAATCAAACACCTGGAAACTAAACAACTCACTCCTGAACAACGAGTGGGTCAGGAAGGAAGTCAAAGACGAAATCAAAAGGTACCTGAAAACAAATGAGAATGAAGACACGAGCTACCAGAATTTATGGGATGCAGCTAAAGCCATATTAAGGGGAATATTTATAGCCCTGCAAGCATATCTCAGGATGGAAGAGAGGATGCACATAAGCAACTTGACTTCAAAGCTCGAGATCTTAGAAAAGGATCAACAGAAGGAGCTCAAATAGGGCAGAAGAAAAGAGATAAAAAAATTAGAGCAGAAATCAACATCATGGAAACCAAAAGAAACAATCTGAAAGATCAATGAAACCAAGAGCTGGTTCTTCGAGAAAATAAATAAGATAGATAAGCCACTAGCAACACTCACAAAGAAACAGAGAGAGAGAACCCTAATAAACCGAATCAGAAATAAGAATGGAGATATCACAACGGAAACCAAAGAAATCCAAATGATCATCAGAGACTACTTTGATAATCTGTATGCCACGAAACAAGAGAACCTAGAAGAAATGGATCAATTCCTGGATTCCTATAATCTCCCAAAGCTGAATCAAGAAGATCTAGAGTACCTGAATAGACCTATTAACATCAAGGAAATTGAAACTGTAATCAAAAGTCTTCCAAAAAAAAAAGCCCATGTCCAGATGGATTCACTTGCAAATTTATCCAAACATTTAAAGAATAACTACTGCCAGTCCTTATCATGCTTTTTCAGGAAATCAAAAAACAGAAACTCTCCCAAACAGTTTCTATGAAGCCCATATCTCTCTAATACCAAAAGGAAACAAAGACACCACAAAAAAGGAAAGTACAGGCCAATATCCCTGATGAACACGGAGGCGAAGATTCTGAACAAAATACTAGCAAATAGAATTCAACAACTCACCAAAAAGATCATACACCATGACCAAGTGGGATTCATGCCAGGGATGCAAGGATTGTTTAACATTCGGAAATCAATCAACATATTCCATCATATCAACAAAAGAAAAGATAAAATCCATATGATCATATCAATAGTTGCAGAGAAAGCATTTGAAAAGATCCAACACCGTTTATGATGAAAACCCCCGCCAAATTGGGGATAGAGGGGACTTTCTGCAATATAGTTAAAGCCATCTACCACAAGCCTACAGCAAGCATCATCCTCAATGGAGAAAAACTAAGAGCCTTCTCCCTAAGATCAGGATGAGACAAGGCTGCCCACTGTCTCCATTACTGTTCAACATAGTACTGGAAATACTAGAAATAGCAATTAGGCAAGAAAAAGAGATTAAGTGCATCCAAATAGGAAAGGAAGAAATCAAGCTCTCACTATTCGCAGATGATATGATACTATACTTAGAGAACCCTAAAACCTCTAGCAAGAAACTCCTAGGAACGATAGACTTGTATAGTAAAGTTGCAGGTTATAAAATCAATACCCAAAAGTCCATGGCTTTCCTATACGCAAATAGTGAGAAAGAAGAAAATGACATGAAGAAAACAATCCCGTTCGCAATTGTATGCCAGAAAATCAACTACCTAGGAAATGGTTTAACTAAGGAAGGAAATTGAGGAAATCAAGGAAATTGAAACTGTAATCAAAAGTCTTCCAAAAAAAAAGCCCATGTCCAGATGGATTCACTTGCAAATTTATCCAAACATTTAAAGAATAACTACTGCCAGTCCTTATCATGCTTTTTAGGACCTGTACATAGAAAACTACAAAACTCTGCTTTTGGAAATAAAAGAGGACACAAGGAAATGGAAAAATATCCCCTGCTAATGGATCGGGAGAATTAATATTGTCAAAATGGTAATACTTCCCAAAGCACTGTACAAATTCAATGCGATGCCTATTAAGATACCCATGACATTCTTCAAAGAAATGGAGCAAACACTCCTGAAATTTATATGGAAAAATAAGCCCCCATGAATAGCTAAAGCAAATTATGGGAAAAAGAAAAATGGGAGGAATTAACCTCCTGAACCTCAAACTCTACTACAAAGCAGTAATAATTAAAACAGCATGGTACTGGAACCACAGCATAGATGCAGACCTATGGAACAGGTTGAATATACTGACATCTCCCCTCAAACATATGATCATCTAATCTTTGATAAAGGAGCAAGAAATATGATGTGGAGTAAGGAAAGCCTTTTAAACAAATTTTGCTGGCAAAACTGGATGACTACATGCAAAAAACTGAACTTATATATCTGCCTAACACCATGTACAAAAGTAAAATCAAAATGGATCAAAGACCTCAACATCAGACCGGAATCCATAAGGTACATTGAAGACAAAGTTGGCAAAACCCTCCATGACATTGAAGCTAATGGTATCTTCAAATATGTCATGCCACTGGCCAAGCAAGTGAAAACAGACATAGACAAATGGGGCTGTCTTAAACTAAGAAGCTTCTGCAACTCTAAAGAAACAGTGAGCAAAATACAAAGACCGTCTACAGAATGGGAAAGGATACTCGCCCAATACCCTTCCGATAAGGAGTTGATATCAAGGATATACAAAGCACTGGTTGAACTCCACAAGAAGAAAACATCCAACCCCATCAAAAAGTGGTGCAACAAAATGAACAGAGACTTTCTCAAAGACGAAATCCGAATGGCTAAAAGGCACATGAGAAAACGCTCTACATCATTAATCATCAGGGTGATGCAGATCAAAACAACAATGAGATATCATTTCACACCACAGAGACTGGCCCACATTTAAAAGAACAAAAGCAACATGTGCTGGTGTGGATGTGTCGAGAAAGGGACCATCCTTCACTGCTGGTGGGAATGCCGACTGGTTAAACCCTTTTGGAAAACAGTATGGATGATTCTCAAATAATTAGAAATTGATCTCCCATTTGACCCAGCAATACCTCTCATGGGAATATACCCTGGAGAGGCAAAAAAGCATAGTTGAAATGACATCTGCACTTGTTTGTTCATTGCAGCACTGTTTACAATAGCTAGAATATGGAAAAAAACTGAGTGCCTGAGAACAGATGACTGGTTAAAGAAACTTTGGTACAACTACACAATGGAGTACTATGTAGGAGTTAGAAAAGATGAAATCATGAAATTTACATACAAGTGGTACTACATGGAAAATACCATGCTAAGCGAAATGAGTCAGAAAGAGAGGGACAGACCTAGAAAGATTGCATTCATCTGGGTAACATAAAGTAACAAAATAAGAGACTAACACCCAAGAACAGCTGTGATAAATACCAGGTTGTTCACTCCATGGCTTAGAGGCCAGTCGCACACTCTAGGGGTTAAGGCAGATCAGATAGAGAAGGGAGCACCAAATAAACGGGGCTGGGAAGATTCGCCTAGGATGGGAGATGCATGCTGAAAGTAGTCTATAGACCGAACATGATTGCCACCCAATGTCTCTTTGGCAGACCACAGCAACCAAAAGGAGAGATAGAACAAAAGGAAGTGCCCTGTCACAGAGGCAGGGTGGAATGGGGAATGGCGGGGTGGGAGGGATACTGGGATTGGTTCGGATGGAGAATGGACACTGGTGTTGGGATGGCTACTCGATCATTGTATAACTGAAACCCAAGCACAACAACTTGTAAGTCTACAACTGTACCTCTTGGTGTTTCACTAATAAAACAAAAACGAAAAACAAAAAACAAAAACAAAAAAGAAAATGATGTGACAAATTCTAGAAGAAAATATTTGCTATATATGTGATAAAGAACTTGCATACAGAATATGTAGGAAGCTTTTATTACTACTTTGTATGATAAAAAATCTCATTTAAATACTTTCATAATATTTGAATAAATATTTCACCCAATAACTTATTCAAATGGCTGATATACACATGAAAAGTAAGTTTAATTAGTAACTAGGGAAGTTAAAATTAAAATTACACTGAGATCATGTGATACACACTGGCACAGAAATCATCAAAAGTTTAGTAATAGTAAATGATATTAAAGATGTGAAGAAGTAGAAACTCATCCATTGAGATGGAATGAATATAAAACCATGTCACCATTTAGTAAGAGTTGGGCAGAATTTTTTTAATTATGTAACAAATTTCATCTAACTCAGCTAGAACTTCGATGGAAATGATCTATAAAAAGCATGTTCAGGCCAGATAGATAGATAGCTGACCCTAATTTGACCCCCAGCACCACATATGATGCACAAGCATCACCAGGAGTGATTCCTGTGCACAGAACCAGGAATGATCCCTGAGCACAGAACAGTAGTGAGTCCTGAGCACAGAATCAGGAGTGAGTCCTGACCACAGAACCAGGAGAGAGCCCTGGGCATCACCAGGTGTTGCTTCAAAACAAACAAAACCAAAATATTTTTTAAAATAAAACATAAAACTTGCTCCCATGTGTGTATAAGTTATAGCTGCATCATTTAAAATGAAAAAAACTAAAGCAATTCAAATACACTAATATTTAGAAAGCCAAAGTATAGCAAATTCATACAATGGAATACTATTCATCAATAAAAGAAACAAGTTATTATGTATTACTACATACATTCTAAAAACATTATATCGAGGCAAAGGAGTTTAATACAAAAGGCCACATATATTATGATTTTGTTTATAGTAAATATCCAGCAAAGTTAAAATCCAAGACAGTGCTAGGAGGCAAATAAATAGTTGGTGATTGCAAGTATGGAGGCAGGCTTAACTGCAAACTAGTCCGGGCTAACTTTCCAGTGTGACCGAGTCAAGAAATCCAGTCAGAATCACTGAATGTACTTACAGTGGGGCATCCATGGCGAGAAATGCTTTACCTCAGAAAATATGCTTTTTTGCAAAAAGACTATTGAGCATAAATCTGACTTCTGGGATTTCACAGTCTAAGATATAGAGAATGTTTTCCATAAAATTGGGTTGTTAATTCAGAAATAAATACAGGACAGAAGAGTTTTACTCCTAGCTCTGTCAAGGTTACTTGTGTCAATCCTCTCCCTGGGAGAAGATAAATATACTGACATTCTCCACAGCTTTTGCTTCAGGCATTTTCCAATGTTGAGCTGAAGGCAGTTACTTAAAAATGCTTTCAACAAGGACTTGAGAATCTGAGGCAGCAAAAAGAAGAAAACCAAAAGAAAATGAAAAAGAAAGACTGGCAACAGGCTGCACAGATTCCAGTAGGAGGCATTTATCAAGTTCTAAGGGTGTGTGTTTGTGTGGTGAGTGTGTGTGTGTGTGGTGTGTGTGTGTGTGTGTGTGTGTGTGTGTGTGTGCGTGTATGTTGGGCTTGGGGGAGAGGGTCAAATGCAACAGGCTAAGGCGCAATACAGACAGAACTCTAGAACAAACAAAAACACTGTGTTACTTCTAGCATACACAACTCAGAGCTCAGGGCCCTCAAAGATGAATGACTCTAATAAACACCCCAACTTCCAGTTGGAATCCCTGAAAAGCTCACGCAACTGAAATAAAGAAGAAAACTTTCCAACTGGATGGTTAGTACAGAGGTCCAGGTGCTTGTCATGCATGCAACTGTGACATGATGATTCGAATCCCCACAGGGCATAGGATCCCCAAGCCCTGCCAGGAGCAGCCTTCACCATGAGTCACACGAGTCAGCAGTCCCTGTGTACCACTGTGTGCCCCCCAACATAAAAACCAACCAAAAATAAATAAACCCATTGCCATGTGGACTGAAATCCAGCCTTGTGTCATGTTGTTCATCACCAACAGGATCATCTGCCCCTCCCAGAGAGCATTTACCTGCTGCATCTCTCCTTTCTAGGAGAATCTCAGACACAACCCCCCTGAACCCCATAACACAGAGGACAAGGAAAGTCTGAAGAAAGTGTCAGACACTCTTGGCTGGTAGGGAGTGACTTAAATAACCAAGGGGACTTACAGATGAGGTTTTTCTTAGGCTGCTTCAAGACGTGGAAATCTCTTAATCTGCATGTCAAAATCTTAAAAGTTTACATGGCAGCATTAACAGGTTCTGTCACATTTTAAATAGTCCAGCTGGTCTCATCAACACATAATTCTCTCAAGTTCATGTCCTAGAAATAGATCTGGTTTTAGAAAGGCACACAACATACAAAGGACGAGGGGAGTGTCAGGAACCTCCCCAGGTCAGCTTGAGGTCGACCCGTGCTCCTCTTCCTCTCAATGACTTCCTCTAACAAGGAAAATTACATCACCCATAAAACTTGATACACAGATCTAGTACTATATGAAAACTTGGCAGGCATGTGGAGAAAAAAGACCAAATATACAGAAAATATGAAATACAACAGAAACATACCAACAAAGATCCAGATATTGGTATTATTTGATATCAAAATAATTAATATATTCATAAAATTGTGTTGTGGGGAATTTAACCGGCAAGGTCAAGTTTATGAAAATAAATTAATGATTTAAAACTTTCCCCCAAAGTAAAAATTCCAGACCCAAAGACATTAAGACTACATTCTGGTAGTCTTCAGAATATTTAAGGAAGAGATAATTCCAACATTCCAATGCTGTTCTAGAGAACAGAATTACACAAATGACTTCCCAGTTCTTATCACATGGCCATCATAACCTTGACACCAAAACATTACAAGGACATAGAAATAGAAACACATGTGGTGCCAATTGTCTTATGAATATAAATGCAAAAACTCAAAAGCAAATGGATTTCAGAAATATATCAAAAATGTAGTCCATTAGAACCAAAGTAAGTATATTCTAAGGACTTATGGTTGGTTTAACATTTGAAAGTTGATCAGTGTAACCTATTATATTTAGAGAATAAAAGGAAAATGCACTTTTCCATCTCAAAGTAGCATCTGATAAGACTCGGCATTCACACAGGACAGAACAGACTCTGCATTGCCCCCTGTTTGAGCGGGACCTCACCATATCATCTATGTTCTCTCACTCTGGACCCCTAAGGTCTAACTCATTTCCCCTTCTTGAACAATCAAGAGACAATAAATATGGAAATGATTTGAAAAACTTAAAGTTTATACAACACTTCTCACTAATAGCAAATAAAAAAATAAAAAATTTCATATACTAACCTAAGGAAAACACAGTGAAGGGAACATGTATTGAACCCTAAAATAAAGTTCCTTGGGCACTTCATCTGAGAATTAAAAACTTTAATGACTGTTCTGTAGCACTGGCATGAGATATGAACTGAGGGGTTCAAAGCTCCTTAACAATTATGTAGAAATGGCAAATAGAAGGTAGTCCCTGTGTGGGAGGGGTATGGAAATCCCTCATGCTGTCTGCACAGAACTAAAGTGAGCAATGAAGTACAAAATGAAGAGATAATTGTCACCTCAAATATTCCCGTGTCCTTTTATCCATTACAAATGCCAGCTCTCTCCGTCTAAGGGCAGAGACTGAAACCCAAGTATTCCAAGAGTCTTTGTCTTATTTCTCATCTGTATTGAGATCTCCTAGACACACAGGTCTGGGTTTTATTCTGTGCTTAGAAAAAATATTTGCCATCCATCTGCAAGTAATAGACAATGAATATCAAAGAAAATAACTCTCAGTATCAACCCCCCACCCATCAATTGAGTCTAGTAGAATACTCACCTCATAATTTTCATAATCCAGAATCTCCATAATCTACAGAATTCCCATAACACCAGAAACATCCTTTAGGTGACCTAACTAAACAGACAGACTCCAACCGTTCTATATATGAAAGAATATTCATGTAGTCTTATAACCAACATCTTTGTTATTGACCTTGTTATTGTATGATGAATGGAGAAAATGCAAAGAGTTCCAATAAGACTGTATGTTCGAGTACAAAGTCATTGCGAACTTAACTTTAGTAAGTGTCAGATCTTTCCACTGATGAGTCACCTTCACGAGGGGAAAGGGAAGGAAAACACAAATTGAATCAAACAGCAGTGGATGCAGGCTACCTTACATCTCACCTTGGTCAGGCCTCAAGCTGAGGTTTTTTATTCAATTGATAGAAAAGGACCACTTCATATTATAGAACTACTTCAACTAATGAGAACTTTCTACTTTATCTCTGAGAACATTATTGCAGTTTTGAATGGACAAGAGGAAGTAGAATACATCAATTTATTTGAAAATCATACTCAGAAGGAAAAAATATCTTAACAGAAACCTTATTGTTTCATCAAAATAAATTATAGTCCCCTAAAACACTATGAAGATAGAAGAAATTTGGAAAAAACAATAAAGGTCAATTTATTTCCTTAATTGTAAAAGATGAATGGTTTTTCTACAACCTAAAAGGCAAGTGAAAATGGCATATATTATGAGACACATAAAGTAGTTTTTTTGAGCGAGGGGGTAGTGATTGGAGTAGTAGGAAAGAAACTATCAAATATCAGGGTGCACCAAAAACCTCCAGAACCCAATCGCCCCCATGCTCATGACTGCTCGCCACAGGCTTAGACATAAGGGAATCTGCAGAAAAACCCAGGTATGCGGGACCCAGGACTGAAATCTCCAAGCTTGCTTGGAGTGGGAATGGGCCTCCTTACTGCCCCGCCCAACTCCCTAGTTTACCAGTAGCTTGGCAGTCACACCCACAAGCTACCCCTGCTGCCATATAATCACCATACAATCCAAGACCCAGAGACTCAGAACTAAAGTTCCCAGAAGAGAGCAACATAGGCCTCACCCATGGGTGAATCTGCTGTATAATCGTATTCTAAATTTCAGAATTCCTGGAGCAACCTCTCATACTCTACCCCATTGATGTCCCAAGAGTAGCAGCAACACTTGATGGTGTTTAACAAATATGTTAGTAATTTTTTATACCACGGCTTATTGGCCCCAGGATGACATACAACAAGCTTCACACACTTTCCTCTAAGGAAACTTTATTGGACCCTTTTAAGTAGATTATTCGTAACAGACAATACAAAATTATGGTTTTGGTTCTGCTTCAGTGGGCATTTTTTGGGATTTGGGGTAGAAACATTTGAAATATGGCGGTGGGCAGATGCAATGGTGGCAGGATTGGTGTTGAAATATTAAAAGTAATGAATAATTGTGAACAACTTTATAAAAATAAAATAAATTAGGGTGCTCTCAAAGGTCAGAGCAGCTGGAAAGCATCTCTAGATATGAGGACTCACTGGTTTCCTCAAGGAATAAGGCTTGATGTAGGGCTACCAGCATTTGACTGCCCAACATCTGCTGGGCACTGGGAAGTCCTTGCTAGACAGGAATTTCATTGTTGACAGAACTCCAGCATCAGAAATACACCTAAAGGACTCCAGAGATAAAGCATATCACACATATCACAGGGGAAACAAGAACTCTTCGGAGGTCATTTCTTGAAAAAAAAAAAGAGTATGACACCAAACTGTTGGCAGCCTCTAAAGGAATGAAAGTTACCCTGTGTAGCTACTTCAGTAAAGAATGGCAGAAGCTGAGCCAGAGAGATAGGACAGCGGGTCAGGCACTTGCTTTGCTCACGGCTGACCTGGGTTTGATCCCTGATACCCAGGGTGGTCCCCTAAACCCCACAAGGAGAGATCCCTGAGTGCATAGCCAGGCATAATCCCTGAGCACTGCAAAGTGTGTCCCCTGCTCCACAAAAAATAAAAAAAGAATGTGGAGGGGTGGCGGGTATAGAGAAAGCAAGCTTCAGTAGTTATCACCAACAACACAGAATCTCCAAGTTCTGAGTGAAGGCAGCCTTGGTTTTCCCCAGACACCCATTTTTTCAGGTAAAATACTCCTTCTTTGTTCTGAAAGGTCAGCCTCAAGTCTGGCAGACCTCTGCCATACAGCACAAAGGGCGAACTGAATACCACCTCCGGATGATGATCTCAGCTTGCAGAGCTAAGCCTGATGTGGACTTCTCATTTTCAAGACCAAAATTTGGTTTCTTAAATGATATTCAATGTTTGGCATCTGCCAGTGGCAACCAATCTCTGAATGAAAGAAAGGTGTGGGCATGGGGGAGGTTCGGGAAGGCTCAGAGCTACTGAATCCCTGAAGTGGAATATGGAAAGGCCACTACATCCCCTCCCAGATCACGACACTCAGAAAAACTTCATTCTTCAGAGCCACAAACGCTTCCAACAAGATAACGAATAAGTAAGTGCAGTAGAATGAAATATCACAATTAGCAATTGCACAGCCGGTAGGGCTTTTACCTTGCACGCGGGTTTGATTCCTCCGCCCCTCTTGGAGAGCCCAGCAAGCTACTAGAGTATCTCACCCGCACAGCAAAGCCTGGCAAGCTACCCGTGATGTATCCGATATGCCAAAAACAGTAATAAGTCTCACAATTTGTTGAGAGATGTTACTGGTGCTTGTTCAAGCAAATCTATGAACAATGGGAGGACAGTGCTACAGTGCTGCAGGAAGAAACCAATCATTGATGAAATAGGAACACATTGAGCAAAGAAAGTCAGACTCAAAACAGCACAAATGCAAGTCCATTCTTGAGAAGTTCATGTAAAGGCAAAGTAAGGTACAGTAATAGAAACCAGAATAGTAGCAGCTTTACGCTAAGGAGGTTTGAATCATAGAGGAGCACAAGGGAACTTAATGAGGTGATGGCTGCATGTGTTGAGGAATTAAAACCTCAATTGGTGCATTTTCTTGACCATACGTTATCTTTTATATTTGTTTTTAATAAGATAAGAGCTATCTGTGCTTTACAAATTTAATAAATACTTTTAAATACCAAAAACTGCTTCACTGTAAAGAAATATTTAAAACACATATAAACACACAGACACGCTTCCTATATAGCTATTGGTTAAAATGGTGAAGCTGATTTAGTTTAGCATCAGTTGTACCCAAGATAAAGTAAGCTATGTATGTTGAAATCTGTTGAATTCACCAAAGCTATATTGTTTGATATGTTAATATTCTTAATGGGTATTTCATTATTTCCTACCAAATCTTGTAATGAAAACAAGTGTCAGTATGAAACCAAATGCAGAACTGCTCCACTCAGGAAAATTATATACTTCATTTAAATTCTATTATGAATTGCTGCACAAATGTCATGTTTTCAGTTATTTTTAAATTTTAGACATTAACTACTCAAGTGCTTTAAAATATAGCCATTCTCATTGTAATTCCTTTAGGTTCCTGGAATTACTGCTGAAGTTATTCTTGTCTAAAAAATGTTGAATGACTGAAATTGCAAGTTAGTTGAGCAACAAATCATCATAATGGTTCTGCTTTATAAATATTATGACACCACTGGTGTTCCTGCTGCTGTTCAGTCTGGCCACTGCCTATCCCTCTGGCTTCTCTCTATATGTTCCAGTCGGTTTACCTCTTGGGTCTTCCCTTCTTCCCTCCTACCCTATCCGGCTGCCCCAGCAAGGGCTTTGGGTTCCCAAGAGTCATCAATGAAATGCCGTCTGAATCAAATCTCTTTCTCTTCTGCTTCCTCTACTCACTCATACCAACGTTGCTTGATTACAAATTTGGTACTTTAATCACAGACACAGCACCCTTGCAAATGACCAATCTGAATACGATTTCCAGCACCTCACATAATGCTCCAAATCCCACCAGGAGTGATCCCTGAGTGCAGAGTCGGGAATAAGCCCTGAGCATCATCAGGTGTAGCCCCCCCTCAAATAAATAAATAAATAAATCTTTTCCGTTTGTAAGATATTCATTTCTTTTCATATACTGTAGGGCTGGAGCTATAGCACAGCGGTAGGGCGTTTGCCTTACACGCGGCCAACATGACCGACCCGAGTTCGATTCCTCAGCCCCTCTCGGAGAGCCCGGCAAGCTACCGAGAGTATTCGATATGCCAGACACAGTAACAACAAAGTCTCCAATGGAGGCGTTACTGGGCCCGCTCGAGCAAATCGACGATCAACGATTTGCTCACCGATTTGCTCAAGCGGGTCCAGTAACGTCTCCATTTTTGAGACTAAGGTGCTTGCCTTGCAAAGCTGCAGACTCTGCAAGGTCAGTTTCATCTTCATCACCACATAAGGTCCTCCGAACACTGCCAGGGCTCATTCCTGAGCACAGAATCAGTAGTATCCTATGAGCAGTGCCAGGTGTGGTCCAAAGACATCTCACCATCACACACACACACACACACACACACACACACACACACACACACCACATACACCAGGGAAAAAATAAAAGACAAAACACCTGTAGTAGAGCTTTCTGAGATAACTTTCAGAAGCAAATTTTCAGTATAGTGGAGACATATCTAACTCTTTCATAATTTTAGATACAGAAACAATGCAGATGAAGACAAAGGAAAAAATGGGCATCCAACTGGCAGCCTCTCTACTCAGCAAATTAGAATCCATTCACCTAAGCCCTCCTTTGGCCTAATGATGGGCACTTGACCTGTTGTTTCCTACAATTATCAAACCAACATCTGTCACTCCTGATGAAAAGATGCATTGTATCTGTATGTCCCTTGCAGTGCCCAAGCGGAGTTCCTGGTGAGCTCTGTTAAACAGACTGCTAGGGTGAAAACACAATTTTCCTCACTGCAACAATCTGCTAATGAGCCAACTGCTGCCTCATTAATGAGTCAGAAACTTGAACAAGAGAAAATATGAAAGTTTTTTCCTCCTCTTTTCAAACTGAAATAATTTACATATGCTAAAAGGCAAAAGGTTTAAGTATGCATTTGCTGGTTGTTAACAAACCTATACAGCCATAGGGTCATATCATTAGTCAAGATATATATTAGCCAAAATATATAAAATATTTTCTTCAGCACAGAAAGTTCCCACCACCACCAGAGGTGAAACACTGATTTAATTCCTATTACCATAGATTATTCTTGCTTATTCTAAAGTTTCATGAAGATGGGCTCATATACAGGATGTACGATTGTACATCTGGATTCTTTCAATGTTTTCAAAGCTCATTCTTATTGCTGTACAAATGTCTTATTTGTTTACTCTGTAAATGTACATAATTTTTTGTACCCTTCTGGTAATAGACATTTAGGTTGTGTCTCCTATTTGAGGTTATAATAAGTAAACAAAATAAACTGCACTGGATTTTCTTGCACAATTTCTTTAGTAAATGTATTCTTTATTGTTCATGGTAAAAATCTAGGAGAAGACTTGCTGATTCATAAAATATCCCTGTAAGAAATTGCTGAGTCTTTGTATCTTATATGAACATTCCCCCTTCCTCCAATATTCTCCAGCTGATTCTCACATACCAGTCCCAGAGCACAGTTCAATTCTAAAGAAGGAGATTAGATGCATAGTTAAAATTTCTCTTCTTTTGGTTGTCATTGGCAGGAACCGTGTCAATAACTCCATACTATTCCCTGAAGAAGGAATGCTCAAAGAGTTAGTTGTCCAAACTAGGCCTTCAGAGGCTCTACCAAGGAAATGTACTCACTGCTGCAAAGGACATCAGTTCCTGGGTTATCCTTTGAGTTCAGACAGCAGGAAGATTTTGGTTAGTCCGCGTGCTTGCTTCTCTTAATATCATTTGGTTTTAGCAGTAAAATCACTGCTAAGGGGTATTATGCAAATTAGTATTTTAATTAACTACTTGTTACTAAGATAATCTTGTCCAGTTCCCTTTGTTTCTGCTTTGGAGATATGGCGGGGTGGGGCAGGGGCAGGATCCTCCTGGCTGGGGTTCAATGGCAGATCCTCCTGGCTGGGGTTCAATGGCAGATCCTCCTGGCTGGGGTTCAATGGCAGGTCCAGTTCTAGGGGAGGAAATCAGCATTTCACATTAAGACAGCTCCAAACTGGGGCTGATGAGCAGACAAGCTCTTCACAGGGTAAAGATCCATTCCTTTGATAATATGAAAAACAAGGAAAACAAAAGGCACTGCTTGAAAATAATGACTTACCACAGAATACATTTTGCTCTAGTCAAACCTCTTTCTTTTTTTCCTTCCTAAGGAAAAAGTGTGTGGGCTTATCTCTTGAAAATGCCAGCATGGCTGTAAACACTGGGGAAATTAAAAACTGAATAGAATGGATTTCTTAGGGAAAAAATCAGTACGAGTATGCAGAGAGTTACATGGCTTATTTATTAAGTTGTGTGCCAGGGGAGGGTTATCTTCCTCAGACTTATCTATTACTTTGTGCCAGTGGTTTTAAACATAGAGGATTTTGTGCATTTCACAAAGCCATGTTCAAATGAAATAATAAAAAACTCAGTAACTTTAACAAGCCTTGACTATAACACATAAATCAGAAAAATCAGAGATCTGAATACTGTTTCTATGGCCATCCCTTGACATCCTCTTTCCAAAGAAAGAAAAGCTTTAAAGGACATTCTGTAGTCTTTTAAGATCAGCTTTTTTCTTAGGAACAGAGATTCGTGGGACTTTACTGTAGGTGTATAGAGCAATGAATTTTGTTAGTAAGACAAAATTATCAGACAAAATATCCTATTGTATCATGATGACTAGAATTTCTGTGTACAAAAAGAACCAAGTTGGAAATGTCTTTGTTATGTGAGGAAAAGATCTATATTTAGAATCATGTTACAAGGTAACAATTTATAGGACCATAAATCCAGTTCAGTTTCCATCACAGTTCAAAATTCTCGTGTATGGAATGGAGTAATTATAGCATGATGTGTTCCAGATACAGGCTGTCAATTCTGCATTAATTATTATTTTTTTAATTTTCAGATCTAAAGTGCTCTACTGCTCTTAGTTAATCCTCAGAATATTCCTCAGATAGTAAGACAATACTATTTTCATTTAAGTAGGAGATGACAATGTGTGAGAAACTTAGAGAATAAGTCTTAGCGAATAAAGGAAAATATTAACCATCACAAGTATATGGAAAAACTATGTTTTCTTCAAAATATTTTCTAATGGAAAAATATCTCTGTCTAGTCCTGACTTAATTTAGTACTTTTAGTTTTTAATAGTATCCCCCAAAAAGTCTGAAAAGTGCCTCAATCCAACATAACTAAATGAATACCCAATCAGGACCAAAAGAAAATGAAATGTCAAATTAAAATATATAATTGATTTCCCAGAAGGTATATGATACCACTAGAGACGTTGCATAGCCAAAGCAATCCAAGGGGTAAAAGCAAAAGTGGAGATATTACACTTCCTGATATCAAACTATACAACAAAGCCTTCGTATTAAAAACAGTATGGTATTAAAATAAAAGCACATGTAGCGCAATGGACAACAAATCCAGATTTGAACCTCCACTTATATCAATCCCCCGAGATTGATTTTTACATAGCTAACAGAAATTCACCCAAAATATGTCAATAAAACATAAGATGTGATGCTACAGAACTCCTAGGAGAAAACATAAGAAAATACCTTCTTGATGTTGGTGCTGGCAAAAGTTTCTTTTAAATCAATACTGAAGGTACAAATGACAAAAGAAAATATGAATACATCAAACTTAGGAGCCTGGTCAATGTCATCTGCCTTGCAACCATTTGTTCACAGATACGGGGCATCACAAACACCACAGACACAAGTGTTGGACCCCTGGTGAACACCGTAACAAGAAAATGTGTAAACTCTATAGCAACAAGTGAGACCACGCTGTGGACACGTGGAGAAGCAATCGGTGACTCCCTAAGGAGGGAGACATGGATCGGGAGAATTAACATTGTTAAAATGGCAATACTTCCCAAAGCACTGTATAAATTCAACGCAATTCCTATTAGGATACCCATGACATTCTTCAAAGAATTGGAGCAAACACTCCTGAAATTTATATGGAACAATAAGCCCCCACGAATAGCTAAAGCAATTCTTGGGGAAAAAATGGGAGGAATCAACCTCCCTAACTTCAAACTCTACCAAAAGGCAGTAATAATTAAAACAGCATGGTACTGAAACAAAGGCAGAGCTGTAGACCAATGGAACAGGGTTGAATATACTGATGTCCCCCCACCCGAGCATACGAGCATCTAATCTTTGATAAGGGGGCAAGAAAAGTGAAGTGGAGCAGGGAAAACCTCTTAACAAATTATGCTGGCAAAACTGGACGGCTATATGCAAAAAAATGGGCTCAGATCTCTGCCTAACTCCATGTACAAAAGTAAGATCTAAGTGGATTAAAGACCTCAACATCAGACCGGAATCTATAAGATACATTGAGGAAAATGTTGGCAAAACCCTTCATGACATAGAACCTAATAGTGTCTTCAAAGATGTCACACCGCTGTCCAAGCAAGTGAAAACAGAGATAGACAAATGTGACTATCTTAAACTAAGAAGCTTCTGTACCTCAAAAGAAACAGTGACCAAAATACAAAGACAGTCTACAGAATGGGAAAGGATATTCGCCAACTACACATCTGATAAAGGGTTAATTTCAAGGATATAGAAAATACTGGTTCAACTCCACAAAAAGGAAACATTCAACTCCATCAAAAAACGGGGAGATGAAATGAATAGAAACTTTGACAAAGAAGAAATCCGAATGGCTAAAAGACACATGAGAAAATGTTCCACATCATTAATCTTCAGGGAGATGCAGATCAAAACCACAATGAGATATCACCTCACACCGCGGAGACTGACCCATATCCACAAGAACAAAAGCAACCGGTGCTGGCGCGGATGTGGTGAGAAAGGGACACTCCTTCACTGTTGGTGGGAATGCCGACTGGTTCAGCCCTTTTGGAAAACAGTATGGATGATTCTCAAAAAACTAGAAATTGAGTTCCCGTTTGACCCAGCAATACCACTCCTGGGAATATATCCCAGAGAGGCAAAAAAGTATAGCCAAAGTGACATCTGCAATTGTCTGTTTATTGCAGCACTCTTTACAATAGCCAGAATCTGGAAAAAACCTGAGTGCCCGAGAACAGATGACTGGTTAAAGAAACTCTGGTACATTTACACAATGGAGTACTATGTAGCTGTTAGAAAAGATGAAGTCATGAAATTTACATACAAGTGGTGTGCACTGGAGAAGAATGCGTATTCTTTCTTTTTGGGGTTTAAAGCCCTGTATAGGTCTATAAGTCCTCTCTCTTCTATCTCTTCTTTCAAAGCCAATGACACCTTGCTGGGTTTTGTTCTTGTTGATCTGTCCAGAGGTGATAGGGCAATGTTGAAGTCTCCAAGTATTGTGCTGCTTGCAATGTCCTCTTTAAAATCTGTTAGCAGTTGTTTTAAATATTTAGCTGTTCCCTCATTAGGTGCGTATACATTTAAGAGTGTGATTTCTTCCTGTTGTACCTATCCCTTGTTGAATAGAAAATGGCCTTCACTGTCCTTTCTAGCCTTTTCAGGGTGAAATTAATGTTGTCGGATACTAGTATGGCCACCCCAGCTTTTTTACAGGAGTTGTTTGCTTGCAGGATTGTTTTCCATCCTTTGACTTTGAGTCTGTGTTTGCTCTGAGTGTTGAGATGAGTTTCTTGTAGGCAGAAGAATGTTGGGTTCTGTCTCTTTATCCATTTTGCCACTCTGTGTCTCTTCAATGGTGAATTGAGACCGTTGACTTTGAGAGAGAGTATGGTTATGGGGTTTTGTGTCATGTTTCTGTGCGGGTGTGTTGTGGTTGTAGGGTTTGTCTTGTCTTATATTAGCCCCTTTAGTCCTTGTTTTAGGTTTGGTTTTGAGTCTATGAAGTTCCTGAGCTGCTGTTTATCTAGAAATCGTGTAGTGTTCCATCTATTTTGAGTGAGAGCTTAGCCGGATAGAGTATTCTTGGTGTAGCATTCATTTCCGTGAGTTTTTTGACTATATCTCACACTGTCTTCTGGCTTGTAGGGTTTCCTCTGAGAGGTCTGCTGTGAATCTCAGGGGTGCTCCTTTGTATGTGATTTCCTTTATTGCCCTTGCTGCTTGAAGTATTGTGTCTCTATCGGCAACATCGATCATTCTAACTATAATATGTCTTGGGGTGTTTCTGTTGGGGTCTCTTTTAGCTGGCACCCTTCAGGCTTCTTGAATCTGGATGGCTGTATTATGGAGCTCTGGGAATTTTTCGGCGATAATTTGTTTAAGCATGGATTTTTCATTGGGACTGTTTCCCTGAGCTTCTGGTAGTCCAATGATTCTAATGTTGTTTCTTCTGGAATCATCTCGTAGGACTCTGATTCGCTCTTGAGCTATTTTGAGGTCTCTTGCCATTGTTTGCTGTTGTCTGTTGGCTTGGTGCAGCTGATCTTCCAAGTCACTGATTCTTTCCTCAGCTGTGGTCATTCTATTTTTGAGGGCAGTGAGTGAGGTTTTGACTTCATCTATGGAATCTTTGATGCGTGCCATTTCTGTGCGAAGCTTTCCAATTTCGGCTCTCACATCTTGCTGTATTTTGTTAATTGTGCGATCGATTGTTTCTTTCATGTCCTCTTTCAGTTTAGCGGATATGTGTGTGACTGTTTCATCGAGTTGATTGAGCATCTTGATGACTTCATATCTGAATTCCTTGTCAGAGAGGTCCCTAAGATGGCTAGCACCTACTGAGGTTCTAGATTTATTTCCTCATGGTCTCCCTGTGGTGGGGATTTGCATTGTTTCTTCATGTTATTGTGTATGTGGAGGGGTAATATGTCTTTTTTTTTTTTTTCCTTCCACCTACGCTCTTTCTTTGGTGGATTTTTTTTTAATTGTACCAAATATCATTCTAAGTAGCTTTACATCAACTCATTACGCTATTATTATTATTATTAGCGAAAACACCATGAGATACAGTTGTAGACATACAAACTTTCATGCTTAGGATTCAGTTATATAATGATCGAGTATCCATCCCTCCACCAGTGCCCATTCTCCACCACCAATGATCCTAGTAGCCCTCCCATCCCCAAACCCCAGCCCCCCACACCCACCCCACCCCGCCTCTGTGTCAGGGCATTCCCTTTGCTCACTCTTTCCTTTAAGGTGTAGTTTGCAATAGAGGTATTGAGTGGCCATCATGTTCGGTCTATAGTCTATATTCAGCACGAATCTCACATTTCCAGCAAGTACTCCAAACATCCTTTACTTGGTGTTCCCTTCTCTATCTGAGCAGCCTTTTCTGCCAGCATGTGAGGTCAGCTTCCAAGCCCTGGAGCAGACCTCCTGGTACTTATCTCAACTATTTTTGGGTGTTCTTCTCCCCTCCTGTTACTTTATATTCCCCAGATGAGTGCAGTCTTTCTATGTCTGTCCCTCTCTTTCTGGATCATTTCACTTAGCATGATACTTTCCATGAAGAACCACTTGTATGGAAATTTCATGACTTCATCTTTTCTAACAGCTGCATAATATTCCATTGTGTAGATGTACCAAAGTTTCTTTAACCAGTCATCTGTTCTAGGGCACTCAGGTTTTTTGCAAATTTTGGCTATTGTGAACAGTGCAGCAATGAACAAAGTGCAGATGTCATTTCGACTGTACTTTTTTGCCTCTCGAGGTTATATTCCCAGGACTGGTATTGCTGGGTCAAATGGCTCAATTTCTAATTTTTTGAGAATAATTCATACTGTTTTCCAAAAGGGCTGAACCAGTCAGCACTCCTCCCAGCAGTGAAAGAGGGTCCCTTTTTCATCACATCCATGCCAACACCAGTTGCTTTGTTCTTTTGGATGTGGGCCAGTCTCTGTGGTATGAGATGATATCTCATTGTTTTGATCTGCATCTCTCTGATGATTAGTGTTGTAGACAATTTTCTCATGTGCCTTTTTGCCATTCAAATCTCTTCTTTGAAAAAGTTTCTGTTCATTTTGTCGCCCCATTTTTTGATGGAGTTGGATGTTTTCTTCTTGTGGAGTTGAACCAGTACCTTGTATATCCTTGATATCAACCCCTTGCCGGATGAGTATTGGGTTAATATCCTTTCCCATTCTTTAGACTGTCTTTGTATTTTGGTTATTGTTTCTTTTGAGGTTCAGAAGCTTCTTAGTCTTGGTTTGAGTGAACTACCTGCGGCCGCGTCAGGGTTGTCTCCCGAAAATTAGGCCATGCCCACTTTTAAAGTCATGCCCACCTCTAAAGTGGCCACACCCCCACGGATACCTGGTGTCTGTCCAGGAAGTAAAGACTGGGTGGGGGAAAAGAGACCGGCTCAGATGGGCAGCCGGTTCAAAGGGACAGGCAGACAGACGCAGATCCCCTTTTCCTCCCAGCGTCAGGGGGGGGCGCCTGCAGACACTTGCGCGTTAGGGTCCCAGGTCCGGGTCAGAGGCGGCGCGAAGACTCTATATATGTTTTAAGGGTATAATTTCACACTGCTTCAGAATTATATCACTAAGACAAAAGATGTAGCTCAATGGGAGAGTATTTCCTCTACATGGATGAGGCCAGAGTTAGATCCCCAGCACCAGAAAATAAAAAATTATTGCCAAACCAAACTCAAGACACCAATGTAATTCCAACAAAATCCATGAGGCCGTCGATCCCTTCCCCTGCAGGGTAATAAGCTCATATCTGAGAAGTCAAAGGCTTGCTTTCACTAACTTCGTCTGTGCTCGTGCTTTGCTTCTTTTTATCCTACAAATGAGTATTTGTTTTTCTTTTTTCAGATTTTGCTTATCATGAACCCTTGCATTTTCACCCATGTTTTTATAAAAGGCAAGAACTTCTCTTCTCTTACGGAGAGAACTCCTTGTATGTCTAACCTATCTTATCTACTCATCTGTCATTGGGTCCGTGGGTTATTTGCATGTCATAGTTAATATAAATAGTTCTATTATTATCTTAGATGTACTTATATCATTTCTTTTAGTGGAAAATTAAATTATTGTATATAAATGGGAATATACTTTCTTTAACCACTGTAGAAAGCAATACGGAGTTTCCTCAAAAAAAATTAAAAATAGGGGGTATGGTTCCGCCAGCAGGTCCATCTGTACCTGTGAGGCGAGTGCATCAGCAGCCTGATGGCACCTTCAGACTTCCAGATACCCCAAAATTGCTGCTGTGCCTTAGGCCAAATCCCAGAAACTTAGGGCAAAGTTTACCAAGAAAGTAAAGGGCCAAAAATTAGGTATGTGGGAGACACACCCACAAACCACCTCTGGCTCAGCTATATGATTGGAGGCATAGCCTCTCTGGTTCCTGATTGAGCTGCTTAATGGCCATGATCCCAGAGACTCAGAAACAAATCTCAAAACCCAGTGGCTTTTGGCAGAAATATGTCCGGACCCCACAGTAGGTTACTGTCGCCGGGCCACCCCAGGGGTGAAAGGGTGTTGTCCCTCTGCCTGCTTCCCCCAGGCAGCTCGGTGGCCACCATCCTCCAGAGGCTATTGGACAGTCAGGTTTGGGCCTGCAGTGACGAGATATTTTGGGCCTCATGGTATGGGGGTGGAGCCAGTCCTGTCCTCCCCACCCTAATGAGACCCAAAGTCATCGCCCATCGAACGGCCTCTCTGGCTCCTCATAAAGCTGCTCAACGGCCATGATTCCAGAGACTCAGGAGCAAATCTCTGGACTCAGCAGGTTTTGACAGAAATTCCTCCAGATTTAAGTGTTAAAATTTTGGAATTTCAAAATCACACAGCCACTACTGCAGCCACACGACATCATATGTTATTTATAACCAGAAATAGAGAACAAATTGTCTACTGTTGCCTTTTCAGCAGATCTGAGTGTTGGGGTAAAATCTCAAATAATAATGGTGGCTCTGTTGTCAAAATATTGAATGTGATCAAAATAGAGAGAGAGTAATGTGGAAATCATCTGCCCCATAGGTAGGGGGTTGTTGGGGGTGGAGAATGGTCACTGGTGAAGGTATGGGTGTTTCATTGTATGACCGAGACTTAAACCCAAAAGCTTTGTAACTGCTCTCACGGTGATTCAATAAATAAAATTATAAAAAATGAAAAAAATTAAAAGTATAGCCACCATGGGATCCAGCAATATCGATTTCTGGTATATATATATGCACAAAGGAAATGAAAATAGTATATCAAAGACATGGACTCTTGTGTTTACTTCAGCACTGTTCACAATACCCAATATATAAGAAATACCTTATGTGCCCATCAATTAATGAATAAAGATATGGGATATATAATGAAATAATACTCAGCCATGAGGAAGGAAAATAATCTGCCATTTGCAGTAAAGTGCATCAACCCTGAGCACATTATGCTAAGTGAGATAAATAAAAAATAATAAAGAGTATGTAATTACTTATCTGTAAAATTTTTTAAAAAGTACAATAAAATGGTGTTTAGCTGGGATGGGAGATAAAAGGTAGTGATATTACAGTAAGTAGTAATAAAACCTAAAGATCCAATATAACAAATATAAAACAATATTGTCTTGTAATCATTAAACTTTCTAAGGACTAGAACTTAATTATTCTAAACATTCCAACTTTATAGGTATGAGTGCTATGAATCACTACAATGTCAATCATATAATGTATAAATATATGTACAGATATGTCAAATTAACAATGATAAGTGCCTTAAAATATGTGTTATTTCCATTTTTCCTTAATTTTCTCTTTGTTTTCTATGCCATGAATATCTGTCTTTCACAGGGCCAGTTTAGACCTGACCCAGGAGAGCATGATGTCTCCACATCAATATTTTTAATTTTTTTATTTTAATATGAAAAATAATTTTAAATAAGATGAATTTAGTCTTATCGTGGCCCCCACTATTATTCCCATATATGCAACATATCACTATATCCCCTTTAATTTTCTTGAGACATATATTTTAATATATAACTTTTATTTAGTTATATATTTTTAAAATTTTACTTTCATAAAGTTGTTCACAATAATTGGTTATATTCAATATTTCAACACCAATCCCTCCATCATTATTATAACCACTATTATTTTGAATTTTCCCAGCACTAACCATGCCTGCCTCAGAGACATCTAAATTATATTGTATTGTTCATTATGAATAATTGACTAAAAATTATCAAAAATGTTTCCTTAAAGAAAAGTGTGTGAAAATTGTTGTATTTCACCTTGGAGCCATTAAACCCCTATATAAGATATTACTAACATGTTATTACAGGTTGACCCTCGCGTGCTAATACACACACACACACACACACACACACACACATATATATTATCAAGATTGGTTAACTTCTACATTACACCCCATCCATTGTGGTATGCTACTCTTAGTATATCAGTGACATAAAGTATGAGATGTTGCCCAGCTGCACAATCCAGGAATTCTAAAATTTTAAATAGGGTGCTAGAATTGGAGTTAAATTTTTAACTGGATGGTCCATTTTGGGCTCTGGAGGCATCTCTGTGGCATGTTGCTTTCTTCCAAGATTTTTTTTGGAGTTTTATATTATTATTATTATTATTATTATTATTATTATTATTATTATTATAGACGACCTTACATTTTTAAATCCTTTCTTTACAGGCTCTCTAGACCAGTGTTTCTCAGTCTTTTTCTGACTGTGGCCCCTTCTGATCTTGCTTCCTTTCCATGTCCCCTGTGCCCTGCCAATTGACTGCCGACCTTTCCATTTATGTAGTTTTCACTGATGCCCCTCTCAGAATATTCTGTGTGAATATTCTGAGTATCACGGGGAGCTTGCCAGGCTTTGCCATGCGGGCGAGATACTCTCAGTATCAGATACTCTCAGTAGCTTGCCGGGCTCTCCGAGAGGGGCAGAGGAATCGAACTCGGGTCGGCCATGTTGACTGCGTGCAAGGCAAATGCCCTACCCGCTGTGCTATCGCTCCTCGGAGAGCCCGGCAAGCTACCGAGAATATCTCGCCCGCATGGCAGGGCCTGGCAAGCTCCCCGTGACATATTCAATATGCCAGACACAGTAACAACAAAGTCTCCAATGGAGACGTTACTGGGCCCACTCAAGCAAATCCACGATCAACGGGAGGGCTTATTCTGAGTATATCTTCTGGCAGCTAGGGAAAGTCCCAACAGCTCTCCCCCTAGCCACCCTGGTTGGGGGTGGTCTCGGGCCACTAGCCCAGTCAGGGCAGCCCATGTCATGGGGTGGACAGAAGAGGAAACGAGGGCCAAGCTGGTTGACTGATCAGTTGCCATTTATTCCATTCTCACCAGTGCCCGTTCCAGTCTCTCTGAGCCCCCCACTCTAGTCTGACACTGCCTCTCATTCCTGTCTCCTCTTGTCTCTCCTGCTCATCTCTCCATGCTGTATCTCGCAGCCTGGGCTCTCTCCACGTGCCTGGTCCTGTATTCCTCTTCTACATTCTTCTCCTCTGTCCCCCTTGATAGTCTCTCCGTGCTCCATCTTGTTGCCCTGCTCTCTCTCTCTCTCTTTCATCTCTCTCCAACTCTCTCTCCTTTCCAACTCCCTAGCACTGGGGACAGACACTACACCCAGTCAGATAGCAGAATCAACATAAGAAAAGCCCTTCCTGACCACTGATCAGGCTCAAGGTTGTAAACACTACCTAGGGGACTTTCCTCTTCTCCTTATTCCAATAAATTAATTAACATCTTGATTAATATCTTAATTCTACTTCTCAATATTAGTTATTTTGTAAGGACACGGTAAGAGATATATTGAGGCTTATAGGGTGGCTCTCCTGGGTACATCTTGCATAGAGCATTTTTTCTCAAAAATACTTTTTTTCTAAGGAAAACTCTATACTTTCCACCAAAGATATAAATGGCCTATTATTTCCAAGCAGCATTCTTCCTTCCACGGATAATCCCATCACATTTCCCTTCAATAATTGAAGTACCAGCCTAGCACAAATCTTACATTAGTGGTAGCAGCTGGGAAACACAGGTATACTATAACTCAGCAAGTTCAGCAAATGCCCCCCAACCTCCACCCAGCCACCAAGTGACTCTGACGAAACTGGACAGAAGGACTATGATCATAGTTCCCTAAGTGATATTCTCACTAACCTTGGGTCTATCTTCAATCACTTCTCATTCATGGAATAGAAATCCTATGTTTCTCAGGAATTAGGCGGGCCAGACTCAAATCATCCAGCTTCTCCTTCTATATTGGACACCTGATTTCCATTATAGACAGGAAACAGAACACTCACCTTTGATGAAGGAGATTCTACTACTTGCTAACATTTCTGGGATTTACTTTTTTACTTTGATTTGGAGATCATATCTGGCAAGGCTCACTCCTGGCTCTGAACTCAAGGATCCCTGTTGGCAGGGCTCACAGTATCTGGAGTATTTGGTATTTGGAGTGCCAGGAACTCAAACCCAGCTTAGTTGCATGCAGAGCAAGAGCCTACCTGCTGACCTATGTCTCCAAGCTAATTTCTGTTTCAAAGTCCAATCCCAGAAATAAGAGGCCAAACCCTAGAGTAGTTGAAATCCATCTCTTTTAAATGTGTGGTAATTAAGTTCTGGCCAAATTTAGGGAATAGCACCTGATTGGTCCCCTCTAGGACTCTCTGAAAATCTGATCTGACCTGTGTCGATTCTGTTTGAGGTAAAGCAATTTGTCCTTAACGGACTGGAAATTTTCTTCTTGACACTCACTGAAAGTTCCACATTCCCCAAATCCCCTGCATCCTGGGGAAATTGGTAGAGTTGATCATACTATTTTAATAAACCCAAGAATACAAAACCTCTCCTGAAACTTCTGGAACCTCTTTTGTACTTTTTAAATTTTTTAAGTACCAATGTTCTAAAATATCAAATAGGTTTCAGATATATAATCATTATAATTAAAATTGTGCATACACTACCTTATGATCATCACAAAATTCTAGTTTCCATCCACCACAATACAAATGACTCTCTTCACCCAATTTATACCCCGTTCCTTTTCCCTCTGGAAATAATCTTACTTTGTTCTTATAATCTAAAAGTTTGCTTTCATTTATTTATTCATTCATTTTTTTATCTTTGGAATTGAAAGAAGCCATACATTTTGCCTTTCTCCATCTGACTTAGCATAATACCTCTGGGTCCATGCAGTTGCCATGTATCCATAGGCACTATTAAAAATACTACAGTAAACATGCTATTGAAATAATACTGTGTGCATATGCATATATATATATTTGAATTCACATTTTTATTCATAAGCTAAATAGCCAGAAATAGAATAGATAAATTCCTATGTCTATTTTTATTTTTGTGCAATCTCCATATTGTTTTCCATAGTTACTGCCCCAGTTTACATCTTCCTCAATAGTATATGAAGGTTCCCTTTCCTCCACATCCTCAACAACACATACTATCCCTTTCAATTGTAGCTGTTCTTACAGATATTATATGGATACTTCATCTGAATGCTTGAAGTGTTATCTCGCTATGGTTTTTTATTTGCACTTTCCTATGATAACTGACGATGAATATTTTTATGTACCTATTAATGTGTTTTTTTCTTTGAAGAGAAGTCTGCCTATTTTTCAATTCAGTTGTGTTTTGTTGTTACTGTTGTTGCTGAATTGAGCTTTTTAAAATATGTTTTGGACATTAATCCCTTGTTGGATGGTTTTAGTTTCTTTTGTTTTGTTTTATTTATTTGGGGACCACATCCAGTGGGGGTCAGGGGTTACTCCTGGCTCTGTGTTCAGGGATCACTTCTGGTGGGATTGGGAGATCATATGGGATGCCAGGATCAATCCCTGATTGACTGCATGCAAGGCAAAAACCCTACCTACTGCACTATTGCTCTGATGCCCCTTGTTGTGTGTTTCAGATGTTACTATCTTCTCGTATTTATGAAGATGACTTTTCACTGAGTGATGATCCTTTTTCCATTCAGAGTATTTTCATTTTGCTGTGGTCCCACTTGTTAATGTTGCATTGGTTTTCCTTATCACTGGAGCTTAATTATCAAATATCTCTAAGCCAATTCTTCTATGTACATTAGATTTTCAGGTCTTATACTATCTTGAATTAATTTTTATGCAAAGTACAAAATAGTGAATGGTGGTTTAGTTTCATTCAAGAACTAACAATCTTATGAAGAGGAATCACTTTTTGTCTGGGATTTTTTGTGAAGGGGGGTTTGTTGTGTGAAGTGGGGTGTTGTCTACACATTAGTGCTCAGGACTTACTCCTCATTCTGCATGCTGGAATTGCTCCTGGCAAGGTTCAGGGGACTATTTGGGGGAGCCAGGGATTAAATCCAGGTCAACCTCATGCAAGTCGAACACCCGACCCACTGTACCATCTCTTCAGTCAGGAATATTTTCTTCTTTTCTTCTCTCCCCATGAGTCACACCATTCTTTGAAATGATGGAGACAGTGCATAAACTCATTTTCTAGGGCTACAGTAGCAAATTACCACAAAGTGGGTGAGAAAAAAGAACAGAGGTCAGAATTTCTAAATCAAGGCATCAGCTGTTATTGTGGTAGGATTTCCTGGAGCAGGGAAGTGGTATGCGCCTCTTCTTTGGAGGAATATTACATCATCCCCTTCTTTCCTGCCTCTGCAAAGGAAAGCCACAGCTCTCCTTCCTGGTCCTCTCGGTTTACTCATCAATTGCTGATCACTGTTTCCTAGCTTAACTGTTTCCTGATCACTCTTTCTCTAATCCTACCTCTTGTTTTGAACATGCACCAAGACTGCCTGATAGAAAAACCCTGGAGACCTTGCCCCATACTCTCAGACTATGTCAGCCTGCACAGTCCTTTGTTCCTTGTCCCCAAGCATGTGAATTCTTTGCCCAATCACATACATGGAACTAGTAAAGGTACATAATCTCCTGACTTGTGTCAGTCATTCAGATACTCCTTCTGTGCCTGCTAGCATGAAATAAACTCCCGTTTCTCAAGGCCTCTGAGAGCTCAGTTGGTTTTTCCTCATCTCATCAGACCAGTTTTCTGCAATATTGTGTCCACTCCAAAAGGTCTGAAAAATAATTCTTTCTTGTGTCTTCTAGTCTTTAGGGATGGCAGCAATTCTTGGCAATCCTTGGCATCCCTTGCACTGTGGCAGCATAGCTGCAGTCTCTGCCTCTGTCTTTACATGACCACTAATCCTTGTCTGCTTCTGTCTCTTCCTGCTTTGAAGACCACTTAGATCCCACAGCACTGCCATGGAAGCATAGCCCACCGCTTCACCTCTACTCTCAGAAGAGATGCAGGTCAAGCCACTGAAACACATCAGCCCAGAATTCCTGAAACATTGAATGCCCAAAACAACTGTATTATGAACAACTTTGTAAACCATTGTGCTTAAATAAAGTTATATATATAATATTATATATGCTATATTTATAATATATATAATAAAAGCTCATTGGCAAAGTAATAAAAAGAAGAGTATTCATGCTGGATTTCGGTATGACATAATTTCACTTTCCTAATTATAGCCACAAAATCCCTATTTGTACCCCTCAGAAAAAAATATATTTAAATAAACACAAGAGCTACTAAAAATGATTTTTTTCTTAATTTTTCATGATTTATTTTCTCTAAAATGTGCCCACCCAAACCAGCCTAAACTAAATTTAAGAGATAAGACAACTTCTTTGTGCTTGCCTCAGTAAATTCTGAACTGACAGTAAAAATTTATATTCTAATAACAATGAGAAAGCTCCCGGCAATTTATTTCACCCAAGAGAAAAAGTTGCTGGCAATTTAATCTCTAAAGACAAGCTTTTTCACCACAAACTTAATCTAGATATATATTTTACTACTTTTTTTTAACTGACCTGAAGCTTGTCTTAGAGCAAAAGCTTCCTATGTTGTTCATTCCAAAGTTCTAATAAATATTTCTAACTGAGAAAACTGTGACCTTTACAAAATGGGTGTCAACCAAGAAAACAAAGGTAAAGGTAAAGGCCCTCCCGTTGATCATCGATTTGCTTGAGCAGGCCCAGTAACAACTCCATTGGAGACTTTGTTGTTACTGTCTTTGGCACATCGAATACGTCACGGGGAGCTTGCCAGGCTCTGCCGTGCGGGCGAGATACTCTTGGTAGCTTGCCGGGCTCTCCAAGAGGGGAGGAGGAATCAAACTCGGGTCGACCATGTTGGCTGCATGCAAGGCAAACTCCCTACGGCTGTGCTATCGCTCTGCCTACAAAATTTTTCACAATAAATGATTTGGGGGGGAAACTTCTAGATTCAGATGGGTGAGGTTTTATTCCCCCCATATTTATTATAGCTTTGTTTTGTTCTCCCGCTTAGGTGGAGTTAGGAAGATGTTTCTTGCTCTTTGTTTTGTCATTCTCAATACCAGTCTCTTTTCAATTTACATTTTCAAGAAGAATTTTCTCAAGAATACTCATGCTGAGAGGGCTGGCAGTGAGCCTACTGAGATCCTTTTGTATGATTCAGCCAAGAGGATTAAGAAGAGATAAAACAGTGCATTCACTTAAGAGAGTCAAAGATATTCTATCATGCACGCATCTTCTTGGCTTCCTCTGGGTTCCCAACATCTCCACATGACTCACACAGTGCATTCATCAGGAAAACATTTCTCTCCTGCCAGATAAGTATGGGAAAGCTTCACTTCTCCTTCCCCTGGTGTCATCCTTCCTTACTGTCGATGCCTCCAAACCTAAAATTATTGGATGAAACTGATGGGCAAAAATCACTTAAAGGTCTCTGCTTGTGGTCCATTGTCACAGTCCTTGTAAAACAAACACCCAACCCAGACTGTCAAGCCCTATAGTATTCAGGTCTTATTTAATGTACAAGCTTGGTTAAGTTTATAACTGAGCCACTGTATTTAGCATGTTTTCTGTTTCTTTCAAAACAAGGAAACAAGGATCAAAAAGAGACATTTAAACAACTCCTATCACCAAGCTGTCAGATAAGAGAAGCATCAAGTGGACTGGGTGGCCAAAGGGAGAGGTAGGAATTATACTTAGAATAATCAACTTCACTATAAATGGAATTTCAGAGCTAACTATGTTTTGCCATTTTGATAATGGAAACATATATATATATATTTAATCCTTGCTTTAATTCCCTTTATTAAATTTGCCAGAGCATTAGGAGAGATGAAAAAAATCAAATCTCTATTTCATCTCTCCTCCTCTTTTTCTCTGCCGCATCAGATAAGCTCTGAAAAATAAAATGACACATAAGGCACTCACAAAACTCAACAACAAAAGAGCAATAACCCCATTAAAAAATTGGGAAGAGGAGATGAACAGATACTTCCATGAAGAGAACATACAGATAGCCAATAGGCATATGAAAAAGTATTCATCAATTATCATTAGAGAAATTCGATTCAAAGCAACACTGAGATATCACCATAAGTCAGTGGCAAAGGTATATATCAGATACCCTGGAAACAACCAGTGTGGGCAGGGATGTGATAGAAAAGGAATCTCATGCATTATTGGTGGGAATGTCTTCTGGTCCAATCTTTCTGAAAAATAGTATGAAGGCTTCTTACAAAAGTAAATGTAGATTGGGGGTATGGTGCCACCAGCAAATCAGTCTGTGCCTGTGAGGTGAGTGCATCACGAGTGCATCAGCAGCCTGATGGCACCTACAGACTTCCAGACACCCCAAAATTGCCGCTGTGCCTTTGGCCAGACCCCAAAAACTTGGGGCAAAGTTTACCAAGAAAATAAACGGCCAAAAGTTAGGTATGTGAGAGATACACCCACAATCCACCTCTGGCTCAGCTGTATAATTGGAGGCAAGGCCTCTTTGGTTCCTGATTGAACTGCTTAATGACCATGATCGCAGAGACTCAGAAACGAATCTCGGAACCCAGCAGCTTTAGGTAGAAATGTGTCCAGTCCCTGCAGTAGGCTACCGGTGCTGGGCCAACCCAGGTGGGAATAGGTTTCGTGCCTTGGCCTGTTTCCCCTGGTGGTCCAGTGGCCGCCATCCTTCAAGGCCACTGGATACACTGGATAGTCAGATTTGGGCCCCCATTGACGAGACACACAAAGGGCCTCATGGGATGGGGGTGGCGGCAGGCTTGTCCTCCCCACCCCAACGAGACCCCAAATCATCACCCACGAACGGCCTCTCTCACTCCCGATCAAGCTGCTTAATGGCCATGATCCCAGAGACTCAGAAACAAATATCAAAACCCAGTGGCTTTTGCCAGAAATGCGTCCGGACCCCACAGTACGTTACTGTCGCCAGGCCATCCCAGGAATGAAAGGGTGTTATCCCTCTGCCTGCTCCCTCTTGGCGGCTTGGTGGCCATCATCCTCCAGAGGCCATTGGACAGTCAGGCTTCGGCCCGCAGTGACAAAACTTGTTGAGCCTCACAGGATGAGGGGGAGCCAGGCCTGTCCTCCCCACCCCAACGAGACCCCCAAGTCCCCAAGTCATCATCCACAAACGGCCTCTCTGGCTCCTGATCAAGCTACTTAACGGCCTTGATCCCTAAGACTCAGAAACAAATCTCGAAACCCAGCGGCTTTTAGTAGAAATGTGTCCGGACCCCGCAGTAGGTTACTGTCGCGGGGCCACCCCAGGGATGAAAGGGTGTTATCCCTCTGCCTGCTCCCTCTTGGCAGATTGGTGGCCGTCATCCTCCAGAGGCCATTGGACAGTCAGGCTTGGGACTGCAGAGATGAAACTTGTTGGGTCTCACAGGATGGGGTGGAGCCGGACCTGTCCTCCCCACCCCAATGAGACCCCAAGTCATCGCCCATCGTATGGCCTCTCTGGCTCCTCATCAAGCTGCTCAAGGGCCATGATCCCAGAGACTCAGGAGCAGATCTCGAAACCCAGTGGTTTTTGGCAGAAATCCCTCCAGATTTAAGTGTTAAAATTTCAGAATTTCAAAACCACATGGCCCTAATGCAGTCACGCGACATCATATGTTATTCATAACCAGCAATAGAACACAAATTGTCTATTGTTGCCTTTTCAGCAGATCTGAGTGTTGGGGTAAAATCTCAAATAATAATAGTGGGTCTGGTGTCAAAATATTGAATATGATCAAAGTAGAGAGAGAGAGAAATGTGGAAATCATCTGCCCCACAGGTAGGGGGAGGGTGTGGGATGGGGGTATACTGGAGGTTTTGGTGGTGGAGAATGGGCACTGGTGAAGGTACAGGTGTTTCATTGTATGACCAAGACTTAGACGCAAATAGTTTGTAACTGCTCTCACGGTGATTCAATAAATAAAATTATAAAAAATGAAAAAAATCTAAGGTGGAGTTCATGCACAATTCAATCAGCTAATCAGTGGCTGAATAAATAGCAGTACTCCTACAAAAAAAAGTAAATGTAGAGCTCACATTCGACCCAGCATCCAATTCTTGGCATCTACCCCAGCACTATTTGTTAAATTAATATATTACATCAGAGTGAATTTATATACTCGGGTATTAGATTCATGAGTACTGACCTAGGGCCACCCACTGTGTGGAATGCTGGGACTCTAAAGTGCAGCCTCAGTGATCAGCTCAGAAGATGGGTGTGCAACCATTCACTAGAAGAGACTCTGGTAAGTTCTATAAGAAGATTGTGTACTTTGCTCCAAATACTAAAGAAATAAGATACTTTTGCTCTGCCAGACAGGGGAATTTGGGAAGAGGAGATAAACAGACACTTCCATGAAGAGAACATACATTTTATATGCCAATAGGCATATAAAAAAAAGTGTTCATCAATTATTACTAGATAAATTCAATTCAAAACAACACTGAGATGTCTTTCCCCAGGAAGAGAAGTTTTAAACACTTAAAACAGGAGAGATTTAGAGATTTTCATAAGGCTTGGGGGTGTGGGTGGATTTGAAGGAGACACACAGTTTGAAGCAGTGGTCAGGGATACTCCAAGATCATTGCACAAATGTCTCTAAAGGAAATGTGCAGGGATCATATGTAGCCAGGAATAAAACACAGACCTCCTGTATGCAAAGCATGTGCTCCGGGGAGTTGAACCATCTCTCCAGCCCTCCAGGCCTTGTTTTTTTTTGTTGTTGTTGTTTTTTATTACTTTTTTAATTGAATCACTGAGATACAGTTACAAAGCTTTCATGATTGAGTTTCAGTCGTACAATGATCAAACATCCATCCCTCTACCAGTGTACATTTTCAACCACCAATGTCCCCAGTATCCCTCCCCCCACCCCTGCCCTATCCCACCCCCTCCCTCTATGGCAGAAAATATCCTTCTTACACTCTCTCTCCACCTTTGAGCAATATGGTTTGCAATATAGATACTGAGAGGCCATGATGTTTGGTCAATAGTCTACTTTCACCACACATCTCTTACCCCACGAAATTCCCTCCAAGCACCATTGACTTCTCTATCCCAGCTGCCTTCTCCCCCAGCTCAAGAGGCAGGCTTCTAACCATGGAGCAATCTGGCCCTTGTCTCTACTGACCATGGTTGTTAATTATTTTCTATTCCACAAATGAGTGCACTTACTCCATGTCTGTCCCTCTTTTTCTGACTTATTTCACTTAGCATAATACTCTCTCCATGGCCATTCACTTATAAGCAAATTTCATGACTTCATCTTTCCTAACAGTTGCATAGTATTTCATTGTGTAAATGTACCAAATTTTCTTTAACCAGTCATCTGTTTTCAGGCATTCAAGTTGTTTTCAGAGTCTGGCTATTGCAAACAGTGCTGCAATGAACATACAGGTGCAGATGTCATTTCTACTGTGTATTTTTGCATCCTCCTTATATATTCACGGAAGTGGTATGGCTGGGTCATATGAAAGCTCAATTTCTAGTTTTTGAAGGAATACCCATATTGGCGGCACCAGTTAGCATTCCCACCAACAATGAAAGAGTCCCTTTATCCCCACATCCTCACCAGCACTGATTGTTCTTGTGCTTTTGAATGTGTGCCAGTCTCTGTGGTGCAAGATGATATCTCATTGTGGTTTTGATTTGCATCTCCGTGATGATTAGCGATGTGGAGCATTTTTTAATGTCCCTTTTTGCCACTTGTATTTCTGTTGTATTATTTTATTTATGAGGAAGCTTCTATTCATTTATTTTCCCCATTTTTTTGGTGGGGTTGGAGGTTTTTTGTTACAGCATTACTAGTATTTTGTATATCCTGGATATTAACCCCTTATAAGATGGGTATTGGGTAAATATTCTTTCCCATTCCATGGGCTCTCGCTATATTTTGTCACTGTTTCTTTTGAGATGCAGAAGCTTCTTTAGGGTAATATGTTCCCATTTGTTTATGTTTGTTTCCACTTGCTTGGTCAATGGTGTTTCATCTTTAAAGATGCTTTTAGCTTCAATATCATGGAGGGCTCTGCCTACACTTTCAAGTCTGATATTGAGAGCTTTAATCCACTTTGATCTGACTTTTGTGCCGGGCATTAGACAGAGGGTAGAGTTAAATTTTTTGCAAACAGCCATGCAGTTTTCCCAGCACCACTTGTTGAAGAGGCTTTCCTTGCTCCACTTCACAATTCTTTTTCCTTTATCAAAGATTAAGTGATCATGTATTTGAGAGTCTGCGGCAGAATAGTCAACTCTGTTCCATTGGTCTGTGGGTCTGTTTCTAGTCCAATACCATGCTGTTTTAGTTACTACTGCTTTGTAGTACAGTTTGAAGTTAGGGAAGGTGGTGCCACAATCTTCTTTTTTCCAAGGATTGCTTTAGTTATTCATGGGAATTTATTGTTCCATATGAATTTTTGGGGTGTTTCATCTATTTCTTTGAAGAATGTCATGGGTATCCTTATAGGAACCACAAATAAATCTGCCTCAGCAATTTCTCAACAGCTGACATTGCCATAAGGGCTCTCCAAACAACTGGTGCATTCTCTTCAACCAAGAAGCCCATAGACATACTGGCGATACTATAATTTAAAAGAGGTCTCATGAGGTATTTCTGTGATAATTCTGGACTTCCCTTCAAATTCATCATCTTTGGTATTGATGGGCCATACTCATCCACATCTAACAAGCCAATGGCCTTTGACGAATCATTTGCTGCAAGTACAAGTGCAAGGTTTACTGCAGTAGTAGACTTTCCAACTCCACCCTTTCCAGAAGCCACAACTATAATTTACTTCACGCCCCCCACCCCCACCCCCCGTTGTTCATCGATTTTCTCGAGTGGGCCCAGTAACATCTCCATCGAATGCGTCATGGGTAGCTTGCCAGGCTCTGCCGTGTGGGCAAGATACTCTTGGTAGCTTGCCTGAGTCTCCTAGAGGGGTGGAGGAATCGAACTCGGGTCGCCCATGTTGGCCGCTTGTAAGGCAAGCACCCTACCGCTGTGCTTATGGGCTGGAGCGATAGCACAGCGGTATCTCGCCCGCACAGCAGAGCCTGGCAAGTTACCCGTGAGGCATTCAATATGCCAAACACAGTAACAACAAGTCTCATGATGGAGACGTTACTGGGCCTGCTCGAGAAAATCGATGAACAGCGGGAGGACTGTGACCGTGACCATGGATTATAATTTACTTAACACCTTCTATTGGTTTCTGCTTTGGAAGTCCTCAGGACATGATTCATGTTCTTCTTTTTCAGGGTCTCATTCTCAGGACCAGAAAACTGGCCCCGACAGACCAACACTCGGCTTCTCCTAAGAACAGCAGAGGCTTGGCCACCACCCCAAAGCAAAATTCCACCCAAAAGCAACACATACTTCCAAGATCCCAAGGCGCAGAAGGCAGCCAGCCCTTGGTTTTTTGAAGAAAGAATTAGTTGCAAAATTAAACATCTAGGGAAGAACATCCAAGAATCAGCATATACAAAAATATGGGTCAGGAAATCATCATATTGTAAGGTTGTATGGAATGCATGTAAGATAGAGCAAATATCTAGCACAGTAATAACCGTTGTTTCTACTAACTTTTTCACATCCACCCTCCTCTAAAGAAGTTTCTAATCAAGTCATGAATACTATAACATGAACCTTCCAAAATGCAAATATACACAGTGAAGGACTGAAGAGCTAGATTGTGTCTGAAAATAAAGACTAAATGAGCTCCAAGGCAATACCAGGAGAATAATGAAATTTATGTGTCAAGGTAAATGTTTTGGGTTTTATATTATGAGCCAAAAGTCACTCTTATGAATCCTAGACATCTTTAATTGACTAACAATGTTTATCTTGATTTTCCTTTTAAACAATGAGCTAATATTTAAAACTCAGGAATCCCTCGTGGGACGGGCACAGAAGCCCAGCTCTGGGCAACAAAGCTGAACGGCTCCAATTCCAACAGGTACAGCCCGCCCCCAAGGGCCTGGGTTCCTCTCTGGGCACGCGCAGCTAGAAACAGCCCCTAGACAGCCGGTTTTCAACCCCTGATCCGCGTGGGACAGGCACAGAGGCCCAGCTCGGGGCTACAAAGCTGAACGGCTCCAATTCCAACAGGTACAGCCCGCCCCCAAGGGCCTGGGTTCCTCTCTGGGCACGCGCAGCTAGAAACAGCCCCTAGACAGCCGGTTTTCAACCCCTGATCCGCGTGGGACGGGCACAGAGGCCCAGCTCTGGGCAACAAAGCTGAACGGCTCCAATTCCAAACAGGAGACCTTCCCAACTCCTCGCCCAGTGCCAGGGACTGTTTCCAGAGCCGCGGCCGCTAACGCGGCCGCAAAATATTTTCCCACTGCATATGCCATAGGGACCATAAGCTAACTTCTTAGATGGAAACTTCTCTATTTTAGCTCAGCCACTAGAAACACAGTTGCCAATAACTCATAAGCCTATCTTAACTCACACTGCATATCAAGCAGAATAGTAACACTGAACGTGAAGGACTAAACCACACCTCTCACAATGGTAAAGCAACGCAAAAGCCCACCAAACATTCATATTGAAGAGTCTAGCCCAGATGACACCAACAGTACTGTAGTGTTAGACAACCTCTCTGACAAGGAATTCAGAAGGGAGCTACTTAGGATGCTTAGGGAATTAAAAGAAACAATGGAAACCAATGCCAATAGAAGACAAGAGGATCTGAAGGCAGAAATGAGGAAAATGCAATCAGAAATATCAGACCTGAAAAATCTCGTAGGCGAATTGAAAAGCTCAGTGGAAGGCCTCAGCAGCAGAGTAAGAGCGGCTGAGAACAGAATCAGTGAGCTCGAAGATGAACTTCAGAGACTCTCCAGAAAAGAGCAGAAAATGGAAAAGAGACTCACAATTCGGGAACAGATGGCAAGAGAAGATCGTGATGAAGCCAAGAGGGGTAACATAAGAATTATTGGAGTCCCAGAGGGACAGGAAGAAAACCTCGATGAAGAAGAAACTGTCAAAGACATCATTGCTACAACATTTCCAGAGCTGAAGAAAACTTGTGACCACATTCAGGAGGCCCGAAGGGTACCAGCTAGAAGAAATCCGAATAAAAATACCCCAAGACACATTCTGATCAAAATGACCAAAACCTTAGACAGAGACAAAATTCTGAAAGCAGCAAGATCGAAGAGAGAAATCTCTTACAAAGGAGCATCCTTAAAATTCACAGCTGATTTTTCTGATGAAACCCTCATGGCCCGAAAACAGTGGTGGGACATAGTAAAAAAACTCAATGAAATAAATGCCTCCCCCAAAATACTTTTCCCAGCAAGACTCTCATTCATAATAGAAGGAACAACACACAGTTTCACAGACAAACAACAGCTCAGGAACTTCATAGACTCAAAACCATGGTTACAAGAACAACTAAATGGGCTACTTTAAGGCAAGAAAGGCCCCTCAAATACACCAAATTTTAACAGAACAATGGGACAAAATCCCATAACAATAATCTCTCTCAATGTCAATGGGCTAAATGCACCAATTAAAAGACATAGAGTGGCAGGATGGATTAGAAAATTGAACCCAACATTCTGCTGCCTGCAAGAAACGCATCTCAATAGTCAAAGCAAACACAGACTCAGAGTCAAAGGCTGGAAAACAATCCTACAGGCAAACAGCTCCCATAAAAAAGCTGGGGTAGCCATCCTTATATCAGACCACATCGATTTCAGAGTGAGGAAGGTCATAAGAGACAGTGAAGGCCATTTCTTATTGATCAGAGGATCTGTACAACAGGAAGAACTTACAATAATAAATGTATATGCACCTAATGAGAGACCAGCAAAGTACTTAAAACAACTACTCATAGATTTGGAAAAAGACATCAATAGCAACACAATACTAGTGGGAGACTTCAACACTGCTTTGTCACCTCTTGATAGATCAACCAGACTCAAGCTTAGCAAGGACATACTTCATTTGAGGGAAACAATGGAAGAAAGGGACTTAGTAGATATATACAGGACACTTCATCCACAAAAAGCTGAATACACATTCTTCTCAAGCGTACATGGAACATTCTCCAAGATAGACCACATGCTGAGCCACAAAACATGCCTCCATAAAATTAAGAAGGTAGAGATTGTATCAACAATCTTCTCAGACCACAATGCGCTGAAATTAGAAGTAAATCACACACAAAAACAGAAAACTAAATCAAACACCTGGAAATTAAACAGTGCACTATTGAACAACGAGTGGATTAGACAGGAAATCAAAGAGGAAATCAAAAGATTCCTAGAAACGAATGAAAATGAGAACACGAGTTACCAAAACTTATGGGACACAGCAAAGGCTGTGTTAAGAGGAAAGTTTATAGCTCTACAAGCATTCCTCAGGAAGGAGGAGCGAGCACACATAAGTAACCTAACCTCACAGCTTAAGAGCCTGGAGAAGGACCAAAAAAAGGAGCACAACCTGAACAGGAGAAAGGAAATAATAAAACTCAGAGCAGAGATTAACGAGATGGAAACCCAAAAAACAATCCGAAAGATCAATGAAACCAAAAGCTGGTTCTTCGAGAAAATTAACAAGATCGATAAGCCTCTAGCAAAACTCACAAAGAAAGGGAGAGAGAAAACCCTAATAAACCGAATCAGAAATGAAAAGGGGGTCATTACAACAGAAACCACAGAAATTCAGAGGATCCTCAGGGAGTACTTTGAGAAGCTTTATGCCACGGAACATCAAAACCTCGAGGAAATGGATAAATTCCTAGACTCCTACAGACTCCCAAGGCTGAACCAAGAAGACCTGGAATACCTGAACAGACCTATCACCATCAAGGAAATTGAAATGGTAATAAAAAGTCTCCCCAAGCACAAAAGTCCTGGCCCGGATGGATTCACTAGTGAATTCTTCCAAATCTTTAAAGAGGACTTACTCCCAATGCTCTTTAAGCTTTTCCACGAAATTGAAATATCAAAAACACTTCCAAACAGTTTCTACGAAGCAAATATCACACTGATACCAAAAGCAGACAGAGATACCACAAAGAAAGAAAATTACAGGCCGATATCCCTGATGAACACAGATGCAAAGATCCTCAACAAACTACTAGCAAATAGAATCCAACTACTCATTAAAAAGATCATACACCATGACCAAGTAGGATTCATCCCAGGGATGCAAGGATGGTTTAACATTCGGAAATCAATCAACATAATCCACCATATCAACAAAAGAAAAGATAAAAAGCATATATCATATCAATAGATGCAGAGAAAGCATTTGATAAGATCCAGCACCCCTTTATGATGAAAACCCTAGCCAAAATGGGTATAGAGGGGACCTTCCTCAACATAATTAAAGCCATCTACCACAAGCCTACAGCAAGCATCATCCTCAATGGGGAAAAACTGAGAGCCTTCCCTCTAAGATCAGGGACGAGACAGGGATGCCCACTCTCTCCACTGCTGTTCAATATAGTACTGGAAGTACTTGCAATAGCGATTAGGCAGGAAAAAGATATTAAGGGCATTCAGGTAGGAAAGGAAGAAATCAAGCTCTCACTATTCGCAGGTGATATGATACTCTACTTAGAGAACCCAATAACTTCCACCAAAAAACTCCTAGAAACAATAGACTCGTATAGTAAAGTTGCAGGTTATAAAATCAATACCCAAAAGTCCATGGCTTTCCTATACGCAAACAGTGAGAGAGAAGAAAGCAACATGAAAAAAACAATCCCATTCACAATTGTGCCCCAGAAAATCAAGTACCTAGGAATCAGCTTAACTAAGGAAGTAAAGGACCTGTACAAAGAAAACTACAAAACGCTACTTCAGGAAATAAAAGAGGACATGAGGAAATGGAAAGATATCCCCTGCTCATGGGTCGGGAGACTTAACATTGTCAAAATGGCAATACTACCGAAAGCATTGTATAAATTCAATGCAATCCCTATAAGGATACCCATGACATTCTTCAAAGAAATGGAGCAAACACTCTTGAAATTTATATGGAACAATAAGCCCCCACGAATAGCTAAAGCAATTCTTGGGAAAAAGAAAATGGGAGGAATCAACCTCCCGAACTTCAAACTGTACTACAAAGCAGTAATAATTAAAACAGCATGGTACTGGAACAAAGGCAGAACTGCAGACCAATGGAACAGGGTTGAATACACTGACATCTCTCCTCAATCATATACTCATCTAATCTTTGATAAAGGTGCAAGTAATGTGAAGTGGAGTAAGGAAAGCCTCTTTAATAAATTGTGTTGGCATCACTGGACGGCTACATGCAAAAAAATAGGCTCAGAACTCTGCCTAACACCATGTACAAAAGTAAGATCAAAATGGATTAAAGACCTCAACATCAGACCAGAAACCATAAGGTACATTGAAGATAAAGTTGGCAAAACCCTCCATGACATTGAAGCTAATGGTATCTTCAAAGATGCCACGCCACTGGCCGAGCAAGTGAAAACAGAGATAGATAAATGGGACTATCTTAAACTAAGAAGCTTCTGCACCTCCAAAGAAACAGTGACCAAAATACAAAGACAGTTTACAGAATGGGAAAGGATATTCACTGAATACACATCTGACAAGGGGTTGATATCCAGGATATACAAAATACTGGTTAAACTCCACAAGAAGAAAACATCCAACCCCATCCAAAAATGGGGCAATGAAATGAACAGAAACTTTCTCAAAGAAGAAATCCGAATGGCAAAAAAGCACATGAGAAAATGCTCTACATCATTAATCATCAGGGAGATGCAGATCAAAACCACAATGAGATACCATCTCACACCTCAGAGACTGGCCCACATTCAAAAGAACAAAAGCAACCGATGCTGGCGTGGATGTGGCGAGAAAGGGACACTCCTTCACTGTTGGTGGGAATGTCCACTGGTTCAGCCCTTCTGGAAAACAGTATGGACGATTCTCAAAAAATTAGAAATTGAGCTCCCATTTGACCCAGCAATACCACTCCTGGGAATATATCCCAGAGAGGCAAAAATGTATAGTCGAAGTGACATCTGCACTTGTTTGTTCATTGCAGCACTCTTTACAATAGCCAGAAACTGGAAGAAACCTGAATGCCCAAGAACAGATGACTGGTTAAAGAAACTTTGGTATATCTACACAATGGAGTACTATGTAGCTCTTAGAAAAGATGAAGTCATGAAATTTACATACAAGTGGTACAATATGGAAAGTATCATGCTAAGCGAAATGAGTCAGAAAGAGAGGGATAGACATAGAAAGATTGCATTCATCTGGGGGATATAAAGTAACAAAGTATGAGATTAATACCCAAGAATAGCTGAGATCAGCACCAGGAGGATTACTCCATAACTTAGAGGCCAGCCGGGTATCCTAGAGGAAAGGGCTGTCCAGATAGAGAAGGGAGCACCAAATAAAGGATGTTTGGAGGATCCTCCCAGGAGGGGAGATGCATGTCGAAAGTAGACTATGGACTGAACATGTTTGCCACTCAATGCCTCTTTTGCAGACCACAACACCCAAAAGGAGAGAGAGAACACAGGGGATTGCCCTGCCACAGAGACAGGGGGGATGGGGGGATGGGGGTGGGAGGGATATTATCCATGGTGGTGGAAAATGGGCACTGGTGGAGGGATGGGTATCTGATCATTGTATAATTGAAACCAAAGCACAAAAAATTGTAAATCTACAACTTTAAAAAAAATAAAATAAAATAAAGGGGAAAAAAAATTATATTCTCAATGAAAAAAAAAACTCAGGAATCCCCTCTCCCCACCACAAAGAAACATGTCTGATACCTGACTTATTTTCAAGACACAGAATTGACAATGGTAGGCTGATATTCACACAAGAAAAACAACTCACTAACCTATACAGTTTCCCAAAGACCCTGACATTCTTTACAGTCTTACACATACTAACTTCTCAATATAAATTTGTTTTTCTTATAGTAAATAAAATGGTTTTTTGAACTCGGGTTTATTATAAACGGTGGTGAAGGGAAAGTTTGCTTACTCCTAGCCCACCCTGTTCTTTTTTCTTTTATGATTCTTTGGGGTGCTACATATGGCTATGCTCAGAGGTTCCTCCTGGCTCTGCACTTGGCAATGACCTCTGGTCGTGCTCTGGAAACCATATGGGATGCCAGGAATCAAACCCAGGTAAGACACAAGGCAGCTGCACTACCCCTATCCCATTGCTCTAGTCCCCTACTCTGTTCATTTATGCTACCTGTCTGGTTTCCAAAAATTACAACTTGGATTTGTAACTTCTGCTCTAGACAGAGAACCAGGACAAGAATAGGACAAAATAGTACACTTTGAAGGGCTTGGGAATATTGGTAAGTGTGATTCAACTAGCGGAGTTGGGTTATTTTAATACTGTTTAGGTTCTCTTCCCTGTAATCTTCTGGAGAAGATAAATACTCATGAGCCAAGAGAAATTTTAAAGCATAACCTCTTTCATTGGTGGGCTGTACCTCTTACTTCATTACAGAGATTTTTATTCCAAAGCATGTAACACAGGCTTGGCTCAAGTTGGCCTCCCACTGCTCAGTAGGCAGCCTCAGAAAAAGACGTGGGCACACCGGACCTGGGAAGGTACACTCCAGCCCTGCTTTCCACATGGGACAGATAGAGGAGATGCATTTGTGTCATGATACTGTATATTAATAAAATTCATTCAGCCCATAGCTGGAAATTCAAGCACTCCTCTGCTAGAGACCTTCAGAAGTTCAGGTTAAAGTTTCAACAAAATATCTCTGGAAAAAGCTCCAGTGAGAAGGCAAATGCAGTGGCATCAGTGCAGGATGAAGATAATTTGTGTTGAAATAAATAAATACAGTAAGGTATGCCTAACCCAATATTATACAACTCCTACAGAGTCAAGATGAGTTACCTCAGTTCAAAGTGCACCCCCAGAAAATAAAACAGAAAAATTAAATGGATAGAGGAAAAATGATCCCGTGGAGAATATAACATCTTACTACAAGTAGACCTGGCTTAGATCTCAGAAAGGCCCACCAGAGGCTATTCCCTGAACAGGGAATTGTGTAGGGACAAGAGGTACAGGTTATTATTGCAACAGTCCACTGGGGAGAAGCACACTATGTTTGGGGAGCAAACTGAGGGTCAAAGCAAACTTAGGAGCTTGAAACCATTGTTTAAGAGGTTAAACCTAGGGTGAGCACACTCTTCTCCCCAGCCTTTGGGGTAAAGAGAGGCCTAAATTCCATGGGTATTTTATTAATATTTTCATATATTCATTCATTCATTCATATATTCATATTCATTATTTGCATAACTACTCCCTGCCGTACACACAGAAGGTTTGTTGTCCTGCAGGTAAGTTCAGTAAGTGAACAGTGGGGGCCACCTCTGTTACCAGGTGAAGATGTGATGTGCCACAGGTGACAAGTGGTAGCATCAAGATCTCTTCCTTGAGGACTAGATTCCAATGAGACATCTGAAACAGTTGCCCCTGCTTACCCACAGGAGAGAGATTCCTGTGATATATATCACTTTGGAGTTTCATTCTGAACTCAGAAACCAATTTTATTCTCTACTACATTTGCTAGAGAGAATTCTGAGTTAGAAGAAAATCTGATCTATAATTATATACCCTCACCAGTAGAAATGTTTTTCCTTTGCAAATTAAAACAATTCTTGTAACCATTCCTGAATCAACTGAGTTGAAAAGAAATGAGTCAAATGGAGAGGGATACACATGAATGATCACACTCATTTGTGGAATACAAAGAAACATGGTAGAAGAAATACCCAAACACAGTAGAAACGAAGGGCAGGAGGACTGGTCCTTAGTAGGATGCTCTACAATGGGGAAAGGGTAGTTAGGTCAGAGAAGGAACCTTACAACAATGATTGGGGGAACTGATCACTCTAGACAAGATCTGGGTGCTCACAGGAGGGAAAGTGACATGCATGGTACCTTTCAGTAACAGTATTGCAAATCAAAGTGCCTCAAAGTAAAAAAAAGTGTCCGACACAGAGGCAGGCTGAGAGGTGGAGGGAAACTGGGGACATTGATAGAGGGGAGTGGACACTGGTGAAGCGATGAGTGTCTAACATTGTATGACTGAAACTCCACCATGAACAGCTTTGTAACTTGTATCTCACAGTGGTTTGATAATTTTTTAAAAATTTTCTAAAAAATGAAAGAGAAGATTTCCAAGAAAATTTTATCTATGTCATGTCAAAGGCAAAACCAGGGACCATATAGAGTACAGCAAGCAGGACACTTGCCTTACTTGCAGTTGACCAGGGTTCAATCCCTGGCACCTCAAATGATTCCCCAGAGCACTGCCCACAGTAACTCTTGAGTACAGAGCCAGGAGTAAGCCCTGCACACTGTCAGATGTGGGCCAAAAGGAAAATGAAAAAGAAAAAGACAGTCCTAAGGAACAAGGATCATACTACATGCCGTAAGCCTCATCTTGTGTTTGCCACATGTTTGTTTACCATGACATTATAGATATCTCCCCAAGTCCCCACCTCAATGTCCTCACCTATAAAGTGGGAGGTCTGTAACAAAACCACATGGCAGCTGAACCTTCTCCACTGAAGATTCCTGGGAAAATGATTACCTGTGAAAAGGTCAAGTGAAATGATTCTGGAAAGCACACTTGTAAAAGCTCATCTCAGAAAATAACATACAATAGAAGCGAGATAATCAAGTTGATAAAGGTTAAAACTGACAATTTCCACTCACAACATCCTTTCCCACAAAGCCCCTGGGACAGGCTCTGCTGCAGAAGCAGCAGCCCCAGGCTCCTGCAGTGGCTTAGTTAGGCAGCTTTGTTTAAGACACTGCAGGGACAGTCCATTCATCCACTGGAATGAGAACTGAGAGCTGGAATCACAGAAAGAGGAGCTCAGCCTTCTGTCGTACAGGGGTTTCCTGGAGGTAGATAAGGAAAAACTCATCAGAGGAAAGAGTGGACAGAAATGAGTAAAGAAGATATTAGGTTGGGGCCAAAACAGTAGTACAGTGGGCAAGGCACTTGCCTTGCATTAGGCTGACCCGGGTTTGATCCCTGACACCCCGTATTCTTATGCAATGAGACAGATGATTCTGTACCTGCCCCTCTACCTCTGACTGATTTAATTCAGTAGGATACCATCCATTCCATACATGGAGTGCTTAACTGAATGATTTCATTTTTTTTTCTTTCATCCCTGAGCCTCACCAGAAATTATCCCTTAGTGCAGAGCCAGAAGTTAGCCCTGAGCATTGCTTGGTGTGCCCTGCATACCCCTGCCCCCAACTCACAAAAATTGTGAGGTTTTTTTTTATTATTGTTAGTTAGGGTTTTAGTTTTTCTTTCTTTCAGTACCTTTTTTCCATTCATTAATTTAGTTTTAATTATTTTCTGCCCTGTAAATTTAAAATCTCAACTTTCAAGCACATTATGATGCTCCTGCTTTGGTTTTTTTCATTTAAAATTACATTCAGCCAAAAGCAACGCATGAATTCTGTTTTTTTATTGCTTTTTTAGTAAATATACAAAAGAAGACAATAATCAAAACTCTTTACTAAAACCTGGGTTTATTCCATTGACTTGCAAGTTGGCTAAAGCACAAATGATGAAGGAAATTCTCTCCACACTTTTAGAAACCAGAATGAACCCCTTGCCTGGGAGATTCTCCCAAATCCTTCACTCATTTCTAGCTTAACAGTAGGACCCGGGCCTTTGTCACTGAACATAAGGCTGACAGCTCACCTTGGATTTTAATTTAGATGAATGTGCTTCTGTCCTGAGAAGTGCCCCATCCCAGCTTCATCTAATGGGCCTGACTAATCCTTACTCACCAACCTTAAAGAAAGACCCACAGACTGTCCACTACAACCCCCCACACACACACATACACACAACCCCCAGGACAACATCAATAATGGGTCACTTGGACACTGGGGATATTTGCAAACTTCAGTAAGACAGCAGTGAAATTCATTATCCACCAGAGATAAAAATAAAGGATTTGTTACGGAAAACTCCTTCACTTCACTGCAACTTGTCTTTCCAAAGCCCGGAGGGAGAGAGCTTACAAAGGACAGCAGTCAAAATGAACACCATTCCCAGCTACTGTGGCCTTTCTTCACACCAAATGCATGCCCGTCTCTGAAAAGCGAATGCAAGAACCCCAAGCCAACCTCACCTTTTTTTTGTTAAATATTTCATTTTTTAATTTGAAGCACCAAGACTTACAATATTGCCAATGACAGGGTCTCAGGCTTACCACATTCTAACAGTGCATTCTCTACCGATGTCCACTGCCTCCACGATGTCCCGAGAAGCACCGCCATCTCCAACACAGTAAGTGCAGCTCTGAGACTGACTCCAGGTTCTGGTGACTTTGGTCGTCTATTGCTCCTTCACTCTTTTATTTCTATCCCACATGTGAGACAGATTATTTTGTTTTTGTCCCTCTCCTTTTGATTGACTTCACTCAAGTCAACTCAGCTCGTGGCAGATTGCATGATTTCATTTTTCTTTTCTTTTACCTGGATAGTATTTTAGATATAGAAATACAAAATACATATATATCTAAAATACTACTGCTGAAGCACTGTTTACAATAGCTAGAATCTGGAAAAAAACCTGAGTGCCCATAACAGATGACTGATTAAAGAAACTTTGGTACATCTACACAACGGAGTACTATGTAGCTGTTAGAAAAGATGAAGTCATGAAATTTACATACAAGTGTTACTACATGGAAAGTATCATGCTAAACGAAATGAGTCAGAAAGAGAGGGACAGACATAGAAAGATTGCATCCATCTGGATAAAGTAACAAAATAGGAGACTAACACCCTATAATAGCTAAGATAAGTACCAGGAGGTTTACTCCATGGCTTGGAGGCCAGCCACACACGCTAGGGGAAAAGGCAGCTCAAATAGAGAAGGGAGCATTTGCCTAATGCAAGCATTCACCCAAGATGAGAGAAGCATGCTGAAAGTAGACTATAGACCGAACATGATTGCCATTTATTCCTCTTGCAAACCACAGCACCCAAAAGGAGAGAGAGAGAGCAAAAGGGAATGCCCTGCCACAGAGGCAGAGTAGGATGGGGGAGATGAGGGTGAGAGGGATACTGGGATTACTGATGGTGGAGAATGGGCACTGGTGGAGTGTTGGGTACTCTAACATTGTATGACTGAAACCCAAGCACAAAAATTTGTAAGTCTACAACTGTGCCTCATGATGTTTCACTAATAAAAATTAAAAATAAATAAATAAATAATAAAATACTACTGCTGAGATATATAGAAAGATAGTTTCTTTACCCAGTCATGTGTTCTTGACACTAAGGTTGTCTTCAGTTCTTGGCTAGGAGAAATGCCAATAGCGGTGAGCCTGCTGGTCTCTGGGGCGGAGCAAACTGCAGGAGGAGCAGCGCACAATAGGAGAACAGAGGCTCCCTCAAAGGAGATGCTGCTGATTTCTGCTGCTCTCTGCATCCCAGAATCAAGGTGGAAGTGGTGCTTTCCAACAGCCTTTTCCATGTGGTTCCTAATGGTAAATATTGCATGGAAAATAAACTCTGGGTGGTCACACACGGTTAGTCACCAAAATCTATTTCTTCTTCTTAGCAATAAAATTTTCATTTTGATTGGGGTAGAAATATGTTCTGTCACAGCAAATGAATTTTGACAAATACAAATCAATCATGATCACCCCCACCCCAACTGCCACCTGCAAGATATTCTTGCAGCTAGAGGTGACCTAGTTCTAGTAATGACCTGTCAAGGGAAATCAGGCAGCTGCCTTTGGGGAAATTTTTACTTTCCTATTATAAAAACGAAAATATTTGGCATTATCCCTTTCTTCTTTTCTTGTTCCGTCCTTGAACCTGATGTGATGTCAGAAGCCAAAACATCTTGCTACCATAAAGGGATATATTTTTTTTATCAAAGAAACATCCACTATTGGTGGGAGTATCAGCTGGCCCAAACTTCCTGGGAACTGTATGGAGATTCCTCAGAAAAGTAAGACTAGAACTCCCTTATGACCCAGCAATTCCACTTCTTGGTGTGCACTACCAAAACATTAATTTAAAAAAATATATGCACACCTATGTTTATAGCAGCATTTGGTACAAGAATCAGGATATGGAAACAATCCAAATGTCTAATGACAAACAAATGAATAAAATTGTGGTATAGAAATAAATCAATGTGGGGCTGGAGCAATAGTACAGCAGGTAGGGTGTTTGCCTTCCATGCTTCTGGCCTGGGTTCAATCCCTGGCATCTCATAGGGTCCCCTGAACACTGCCAGGAATAATTCCTGAGTGCAGAGCCAGAGGCAATCCCTGAGCATTGCCGAGTGTGACCCAGAAAGCCAAAAAAATTTTTTAATTAATTTAATTTTTAAAAAGAAATCAATGGATTTTATTATAAATGAATGAAATTATGGTATGGAAGTTGCAATAGAAAACTTTGCAACTCTAAGAAAAGACAGAATCACGTAGTTTGCTTCAATATAAAGGAACTCTTGGGCATTGTGTTATGTGAAACTAGTCAAAAGGCAGGCTAGAGAGATAGTATAGTGTGTAGGGCAACTTGCCACCAACCCTGGTCTGAGCCCCGGCACCACTCATGGTTCCTAGCATGCCAGGAGTGAACTCTGAGTACAGAGAAGGGAGAAAGCCCTGAACATAGGTGGATGTGTACCCAACACAAACAAACAAAAAAGTCAGAAGGAGAAAGACAAAATCCAGACGATCTCAGTCATCTATGATCTATGGAATATACTGTGACAAAGCAAGGGACTAGCATCAAAAAGCCTTATGCTTATAAATAGGTAATAAATGTCACTGTATCAAACAATGACAAGCCTTTGTCCTTAGATAGAAAAAGAAATAAACAAAAAGTGGCTGGCGGGGGGAGGGGGGAATGGGAGAAGGGAGAAAATAGATGAGGAACGAAGAGTGGGCCAGAGGTGACCTGCGACACAGGGACAGTGCTGGAGACCAGCTGCATTTTGGCGGTAGCAGTAACTTTGAATGTAAGTCCTAGTAGTAGGTCCTCCCGTTGTTCATCGATTTGCTCGAGCGGGCCCAGTAATGTCTCCATTGGAGACTTTGTTGTTACTGTGTTTGGCATATCGGATACATCACGGGTAGCTTGCAAGGCTCTGCTGTGTGGGCGAAATACTCTCGGTAGCTTGCAGGGCTCTCCGAGAGGGGCGGAGGAATCGAACTCGGGTCGGCCATGTTGACTACATGCAAGGCAAATGCCTATCAATACTATAAACTTAAACAATACTGCAACTGTTTTACCTACTCAAATAAAAGAGACCTAAACTCTAAAATGAAAAGAGACAGAGAGAAAGCTCAACAGAAAGGAGTACATACTTTGCATGCAGAATTCCCAGGTATATATTCATATATAGATATAGATATATATCTCCAAGTATGTATTCCAGCATAGCATGGTGCCCAATAACTACAGTAGTTAGCCCAAGACAGACCCCATATAACTCCCTGATGTTGCCAGGAGTGATCCCCGAGTGCAGAGCCAGGGATAAGCCCTGAACAGCACTGGGTCAACCTCCTGCTGCCCCCTCCCCCACAAAAAAACACCTATATCACTCTATACCATTAATTATCAGTTAAATACAAATAAAAACAACTAAATATCATTTCACACCAACTACTGGCACTAATCACAAACAACAAGTGTTGACAAGAGTATAGGGGGGAAAGGGACCCTCATTCACTGCTGGTAGGAATGTTGACTTGCCCAGTCTTTTGGGAAAATAATATGGACATTCCTACAAAAACTGGGAACTGAACTTCAAAAAACCCCAGCAATTTCACTTCTGGAAATTTACCCCCAAAGCCAAAAAACACAATGCAGAAAAGACATCTGCACCCATATGTTTGTTGCAGTACTATTCATAGTCACCAGAACATGGAAACAACCCAAGTGCCCAAGAATAGATGAGTGGATGAAGAAACTATGGTACATCTACACAATAAAATACTATACAACTTTAAGATAAAATGAAGTCATACAACTTGCTGATACATTAGTGGATATGGAGAGTATTATACTGAGTGAATTGAGTCAAAGGAAGAGAGACAAACAAAGAATGATCTCACTCTTGTGTCGAGTACAAAGAAACACAGTTGGGGAATAACTAATGCCCAAAGACAGTAGAAGTGAAGATTGGGAGAACTGATCCTTGGTAATCTTGCCACTGTGGACTGAGGGGAACGGGTCAGGGAAGGAAACACCACAACAGTAAGAGAGGGAAGTGGTCACTATGGGTGAGAACTGTGTGCTGAAAGGAGGAAAATTGATATGTATAATACTCTATCAGTAACAGTATTGTAAATCACAATGCCTACAAAAATACAGAAAAAAATTTAAATGCACTTGCCATAGAGGCAGGTGGGGGAGCAGGAAAGGGGGAGGGAAACTGGGGCCGTTGGTCGAGAGAAATGGACACTGATGAGTTTGATATTAGAAAATTGTATGCTTGAAACTCAATCATGAATAAGTTTGTAACTTTGAAATTCACAATGATTCAATAAGAAAATTAAAATAAAGTTTACATGAGGCCAGAACAACAGTACAATGGGTAGGACATTTGCCTTGCATGTGGTCAACCCAGGTTCAATCCTGGCATCCCACATGGTTCCCTGAGCCCGCAAGGAATGACCCTTAAGCACAGAGCCAGGAGCACTGCCAGGTGTGGCCCAATAACCAAATAAATAAAAATGGTTCACATTTCATCAGGACCATAAGAACCTGTGGGCCAACCATGAAAGAAGGACAACAGTGCTTGTCCTCACAGCCCAGAATTATTTCACCATGACAGCAAAGCAGGTTGACTTCATCTGCTGGGGTATAGCCTGGCTACACACACAGGAATTTTTCACAGACAGTTAGCAACAGGAGACGGTGAGAGATTCGGCAAAGAAGGAAAAAGTCACTCTCAATAAAGGCGAAGACAGAGTTGCCAGGGAAAGGAAGGTGGGTCCTAAAATCATGGTGTCACATCAGGAAAGTTGGGACGAAGAATTTCTCACAGAGTACAGGTTAATTTTCCTAACTGAGTGGGAAAAGGCTGCTTACAACAAATGACAGAATCCAATAATACAAGTGAGCACCCAGGACCTGATGAACATTTATAGACAAACAAGCTGAGAGCTGGTTGTGTATATCAGCCACGAACAACTATCATCCCCTACTTTATACACAAACTCATAACTGCTCTGTGAGTAGTTAGCACTGAGTGCTTCACAAACCTGCTAGCACAAAATAAGTGCTCAGGAAGTATTTATTTAATGGCCATTTCCTGACAAGGAAGAGAAAGAAACATTTTGCATTTCTATAAAGAGACAGTGGAACATTTAAAATGACATGTGACATGACACTTAGAAGATAGGATAACATAGGAGCATGTGAATATGACATTCACACATACCTTCATGAGCTTACCCCATTTCTACAGAACACGCCAGTGAGGAGCTAAAGGTATTTCACTTGCTTTGTAACTGGGTGAGTGACTTGGTGACTTTCCAGGTCTGGGTGGAATGACTTACTTGGAAAGTTTTCTTTTAAGTGGAGAGCAGTGATCATTATTTTTATATGGGTAACATGGCTTACCATAGTATTAATATTTCCACTTCAGGAAAAAAAAAGTGCCCATATTTCACTAGTTCCTTCCTCTCTTCTCCTCCCTAACTAATCCTCTCGATAAATTCAGCTTTATTGACAGAGTTGAAAGCTTTGATTTCTTCGGACATTTTCCATTCCCTATGCTACACATGAGAGGGGTCACCTCTGCTTGTATTTCTCTGTGTGACTTGTTTTACTTGATATAAAACCCTCTAAGTGCCATCCAAATTGACACAAAAGGCAAGATTTCACCTTTTCTCATAGTTGAGTAGTATTCCAGAAATTCTGTATATAGACCACAATTCCTTCACCCACTTCTCAGCTGTAGAACATCTGGGTTGCTCCCAGATCTTGGCTATCATAAATATCACTGCTATGAGCAGAGATGTGTGTGTGTCAATGAACTGCTGAGCTTGTGTTGTGGGGTGGGTAGCAGAGCTCAGTTACTGAATCATGTGGAAATTCTATTTTAATTGTAGGGAGAGGGCTTGGGGCCACACCTAGCAGTGCTCAGCGCTTACTCCTGGCTCTGTGCTCAGGGTTCACTCCCGGTGGGGAAACCCAGATGGACTGCATGAAAGGCAAGTGCTTTACCCACTATGCCATCTCTTTGGGCTCCATTTTTAATTATTGGAAAGTCTGTATACTGTCTTCCATGGAGGTGGCTGAACCAGTTGACACTCCCACCACAGTGAGTAAGTGATTTGAGAGCAACCCCAACAGCACTGGTCATTTCTGTCCTTCTTGATCTGGTTTCTCTCTTGGATGAAAGATGATATCTCATTGTCATTTTTTTCCTGATAATTAGTGTTGATGAATAATTTTGAATATGCCTATTGCCAATAAGCTGTGAAGACTATTTTATAAGATATCATTGGGCAAAATATTCATATTCAGAATGTGCTGTTAAATATTAATTTGCAATAAGCTAGAGGGGACAGAGAGATAGTACAGGAATAAGAAGGGTGCCTTGTATGCAGCTTACCTCAGTTTGATTCCCCAGGACAGTGTATGATTCCCTCAGCACTGCCAGGAATGATCCCCATACACAGAGCCAGAAGTAAGCTGGCATATCCCCCAAACGCAAACAAAACAAAACAAAAAAAATCTCTCTCTCATAAGTGGGATATAAAGAAACATATTATGGGTCATGTGGTCAAAGACAAGTGGTCAAAAACAAGTGGTCAAAGACAATAGAACCTGGGAACTGATTTACAGAACTTGACCTAATAAGGCTGGTGCAGGAGGTGGTGACAGGGGACAGAGGCTATGGCAGAGGGAATGGGCCTGAGAAGTTCGTGGGGCTGAGCACTGAGCACGGGAAACCCTCTCCTCGGCACTGTCATAAGTCACAGTGCTTTGAGGTTTTTTGTTGTTGTTTTTAAGATATTAAAAAAAAAGAAGAAAACTAACCAGCGATGTCACTTTAGTCTGCTTTGAGGCCACACCCAGCAGTGCTGAGGGTCTGCTCTTGAGGGTCACTCCCTGCAGAGTTTGGGGGACCTCGCAGACCCAGAGTACACAGCATGCACCGAGACCACTGAGCTGCCTCTCTGACCCTAGTCTGCATTTCTTCTAACACTCTAATCCCACCTCTTCCTCTTGGCTCTAACTCATCTGATGCTGTCTTGCCTGTCAGATAGAAATGTGGTATCTGCCGAGGGTAATAGGATATTTTGGTTGCTTGGTTGGTTGGTTTTTGTTTTATTGTTCTGTTTTTTTCACCCAAGAACTCTGTGGGTATAAAATGTAGGGATTCCAGCAGGCGCTCTGATCTACTGAGGACTACAGTTGGTGGCAACAGTAAAGAGACGTTCAGCTCATTCCTCCTAGTGCTTCCTACAGTTCTGCTTTTACTACCTCCTGGCAAAACAAGGCTGCTCCTATCAGCATTCAAATCAAATCAATGAGAAGGAGGAAGGTCAAAGGTCAATGCCAGTCAACTTTTCCTCCTTGAACACAAAATTCCTTTCTGGAATTCCTCCAGCAAGCCATGCTAATCGTACATTTTCCGGTGTGGCATCACAGGGCCATAATTAACTGTACTAAATAAGTTAAAAAGATGGGAAAGAAAGAAAAGGTAGAGAAGTACCTTGGTTTGGTGAGCGGAAGTGTCTGCTACTCATGCCCACCCTTTTTTTTGTGAAATACCATGAGGTACAGTTGTAGATTTACAAATTTTTGTGCTTGGGTTTCTATTATACAATGATCAAGTACCCATCCCTCCACCAGTGCCCATTTTCCACCACCATGGATCCCAGTATCCCTCCCACACCCATCCTCCCCATCCTACCCTCCCTCTGTGGCAGAGCATTCCCTTTTGTTCTCTCTCTCCTTTTGGGTGTTGTGGTCTGCAAAAGAGGCATTGAGTGGCAATCATGTTCAGTCCATAGTCTACTTTCAACATGTATCTCCCCTCATGGGAGGATCCTCCAAACACCCTTTATTTGGTGCTCCTTTTTCTATCTGAGCTGCCCTTTCCCCTAGAATGCCTGGCTGGCCTCTAAGCTATGGAGTAATCCTCCTGGTGCTGATCTCAGCTATTCTTGGGTATTAATCTCATATTTTGTTACTTTATGTCCCCCAGATGAATGCAATCTTTTTATGTCTATCCCTCTCTTTCTGACTCATTTTGCTTAGCATGATACTTTCCATGTGGTACCACTTGTATGTAAAATTCATGACTTCATCTTTTCTAACAGCTATATAGTACTCCATTGTGTATATGTACCAAAGTTTCTTTAATCAGTCATCTGTTCTTGGGCACTCAGGTTTTTTTCCAGATTCTGGCTATTGTAAAGAGTGCTGCAATGAACAAACAAATGCAGATGTCACTTCGACTATACATTTTTGCTTCTCTGGGATATATTCTCAGGAATGGTATTGCTGGGTCAAATGGGAGCTCAATTTCTAATTTCTTGAGAATCGTCCATACTGTTTTCCAAAGGGCTGAACCAGTCGGTATTCCCACCAACAGTGAAAGAGGGTCCCTTTCTCACCACAACCGTGTCAGCATTGCTTGCTTTTGTTCTTTTGGATGTGGGCCAGTCTCTGAGGTGTGAGATGGTATCTCATTGTGGTTTTGATCTACATCTCCCTGATGATTAATGATGTAGAGCATTTTCTCATGTGCTTTTTTGCCATTCAGATTTCTTCTTAGAGAAAGTTTCTGTTCATTTCATTGCCCCATTTTTTGATGGGGTTGGATGTTTTCTTCTTGTGGAGTTCAAGCAATACTTTATATATCCTTGATATTAACCCCTTGTCAGATGTGTATTCGGTGAATATCCTTTCCCATTCTGTATTTTTGGTCACTGTTTCGTTGGAGGTGCAGAAGCTTCTTAGTTTAAGATAGTCCCATTTTTCTATCTCTGTTTTCACTTGCTCGGCCAGTATCATTCCCACTCTTAATTCCAGATGATCCACCTGGTCTTACTCTGCTCTCTTGAGCTGGACATAAGTTTCCTTCTTCACCAAACTGTTTCCAAACTCGTAGGTTAATGACCTCCTGTGTGCTCTCCTAGAACCTTGGACTTAGGTGCCCTTTGAGGGGATAGGGGCTTCTGTGAAGGGTTCCCAAGCAGTGCTCAGGGGTCACAGGGCTCAATTCCAATCACAACTCATCCCGGTTGTGCAGTTTGAGGGCTCAGTGCTCAGGCCTCCAGGGCTACAGCTGGTGGTTTCTGTGCTGAGAGAGGGAGGGAGGATCATGCAGCGTCGGGAGGACCATGCAGTGTCAGGAGGACCACGTAGTATCAGGAGGACCACGTAGTATCAGGAGGACCACACAATGTCAGGAGGATCATGCAACGTTTGGAGGATCATGCAGTGTCAGGAGGACTATGCAGCGTTGGGAGAACCATGCAGTGTCGGGAGGATCACACAGAGTCAGGAGTTACACTCAGGATCCAGTGCAAACAGGATATATGCCCTCCGAGCTCTCTCCCTGGCCACTGCTTTTTCACTAATCTGGAGTCTCCTCAGGACCAAACCCTTTGAATATGGAGTCACATTTTTTAAATCCCTAAATCCACTTATCCAAAAGTCCAACACAATAATCCATTATTATATGACTGAAGATGGTGCAAAGGGTCAAGTTCAGGTCTTTTCAACTCCAGCATCCTTTACTTGTTCACCGGAAAGTATTGACATCTGGTTTTAATGCATTTTCTAAGACACAGGAAACTTTCCCTCAGAAATACTGCAGCCTGGCAATGGAGCAATGGCATAGTTGATAGGAAACTTGCAATGCAGGTGGCTCCAGGACACCCTATCTGGGTTCCTGAGTTCTCCAGCAATGACTCTTGAAACAGAACCAGGAGCAAGTCCTGTGCACTGCCAGGAATGGCCCCAAAACAGACAAAACAGAAACAACTGCAGCTTTACTGCCATAGTCCTTATCGCATTTCTGATGTGCTCACTATAGAGCAGCATTTCTCTATCCACCAGGCCACAGGTGGAAATCACAGAAATGGCCATAGCACAAGACGAGGGGACCATCCAGTAGGACAAGGGGCCACAGTGAGAAAAAGACTTAAAAATAGGGGATAGAAGACCCCAACGCATGGAGAGTATGTAAAAGCAGAGCAGGAGGACAACAGAGCCAGGGAAAATGCCCAGCCAGGTACCCATGTGCCATGCCCATGAGAAGGAAAAGCTGAAAATAACTCAGGCAAACACTTCCCAGACCAAACAGATCTCAAGTGTAGCTCCAGCACTAACTAGCATTTGCTTTTCTTTTTTCGTGTGCTTTAGTATTTGCAGGCTATGGCTTACACTGTCTTTGTTTTTGTTTTTTTTTTGAGTTCCCAATGCATTATGATGGCTCAAAGGTAATTGCTCATTCAGATGAAATGTGCAACTAACAGCCAGAGCTTTCAAGCAGACAAGACCCCTCAGAGATGGCTGGGGAAATGTTATGTTTAACTTGTGCATATTATCAGAAAGAAAATTTCTTGTTGCTGGCAAAACCTACTCCCTCTGGACACATGTGTGGGGAAAACCAGAAATACCACTGCTCTGACTGCCACAATGATAAAACAATCACCTTTGCTAAGGGAGCACAGAAGTTCTCTTGGACATTTGAGTCTTGACACTCTCGGCCACTTCCTCTCCTTCCTTCTTATCCCTTCTCTACACAGTACTCAGACCTCAAATGTGTCCACTGGGTCACCAACCCACTTCATTGTGGTTTTAATGAAAAGAAATCTTGACTAACATGTTTATTTCAAGTATGTTCACAAATGATTTTATATATTTCCTTTCTAAGAGTGAATTTTAATTCTCTTAGTGACTCCCTTCTGACAACAGAATACAACAGAAATGATGGTGTCTGCTTGGTCTAAAAAGGTGACCTGACTCACACCTCCCTCCCTCCCTCTTTTCCACCCTCTCCCCCATTCCCACTATATGTGAAGAGACCTCTCTCAAAGAACCATAGGAGGAGGCTGGAACAGTAGTACAGCAGTTAGAGCATTTGCCTTGCATGCAGCTGACGCAGGTTCAATGCCCTTGTATTAAAGAAATATCTTCAACAATTAAGATATAATAGGGAAACAGTTTCATGAGCTAGTGTGATGCTTTGCCCAAAATTTGGGTTTAATCCCTGACTCCTCCCGGACCCTCCCTCACAACAGCACCATCAGGAAAAACTCTCCCTGCAACAACGTGAGAGTAGCCCTTGAGCACCACCAGGTGAGCCTCCAGATCACACACACACAAAAAACAATGATCCCTCAATGGTCCATACTCTTAACAGAGCTACTGTCTGCTTATTGCCTTCCATATGGAAACAGTGGAAATCAGTTCATATTTTTGCCATATTTTTATGTTTATCAAAAACATTCTCTTTGTTATAATGTATTCAAATTTAACTGAGTGAATAATATTTAACCATGATTAAGTAAACTATTTCCATATATTTTACTGTGTGTGTGTGTTTTAGTCCACACCGGATGATGCTCAGGGGTTACTCATGATTCTCTGCTAAGGAATCACTCTTGGAGATGCTTGGGAGACCATATGGGATGCCTCATGCAAGGCAAATGCCGTACATGCTGTACAGATGCTCTGGACCCCAGATATTTCACATTTTAGTGGTTTCCAACTTTTTCAAAGAACTGTAATAAAGATTTTCAAAGATCTATGTAAAGTTTTAGTTACTGGTTTAATTTATTAAAATAAGTAATACACCTTCCGCCTTCTCTCCTCTGGAAAGAAAGATGGCAGCCGTCTGGGAGCCTTGTGGAAAGCCAGGTATGAGCTGGTGGTGACGGGGCAACTAAAACCTCATGGGAAGGGGGGCATTCCTGGCTCGTCCTTCTCGCCCTACCGAGGTCACCAGGTGCCCCACACAAGCGGCTCTCCCGCACGGCCATGGCTCCAGAGCACAGACACTAATCTCTTAATTATCTGACTTTCAGTAGAAATACTTCCAGGGTATTAATAAGTAAAATAGCAGAAATCCAAAACTGCGCGGCCACAACATCATATAATTCTTGAACCCAGTTGTAGAAAGCAAATTATTTCACAATGCTTTTTCAGCATGTCTGATTTGGGGGGGGGGGGGGTAAACTCTAAATAATAATGGTGCATCTTTAATCGAAACAATGAATCTGGTCAAAGTAGACATAAACCTGAAAGCTTTGTAACTTTTCCCACAGTGATTCAATAAATAAATAAATTATAAAAAAAAAATAAAGATCCTTCAATGTTTCCTGGAAACTTGTAAAAAATAAATAAATAAATAAAATTTAAAAAATAAAATAAATAATACAACAGGTAAAGCACTTGTCTCGAACACAGCCAAGCCTGGTTCCATCCCCAACACTTCATATGGTCCCTGGAGCAATCCCTGAGCACGGAGCCAAGAGTAAGCCCTGAACACCACTGAGTGTGATGCCCCCCCTCACCTCCCAAAACAGAATAAATGTTGTATGTTTGAATTACTAATTTTTAAAATTATAAATATCTGTAAAGCTTTCATTTCAATTTTTCATCTTTTGCATACAGATCCATCAAGTTACCATCAATAATTAAGTATATCACCTCTACTACAATTATAATTGTATTATAATTTTTTAAGTTTTGCTAGAAGGTGGAAATTGGCATCTCCTTTGTCTTCACTTGAATTTCTTTGATTTGTGAAGAGGTTTACTGCTTTGTGTGTGTGTGTTTATTGTTCACCATTATTTCTTTTGTTAATTATCTTCTGTATTTTATGCTTATCTCAGTCTGAATATATCTTTTTGTTATAAATTATAATGGAAAATTACACATTAAAAAACTTCTTGTAGGGGTTGGAGCAATAGCACAGAGGGTAGGGCATTTGCCTTGCACGCGACAGACCCGGTTTCAATTCCCAGCATCCCATATGGTCCCCTGAGCACTGCCAGGAGTAACTCCTGAGTGCAGAGCCAGGAGTAACCCCTGTGCATCGCCAGGTGTGACCCAAAAAGAAAAAAAAAACTTCTTGTAAACTTTGAAACCTTTCCTGGCCAGTGGTCCATTTTAATTAGTTTGTTTTACATTGTACAAAAATTTATAATTTTTCCCTTTAAGCACACCTACACTTATTTCTTCTATTGTTCTTCAGTGCTGCAGAGCTCAGATTGTGTATTCTTCCTATGATATAAACTGCTATTTTCTTCCACTTTCTCTAGAATTCATAGAGTGGTATTTTGTCTTGGTTTGGTTTATATACACATCCATCTAGTGTTCCTTTTGGTGTGTGTTGTAAAATATAAAAAATATAAATCCTTTAGGTGTGTGTTGTTCTTCATCTTATTGACTATTTATTTAAACTAGTTCACAGTAAATTATCTATATTTTTACATGATTCCTGGAACTCACTGGAGATGAATCAAAGAATTGAAGAATTCACAATAAATAAACCAGTTAGTAGTAAGGAAATGTGACCTTCGTAGAAGCTCCTGACTGAGATTTCCTCCCTTTTCTCTTCATCTCAGCAGAAGAGACTGCGCTTCTGGATGGCTGAGCTGTCCTCAGACCCAGGTGGTGAGTCATGATTGACTCAAGCCAAAGATTTCCTTTTTCTGTAATTGATTTAATCTTGAACTTGAAACAATCATGTAGCCAATGTAGTGTGTTGGGCAATAATAAAACCAAGATATGCGCTAAAGGAGATCTTCTGTCACAAGCCAAAAGAGCATCAGAGCTAAACCCTCTGTATAGATAGAGGAACTGAGATCTGATAACACTGAATGATGCCAGATCAATGCCCCCAGGATAGGAAAACATCATCAGGAACAAAAGGATCTAAAATAAGTTTTTGAAGAAGACCACCCAAAGTTTAAAAGTTATTTCCCCATGACTCTTACCCTCCTGCCCCCCCAAGTCCTCCTTGGGAGGAGAGGGGCGTAGAGAGGCAGCAGTTTGGGAAACCCTATAAACCAACTTCACAAAAGCGAACCATGCGCATTCTATCTTGGAATCACCTGCATCTCATCTTGGAATCTGCCATGTAATTCCTTTCTTCTACTTTATAGGATCCTCGGTCCTCTATCTCTGTCTCTAACACACTATTCATCTCCTGAAATTGTTTTCTGCAAGGGTAAGTGATGAACCTCGAAACTTGGGTGGAGGAGGAGAGGACTGTTCCTTTTCTTACAAAAAGCAATCCCTTACTGCAGCCTGAGGCCAAGGGTCCCCCAAATCTTACGGGGTGGAGACCAGTTCCCATGTCATGAAGTATATTTTGGTGCTGTCTGAGGGCTGCCTTAGGAGGCTGCAGGGACTCTTGGTGTAAGTGCACTTAGAGCAGTTCAGGTGCTCATGCAGCCTTTGCCAGCCCTAAAGCCCTCAGATACTTTGCTGGGGAGACGGATATGGCTTGGGTCAATGGAAGGTAGCTCTCCTAGCATCTTCCACCCCCAGATTTACCCCCAGGTTGGTCATAAATGGGGGAAGCCTCACTGGTGTACTCTGGGAATATTTTGTATCACTGAACAAAAATAATCCAATAGAAAGAAATAGTCCTATTAATGTTGTTCTGTAGATGTAATTCTTGGAACAAATCTGATACCTTGTAATCAAAGAGAATAATTCAGCATAAATATAGCAGATGCTAAAAATAGTGGCGCTAATGGCAAAAATTGGGTGCCTTCATTCCAAGTGATGTTGTTGAACCATGAAATTAATCAACTCTACAATAAGGTCATGTTTCATTAGATAGTATGTACTCCTATTATCAAGCTGTTTCCGATGTCTTTTCTATTTCAATTGAAAGTATCCTATTCTACAATTTCTCCAATATTTTTGTCTCATTTATTTATTTCATACCATTTAAGAAATACAGTTTTAAGAACCAAATTCTTGATTCGTGAACAAGATCAGAAGCCAGATCATATCTGAAAGTATCCACATGAAAAAAAAAAGAGTATCCATCTTCCACTCAGTTCCTCTCAGCAAGTACCTTGGCCTTCACTGCTCTAAGAACTACAAATTCTGTTTCTTTTCCCTGTTCCAAATGCCTTTGTGATTTTTATTCTTTACCTTCTTTTCCAACTACAACTACTGAACTCTCTTTGTAGCATGCAAGCCACCAAGAGGGTGGATTGCAGTGAAGACATTTTATCACTGCATTATATGTTAACTTCTCCACGCCTCCTTAACTGAAAAAAAAATACAATGAAAAGTGAGTACTCTGCTAACAAGCTTTTGATAGAGACCTTCCATATGCTACACATCCTGCCACGGAGAAACAAGAGTTAGCCCTCTTACAATCATCTTAATGATCATAAATATTAAGCCAATCTGAAATCAATCAGATCACACCAGTCTATATTAAATCAGGTATAAGTCAATGGTTTTCCAACTCGAATACATAAATCCCTAGGTATTATTCAAAGACAAAATCGGTGAGGGTTGGAAGAAGTGAGCAAGGAGAACTGGATTCTGGATCCCTCTTCAAGTGAAAAGTTTTGCTTTATTTATGATAACTTATATAGTTTTGGTACAGAATATTATATTTGAAGAAAAAGTAGACTGTTTTTAAAGTTTTGATGGTCTACCCCTTCAGCCCCCCGCCCCTCAGAAGTGCTTATAGCAGAGAAGATTAACCTCAGGGCTTCATATATGCAATCCTCTCTCACTCTACCACGTGAGCTGGTCCCTGTCATTTAGAACATTAACCAATCCTCAAAGGGAGAGGCATTGGGGTCTTCAGGAAGGGAGGTGGATAACTGACAAAAGGTGTGATGTTCAAATTATGTGTCCAATAAACCATGATTAACAGTATTATAGATCACAGTACCTCAATCAATAAATAAATTCATAACAAAAAGGAATTTAAATACCACTGTTCAACCCTCTTGAAGTTTGGAAACACCAGTATTTTCTGTCAAGCAAAATAAATAATCAATCTCCCCCCAAGCATATGATCATCTAATCTTTGATAAGAGGGCAAGAAAAGTGAAGTGAAGCGAGGAAAGGAAAGCATCTTTAATAAATTGTGCTGGCAAAACTGAATGGCTACATGCAAATAAGTGGGCTCAGATCTCTGCCTAAAACCATGTCCAAAGTCCCAGATGGGGTAGGTGCCGCATCCCACCTCCTCCAGAGGGAACCCCGGTGACCATGAGCCTCTACAAGCATAGCTCGCTTATGCAGGAACCAGGACTCTCACTGCAAACTGCTGGGACTGCCCCGGCACCAGGTAACCTCTGACTCCGGAAGTCACACCCACAACCCCCCACCACCACCAGTGCCATCTTTATAGCACACAGCCACAGAGAAGAAAGGCCGCGGGGGGTGGGGGAGGGGCCTCCACAGCTACCAAGAATGCTCCCAGTCCCGAAGAGAGCAGAGATCACCGGGAAGTCCCAGATGGGCTAGGTGCCGCATCCCGCCTCCTCCAGAGGGAACCCTGGTGACCATGAGCCTCTACAAGCATAGCTTCTTATGTAGGAACCAGGACTCTCACTGCAAACATCTTCTTATATATAAAGTGGTCAATGGAAAGTGAATTCTCCAACGTTTTTCCCTGAAAATCAAGTTTAACTCTTTTACAAACCACAACACTGAATAGGAAAGAGAGAACAAAAGGGAATGCCTTGCCACAGAGGCAGGGTGGGATGGGGATGGAATGGGAGGTGGGAGGGTTACTGGGACCCGTGGTGGTGGGAAATGGTTACTGGTGAAGGGATGGGTATTCAAAATAAATAAATAAATTTAATAAAATAAAACCATGTCCAAAAGTAAGATCAAAATGGATTAAAGACCTCAACATCAGACCCCAATCCATAAGGCACATTGAGGACAAAGTTGACAAAACCGTCCATGACATTAAAGCTAATGGTATCTTCAAAGATGTCACACCACTGGCCAAGCAAGTGAAAATAGAGGTAGACAAATGGGAATATCTTAAACTAAGAAGCTTCTGCACCTCAAAAGAAACAGTGACCAAAATACAAAGACAGTCTACAGAATTGGAAAGGATATTCACCCAATACACATCCAACAAGGGATTGATAACAAGGATATACAAAGTACTGGTTGAACTCCACAAGAAGAAAACATCCAACCCCATCAAAAATGGGGCAATGAAATGAACATAAATTTTCTCAAAGAAGAAATCTGAATGGCTAAAAGGCACATGAGAAAATGCTCTACATCAGTAATCATCAGGGAGATGCAGATCAAAACCACAATGAGATATCATCTCATACCACAGAGACAGACTCACATCCAAAAGAACAAAAACAACTTGTGGTGAGAAAGGGACCCTCCTTCACTGCTGGTGGGAATGCCCACTGGTTCAGCCCTTTAGAAAAACAGTATGGACGATTCTCAAAAAACTAGAAATCGAGCTCCCATTTGACCCAGCAAAACCACTCCTGGGAATATATCCCAGAGAGGCAAAAAAGTATAGTCGAAGTGATGTCCGCACTTGTTTGTTCATTGCAGCACTACTTACAATAGCTAGAATATGGAAAAAACCTGAGTGTCCCAGAACAGATGACTGATTAAAGAAACTTTGGTTACATCTACACAATGGAGTACTACATAGCTGTTAGAAAGGATGAAGTCATGAAATTTACATACAAGTGGTACTACATGGAAAGTGTCATGCTAAGCGATACTTAGCATGATACTGAGTCAGAAAGAGAAGGCCAGACATAGAAAGATTGCATTCATCTGGGGAACACTGAAGAATAGCTGAGATAAATACCAGGAGGTTTACTCCATGGCTTGGAGGCCAGCCGCACACTTTAGGGGTAAAGGCAGCTCAGATAGAGAAGGAAGCACCAAATAAAGGGTGTTACTAAGATCTGCCCAGGATAGGAGATGCATGCTGAAAGTAGACTATAGACCAAACATGATTGCCACTCAATGCCTCTTTTGCAAACCACAGAACCCAAAAAGAGAGAGAGAGAACAAAAGGGAGTGCCTGGCCACAGAGGCAGGGGGGATGGGGGGATGGGGGGTGGGAGGGATACTGGGATTAGTGGTGGTCGAGAATGGGCACTGGTGGAGAGATGGGTACTCGATCATTGTATTACTGAAACCCAAGCACAAAAATTTGTAAGTCTACAACTGTACCTCATGGTGTTTCACTAATAAAAATTTAAATAAATAAATAATCAAATCATTAAGGAAAATGCAGAAAGATTAGAATATACTCTATCTTCTTGTTATTTTGGTATAATAATAAAATTATCTACATGTGTGCATTTTTTCATACAATAACTGAAAATACAATTTCAGTATTGGATCCTTTATGATATAAGTTGGGTCAGAGTGGCCAGTAAGAAGGAGCTTCTCACTATTCCATTATAATATAATATCTTGACAGCACAAATTGCTGGCATAACTTTTGCCAAACTGGCACATCAGGCCTATTTCTATTGATCCCTAAATTTAGAGCCCATGACCTCATCTGTAGTATGCTTTTAAATAATTCACTCCATGTAAAGGGCCCATTAAAATGTCAGAACCATCATAATCTTGTAAACACTTAGTTACCTCTAATGTCTTCAAAATAATAGTGCATTATTGATGAAATCTTGGTTCATGATCACATTGTTCCCTGAAACAAAGCCAGCATCACAGCTGCTTTCTCCATGCCCCAGCATATGGGCCTTCCTGTTCACCAACAGGCTTTGTTCTTGCTCTCCTGCAGTTCCTCCCAAGGAGGTCAGCAGGAGACACCACCTAAAGTCTAAGTGACCGTGCCTGTGCTGCCAATTGCAGGCCTTGGAGGGACAGTTCCCCTCACCACCTTGGAGACACAAAGCCCACAGGCATGCATAGTGAGCATTATAGAATGGAGGGAAGAAGTACACAAAAGGGGATATTCAGTAAAATTACTTATCTGAGTGGCTGGAGCGATAGCACAGCAGTAGGGTGTTTGCCTTGCATGCAGCCAACATGGCCGACCCAAATTCGATTCCTCTGCCCCTCTCGGAGAGCCCAGGCAAGCTACCGAGAGTATCTCGCCCACACGGCAGAGCCTGGCAAGCCACCCGTGATCTATCCGATATGCCAAACACAGTAATAACAAAATCTCCAATGGAGACGTTACTGGGCCCGCTCAAGCAAATCGACGAACAACGGGAGGGCCTTTACCTTTACCTTTACCTTACTTATCTGAGTGCAATGCCATTGACCCACACCTGACCCTCCTGTGGCCTGAAATGAGTTTGCCACAAAGAAGGCAGTCCCGTGTCTTGAAGGCAAGCTGGGGAAAACCTGGCAACCACAAAGCTTGTTTCTGCAAAAGAATGGGGATCCCAGCCTTCTTTGCATGGATTTGAAACCATGTGAGAGACACGAAAGATCTGCTGTGGTAATTCTGATTTGATAGCAAAAATTTTAATGAGGTTCCCAACACTTGACAAACAGTTTTTATTTTGTTTTGTTTCTTCATAGCACAGCGGGTAGGGCGTTTGCCTTGCACACGGCCAACATGGCCAACCCGAGTTCGATTCCTCCGCCCCTCTCGGAGAGCCCGGCAAGCTACCGAGAGTATTCGATATGCCAGACACAGTAACAACAAAGTCTCCAATGGAGACGTTACTGGGCCCACTCGAGCAAATCGATGATCAACGGGAGGGCCTTTACCTTTTACCTTTACCTTGTTTCTTCATGGCCATTACTCAAATGTGTGGCTCAGTGTGGCCATTGTTTCCGAAGGTTTTGTGGTCAAATTGGTGTGTCCCACCCCACTCCCTCCAATTCCTGGGACCAGTCTTTAGTGGAGCTGAGAGTTCTGAAGCTTCCCATGCCTCTGGAGCCTGGAAAGAAGTCGTAAATATCTCATAGCTCCCGTGACTACCAATAATAAAAGTCATTCTGCTTTTGCTATATTACCTTCATCTCTATTTTCTGTCCTACGCCTATATTTTACTGAGATTTCCATTCTCCTAATAAAATAACATCACAATTTTATGATCTTCTTTATGCAAAAAGCTTTAAACTATCCCAACCCACCCCCTAAAGGCATAAAAAGTAAACCTGAAGCCATATGGTTCTGGAATTAACGTCAGCATTTTGTTGCGTTGTGCGATTCACCATCATTATAAATGATTTCTCAGTGATGTTATGGTATTAACTCACTCTGGTGTGCAGTGATTCATGAGAGGTTCTAAACGTTATGCTGCGGCCCAGGCGGCTGTCTCTCCAATTGAGATGGGTTGAATTTAGCTGTGCAGACGGTTCTGTTTTCAGCACTATTCTCCAGCCCACAGCAGCCTCCTGGAAGAAGCCTGTGGTGGTTCAACCTCAGTATTTCTGACTTAGCAGAGAACACTGCAACTCTCTAACTGGAAGATTCCAACATTACTGATGAACTGATCCAGTCCATCCATCGCCCGAGACACCTAACCTTGTCACTAACATTACACTGAAACATTTGAGTCAGTGGCTCAGGCTCCTAATTTGTTCGTTTGCTGTCTTGATTTTGTAGAGGATTTACAAGAAGTTGTGGAATAACATTCTGAAGAGGATGTAAATGTATTTCCCTTCCTTTTTAGGAGAGAACTTAGAATGTAATATATATGTCAACAGATAATTTTCAATGAGGCCATCTTGATGTACGTATGAAGTATGTCATATATGCTCATATAAATATGTATTTTTCACCTGGATGTCTCCAGTCTTATATTCTGTAACAAAGTCAAGTATAATGATTTAAAGAAGCACATTACTAGGAAAAAGAAGAGCAGCCCCTTTTACCTGGGATCTGGTCTGACGTACACAGCTATTCTTGGTTTCTTTTGAACATACACAAGTTCCTAAACATTAATTATAGGACAAGACTGCCCTGTTGTCATGAGGATTCAGGCGACAGGCCAGAGTGCTTTGCATGTGTGAACACAGATAAGACACTTGAATGGCACAATCCACAAAGCAGTGAACTATCCCCCTACTGGATACACGGGTTCTCAGAGCTTCCTCACAAGTTACAACTTCAGTCTCTATAGGTACAGTAGTGAACCCAATCCTGAGATTACCCCCATTTCCTGACACATCTGAGGAAAATCCCTCTCACAAAATCTCCCAAATTCCGCCACACAAACACAGAAACTCATAAATCCTTCTGAAAAGTCTCTTGCTGAAATGTCCCACAGGTAACATTCCTGGTCAGCTACACCCACGTTCCAGGTGGCCTTTGATTAAAGAACATTGGCACCACCATATGCCAGTTCTTGTCCTTGAAACCATTTCAAACATTATCTTTCCTTTGTACTTTTGAGGGAAATGATCCACATTGGGTTAACTGGGCGTCCTTGCCTTCCTCTGTCCCTCCTAACCTTCTAGCAACCATAGCCCTCTCTTGTCCACTGTCAGGGATCCGAGGGCCTAGACACTTGTGCTCATGGAGAGAGGGTGGAAGAATGGCTGTGGTGATGATAATTCTTTTATGGACATCATTTTTCTTTCTTGAATGCCCTATGAATAGATCACAGAGTAGCTGGGATAAAGTTGAGGGGGTAGTAAAAGCAAGGAAGACAGAATTTCCATGAAAACATTTCAAGAAGATAATTAAAAATTTAAAAACAAAACAAAAATGTTCTTCCTGGGTGAGGTTGTGCTCTGTTCCTCTAGAGTGATGGTGTTCAAAGTTTCCTGGTAGAGAAACTCAACAAAAAATAAATTCACGTTGCCACCAATATATACAAAGAAACCAACAGGATACAAAAAAGATTGATGTAAAGAGATCTCCTGCCCTCTTAAAACACTCCATGTTTACATTTTTTTAATTGTACTGAAGTGACAGCACAGTGGGTAGGACGTTTGCCTTGCATGCAGCCAACCCGGGTTTGATTCCTCTGTCCCTCTCAGAGAGACTGGCAAGCTCCAAGAGTATCCCACCCTCACAGCAGAGCCTGGCAAGCTCCCCATGACATATTCGATACGCCAAAAACAGTAACAAGTCTCACACAGAGACATTACTGGTGCCCCCTCAAGCAAATTGATGAACAAGGGGAGGACAGTGCTACAGTGCTACTTCATTATTATGAAAGCACAGCGGGTAGGGTGTTCGCCTTACAAGCGGCCAACATGGCCGACCCGAGTTCGATTCCTCTGCCCCTCTCGGAGAGCCTGGCAAGCTACCGAGAGTATTCGATATGCCAGACAGTAACAACAAAGTCTCCAATGGAGACGTTACTGGGCCCGCTCGAGCAAATCGACGATCAACGGGAGGGCCTTTACCTTTACCTTTACCTTTACAACCTATTACATGGATTTTATGATCAATTAATTGTTCTCAATCAGAAGTTCAAATGGACATTCCTAAAGCGAACATTTAAAATAAAATAATTTCTCGGCTGCTGCTGGCAGAGAGATAGATCTCATACTGGCAAACATGCATAGCTACCTGAGTCATTGTTTGGCAAAAAAAAGCAGGTTCCTGAGAGAGAGAGACAGAGAGACAAAGAGAGACAGAGAGACAGAGACAGAGAGCAAGACCAAAAGTAAGAACAAGACCAAGACTGAGACCAAGACAGAGACAGAGATAGAAGGAAGCCAGCAGCCTCTTCTCCCTTCTAGTTTCCTAAGCATCACAGGCTTCCAGGACTGTGGGGAGGCTGGAGCTAGAGCATACATTCACATGGGGACCCATTCGTGTGGGGGATTCCTTTCAGGTGGAGGGAACTGAAATGCAATCAAAGGTGGAAATTAAAACCAAGGGACAGATCCGAGATGTCTCAGAATGTGACTGTAATGATTTCTAATAAAATCAAAGTTATCATGTCCCAAGAAATACATAGAAATGAGACATGGGAGGCTATAGTTAGACAAAATAATTAATGAGGTCACAACCCCCTACAGAGCAGGTCTGAGGGAGTCAGTGTTGACATAAAGGAGGTAGTCGATAAAAATAGAGAGAAGATTAAACCCATTACCAGGAACCAGCTAAAGAAAAAGGCTTGAGGCTTATGCTGATTAAGTGGGAGCTCCTAGAACCTAATTATGGTGTCTCTGGATAGTAAATATGGCTTATTTAAGATACCAGCACACCTCCCAACCAGTCAGCAACCCTCCCTTAAGCCAAAAAATATCACTTGTTAATTTGAAGACTCCAATGCTCTTACATGGTGCAGCTCCATTTCAGTAGAGGCAAAAGATAAAGTATGATATATTAAACCATATTTAATAGTGATTATGATAATAATGATAAGATTGTTTTTAGCCAGAATATGAGAGTGCATTCCATTTTTGCAAGCTACTTTTCATCATCTTTAGCCTAAGATAAACATATTTCCAAACAAAGATTTGAGGTATGCATTGATTAACTCTCCTTGAAAAGTTAAATTTATTTTCACTGGTTTTGAAGCTCTCAAGGCAGATTTGCTGGTATGTTTACACTATGGTGTTTATTTTCAGAGGTAGAAATGGCAATAAATGAAAAAAATTTTACCTTCAGTAGAAAGGGAAATATTACATTTAGATATTTATAAGTTTGACTTATTTTTTAAAATCATGAAGTCAAAATAATTATTATACATTGCTGGCAATAATTTTGGATGTTTCTGGTATAAAGACTGAAAGCAATATTCATAACATGAAGTATACTTCAAACTGAATATAAAATAAAATAGATTTAAATAACTAAAGCAAACTGTATATATGAGTAGTACATGCAAATCACTGTTTTATGTTAGCATTACCATGATGGGGAGTCATCATAATAAAAGTAATAAAAGTAATAAAGCTACTATTTGTTGAGTGCCTATTTTATTCCTATCTTGACATTAAAATCACCCACAATGATCTTGTAGAAGGTGTGGTCTTCTTTATAGAATTTCTCTAGCTCCATGTAGAACTTCTCGATTTCTCTTTCATCATAATGAGATGTTGGTGCGTAGACAACGAAGATAGAAACTGCAGGCAGTGAGCCACATCTATTCAAATGTAAACGTCCGATTCAGGTTGTTAGGCATTCGAATGAATCAATGCTCTTGGCCAAGTTTGTGTTGACAAGGACACCAACGCCTCCAACACCTCTTTTATCGCATGTTCCGAGGAACAATTCAGATAGGACCGAGAAGATCAGCTGAAGAACTTCACATCGGGACCCATGGCCTAGAATGGAACGAACAGGGTGAGAGACTGTCAGAGTTCATCATGTCGACCAAGACCATCCATGGTAACTCACAGTTCCAGAAGGCAGAATCTAAACGATGGACATGGGAGTCTCCCGGTGGACGATTCCACAACGAAATAGACCACATCATATTCAATCGACGGTTTTGCCTGACTGATGTCGCTGTTGTCCCAAAATTTCGAACGGGATCGGACCACCGTCTCCTTCGTGCAAAATTCTACTTCACAGAGCGGGGAGAAAGGGCTGCAAAGTTCAAAAAGAGAACTCCCAGAATGACCACCAACTGGGAACTCTTTGGTACTATTGCGGCAACATGGGAAGATGCCATTGTTGACAACATTGACGAGGAATACGATCGACTGGTTCAGCACCTCCATGAATGTGCGAGGAACGCCAAGAGAGAGATAGCCACAAAAAGTCGCCTATCTTCGAAAACTCTTGAGCTAATTCGCCAGCGTGGTTTGGCGCATGCCTCAGGCAACCGCAAGCTAACGTCCGAGCTTGCAAAGCAGTGCAGAGATGCGATCAAGGAAGACCTCAAAGAGAGAAGAGCAGAAGTACTGGTAGATGCGGCAGAAGCCGGGAAAAGTATTCATAAGGCCCGCCTGTCCTTCGCCAACTATAAGAGCAAGATGACTGCCCTCCGACGTCCTGATGGATCCATCACATCCTCCAGAACGGCAATGGAGAAGATTATCCATGACTTCTACTCAAATCCCTTCGATAGCCATGTCCACTTGCCAACATACCAAATTCCACAGGATGGGTATGTTGTTCCCAACGTTCTCCCCTCCTAAATCCGACACGCCATTTCGTTGGTAAAGAAACAAACAGCACCCGGCCCAGACAAGGTCAGACCTGAACACCTGAAGAACCTGCCGTCAATACTCATCAATACACTGGCTCGGCTCTTCACTCGCTACCTGTCTGAATGCAAGGTTCCGTCCCAATGGAAAACCAGCAGGACCTACTACTGTTCAAGAAGGGAGACATCCATGACATTGGCAACTATCGCCCGATCTGCCTATTGTCTGTCATCTACAAGTTGTTCACTCGAGTCATCCTGAATAGGATTGGCAGAACATTAGATGAAGGACAACCATGCGAGCAAGCAGGGTTCCGCAAAGGATTCAGCACCATCGACCATATCCACACGATAACCAAGCTCATTGAGGTTTCTCGGGAGTTCAAGATGCCGCTCTGCTTAACGTTCATTGATTTAAAGAAGGCCTTTGATTCTGTTGAGACGGAAGCGATCATTGAAGCCCTAGCCAATCAGGGCATTCAAGCCCAATACATCAGGATCCTCCATGAGCTCTATTGAGGATTCACTACCAGGATCTCACCATTCTACAAAGAAGTGATCATTGATGTCAAGAGAGGGGTGCGGCAGGGTGATACCATTTCACCGAAACTCTTCAGTGCCACCCTCGAGAACATCATGCGAAGACTGGAATGGGAAGGAATGGGAGTGAAGATAGATGGTCGGCAATTACACCACCTCCGCTTTGCTGATGACATTGTTTTAATAACACCAAACATCAGCCAAGCGGCACAAATGCTGGCCGACTTTGACCGTGAGTGTGGAAAGGTAGGACTACAGCTGAATCTTACGAAGACAATGTTTATGAGAAACAGCCTTGTTCCTGACGCCCCATTCGCTCTCAATGGAACGACCATCTCCGAATGCAACAGCTATGTCTACCTAGGTCGAGAGGTCAACATGACAAATGACCTGGCACCCGAGCTGCGCAGGAGGAAGAGAGCGGCTTGGAACGCCTTCAAGAACATCGAAGAAATAGCTAAGAGGACGAAGAACCTCCGGCTCCGGGCACATCTCTTTGATTCCACTGTTCTTCCTGCATTAACATATGCCTCAGAGACCTGGGCCCTACGCAAACAAGATGAGAACGCTATTCAGGTCTCCCAAAGAAGAATAGAAAGAGCTATGCTTGGAATATCACGTTTCACTCAAATGAGAGAACGAATCCGGAGTTCTGACATCCGTCGACGATCAAGGATCAGGGACGCTGTCTCATTTGCCAAGGTGTCGAAAATCAGATGGGCTGGTCACGTAATGAGATTTAAAGACGACCGTTGGACTAGAGCTGTTACTGATTGGATTCCACGGGATGTCAAAAGACCGCGTGGCCGCCCACCTACCAGATGGTCAGACTTCTTCGTCAAGATCATGAACGATCGGTTTGAGGCCCTTCATGTTCCCGGAGCGAACAGATGCCATTGGGCTACACTAGCACGCGACAGGGACAAATGGAGACGTTACTGGCGCCCGCTCGAGCAAATCGACGACTAACGGGAAGTTAAGTGATTAAGTGATTATTTTATTCCAAGTACTGTAATAGATATTTTATATGCATTCTCTAACCTAATTCAAAAATATAAAGGATTATTAACCCTATTTTGTAGATAAAGAAACAAACATGCAGACAGAAGAAGTAATCTTCAAGGTCACACAGACAGTAAGTAGTTGTACAGAACTGAATCCTATATCACCTAGCACAAATCTAAATTAGTTTAATGGTTTCACATTGATTCCTCCATCTCCAATTTTGGAGGGTTAATGTGCAAGTATTTCTGGGTGTGAGCTTTTGCCAGTCAAACACCAACCTCTTCGGAAGTATCAGACAGTACAAAACAAAAATTTTAAAGAATTATGTTCTATTGCCAAGAGTTAATCCACTTCTGCAGAAAGGGAACTAAGCTCTTGCCTTACAAAGGATTTCTTTCACAGAGTTATTATCTCAGTTGGAGCCCTCTACAGCCCTGAACTGTGTTGGTTGTCTGTTTAAATGGCTTCAAATGTTTCTAGACAACAATGGATGAGGCAGAGCTTGGTCACCCACTGAAAACGCATAACACTTCAGAATGTTTTACACCTCTAACCCTTAATTCTGGTAATTTACTCTTCCTCGTCCCCCTTCCGGATTCCCTTAGAATTAAAAATATCTTTTCCCTCAAGTTCTTCAAGGAATCTTCCTGCATTCAAACAAACACATGCTCAAATATATGCATACATGTAGAGGACAAGTGTGAGTTTGTTTCTATTCTCCCTTTCCTGGGAAGAGATGGAGGCAGGGGGTGGGGGAGGAGTTCTTCCATCATATTACGCACAAATTCCTAGGCAGCAATCAGGCATTCCTTTGTAAGGAAGCAAAATGGATTACTAAATTTGGTCAGAAGTGCTAAATCATTTGACAAGGAAGACATTTTTTTTTTTTGGTATAGCAAAGCCCTTTGGGATTTTTGCTCGTTTGCTTTAGTACTGAACTCCAACTTTATTGAGATTGCAATTCATGTTTCCTTCAGATTTTGAACCTACATGCACACACAACACACACACACACACATACAGAGAGAAATAGAGAGAGACAGAGAGAATAGAGAGAGATTGTTCTCTTACTGGAAATAGCTGTCTCTAACTTCTTAGCTGTATTACGTGACATGTGAACTAATCATAATTTCTTGGACTGGTGGTAAGAGAATAAAAATTTAATGGGAGAAGAGGAGAAGCAAAAGAAAGACTAACATCTAAATTTAACATAAATGCAACAATAAACAGTCATGAAGGGAATTATGATGATAGAATAACTTTTATTAGCTTGATACACTGAGAAAAAGAAATAGCATGCATTTTTTAAAAGTGAATTTTAAGGAAGAATAATTTGTTTGCATAAAATATGATTACTTACCCTCATAAATGTTTATTTGAATTTATTACACTATAACCAAAGACAACTGCATCAGCCACAGCCAGGAGAATTCCTTCTGAATTGCAAACAAACCCGAGGTGTGACTGGAGTGAGCACACCAGCAACTGATGCTGACTTAGGGAATTTTAGGCCATTAAAATTCGGCTGATTTTCTAAGATAAAAACTTCTAATTATGCCAAGTGCTTTAAAAATGTGGGATGCAGAGAAGCTACAACTCAGACGGGGCCCTCCCCATCTAAACAGCACAATATCCAGAAGAAACTGTTGGGCACTTTTCACAGCTTTGCTTAACTTTCAACCCCCTCACTGCACTAGAGTTTATCAACTGCTAAGTCAAGGCAGAATCCAGCTGCAGATACTTTTATGGACTTGTTCTGCCCCCCTACACTCCTAAAAGAAGTTTCATTCTCCTGCTCTTACCAAGATGAAAACTCAAAGCTTTTCAATGACACAGACTCATTGAAAAGAGTTATCTCTATTCAGAAGATGAGGGTGCAAAAATAGAGAAATAACTCATCCCAACAGCACATTTACACTCATTTCTTCACTTGAAGCTCACCAAGATACCACAGGAAGACAGAGGTTGAGGCAGCCTCCAGACATCTTGACAATTTCCTAGAGCCCAGTCTTTCCAAAAGGAGCAACACTACACCACTCCTGACTGATGGGATGTGCTGGGAGTTTGCTCTGATGAAGGACACAGACAAATTAAAATGTCGTGCTGAATAATAGGCAATGGCTCAGGGGCACCTTGAAATCAGGCAACTGTGCACAAAGAAACATTATAGTGTTATTTTTACAGTAACTATCATCAACAATTGGATAACTTACTTTACATATCTTATCAAAGAAAATCTCTTTAACATTATGATTATTGGGCTGATGAGATTGCACAGTGAGTAGGGCGTTTGCCTTGCACATGGCCCACCCGGGCGACCCAGGTTCGATTCCTCTACCCTTCTTGCAGAGCCAGCCAGCTACCGAGAGTATCTCGCCCACATGGCAAAGCCTGGCAAGCTACCTGTGACATATTTGATATGCCAAAAACAGTAACAAGTCTCACAATTGAGACATTATTGGTGCCCAATTAAGCAAATCGATGAACAATAGGAGGACAGTGGTACATTATGATTATTTTTCTATGTTATCCCGTAGTTCCTATTATTTAGTTTATCACACTAAATGAGAGAGAAATATTAAGCTTAGCAAGGTGCCAGGTTCTGGACTTGTGAATTATACAGTGGCATATCATAAGATTCTCTTTGTTCTTCATTTTAGAAATCACGAAACAAGCTGGCCCTAAGGTTAATGGGAATTAACAGACACCTTGGCGAAGATCACAGAACACCTTTGCCCTTAGACCCAAAGAGGTAGTTGTTGCCCCATACTTGATCTTTTAGAACTGTGGGCCAATAGCATTTAGATTATGCTTTTTGTTTTGTGTTATATTGCTTTAGTTGGATTCTGGTTTTTAAGGATGAGCCAGAAATACAACGCACTTATCCTGGCAATGCATTTACCTTTTCATTTAGCAATTTTCATTTCCTCCTCATACACCTGGCTAAGGCCTTAATGTTCCACAGTATACTGAATAGCTATCATTTTTAGTCAACTTCCTGCACTGCTTTGTCTAGAACACAGCTGCAGAAAGCAGAATGGGCAGACATCAGTATAAATGTCACCGCATAAGAGACACTTACTGGAAATATAGCCTCAAAGAGATTTTTTCAATCTCCACCGATGGCTGTTTCAGTTCTATTATTCCCCCTCGGCTTTAGGGAAGCCTGGTATTGCTGAACACTCTCCGCCTTCTCTTGTAGAGAGCTCTTCACCCAGCAGTTCACTTCTTCATCCAGTGCAAGAGCAAATCCCTCCACATAAAAGCCAATGGCTGCTTCAAGACGCGTGAGAGGCCCTATTCAGCAGCCTCACAACAGGCTGAACACCTCACACTGTGTGTCAAGAGGAGGATTAACAACAACAACAAAATCGTGGATATTTTATTTCCACACCATTTCCTCAGGGCCCCTTGCTGTCCAGACCTTTCTGGTCTTTGAAACCACAGGTAGCTTCTGGCAAAGTTTGAGACAGATGGCAATGTGGCATCTTGGCAACCAAGACAAATGTCCACAATATCAGGCACCCACCTTAGAGCTGCACTGGCTCATGGGGCCCCTCTCCTTCCTGAGGCCACAAGAAGGGGGGCTCGCTCTAAAATAATGTGCTGGTTAACAAGAAACCTATGCAGCATTTCAAGCCTGGGTGTTTCAGAATCCCCCCTGAGAAATCCACACTACGCATTTTAATCTAAATTTACAAGTTCCATTTCTCAATAGAATGAACTGTGTATAACACGTTTCACAATATGAAATTAAAAACCCTTGATAGTTCATCTACTGGAAAGTTTTACCTCTAAATCCAGAACAAATAAAGGAAAATAAATTCAGCAGGATTCTAACTTAGCTTTTGTTAATTTGGCCATGGAATTAGGGGAGACTTGGAGAGCAGGGAAGTGGAGGAAGCAGTAAAGGAATGTTCAAGACACACTAGGAATTCTCAATCTCATTTCCAGTCAGCATCCTGTCATTGAGTATTAAAGTGTGTAAGAAGCATCCTGAATCCCTCTTGGTCATTTTGCCACATTTGCTGCAAATCAATTCTCTTGCAATCAGCTCGAATTTCAAACAACATTTGAGAGGCTTTTTACCCCTGCAGAATGTAAATGGAGATTTCAGATCCAATTGAAAACGCAGCAGGAGGGCTAATTTGGAGACAATAGACATTTTCTATTTGTTTGTGTTCAAATCCACAAGGTTTTATAGAAATCCAGGAACGGGTTCCTTAAAATTTATTTTTTCAATGAAAGCTTTGTCCAGGAGGAAACTGGTAAGAACATACATTTATCCCAATATCTGATCAAGGATTAAGATTCAGAGCATTTAATTTATTTGACTCTAATCACATAGCATGCAGAGGAATTGGCTTCAAACATACCTACAGAAGGTACACAACAGATAGTTTTCATTTGCTGTCCATCCTAGAACACCTGATGAAGTGGGAAATACAGATGGTGCTTGATGGCTCTCTAGAAGGCCAAGGCCTTTCCCTCCTACCCTTAGATGGGGATCTGGGACTCTGGCCTGAGTGCCCTATATTGTCTTAGTGAATCCATGTTCTGGCCCTGGTACTATGTATGACTTGTATTTTGTGTACCATTTATCATAGGAAAACTGGTCTTTGTGTTTCTCATCAAGTGACAAGATTGTTATAAGAATTTAAGGATTCCTTTTGAGAAATTGGCTAATTTGGGACTCTTGTGCTACTAGATAAGACAAACATACTGTATAATTTATATTCTGACTTAAGTTAGTGAGGCTGTCTTTATTTGAGACGTTTAGTTCTTTAACCATCTGTCCAGGTGTTGTCTATGATCTTAGTCTCCAGTTAGCCCAAGGCCGGTGTGATAGTATACTTCCTCAGTCAGAGCAAGCCCAGGAATTTGTAGAATATTTGAAATGTAGGCTGCTAACAGCAAAAAAATGAGTAATTCTGTGGAACAGATGAGGGGAAATTGAAACTTCCTCTTTTATAATAGTCATCCTCCCAAATCCAATGGCAATGGCTCTTCACTTCTTGAGGTCTTCCCAACCACTCAAAGCCATACGAAATTTATATAAAACACAAAGAGTCCCAGGAGTAAGCCCTTAGGTCAGCCAGATATGACCCCAAAGTGCCTGAAGGAGTGAAAGAGTAAGGAGAAAAAGAGAGAGAGAGAGAGAGAGAGAGAGAGAGAGAGAGAGAGAGAAACTGACACTCTGAGGTAGACTAGAGTTTACCCTTGAGAGATATTTACATATCCATATACATATTTGCATACTATTTCTTTACATATTTAATGTCTAGGACTTCTCCCAAAGTCCTAGGCATTAACTAAACTATTTAAAGATGTCTAAGACTACAAGTATAGATTGCTCAGATCCAGAGGCAACAGATCTACAAAGCAAAGTACCTGCTGTTCACAGTTATACTTCCTGTCACTGAGTGAGGATAGGCAGAGAAAAACAAGAGCAAATCCCAGCCTAACCCCTCAGTATCTTCCGGGGATCTAACTACAAAGACTCTCCTCCAGCCCAGCAACACTAGAAAACCAAGGGGCAAAACATGGAGAAGCCCACCAAGTTCCTGAGAAAAAGCTCCATCACCAAAGGCACAAACAACATCAATCAGCTCAGTAAATCCTCAATGATTTTACTGACGCCATGAGGAGGACCCTTAATGAACTCAAAGAACCCATGACATGGGTAGCCAGCAAAGCACAGAAAAGTATTGAGTTGAAATGAGAAAACTGCTACAAGAAGAAATGACAGAAATGAAGGTAGTTGATAGAAAGAAAATCTCGATAGAAGCTCTCAACTGAAGACTAAGAGTAGTGAGCAGAAGATCTATGAGCTCCAAGATGGGAAAGAGGAAACTCCTAGGAAACAACAGGAGGTGGAAAATAGTCTATATGGAATTGAACAGCATACCCTGGAAGAACGGGGAGCGCTCAAGAGAAAAATGTAAGAAGCACCTGTCTAAAGAACAGGAAGGCAAGTGTGATGAAGAAACAACAGTTAAAGAAATCATCAGTGAGAATGTCCCAGAGTTAAGGAATAGAGACACTGAGATCCTGAAGGACCTGAAGGGTCCCAGCAAAACTAGACCCAACCAGGAAAACTCCAAGACACACTGTACTCAAAGCAACTAAAGCCAAAAGATAGAACACTGAAGGAAGCAAGATTGAAAAAAGAATTTACATAAAAAGAGAAGTCCCTAAGATGCACAGCAGATGTTTCTGATATTCTACAAGCCAGAGAGAATGGAAGGATGTAGTACAAAAACTCGATTAGATGAACATATCACCAAGAATACTTTATCCAGTCAGATTATCATTCAGAATCAAATAACCAGTTTTGCCAGGAGCTTTAAAACAGCTTCTTTAAGTAAAAAATAAATTTCCCATCATGTGACATTGAGTATGACACTAACAGTGAATATAGTTGCCCTCTACTAGAGTAAGGAAAGTATATTTACTTTGATCAGTTTTTTACATCCAACAATTTTTATTAGTCTTTTATTTATTAATACAAATACTTAAGTAGCATCTATAATATTTTATGATATACAAATCAATGGGCTGAAGTGATAGTACAGCAGGAAGGGCATTTGTCTTGCATGCGACCAAGCTGGGTTCGATACCTCCGTCCCTCTTGGAGAGCCCGGCAAGCTACCGAGAGTATCCTGCCTACATGGCAGAGCCTGGCAAGCTCCTCATGGTGTATTCGATATGCCAAAAACAGTAACAACAAGTCTCACAATGGAGATGTTACTGGTGCCCGCTCGAGCAAATCAATGAACAATGGGAGGACAGTGCTACATACAAATCAATAGTCCCTTTCTTAGGATGAAATGCTTTGTACTTTTATTGGTCTATTAATATTTTCCTATTTAGATTTTCTTAATTTTCATCACTCTTAAAATTTTAATTTGTAGGTTTTGCCTATTCATGGAAACTGTAAAATATATTAGCACATTTTTTAAAACAAACAAGTTTTATTTATGATAGGAACGACACAATAATTACCACAATAAGATCAAAGTACAAAATAAACTTTGATTCAATATCTTTTAGATGCTATAGCTGAAAATTCAGTTATTTAAATGAGAACAAGTAGTATACTATATTGTATTAAATTATTTTGATTTATTTGCACAGGTTAAAATCATATAGTACTCAATAATTACAAATAGAGTTTTATTAATTTATGATCAGTTCTGTTGCCATTCTATTGCAGCAAGTAATATGGAAAAAATTTGTTCTATACCTGCCAAGAGGGTAGGCTGGGGGTGGGGTAGGCCTGGGGACCCTGTGGGGAGGGAAGAGCACCTTGGTAGTGGACTGGTGTTGAAACACGGACTCCTGGAACAACTCTATTATGAACTTGTAAATCCTGATGTCTTAATCAAAGTTTAAAAGAAAAAAAAAGAAGGAAGGAATAAAACAAGAACAGAAAATGACTCTAAGTGAGACACCAATACCAGTTCAGTGGAGGCTGAACTCCCTCAGGAGCAGAGAAACCTCAGCAAGAACAAAAGGCCCTAAAACAAAAATGCAGAAGACCAACAAATGTTTACTGTCCTGCTCCTTTACCACACCTGACATCGCTTTTCTATGCAGAGAACTGCAGGTCGGAGAAAACTGGGAGAACATCCACACATAGTCCCTTCCAAAAGGCAGGGTAGCTCTCACTACTGAGGCAAACCCTCCCTGGCCCCCAAACCTCCCATCTATAGCAAACGTGGCACATAGTTTTATGTCCTTAGGGCTGGTGAATAAAAGGGAGAGAACAGTCTGATGTCCCCATGGAAATGTCTCCTCCAGAAAGGCCAGAAATATGGAAATCTGTTCTCTAGAATATTGTTTTTCATTAACTAGATTAGTTTTCACCCTTTATCTAGATATTTTTAGCTACTTCAAAATATAAGCCATGTCTTTAAAGTATTTTGTACATGCACATACAATGCTGGGTAAATAATTATTGTTTAATATTAGTATTTTAAAGGACTTACTAATAAAAAAAAACATTGTGCAAACTCAATTTTGTTGCCTTTGTGAAGAGAAGTTCTAATTTTTCCTTGCCTAATGAGATTTGATCTTAACTAATCAATAGTTTGAATAGTTTGGACCTGTCAAAAATCTTATATCCAATAGAACTAGCTCCAAACTCTGCAGCTTTACCCTATATTTTAAAAAAAGTTCTAATTTATTATTCAGAACGCATTATCACCCAAGAACCTTGAACATAATTATCACAAGTTAATTCTTTACACACTTAGAACCTAAATATCTGTTCCCCTTAAAGAAGCATCTACAGAAAATATTGTGGGAGTTCAAAGAAATGTGTAAGAAATTTTAAGAAATGTAACTATGCTTAAGCTGAAAATAAAGGTAGCATATAAAGAAATTCCTCCAAATTGGTTGATAAAAATCTGTGGCTATGCCATACTTCTCTAAAGAAATACACTACCAGCACACAAAGCAAACTGTGAGCATGGAATTCCTATTAGTACACAATCTGTCTAGATATTAAAAATGCAATTTCAGGCATGAGGAGAATCATAATGGGCAAAAACTCATAAACTGGATACTTTAAAATCACAAATTTAAAGGTTCCTCCAGGGAAAACTGGCTTGGTAAAGTCTTCTTTCTGAACAAATACAGACTATAAGCATTAGTGAAATTGTCAAATATATATTGGTCAGTGTCCTGTCTTAGAAAAAAGGGAATTTTTTTAAAGCCAAACAACCATACATAAAGTAAGCACTCTTGGAGCTGCCTCAGCCTAGAGTGGACGCCTACAGTGATCTACACTGGCCTACCCAAGAACTTGCCTCTTAGGGAGGATCTACAGCTCTCACACTGTCAGAAGTGTGGAGGGAACACTCACAGCTTCACATCTGCAATGTTGATGAATTATGTGGCATCAAGGGGCTCACCTGTGCCTTCCCACCAGACATGAACTTCATGTATTCACTAACAAACAGCCTCAGGAGTATAAGGCATGACACTGCATTGTGATCTGGCTGCAAGCAAAGTCTTCACAGCCTATTGAACCCTCCCCAACCTTTCTCTAAACATTAAAACAAAACTCTCCTACTGCAGCACTTAGTCTAACAAACATTTGATAGTGCTTACTAAGTGTCAGATAAGGCACTAAGCATCTCGGTCCTTCCAACATGCTTATGAGATATAGTCTCCGTATCCTTCCTCATGAGGACACCAGACACAGAAAAACTAAGCAGCTTGCCTTAGGTCACACAAATTATAAATTATATGAATAGAAATCGTTCAGTTCTTGAGACCATTCTCCATAAGTGTGAGTTACCCAATAAACTCTACTCATGATCTCATAAGCTGGCTTACTATGACTACATGTACAAAATGTTTGGACATATATTCATAACAGAATACCACAGACATGTGGTAATAGAAATTTATTTTCTCACACTTCTGGCAGTTGGAGGTCAAGATCAAGATATTGGCAGATGTTCTTTCTCTTATGGTCACTCTTGTTGGCTTGCCGACATCTGCCTTCTCCCTTTTTCTTATGTTCTCATGTGGCTTCCCCTTATATGCACACTTCCCTAGTGTTTCCCTCTTGTAAGCACTACTCAAAACCTAGACTAAACTCAGTCACCTCTTTAAAGGTCCTATCTCCAAACTCCATTACTATGAGGCACTTTGGACCCAGCCAAGACCCCCAGCCATGGCTACTGATAAATTGAGTATTGAAGTCGTTTGAATCATTGAATATCACTTATAGTCACTCCAGACTCCAAGGGGCTGTACAGAGCAGAGTTCTTGGACTTACATTGGCTCTTTCGGCCCTGAGTCCAGCAGATGTTACTCCAGATTCCATGCTCACTGCAACTGAACTTTGGCACTCACATACATAAAGTCATGAAATCAACATTGTTATCAAGTTATTCATGAAGACCAAGAACCAAGACATTTCAGAAAGAAAACTGCCTCTTAGAGTAATTATAATTACAAATAAAAAATAAATCAGGATTGAGATTGCAGGTCCTGCTCTCCCAAAAGGGAGCATAACATGATGCTCGCCATAGCAATGCCACCAGATCCCGCGCCAGGCTGTTTCACTCGAGGCACCCCCAAGGGGGGCAGGTGAGAGTCCTCCCCACCCTAAGGGACCCAGGCTTGGCAACCAAAAACCTCCAGAACCCAACCACTGCCATGCTCAAGGCTGCTCCCCACACAGTCAGGCCGACCCTCATGCACAAGTGAACTATTCCTGGACCATTTGGCCGAGTTTGTGGCCATACAACATCATAAGACACATTCTCCACACCACATTTGATGGGGTTCAAATAGTAGGCAACCAATCATAGAGGTAAATATATATATATTCATATATATACAGATATATATACAAAAGCTCACAAGGTTCAACATTTAACAATATGTCAGTGATATCTCATAGAAGGTCTTAATGGACCCTGCCAAAATAAACAATCTTCACATTCTTTCATCTATGGATACTTCTTTGTAGCATTTTCAGCGGTTTTACATAACAAACAATACAAAATATATTATTTTGGTTCTGCTTTGGGATGAAACTTGGGGTTTGCGATGGAAACATCCTAAATACGGTGGTGGGAAAGTGTAATGGTGGTGGGATTGGTGTTTGAATATTAAATAAAATAAAATATTGTGAACTACCTTATAAAATAAAAACATTTTTAACTAAAAAAAATAAATAAATAAGGATAGACTTCTGTAAAGTCACCTTAAAGAGAAAAATGACCCCTCCTTTAAGTGCATCATCATGCTGTAAGAAAAACACCATGAAGTGGTTAGATTATAAACAACAGACACTTATTTCTCTCAGTTCCGTGGTTGTGAAGACCAAAGTGCCAGCAGATTCCAGGTCTGCTGAGGACCCTCTTCCTGTTGGACCACTACTTTGTCACTATGACTTCACATAGCTAAAGTGACAAGGGACCTCTTTAGGGTTTCTTTTATAAAGGTACTAAACCTATTTTAAAACAGCAACCTCAAGACCCAGACATTCAACTATATAAGGGGAGAAATGCCAGCTACAAATAATTAATTAGAAAAATAAAAATTCGTCAGAACCTGCACCAGGCTATTTCAATTTAGGCACCCCGAAGGGGGGCAGGTGAGATCCTTTCCCACCCCAAGGGACACAGCCCCAGCAGCCGCAAACCTCCAGAACCCAGCTGCTCAGGCTAAGCGTGCCCCACGAGTGAACCTCTTCCTGTAAAACTTATACCTCACACCCTACCTATACTCCAAGAGTACCACACCACATCTGATGGGCTTCAAAGGAGGAGGTAACCAATCTTAGATGGATTTTTTTACAGATACATATATGTATATATATATTATATGTATATGTATATATATATAGATATATAAGCACGCAAGGCTCAACCATTAACATGTTAGTGATCTTTTTTTATTCACCCTTTTACTGCTTAACTTTTTGTGTTAAATTTTTATTAGTGAAACACCATGAGGTACAGTTGTAGACTTAGAAATTTTTGTGTTTGAGTTTCAGTAATACAATGATCAAATACCCATCCCTCAACCAGTGCCCATTCTCCACCACCACCAGTCCCAGTGTCCCTCCCATCCTCCTTCCCCCATACCACCCTACCTCTGTGGCAGGGCATTCTCTTTTGTTATCTCTCTCCTTTTGAGGGCTGTGGTTTGCAAAAGAGACATTGAGTGGCAATCTTGTTCGGTCTACAGTCTACTCTCCTCACTCATTTCCATCTTGAGAGGGAAATGAGTTGTTGTTGTCCCAACAACCTTTATTTGGTGCCCCCTTCTCTATCTGAGCTGCCTTTACCCCTAGCGTGTTCGGCTGTCCTCGAAGCCATGGAGTAATCCTCCTGGTACTTATCTCGGCTCTTCTTGGGTGCTAGCCTCCTATTTTGTTACTTTATGTTCCCCAGATGAATGCAATGTTTCTATGTCTGTCCCTCTCTTTCTGACTCATTTTGTTTAGCATGATACTTTCCATGTAGTACCACTTGTCTGTAAATTTCATGACTTCATCCCTTCTGACAACTACATAGTATTCCATTGTGTAGATGTATCAAAGCTTCATTAACCAGTCATCTGCTCTCAGCACTCAGGTTTTTTCCAGATTCTAGCTATTGTAAACAGTGCTACAATAAACAAACAAGTGCAGATGTCACTTCGACTATACATTTTTGCCTCTCCTGGTTATATTCCCAGGAGTGGAATTGCTGGGTCAAATGGAAGCTCAATTTCTAGTTTTTTGAGAATCGTCCATACTGTTTTCCAGAAGGGCTGAACCAGTCGGCATTCCCACCAGTATTGAAGAAGGGTTCCTTTCTCGCCACAACCGTGCCAGCACCTGTTGCTTTTGTTCTTTTGGATATGGGCCAGTCTCTGTGGTGTGAAATGATATCCCATTGTTGTTTTGATCTGCATCTCCCTGATGATTAAAGATGTAGAGCATTTTCTCATGTGTCTTTTAGCCATTCGGATTTCATCTTTGAGGAAGTTTCTGTTCATTTCGTCGCCCTATTTTCTGATAGGGTTGAATGTTTTCTTCCTCTGGAGTTCAACCAGTAATTTGTATATCCTTGATATCAACCCCTTGTCGGATGTGTATTTGGCAAATATCCTTTCCCATTCTGTGGAATGTCTTTTGTATTTTGGTCATTGTTTCTTTTGAGATGCAGAAACTTCTTAGTTTAAGATAGTCCCATTTGTCTATCTCTGTTTTCACTTGCTTGGCCAGTGGTGTGACATCTTTGAAGATACCACTGAGTACAATGTCATGGAGCGTTTTGCCAATCTTATCTTCAATGAACTTTATAGATTCCGGTCTGATGTCGAGGTCTTTAATCAATTTTTATCTTACTTTTGTACATAGTATTAGGCAGAGATCTGAGCCCATTTGTTTTTGCATGTAGCCATCCAGTTTTGCCAGCACAATTTATTAAAGAGGCTTTCCTTACTCCACTTCACATTTCTTGCTCTTTTATCAAAGATTAGGTGATCATATGTTTGGGGGGAGATGTCAGTATATTCAACTCTGTTCCACTGGTCTGTTGTTCTGCTTTTGTTCCAGTACCATGCTGTTTTAATTATTACTGCTTTGTAGTAGAGTTCGAAGTTAGGGAGGTTGATTCCTCCCATTTTCTTTTCCCCAAGAATTGCTTTAGCTATTCGTGGGGGCTTATTGTTCCATATAAATTTCAGGAGTGTTTGCTCCAGTTCTTTGAAGAATGTCATGGGTATCCAAATAGGAATCACATTGAATTTGTACAGTGTTTTGGGAAGTATTGCCATTTTGACAATGTTAATTCTCCCGGTCCATGAACAGGGGATATTTTTCCATTTCATTGTGTCCTCCTTTATTTCCTGAAGCAGCGTTTTGTAGTTTTCTTTGTACAGGTCCTTTACTTCTTTAGTTAAGCTAATTCCTAGGTAGTTGAATTTGGGGGCACAGTTGTGAACGGGATTGTTTTCTTCATGTCGTTTTCTTCTCTCTCACTATTTGCATATAGGAAAGCCATGGACTTTTGGGTATTGATTTTATAGTCTGAAACTTTACCATACAGATTTATTGTTTCTAGGAGTTTCTTGGTAGAGGTTTTAAGGTTCTCTAAGTATAGTATCATATCATCTGCTAATAGTGAGAGCTTGATTTCTTCCTTTCCTACTTCGATGCCCTTAGTAGCTTTTCTTGTCTAATCGCTATTGAAAGTACTTGCAGTACTATGTTGAACAGTAGTGGAGAGAGCGGGCATCCTTGTCTCGTCCCTGATCTTAACTGGTAGGCTCTTAGTTTTTCCCCATTGATGCTTGCTGTAGGCTTGTGATAGATGGCTTTAACTATATTGAGGAAAGTCTCCTCTATCCCCAATTTGGCAAAGGTTTTCATCATAAACGGGTGCTGGATCTTGTCAAATGCTTTCTCTGCATCTATTGATATGATCATATGATTTTTATCTTTTCTTTTGTTGATATGATGAATTATGTTGATTGATTTCCGAATGTTAAACCATGCTTGCATCCCTGGCATGAATCCCACTTGGTCATGGTGTATGATCTTTTTGATGAGTTGTTGAATTCTATTTGCTAGTATTTTGTTGAGAATCTTTGCATCCATGTTCATCATGGATATAGGCTTGTAGTTTTCTTTTTTTGTGGTGTCTTTGTTTCCTTTTGGTATTAGGGAGATATGGACTTCATAGGAACTGTTTGGGAGGATTTCTGTTTTTTCAATTTCCTGGAAAAGCTTGAGAAGAACTGGCAATAGGTCTTCTTTATATGTTTGGAAAAATTTAGTGAATCCATCTGGACCTGGGCTTTTGTTTTTGGGAAGACTTTAGATTACAGTTTTAATTTCCTTGATGTGAATAGGTCTATTCAGGTACTCTATATCTTATTGATTCAGCTTCGGGAGATGATAGGAATCCAGGAATTTATCCATTTCTTCTAGGTTGTCTTGTTTTGTGGCATACAGACTTTCAAAGTAGCCTCTGATGATCTTTTGAATATCTTTGGTTTCTGTTATGATATCCCCATTCTCATTTCTTATTCGATTTATAAGGGTTCTTTCTCTTTTTCTTTGTGAGTGTTGCTAGTGGTTTATCTATCTTATTTATTTTCTCGAAGAACCAACTCTCAGTTTCATTGATCTTTCGAATCGTTTCTTTGGTTTCCATGTCATTGATTTCTGCTCTGAGTTTTATGATCCCTTTCCTTCTCCATACTTTGGGCTCCTTCTGTTGATCCTTTTCTAAGTTCTTGAGCTGTGAAGTCAAGGTTTTTATGTGCATCCTTTCTACAGACCTAAGATATACTTGCAGAGCCATAAATTTCCCCCTTAATATGGCTTTCGCTGCATCCCATAGGTTCTGGTAGCTCGTGTCTTCATTCTCATTTGTTTCCAGGTATCTTTTGATTTCTACTTTGACTTCCTTCCTGATCCATATTTTACTCAGCATTGAGTTGTTTAATTTCCAGTTGTTTGATTTGGTTCTCCGTGTCTGTCTGTGATTCATTTCTATTCTCAGTGCATCATGGTCTGAAAAGATTGTTTGTAGTATTTCTATCTTCCTGATTCTACTGAGGTATGTTTTGTGGCCTAGAACATGGTCTATTTTGGAAAATGTTCTGTGCACACTGGAGAAGAATGTGTATTCTTTCTTTTTGAGGTGTAAAGCCCCGTACAGGTCTATAAGTCCTTTCTCTTCTATTTCTTCTTTCAAAGCCAATGTTTCCTTGTTCAGTTTTGTTCTTGTTGATCTATCCAGAGGTGATAGGGCGATGTTGAAGTCTCCAGCTACTATTGTGTTGCTAGAAATGTCCTCCTTAAAATCTGTTAGTAGTTGTTTCAAGTATTTAGCTGTTCCCTCGTTAGCTGAGTGTACATTTAAGAGTGTGATTTCTTCCTGTTGTACGTATCCCTTGATGAAGAGAAAGTGCCCTGTGCAGTCCCTTCTAATCTTTTTCAACGTGAAATTACTGTTGTCGGATACTAGTATGGCCACCCCAGCTTTTTTGAGGGAGTTTTTTTGTTTGCAGGATTGTTTTCCCTCCTTTTACTTTGAGTCTGTGTTTGCTCTGATTGTTCAGATGAGTTTCTTGTAGACAGTAGAAAGTTGGTTTCTGTTTCTGGATCCATTTTGCCACTGTGTGTCTCTTGATTTAGGCCGTTGACATTAAGAGAGATTTTTGTCATGAGATCTTGTGCCATGTTTCTGTAGGGGTTGGTTGTGTTTCTAAGTGTTTTCCTTCTTCTCCTACAGGAGCCCCTTTAACCCTTCTTTTAGTTTTGGTTTTGAGTCTATGAAGTTCCTGAGCTGTTGTTTATCTACAAAATGGTGTATCATTCCATCGAGTTTGAGTGATAGTTTAGCTGGATAAAGTATTCTTGTTGAGGCATTCATTTCATTGAGTTTTTTCACTATATCCCACCATTTCCCTCAGGCATGGAGGGTTTACTCTGATAGGTCTGCTGTAAATTTAAGGGGTGCTCCTTTGTATGTGATTTCCTTCTTTGACGTTGCTGCTTGTAGTATTGTGTCTCTCTCCACAGCATCCATCGTTCTGACTATGATATGCCTTGGAGTATTTTTATTCGGGCCTCTTTTTGCTGGCACCCTCTGGCTCCTTGGATCTGTATGTCTGCATTCTTTAACTCTGGGAACTTTTCAGCAATGATTTCTTTGACTGTGGCTTTTTCATTGAGGTTGCCTCCCTGCCCTTCTGGTACTTCAATGATTCTAATGTTGTTCCTCTTGGCATCATCCCCTAGGTCTCTGATTCTCCTAAGAGCCATTTTGAGATCTTTTGCCATTGCTTGTTTTTCCCTATGGGATTTCTGTTGCTCATCTTCAAGCTCACTGATCCTCTCTTCAGCTGCACTTATCCTATTGCTAAGGGCACTTACTGAGTTTTTAATTACATCCACTGAGTCCTTTATCTGTGACACTTCTTTCTGTAGCTTTTTTGTTTCTGCTCTCATTTCTTCCTGTATTTTCTCGACTATCCTTTATGTTGTTTCTTTCATTTCTTCTTTTAGTTTTCTGTATATCTCTTCCATTGATTCTTTGAGTAGGTACTTGAACATCCTCTGAATTTCATCCCAGAGTTCTTTATTGGAGAGAGCATATTTGTAGGTGACGCCGGTTGAGGGTTTTCGGAATCTTTTCTTCCTCTTCACCTTGTAGTGGAGATTTGCGTTGTTTCTTCATGTTGTTTTGTTTGTCTAATGGTAAAACCCTGGAATTCACTAGCACTGATCACTCTTATTGTGGGAAAGGATTCTGGATAAGGCTGGTAGATGGTGGACACCCTTCTCTCTTTCTAGGGTCTGAGCATTCTTTTCTGGCATTTTTTCTCTGGCTTATGACGAACATCTAGTGAAGGTTTGTAGGCGGTGTTCTTTTAGTATTGGGTTTCTACAGCTTCTATTGCATATTGGTCTTTGTTTAGAATTGGAGTAGGCCAGTGGATTATTACTGCATTGTAGTGTAGGTGGCCAGAATTTTTCCCACAGAATTAGATGGCAAGGGCTTGGGTGAGTGTCCAGAGTGCTGGGGGTGGGAAATATAACTGCGGTGGGGTAAGCATTTGCCCTCTCTGGAGAAGGCCACGCCCACTTTGGGGAGGCCACGCCCACTTTCAATGGAGAGCATGCCCCTACAGTAATGACCACACCCCCAGCCAGTCCAGATGATAGTCCACAGACCTGTTGGGGGGATGGGGGCGGCAATTACATGGACCGGTGCTCCCTGTGCAAGTGGCTGAAGCTGCTGGAGGGGCCTCTGCCCAGGGGCCCAGCGGTGGTGGCTGGGTTTCTCTAGTGATCTTTCATGGAAGGGTTTAGTGGCCCCTGGGTGAAATATAACCATCTCCACACTTTTCTCTAAGGATACTTTTTTGTAGCATTTTCAGAGGTTTTCATAACAAATAATACAAAATATATTATTTCAGTTCTGTTTGGGGGCAGGGATTGGGGCTTGGGATGGAAACATCGAAATATGATGATGATAAGGTGTAATGGTGGCGGGATTGGTGTTTGAATATTAAATCAAATATTCTGAACTACTTTATAAAATAAAAATATTTTAAAAGAAAAATAAAAATTCTGGATGTCTCAATCTTCTCAACCAGCTGGAAGAGAATGCTGTATATGAGTAGAAAGACTCAGATATGTGTTGCCCACTGTTTTTGGGATTCAGGATGTCCATGATAAAGACTTATGCAGAGTCAACATCATGCAAAGAACTGGTTTCTTATTTATAGACTGTCATCCCAAAATATCGTCACATTACTGGAGAGGCAAGAAATCTCTCTGGAGTCTCTTATGAAGGAGCGAAAACCCATTTCTCAGTGTTCTCATTGCTTAATTTCATCTCACAGACCCTTCTAACACTCATATGGAGGATGTCGATATGGGGGTTTGTGAGAGCACAACATTCCTTACCTTGCTGTGGGCCTGTAAGTTCCACATTTCTAGAAACTTACCAGAAAAGCAAATCCTCAAGCCCCACCTTAGATCAACTGAGTGTGAAGCTCTAAAGACAGAGCTCAAAATACATTTGAAAACCAGAATCCAAAGGATTCTGCCCTGAAGTCTTCCCAGGTGACCTTGAATTGTTGCTCGAAGCCCCTGAGCCTAGTCCTGAGCACAACTTGGAAGAGCCCCACCAAAAATATGAAACTACAAAGATTGGAAATGGTGTATACAGTGCACCTAGTCCGGTGCCTGCATAAATGTGGGTGCTGAAAGAGTTCATTTCAGAGAGGCTTCCAGACCCCACTTCAGACTGAGTCTCATCTCCAGGACACCCCAGAGGGGGGCAGGTGAACCCTCCACCCACGGAAAAAGAGCCTTGGCAGTTGAAAATCTCCATGACCCAACCGCAACCATGCTCACGGCCAGATTCCACAGGCTAAGGACACACCATCCAGGAATGAATCTGTTGAAAGACTCAGGTATGTGGGTTTTGTGACCAAAAATGTAGCAAACACAACTTTCCATCTGAAAAGTTACAATTCTAAACTGTTTGAAATTTCTTTATCATTTTTATGTGAGAATATGTCAATGAAAAAAATTGGAAATGATTTCTTTTATAAATGGTATTTAGATATTTGAATAAAATACCAGGTAGGTTTTACCACAGCTACATAATTCTAAATCCTGTTCTGTATTAAATTTTTCTATATAACATGTAAGCAAATTTAAAGACAATATAACATCAATGTTCATATTATCAGTAAAGATAAGAACTTATAATGAACGACCAAAAAATGTGTTTAGATACAGCATAATAAATTCAAAGATGTAAGTGACTGAAATGCCCATAAAATGAACATCTTCTAAATTTCTAGGATAATACATGAGATCGTGTATTTAGAAGATTCTAAAAGTATTTAGAAGATTTTTTTAATGTAGTAGTACTGCTATTTATTCAGCCACTGATTAGGCTGATTGAATTGGGCATGAACACCACCTTAATTATTTTTTATTTTTTATAATTTTATTTATTGAATCACCATGAAAGCAGTTACAAAGCTTTCGGGTTTAAGTCTTGGTCATACAATGAAACACCCATGCCTTCAACAGTGTTTATTCTCCACTAACAAAAACCCCAGTATACCCCCATCCCACAGCCTCCCCATACTTGTGGGGCAGATGATTTTCACATTACTCTCTCTCTCTCTCTGCTTTGATCACATTCAATATTTTACACCAGACCCATTATTATTTGAGATTTTACCCCAACACTCAGATCTTCCAAAAAGGCAACAGTAGACAATTTGTTTTCTATTGCTAGTTATGAATAACATACAATGTCCTGTGGCCACAGTAGTGGCAATGCGATTTTGGAATTCTGAAATTTTAACACTTAAATCTGAAGGGATTTCTGCCAAAACCTGCTGGGTTCCGAGATTTGTTCCTGAGTCATGGCCATTAAGCAGCTTGATCAGGAGCCAGAGAGGCTGTTTGTGGGCAGTGAATAAGGGTCTTGTTGGGACAGGGAGAAAAGGGCTAGCTCCACCCCCATCCCCTGAGGCCCCGCCTGTCTCATTACTGAGGGCAAAAACCTGACTGTCCAATGGCCTCTGGAGGATGGCAGCCACCAAACCACCAAGGGGGAACAGGCAGAGGGACAGAACCCTTTCCCCCCTGGGGTGGCCTGGCAACAGTAATTTTCTGTGGGATCTGGAAGCATTTCTGCCCAAAGCTGCTGGGTTCAAAGATTTGTTTCTGAGTCTCTGGGATCATGGTCATTCAGTGGCTTGATCAGGAGCCAGAGAGGCCTTTTGTTGACAACTTGGCGTTTTGTTGGGGTGAGGAGGAAAGGACGGCTCCACCCCATCCTGTGAGACCCCACGTGTCTTGTCACTGCAAGCCCAAACCTGACCATCCAGTGGCCTTTGGAGGATGGTGGCCACTGGGCTGCCAGGGGGAATGGACCAAGGCACAAAACTTATTCCCACCTGGGGTGGCCCAACGCCTGTAACATACTGCAGGGACTGGACACATTTCTGCCAAAAACCGTTGGGTTCCAAAATTTGTTTCTGAGTCTCTGGGATCATACCCATTAAGCAGTTCGATCAGGAACCAAAGAGGCCATGCTTCCAATTATATAGTGAGCTGAAGGTGGTTTGTGGGCATGTCTCCCACATACCTAACTTTTGGCCGTTTACTGTCTTGGTAAACTTTGCTCCAAGTTTTTGAGGTCTGGCCAAAGGCACAGCAGCAATTTTGCGGTATCTGGAAGTCTGAAGGCACCATCAGGCTGCTGATACACTCTCCTCATAGATACAGATTAACCTGCAGGCAGTACCATACCCCCATAGACGAAATTTTTAAAAAATAAAAAATAAATGGGGCAACGAAATGAACAGAAACTTTCTCAAAGAGAAATCTGAATGGCTAAAAGTTACATGAGAAAATGCTCTACATCACTAATCATCAGGGAGATGCAGATCAAAACAACAATGAGATATCATCTCATACCACAGAGACTGGCCCACATCCAAAAGATCAAAAGCAACCGGTGTTGGCAATGATGTGGCAAGAAAGGGACCCTCCTTCATTGCTGGTGGTAATGCCGACTGGTTCAGCCCTTTTGGAAAACAGTATGGAAGATTCTTAAAAACTTAGAAATTGAGCTTTCATTTGACCCAGCAAGACCATTCCTGGGAATATATCCCAGAGAGGCAAAAATGTATAGTCAAAGTGACGTCTGCACTTGTTTGTTCATTGCAGCACTCTTTACAATAGCCAGAATCTGGAAACCCAAGTGCCCGAGAACAGATGACTGGTTAAAGAAACTTTGGTACATCTACACATTGGAGTACTATGTAGCTGTTAGAAAAGATGAAGTCATGAAATTTACATACAAGTGGTACTACATGGAAAGTATCATGCTAAGCGAAATGAATCAGATAGAGAGGGACAGACATAGAAAGATTGCATTCATCTGGGGAACATAAAGTAACGAAATAGGAGACTAACACCCAAGAATAGTCGAGATAAGTACCAGGAGGTTTACTCCATGGCTTGGAGGTCAACCACACATGCTAAGGGAAAAGACAGCTCAGATAGAGAATGGAGTACCAAATAAAGAGTGTTGGGAGGATCCTCCGAGGGTGGGAGATGTGTGCTGAGAGTAGACTATAGACCAAACATGATTGCCACTCAATGCCTCTTTTGCAAACCACATCACCCAATAGGAGAAAGAGAACAAAAGGGAATGCACTGTCACAGAGGCAGGGTGGGATGAGGGGGGTGGGGGGTGGGAGGGATACTGGGATCCATGTTGGTGGAGAATGGGCACTTGTGGAAGAATGGGTATTCAATCATTGTATAACTGAAACCCAAGCTGAAAAAATTTCTAAATCTACAACTGTGCCTCATGGTTTTTTCCCTAATAAAAAATTTAAAAAATTTTTTTAAAAATTTTTAAAAAGTATTTTTACTGTTGTTATCACTGCCAGTAACAAAGATGCGGAGTTTGGGAATGCAGTTTTTTGAGATTATAATTCAACAAATACTTACTCCTAGTTTTGATCCCATCCTTAATTTTACTTATTTATTTATTTATTCATTTATTTTTGCTACATTTTGTCCCCCATCTCCACCCCTATCACTGGCAGTTACTCAAGAATCAAACAGTGCCAGAAGTGCTCAGGAGACACTATGCCATATTGGGGGTTAAACTAGAGGAGGCCCCATGCCTTAATCCCTGTAGCTTCTTTCCAGCACTAAGATCTTAAAATGGTACATTTTATTTATCCTTATAAAAAGGAGAAAGATTGAATTTTTCATTTTTATTAAAATTATAAATTCAACTTTTAGGCAAGGAATTGTGTATATTATTTTCAAGCTATAATGAATTCCAGGAAACAGAAAATCCAATAATGTTTAGAGTAATATCATAAATATCTAATGAATGAGAAACTTCAACAAGAACAAGGCTTCCAGGACGAAAAAAAGCTCATTGTTTTATAATAACCCATAGTATATTTTAATTCTAGCCATAATAAAATAGAAAACAGCATACTCTTCACTGTAAAATAAAATGGCATACTATTTAATGCAAAATATTTAGGAATTACCAACCTCTAGAAGACCTTTGAGAAGAATATTTTAAGATTTTTTTAATGATACAAATTGGGGAGCTAGGCCATGTTCATAGATTTGGTTTCAAAATAGAAAAGATGCCAATTTTCTCCTACTTAACTTTCAGATTTAGCATAATCAAAATTTCCAGTTTGAAGACCTTGATTCCAAGATACATATAACAGAATAAAATAAATAACATAGGTAACCAAGTGGATTTTGGAAAAGACTCAAAATGGGGGTATACTTCAGCAATAGACTATTTGGATTTCATGTATAAGATGACTGAGGCCCTGTGTTTCATCCCCAGTACTGAAGAAAGAAAAGAAAAATAGACAAAATCGGAATATTCACTCTACCCAATATTAATATATATCATAAAACTTAATATTTAAAATAGTAAAAAAATTCGTACATGGTATATGGCTCAGAGATATCAATACACATGAATACACACAATATGGGGACTCTCTTCTTCCCTGCCCCAATTCCCTCCACCCCGCCTCTGCTTTAGTTGGTGGTGATGATTAACAGCAGAAAGCATGACTCTAGTAGAAGTGGCATGTCCAAAAAACCACAATCTCACACCTTCCTATGAAAAATGCCCACCCATATGGTCGTCCTGTATTTTTTTTGTTACCTTCAGTATGTTTAATGGATCCTGTTAAAAGTCAATTTATACTCGTGTTTTTATTTTTCTCAACATTACTGTGGTATGACTGACATATCACTTTGTGTAAACACAAAGTGTACAGTGTTTATCTGACACACTACACATAACAAGAATTTACCACCAGAGCACTCATGTTTGTGTTACTCAAACACCAAAATCACAGCCAGGAATTTGGCTCAGAAGCAAAGGGTCCCAAAGCATTGTACAAATTCAATGCGATTCCTATAACAATATCCATTACATTCTTCAAAGAAATGGAGCAAACACTCCTGAAATTTATGTGAAACAATAATCCCCCACGAATAGCTAAAGCAATTCTTGGGAAAAAATAAATGGGAGGAATCAACCTCCCTAACTTCAAACTCTACTAGAAAGCAGAAATAATAAAACAGTATGGTACTGGAACAAAGGCAGAGCTGCAGACCAATGAAACAGGGTTGAATATACTGACATCTCCCCCCAAACATATGATCATCTAATCTTTGACAAGGGAGCAAGAAATGTGAAGTGGAGTCAGGAAAGATTCTTTAACAAATTGTTCTGGAAATACTAGACAACTACATGCAAAAAATTGGGCTCAGATCTCTGCTTAACACCATGTACAAAAATAAGAACAAAGTGGATTAAAGACCTCAAAATCAGACTGGAATCCATTGGGTACATTAAGGACAAAGTTGGAATAGCACAGCGGGTAAGATGTTTGCCTTGCAAACGGCCAATATGGCCAACCCGAGTTCAGTTCCTCTGCCCCTCTCGGAGAGCCTGTCAGGCTACCAAGAGTATCTCGCCCTCACGGCAAAACCTGGCAAGCTCCCCGTGACGTATTCAATATGCCAAACACAGTAACAATAAGTCTCACGATGGAGATGTTACTGGGCCCGCTCGAGCAAATCGATGAATAACGGGAGGACCTTGACCATGACCGTGACATTGAAGGTAATGGTGTCTTCAAAAATGTCACGCCACTGGCCAAGCAAGTAAAAACAGAGATAGACAAATGGGACTATCTTAAACTAAGAAGCTTCTGCACCTCAAAAGAAACAGTGACCAAAATACAAAGACAGTCTACAGAATGGGAAAGGATAGTCACCCAATACGCATCCAAGGGGTTGATATCAAGGATAACAAAGTACTGGTTGAAATCCACAATAGGAAAACATCCAACCCAATCAAAAAATGGGGCAATGAAATGAACAGAAACTTTCTCAAAGAAGAAATCCAAATGGCTAAAAGGCACATGAGAAAATGCTCTACATCATTAATCATCAGGGAGATGCATATCAAAACAACAATGAGATACCATCTCACACCTCAGAGACTGGCCCACATCCAAAAGAACAAAAGCAACAGGTGCTGGTGCAGATGTGGCTAGAAAGAGACCCTCCTTCATTGCTGGTGGTAATGCCGACTGGTTCAGCCCTTTTGGAAAACAGTATGGATGATTCTCAAAAAACTAGAAATTGAGCTCCCATTTGACCCAGCAATACCACACCTGGGAATATATCCCAGAGAAGCAAAAAAAGTATAGTCGAAGTGACATCTGCATTTGTTTGTTCATTGCAGTACTCTTTACAATAGCCAAAATCTGGAAAAAAACTGAGTGCCTGAAAACAGATGACTGGTTAAAGAAACTTTGGTACGTTTACACAATGGAGAACTATGTAGCTATTAGAAAAGATGAAGTCATGAAATTTACATACAAGTGGTACAACATGGAAATTATCATGCTTAAAGACTATAGACCAAAAATGATTGCCACCATTGTCACTTTTGCAAACCACAAAACCCAATTGGAGAGAGAGAACAAAAGGGAATGCCCTGCCACAGAGGCAGGGTGGGATGGGGGGATGGGGGGTGGAGGGTGGGAGGGATACTGGGATCCGTGGTTGTGCAAAATGGGCATTGGTGGAGGGATGGGTATTTGTTCATTGTATAATTGCAACCCAAGCACAAAATTTTGTAAGTCTACAAATGTACCTCATGGTGTCTCACTAATAAAATTTTTTTAAAAAATAAAAAGTAAAGAAAAGATGAAGGCATGAAATTTACATACATGTGGTACTACATGGAAAGTATCATGCTAAGTGAAATGAGTCAGAAAGAGAGGGACAGACATAGAAAGATTTCATTCTTCTGTGGAACATAAAGTAACAATATAGGAGACTAACACCCAAGAATAGCAAGATAAGTACCAGGAGGTTTACCCCATAGCTTGGAGGCCAGCTGCACACGCTAAGGGGAAAAGGCAGCTCAGATGAAGAAGGGAACACCAAATAAAGAGTGTTGGGATGATCCTCCCAGGATGGGAGATGCATGCTGAAAGTATGCTATAGACCGAACATGATTGCCACTCAATGCAAACCACAGCACCCAAAAGGAGAGAGAGAACAGAAGGGAATGCCCTGCCACAGAGGCAGGGTAGGATGGGGGGGTTGGGGGTGGGAGAGATACTGGGATCAGTGGTGGTGGAAACTGGGCACTGGTGGAGGGATGGGTACTCAATCATGGTATAATTGAAACCCAAGCACAAAAATTTGTAAATCTACAACTGTACCTCATGGTGTTTCACTAATAAAATTTTTTTAAAAAGAAAAAAAAAGCAGAGGGTATGCTTTCTATGCATGTGGCCCTTAGTTGATCCCCAGCACACACACATCACACACACAAAAAAAAGAAAGAAAAAGAAAAATATGCTAACAAATTATTTGAAGATACAAAGATATTTTCAGATAATCAAATTGGGCAGAAAACAATATTTAATAATAGTTGCACATTTTCTGTAACTAGCAGTATTTGATTTATACACATTAATTATTTTAATCTCTTCAGTAGATGTATAAAATACATTAACATAGGTAAATATTTCATCAAAGCCAAAAAATTATTCAACCTCTCTATGGAGAGGCAGAGTCAGAATTCAAATTCTAGGATTTCAACACCAGAATATTTGTGAGAGGTCTGCATCACAGAAATTTGTTTACAAGACTTGCAAATCTAATGGATGACCTCCTTTAGAAAATTAAGCCATTATATTCATCACAGACTTTCCGGCTATTATTCAATTTTATAGGAGGGTATAATTACAAAGGTAATTGAAAATGTCCAGCTCATTGTCTGTTTCTGTCCCAGTTTTCTGATAACTACTCTCTTTCTCCACACTGCTTAGTACGTTATTCTCTACAGGAGTGTTTCTTTTTCATATTTTTATAATTAGTTTATTTTTAATTTTTATTAATACACCATGATTTGTAAAGTTGTTAATCATAGAGTTGTTTCAGTAATATAAAGTTCCAACAAAATTCCACCACCAATGTCCACTTCCCTCTAGCAGTGTCCCCAGATTCTTTGCAACCCCCAATTTGCCCCTTTGGTGGGATAGAACAAATCTGTTTCATATTGCTTGCTCCAGTAAAACTTAAATGGCTATCAGAAAATAAATCAATAAAAGTCAATCTTTAGTCATTAATTACTAAATGATTTTAACTTATGTAAATTAAGATAGATTGCTGCACATCTTACGGGCTTCCTTCGCATATATGTTTCTTCTTTGATCTTGCTGTTTTGAACATTTTGTCTCTATCTTTGGATTTTATCATTTTGATTATAATGTGTCTAGAAATTTTCTGAATCGGGTCTATTTTCACTGGGACCCTTCGAACCTCTTGAACCTTGGTGCCTGTAATCCTCAACTCTGGAAAGTCGCTAATGGTGATTTCTTTAATTATTGTTTCTTCATCACATTTGCCTCCCTGTTCTTCAGGGACTCTGATGAGCCTTCGACTGTTCCTCTTGAACCCACCCCATAGTTCTCTGGTATGCTGTTCATTTCTTTAAAGCTATTTTCCACCTTTTGCTGTTTCCTTGCAGTTTCCTCTTGCTCATCTTGAAGCTCCTTGATCTTTTGCTCAGCTTCCGTTATTTTGCTATTCAGAGGTTCTATTGACTTTCGTATATCACCTACCACTTTCTTCATTTCTGTCATTTCTGATTGTAATAGCTTTTTCATTTGACTCATATTTTCTTGTGCTTCGCTGACTACTTGTGCTGTCATTTCTTTGAACTATGTGAATACTCACATAATAGTGTCACTAAAGACAGTGTGAGGGTTTGCCAGTGTTGTTTATAAGTTAGAGGATATTATTTTCAGTCACTGAGCTTGGTGGGCTTCTACATGTTTTCCCCATTGGTTTTCTAGCATTCTTGCTGTGCTGGGGGTGAGACTTTGAATTGAGCTCCCTAGAAGATTCTGTCCTCTCCACCCATCCTCACAGAATGACAGGAAGAATAACTGAGCAGCATGTGATTTGTTGAGTAGATCTGTGGTTCCAGGAACTGTGACGTGGACCCTTCATATGTGCATATGTGGTGTTGAGACTGCTGGACCCATCTGGGATGGAAGGACTTTACCTCCTGTTAGGAACAGGCTGGTGACAATGGCCAGAGGCCAGCCTCACCTGGGATGATGGAGCAGCTAGCAGACGGTCTACAAAAGTTTTTCTACAACGTTTGCCCACCGTTGCCCCCTTCCACCCTTGGTTCCTCCCCGTGGCCCCCTATGCTACTGGTTGGACCCCTCATCTCTGGCTGTAACCCTCGTTTACATGATTCTCACCTGCGGCCCCCTTGGAGTGCCCCTAACTGAGAAACATTACTTCACATGGAGCACACGGGAGATCCCCCAGGAGAGATTAGACACAGAAGGCCACACGTTCTTTTGTCTTATTTTTATATGACAATTTAGGTAACATTGTTATAGTACAATTAACTTTTATGGTTTGTACAAAGTTACTGCACATTTACCACCTTCAAGTGCCCAAGACCCTCAACCAAAAGACAGAGACTTATCCTCATTGGATATTGTTTCCTCACTATATTTCTCTACATACCAAAGGTGAGTGAGACCCTCAGTGTTCATGTTTGATTTAGTTCATGTACGTTTTCAGGCTGTTCTGGCATCTGACTGGGATGCAGCAGTACAAGTGTATGGGTAGGAAGATACATCATCTGCTCCGGGTGGAGTTAAGACAAGTTGGAGAGGTGGGCTAGCAAGGGCAATGGGCTGAGGGGCTGAGAGGCTGAGTGGCTCATTCCCATAACTCAGCTTCAAGAGAGCTGGCAATAACCTAAAAGTCATTAATAAAAAAAACTTTAAAGTAAAAAAGAGTGCTTCAGAGTGCAGACTGGCCTGGAGAAAGGAAGGAAACAGAGACCAGTGACAGGGAGAAGCTCTTCCCTGGAGGAACAAACCACATTTGGAAGGGCCTGTCTGCAGCACCTCAATCACTGAAATTATCTTAGAGACCAGGTGCAGAAACCAACCCTGGAACAAAGAGTCACCTCTATGGCTATTTCCCAAGAAAAAGACCACAGGACTCTGAAAATGAAAATCAGAATGCAAGCCTGCTCTTTTAAGTCATTGTTTTCCCTGGAACTCACACCTCTCTCATTCTGCTTTTTCCACTCTGGTGAATACCATATTTGCTCATGAACATGTATTTCCTCTGTTTCTCTCCCCCTGCATCTGAATAAATTTCATTCAATAAAAATGACCTTATTTCGCAGAAGAAGAAAGAAAGGGGGGAGGCGGAGGAGGAGGAGGAGGAGGAGGAGGAGGAGGAGGAGGAGGAGGAGGAGGAGGAGAAAAAGGAGGAGGGGGGGAGGAGCAGCAGCAGCTTAACTCCTGGGTTGAGATTTTGGAGAGTCTAATTATTCAGGAAGGCAACATACATACAAGAAGATAATAACTGACTTAATTAATTTTTCCCAACTTTACTAAAATTTACTAAAATCAACACTACCTCCACTACTAATAGCACAGCGGGTAGGGCGTTCGCCTTACAAGCGGCCAACATGGCCGACCTGTGTTCGATTCCTCCGCCCCTTTCGGAGAGCCCGGCAAGCTAACGAGAGTATTCGATATGCCAGACACAGTAACAATAAAGTCTCCAATGGAGACGTTACTGGGCCCGCTCGAGCAAATCGACGATCAACGGGAGGGCCTTTACCTTTTTACCTTTTACCTCCACTACCCAACTGCCGCCACACTCCAGCCGCAAAGCGGCTGTGCGACACATCATAAGACACTAAATACCCATCTTGCAGAATTGTCGTACCGTATTTGATAGGGTTCAAATATGGTAAAACCTACAAGGGCGATTAGAGGTCGCCCCAAATGCCTCTATCCCTCTCGGAAAGACTGGCAAGCTACCGAGAGTATTCTGCCCGTACGGAAGAGCCTGGCAAGCTATCCTATGTGTATTCGATAAGCCAAAACCAGTAACTACAACTGGTCTTATTCATCTGACCCTGAAGGCTTCACCGACATGGCAGCACTGAGGATGAGAAAGGAGAGGCCGATAAAATCTCAAGGCTGAACTAGGCTGCCACAAGGAAGGAAGACAAAAAATTATCGTCTGTACTTTCAATGCACGTACGCTAACATCAGATGCATCCATCGAGGACCTGATGGTACAATTGCGAATAATCAAGTACGACATCATTGGTCTGACTGAGACAAGAAGGCATGGATCTCACCACGCCATTTTCGACACTGGAGAAGAATTGTTCCTCGGAACATGCGAGAAAAGAGGTGTCGGAGACGTCGGTGTCCTTGTCAAGACAAACTTGGCCATGGGCATTGATTCATTCGAATGCCTAACAACCCGAATCGGACATTTACATTTGAATAAATGTGGCTCACTGCCGGCAGTTTCTATCTTCGTTGTCTACGCACCAACATCTCATTATGATGAAAGAGAAATCGAGACGTTCTACATGGAGCTGGAGAAGTTCTATAAAGAAGACCAAACCTTCTACAAGATCACTGTGGGTGATTTTAATGCCAAGATAGGACCAAGAAGATCAGCTGAAGAATTTCACATTGGGACCCATGGCCTAGAATGGAACAAACAGGGTGAGAGACTGTCTGAGTTCATCATGTCGACCAAGACCATCCATGGTAACTTACAGTTCCAGAAGGCAAAATCTAAATGTTGGACATGGGAGTCTCCCGTTGGATGATTCCACAAAGAAATAGACCACATCATATTCAATCGACGGTTTTGCCTGACTGATGTCGCTGTTGTCCCAAAATTTCGAACGGGATCGGACCACCGTCTACTTTGTGCAAAATTCTACTTCACAGAGTGGGGAGACAGGGCTGCAAAGTTCAAAAAGGGAACTCCCAGAATGACCACCAACTGGGAACTCTTTGGCACTATTGCGGCAATATGGGAAGATGCCATTGTTGACAGCATTGATGAGGAATACAATCAACTGGTTCAGCACCTCCATGAATGTGCGAGGAACGCCAAGAGAGAGATAGCCACAAAAAAACGCCTGTCTTCGAAAACTCTTGAGTTAATTCACCAGCGCGATTTGGCGCATGCCTCAGGCAACCGCAAGCTAACGTCCGAGCTCGCAAAGCAGTGCATAGATGCGATCAAGGAAGACCTGAAAAAGAGAAGAGCAGAAGTGCTGGTAGATGTGGCAGAAGCTGGGAAAAGTATTCGTAACGCCCGCCTGTCCTTCGCCAACTACAAGACCAAGATGACTGCCCTCCGAGGTCCTGATGGATCCATCACATCCTCCAGAATGGCAATGGAGAAGATTATCCATGACTTCTACTCAAATCTCTTTGATAGCCATGTCCACTTGCCGACATACCAAATTCCACAGGATGGATATGTCGTTCCCAATGTTCTCCCTTCAGAAATCCGACACACCAATTTTCGGTTATGAAACGAACAGCACCCGGCCCACACAAGGTCAGACCTGAACACCTGAAGAACCTGCTGTCAGTACTCATCAATAGACTGGTTCGGCTCTTCACTCGCTACCTGTCTGAATGCAAGTTTCCGTTCCAATGGAAAACCAGCAGGACCGTACTACTGTTCAATAATGGAGACATGCATGACATTGGCAACTATCGTCCGATCTGCCTATTGTCTGTCATCTACATGTTGTTCTCTCAAGTCATCCTAAATAGGATTGGCAGAACACTAGATGAAGGACAACCATGCGAGCAAGCCGGGTTGCGCAAAGGATTCAGCACCATCGACCATATCCACACGATAACCAAGTTCATTGAGGTTTCTCGGGAGTTCAAGATGCCGCTCTGTTTAACGTTCATTGATTTAAAGAAGGCCTTTGATTCTGTTGAGACAGAAGCGGTCATTGAAGCCCTAGCCAATCAGGGCATTCAAGCCCAATACATCAAGATCCTCCGTGAGCTGTATTGCGGATTCATTACCAGGATCTCACCATTCTACAAAGAAGTGATCATTGATGTCAAGAGAGGGGTTCGGCAGGGTGATACCATTTCACCGAAACTCTTCAGTGCCACCTTCGAGAACATCATGCAACAACTGGAATGGGATGGAATGGGAGTGAAGATAGATGGTCGGCAACTACACCATCTCCGCTTTGCTGATGACATTGTTTTAATAACACCAAACATCAGCCAAGCGTCACAAATGCTGGCCGACTTTGACCGTGAGTGTGGAAAGGTAGGACTACAGCTGAATCTTACGAAGACAATGTTTATGAGAAACAGCCTCGTTCCTGATGCCCCATTCGCTCTCAACAGAACGACCATCTCTGAATGCAACAGCTTTGTGTACCTAGGTTGAGAAGTCAACATGACAAATGACCTGGCACCCGAGCTGTGCAGGAGGAAGAGAGTGGCTTGGAACATCTTCAAGAACGTCGAAGAAATAGCTAAGAGGATGAAGAACCTCCGGCTCCAGGCACATCTCTTTGATTCCACTGTTGTTCCTGCATCAACATATGCCTCAGAGACCTGGGCACTACAAAAACAGGATGAGAACGCTATTCAGGTCTCCCAAAGAAGAATAGAAAGAGCTATGCTTGGAATATCATGTTTCACTCAAATGAGAGAAAGAATCTGGAGTTCCGACATCCGTCAACGATCAAGAATCAGGGACACTGTCTCAATTGCCAAGGTGTCAAAAATCAGATGTGCTGGTCACGTAATGAGATTTAAAAACGACCACTGGACTAGAGCTGTTACCTACTGGATTCCATGGGATGTCAAAAGACCGCGTGGCCGCCCACCTACCAGATGGTCAGTCTTCTTCGTCAAGATCATGAACGATCGGTTTGAGGCTCTTCATGTTCCCAGAGCGAACAGATGCCATTAGGCTACACTAGCACGCGACAGGGACAAATGGAGTCGTTACTGGCGCCCGCTCGAGCAAATCGATGACTAACAGGAAGTTAAGTGATTAAGTGATTACTAAAATTTAATTAACATAAAACAGTGCATAAGCTTAGGTGTATAAATAATTTGCCATCTGTACTTATTACAAAATTAACCCCACAATGGGTCTAATTCATATTTATATGACAATAATAACTTTTTTTACTGGTTTTGGCGTAGAGAGTACGCCACGGATAGCTTGCCAGGAGCTGCCATGTGGGCGAGATATTCTCGGTAGCTTGTCAGGTTCCCTGAGAGCGATAGATGCTTTTAGGCGGCCTAATCGCCCTTGCAGGTTTTCCCGTGGTTAAAACCATATTTGAAACCCATCGAATACGGTGCAGTAACCTTGGAAGATGGATATTAAGCTATATAAGCTATCTGTGGTATATTTAATATGCCAAAATCAGTAAATACAATGGGTCTCATTCTCCTGACCCTGGAAGAGTCACCAATATGGAAAGAAGGATGAGGAAGGAGAGGCTGATAAAATCTCAAGGCCAAACTAGGCTACTAAAACAAAGAAGGAAAAAATGATCGTCTGTTCTTTCAATACAAATATGCTGGCATCGGATGCATCCATCGAGGACCTGATGGTACAAATGTGAAAGATCAAGTATGACATCATTGGTCTGACTGAGACGAGAAGGCATCAATCACATCACTGTTTTCGACACTGGAGAAGAACTGTTCCTTGGAACATGCAACAAAAGAGGTGTTGTTGGTGTCAACACGAACTTGGCCATGAGCACTGATTCATTTGAATGCCTAACAACCCAAATCTGACGATTACATGTAAAATAGATGTGGCTCACTGCTGGCAGTTTCTATCTTCGTTGTCTATGCACCAACATCCAATAATGATGAAGGAAAAATTGAGAAGTTCTACATGGAGCTGGAGAAGTTCTATAAAGAAGACCACATCTTCTACAAGATCATTGTCAGTGATTTTAATGCCAAAATAGGACTGAGAAGATCAGCCAACGAATTCCACATCGGGACCCATGGCCAAGAGTGGAATGAACAGGGTGAGAGACTATCTGAGTTGATCATGTCAACCCAGACCATCCATGGTAACTCACAGCTGCAGAAGGCCGAATCTAAACATTGGACATGGAACTCTCCCAGTGGAACATTCCAAACTAAAACTGGCCACATTATATTCAATTGACTGTTTTGGCTGACCGATGTCGCTGTTGTCCCAAAAATCCAAATGTGATCTGACCACCGTCTCGTCTCCTTCATGCAAAATTCTACTTCATAAAGAGTGGAGAAAGGGCTGCAAAGATTAAGAAGAGAACTCCCAGAACAATCACCAACTGGGAGCTTTTTGGAACTATTGCGGCAACATGGGAAGACGCCATCGTTGACATCATTGATGAAGAATACAAGCGACTGGTTCAGCACCTCCATGATTGTGCAAGGAAAGCCGAGAGAGAGATAACCACAAAAAGACACCTGTCTTCGAAAACTCCTGAGCTCATTGCCAACATGGCCTGGTGCAAGCCTCAGCCAACCACAAGTGAAAGTCCGAGCTTGCAAAGCAATGCAGAGAAGTCATCAAGGAAGACCTTAAAGAGAGAAGAGCAGCAGTGCTGGCAGATGCGGCAAAAGCTAGGAAAAGCATTCGCAATGCCCGCCTGTCCTTCGCCAACTATAAGACCAAGATTTGCCCTCCGACGGCCTGATGGATCTATCACATCTTCTAGAAGAGCAATGGAGAAGATTACCCATGACTTCTACTCGGATCTCTTCAATAGCCACGTCCACCTGCCCACATATCAAATTCTGAGGAATGGATATGTCGTTCCCAACATTCTCCATTCTAAAATCCGACACGCCATTTTGTTGGTAAAGAACAGAACAGCACCCGGCCCAGACAAGGTCAGACCCGAACACCTGAAGAACCTGCTGTCAGTACTCATCAATGCACTGGCTTGGCTCTTCACATGCTACCTGTCTGAATGCAAGGTTCCATCCCAGTGGAAAACCTGCAGGACTGTTCCACTGTACAAGAAGGGAGACATCCACGACATTGGCAACTATCGCCTGATCTGCCTGTTGTCTGTCGTCTACAAGCTGTTCACTAGAGTCATCCTGAATAGGATTGGCAGAACACTAGATAAAGGACAACCATGCGAGCATGCCAGGTTCTGAAAAGGATTCAGCATGACTGACCATATCCACACAATAACCAAGCTCATTGAGGTTTCTCAGGAGTTCAAGTTGCCGCTTTGTCTAACGTTCATTGATTTAAAGAAGGCCTTTGATTCTGTTGAGACAGAAGCTGTCATCGAAGCCCTAACCAATAGGGCATTCAAACTCAATACATTAGGTCCTCCGTGAGCTATATTAAGGATTCACTACCAGGATCTCACCATTTGACAAGCAAGTGATCATCCATGTCAAGAGAGGGGTTCGGCAGGGTGATACCATTTCACTGAAATTCTTCAGTGCTATCCTCGAGAACGTCATGTGATGACTGGAATGGAAAGGAAAGGGAGTGAAGATAGACAGCTGGACACTACACCACCTCCGCTTCACTGAAAACATCTAATAACACTGAACATTAGCCAAGCAGCACAAATGCTGGCCAACTTTGACCGTGAAAGTGGAAAAGTCAAACTATAGCTGAATCTCACAAAGACAATGTTCATGAGAAATGGTCTCATTGCTGATGTTCCATTCATTCTCAACGTAACTAACATCTCTGAATGCAACAGTTATGTGTACCTAGATTGAGAAGTCAACATGCCGAATGACCTGGCACCTGAGTTGCTCAGGAGGAAACGCCTTCAAGAGCTTCAAAGAAATAGCTAAGAGGATGAAGATCCTCCAACTCTGGGCACATCTCTTCAATTCTACTGTTCTTCCTGCATTAACATATGCCTCGGAGACATGGGCCCTACGAAAACAGGATGAGAACGCTATTTGGGTCACCCAAAGAGAAATTGAAAGAGCTATGCTTGGAGTAACCCGCTTCACTCAAATGAGAGAAAGAATCCGGAGTTCCAACCTCCGTTGACAATTGAGAATCAGGGATACTGTCTTGCTTGACAAGGCATCGAAAATCAGATAGGCTGCACACATAATGCGATTTGGAGACGACCACTGGACTAGAGCCATTACCAACGGGACTCCACGGGACATCAAAAGATCACTGGTCGCCCACCTATGAGATGAACATACTTCTTCATAAAGACCCTGAGGGTTTGAGGGTCTTCATGTTCCTAGAACAGGCAGGTGCCATTGGGCTACACTAGCACACGACAGGGATAAATGGAGATGTTACTGGCACCCGTTCAAGCAAATTGATGAATAATCGGATGTCAAGTGATCAAGTGATCAAGTAACCTTTTTCTTATGATAATAACTTTTAATATCTGCTTTTAGCCATATTAAAACACACAGCTTAGTTTCGTTAACTGTAGTTAGCAAGACATATCATATGCACTCAGAGCATATTTATCTCAGAACTAAATGTTTAAACCTTATGATCATCTATACCCATTTCCTCCAACCCCTGTAACAAGTAGCACAATATCACAACGCTAAAATTTAACAAATGTGTAGAAGGACACCCCAGAATTATCACAGATAATAATAATTGAATTTTGGATACATATTATTTCAGGTATCTTATTGACATTCATAATCTCAATTGATCCTACAATGAGATTGCTACAGAAAAAAAACAGCAAAACTCAGAAGTTTAAATATCAATGTTAGGGACTGGAGCGATAGTACAGCGGGTAGGGCTTTTGCCTTGCACGCAGCTGAACCAGGGTTTGATTCCCAGCATTCCATATGGTCCCCCAAGCACAGCCAGTAGTAATAATTCCTTAGTGCATGAGCCAGGAGTAACCCCTGTGCATCGCTGGGTGTGACCCAAAAAGAAAAAAAAAGATACATTAGTAAAAAGAAGAACAAGGATTTGAATTCAAATCCAACTCCAAAACCTAAGAATAAGAATTTTATTTTATTTATTCATTTTATTTTTTGCTTTTTGGGTCACACCCGGCAATGAAGAGGGGCTACTTCTGGCTCTGCACTCAGGAATTACTCCTGGCGGTGCTCAGAAGGCCATATGGCATGCTGGGAATCAAACCCATGTTGGCCTCATGCAAGGAAAAGGTCCTACCTGCTATGCTACCACTCCAGCCCCAATTTTCTTTCTTTTTGTCAGTTTTTTAGGGGGCAGTTTGGGATGCCCCGACTGTGCTCAGGGATTGCTCCTGGCAGGGTTTGGGAAATCAAATGTAGTGCCAGGGATTTAATCCAGGTTGCCACGTGCAAGATTAAGCACCCTACTCTCAGTACTACCTCTCTTGTCATGCAAAATATTTTTATTTTATTAATGAAAGATTTATACACCCCGGCGCTGTGTTATCCCATCAATGGACAAGACCAGGGACTATAAAACACAGCTCCCAGAAGAGAACATCACAGAGTCTCCTGCCCCTGTGCCTGGTTCTCCTCACCATATAGGATTGGCAGAACACTAGATGAATTAGTGGAGGGGAGGTTCGGAGGGGGGCGGGTTGAGTTTCCCTCCCCGCTCCGAGCAGAGTCCCAGCAGCTGAAGATCTCCAGAACCAGCCACAGCCCCGCTTAAGGCCACTCTCTACACATTCAGATGAGCCTCACACATGAAGGAACGGGCAGAGGAACCCAGGTTTGTGGAACCCAGGGCTGAGATCTCCAAGCCTGCTCAGATCAGGACTGGGCCTCCTCCACCTAGATCCCCCATCTTCCAGTAGCTAGGAGTTACATCCACCAACTGCCACTGGCGCCATGTTATCCCATCAATGGCCAAGACCCAGGGACTATAAAATCCAGCTCCCAGAAGTACACAGCCGCTTATTTTCTAGTTCTCACTTTTAGAGAACCTGACAGGCTACCGAGAGTATCCTGTCAACATGGCAGAGTCTGGCAAGCTCCCCATGGCATATTCGATATGCCAAAACCCCATAACAATGATGGGTCTCATTCCCCTGACTCTGAAGAAGCCTCCAACGTGACACTTGCAAAAATTTCAGGGCTAGGATGAATGGAGACGTTACTGGTGGCTGCTCGAGGAAATCGATGAACAAGAGGATGACAGTGATACAGTGATTATATACCTGGATAAAATGTGCATGATTTGATTCCATTGTCAAAGTAAAGGCAAAAATAACAAATGTGACTAAAAGCCTTCTGCACTGTGAAAGAAAAAGAAATTCTGATTAAAATAAAAAGATACCTCACTGCATGAGAAAAATATTTACATACCATACATATGAGAAAGGGCTGATACCCAAAATATATAAAATACTGACTAAAGTCAATAACAACTACTCTAGCGAAAAATGGGAAGAAGAACTGAAGAGAATCATCTCCACAGACATACAGATGACCAATAGGCATGCTAAGACGTGTCCAGGCAGCATCCAAGCTCCAAAGGAAACACAGAGGAAGAACTGTCACACACAGCGAACTGGTGGCAGGGGGAATGGAGACTTGAAGGTGAGAGGCATTGGGGTTCTCGGGGAAGGATGTGGATACACTGGTGAGGGGTATGGAGTCAGAATGATGTGCATGAGAAATCATCATTAACAGTATTGTAAACCACATAATTTAAATCTGTTAAAAAATTTAAGTGTTCATTACCACTGACTACTAGAGAAATGGAAGTAAAAACGACAAAAATATATTCCTTCATAAAAGTACACTAGCGTTGGAGGAATAACACAATGGGTAGGGCATTTGCCTTGCATGTGGCCGACCTAATTGACCCAGGTTCGATTTCTCCACCCCTCTCTGAGAGCCCGGCAAGCTACCGAGAGTATCTCACTCGCACAGCAAAGCCTGGCAAGCTACCCGTGACGTATTCAATATGCTGAACACAGTAACAAGTCTCATAATGGAGACGTTACTGGGCCCGCTCAAGCAAATAGATGAACAATGGGAGGACAGTAGAAAGTAAGTACACTAATCAAGAGGACCAGAAGTAAGCAGTGCTGGTGGGGATGCGGTGAGTAATACACCCTTGGGGCTAGAGCAATAGCACAGTGGGTAGGGTGTTTGCCGTGCATGCAGCTGACCCAGGTTCGATTCCCAGCATCCCATATGATCCACTGAGCACTGACAGGAGTAATTCCTGAGTGAGAGCCAGAAGAAACCCCTGTACATCGCAGGTGTGACCCAAAATGTCAAAGAAAAAAAAAGAAACTCTCATTCACTGTTGATGGAAATACAACCTGTGCAGCCTCCATGGAAAACAGGATGGAGACTTTTTTAAAAAATGAAAATAGAACTACCACATAATACTATCATTCCAACCTTGATTCCAAACCCCAAGAACACCAAAACACTAATTCAAAAAGATAGATGTACACTTATGCTTATTCCAGCAGTATTTACAGTAGCCAAGATCTGAAAATATCCCAAGTGCCCCCGAAAAGATGAGTGTATAAAGAAGTTGTTTTATAGATACACAATGGAGTATTCATCAGGTATAGAAAAATATGAGACTTATTTTTCTATAAACGTGGGTAGAACTAGCAGGAGTCACACAAAATAAAGTCCAAAAGAGAAAGACCAACACCAAACAACAGATGATTGCACTCACATGTGGAGTATAATGAAGCAATTCAATTGTTTGTGTGTTTCATTGGGAGGGGACAGCTGTCAAGGGAACAAGGGCCTGGGAGGGCTGTGGCATGCTGACTGTGGGAGGGAGAGGCTGTGTTCCTAAAGCATAAATGGAAATACTACTTAAACTTAACATGGTTCATTTGCTCGAGAGGGCCCAGTAATGTCTCCATTGTGAGACTGGTTGTCACTGTGTTTGGCATATTGAATACGTCACGGGTAGCTTGCCAGGCTTAAACCATGGTACTTTATTTTTTAGTGAGAGAAAATTAATACATTCAATAACAAAGTAATCAAGGGAAAGAATGAACACCTGTGTCCCAAGTATCCAGCTTAAGAATAAGTCATTACAAACAACTTTCCTATTTATTCACTTCTTCCCTTTCAAAAGTAATCACAAACCTGAATTTGGAAGTTATCACTCACAACTATTTTTTTACATATGTTTGCACACAATATATAGCACTTCTTTGCATACTTATTAAACTTCTAATAAATGAAACACTGTATGTATTCTTTTACAATTTATAATACATGGCATTTCACTCATTATAGTAAGCACATGAAATTTAACATACTGATAATTTGGCTCCAGCATTTTTTTATACTCTGTTGTATAACCTTCGACTTTAAATATCTATAAGTCATTATTGGGTCATACACATGTATCTTTAAATTTACTGTTACGGATTTGTTCCAAAGTGATGGCTCAAATTACCACTCCTGTCAGCAGTACATGGCAAGGTATGTCACCCACATCTTGGTTAGTGCCTGATTTTCTCAGACTTTTTAATATTTTGTCCATGTGAAAATCATAAAATGGCAACCAATTTGACTTTCCTTTGAAATTTTCTTGATCAGCAGTGAAGTTGAGCTGTTTTTCATAACTGTTTTACTATTCTGGTTCCCTCTTCTGTGACTGATCAGTGTGAGCCAAAAAGTATCAACTAAACATAAATCAAATCCGCAGGACAAAAACTTTCTTTTTATTTTTGATTTTCTAATGAATCACCATGAGGTACAGTTACAGACTTACAAACTTTCATGCTTACATTTTAGTCATACAATGATTGAGTGCCCATCCTTCCCCTAGTGCCCGTTCTCCACCACCAATATCCCCAGTATCCCTCCCATTCCCCTATTTCCCTGGCCCTTCCCCCCTCCACATCTGTGGTGGGCACATTCCCTTTTACTCTCTCTCTCTCTCTCCTTTAGGGTATTGTGATCTTCAATGCACATATTGAATGACCATCATGTTCGGTCTATAGTCTACTTTCAGTTTGCATCTCCCATCCTGTGCTGGCCCTCTAAACATCCTTTACTTTGTGGTCCCTTCTCTATCTGAGCTGCCTTTTCCCCTAGCATGTGAGACCGGTTTCTAAACCTAGAGAAAACCTCCTGGTACATATCTCTAATATCCTTGGGTGTTAGTCTCCCATTCTGTTACTTTATATTCCACAAATGAGTGCAATCTTTCTGTGTCTGTCCTTCTCTTTCTGACTCATTTCACTTAACATGATACTTTCCATGTTGATCCACGTATATGCAAATCTCATGACTTCATCTTTTCTAACGACTACATAGTAGTCCACAGTGTAGATGTACCAAAGTTTCTTTAACCAATCATCTGTTCTGGGACACTCAGGTTTTTTCCAGATTTTGGCAATCGTAAACAGTGCTGCAATGAACATATAAGTTCAGATGTCATTTCTACTATACGTTTTTGCATCTCCAGGATATATTCCCAGAAGTGGTATTGCTGGGTCAAATGGGAGCTCAATATCTAATTTTTTGAGAACGTCAGGACAAAATCTTGAATACAAACTGTTTGTAGCAGAGGCTTAAAGAAGCAACAACCAGCCCTTGACATCCCCATATTCTATGACGGAATTATTGTGGGGTTCACTGCAAGTGCCGGCAGAGCGGCGGTGAAGGAGGGAAGGAGCATGGCAGGGCAGGACTCGGTGATGAGGCCAGTGACAGTTTCCACAGCACCGTCCTGAGGCAAAGCCAGAGCAGCAGCAGAAAGGCCAAAAGGCTGGAGAGGATTTAGCAGAAGCCTAAAGTAGGTGAGTGACAGAGCCAGACACCCTGCTCTAGGATATCAGTGATGCTCCTAAAAAGCATCTCCCTTTCCCAAGTTTGAGTTCAGAGCAATCGAAAGATGGGCACACCTGTCAAGCAGATAAACATCAAAACAGCCTTATTATGATAAACTGGAGAAGAATGGGTCTTAAGCACTTAATGGGTCTTAAGTCTCCAATGCACTTACTAACTGCTGCCAGACAGGAGGTTAAAATATACATCCACCCAGGCAGACAGTCTTCAATGCCAAGAAGACACACCAGTCCCCCTATGGCCCTCTGAGAGCAAGTGAGAGAAAGAGCGAGAGGCTGAATTACTCGCTGGCCCTTAGTCTTTTGTTAATACCTACAGCCTGATGATTCATTCTTCCTCCACTTCGAAGACAGGAATAAGGGAAATACAGTCAAGAAAAGTATAATCTAACAGGATCCTCCAACTTGAGAAAGGAAGAGGTTTCTACCTCCAACAGATAATAATGTTAAAATCTTATCTGGGGGTTATGCTCTAGGATCTCTGAGTTTTACCTTTGGTAGATTATATACAATAATAAAGCTAACCCCTATGAAATAATTAAGTACCTTTACACTCAATGCATTTTTTACATAAGTATTCATATCAACTCCTTGAAGAAAATACCATCTTCCTTTTTTACAGATGTGCCACCTAAGAGTTTTAGCTTTTTCCTAAAATCATGTAGCAAGTAAGTGGCAAAATCCTGAAGCCTGGATTGTCTGACTCCAGAGATTTTTTTTTTTTTGGACAATTCTTTTGAAACTTGAGCCACCTTAGACATGGAAAGGCAATGCCTTAACATCACAAATTCCACACATTTCTTTTTTTTTTATAAAGGAGTATTGCTATTTATTCAGTCATTGATTAGGCTGATTGAATTGGGCATGAACTCCACCTTACAATAGCACAGCGGTAAGGCGTTTGCCTTGCACGCAGCCAACATGGCCGACCCGAGTTCGATTCCTCCAGCCCTCTCGGAGAGCCCGGCAAGCTACCAAGAATATCTCGCCCGCACAGCAGAGCCTGGCAAGCCCCCCGTGACGTATTCGATATGCCAAACACAGTAACAACAAAGTCTCCAATGGAGATGTTACTGGGCCCACTCAAGAAAATCGATGAACAATGGGAGGGCCTTTACTTTACTTTTTTAATATAATTTTATTTATTGAATCACCGTGAAAGAAGTTAGAAAGCTTTTGGGTTTAAGTCTCAGTTATACAATGAAACAACCGTACCTTCATTGGTGCCCATTTTCCACCACCAATACCCCCATATACCCCCCATCCCACACCCTCACCCTACCTGTGGGGCAGATGATTTCCATATTTCTCTCTCTCTACTTTGATCACATTCAATATTTTGACACCAGACCCACTATTATTATTTGGGATTTTACGCCAACACTCAGATCTGCCAAAGGACCCAAACATGACTGTCCAATGGCCTCTAGAGGTTGGCGGCCACCAAGCTGCCAAGGGGGACCAGCAGAGGGACAGCACCCTTTCCACTATGCGGTGGCCCGGCAACAGTAACCTACTGATGGGACCTGATACATTTCTGTCGAAAGCCGCTGGGTTTTGAGATTTGTTTCTGAGTCTCTGGGATCATGGCCATTAAGCAGCTTTATCAAGAGACAGAGAGGCCATTCATGGGTGGTGACTCGGGGTCTCATTGGGATGAGGAGGAAAAGGCCGGCTCCACCCCCACCCCATAAGGCCCCACGTGTCTTGTCACTGCAGGCCCAAACCTGACCATCAGTGGCCTCCGGAGGATGGCGTCCACTGAGTCGCCAGGAGAAAGAGGACAAGGCATGAAACCTATTCCCAACTGAGGTGGTCCGGCGCCGATAACCTACTACAGGGACCAGATGCGTTTCTGCCAAAAGCCACTGAGTTCCGAGATTTGTTTCTGAGTCTCTGGGATCATGGCCATTAAGCAGCTTGATCAGAAGCTAGAGAGGCCATTCGTGAGTGGCGACTCAGGGTCTTGTTGGGATAGGGGTTGAAAGGGCCTGCTCCACCTCCATCCCGTGAGGCCCCATGTGTCTTGTCACTGAGGGCCCAAACCTGACTGTCCAAAGGCCTCTAGAGGATGGCAGCCACTGAGCTACCAAGGGGGAGCAGGCGGAAGGACAGCACCCTTTCCCCCATGGGGTGGTCCGGCGACAATAACCTACTGAGGGGACCAGATGCATTTCTGCAGAAAGCTGCTGGGTTTTGAGATTTGTTTCTGAGTCTCTGGTATCATGGCCATTAAGCATCTCGATAAGGAGCTAGAGAGGCCTTGCCACCAATTATATTGCTGAGCCGGAGGTGGTTTGTGCGTGTGTCTCCCACATACCTAACTTTTGGCCATTTACTTTCTTGGTAAAGTTGGCCCCAAGTCTTTGGGGTCTGTCTAGAGGCACAGCAGCAATTTTGGGGTATCTGAAAGTCTGAAGGCACCATTAGGCTGCTGATGCACTTGCCTCACAGGTACAGAATGACCTTCTGGTGGCACCATACCCCCTTGCACACATTTATGTCTATTGTGATTCTATAATTGTCACATCTCCACAGAAGAAAGAGCAGAGTCTTCAACTACTGAAGACTCTTCAACTATTGGAGGCACTTGGTGAGTGCAAGGGAAGCAACAGAAATTTCAAGCATTCATTCTGGAAGACAGTCCCTGTATTTTCTGAAGGATGAGAGAGAGAGAGAGCAGTTGACTTCTGCTAGAGAGAAGCTGATACTCATGCGTAAAGGAGGAAAAGTCTCATCTTTGGGCAATAGGAAGAAAAACAGTGTGGACTAAGCAGAGACTATCCCTGAAGAGCACTATAGCTGGGAGCAGTCCTACGTGAAAGGGAAAATTCAGGAAATAGCCTCTCTATGATAGGTATGGGGTGACTTTTATTTCTAAGTTGAAATAATCAAGTTGGCCCCAAAACTATACAGTCTTTCTCTTCATGCCTGAAACAGTGACTGAACAGATTTCTGGGCTTATAAATATTCTTATTTTGGATAAGGTTTGTAAGGCAAGAAAATAGACTTCACTTCCAAGACAGGCATGCTTACTAGACTAGCAGAGGGACAAATGGAATTAATGGAGTGTGACTAGAATCGGTACTACCCCACGGGTGGCAACAATAATGTTCAGGGCCCGTGTGGTTTCTTCCTGAAATAAGTCGGGCTGAGGGGAGGCAGGAAAGAGCACAGTGAAATGACACTTTTTGTTCTGAAAACTGCAGGAGCAACATCATGCTGGATGGAGTAAATATTCCTCCTCCTATGAAACCCAACTGTTGTTTTTAAGAACGGATGCTTAGCTTGGCAAGGAAATTAGTTATTGCTTGTGGAGAGAGTGCGAGAATCAGCTGCAGAAACCTCCCGGGAGGGAAAGAGGTATGTACTGATCCCTGCCACTGTCCAGCACAGAATGCCTGGGGAGAGCCAGAAGCAAGGGTGGTGACCGAATGACAGCAAACCCCTCAGGCAAGCCGGGAGACTATTCTACAAGAGTATGTCCAGCTCTTGAAGAAGACTGGCCCTGCACCAGCAAACACAGCCACCCCTCAGCCCCCAGCACAGGGTTTCCATCCTTCCTTCCATCTCTCCCATCCCTCTCTCTCTCTCTCAGAGGAAATAACAAAATTCCTCCCGATGCTTTTCAGTATGTGGTCACTGTTTTATGCTCTGCCTGGAGACTCACCCTCACCCTTATGTTGGCTGGGTGTACTACTCGCAACAAGGATGATTCTCTCTCACCAACTGCCAATGAAGAAGCTCAAGATTAGGGTCAGGATGGTGAAGCTCTTATGTCAAGCACCTTAAAAAATCTAGAGGCATTAAAAGACCCTTAAGATAAGCAATTTTTGTTTAAAATATTAAATCTAGATGCCCAGGAACTAGCTTTGACACCATAAAAGCTCATTAACGGCCATGATCCAGAGACTCCCAAATAAATCTCTTGGAAGTGAGCAACACAGAGCAATATGCCATAGAGATGCCTCTGAACCCTAAAGTCACCATAGAGTTTAAAAATAAAATAAAATCTATAGTGGGGATGGAAGAATAAGAGTACAGGGGCTGAGCATGCCTGCCTGAGCATAGTCACATGTTCAAATGCCCAAGTCCCACAAGTTTGATTCATGCAGTTCCTACAACTGCAATGACTGACCAGCACTGCGAGTGATTTATCACTGCTCCCCAGTTGGACACAGAGAAGCAACACACACACACACACATACACATGCATGTGCACACACACACGCACACACACACATAACAGTGCAACCTCCAATGAGCACAACTAAAACGACATGTGGTTATCAGGGCCAGAAAACATGGCCCCAGGGAGCACTATGCTGGCAAGGAGTGTGAACCTTAGTGAACACCAAGCCAAGTGCTTGTAAACACTACCCAAAGTGTGATGCTTGGGAAGCACCCGAGTTTAAGTATGTGAGCACCATAACCATGCCTGTGTGCGACCCTGAATCACCACAGCAAAGGGAAGGAGGAGAGGTAAGAGAACAAAAGGAATAAATAATACACAAGTGTTACCTTTCTTTAAAAAAAATCCAAAACAAACAAAATATTAAATTGGGGGAAAGTGAATTGGGACCACCCTGGTGGGACTCAGGAATCACTCCAGGCTCAGGGAACAGCCCAGCAGTACTTAGGTGTGCAAAGGATGGAACCCAGGTCAGTCACATACAAGGAAATCGCCTGAACTGCAGTATTATTTCTCTGGCCCCAAATACCCCGTCGTTTAGTGAAGAGAGCTGCTATTGATTTGTTTTACTATTCTGTGTTATTTTGCCATGGAAAAATTCCACCTCAGTTGGTCCAAGGTGGCAGGCAGGGGGCATCCAGGCCAAGAGCTGCCAGTCAACACAGAGCTGCAATCAGTTTCTGCAGAGAGATTTTATTAACTTTCTCCCTTTGTTTCTAAATGGAGGCGTGGAGTAGACAGGTAGGCAGATACCCCGTGGCAATGAGTTTCAGGGAATAATAAAATCAAGATGTGCTCTGAGTAGAAATTACTGTGTACCAGCCTGAGCCTGAGGAGATGAGTGTGTAGGGATGGAGGCTCGGAATGGTTTCAGTCCTAGGGAAGGCCACATCCCCTTCAGGGACCGAGACACCAGCAGGTACAAAAGTCCCTTATTGAAAAAATTTTAAAACACCAAAAGTCTTTTTTACTTTTTTCCCGACAATGCCCAAGCAATAGCTCTCAACCATGGAAAACATGATAAAGCATTGTGCAAAAGGAAGTGGACTGTCCTTGAGCACGACTCTACCCTTTATCTGCATGCGGCACTTCTTGGCTTCATGGGGTCACCAGGGTCCAAGCTCCTTTCTTTTATTTTATGGGGTACCCTCTTCTCTCTCTCTCTCTCTCTCTGTTTGTCTGTCTCTGCTCTCTCTCTCTCTGTCTCTAAATCTCTGTCTCTGTCTCTCCTTCTCTCTGTCTCTCTCTGTCTCTATCTCTCTGTTTCTCTCTGCCTGAATAAAAAAATTCTGGGATCTGGGGGTGTGGACAGCACTGCAGTGGCTCCAGATGTCGTCGGTATTCCCACACATTTGGTGCGGTTCGAGGCTCCGCACAGCTGGCAGAAGGCAGACCAGGCAGGAGGGAGGGAGGGTCCCAGCACTCTACTGTGGCACTGCCTCAACACTCAGAGTCTACAATGCTCAGCGACAAGAACCTATTGTGCCTATTTGCTCTCACTGGGAACCAACACCCATAGTGCCAGTGCTCGGGGGTTCACTGTGCTGTTTCTAGCTCAGGCCTCAGCAGGTAAAGCTCCAACCCCTTAGCTGTCTCCATAGCCCCACAGAAGACCGGAGTCACTCAGGTCTGGGGACTCACTTTGTGCTTTGGCTTCAGGCCCCAGAGGGCCAGTCCAGTACCAAATAGGGCTAAAACTAGGCAATTCCTAAGTTCATCTCTTTGTTTGTTTTGCCTTCCTTTTGACCATACCCAGCATTGCTCCAGGGTTACTTCTGGTTCAGGAATCAATGCTCATCTTGTACTAACAGTCCTCGTGGGTACAGCTCAGGGGATAGAGGCAGCTGAACCAACAGGTCAGAACTTTGAGTGCCTCATTCTGGGCTGAGTTGCCTCAGTCACCCAGTGTGACTTTAGGCAAGTCAGTTATTCATCCTCCCTCTGGCCCAGTGTCCAATCTGTGGACAGTGTCTGCGGCCCAGAAACATTGGGACAACTGGATAAAATATTGGTCATCATGTACTTGGCACTTACCCTGTGAGCGCAGCAATTCTTCCTTGGATCCCATAACAGCTGTGACAGCAAGTAAGTTGGTTGTGCTTTGATGCTGTGATATTGTGTCTCCAGATATAATTATATGTCCACTTAATTAAAAATGTTACCTGAAGGGGATCTTCTCAGCATATAAAAAACAGTGACGGGCCAGAGAGACAGCAAGTAGGGTGCTTGTCTTGCATGTGGCTAACCTGGGTTCAATCCGTAGCACCCCAGATGGTCCCCCCCCGACCTGCCAGGAATGATCCCTGAATGTAGAGCCAGGAATCAGCCATGAGCACTTCAATGCCCCAAAATGAATGCCCCAAAATGAAAGAAAAAACAGTAACAGAAAATAAAGTGTTGCTGATGCTTATTCTTTCTCACCACAGATTCCTATGGGTCTTTCAACTCTATTTTATTTTCCTTCGGTTTTGGAGCACAGCTGGCAACCCTGCAGCTACTCTTGGTCAGTGCTCAGGGTCATCCCTACAGTGCTCAGGGCACCCTGCAGCACCATAGAGGGGACCCCAGCCTCCAGCCTGCAAAGCGACTTGTTTGGCAATGCTCACAGGTTACTCCTGGCTTTGTGCTCAGATCACTCCTGGAAGTGTGCACGGGGTGCCAGGGATCAAACCTGGGTTCATCGCACGCAAGCACCACCCAACCCTGCTGTCCTATCATTCCAGCCAGCCTTCAAAATCTACTTTACTGGACTGGACAACCCCATCCCAAAGTGCTCTTTATAGGCATGAAGTGGGGAGCAACAAGCACACACATCGTCTACTCACATCACAGGAACCATCACCTACTTTCTGCCCACTGTGCACTCTGTGTTCTGGGTAAGCTCTAGCCTCATCTAGCCCAACATAACTGACAGAGAGACCTTCTGCCAGGTACAATAATATATCTGCAGCTGATTTTGCCTTGCATTGATCTTCTCAAACATTAGAAATACTTCTTGAGACATACAAAGGAATCTCAGAACCAAGAAGCTCGCTGCAGTGATGCCTCTGGACTTTGCATCAGGCTGATTTCATGGAGATACTCCAGATGGGAGCAGGTGCCCCTCCACCTGCCCCCTAGGAATCCCAGTGGCCTCCATCTTCCAGAACCCAATGAGAAACCCAGGTATGTGGGAGTAGTAACAGCTAACGCCAGGCCTTATGGGACGGGGGATGGGTTGGTCCCTCTCAATCCTCTACCCTGATGGTACCCTGAGATGACACCCACAAATTGCCTCCAGATACTATTTAAGCTCCTTAATGACCATGATCCAGAGACACACAAAAGAATCTCAGAACTGAGTAGCTCGCTGCAGAGATCTCTCCAGACCCTAATTATTTAAAATTTTAGAATTCCAGGAGCAATGGCACAATATCTTCTATTATTCACAACAAACAATACAAAATAAATTGTCTAGCATTCCTCGTTGGCAGGTTTGGGTGGTGGCAGGAAAATTCCAAATACTAATGGTGGGACTGGTGTTGAAATACTGAATGTAATCAACGTAGAGAAAGAGTATTGTGGAAATTGTCTGCTACACAGGGACAGGGTTAGGATGGGGGAATATTGGGGACTTTGGTGGTGGAAAATGGGCACTGGTGAAGGGATAGGTGTTTGATCATTGTAAGACCAAAACTCAGACATGAAAGCTTTGTAACTGTATCTCACAGTGATGAAAGAAAGAAAGAAAGAAAGAAAGAAAGAAAGAAAGAAAGAAAGAAAGGAAGAAAGGAAGGAAGAAAGAGAAAGAGGGAGGGAGGGAGGAAGGGAGGGAGGGAGGGAGGGAGGAAGGGAGGGAGGGAGGAAAGGAAGAAAGGAAGGAAGGAAGGCTTCTCTTATGTAGTGCTCTCGTTTTCAAAGGGAATTCCATCAAAGAGAGATGAAAACAAGTGTGCAGTCATAGTTCTGAGAGACTGAAGTGCCCTTATAACTCAAGCACTCAACATGAACGTCCTCTCTGCCAAGATTCCTCATGGAAGAGCCCATCTCAGATGGAACTTTTGAATGAAAGGATTAGAAGAGTTGCTAGAAGCACATCTCTTGTCTTCACCAAATAATTTTCAACCTAATAGAGTATGTACCTTGTCAACAAGACCCAAGAAATTTCAGGTTGCTAATGAAAATTGTCAGGAGAAAAATAAGCTGGAAATTATGCCTCTTATCAGAGCCTTAACACTAAGCAAGAGGCCAGGGCTGGAGGGATAGTACAGCAGGGAAGGCACTTGTCTTGCATGTGGCCAAACAGGGTTCAATCCTCAGCACCCCGTATGGTCCCTCAAGCACTATCAGGAATTATTCCTGAGTGCAGAACTGGGAGTAACCCCTGAGCATGCTGAGGTGGCCCCAAAACAAACAAACAAAACCAACGAAGCAAAAGGCTGGTGGAAATGCATGAATAAATTCCATCTAGATTCATCTGTGAGCCAGAAGATGAAAGCAGGGGAGGTGTCCAGGCGTCTTGCTCTGTCCCACCACTCACTCTGCCTGAACCTTTGCTTCTTTGCTTTCTTTCCTACTAATGCCCTCATACTACATTTTTTAAATTGGCCTGGGACTAGAAACAAAGATGCAGATGCAGTTATAGAAGCGTGAACAGCTGAATCATGGAACTAATGGGATCAACAAATGTAATAGAAAAATCCTAGAGGCTGCTTTGAAAGCAAAGCAAAAACAAGACAATACTGAATCAGAATTCTGACTTCTTGGGTGAATGAGCTGTAAGGCCCATCACTGGGGCTAGTGACTCTCTTACACCAGCGTCAGCGGGACCTGGTGACTGTGGGGAGCACACTTTCCCTGCAAGGTGCTGGACCAGGGCAGGAAAGAACATCCATTCCACAGTAGCAACCCTCATTTCCCCCCACCAACTAGGGACCTGGCCAGCAGTGGATTTCTAGGACCCACTTCCAAGTCTGAGATCAGATTTGGAGCACAATTCGTACCACTTTCTGAGATATCACATAACAGCTGGAAACCCTAAGTTTCCGTGATGGAGCCATATTCTGTTGGTTGTGAGCTACATCCCCAACATCTCCAAAGGCTGCAGATAGGACTATTTCCGCAGCAGGGAGCTGAGCCCAGGTGGAATGTGTTAGAAACTGCAAGAACACCAGTGCTTCCTCCCCTGACCCAGAACAAAGAGAGAAGGACTGTCAGCCAGAGGATAAGCCACATTCTGGGAAGTGAGAGCATCACGCAGCAAAGTCGGTCCTCGGGTCCCAGTGAAGTTATCAGTAATGGGGTGGTGTGAGGATCTGGGGAGCCCAGGCAAAGGCACCTCCAGGGGTGCAAATTCCAGAAGCTACTGCCAGAACATTTGAGTCCAGAGTCACAAGAGGGTACTCCACACCAGGAGGGCACCCACACCCACAGATTACCCACACCACAGGGCACCCACACCCATAGAGTACCCACACCCAGAGGGCACCCACACCCACAGTTACCCCACACCCGAAGGTCACTCACACCCACAGGGCACCCTAGCAGGAGGGAACCCCACACCCACAGGGCACCCACACCCACAGGGTACTCCACACCTGGTGCACTCTCCCCTACGCCTACTCAGTCACACACACTCCCCCTTCCTCGGATCCTCCAGGACCTGCGTCTACCTCAGCGGTTTCCTCCAACCAGACTGTGCTGAGGTCCCAGCTCTGCACCCCGCGCCAGCATTGCTGCCCCAGGCTTTCGGTGCCACGCACTTCAGGGCCCGGGGTCTCGCTCCAGGACCAGACATCTCCAGGGGTTGCAGGTAGTAACCGAGCATCCCACCCACGCAGCCTTCTCTGTCCCCAGGCGCTGTGTGCACTCTGCCTGCCTAGTGCAACCACTGAAAAGCGGCACCGACTAGATGCCTCCCTTGCACAGTGCCCTCCCAGCAGCTGCGGGGCACGCGTCGCCCTCAAGGGTCTCTTGTTCACAGTGGCCCGGGAGTGGATGGAGAGCACTAGCCTGGGAGCTCTCTTCAACTTCCAGTGCTGTTAGCAGAAGTTGAAGGGCCTCCCTCAAGCTCACGACATGCCCCACCCATGCAGCCTCCTCACAGCTCCATCACCGGCTGCCATCCAAGTCTGCAACTGGGGGCATAAGAGCACTTACAGGAGGAGCACTGTTAGGGTGCTGAGTGCCTCTCCCGCTACCTGTCACCAGCAGAACCCCTGGGTGGCAGACGAGTGATTCAGAGATTGTGTTACTAACGTCCCTCCCCAGCAAAAGTCCTGCAATGTCCCCTTCTGGCATGTCTCTGCTTAGACCCTGCAACTCCTCTGGGACATAAACTATTTCGTCCTAGGGCAGGGGCTGGGCAAAGCAGGAGTATTCACCTAGGAGCACCTTTTCAGAGGGCCTCCAGAAAGCCAATGCAGAGTTTCTTAAACTGCTTACTATTGCAACCACTCACCCCCGAGAAATTATTACCTGATTCTGGGTAGAGCATCATATAAAATAACTTTACAATTCAAACATTTATGGATAACAAACCATAATGAAAATTTACATTCCAGTGCTCCAGGGATTGTGGCTTGGCCCTGTGTGAAATCTGGACCCACAGTTTCAGACTCCAGGGAACAGAGCCAGAACGACTGAGAGCTAATGTCCATCAATTTAAAGAACTGACCCATTGGTTCCCAGACCTGACAGTGCACTCTGGATGAATTCTGAAGGTGTGGGCATGGATGCCTGCTGCACGGAGGCACAGGGACTGTGGCAGGAGCTGGGCTGCTAGTAGGCTATACATGAGTGGATGCGCTCTGGCCTGCAGGGGCACAGCACCAGGCCACAGAAAACTGAGGAATGCACATGTGTGCATGAAAAGGCATCCCAGGGCAGGAGAGACGGGACAGCACATGACTCCAGACTCATCTTGGGCATAGATGTGGCCCCCTGAGCACAGAGACAACAACAAGCCCTAGACACCACTGGATATTGCCCCCCAAAACAAATAATAAGCAAAATGAACATTGGTACTGGGAAATGTACACTGGTGAAGGGATGAGTGTTGGAACACTGTTATGACTGAAACGCAATCATAAGCAACCTTGTAACTACGTGTCTCACGGTGACAAAATTAAACAGAGTTTATAGAATTTTGTCAATTCTATACAATTCAATAAAATACAAATTTAAAAACCAAGACCAGGAGAAAGTGGGTCTGATACAATGGGGTTGTCTAAGCTTTGTGAAATAATAATAAAAATAATCACAAAATAATTGAAAGAAAATAATCACAATAATAGCCGCAAGCACAACCTGATGACCACTGGACAGTGTAAACTAGAGCTGGAAAGTTCACAGGACATGGACAAAAAAGTGTTCATTCACAGTCAGAAGGAAAAGAGTCAGGCATCTTTTAGGTCAATGAGATGGACAAACATAAATTTCAGAACTGAGTTTCAAGGGCCAGGACACATGCTTTTCATATGGGCATCCCACATTTGATCCCAGGGATCATGGGTTCCCCAAGAACTAGAAGGAACAACCATGAGCAGGATCCAAGTGCTGTGAGATATGACCTTAAAAACAAACCAGGTGTCTATATTTCTCACTCACACATGAAGTATTCACTTGTATGTGGTCAGCCACTGCTACAGGATCATCATGTTCCATCCCACCAGCAAGGATATTTTTTGCATATCCATAATGACTTCTGAGACTTTTTTATTCACCGTCATAAAGCATTCAATAAAATAAGTAAGCGGCAGGGTTTGAAAGATGCATAATTTCCTGTTATATTTAGGATGGGGTACCTAGAGGGCGAACAGGAAAACAAGGGAAGGGTGGAATATAATTTTTAGTCACCTAAATGTGGTCATCTCCTCATAAGTTCTCCAATATTAGCTACTGCCCAGACAAGGCACTTGGCAATTACAGCTGGAAGGCTAACTCTCCCCTTTTCCCATTAATTTTATAAAGCTTAATGGGACACAGTCTTGATCATTTGTTTAAATGCTGCCTATGCTGCTTTCCTCACTGCTAAGGTAAAGGTTGTTAGAACAGAGACAAACACAGTGTGGCCAACCACACTCCAAAGACAACAAAACTTCAAAACGAGACTGTCCAAAAGGCAGGCTGGAGGGCGTGAGGGAACTTGGGTACACTGATGAGGGGAAGCTGATCTAAAATTCCACTCTCAATAACTTTATAAATCATGGTTCTTTAATTAAATAAAATATTTTAATGGGGGGAGCTGAAATACTCACCTTTATAGGACAAGGTGGCCAAGCCCCAGTCTAGAATGTGGGTCTCTTAGGAGGTAAGCTCTCCTATCAACACCTGGTGCCAAAGCTGGATCACATCTACCTGCCACCATTATCCCAGGGCTGTGACACAAATCCAGGTGCTTCTGGCTTCAGAAGGACACAAACACACACACACACACACACACACACACACACACACACAGCGGAAGCAGCTTCTGCTTTCTCTTAGCGTGGACCATGACCCTAGGCTTTGGCCCTCAACTCCGAAATGACTCCGTGAGCTGGGCCTGGCTGAACTTAGGGGGCCCCAGCAAATGCAACACATGGGATGATGTAGAAGGCAGGCGCTGGGGACCTTAGAAACTGGAAACCGGAAACCTCCCTTCCTCCCCTCTTCTTGGCCCTCTCCCCTGGCTATTTTGGTTTTGGGATCACATTGCTGGCCCTGAACTCTGGAAGATCCTAGGGTACCAAGAGTCAGTGCTCTTCCTGCTGTACTATCTCTGCACCCCCAAAAGGAATCTTTTTAACAAGCTGATATATCCCAGGTTCCTCCATGAATGATCCAACTGGCAGAGAGGGCAGCTTTGGGGAGCATCCCATGACTCTAGGTTCCTCCCACTCAATTAGCCTCTTGCTAATCTTCATGTAAGAGAAGAGATGCAGGTTAAATGAACAAATTGAATTGTGTACACAAATCCATTTCGCTCCTCATGAAGGAACAGCTCTCAGCTCCCCCCCACACACACACTTGACTAGAATTTCCTTCATGCTTGAGTCTTGACATAGGAAACAGCACCAGATGATGATTTCCTTTAATAAAGAAATTCAGCTTTGCATATTGACCCCAAATTTTCCAAAGCCTAGAACCTGATTATGCTACATTCCATGAATTATTTATGCTGCTCCAGATAAGAGAGACTGAATGTTCTTGGGGGAGGGGCATCTTCCCTAGAATTAAATGGAAAATATCCTTGTTACCTGAGATTTTTAAAAAACAGGTTATCACAGGATTTCTACACGACTAGATATTCTGAGGGACCAAGGAGGTTTCAGTGGTTTGACGATCACGATCACGACCATCCTGTTGTTTGTTGATTGCCTCGAGCAGGCCCCAGTAACGTCTCCTTCGTCCTAGCCCTGAGACTTTTTTTAAAAAGTGCCATATTCAAGGCTCTTTCGGGGTTAGGAGAATGAGACCCATCATTGTTACTGGTATTTGGCATATTGGGTATGCCACGGGGAGCTTTCCAGACTCTGCCGTGTGGGCAGGTTACATTCAGTAGCCTGCCAGTTTGTCCAAAGTAAGAATGAGATAATAAGATGTCACACAACCGCAAATGCCATGGTATAACATAAAGAAAATAAATAGGAAACTAGTGAATCTTTCACATATTCACGAAGAGCATGTTTCTATTAAAATCAGGTGAGAATGACACCAATACCAAGATGTGCAAACCCTAATAAATTAGCTGTGTCCAATTATTAAGAAGGTAGCCTTAAATCATAAAAATGATTTTGTGAAATTGATCTTAAGTGAAAAATGTGTAATTACACTTAAAGCAGTTACAGGCTACTAGTCAATGAAAAATTTATATTTCCCTTGGAGTTGTACCACTTTCTGTGCATATAAAATTAGCTGGACTGGTGGAACTTACATTATTGTTGAGAGTAGTTCAATAGATGGAAATATTCTCGAATATATATATTTTTAAATGATCCCACAGCTCAGCACCCAATGAGCACCTTACCATTTTATTCCTATTTTCCAAAGCGACTATAAGACCAAGTGTTCAACTCCTAAACAAGACCTTCACACTTTTCTTTAGAGTCACAGGTGCATTTTACCCATATCCCTTTTGTAACTGTATATTTAAGATCTGGAAGACTGGGCTGGAGAGAGAGTTGGAAAGACAGGAGACCTTGAGCTCTATCGCCGTTGACTCCCCAGTATGACTGGGCATGGATGGCTCCAGAACCCCTGGGCCTGCACAGAATCGCATCTTTATACTATAGCACAGAGAGGTCAGGGCTGCATCGCCTGGTAAAAGGCACAGGGAGTGAGTCTGGTGCCCTTTGAGATGCTTGGGAGAAAATTCTTCCCCCAAAAAAATAACTGACAGATTGAACTTTCAATAGAAACAAAAATAACTTAGGGCACAGTCAGAGAGACAGTATGGCAGGTGGGGCACTAGTCATATACGCAGCTGTCTCAGGTTTGATCCCAGAAACCCATAAGGTTCCCCAAGGCCACCAGTAGTAACTCCTGAGTGCAGAGCCAGGAGTAAGCCCTGATCACATAGGGGTGGCTGGAAACTGAATAAAGTAATAAACAAAAATAACGTAGGGGCAGAGAGATAGTATGTGGGCAAACACTTGCTTTACACAGTTGACCCCATATTTAGTTCCCAGCACCACCAGGGACACCAAAGCACAGCCAGGAGTGATTGCTGAGAGCAGAGTTAAGAGCACCGTAAGCACCCATGGGTGTGGCTCCCCCAAAAGAAACCAACAAAAATTAAAAATAACCTAGAGGGAAGAATGAAGATAGATGAACAGTCATGGAACTGCATTTTGATTCATCCTTACCTCATCCCCCATTTCCTACCCATCTCCAAACTTGCTCAAAACTATAAATTGCTCTGTCTTTACTTTGACACCCTGGGTACTGACTCCCAAGTATATAAATATGTATACTTGCTATGGTGGTCTGTTTTATCCTTGAGTGAGCAGAATACAAATGAGTCATTAAAGAACATACCCAATATATGGTAAATCTGTGAAGAAATACTTGCAAAACTAAGTAAATAGCTTAGAAAATTCACACCAGTTTAGAGTTATCTGCCAAATTAAAGCATTCTTCTTTTAGAGCTACACTTCCATTTTTAATTGTACTAAAAATCACATTTTGTTAGCAATTTTTCTTTCTTATCTACTAAAGACACTACTGCAGGGGAAATTCATGCTGCTAAGAGACAATAAATTTTGCGGTCACTTTTATATTGAATATTTAAAAATTTTAATCTGTCCATTATTTTCTCCAGAGATAGACATTGAAAGAGCAAATATGAAATATTGAAATATTGAAAGAGCAAATATTGAAAGACCTGGAGATGATATAGAGGTTAAGGTGCATGCCTAGATATAACCAACCCATGTTCCAGCATCACTGGGTATGGGCATGAAGGCCGTCAGCACCACTGGGTATCCCTAGAACCACAGGGCCCAAACAATCACTTGAGCCCTGGCATTGAATTGATAACCTGGTTAGCTGAGAATTACCAGTGGGGCACCCAGACCTCCTGAGCACCTTTTGTGAGTTATTAAAAAAAAAAAGCTAATCAGCACTTAGAAACTCAGCTTAAGGTAGAGTAGAGTTGCCTGAGACAAAACACTCTGGATAAGAACGGTGTGCTGAAAGTAGGTAAAGGAACAAACATGATAACCTCTCAGTATTTGTCTTGCAAACCATAATGCCCAAAAGGAGAGAGAGGGAGAGAGGGAGAGAGAGAGAGAGAGAGAGAGAGAGAGAGAGAGAGAGAGAGAGAGAGAGAGAGAGAGAGCCTATCATAGAAACCGGCTGGTTGGGGAGAGGGGGGTTGGGATTGGTGACATTGGTGGTGGGAAATATACACTGGTGGAGGGGTGGGTGTACAGGATCATGTACAACCTTGTAACTGTATATCTCATGGTGATTCATTTAAAAAAAAACACAAGCACCAGAGGGGAGACTAGATAATGAGGTGAGAAGGGAAGGCAGCCTGGGGCTGAGCTTGGTAGGCTGGGAAAGCTTCATACAGGAAATGGGAGAGGAAGCACTTAAGGGATGGGAAAGGTATGACCACATTCCAAGACCTCGTGGAGAGCAGTAGGTAACTCACCTTAACTCACTCCAGCTGCAGCACATTACCAACTATAGCACATTATCAACTTCTCTTGGAAAACCAAGAGAAGCTTATGAGTACTTTGGGGTGAAAAGTTGGGTGACTGACACCAGCTTATCATGTTTGAGCCCTACAGTACTGTAACACTATAGAGGCAGATTTATAGGTCATAAACGCTTCCTTGGTAGGAAACTGTCTGGAGCATGGCAACGGGCACTGGAGCAGATAAGATCTGACCTTGCAAAGTGGTCCTGAAGTGAGGCCCCATGGAAGGTAGTATCTGGGCAAAGTTGGCAGAAAACAGGGTGTCAGCACCAGGTGTTCAGCCTTGAGCCTCACTAGACCTCCTAGTCACATATGCCAGACACAGAATCTGTCACATACACGTAGCAGGTCATCCTAAACACAGCATCTAACCTTGATTGGGATTGGACTGTGGCAAAGCAGAGTAGGAAAGGTAATAGGTCAATAATGCTGAACTTCATGTGATTGGACCTTCCTGTAAGCCAAAACCCTCTATGAAATATGTGTGTATTTGGCAATAAAGTGAGCAGCCATCAGCTGCTCCCAGAGGGTGTTTCTCTGCACACCTGTCATTCTTCGCCCCATGTCTGCTCGGACACTTCGGGAAAAAACTGTTCCCCAACAAAACTGGACTTCTGAGAACCTGTACTGGCACTGTGGAAGAGTCTGTTGCTAAAAGAGTAATTCAAGAAATGCCACACATTCTTAGACCTTCCAAGTATCCACAGTAGATAATGCCTCTCTTTAAAAACATCTTCAATTCAGGGAAATAAGGATTTTAAAAATGTGGCATGTGGCTTTGTTGAAAATGAGGAAAAGCAGCTCCAGAAGTTCTGCAAGATCAAGTTGTGAAATAATGAGTATATATGATTCAGCTTTAATATTCATACCCAAGCATCTGTGCTTCATTATTTATCTAACCCTTCATTTTAAAATGTGATTTATAATAATTAAGTCTTTAAAATGAACTTGTGTGCACAGTTTCTGTTTTTTCAATAAGAATGACAATTTGGGTGACATCTTCAAGTTACAAAAACAATTCAAATAGAGAAGGCAAGACCGTTCTGAATTCCTGCAACTTGCTTCAATCATATGACTACTTTTCAGTCTGGGAAGTTCTTAACCATTAGAAGACCTTCTTAGATTAAAAAAAAAAGACTCAGGACATTCATAAAGATGGAAATCTTAAACTGCTTCTGGATGAAGGTCCCTGTGTACTTTTTATCTCTCCCACATCTTAAAACTATTCTCCTTAGTATTTTGTAACCAAAAGAGATGTATCCTTGCTGGATTATTTACGATATGTCCCCTCAAAATATCAAGACTTCCAAATTTAATTTTATCTCCTATGAAATGTAACTATTAATCTCAAACATGCTAATTGGTTTATCATAAGAACCATATTCAACCTGTTGTCTACAATACCTTGAAAAACGTCTTTATTCCCTTTTTAAAAAAGAGCCTTAAGTTTCAGTTGTCTTCCGACCTTAATCTGGTTGAATTAAATAAATTTGTAATTTAAAGGCCTCATTTTAAAATAATAGTGTGTGTAATTTTGGTTCTTTGTCAATATACACACAAATAAATTATATACACACACTCACACACTACATACACAAAAATTAAGCATCAAAACAAAGTGTAGCAAAACAGAGACATAGTGTGTTTCTTGGACAACTTATATAATAAAAATGCTATACAACGAATAGCTTAAGTAGCATTTCTTCTGGGGTGAGGCTGGGAGATGAAGGTGTCAACAAATTCAGTTTGGGGGGAGGATTCTCTTCCCAGCTGTATCCTCACAAGACAAAGAGGGCGCTTTGATACCTCCCTACTCCTTCTGAAGGCACTAATCTCATTCTGGGAGGGACAGGGGACATCTTCAGAAACATGACTTAAACTTAATTCTCTCTCAAGAATCCAGCCTCCGAACACCATCAGAGTGGGGATCAGGGCTTCAATACGAGGACTATAGAGGGGCCTCGGCTTTCCATCCCGATCAACAAGCTAACCTTGGATAAATCACTTGCATTCCTGTTCAGTTCAAATTGCCAAGATTGACTCGTTAAGCAGTTCTCAATCTCAGGGGAATACAGTAGCCATGCATTGATTTTCAAGCCCCTGGGAGGACTCAAAATCCACCAGCCGATTGTATCTTTAAATCAGAGTTGGCAGGTTGAACTCTGCATGAAATGGAGGAGGGACAGAAACTAGGTAAATTTCGAAGATGGTATGGTAGGATTCCAGAGGATACTGTAGACTTCATAATCAGCCGATCTCTCCCTGGGTTCTGCAAAGAATATTTTGCCTCAGTGCATCCCTCTTGCTATAGTGGGAAGACTGTTCTCCAATGACCTTAAGATTTGACCAGATAACCATAAGCCTCACACACTCTAAGCATGGACAAAAGAGCATGGATTCAACCTGGGACAGGGAAAGATCTTCCCACACTGAGTGGTCTGCCTAGCAACGGCTACAGGGATTCTTCAATTTCTTGGTGAAGGAGTATTTTCATTGAAGTCCATTCGTATGTGACCAGTTAGGGACTTAGAGACTGCATCTGAGAAATTTGCTTCCCTAAACCTCTTTATCAATGCAGGATCCCCAGTTACCTGCAGATGCCTTCACTGTCACAGTCCTGAGGGAATCTTCCTCTTCTGGAAGATAGAACCTGAGGAACAGGACACAATGCTGTCACTTTTCCTAGTAACATACCTTAGTGCAATGTTTTGCTTACGTGGAGAAGAAACAGCAATAGAGACTTGGGTTCCTCGCTACACCCAGGTAACGTGGTTAGACTGACCGGCTCCGCAGCTGGGTCACACCTGCTTCTTTCCCTCCAGCCTGATGACAGTTCCATTTCTTTCTCTTTCCAAGTTTCCTTGAACCTCAATTTCTGCCTATTCATGCAATTTCAGATTTTCTGTCCTTACAGAAAATCTTTTTCACCTTACCTGGTAGGAACTACATTAGCCATTCTTTAAAGTTTGGAGTGTCTCTATTCTGATTTTCCTTTAACCCACACTTGGGTTGGGTTGGGGGGGATGGTTTGGGGGAGACACACTTGGCCCTAGACCAATTCCTTTTGCAGGGGAAATTATAGAGGATAGGGACTCTCTGAACCCCACTGTTCCCCTAAAGAAGACCTAAGGTATGGGGGCTAGCAAGGCTCTCTAAGGTATCTCAGCCCCCTACACTGGACTGTCTCAATATTCCTAGGTCAGAATCTGAAAGCTGAGAAGGGGATGCTTTAAGTGAGAAGGTCCTACTGTCCCTTGTTTTTCTCCTAAGAACCTGATCTTCCCTTGACATGGCCTGATCTCAAAATAAGTTAGTAGACAGAAGAAATATGGTAAACGAAGGGATGACAGCAATAGTACAGCAGGAAGGGAGTTTTCCTTACACATGGCTGACCCAGTTCAAGCCCCAGCATCCCATAGAGTCCCCTGGAGCAACGCCAGAAATAATTCCTTAGTGCAGAGCCAGAAGCAACCCCTGAGTATCGCTGAGTGTGACCAAAAATACATAAAGAAAAGGAAAAAATTATATATGACCAACAAATGGCATCTTAAGCTTTCATGCAGTTCACTAGTCAGATCTCTTTTGCAGAGGGAAAGACTGTGGACAAAGCCATTCAGGCATCTATGGCTCTTCAAGAGAATCCACACTTGAGCAGAACTTGCAGGATAAATCCCACCATCTTAGCCCTACACAGGAAAACCTGGAGCTTGGCTGGGAACTGTGCTCAGGAGCCAACTGCAGTCAACCCACAGCCCTCTGCTTAGAGTGGGCCAATAATCTCCCCTCAATGACCTTCTGTTTCTGCCCTCAACTCCTTGCCTCCTTGGAGCAATGCCTCTCTCTGGCCTTATGTATGTAGATGATGGCAAGAGGAAGGGACAGTAGGCCCACTCAAAGCCATCCTCCCTTCCTATGCAAACACAGATAACCCATTTCCACCAACAGATTGAACCAGATTGGGAACAGTTTGGAAGACCCTGAAATCAAAATCACGGGGCTTCATAAACTTAGCCTCACTTGTGATCCGTTCTCAAGATGTTAGTGTTATCTTTGACCAGACTCTAAGTAGCCTAAAGGGATGTCAAAGGAGTATAAGCCATTGGCCATACCACACAGGTGAAATTCCTGTGGGGGGCTGTGGAAGGTCCCCGCTCAGACCCGGACAGACTAGGAATGTGGAGGAAGGCATATGGGTCTGCAGCCAGATGAACTTTTGTCTGATTAAACAAATAAAACAGTATAGAATAAAGCCAGGCAAAAGACTGGCCAGAAGAGATAAGGATTCTGAACATAATCCAGCAGGCTTCTACAAGATATTGCAGGTGGTTCTTCTTCAACATGCCACTTTTGACCCTACGTCTCTCGGGAGCCAGAGCATTATATAAAAGTTTTGAAGCCACAAAAAGCATCCTTTGGTTGCAGTACTCTCTCTGCAGAGTCCCTTTAGTTACCTCCTCTGTCTGCCACAGTTGAGATTAGGGAAAATAAGAATGAAATATGGGAAGAAAAATGGAAGGAAAGAAGGTGGGCACTATGGCTGACAGCTTTACAGCTCTAGCAGCCAACTCGACTGCTCTGCCCCCAGATGCTGCCCAGAACCAGCTGCGGCATGGAGACGAGGACTCTGAAAGTGAGAATGATCTCGAGAAGGGCCCAGAATGCCCTGCACCATGTGTACTAAGACGGACCCTGGACATAAGACTCCTGAGAGGCAGAGGGTCCCCATTCTGTGGAGGTGGTGCCCTCCAATAACACATCTGAACATCAACAGGTCAGATCATTAGACAACACTAAACATCACAAACAGGCATGTGAATTTTTTATAAATACAGCATCTGTCTATTCTAGATTAACGTCCTTCTCCATAACCAGCCTGGGTTCAATCCCCAGCATCCCATACGATCCCTCAAAACTTTCCAGGAGTGATGCCTCAGCACAGAGCCAGGAGTAAGCCCTGGGTATAGCCAGGTGTGGCCCAAAAACGAAGAGGAGGAAGGGGAGGTGGAGGCGGAGGAGGAGGAGGAGGAGGAGAAGGAGGAGGAGGAGGAGGAGGAGGAGGAGGAGGAGGAAGAGAGAAGAGGATTTACTTTCTCTCTCAACATTCTTACATATTTCCAAAATTTTCTTAGACTATATCACTTTGAAAACATGTATACTTCTTCTACTTATGCTTACCATTTTCTACTAAAAGCCTTCCAAATGCCACCTCAGGGAAAAAATGAGCAAGTGCTAGGTCTCTTACATCAATCCTAAATCTTTATCACAATCAGACACAATTAAAAAACATCCTTACAATGAATTAGTCCCTCATTCAAGCTTAACTTTTTCTCTTTCTTCTATAAAGTCTCTCCAGAAGCCATTCTCCTCAAGGTGATTTGGGAATAAACCCACCTTTATGATTCAGCCTAATAGCCAAACAACTCCTCTCATTCAATTACTCCACTCCCCTCTTCTGCAACTCCAGGAGGAGCTGGACCCCTTGACACAATGACACCACGCTGTCACTAGAACCTCTTCGCACACAGCCTTGGCAGGTGGCGGTCAACTCCTCCTTAGACATGGAGGAGTATTTCTTCAAGCATCCCAGAGTTGATGCATCCTTTGTCATCTAATTCTACTCCTCCAGATCACCTAGCAAAATAGACAGCAGCCTGAACCTAGTACAGGAGAACCTGGAACTAAGGCTCCGGATGTTATCGCTAAAACCTGAGTGGGTTCCTCAGGGAGCTCCCCCGAACTTTACACCTTTTCCAGCCTCAGTTCAACAGTCAGGCTGCAGCTAGGCTAGACTTCCACTACCTCAGAAAACCCCTCAAAATGATCTTTAGTGCATGGTATAATAACACCCATATCACTGCCGTGATCACTGGGGGACAACTTTACACCTAGCTGACTTTCAATGCAAGTGGGATTATTCAAGTTAGTTGTAGTTTTTCTTACTTCTGAAAGAGAAAAAAAAAGGATTAAACTTGGGGGAAATTTAGCATTCTGTTAACTGAAAATCCCTGTCTCCAGATACTTTCCTACTACTTTAAGTTTTTATTAGAGCCAATACTATATCACAAATCCACTTACATTTGGGAAATGCTTCCAAATTCTGATGTGGCCAGGCCTCATTAGCCTGCTGAGGCTCTGCAAGTCCACAATGTATTCTGAATCAGTCAAGATTGATTTAATATTGTGATTTATTGTCTAATTTTTTTAAATATCAAATTGTTAATTTGTATTTTTATAAAGTGTGTTCATAAAATGTATTCTGAAATATTAAATCATAAAAACAAAAATGAAAAATGATATATAACTTTAATATGAGATAATTATATTCCAATTAATTTCACTGAAACTGATATAATATATCCTAACTCAGGGGTCCGAGTGATAGCACACTGGCTAGGGTGCTGCCTTGTACATGGCCTGTCCAATTTTAATCCCTGGTATCCCTATGGACCCTGAGTACTGCCAGAATTAATTCTTAAGTGCAGAGACATGAGTAACCCCTGAGCATCACTGAATGCACCCCAAAATCAAAAGAGTTTTAAATGTTTAAAGAATATATATGAAGCCAAGATGAGCATGAGCAGAAATACTCTCATCCAACTAAACAATAATTTATGACACTCCCAAGCTAAAAATTTTGTGCAAGTAGATGCACAATAAATATTTAATGAATGACCTTCACAGCTATTCCATAATGTCAATGAATTATATTATCTGGGGCATAAATTATCTTTCAAGTGTGCCTTTAGTCTTCCATTCCCGAGTTTAACTTCCAGGAAGCAGGGGGCAAAGCCTCCTCATTCTGGATAGCCCTTTCAATCACCTCTGCCTTCATTATCTTTAATACTGCCTTGAATTCAGTGCCCTCTTCACAGACAAGTAGGGGCCCCAGGGACTGAAATTTGGATGAGGTGGGGAACCCCAGAGGCCTAGAAGGGCAAGGTCTGTCACTTATCCACAGACTACGGGAGAGGCAGCATCTCAGGAGCAAGGAAAACTAACACCTGGGTCATCATCATCCAAAGGGCTGAAAATGAAGGGGTCAGGATCAAGCAGCTAAATATAAATCAACAAATGAGACCCACAGCCTAGAGAGGTCATGGAAGAATTGGAGCATTCCCCTGTTTCCCAGCTGGCCAGTGCTGCACTTTCTTTTATTTGTGCATCAGTGTCTTTAACTCCAAAGAAAGCCAAGGAAACCCAAACAGGGTTGAAATCTCCCAATAAATGGAAGAGAAAATGAGAGGAAAGGCAAAACTGGAATCGTCTTTATTTTTAAAGAATAAGTAATGGATTACACACTTAGTTTTTTTTGGTGAAGAAAAATAACCACCATCCTAGTTCCCTTGCCAGATTTTAACTCAAGAGGTAAGTGGAGTTTGGACAATGTTCACATACGTCTCTTGAAGGATTTCCTGAGTAGATTCCAGTGTCAGTGGAAGTAATATGGTCCTTTGGGCAATTCCTTTAAGGAACAGTCCTCTGCCTTGAGGAGAGGGGATAGCAATGTTCTATGAACTATTTATATGAGGGCTTTCTGCCTCTTCAACAAGTGGTATTGGGAAAATTGGCAAGCTACCTGCAAAAAAATGAACTCTGACTTTTGTCTAATGCCAGGCACAATAAGTCAGATCGAAATGTATTAAAGACCTCAATATCAGACATGAATCCATAAGGCCCATAGAGGAAAATGTAGGCAGAACCCTAAATGACATTGAAGCTAAAAGCACCTTTAAGGATGAAACAGCACTGAAAATGCAAGTGGAAGCAAACATTAACAAATGGGACTACATCAAACTAAGAAGCTTCTGAACTTCAAAAGAGCAGTGACCAAAATACAGAAAGAGCCCACAGAATGGGAAAAAGCATTTACCCAATACCCATCTGACAAGGGATATACAAGACACTAGTAAAATTGTACAAGGAAAAAACCTCCAACCCCATGGAGAAAATGAGGAGAAAAAATGAACAGAAGTTTCCTCAAAAAAGAAATACAAATGGCAAAAAGGCACATGAAAAACTGTTCCACATCGCTAGCCATCAGGGAGATGCAAATCAAAACAACAATGAGATACCATCTCACACCACAGAGACTGGCACACATTCAAAAGAACAAAAGCAGCCAGTGCTGGTGTGGATGTGAGGGAAAAGGGATGCTCTTTCACTGTTGGTGGGAATGCCAACTGGTCCAGCCTTTCTAGAAAACAATATGGACAGTCCTTCAAAAACTAGAAATTGAGCTTTCATGTGACCCCGCAGTACTACTTCTGGGAATATATCCCGAGGATGCTAAAAAACACAGTAAAAATGACACCTGTACCTATCCGTTCATTGCAGCACTGTTCACAATAGGCAAAATCTGGAAACAACCCAAGTGCCCTAGGATGACTGGTTAAATAAACTTCAGTACATCTACAATGGAATACTATACAGCTTTTAGGAGAGAAAAAGTCATTAAATTTGCTTATTAGTGGATAGACATGGAGAGTATCATGCTAAGTGAAATGAATCAGAAAGACAGGAACAACACAGAAGGACTGTACTCATTTGTGGAGTATAGAATAACATAATATGAGGTTGAAACCCAAGGACAGTAGATATAAGGACCAGGAGGATTGCCATGTAGCTGGAATCCTGCCTCATGAGCAGAGGGGAGAAGGCAGCTGGAATAGAGAAGGGATCACTAAGAAAATGATGGCTGGACGAATCAGTCAGGATGGGAGATGTGTGCCAAAAGTAAATAACGAACCAAACATGATGACCTCTCAGTATCTGTATTGCAAACCATAATGCCCAAAAGTAGAGAACATGGGGAATATGTCTGCCATAGAGGTGGGGAAGGGGGGTTAAACTGGAGAGATTGGTGTTGGGGAATGTGCACTGGTGGAGGGATGGGTGTTTGATCATTGTGTGATTTTAACCCAAACATGAAAGCTTATAACTATCTCACAATGACTCAATAATTTTTTTTAAAAATGAGGGCTTCAAAAAATGGGGCGAAGAAATGAACAGAAACTTTCGCAAAGAAGAAATCCAAATGGCTAAAAGGCACATGAGAAAATGATCTACATCACTAATCATCAGGGAGATGCAGATCAAAACAACAATGAGATATCATTTCACACTACAGAGACTGACCCACGTCCAAAAGAACAAAAGCAACCGGTGCTGGAGTGGATGTGACGAGAAAGGGACCCTCCTTTACTGCTGGTGGGAATGCCGACTGGTCCAACCCTTTTGGAAAACAATATGGACTATTCTCAAAAAATTAGAAATTGAGCTCCCATTTGACCCAGCAATACCACTCCTGGGAATATATCCCAGAGAGGCAAAAAATGTATAGTCGAAGTGACATCTGCACTTGTTTGTTCATTGCAGCACTCTATACAATAGCCAGAATCTGCAAAAAACCTGAGTGCCCAAGAACAGATGAATGATTAAAGAAACTCTGGTACATTTACACAATGAAGTACTATGTAGCTGTTAGAAAAGATGAAGTCATGAAATTTACATATAAGTGGTACTACATGGAAAGTATCATGTTAAGGGAAATGAGTCAGAAAGAACGGGATAGACACAGAAAGACTGCATTCATCTGGGGAACATAAAGTAACAAAATGGGAGACAAACACCCAGGAGTGGCCGAGATTAGTACCAGGAATTTTGCTCCATGACTTGGAGGCCAGCCACATGTGCTAGGGGAAAAGGAAGCTCAGCTAGAGAAGGGTGCACCAAATAAAGGGTGTTGGAAGGATCCTCCCAGGATGGGAGAAGCATGCTGAAAGTAAACTATAGACCAAACATGATTGCCACTCAGTGCCTCTCTTGCAAACCACAGGATCCAAAAGGAGAGAGAGAGAACAAAAGGGAATGCCCTGCCACAGAGGCAGGGTGGGATGGGGGGACGGGGGGGTGGGCGGAATGTTGGGATCCGCCGTGGTGGAGGATGGGCGATGTTCGAGGGATGGGTACTTGATCATTGTATAACTGAAACCCAAGCACAAAAATTTGTAAGTCTATAATTGTACCTCATGATGTTTCACTAATAAAAAAAAATAAAGGTGGAAAAATGAGGGCTTTCCCTGCCACAGAGGCAGGGTGGGATGGGGGGAATGGGGGTGGGAGGAATACTGGGATCCATGGTGGTGGAAAATGGGCACTGGTGGAGGAATGGGTATTTTGATCATTGTATAATTGAAACCCAAGCACAAAAATTTGTAAATCTACAACTGTACCTCATGGTGTTTCACTAATAAAAATTAATGAAAAGAAAAGAAAGGGGAAAAAATGAGGGCTTTCTAATAAGGGCCTTCAGGCATAGATGTTTATAGCAGGTCTTTAGGTGCCAAGCATCACCACCAGAAGCTCATCTATTATGTGGCACTGCCACCTGCAACAGAGCTCACAGTTACTTAACTTCAAGGAACTCCAGATTCCGTGCTCGATTTCATTCTCCTTAATAAACAGGCATATCTTCAGCTTCCACATAATTTCCTCTAAGCCAGAGTGGGGGAAAAGTTATTGAAAAGGGAGATGTTACTGCCATTTCTTTTGTTCAGGGCATAGTGATTTTTGGTCTATTACATAAGTCATTAATTCCCCATTATTTTCCAGCGGGACTTACATTTCATTAGAGATAATAATAGCTGACAATCTATTACTGTCCCTGATGCCCTGAATTATTATTACTCTATTTTTCCGAGGAGTATAAAAATAAAATATGCACACTGACATACATCATCAACTCAAATTAAGCTGCTCAAGAATTTTGTTATTCATTGGGATATTATTTTTGGAGCTGCATTTTCCTTCTTGGGTATTTTAAATGTGCTCCAAGAGTCCAAAAGAATGTAATTGGCATGTAGGTCTAAAGTTCATCTCTGTAATTGTTATATGAAATAAACAGAGTATTGAACCTATTGGAACTCTTAAAGCCTCTGTAAGACAGAATAGAAAAAACAAATAATTTTTCCCTGAGGCATTGATTGATTTTACCAGATAAAACATTCAAGAAAGGACTTTAAACTAAAGCAAATAGTACTAATTTAATTATTTAATGGAGGTAGGCCAGGTGTGAAGAAAGCAAATACTATTTGCTGTTTGATCTTGGACAAACTGCTTATCCGATCGGAACCTATTTCCCCATCTTTGAATTTTCTTATGTGAAAGTTGCATTATATGTGATTAAAAGTTAAGGACAGCTAGGTCAGAGCAATACTACAGAGGATAAGGTGCTTCCCTTGCACGTGGCTGGCCGGGGTCCGAGCTCTGGCATCCCATACGTTCCCCCGAGCACTTCCAGGAGCAAATTCCTGAATGCCACGTCATGATTAGCCCCTGAGCACCTCTGTGTATGGCCCAAAATCAAACAAACAAAAATGTTAAGGACAGATCTTCCTTGATTTTACCTACTATGCTAAAGAGTCTGGGTTTCAGAGGGCAAGAAAGTAATCAGAAAGTGATGTCATCAGGAGTAATGTAAGCGTCTCTGGATTTTAGAAAGAAAACAGAATCAAACACCTAAATTTCTGACCCAGTTAATCCATGTCTAGATTTATGAAACTGTGTTGTTTTAGACACTTGTAGTAATTTGTCATACAGAAAGAGATAACTGATACAAATGTAAAACTTATTTTCTTCAAATATTAGTTTTTAAATAGCTAAGTACCTGGGACCAGCTGCGGTGAACAGGTCTGAAGCAGGTATGTCTCGAGGATCAAGGAAAGAGACAGAAACAGAGAAAAAGCCCGGGTTCAGGGGTTCACAGCCTCACAAACTATAGCCCGACTATCCTCCACGTACAGTATCTACTGCTTAGAATCAGTAAGCATCAGGGTGAGAACAACACCCTTAGGTCAGGTGTCTAACTTATCTATCAGGGTTAGATTTTACATATCTGAGGGAATTAGTTTAACAGGATAGACATTTTTGTAAAGGGCTTTCTCCAGAGCAAATTCTTCTAGGAGAGGGAGCAGGGGTAGAGCAGAAACAGGACCCACCTGACTCAGTCTTGCAGGGCATCCTTCCACTTCAGACGACAAGGATCAGGATTCTGCTTCCCAATTTAGCTAAGCAATTGCAATATTTTGGGATGGTGGATATGACATTAGAAAAATAAACAGAATAAATTTATGGTCAAATTTGCCCTTAACAAATTCTCACCTATAAATTCTCCTCTCCAAATACCACTACATTTGAACATTTTTAAAGTTACAATAAGTTTTTTTTCATAATTTTATTTATTTTTTTCTTCTTATATTTATTTACTGAATCACTGTGGAAAAAGTTACAAAGTTTTCAGGTCTAAGTCTCAGTCATACAATGATCAAGCACCTTTTCCTTCACCAGTACTCATTTTTCACCATCAAGAACCCCAATATACCCCCTCCCACCCCTTTCAATGTCTCTGAGGCAGATGATTTCTACTTAACTTTTCTCTACATTGATTACATTCATTATTTTGACAAAAGATGCACCATAATTGTTTAGAATTCCCCCACCCCCCAACAATCAGAATTGCTGAAAAGCATTGTGAAATACTTTGTTTTCTATAGCTGTTTATGAGAATCATATAATGATTTTGGATTTCTGCAAAGAGCCAGATAATTATGAGATTGGTTTCTGTGTATCTGGTGTTATGGTTGTGCTGGAGAGCCACTCATGGGGGGCAACTTATGACCTCCGTAGGGCATGGAGGACGAGCTGATACAGTCCTCCTTTCCATGAGACTGCAGTTGCCCTGTCACAAAACCTATTCCCACCTGTAGTGGCCCAGAGCCAGTAACCTACTGCGGAACAGAACACATTTCTGTCAAAATCCTTTGGGTTCTGAGATTTGTTTGTGAGTCTCTGAGACTGTTAACCAGTTCGATCAGGAACCAGATAGGCCATGCTTCCAATTATATAGCTGAGCCGGAGGTAATTTGTGGGTGTGTCTCCCACATACCTAACTTCTGGCCGTTTACTTTCTTGGTAAACTTTGCCCCAAGTTTTTGGGGTCTGGCCAAAGGTACAGCTGCTCATGCACTCACCTCACAGGTACAGATTAACCTGCTGGCAGCACCATACCCCCTAAGTTACAATAAGTTTTACAACAAACGTCTAATATATTCTCAAGCCTCATTATATAAGAATAAAATAAGCAAGTGGCTGGAGAGATAGATTTGCAGGTAAGATGCTTATCTTGCATGCTGCCGGCCTGGATTTGATCCCTGCCACCATATATGGTCCCCTGAGCCTTACCAGGGGTGATTTCTGGGTGCAGAACAGGAGTAAACCCTGAGCACCACTGGGTGTGTCCCTCCCCCTACGAAAAAATAAATAAAACAAGCATATTTGTCTTACATTTTAAACCAAAAGCAAGTTATATTTTTGCTTGATCAATACCAACATTACATGTGTTAATCTCCCATACTGAAGCCCCCACTGTCTTTAAAAAAAAATCATGTAATTTTTATGTCTGACAAGCTTTTACATCTTTATTACTGGAGTAGTAATAGCAACTTGTTCAATTTTTTCAATGCCCTACTGATCACTGAAGGTCTTTCTCTTTCTATAAGTAGTTCTTAAATGACAAAAGCCATTGTCCATCATAATTACTAGATATTAGTCACAGGCCATAACTACCCCCTATTTCTTGCTGTGGGTCTTAGGGGACTAAAATGAGACAAAATGAATTCCTAAAGCCACTGAAAGTATCTCCTTTTGATTTATATCTATATTCTGGAGAACCAGACAAAGGAGTCACAAAATCCATATTGTGTTTTTCTGTGAACAAAAACAATAAAGGTTGATTTTGAGCTTGTGTTGCCCAACTAACTGTAGAATACTGAATGGGCAAAAATGCCTTCTGCCTCTGTCTGAATTTATGGCAGATCTTAAAATTTGTCAATAATTTTGATTTTTTATGCATATTATTCTAGGAACTTTTGCAGATGAAGAACTAAAAATTGTAAGATTGGAAGCTCACAATAATCTCAAGTGGAGCTTATCTAAGGAAAAATCATAAAAATAATTATTCATTTACTCACTAGTGTTCACATTTGTGAAGTTCCCTCAAACGTGATCAAGTTTCTATCATTTACCTATTTTCTGCCTTTAAGTCTCCAAACTCCTGGAGCCAAAAGATGAAAAAGGTAACTTTTCCTCTCCCCAAATCTCCCAATACCTATCAAATTATTTTTTGTTTTGTAGGTTTGTTTGTAGCATTTCTTCCTTATTGAGTAATTTGAAACTGTCTTTCTAAAGTCTTACAGTGAGTCCTTTAAGGTAATGAAAGGGGCTAGAGATGCTGTCAGGAGGCAGAGCACAAACACTGCATTGAAGCTGGATTGTCTCCCTTGAGGAGGCCCCACCTCCAGTCCTGAGAACAAATATCTCATTTTTATATATGTGTGTGTGTGAGAGAGAGAAAACCAATCAAAATAGTGTCGACTTTCCAAAACCTACAATCAACCAAAAGCTTGTAGGAGTAAAGGGTGGATCATTCAAGAGAAATGGCTGATTATTCCTGTGGATGCTGATCTTTGTGGCATTACTTCTTCTAATCATACCCCTTACTCTCTCTGTCGGAAGAACCCCAAGAAATTTTAGCCCACAATCCTAGGAAACCCATCAACTTGAATACCACCAAGCGAGCAGAATAAGCTTCATTCCCAAAGAACTGTCATTACTTGAAATATCTAGCAGCTTCGTGAAAGACCTCATTTTCAAAGTTGTCTGTATTTGATCTCACAACTCCCCCATTTAAAAAAAAACCTTTTTACTAGGGACCCTAATCAAAATAATTAGAAGTAAGTATTTAACTTGGGAATTGCTTGAGATAATGTATAAAGGTTGTATGAACAATAAACTAAGAGCTTAAAAGGCAATTCTGGGATATTTTACACATAAAAAATCCATTGTGAGTGGTATCTCAGAAAAAGTTAATATAAAAGAGAAAAGCATCTCTTCATCTAAAATATTAAGTCAATATCTTTGACTTAATTTTTAGATGAAGTAATTCAACATAAGTCAAAATCTTTGATGCATATTGTTTAAACATTCATAAAAATGATGCCTTAATTTTTGTTATTTGATTCAAATCATAGTCATATATAGCAACCAGATGGAATTTTTTCTTCACCTAGTCCATCATGTTATAGAGTGTAAATTAGCACTTTATAATGATGCATGATAGACTTTTATCCTCCACACAGGAAAGCAGTGAAGAGGTAGGACTGGCCGTTGGTCGGTAAGAGACATAAACAGATGCTATTCACAAATCTCAGTGCACCGATGGCAATTACCACCTGTTCTGCTTCAACTATTAGTGCTATGGATGAAAAAGAAGCCAAGAACAGAAAAATCATGCAGACAGTAATATTTACTGCAACAATGGTACTTTCATCCCTTCATTTAAAAAATACATGTATAGTTTAACGAGGAATGCTGAGACTACACAACTGTACAACTACCCTGGGTTGTAAGAAAGAGCAAAGGACTCACCTGCCCTCACCTCCATCCCTTTCCTTCCTTTGCAAAGAGGAGGGAGGAGCTGTTTGCCACACACAAATCTCTTAGAATAAAAAGTCAATCCAGACACACCTCATTATTGCTTATCCTTACTAATTATGAATTTGAAATAATTTGTGCTTTCAAATTTATGGCAGATATCATCACAAGATAAAAGACGCTTGATAGGGGTGCAAACTGTAAAAATGGTTTGATGTTAACCATTTTAAAAACCCCTTTAAAAAGGTTATCCTGTATATCTCTTTCGTTACTTTTAACATTCGCTTCTTGTCCAGTGTGATCATTTCCACTATTACTGTTATCCTGGTCTCTTCTCTAATCTTTCAGTATCTGTTTTGTAAATCACAATGCCCAAAACAAAAGGGGGGTGGAAGCACCTGCCATAGAGACAGGCAGGAAGTGGGGAGTGGAGGGGATAATGAGAGAGAAACAGGGGACACTAGAAGTACACTGGTGGAGGGATGGGTGTTGGAACACTGTATGACTGAAATCCAATCATGTACAGCTTTGTAAGAGTCTATCTCACAGTGAGTCATAATAAATAAATAAATAAATAAATAAATAAATAAATAAATAAATAAAAATCCCTTCCTAGGAACAGAGAATTAGTACAGGCATTAAGGCACTTACTCTCATTCACCAGGTACCTGTCCAGCGGCAGGGCCCCTTCCTGTGCGGCCAGCTAGATCCCGATTACAGCTGGTTTTCACCCTTGGTCTGCCGGGGACGGGAATTGAGGCACATTGCATATAAACAAAGCTGAACCATTGTGGGCACTCTCTCCTCATTCACCACGTACCTACCCGGCATCAGGGCCCCTTCCTGGAGCTGCGGCTAGTAATGTGGCCACAAGTTATTCTCCCACTGCATATCCCATAGGAACCATAAGTTACTCTCTTAGATGGAACTTTTCCTAGATTAGCTTAACCACCAGAAACACATTAGCCAATAATTCAGTAAGCGCATGCCAATTCATTCTGCATCTCAAGCAGAATAGTAACAGTGAGCGTGAAGGTCTAAACCACATTGGTCACAATGGTAAAGGAATGCAAAAGCCCACCAAGATTTCTTATTAAAGAGGCTAGCCCAGAAGACACCAACAGTATTGGAATGCTAGACAACCTCTCTCACAAGGAATTAAGAAGGGAGCTACTGAGGATGCTTATAGAGCTAAAAGAAACAATGAAAAGCAATGCCAATAAAAGACAAGAGGATTTGAAGATAGAAATGAGGAAAATGCAAACGGGAATGTCAGACCCAAAAAACCTGGTTAATGAAAAACTCAGTGGAAGGCCACAGCAGCAGAGTAAAAGCTGCTGAGTAAGGAATCAGTGGTTCGAAAATGAAGTCCAGAGACTCTTAAGAAAAGAACAGAAAATGGAAAAGAGACTCACAATTCAGGAACAGATGACAAGAGAAGATCGTGATTGAAGATAAGAGGGGTAACATAAGAATTACTGGCATCCCAGAGGGACAGGAAGAAAACCTTGATGAAGAAGAAACTGTCAAAGACATCATTGCTACAACGTTTTCAGAGCTGAAGAAAACATAGGAACACATTCAGAAAGCCTGAAGGGTACCAACTAAGAAAAATCCGAATAAAAATACCCCAAGACACATCCTGATCAAAATGACCAAAACCTTAGACAGAGACAAAATTCTGAAAGAAGCAAGATCAAAAAAAAAAAGAAAGAAATTTCCTACAAAGGAGCATCCTTAAGATTCACAGCTGATATATCTGATGAAACTCTCATGGCCTGAAAACAGTGGTGGGATATAGTGAAAAAACTCAATACAATAAATGCCTCACCAAAAATACTTTACCCAACGAGACTCTCATTCATAACAGAAGGAACAACACACAGTTTCACAAAAAAACAGCTCAGAAACTTCATAGACTCAAAACCATGGTTAAAAGAACAACTAAACGGGCTACTTTAAAACAAGACAGGCCTCTCAAATACAGAAAATTTCAACAGAAAAATGGGGAAAAAACCGATAGCAATAATCTCTCTCAACATCAATGGGCTAAACGCACCAATTAAAAGACACAGAGTTGCAGGATGTATTAGAAAATTGAACCCAATATTCTGTTGCCTGCAAGAAATACATCTCAAGAGTCAAAGCAAACACAGGCTGAGAGTCAAAGGCTGGAAAACAAACCTACAGGTAAACAGCTCCCATAAAAAAGCTGGGATAGCCATCCTAGTATCAGACCACATTGATTTCAGAGTGAAGAAGGTCACAAGAAACATGGAAGGCCATTTTTTGTTGATCAAGGTATCTGTACAACAGGAAGAACTTACAATACTAAATGTATATGCACCTAATGAGGGACCAACAAAGATAGAGATTGTATCAAAAATCTTCTCAGACCATAATGCATTAAATTAGAAGTAAATCACACACACAAACAGAAAACTAAATCAAACACCTGGAAATTAAAGAGGTGATTATTAGACAACAAGTGGCTTAAAAAGGAAATCAAAGAGGAAATCAAACAATTCCTAGAAACGAATGAAAATGAGGACACAAGTTACCAAAACCTATAGAACACAGCAAAAGCTGTGTTGAGAGGAAAGTTTATAGCTCTACAAAAATTTCTCAGGAAGGAGGAGCGAGGCCACATAAGTAACCTAACCTCACAGTTTAAGAACTTGAAGAATGATCAACAGAAGGAGCCCAATCCGAACAGGAGAAAAAAATAATAAAACTCAAAGCAGAAATTAATGAGATGGAAACCCAAAAAAAAATCCAAAAGAGCAATGAAACCAAAAACTGGTTGTTCGAGAAAATAAACAGGATTGATAAGTCTCTAGAAAAACTCACAAAGAAAAGAAGAGAGAAAATCCTAATAAACCAAATCAGAAATGAAAAGGGGGTCATTACAACAGAAACTACAGAAATTCAAAGGATCCTCAGGGAGTACTTTGAGAAGCTTTATGCCACAGAATATGAAAACCTCGAGGAAATGGATAAATTCCTACATTCCTGTAGACTCGAAAGGCTAAACCAAGAAGACCTGGAATACCTGAGCAGTCCTATCACCATCAAGGAAATTGAAATAGTAATAAAAGTCTCCCCAAGCAGAAAATCCTAGCCCAGATGCATTCACTAGTGAATTCTTCCAAATCTTCAAAGAAGACTTACTCCCAATTCTCTTTAAGCTTTTCCATGAATTTGAAATATCAAAAACACTTCCGAACAGTTTCTACGAAGCAAATATCACCCTGATACCAAAAGCAGACAGATACCACAAAGAAAGAGAATTACAGGCCCATATCCCTGATAAACACAGGCGCAAAGATCCTCAACAAACTATTAGCAAATAGAATCCAACGACTCATCAAAAAGATCATACACCAAGACCAAGTAGGATTCATCCCAGGGATGCAAGGATGTTTTAACATTTGGCAATCAATCGACATAATTCATCATATCAACAAAAGAAAAGATAAAAACCATATGATCTTATCAATAGATGCAGAGAAAGCATTTGACAAGATCCAGCACCCGTTTATGATGAAAACACTTGCCAAAATGGGTATAGAGGGGACTTTCCTCATTATAGTCAAAGCCATCTACCACACGCCTACAGCAAGCATCATCCTCAATGGGGAAAAACTGACAGCCTTTCCTCTAAGATCAGGGACGAGACAAGGATGCCCACTCTCTCCACTGCTGTGCAATATAGTACTGGAACTATTTGCAATAGCGGTTAGGCAAGAAAAAAAATATTAAGGGCATTCAGGTAGGAAAGGAAGAAATCAAGCTCTTACTAATCTCAGATGATGTGAAACTATATTTAGAGAACTCTCTAACCTCTACCAAGAAACGATAGACTTGTATAGTAAAGTTGCAGGCTATAAAATCAATACCCAATAGTCCACGGCTTTCCTATACACAAACAGTGAGAGAGAAGAAAGTTACATGAAAAAAAAAACAATCCCGTTCACAATTGTGCCCCAGAAAATCAAGTACCTAGGAATCAGCTTAACTAAGGAAATAAAGGACCTGTAGAAAGAAAACTATAGAACGCTACTTCAGGAAATAAAAGAGGACATGAGAAAATGGAAAGATATGCCCTGCTCATGGATTGGGAGAATTAACATTGTCAAATTGGCAATACTTCCCAAAGCACTGTACAAATTCAATGCGATCCCTATAACGATACCCATGACGTTCTTCAAAGAAATGGAGCAAACACTCCTGAAATTAATATGGAACACTAAGCCCCCACGAATAGCTAAAGCAATTTTCGGGAAAAATAAATGAGAGGAATCAACTTGCCTAACTCCAAACTCTACTACAAAGCAGTAATAATTAAAACAGCATGGTACTGGAACAAAGGCAGAGCTGCAGGCCAATGGAACAGGGGTTAATATACTGACATCTCCTCTCAAAGATATGATCATATAATCTTTGATAAAGGAGGAGGAAATTTGAAGTGGAGACAGGAAAGCCTCTTTAACAAATTATGCTTGGAAAATTGCACGCTACATGCAAAAAAGGGGGGGGGGGGACTCAGATCGCTGCCAACACCATGTACAAAAGCAAGATCAAAATGGATTAAAGACCTCAACATCAGACCGGAATCCATAAAGTTCATTGAAGACAAGGTTGGCAAAACCCTCCATGACATTGAACCCAATGGTATCTTCAAAGATGTCATGCCACTAGCCACGCAAGTGAAAACAGAGATAGACAAATTGGACTATCTTAAACTAAGAATATTCTGCATCTCAAAAGAAACAATGACCAAAGTACAAAGACAGTCTACAGAATGGGAAAGGATCGCCCAATACACATCCTACAAGGGGTTTATATCAAAGATATATAAAGTATTGGTTGAACTCCACAAGAAGGAAACATCCAACCCCATCAAAAAAATGCGGCGAAGAAATGAACAGAAACTTTCTCAAAGAAGAAATCCAAATGGCTAAAAGGCACATGAGAAAATGATCTACATCACTAATCATCAGGGAGATGCAGATCAAAACCACAATGAGATATCATCTCACAACAGAGACTGGCCCACATCCAAAAGTACAAAAGCAACAGGTGCAGGTGCGGATATGGCAAGAAAGGGACCCTCCTTCACTCCTGGTGGGAATGCCGACCGGCTCAGCCCTTTTGGAAAACAGTATGGACAATTCTCAAAAAATTAGAAATTGAGCTCCCATTTGACCCAGCAATACCACTCCTGGGAATATATCCCAGAGAGGCAAAAAAATGTATAGTCGAAGTGACATCTGCACTTGTTTGTTCATTGTAGCACTCTATACAATAGCCAGAATCTGGAAAAAGCCTTAGTGCCCGAGAACAGATGACTACTGGTTAAAGAAACTTTGGTACATCTACACAATGGATCCACCACCACCTATCCCAGTATCCCTTCTTATCCTCCCATCATTGTATAATACAGTACTATGTAGTTGTTAGAAAAGATGAAGTCATAAAATTTACAAACAAGTGGTACTACATGGAAAGTATCATGCTAAGCGAAATGAATCAGAAAGAGAGGGACAGGCCAGGAGGTTTACTCCATGGCTTAGAGGCCAGCCACACATGCTAGGGGAAAAAGCAGCTCAGATAGAGAAGGCAGCACCAAATAAAGGGTATTGGGAGGATCCTCCCAGGATGGGAGAAGCATCCTGAAATTAGACTATAGACCAAACATGATTGCTACTCAATGCCTCTTTTGCAAACCACAGCACCCAAAAGATGAGAGAGAATAAAAGGGAATGCCCTGCCACAGAGGCAGGGTGGGACGGGGTATGGGGGGATAGGAAGGGATACTGGGATCCGTGGTGGTGGAAAATGGGCTCTGGTGGAGGGATGGGTATTTGATCATTGTATAATTGAAACCCAGGCACAAAAATTTGTAAATCTACAACTGTTCCTCATGGTGTTTCACTAATAAAAAGTTAAAAAAAATAAAATAAAAAACAAACCCAAAAAAAGTACTTATCATGCATTGAGCCAACCCTACTCAGATCCCCAGTACCACATGATTCTCTAAGTACCCCCAGGGGTTACTCCTGAGTACAGAGCCAGGAATAGTGGGTATGGTCCCAACCTCCTACCCAACAAACTATAATCTAAAATTTTAAATATTTTAAAACACTCATGAAACTTTTTATAGATTTCATTTTAAACCTAAGATATTTCAACTTATAGGAAATCATTAATATAGGAGCTGGAAAATAAAATGACAGCTTTATGTGCCTTTTTTCTATTTTTCCTGGGCTTGAAAAGATTTATAGATTAAAAATATATACACTTGCACAGGAGAGAGGTAGTGTAGTAGGGAAAGTGCTGGCCTTGCAACGGACCAACCTGGGTCCGATCCTCAGCATATCAGGTCGCCCAGGAGTTACCCAAACTCAATCCTGGGCACAGGTGGGAATACGTCTTGAACACCAGAGTGTCGCCCCCAAACACGAGACAGAAAGAAAAAGAACAGAAAACCTTCAAGTAGGCTATTATTGTTATTGCTATATGATCATTAAAAGACAATTTTGAAATAGTCAAAATTACATAAATTAAAAAGTTTGGGGGCTGGAGTGAGGTGGCAGGCACTTGCTGTGTGCAGCAAAGGCTGGCGTCCCAGATGTCCACCAAGCAGGGCCAGGAGCATACCCTGAGCACCTCTATTTGTGGCCCCCAGAACAAGAACAAAACGGGGAGGGAGTTTATCCTCCTGTCTTTCCAGGGGTCAGAGATAACACAGCAGACAAGGTCCTTGCCATGCTCCTGAGTCAGCCACATGTAATCCCTGAACACAGAGCCAGGAGTAAGTCCTGAGGACCACAGGAGATTGCACCCAAAAAACAAAAACGGTGTTTTATTCATTAAAGCAACTGCAGAAGATCTGTACTTAAAACTTCACCCAGGGATCCAAGAAACAGTATAGAAGTTAGAGTGCTCTCTGAGCACTGCCAGGTCAGCCTGGGAGGTCTCTGAGTGTCCCCAGCATGCCTGAGAACACCAGGAACAAAAGGTCCAAACGTCACCATGCTCTCGAGCCCCTAGCCAGTGGATAGTTGCTGGCAGAGAACTTTTGGTTCCTTGAGCACTGCATGGGGGTTTTTTAAACCCCAAATTTCCACCTACTGAAGTTTCCACACAATATATAGTCAGGTCAGGAGATTTAGCTAATGGCAAGGCACCTACATGTGTAGCCTGCTTGAACCCTTGTTCTGATGTGCATGACTGCAACATAAATCAAAAAGCAAGCTGGCACCCTCTCATTGTAACTCACTGGTATGTGGCTTCAAACAAGGCAATATATACAATTAGTTCGACCAATGTCAGAAAATTACTAAGTACAATGCATTCTCTGCCTCATTAAGACTACAAGCACTTATTGGGGAGTTAGATTTTGAAAGGTATTTCACATTAATGACCACTTGTCATTAAACAACAACAATAATAAATACAGAGGTAGTTAACAGAGTAATTCAGCCTCAAAGAGGAAAAAAGAAAATAAGCTCAACAGTTGCACACGGGAATGTTCAACTTTTCTTAAATCTTTTATTAATCACTTAATCACTTAATCCCCGTTATTCATCGATTTACTCGAGTGGGTGCCAGTAATGTCTCCATTCATCCCGGTTGCATGCTAGCGTAGCCCAATGGTATCTGTTCGTTCTAGGAACATGCAGAGCCTCAAACCGATCATTCAGGGTCTTGACAAAGAAGTCTGACCATCTTGTAGGTGGGCGTCCACATGATCTTTTGATGTCCCGTAGAATCCAATCAGTAATGGCTCTAGTCCAGCGGTTGTCTGTAAACCTCATTACTTGTCCAGCCCATCTGATTTTTGATGTCTTGCCAAATGAGACAGCGTCCCTGATTCTTGAGCATTGACGAAGATCAGAACTCCGGATTCTATCTCTCATTTGAGTGAATCGTGATATTCCAAGCATAGCTCTTTCAATTCCTCTTTAAGAGACCCGAATAGCATTCTCATCCTGTTTTCGTAGGGTCCAGGTCTTTGAGGCATATGTTAATGCAGGAAGAACAGTGGAATCAAAGAGATGTGCTCGTAGCTGGAGGTTCTTTGTTTTTTTAGTTATTTCTTCAACGTTCTTGAAGGCATTCCAAGCCTGTCTCTTCCTCCTGCGCAACTCATGTGCCAGGTCATTCATCATGCTGATTTCTCGACCTAGGTATATATAACTGTTGCATTCAGAGATGGTGGTTCTGTTGAGAGCGAATGGAGCGTCAGGAACAAGGCTGTTTCTCATAAACATTGTCTTCGTAAGATTCAGCTGTAGTCCGACCTTTCCACATTCACGGTCAAAGTCGTTCAGCATTTGTGCCGCTTGGCAGATGTTTGGTGTTATTAGAACAATGTCATCAGCAAAGCGGAAGTGGTATAGTTGCCGACCATCTATCTTCACTCCCATGCTTTCCCATTCCAATCGTTGCATGATGTTCTCCAGGGTGACATGATGTTCTCGAGGGTGGCACTGAAGAGTTTTGGTGAAATGGTATCACCCTGCCGAACTCCTCTCTTGATATGGATGATTACTTCTTTGTAGAATGGTGAGATCTTGGTAGTGAATCCGCAATAGAGCTCATGAAGGATCCTGATGTATTAAGTTTGTACGCCCTGATTGGCTAGGGCTTCCATGACTGCTTCCATCTCAACAGAATCAAAGGCCTTCTTTAAATCAATGAACGTTAGACAGAGCGGCATCTTGAACTCCCGAGAAACCTCAATGAGCTTAGTAATCATGTGGATATGGTAGATGGTACTGAATCCTTTTCAGAATCCGGCTTGTTCACATGGTTGTCCTTCATCTAGTGTTCTGCTAATCCAATTCAGGATGACTCGAGTGAACAGTTTGTACACGACAGACAATAGGCAGATTGGGCGATAGTTGCCAATGTCGTGGATGTCTCCCTTCTTGTATAGTAGTACAGTCCTGCTGGTTTTCCATTGGGATGAAACCTTGCATTCAGACAGGTAGCGTGTGAAGAGCCGAGCCAATGTATTGATGAATACTGATGGTAAGTTCTTCAGGTGTTCAGGTCTGATCTTGTCTGGGCCACGTGCTCTTTGTTTCTTTACCAACGAGATGGCATTTTGGATTTTGAAAGGGAGAATATTGGGAACAACATATCCATCATGTGGTATGTGGTATGTGGGCAAGTGGACGTGGCTATTAAAGAGATCTGAGTAGAAGTCATGAATAATCTTCTCCATTGCCCTTCTGGAAGATGTGATAGATTCATCATGATGTCCATCTTTTATTAAACTATGAAAAATGATATCTGAGAAAAAGCAATGCTTATTATCTCTAAAATACGATATAAAAACACATAAATATTTATGATGTCAAAGTCCTCAAATATGGGTCATATTTATTTGGCCAGGAGATGCACGTTGAAAGTAGACTATGGACTGAATATGATTGCCACTCAATGACTCTTTTTCAGACCACAATACCCAAAAGGAAAGAGAGAATAGAAGGGAATGTCCTGCCACAGAGGCAGGGTGGGATGTGGGGGGATGGCTGTGGGAGGGACACTGGGATCCATGGTGGTGGAAAATGGGCACTGGTGGAGGGATGGGTATCTGATCATTGTATAATCAAAACCCAAGCACAAAAATTTGTAAATATACAACTGTACCTCATGGTGTTTCACTAATAAAAAGTTTTAAAAAAAATTTTTAAAAAACTAAGTGCATCTGCCCAAAGCATGTAAGTGTGCAAAAACACACACTAAAACCCACTACCATCAAAAGCAAAATATAAATTATAGAGGAATCTTATGTACTTAAGAATCAAGATAGTTTTATTTTTGAAGATCAAAAATACTAAATATAAAGTGGCATTAGTGTCCGTAAAACTGAGCATACTAAGAACAGCACTTTTATGTGAATAAAAGCTAATGCCTTCTGCTAGTCCAAAAGAAACTTCCTAAGTCACCATGGAATGCAAGAGTCAGGAAGAGACCAAGACAGTCCTATTGCAGACCAGCTAGCAGCAGCCCACTATACCACAACACCTGAGAAACTAATTCTCTAATATCTCCAACCTCTTTCAAACCACTGCAGTTTCATTTCAGTTTAAGCATACTGGTTGAAGTTTATTCAGAATTTGGGAAACTCATCAAACCATGAAGCTCTGTTTCAAAATGCCAAATAAGAAAAGTGAGCATTACACAATTTTTGTACATAAAAAGCCTAAGATGAGGGGCTGGAGTGATAGTACAATAGGTAGGGTGTTTGTCTTGCGCAAGGCCAACCTGTATTCACTCTCTGGCACCCCAGATGTTCCCCCAAGTCTCACCAGGAGTAATCCCATAGCAGAGAGCCAGGCATAAATCCAGAGCACTGTTGGGTATAGCCCAAAAAAACAGAAAAAGAACTAAGAATAAACCTCTGCAATACATGGCACATTACCAAAGCTTTCCTACCCATATCTTAAACATTCCCTTTAAGATATGGGTAGGAAAGCTCTTGATCATTGTATAGTCGAAACCCAATCACAAAAATTTGTAAATCTACAACTGTACCTCATGGTGTTTCACTAATAAAAATTTTTTAAAAATTAAAAAAAAACTGTAAATTTAAAGGAATAATCATTCTCTTGATTGATAAGTACAGATAAAGACAGCAAGAGGGGAATATCAAGAATACACATGAAGAACATATTCAAACTGCAAACTTCCAGTTTTCCCATGTGTAAGTAACAGGTTCAACTTAGACCCAACCGCTCAATATAAGAGCGCTTAGTGAGATCTGAAATAGTAACAGGTCCAAGTGTCACTGGGCCCAGATAAACATAATCTTTAAATATTGAAAATAAGCATAACCAATTTCTGATAAGCAGGCTGCTCAGCCAGTAGGGACAAAAACATGCTGCCAAACCAGAGAATAATATACAATGGCAACCAGTGAGCATGAGTACCACATAATCAGAGGGATGGGAGAGAAAGTGACAAAACTCGAATGGTGGAAGGTCTTGGTCATGAAAATTTTTACTGATACTGAGCTGGAGTTTAATATGTATCTTGTTAAACTGAACTCTTCATTTTTGCACAATCTTGTTAGCATAGACATTTATTAAGCACCCTAAAGGAAGACAAATAATGGCTCTGCACCCCAGGGCTGAAGAATCCATGATGCTTCTCCAGTTTCTTGAATCTGACAGTCCCCAGACAGACTGAGGACACCTCTGGCTGCCTAACGCCTCCCACACCTGACACCTTCTCAGCTCAAATCACTCTACTACTGCAGGCCTACCTTCAGAGCTAAATAAATCACTGATTTGGTTATGCTAATACGCTTGGAAGCATAATTATTTGGAATCAAGCCAAATTTGAGCAGTACACATTACTTAGTGATTTGCATATATTGATATCAACAACACAGTTAATATTTAGATAAAAATTTCTTAACTCAAAGTCTAGAATTCTACCAACTATGTTGGGCCCCAAATAATTCTCTAACAATGTCCAAGTTATTCAAACTATCCCATGTCTCAGGAGGTCTATTCAATAATAATAAAAAAAAAACAGGAAAGGGTATATTTACTTCAGATACCAGGTCCAATTTTATTGCACCACTTTTGTTTTCTTGCAAGCACAACAGATCACTAGCCTGATGAACAATTAGAATTTTTTATTTGAATTGAGTCTTTCATCTGTAGATTATTGATATAGGCAATATACTCATCTGTACCATCTTAGATTAAAATGCCAGTGGAAAAGTGAATTTTATAATCATATGTGCAATACTTCAAAGCATGCAAAATTCTTATAAAAGTTTTAGTGATGCATAGATTTTCCAGCTGTGTTGCCTCCAGACCGAGAAAGGAACAAGCCATGCCTTGAATTTATAATATGAAAGCTACATGGGCTGGAGCGATAGTACAGCAGGTAGGGTGTTTGCCTTGCACCGGCCAACCTGGGTTCGATTCCTCCATCCCTCTCGGAGAGCCTGGCAAGCTACTGCAAGGCAAAGCCTGGCAAGCTCCCTGTGGCATGTTCGACATGCCAAAAACAGTAACAACAAGTCTCACAATAGAGATGTTACTGGTGCCTGCTCGAGCGAATGAATGAACAACGGGAGGACAGTGCTACAGTGGTACGTAAAGCATTTTTTCACAAAAACTTGTGGAAACTAGATTTTAATTTGTTAAATCTTTCATTTGGGGTTATAGAGCATTGATAACAGGCTAGACTATCTTTAAATTCAGACTCTGAATTCACCTTTCTGACTAAATCATCTTTACTTTAGTACATTAAACTAAACTTGTCAGTAGATCTATTTGTAAGTAAGCAACACTTTTAAATTGACTTAAAATTTGACTTAGTTTTCAATACTTTAGTGTTTCAGGGGTATAGTCTTAACACGGTCGTGGCTGCAATTGTGTATTTATTAACCCCCATCAAAGTGTGAATACCTAGTGATATGAGCCAGCATCAGCATGTTGAACCCCCACATTATACAGAACTCATGGCACCCACTATAAAAATGCCAATGCATCTCACCCTCCAAAAGACTCAACTCATTCCCCCTAATCCCTCTCTTTCCTTTGTCCAATAATCACCATAATTTTCAGAGTCTAGGAGTTAATTTTGTACAAGCATATAACCTTTCCATTTTGATTCCTACCTAGACTTTTAAAATTTTGTTCATTTTGTTGTATGGACTTACAAATAATCAAGTTATAAGGAGACATGTTATATGAAGTTTTATTAAAACTGAGAGCAGACACAGTGATCAAAATAAATCCCACACTTTTCCCCCTAGGGTTTAAATCCAGGGCCTCACACATGCAGGAAGTGCTACACCACCAAGCTATAACCCCAGTCTCAGATTTCTTTTGATTGGGAGGGGGGTCGGGGAGAGCACACCTGGCAGTGCTCAGGTCTGGCTCTGCACTCAAGCATCGTTCCTGGCAGTCCTCAGGGGACCATATGGGGTGCCCCAGAGATTATACTCAGGTTGAGTTCTTACAGAAAAAGAACCCTGCCTATTGTACTATCTCTCTGGCACCAGTCTCTATTAATTAATAATTCAAACTAATGCCAAATTTACTATACCACAGAACTAAATGTAAATCATACAAACACACTGTATGAATGTATATGTAATGTATGATAGGTTAACAATAATGAAAAAGGAATCCGTGGCAGTGGGTCGAAGAAAGGGCTCCACCTGCTGGAAACCGTGCTTGAACGCAGAAGGCCAGGATTAGACCAGGGACCCACCTGTTGTCTGAGCATAGAGTAAGGAATAACCCTGGAAAACTGCAAGGCGTGGTCCAAAAAACGAAGAAAATAGAATCCTGCATATGATAGGGTAATACTTTGGAGAGAATATACATTATTTGATCATTAAAAGCACGAATTAAAGAGACTTTATTCAGAAGAACTGGTAAGGGTCAGAGATGTGGCTCAGAATCCATATCTCGCATGGATAAAGCTCTGGTCCCTACACTTAAAAATTACATACTCAAGATTTTACCATAGACAGGAGGCTAAGGTGTAGGATAACAATTGATTTGTCCTTTCTCCCTTGCCACAAGGATCTTAGGTTTATCAGGTTACACTCATCACAATGCTCCCATTCCTTTGTTTATCTGTAACCACTTCTCTATGCTCTCTTCCCCAATCAGTTAATCAGCTTTTCCCCCTAATCAGACTCTGGGTCTTGGCCATTGATGGGATTACACAGCGGGGGCAGTTGGTGGGTGTAACGCCTGGAAAATGGGGGAGCTGGGTGGAGGAGGCCCAGTCCCGATCCGAGCAGGTACTGAACTTGTAAGTTAATATTGCCTTTCTCCTCTCCTTATGTCTTATGAATAGTTTACTTTAAAGAAATGCTCTTTTTGTATAGATAACAGGAAGACCATAACATTATGCTTTGTAACTTAGGATTTAATTGGCTTTGAATATTATTCACTCCTGGGCATCTGCTTTCTCGACTTAAGCCTCAGTTGGCCTTAGTTTCTAGACTCCAAAAGCAGGATCCCAACAAGGGACTGAATGGACCCAGGGCATGTTGTGAGCTACCGTGGCATCAAAATGGGCCATACCAAAGTGCCACGATGCTGTCATGATCCAAAAGTAATGGCCAGACTAGGACCCTTCTAGGGATAAGAAAGACTATTTGGCCTGAGCATTGTAGTATGAAATCGAGATGGCCCTAGGAAAGCAATTCTATAAGCTTAATGTATCTCTTACTGTGTCCATACAGAATGATTAATATTATGAATGCTTATATGTTTGTTGGACAAGGAGAGGAGAAATACACCCATGGGATTCCATTCTAGGGTGGGTCGACCTGCTAAATGAGAATATGTCCTAGAGGCGGCTTCTTCGGAGGGAAAGAACCTTACCCCTATTGATTGTGACCACATCTATGTGTAAACCTCAACCCCTAATGCGGGGAGGGGGGCGGCACATTTAACTAGGCAATAAGAGTGGGCTGGATCCAGATTCCAGAGCCAGAAGGAGAATGAAAGGGGATTGAGAAGGAGAATAAAGTAGCATGGGAGAGGAAGAAGCAGAAGGAGAATCAAAGGAGAATGGAGATGGGAATGGAATGAACTGCAACTGACACCAACCAGCCTGGCCCTCATTTCCTTCTTTTACCTGCCTGTTGCCATCGATCTCCCCAAGGTGGGGGGAACAGCCTGAGACTACCGAACATAGGCACCAGGAAAGATAGACCGTTGCTGTCTTTTTTTGTGTTTACACACTAGGACTTAGTGTCACGACGAATCATGACCATCCTGTTATTCGTCGATTGCCTCGAGCAGGCACCAGTAACGTCTCCTTCATCCTAGCCCTGAGATTTTAAAGAAATATTCAAGGTTCTTTAGGAGAAAGAGACCCATCATTGTTACTGGTATTTCGCATATTGGGTACGCCATAGGGAATTTGCCAGACTCTGCCATGTGGGTAGGTTACATTCGGTAGCCTGCCAGTTTGTCCAAAGTAGTAATGAGATAATAAGATGTCATAATAAGATGTCGCGCAGCCGCAAATGCGGCCGCGCAGTTCTGGGAGCTGGTTTTTATAGTCTCTGGGCTTATTGAATCATTTGATTTTAACAATGTGGGATATAAAGAAGTGGGGCCAAAGCAAAAGTATCTGAGAATTGGTTTACAGAACTGAGTTTACCATGGCAGGGAGAGAGGAAGGTGGGCTGAGGGGGTTGAAAGGGACCTGAGGGAAGTGGAGGAGGAAAAAACACACCTGGCAGGGAAGGTGTGGTGCTGGAATATATACATGAAACCCATTGACAGCATTGAAAATCACTGTGACTAACAAAATAAAACCAGATCTGAGTAGCTTTACAATAAAAATAGCTATGAATAAATCACTGTATCACTGTATCACTGTCCTCCTGTTGTGCATTGATTTGCTGGAACGGGCCCAGTAACATTGTGAGACCTGTTACTGTATTTGGCATATCAAATACGTCACTGGTAGCTTGCCAGGCTTTGCCATGCGGGCGAGATTCTCTCGGTAGCTTGCTGGGCTCTTCGAGAGGGGTGGAGGAATCGAACTTGGGTCGATGAATAAATAAATAAGGATAAAAAGAATATTGCTTTTTGATTAAGCTGGTGTTTCTAAGAGGCACAAATATAAAGCACAGGATCAAAAATATTATTAAACATATTCTCAGTCAGAAAATTGTTACCTGGTATATATTTCTGATGCAAAAAATAAATAAACTTGAAAAATTTGACTCAGTAATTAAAATATAAATAGGAAGGGGCTAGTTATATTTTTTATTTGTAAATTACCAAGGCATGTCACTTAGGGAAGAAAAAAATAAAGAGGAATTTGGGCCAAGTATGTGGCATCTCTAGAACTGAACAAAGGACTTGAAAAGCTGTAAAGAGGGATGAATGCTTGTACACTAAGGGCAGGGAGGAACTGAGATGACTGGGATGCTTACTAAGAGAAGTAAGCATGTTTTTTTAAAAAATTCAGTTATGTGGGGCTGGAGTGGTAGCACAGTGAGTAGAGCATTTGCCTTGCACGTAGCTGACCCGGGTTCAGTTCCCAGCATTTCATATGGTCTCTGAGCACTGCCAGGAGTAATTCCTGAGTGCATGAGCCAGGAGTAACCCCCTGTGCATTGCCGGGTGTGATCCAAAAAGCAAAAAACAAAACAAAACAAAAAATTCACTTATGTATTGATATAGTAAAGCCATGGAAAATTATTGTAGAAGATGGTAAGAAAGCAAGAATGTCACACATGAGAGCAGTAACCAGAAATGTTTCTTTCACAGCTCACTCACTAGTGTCAACATCCTGGGATCAGGAAGGTAAGCAAAGTGGTTAGGGGCACATGCAAACACCGGGAGCCAAGTTGAAACCCCAGTTATATATGGCCCCTCAATTACACCAGGCGTAGCACTGCCAGATGTGACTCTGGTAGCCCCCAACATCACCAGGCCTGCTCAGGCCTGAACCCTCCAGTCTGGGAGGCCTAGTTACCAACAATAGTTCTGATCCCATGCATGGCTTAGGAAGCCAAAAAAAAAACAACAACAAAAAATCCGCCCAAGCTTTTGTGTGCACCAAGAATCATAATCCCATTGAAACACCAACAGCTGAGTAGATGGGCATACCTCTTCCTCCCGGGTCTGCTAAACCCAGTGTTACAATGCTCTCTCCCCCCATCCTCTGACCTCCATCGGGGAACCACTTAAGATACACAAAACACCAAAACTTTTTCTAAGCAGTCTGCTCTAAGAATGAGGTCAAAGGGCCTTCCAAGGGCAGAACTAAAGACTGACCAACACACGAAGAAGCCAGATGGGGATTTCTCACTCTCTGCACAGCTGCCTCTGGGTCAGAAGACTCTATGGAGGGCTGCCAGGCGCAATACAGGGTATCTGGCAGCCCCCCAGCCCCTGTGAAGGCAATAGCAGCAACTCCCAGTCATAACAATCAAAAGGGTTAGTAGACATTACAAAAGTGTCTCCAGTGTTGGGAGGGGGCAATACCATCATTGTTGATTCCCATTGCTATAGGGGAAAGAAATGAAAAACAGCTGCCAGGCAGAACTTGCTGTGCTGGTGGACAGCATTTCCAGCTCATCTCCTGAGTCAGGGAACAGAAGAAACAGCAGGATTAGAAGGGAAGATGACAAGTTTGAAATCTGGTGTGTCAATAGTGGAATACTAAGGAAAGACCTCCAGAAGGTAGTTGGGTATCTGGGACTGAAACCAAGAAAAGAGGTTTTAGCTAGGGAAACAGACCAGAAAAGCATTAGCTACAGTAATACCACTGAGAAAGGCATTTGCAAATCTTCAGCCAAAATAAAATCCTCTTAAGAGATGACGATTATTATCCCACACAAGCTCTACCTAGTGCCTAATTAAACAAGAAGTCCTTGATGGATTTAGTCTACTGCAGGGTAATGTACTCATGCACAATTTTTACCTTCATCTGGACAAACTTGCCATATGTTAAAGTCTTCAGAGTAAACTCTCACATATCTTTACTAATTGATACACTGCAGTAATTTTCCCATTTGGCATATGCTCCCTCTTTTGACTTTTTGTTCCGAAACCCATTGTCCCATCTTCTATCTGTTCTAAACAGATATTTGTTCTTTTCTGCTGCAGATACATAATTAGTAAAAGCAGATGCAATTCCTCAACATTAAGTAAGTTTTCCAACATTATCATTAAAGAAATTCTGTGCTGATAAACTCACACTCCAAGCAGATTACCTTTTTCTTCAACAGAAATCTCTCTAACAGCTTGAATACACCTTAATTCAAGAGCACATCTTCCTGAATGTTTCTGATTGAGAATATTTACTTAAACGTAATTTCCCAAGAAATTACAGGACACATTTCTACATATGCAAAAGCTGACTCATGAAAAATCTATTCAATGTGTTTTATGAAGTTACATTTCATGTAAAAACAGCAGTAAAAAATTTCTGTAACTTAAAGACATAGAATCTGGTTAATAAAATAGAGTTAGAGGAAAATAAATATGAATGAGTAAACAGAAGTACATGGTTAAGTGTTTAAGTGGGTTAAGTGTTTAAGCTGGTTTTCATGTAAATAAACTTCTACTATATTTCATTGATTTTACTATTTTTAAAAATGTTAATAAATGAGGAGAAATTGAGAATTTATTATTTAAAATGCCAATAAAGTTATACTTTCCTCCATAATTCACCTATAGAGTTAAATTATACCAATACATTGACATCTATTTGTAAGGAGAAGTATTAAAAAAGGATAGCAAACTTCCTTTTTGGGGTAAGATATTGAAACAAGAACATGAACACAAAGGGGAAAAATGTAATATTTTTTCTGACTATAAACAAACTATTCATTAGCAACCTCTAGGAGTCATTCTTGTTTAAAATTTCCCTTATTGCATAATTTCCTGATCATGTGCCAAGCTGTCTTCACCAGGGCACCTCAGGGAGGGGTGAGTTGAGTTTCCCTCCCTGGCCCAAGCAGCACCCCAGCAGCTGAAAACCTCCAGAACCCAACCGCTGCCATGCTCAAGGCCACTCCAAATGCTCAGACGAGCCTCACCCAAGAGTGAACCTGCAGAAAAACCAAGCTATGTGAGGACCAGTGATTGAGATCTCCAAGCCCACTTGAATCGGGACTTGGCCCCTTCCCCTCAGCTCCCCAGTTTTCCAGTAGCTTGGAAGTCACACACACAAATTGCCCCCCTCCCGAACACACACACATATACACCATGTAATCTTATCAAAAGCCAACACCTAGAGACTATAAACTAAAGCTTCCGGAAGAGAGTAAAGCAGAATGTCCTGTGTCCATGTGACCTCTTATACTCTGACCACTTACATACCAAAAGTACCACACATTTGTTTGGTTTTAACATACTTGTTTGTATTCTCTTTAACATACTTGATTGTATGGGCTTAAATGGGTCCAGAATGAAATAAAACACCCTTCACACACTTCCCTCTTATTGTGGCAGGAAGGCGCTCAGTGGTGTGATTGGTGTTTGAATATTATCTGCAATGTACTATTGTGAACCACTATGAAAATATATTTAATAATTGCAAAAAAATCTCTTATTTTTTAAAGGATAAAAGGTTATTCTCTGTACCCTGGTTGACCAATAAGCAAAGGGTGTGACCTCTGGGGCCCTAAGCATTGTTGGAAGGCCTCTGCCTCACCTGTTATTCATCGAATGCCTCGAGCAGGCCCCAGTAACGTCTCTTTCACCCTAGCCCTGAGATTATATTCAAGGCTCTTTAGGAGAATGAGACCCATCATTGTTACTGGTATTTGGCATATTTGGTACGCCACAGAGAGTTTTCCAGACTCTGCCCTGTGGGCAGGCTACATTTGATAGCCTGCAAGTTTGTCCAAAGTAGGAATGAGACAATAAGATCTCATAAAAAAAAAAAAAAGTTTTGTTAAGATATCGCGCAGCCGCGAATGCGGCCGCGCAGTTCCGGCATCTGTATTTTATAGTCTCTGAGTCTTGGCCGCTGATGGGATTACACGTCGCCAGGGGGCCAGGTGGTGGGTGTGACCCCCGCCTACTGGAATTTGGAGGATCTGGCTGGAAGATGCTCGACTCCAATTCGAGTAGGCTTGGAGGTCTCGGCCCCGCAACCCGCGTGGCTTTTTCCCTCTGCCAGTACCTTCATGTGTGCGGAGAGTGGTCTCAGCATGGTGTTGGCTGGTCCTGGAGGTCTTCGGCTGCCGAAGCCCTGGTCGGGGCGGGGAGGAAAGCTCAACCCGCTCCCCTCCAAGGGACTCCGGGAAGGAACACTCAGGCGCGGGGGCAGAGACTGCACTGTTCTCGTCTGGGATCTGGATTTTATAGTCTCTGAGTCTTGGCCGCTGATGGGATTACACGGCGCCAGGGGGCCAGGTGGTGGGTGTGACCCCCGCCTACTGGAATTTGGAGGATCTGGCTGGAAGATGCTCGACTCCAATTCGAGTAGGCTTGGAGGTCTCGGCCCCGGAACCCGCGTGGCTTTTTCCCTCTGCCAGTACCTTCATGTGTGCGGAGAGTGGTCTCAGCATGGTGTTGGCTGGTCCTGGAGGTCTTCGGCTGCCAAAGCCCTGGTCGGGGCGGGGAGGAAAGCTCAACCCGCTCCCCTCCAAGGGACTCCGGGAAGGAACACTCAGGCGCGGGGGCAGAGACTGCACTGTTCTCGTCTGGGATCTGGATTTTATAGTCTCTGAGTCTTGGACGCTGATGGGATTACACGGCGCCAGGGGGCCAGGTGGTGTGTGTGACCCCCGCCTACTGGAATTTGGAGGATCTGGCTGGAAGATGCTCGACTCCAATTCGAGTAGGCTTGGAGGTCTCGGCCCCGCAATCCGCGTGGCTTTTTCCCTCTGCCAGTACCTTCATGTGTGCGGAGAGTGGTCTCAGCATGGTGTTGGCTGGTCCTGGAGGTCTTCGGCTGCCGAAGCCCTGGTCGGGGCGGGGAGGAAAGCTCAACCCGCTCCCCTCCAAGGGACTCCGGGAAGGAACACTCAGGCGCGGGGGCAGAGACTGCACTGTTCTCGTCTGGGATCTGGATTTTATAGTCTCTGAGTCTTGGCCGCTGATGGGATTACACGGCGCCAGGGGGCCAGGTGGTGGGTGTGACCCCCGCCTACTGGAATTTGGAGGATCTGGCTGGAAGATGCTCGACTCCAATTCGAGTAGGCTTGGAGGTCTCGGCCCCAGAACCCGCGTGGATTTTTCCCTCTGCCAGTACCTTCATGTGTGCGGAGAGTGGTCTCAGCATGGTGTTGGTTGGGCCTGGAGGTCTTCGGCTGCCGAAGCCCTGGTCGGGGCGGGGAGGAAAGCTCAACCCGCTCCCCTCCAAGGGACTCCGGGAAGGAACACTCAGGCGCGGGGGCAGAGACTGCACTGTTCTCGTCTGGGATCTGGATTTTATAGTCTCTGAATCTTGGCCGATGATGGGACTACACGGCGCCAGGGGGCCAGGTGGTGGGTGTGACCCCCGCCTACTGGAATTTGGAGGATCTGGCTGGAAGATGCTCAACTCCAATTCGAGTAGGCTTGGAGGTCTCGGCCCCGCAACCCGCGTGGCTTTTTCCCTCTGCCAGTACCTTCATGTGTGCGGAGAGTGGTCTCAGCATGGTGTTGGCTGGTCCTGGAGGTCTTCGGCTGCCGAAGCCCTGGTCGGGGAGGGGAGGAAAGCTCAACCCGCTCCCCTCCAAGGGACTCCGGGAAGGAACACTCAGGCGCGGGGGCAGAGACTGCACTGTTCTCGTCTGGGATCTGGATTTTATAGTCTCTGAGTCTTGGCCGCTGATGGGATTACATGGCGCCAGGGGGCCAGGTGGTGGGTGTGACCCCCGCCTACTGGAATTTGGAGGATCTGGCTGGAAGATGCTCGACTCCAATTCGAGTAGGCTTGGAGGTCTCGGCCCCAGAACCCGCGTGGATTTTTCCCTCTGCCAGTACCTTCATGTGTGCAGAGAGTGGTCTCAGCATGGTGTTGGTTGGGCCTGGAGGTCTTCGGGTGACGAAGCCCTGGTCGGGGCGGGGAGGAAAGCTCAACCCGCTCCCCTCCAAGGGACTCCGGGAAGGAACACTCAGTCGCGGGGGCAGAGACTGCACTGTTCTCGTCTGGGATCTGTATTTTATAGTCTCTGAGTCTTGGCCGATGATGGGACTACACGGCGCCAGGGGGCCAGGTGGTGGGTGTGACCCCCGCCTACTGGAATTTGGAGGATCTGGCTGGAAGATGCTCGACTCCAATTCGAGTAGGCTTGGAGGTCTCGGCCCCGCAACCCGCGTGGCTTTTTCCCTCTGCCAGTACCTTCATGTGTGCGGAGAGTGGTCTCAGCATGGTGTTGGCTGGTCCTGGAGGTCTTCGGCTGCCGAAGCCCTGGTCGGGGTGGGGAGGAAAGCTCAACCCGCTCCCCTCCAAGGGACTCCGGGAAGGAACACTCAGGCGCGGGGCAGAGACTGCAATTTTCTCGTCTGGGCTCTGGATTTTATAGTCTCTGAGTCTTGGCCGCTGATGGGATTACACGGCGCCAGGGGGCCAGGTGGTGGGTGTGACCCCCGCCTACTGGAATTTGGAGGATCTGGCTGGAAGATGCTCGACTCCAATTCGAGTAGGCTTGGAGGTCTCGGCCCCGGAACCCGCGTGGCTTTTTCCCTCTGCCAGTACCTTCCTGTGTGCGGAGAGTGGTCTCAGCATGGTGTTGGCTGGTCCTGGAGGTCTTCGGCTGCCGAAGCCCTGGTCGGGGCGGGGAGGAAAGCTCAACCCGCTCCCCTCCAAGGGACTCCGGGAAGGAACACTCAGGCGCGGGGGCAGAGACGGCACTGTTCTCGTCTGGGATCTGGATTTTATAGTCTCTGAGTCTTGGCCGCTGATGGGATTACACGGCGCCAGGGGGCCAGGTGGTGGGTGTGACCCCCGCCTACTGGAATTTGGAGGATCTGGCTGGAAGATGCTCGACTCCAATTCGAGTAGGCTTGGAGGTCTCGGCCCCAGAACCGGCGTGGATTTTTCCCTCTGCCAGTACCTTCATGTGTGCGGAGAGTGGTCTCAGCATGGTGTTGGTTGGGCCTGGAGGTCTTCGGCTGCCGAAGCCCTGGTCGGGGCGGGGAGGAAAGCTCAACCCGCTCCCCTCCAAGGGACTCCGGGAAGGAACACTCAGGCGCGGGGGCAGAGACTGCACTGTTCTCGTCTGGGATCTGTATTTTATAGTCTCTGAGTCTTGGCCGATGATGGGACTACACGGCGCCAGGGGGCCAGGTGGTGGGTGTGACCCCCGCCTACTGGAATTTGGAGGATCTGGCTGGAAGATGCTCGACTCCAATTCGAGTAGGCTTGGAGGTCTCGGCCCCGCAACCCGCGTGGCTTTTTCCCTCTGCCAGTACCTTCATGTGTGCGGAGAGTGGTCTCAGCATGGTGTTGGCTGGTCCTGGAGGTCTTCGGCTGCCGAAGCCCTGGTCGGGGCGGGGAGGAAAGCTCAACCCGCTCCCCTCCAAGGGACTCCGGGAAGGAACACTCAGGCGCGGGGGCAGAGACTGCACTGTTCTCGTCTGGGATCTGTATTTTATAGTCTCTGAGTCTTGGCCGCTGATGGGATTACACGGCGCCAGGGGGCCAGGTGGTGGGTGTGACCCCCGCCTACTGGAATTTGGAGGATCTGGCTGGAAGATGCTCGACTCCAATTCGAGTAGGCTTGGAGGTCTCGGCCCCGCAACCCGCGTGGCTTTTTCCCTCTGCCAGTACCTTCATGTGTGCGGAGAGTGGTCTCAGCATGGTGTTGGCTGGTCCTGGAGGTCTTCGGCTGCCGAAGCCCTGGTCGGGGTGGGGAGGAAAGCTCAACCCGCTCCCCTCCAAGGGACTCCGGGAAGGAACACTCAGGCGCGGGGGCAGAGACTGCACTTTTCTCGTCTGGGCTCTGGATTTTATAGTCTCTGAGTCTTGGCCGCTGATGGGATTACACGGCGCCAGGGGGCCAGGTGGTGGGTGTGACCCCCGCCTACTGGAATTTGGAGGATCTGGCTGGAAGATGCTCGACTCCAATTCGAGTAGGCTTGGAGGTCTCGGCCCCAGAACCCGCGTGGATTTTTCCCTCTGCCAGTACCTTCATGTGTGCGGAGAGTGGTCTCAGCATGGTGTTGGTTGGGCCTGGAGGTCTTCGGCTGCCGAAGCCCTGGTAGGGGCGGGGAGGAAAGCTCAACCCGCTCCCCTCCAAGGGACTCCGGGAAGGAACACTCAGGCGCGGGGGCAGAGACTGCACTGTTCTCCTCTGGGATCTGGATTTTATAGTCTCTGAGTCTTGGCCGATGATGGGACTACACGGCGCCAGGGGGCCAGGTGGTGGGTGTGACCCCCGCCTACTGGAATTTGGAGGATCTGGCTGGAAGATGCTCGACTCCAATTCGAGTAGGCTTGGAGGTCTCGGCCCCGCAACCCGCGTGGCTTTTTCCCTCTGCCAGTACCTTCATGTGTGCGGAGAGTGGTCTCAGCATGGTGTTGGCTGGTCCTGGAGGTCTTCGGCTGCCGAAGCCCTGGTCGGGGTGGGGAGGAAAGCTCAACCCGCTCCCCTCCAAGGGACTCCGGGAAGGAACACTCATGCGCGGGGGCAGAGACTGCACTGTTCTCGTCTGGGATCTGGATTTTATAGTCTCTGAGTCTTGGCCACTGATGGGATTACACGGCGCCAGGGGGCCAGGTGGTGGGTGTGACCCCCGCCTACTGGAATTTGGAGGATCTGGCTGGAAGATGCTCGACTCCAATTCGAGTAGGCTTGGAGGTCTCGGCCCCGGAACCCGCGTGGCTTTTTCCCTCTGCCAGTACCTTCATGTGTGCGGAGAGTGGTCTCAGCATGGTGTTGGCTGGTCCTGGAGGTCTTCGGCTGCCGAAGCCCTGGTCGGGGCGGGGAGGAAAGCTCAACCCGCTCCCCTCCAAGGGACTCCGGGAAGGAACACTCAGGCGCGGGGGCAGAGACTGCACTGTTCTCGTCTGGGATCTGGATTTTATAGTCTCTGAGTCTTGGCCGCTGATGGGATTACACGGCGCCAGGGGGCCAGGTGGTGGGTGTGACCCCCGCCTACTGGAATTTGGAGGATCTGGCTGGAAGATGCTCGACTCCAATTCGAGTAGGCTTGGAGGTCTCGGCCCCAGAACCCGCGTGGATTTTTCCCTCTGCCAGTACCTTCATGTGTGCGGAGAGTGGTCTCAGCATGGTGTTGGTTGGGCCTGGAGGTCTTCGGCTGCCGAAGCCCTGGTCGGGTCGGGGAGGAAAGCTCAACCCGCTCCCCTCCAAGGGACTCCGGGCCGAGAGTACCGGCAAGTTCCAGATGGAGTAGGCGCCGCATCCCGCCTCCCCCAGATGGAACCCTGGTGACCAGAAGCCTCTACAAACACAGCTCGAGTATGCAGGAACGAGGAGTTTTTCTCAAATCTGCCGGACTACACCTCCCAGGTAACCTCTGATCCCGGAAGTCACGCCCACAGCCCGCCCCCCAGCGCCATCTTTGAAACGTTCAGAATAAGAGAAGGAACACATGGAGGGTGCGGGATCCCAGAGGAAAAGAAAAAGAAAAAACAGGTTCCAAAAAGAGCCGAGAGCACCGGCAAGTTCCAGATGGAGTAGGCGCCGCATCCCGCCTCCCCCAGATGGAACCCTGGTGACCAGAAGCCTCTACAAACACAGCTCGAGTATGCGGGAACGAGAACTTTTTCTCAAATCTGCCAGACTACACCTCCCAGGTAACCTCTGATCCCGGAAGTCACGCCCACAGCCCGCCCCCCAGCGCCATCTTTGAAACTTTCAGAATAAGAGAAGGAACACATGGAGGGTGCGGGATCCCGGAGGAAAAGAAAAAAGAAAAAACAGGTTCCAAAAAGAGCCGAGAGCACCGGCAAGTTCCAGATGGAGTAGGCGCCGCATCCCGCCTCCCCCAGATGGAACCCTGGTGACCAGAAGCCTCTACAAACACAGCTCGAGTATGCGGGAACGAGGACTTTTTCTCAAATCTGCCGGACTACACCTCCCAGGTAACCTCTGATCCCGGAAGTCACGCCCACAGCCCGCCCCCCAGCGCCATCTTTGAAACGTTCAGAATAAGAGAAGGAACACATGGAGGGTGCGGGATCCCAGAGGAAAAGAAAAAAGAAAAACAGGTTCCAAAAAGAGCCAAGAGCACCGGCATGTTCCAGATGGAGTAGGCGCCGCATCCCGCCTCCCCCAGATGGAACCCTGGTGACCAGAAGCCTCTACAAACACAGCTCGAGTATGCGGGAACAAGGACTTTTTCTCAAATATGCCGGACTACACCTCCCAGGTAACCTCTGATCCCGGAAGTCATGCCCACAGCCCGCCCCCCAGCGCCATCTTTGAAACGTTCAGAATAAGAGAAGGAACACATGGAGGGTGCGGGATCCCAGAGGAAAAGAAAAAAGAAAAAACAGGTTCCAAAAAGAGCCGAGAGCACCGGCAAGTTCCAGATGGAGTAGGCGCCGCATCCCGCCTCCCCCAGATGGAACCCTGGTGACCAGAAGCCTCTACAAACACAGCTCGAGTATGCGGGAACGAGGACTTTTTCTCAAATCTGCCGGACTACACCCTGGTAACCTCTGATCCCGGAAGTCATGCCCACAGCCCGCCCCCCAGCGCCATCTTTGAAACGTTCAGAATAAGAGAAGGAACACATGGAGGGTGCGGGATCCCAGAGGAAAAGAAAAAAGAAAAAACAGGTTCCAAAAAGAGCCGAGAGCACCGGCAAGTTCCAGATGGAGTAGGCGCCACATCCCGCCTCCCCCAGATGGAACCCTGGTGACCAGAAGCCTCTACAAACACAGCTCGAGTATGCGGGAACGAGGACTTTTTCTCAAAACCGCGCGGCCGCGTATAAGTGATCAATGAGAAGTAAACCACCCAATCTTTCTCCCTGAAAATCAGAGTTAAGTTTGGAGCATGGCCACAGCCCCAGAAACACAAGGACTTAATGCAGAAACCAGCAGCTTAGAGCGGAAAAGTGAACGGACGATGAGTTAACCCAGGCCATCAAGTCTGCCGGAGGGGAAAGGGTGTTGCCCCATTCGCCCTCTCTTCTCTGGAAAGAAGGATGGCAGCCACATGGGAGCCTTGTGGACAGCAGGAATGAGCCGGGGGTGTGGGGGCGACTAAAACCTCATGGGAAGGGGGGCGTTCCGGTCCGTCCTTCACGCCCTACCGAGGTCACCAGTTGCCCCCCACGAGCGGCTCTCCAGCACGGCCACAGCCCCAGAAGCACAAGGGCTTAATGCAGAACCCAGCAGCTTGGAGCAGAAAAGTGAACGGACTATGCGTTGATCCAGCCCATCAAGTCTGCCGGAGGGGAAAGGGTGTTGTCCCATTCGCCCTCTCCTCTCTGGAAAGAAAGATGGCGGCCACATGGGAGCCTTGTGGACAGCAGGCATGAGCCGGGAGTGTGGGGGCGACTAAAACCTCATGGGAAGTGGGGCGTTCCGGTCCGTCCTTCACGCCCTACCGAGGTCACCATTTGCCCCCCACGAGCGGCTCTCCAGCACGGCCACAGCCCCAGAAGCACAATGACCTAATGCAGAACCCAGCAGCTTGGAGCAGAAAAGTGAACGGACTATGCATTGATCCAGGCCATCAAGTCTGCCGGAGGGGAAAGGGTGTTGCCCCATTCGCCCTCTCCTCTCTGGAAAGAAAGATGGCGGCCACATGGGAGCCTTGTGGACAGCAGGTATGAGCCGGGAGTGTGGGGGCGACTAAAACCTCATGGAAAGGGGGGCGTTTCGGTCCGCCCTTCACGCCCTACCGAGGCCACCAGTTGCCCCCACGAGCGGCTCTCCAGCACGGCCACAGCCCCAGAAGCACAATGACCTAATGCAGAACCCAGCAGCTTGGAGCAGAAAAGTGAAAGGACTATGCGTTAATCCAGGCCATCATTTCTGCCCAGAGGGGAAAGGGTGTTGCTCCCTTCCGCCCTCCTCCCTCTGGAAAGAAAGGGCCACATGGGAGCCTTGTGGACAGCAGGTATGAGCCGGGGGTGTGGGGGCGACTAAAACCTCATGGGAAGGGGGGCGTTCTGGTCCGTCCTTCACGCCCTACCGAGGTCACCAGTTGCCCCCCGCGAGCGGCTCTCCAGCACGGCCACGGCCCCAGAAGCACAAGGACTTAATGCAGAACCCAGCAGCTTGGAGCAGAAAAGTGAACGGACTATGCATTGATCCAGGCCATCAAGTCTGCCGGAGGGGAAAGGGTGTTGCCCCATTCGCCCCCTCCTCTCTGGAAAGAAAGATGGCGGCCACATGGGAGCCTTGTGGACAGCAGGTATGAGCCGGGAGTGTGGGGGCGACTAAAACCTCATGGGAAGGGGGGCATTTCGGTCCGCCCTTCACGCCCTACCGAGGCCACCGGTTGCCCCCCGCGAGCGGCTCTCCAGCACGGCCAGGACTCCAGAACACAGAAACCAATTTCTTAACTATCTGACTTTCAGTAGAAATACTTCCAGGGTCAATAGGTAAAAGAGCAGAAATCCAAAACCAACATTAAATTCTTGAACCCAGCCGTAGAAAGCAAATCACTTCACAATGCTTTTTCAGCATGTCTGATTGGGGGGGGGGGGTAAACTCTAAATAATAGTGGTGAATCTTTTATTGAAACAATGAATCTAATCAAAGCAGATAGAGTGTTAACTAGAATTCATCTGCTTCACAGGGACGGGGAGGGGTGGGGGGTGGGGTTTTACTGGGGTTCTTCATGGTAAAAAATAAGTATTGGTAAAGGGAAATGTGTTTGATATTTGCATGACTGAGACATAAACCTGAAAGCTTTGTAACCTTTCCCACAGTGATTCAATAAATAAAAAAATAAAATAAATAAAAAAAAAAAAAAAAAAGGGACTCCGGGAAGGAACACTCAGGCGCGGGGGCAGAGACTGCACTGTTCTCGTCTGGGATCTGTATTTTATAGTCTCTGAGTCTTGGCCGATGATGGGACTACACGGCGCCAGGGGGCCAGGTGGTGGGTGTGACCCCCGCCTACTGGAATTTGGAGGATCTGGCTGGAAGATGCTCGACTCCAATTCGAGTAGGCTTGGAGGTCTCGGCCCCGCAACCCGCGTGGCTTTTTCCCTCTGCCAGTACCTTCATGTGTGCGGAGAGTGGTCTCAGCATGGTGTTGGCTGGTCCTGGAGGTCTTCGGCTGCCGAAGCCCTGGTCGGGGCGGGGAGGAAAGCTCAACCCGCTCCCCTCCAAGGGACTCCGGGAAGGAACACTCAGGCGCGGGGGCAGAGACTGCACTGTTCTCGTCTGGGATCTGGATTTTATAGTCTCTGAGTCTTGGCCGCTGATGGGATTACACGGCGCCAGGGGGCCAGGTGGTGGGTGTGACCCCCGCCTACTGGAATTTGGAGGATCTGGCTGGAAGATGCTCGACTCCAATTCGAGTAGGCTTGGAGGTCTCGGCCCCGCAACCCGCGTGGCTTTTTCCCTCTGCCAGTACCTTCATGTGTGCGGAGAGTGGTCTCAGCATGGTGTTGGCTGGTCCTGGAGGTCTTCGGCTGCCGAAGCCCTGGTCGGGGCGGGGAAGAAAGCTCAACCCGCTCCCCTCCAAGGGACTCCGGGAAGGAACACTCAGGCGCGGGGGCAGAGACTGCACTGTTCTCGTCCGGGATCTGGATTTTATAGTCTCTGAGTCTTGGCCGCTGATGGGATTACACGGCGCCAGGGGGCCAGGTGGTGGGTGTGACACCCGCCTACTGGAATTTGGAGGATCTGGCTGGAAGATGCTCGACTCCAATTCGAGTAGGCTTGGAGGTCTCGGCCCCGGAACCCGCGTGGCTTTTTCCCTCTGCCAGTACCTTCGTGTGTGCGGAGAGTGGTCTCAGCATGGTGTTGGCTGGACCTGGAGGTCTTCGGCTGCCGAAGCCCTGGTCGGGGTGGGGAGGAAAGCTCAACCCGCTCCCCTCCAAGGGACTCCGGGAAGGAACACTCAGGCGCGGGGGCAGAGACTGCACTTTTCTCGTCTGGGCTCTGGATTTTATAGTCTCTGAGTCTTGGCCGCTGATGGGATTACACAGCGCCAGGGGGCCAGGTGGTGGGTGTGACCCCCGCCTACTGGAATTTGGAGGATCTGGCTGGAAGATGCTCGACTCCAATTCGAGTAGGCTTGGAGGTCTCGGCCCCGGAACCCGCGTGGCTTTTTCCCTCTGCCAGTACCTTCATGTGTGCGGAGAGTGGTCTCAGCATGGTGTTGGCTGGTCCTGGAGGTTTTCGGCTGCCAAAGCCCTGGTCGGGGCGGGGAGGAAAGCTCAACCCGCTCCCCTCCAAGGGACTCCGGGAAGGAACACTAAGGCGCGGGGGCAGAGACGGCACTGTTCTCGTCTGGAATCTGGATTTTATAGTCTCTGAGTCTTGGCCGCTGATGGGATTACACGGCGCCAGGGGGCCAGGTGGTGGGTGTGACCCCCGCCTACTGGAATTTGGAGGATCTGGCTGGAAGATGCTCGACTCCAATTCGAGTAGGCTTGGAGGTCTCGGCCCCGGAACCCGCGTGGCTTTTTCCCTCTGCCAGTACCTTCGTGTGTGCGGAGAGTGGTCTCAGCATGGTGTTGGCTGGTCCTGGAGGTCTTCGGCTGCCGAAGCCCTGGTCGGGGCGGGGAGGAAAGCTCAACCCGCTCCCCTCCAAGGGACTCCGGGAAGGAACACTCAGGCGCGGGGGCAGAGACTGCACTGTTCTCGTCTGGGAACTGGATTTTATAGTCTCTGAGTCTTGGCCGCTGATGGGATTACACGGCGCCAGGGGGCCAGGTGGTGGGTGTGACCCCCGCCTACTGGAATTTGGAGGATCTGGCTGGAAGATGCTCGACTCCAATTCGAGTAGGCTTGGAGGTCTCGGCCCCGGAACCCGCGTGGCTTTTTCCCTCTGCCAGTACCTTCATGTGTGCGGAGAGTGGTCTCAGCATGGTGTTGGCTGGTCCTGGAGGTCTTCGGCTGCCGAAGCCCTGGTCGGGGCGGGGAGGAAAGCTCAACCCGCTCCCCTCCAAGGGACTCCGGGAAGGAACACTCAGGCGCGGGGGCAGAGACTGCACTGTTCTCGTCTGAGATCTGGATTTTATAGTCTCTGAGTCTTGGCCACTGATGGGATTACACTGCGCCAGGGGGCCAGGTGGTGGGTGTGACCCCCGCCTACTGGAATTTGGAGGATCTGGCTGGAAGATGCTCGACTCCAATTCGAGTAGGCTTGGAGGTCTCGGCCCCGGATCCCGCGTGGCTTTTTCCCTCTGCCAGTACCTTCATGTGTGCGGAGAGTGGTCTCAGCATGGTGTTGGCTGGTCCTGGAGGTCTTCGGCTGCCGAAGCCCTGGTCGGGGCGGGGAGGAAAGCTCAACCCGCTCCCCTCCAAGGGACTCCGGGAAGGAACACACAGGGGCGGGGGCAGAGACTGCACTGTTCTCGTCCGGGATCTGGATTTTATAGTCTCTGAGTCTTGGCCGCTTATGGGATTACACGGCGCCAGGGGGCCAGGTGGTGGGTGTGACCCCCGCCTACTGGAATTTGGAGGATCTGGCTGGAAGATGCTCGACTCCAATTCGAGTAGGCTTGGAGGTCTCGGCCCCGGAACCCGCGTGGCTTTTTCCCTCTGCCAGTACCTTCGTGTGTGCGGAGAGTGGTCTCAGCATGGTGTTGGCTGGTCCTGGAGGTCTTCGGCTGCCGAAGCCCTGGTCGGGGTGGGGAGGAAAGCTCAACCCGCTCCCCTCCAAGGGACTCCGGGAAGGAACACTCAGGCGCGGGGGCAGAGACTGCACTTTTCTCGTCTGGGATCTGGATTTTATAGTCTCTGAGTCTTGGCCGCTGATGGGATTACACGGCGCCAGGGGGCCAGGTGGTGGGTGTGACCCCCGCCTACTGGAATTTGGAGGATCTGGCTGGAAGATGCTCGACTCCAATTCGAGTAGGCTTGGAGGTCTCGGCCCCGGAACCCGCGTGGCTTTTTCCCTCTGCCAGTACCTTCATGTGTGCAGAGAGTGGTCTCAGCATGGTGTTGGCTGGTCCTGGAGGTCTTCGGCTGCCGAAGCCTTGGTCGGGGCGGGGAGGAAAGCTCAACCCGCTCCCCTCCAAGGGACTCCGGGAAGGAACACTCAGGCGCGGGGGCAGAGACTGCACTGTTCTCGTCTGGGATCTGGATTTTATAGTCTCTGAGTCTTGGCCGCTGATGGGATTACACGGCGCCAGGGGGCCAGGTGGTGGGTGTGACCCCCGCCTACTGGAATTTGGAGGATCTGGCTGGAAGATGCTCGACTCCAATTCGAGTAGGCTTGGAGGTCTCGGCCCCGGAACCCGCGTGGCTTTTTCCCTCTGCCAGTACCTTCATGTGTGCGGAGAGTGGTCTCAGCATGGTGTTGGCTGGTCCTGGAGGTCTTCGGCTGCCGAAGCCCTGGTCGGGGCGGGGAGGAAAGCTCAACCCGCTCCCCTCCAAGGGACTCCGGGAAGGAACACTCAGGCGCGGGGGCAGAGACTGCACTGTTCTCGTCTGGGATCTGGATTTTATAGTCTCTGAGTCTTGGCCGCTGTTGGGATTACACGGCGCCAGGGGGCCAGGTGTTGGGTGTGACCCCCGCCTACTGGAATTTGGAGGATCTGGCTGGAAGATGCTCGACTCCAATTCGAGTAGGCTTGGAGGTCTCGGCCCCGGAACCCGCGTGGCTTTTTCCCTCTGCCAGTACCTTCATGTGTGCGGAGAGTGTTCTCAGCATGGTGTTGGCTGGTCCTGGAGGTCTTCGGCTGCCGAAGCCCTGGTCGGGGCGGGGAGGAAAGCTCAACCCGCTCCCCTCCAAGGGACTCCGGGAAGGAACACTCAGGCGCGGGGGCAGAGACTGCACTGTTCTCGTCTGGGATCTGGATTTTATAGTCTCTTAGTCTTGGCCGCTGATGGGATTACACGGCGCCAGGGGGCCAGGTGGTGGGTGTGACCCCCGCCTACTGGAATTTGGAGGATCTGGCTGGAAGATGCTCGACTCCAATTCGAGTAGGCTTGGAGGTCTCGGCCCCGGAACCCGCGTGGCTTTTTCCCTCTGCCAGTACCTTCATGTGTGCGGAGAGTGGTCTCAGCATGGTATTGGCTGGTCCTGGAGGTCTTCGGCTGCCGAAGCCCTGGTCGGGGCGGGGAGGAAAGCTCAACCCGCTCCCCTCCAAGGGACTCCGGGAAGGAACACTCAGGCGCGGGGGCAGAGACTGCACTGTTCTCGTCTGGGATCTGGATTTTATAGTCTCTGAGTCTTGGCCGCTGATGGGATTACACTGCGCCAGGGGGCCATGTGGTGGGTGTGACCCCCGCCTACTGGAATTTGGAGGATCTGGCTGGAAGATGCTCGACTCCAATTCGAGTAGGCTTGGAGGTCTCGGCCCCGGAACCCGCGTGGCTTTTTCCCTCTGCCAGTACCTTCGTGTGTGCGGAGAGTGGTCTCAGCATGGTGTTGGCTGGTCCTGGAGGTCTTCGGCTGCCGAAGCCCTGGTCGGGGCGGGGAGGAAAGCTCAACCCGCTCCCCTCCAAGGGACTCCGGGAAGGAACACTCAGGGGCGGGGGCAGAGACTGCACTGTTCTCGTCCGGGATCTGGATTTTATAGTCTCTGAGTCTTGGCCGCTTATGGGATTACACGGCGCCAGGGGGCGAGGTGGTGGGTGTGACCCCCGCCTACTGGAATTTGGAGGATCTGGCTGGAAGATGCTCGACTCCAATTCGAGTAGGCTTGGAGGTCTCGGCCTCGGAACCCGCGTGGCTTTTTCCCTCTGCCAGTACCTTCGTGTGTGCGGAGAGTGGTCTCAGCATGGTGTTGGCTGGTCCTGGAGGTCTTCGGCTGCCGAAGCCCTGGTCGGGGTGGGGAGGAAAGCTCAACCCGCTCCCCTCCAAGGGACTCCGGGAAGGAACACTCAGGCGCGGGGGCAGAGACTGCACTTTTCTCGTCTGGGCTCTGTATTTTATAGTCTCTGAGTCTTGGCCGCTGATGGGATTACACGGCGCCAGGGGGCCAGGTGTTGGGTGTGACCCCCGCCTACTGGAATTTGGAGGATCTGGCTGGAAGATGCTCGACTCCAATTCGAGTAGGCTTGGAGGTCTCGGCCCCGGAACCCGCGTGGCTTTTTCCCTCTGCCAGTACCTTCATGTGTGCGGAGAGTGGTCTCAGCATGGTGTTGGCTCGTCCTGGAGGTCTTCGGCTGCCGAAGCCCTGGTCGGGGCGGGGAGGAAAGCTCAACCCGCTCCCCTCCAAGGGACTCCGGGAAGGAACACTCAGGCGCGGGGGCAGAGACTGCACTGTTCTCGTCTGGGATCTGGATTTTATAGTCTCTGAGTCTTGGCCGCTGATGGGATTACACGGCGCCAGGGGGCCAGGTGTTGGGTGTGACCCCCGCCTACTGTAATTTGGAGGATCTGGCTGGAAGATGCTCGACTCCAATTCGAGTAGGCTTGGAGGTCTCGGCCCCGGAACCCGCGTGGCTTTTTCCCTCTGCCAGTACCTTCATGTGTGCGGAGAGTGGTCTCAGCATGGTGTTGGCTGGTCCTGGAGGTCTTCGGCTGCCGAAGCCCTGGTCGGGGCGGGGAGGAAAGCTCAACCCGCTCCCCTCCAAGGGACTCCGGGAAGGAACACTCAGGCGCGGGGGCAGAGACTGCACTTTTCTCGTCTGGGCTCTGGATTTTATAGTCTCTGAGTCTTGGCCGCTGATGGGATTACACGGCGCCAGGGGGCCACGTGGTGGGTGTGACCCACGCCTACTGGAATTTGGAGGATCTGGCTGGAAGATGCTCGACTCCAATTCGAGTAGGCTTGGAGGTCTCGGCCCCGGAACCCGCGTGGCTTTTTCCCTCTGCCAGTACCTTCATGTGTGCGGAGAGTGGACTCAGCATGGTGTTGGCTGGTCCTGGAGGTCTTCGGCTGCCGAAGCCCTGGTCGGGGCGGGGAGGAATGCTCAACCCGCTCCCCTCCAAGGGACTCCGGGAAGGAACACTCAGGGGCGGGGGCAGAGACTGCACTGTTCTCGTCTGGGATCTGGATTTTATAGTCTCTGAGTCTTGGCCGCTGATGGGATTACACGGCGCCAGGGGGCCAGGTGTTGGGTGTGACCCCCGCCTACTGGAATTTGGAGGATCTGGCTGGAAGATGCTCGACTCCAATTCGAGTAGGCTTGGAGGTCTCGGCCCCGGAACCCGCGTGGCTTTTACCCTCTGCCTGTACCTTCATGTGTGCGGAGAGTGGTCTCAGCATGGTGTTGGCTGGTCCTGGAGGTCTTCGGCTGCCGAAGCCCTGGTCGGTGGCGGGGAGGAAAGCTCAACCCGCTCCCCTCCAAGGGACTCCGGGAAGGAACACTCAGGCGCAGGGGCAGAGACTGCACTGTTCTCGTCTGGGATCTGGATTTTATAGTCTCTGAGTCTTGGCCGCTGATGGGATTACACTGCGCCAGGGGGCCAGGTGGTGGGTGTGACCCCCGCCTACTGGAATTTGGAGGATCTGGCTGGAAGATGCTCGACTCCAATTCGCGTAGGCTTGGAGGTCTCGGCCCCGGAACCCGCGTGGCTTTTTCCCTCTGCCAGTACCTTCGTGTGTGCGGAGAGTGGTCTCAGCATGTTGTTGGCTGGTCCTGGAGGTCTTCGGCTGCCGAAGCCCTGGTCGGGGCGGGGAGGAAAGCTCAACCCGCTCCCCTCCAAGGGACTCCGGGAAGGAACACTCAGGGGCGGGGGCAGAGACTGCACTGTTCTCGTCCGGGATCTGGATTTTATCGTCTCTGAGTCTTGGCCGCATATGGGATTACACGGCGCCAGGGGGCCAGGTGGTGGGTGTGACCCCCGCCTACTGGAATTTGGAGGATCTGGCTGGAAGATGCTCGACTCCAATTCGAGTAGGCTTGGAGGTCTCGGCCCCGGAACCCGCGTGGCTTTTTCCCTCTGCCAGTACCTTCGTGTGTGCGGAGAGTGGTCTCAGCATGGTGTTGGCTGGTCCTGGAGGTCTTCGGCTTCCGAAGCCCTGGTCGGGGTGGGGAGGAAAGCTCAACCCGCTCCCCTCCAAGGGACTCCGGGAAGGAACACTCAGGCGCGGGGGCAGAGACTGCACTGTTCTCGTCTGGGATCTGGATTTTATAGTCTCTGAGTCTTGGCCGCTGATGGGATTACACGGCGCCAGGGGGCCAGGTGGTGGGTGTGACCCCCGCCTACTGGAATTTGGAGGATCTGGCTGGAAGATGCTCGACTCCAATTCGAGTAGGCTTGGAGGTCTCGGCCCCGGAACCCGCGTGGCTTTTTCCCTCTGCCAGTACCTTCGTGTGTGCGGAGAGTGGTCTCAGCATGGTGTTGGCTGGTCCTGGAGGTCTTCGGCTGCCGAAGCCCTGGTCGGGGTGGGGAGGAAAGCTCAACCCGCTCCCCTCCAAGGGACTCCGGGAAGGAACACTCAGGCGCGGGGGCAGAGACTGCACTTTTCTCGTCTGGGCTCTGGATTTTATAGTCTCTGAGTCTTGGCCGCTGATGGGATTACACGGCGCCAGGGGGCCACGTGGTGGGTGTGACCCACGCCTACTGGAATTTGGAGGATCTGGCTGGAAGATGCTCGACTGCAATTCGAGTAGGCTTGGAGGTCTCGGCCCCGGAACCCGCGTGGCTTTTTCCCTCTGCCAGTACCTTCATGTGTGCGGAGAGTGGTCTCAGCATGGTGTTGGCTGGTCCTGGAGGTCTTCGGCTGCCGAAGCCCTGGTCAGGGCGGGGAGGAAAGCTCAACCCGCTCCCCTCCAAGGGACTCCGGGAAGGAACACTCAGGCGCGGGGGCAGAGACTGCACTGTTCTCGTCTGAGATCTGGATTTTATAGTCTCTGAGTCTTGGCCGCTGATGGGATTACACGGCGCCAGGGGGCCAGGTGGTGGGTGTGACCCCCGCCTACTGGAATTTGGAGGATCTGGCTGGAAGATCCTCGACTCCAATTCGAGTAGGCTTGGAGGTCTCGGCCCCGGAACCCGCGTGGCTTTTTCCCTCTGCCAGTACCTTCGTGTGTGCGGAGAGTGGTCTCAGCATGGTGTTGGCTGGTCCTGGAGGTCTTCGGCTTCCGAAGCCCTGGTCGGGGTGGGGAGGAAAGCTCAACCCGCTCCCCTCCAAGGGACTCCGGGAAGGAACACTCAGGCGCGGGGGCAGAGACTGCACTGTTCTCGTCTGGGATCTGGATTTTATAGTCTCTGAGTCTTGGCCGCTGATGGGATTACACGGCGCCAGGGGGCCAGGTGGTGGGTGTGACCCCCGCCTACTGGAATTTGGAGGATCTGGCTGGAAGATGCTCGACTCCAATTCGAGTAGGCTTGGAGGTCTCGGCCCCGGAACCCGCGTGGCTTTTTCCCTCTGCCAGTACCTTCGTGTGTGCGGAGAGTGGTCTCAGCATGGTGTTGGCTGGTCCTGGAGGTCTTCGGCTGCCGAAGCCCTGGTCGGGGTGGGGAGGAAAGCTCAACCCGCTCCCCTCCAAGGGACTCCGGGAAGGAACACTCAGGCGCGGGGGCAGAGACTGCACTTTTCTCGTCTGGGCTCTGGATTTTATAGTCTCTGAGTCTTGGCCGCTGATGGGATTACACGGCGCCAGGGGGCCACGTGGTGGGTGTGACCCACGCCTACTGGAATTTGGAGGATCTGGCTGGAAGATGCTCGACTGCAATTCGAGTAGGCTTGGAGGTCTCGGCCCCGGAACCCGCGTGGCTTTTTCCCTCTGCCAGTACCTTCATGTGTGCGGAGAGTGGTCTCAGCATGGTGTTGGCTGGTCCTGGAGGTCTTCGGCTGCCGAAGCCCTGGTCGGGGCGGGGAGGAAAGCTCAACCCTCTCCCCTCCAAGGGACTCCGGGAAGGAACACTCAGGCGCGGGGGCAGAGACGGCACTGTTCTCGTCTGGAATCTGGATTTTATAGTCTCTGAGTCTTGGCCGCTGATGGGATTACACGGCGCCAGGGGGCCAGGTGGTGGGTGTGACCCCCGCCGACTGGAATTTGGAGGATCTGGCTGGAAGATGCTCGACTCCAATTCGAGTAGGCTTGGAGGTCTCGGCCCGGGAACCCGCGTGGCTTTTTCCCTCTGCCAGTACCTTCGTGTGTGCGGAGAGTGGTCTCAGCATGTTGTTGGCTGGTCCTGGAGGTCTTCGGCTGCCGAAGCCCTGGTCGGGGCGGGGAGGAAAGCTCAACCCGCTCCCCTCCAAGGGACTCCGGGAAGGAACACTCAGGGGCGGGGGCAGAGACTGCACTGTTCTCGTCCGGGATCTGGATTTTATCGTCTCTGAGTCTTGGCCGCATATGGGATTACACGGCGCCAGGGGGCCAGGTGGTGGGTGTGACCCCCGCCGACTGGAATTTGGAGGATCTGGCTGGAAGATGCTCGACTCCAATTCGAGTAGGCTTGGAGGTCTCGGCCCCGGAACCCGCGTGGCTTTTTCCCTCTGCCAGTACCTTCATGTGTGCGGAGAGTGGTCTCAGCATGGTGTTGGCTGGTCCTGGAGGTCTTCGGCTGCCGAAGCCCTGGTCAGGGCGGGGAGGAAAGCTCAACCCGCTCCCCTCCAAGGGACTCCGGGAAGGAACACTCAGGCGCGGGGGCAGAGACGGCACTGTTCTCGTCTGAGATCTGGATTTTATAGTCTCTGAGTCTTGGCCGCTGATGGGATTACACGGCGCCAGGGGGCCAGGTGGTGGGTGTGACCCCCGCCTACTGGAATTTGGAGGATCTGGCTGGAAGATCCTCGACTCCAATTCGAGTAGGCTTGGAGGTCTCGGCCCCGGAACCCGCGTGGCTTTTTCCCTCTGCCAGTACCTTCGTGTGTGCGGAGAGTGGTCTCAGCATGGTGTTGGCTGGTCCTGGAGGTCTTCGGCTGCCGAAGCCCTGGTCGGGGTGGGGAGGAAAGCTCAACCCGCTCCCCTCCAAGGGACTCCGGGAAGGAACACTCAGGCGCGGGGGCAGAGACTGCACTTTTCTCGTCTGGGCTCTGGATTTTATAGTCTCTGAGTCTTGGCCGCTGATGGGATTACACGGCGCCAGGGGGCCACGTGGTGGGTGTGACCCACGCCTACTGGAATTTGGAGGATCTGGCTGGAAGATGCTCGACTGCAATTCGAGTAGGCTTGGAGGTCTCGGCCCCGGAACCCGAGTGGCTTTTTCCCTCTGCCAGTACCTTCATGTGTGCGGAGAGTGGTCTCAGCATGGTGTTGGCTGGTCCTGGAGGTCTTCGGCTGCCGAAGCCCTGGTCGGGGCGGGGAGGAAAGCTCAACCCGCTCCCCTCCAAGGGACTCCGGGAAGGAACACTCAGGGGCGGGGGCAGAGACTGCACTGTTCTCGTCTGGGATCTGGATTTTATAGTCTCTGAGTCTTGGCCGCTGATGGGATTACACGGCGCCAGGGGGCCAGGTGTTGGGTGTGACCCCCGCCTACTGTAATTTGGAGGATCTGGCTGGAAGATGCTCGACTCCAATTCGAGTAGGCTTGGAGGTCTCGGCCCCGGAACCCGCGTGGCTTTTTCCCTCTGCCAGTACCTTCATGTGTGCGGAGAGTGGTCTCAGCATGGTGTTGGCTGGTCCTGGAGGTCTTCGGCTGCCGAAGCCCTGGTCGGGGCGGGGAGGAAAGCTCAACCCGCTCCCCTCCAAGGGACTCCGGGAAGGAACACTCAGGCGCGGGGGCAGAGACTGCACTGTTCTCGTCTGGGATCTGGATTTTATAGTCTCTTAGTCTTGGCCGCTGATGGGATTACACGGCGCCAGGGGGCCAGGTGGTGGGTGTGACCCCCGCCTACTGGAATTTGGAGGATCTGGCTGGAAGATGCTCGACTCCAATTCGAGTAGGCTTGGAGGTCTCGGCCCCGGAACCCGCGTGGCTTTTTCCCTCTGCCAGTACCTTCATGTGTGCGGAGAGTGGTCTCAGCATGGTGTTGGCTGGTCCTGGAGGTTTCGGCTGCCGAAGCCCTGGTCGGGGCGGGGAGGAAAGCTCAACCCGCTCCCCTCCAAGGGACTCCGGGGAGGAACACTCAGGCGCGGCGGCAGAGACGGCACTGTTCTCGTCTGGAATCTGGATTTTATAGTCTCTGAGTCTTGGCCGCTGATGGGATTACACGGCGCCAGGGGGCCATGGGGTGGGTGTGACCCCCGCCTACTGGAATTTGGAGGATCTGGCTGGAAGATGCTCGACTCCAATTCGAGTAGGCTTGGAGGTCTCGGCCCCGGAACCCGCGTGGCTTTTTCCCTCTGCCAGTACCTTCGTGTGTGCGGAGAGTGGTCTCAGCATGGTGTTGGCTGGTCCTGGAGGTCTTCGGCTGCCGAAGCCCTGGTCGGGGCGGGGAGGAAAGCTCAACCCGCTCCCCTCCAAGGGACTCCGGGAAGGAACACTCAGGCGCGGGGGCAGAGACTGCACTGTTCTCGTCTGGGAACTGGATTTTATAGTCTCTGAGTCTTGGCCGCTGATGGGATTACACGGCGCCAGGGGGCCAGGTGGTGGGTGTGACCCCCGCCTACTGGAATTTGGAGGATCTGGCTGGAAGATGCTCGACTCCAATTCGAGTAGGCTTGGAGGTCTCGGCCCCGGAACCCGCGTGGCTTTTTCCCTCTGCCAGTACCTTCATGTGTGCGGAGAGTGGTCTCAGCATGGTGTTGGCTGGTCCGGGAGGTCTTCGGCTGCCGAAGCCCTGGTCGGGGCGGGGAGGAAAGCTCAACCCGCTCCCCTCCAAGGGACTCCGGGAAGGAACACTCAGGCGCGGGGGCAGAGACGGCACTGTTCTCGTCTGGGATCTGGATTTTATAGTCTCTGAGTCTTGGCCGCTGATGGGATTACACGGCGCCAGGGGGCCAGGGGGTGGGTGTGACCCCCGCCTACTGGAATTTGGAGGATCTGGCTGGAAGATGCTCGACTCCAATTCGAGTAGGCTTGGAGGTCTCGGCCCCGGAACCCGCGTGGCTCTTTCCCTCTGCCAGTACCTTCATGTGTGCGGAGAGTGGTCTCAGCATGGTGTTGGCTAGTCCTGGAGGTCTTCGGCTGCCGAAGCCCTGGTCGGGGCGGGGAGGAAAGCTCAACCCGCTCCCCTCCAAGGGACTCCGGGAAGGAACACTCAGGCGCGGGGGCAGAGACTGCACTTTTCTCGTCTGGGATCTGGATTTTATAGTCTCTGAGTCTTGGCCGCTGATGGGATTACACGGCGCCAGGGGGCCAGGTGGTGGGTGTGACCCCCGCCTACTGGAATTTGGAGGATCTGGCTGGAAGATGCTCGACTCCAATTCGAGTAGGCTTGGAGGTCTCGGCCCCGGAACCCGCGTGGCTTTTTCCCTCTGCCAGTACCTTCATGTGTGCAGAGAGTGGTCTCAGCATGGTGTTGGCTGGTCCTGGAGGTCTTCGGCTGCCGAAGCCTTGGTCGGGGCGGGGAGGAAAGCTCAACCCGCTCCCCTCCAAGGGACTCCGGGAAGGAACACTCAGGCGCGGGGGCAGAGACTGCACTGTTCTCGTCTGGGATCTGGATTTTATAGTCTCTGAGTCTTGGCCGCTGATGGGATTACACGGCGCCAGGGGGCCAGGTGGTGGGTGTGACCCCCGCCTACTGGAATTTGGAGGATCTGGCTGGAAGATGCTCGACTCCAATTCGAGTAGGCTTGGAGGTCTCGGCCCCGGAACCCGCGTGGCTTTTTCCCTCTGCCAGTACCTTCATGTGTGCGGAGAGTGGTCTCAGCATGGTGTTGGCTGGTCCTGGAGGTCTTCGGCTGCCGAAGCCCTGGTCGGGGCGGGGAGGAAAGCTCAACCCGCTCCCCTCCAAGGGACTCCGGGAAGGAACACTCAGGCGCGGGGGCAGAGACTGCACTGTTCTCGTCTGGGATCTGGATTTTATAGTCTCTGAGTCTTGGCCGCTGTTGGGATTACACGGCGCCAGGGGGCCAGGTGTTGGGTGTGACCCCCGCCTACTGGAATTTGGAGGATCTGGCTGGAAGATGCTCGACTCCAATTCGAGTAGGCTTGGAGGTCTCGGCCCCGGAACCCGCGTGGCTTTTTCCCTCTGCCAGTACCTTCATGTGTGCGGAGAGTGTTCTCAGCATGGTGTTGGCTGGTCCTGGAGGTCTTCGGCTGCCGAAGCCCTGGTCGGGGCGGGGAGGAAAGCTCAACCCGCTCCCCTCCAAGGGACTCCGGGAAGGAACACTCAGGCGCGGGGGCAGAGACTGCACTGTTCTCGTCTGGGATCTGGATTTTATAGTCTCTTAGTCTTGGCCGCTGATGGGATTACACGGCGCCAGGGGGCCAGGTGGTGGGTGTGACCCCCGCCTACTGGAATTTGGAGGATCTGGCTGGAAGATGCTCGACTCCAATTCGAGTAGGCTTGGAGGTCTCGGCCCCGGAACCCGCGTGGCTTTTTCCCTCTGCCAGTACCTTCATGTGTGCGGAGAGTGGTCTCAGCATGGTGTTGGCTGGTCCTGGAGGTCTTCGGCTGCCGAAGCCCTGGTCGGGGCGGGGAGGAAAGCTCAACCCGCTCCCCTCCAAGGGACTCCGGGAAGGAACACTCAGGCGCGGGGGCAGAGACTGCACTGTTCTCGTCTGGGATCTGGATTTTATAGTCTCTGAGTCTTGGCCGCTGATGGGATTACACTGCGCCAGGGGGCCATGTGGTGGGTGTGACCCCCGCCTACTGGAATTTGGAGGATCTGGCTGGAAGATGCTCGACTCCAATTCGAGTAGGCTTGGAGGTCTCGGCCCCGGAACCCGCGTGGCTTTTTCCCTCTGCCAGTACCTTCGTGTGTGCGGAGAGTGGTCTCAGCATGGTGTTGGCTGGTCCTGGAGGTCTTCGGCTGCCGAAGCCCTGGTCGGGGCGGGGAGGAAAGCTCAACCCGCTCCCCTCCAAGGGACTCCGGGAAGGAACACTCAGGGGCGGGGGCAGAGACTGCACTGTTCTCGTCCGGGATCTGGATTTTATAGTCTCTGAGTCTTGGCCGCTTATGGGATTACACGGCGCCAGGGGGCGAGGTGGTGTGTGTGACCCCCGCCTACTGGAATTTGGAGGATCTGGCTGGAAGATGCTCGACTCCAATTCGAGTAGGCTTGGAGGTCTCGGCCTCGGAACCCGCGTGGCTTTTTCCCTCTGCCAGTACCTTCGTGTGTGCGGAGAGTGGTCTCAGCATGGTGTTGGCTGGTCCTGGAGGTCTTCGGCTGCCGAAGCCCTGGTCGGGGTGGGGAGGAAAGCTCAACCCGCTCCCCTCCAAGGGACTCCGGGAAGGAACACTCAGGCGCGGGGGCAGAGACTGCACTTTTCTCGTCTGGGCTCTGTATTTTATAGTCTCTGAGTCTTGGCCGCTGATGGGATTACACGGCGCCAGGGGGCCAGGTGTTGGGTGTGACCCCCGCCTACTGGAATTTGGAGGATCTGGCTGGAAGATGCTCGACTCCAATTCGAGTAGGCTTGGAGGTCTCGGCCCCGGAACCCGCGTGGCTTTTTCCCTCTGCCAGTACCTTCATGTGTGCGGAGAGTGGTCTCAGCATGGTGTTGGCTGGTCCTGGAGGTCTTCGGCTGCCGAAGCCCTGGTCGGGGCGGGGAGGAAAGCTCAACCCGCTCCCCTCCAAGGGACTCCGGGAAGGAACACTCAGGCGCGGGGGCAGAGACTGCACTGTTCTCGTCTGGGATCTGGATTTTATAGTCTCTGAGTCTTGGCCGCTGATGGGATTACACGGCGCCAGGGGGCCAGGTGTTGGGTGTGACCCCCGCCTACTGTAATTTGGAGGATCTGGCTGGAAGATGCTCGACTCCAATTCGAGTAGGCTTGGAGGTCTCGGCCCCGGAACCCGCGTGGCTTTTTCCCTCTGCCAGTACCTTCATGTGTGCGGAGAGTGGTCTCAGCATGGTGTTGGCTGGTCCTGGAGGTCTTCGGCTGCCGAAGCCCTGGTCGGGGCGGGGAGGAAAGCTCAACCCGCTCCCCTCCAAGGGACTCCGGGAAGGAACACTCAGGCGCGGGGGCAGAGACTGCACTTTTCTCGTCTGGGCTCTGGATTTTATAGTCTCTGAGTCTTGGCCGCTGATGGGATTACACGGCGCCAGGGGGCCACGTGGTGGGTGTGACCCACGCCTACTGGAATTTGGAGGATCTGGCTGGAAGATGCTCGACTCCAATTCGAGTAGGCTTGGAGGTCTCGGCCCCGGAACCCGCGTGGCTTTTTCCCTCTGCCAGTACCTTCATGTGTGCGGAGAGTGGACTCAGCATGGTGTTGGCTGGTCCTGGAGGTCTTCGGCTGCCGAAGCCCTGGTCGGGGCGGGGAGGAAAGCTCAACCCGCTCCCCTCCAAGGGACTCCGGGAAGGAACACTCAGGGGCGGGGGCAGAGACTGCACTGTTCTCGTCTGGGATCTGGATTTTATAGTCTCTGAGTCTTGGCCGCTGATGGGATTACACGGCGCCAGGGGGCCAGGTGTTGGGTGTGACCCCCGCCTACTGGAATTTGGAGGATCTGGCTGGAAGATGCTCGACTCCAATTCGAGTAGGCTTGGAGGTCTCGGCCCCGGAACCCGCGTGGCTTTTACCCTCTGCCTGTACCTTCATGTGTGCGGAGAGTGGTCTCAGCATGGTGTTGGCTGGTCCTGGAGGTCTTCGGCTGCCGAAGCCCTGGTCGGGGCGGGGAGGAAAGCTCAACCCGCTCCCCTCCAAGGGACTCCGGGAAGGAACACTCAGGCGCAGGGGCAGAGACTGCACTGTTCTCGTCTGGGATCTGGATTTTATAGTCTCTGAGTCTTGGCCGCTGATGGGATTACACTGCGCCAGGGGGCCAGGTGGTGGGTGTGACCCCCGCCTACTGGAATTTGGAGGATCTGGCTGGAAGATGCTCGACTCCAATTCGAGTAGGCTTGGAGGTCTCGGCCCCGGAACCCGCGTGGCTTTTTCCCTCTGCCAGTACCTTCGTGTGTGCGGAGAGTGGTCTCAGCATGTTGTTGGCTGGTCCTGGAGGTCTTCGGCTGCCGAAGCCCTGGTCGGGGCGGGGAGGAAAGCTCAACCCGCTCCCCTCCAAGGGACTCCGGGAAGGAACACTCAGGGGCGGGGGCAGAGACTGCACTGTTCTCGTCCGGGATCTGGATTTTATAGTCTCTGAGTCTTGGCCGCTGATGGGATTACACGGCGCCAGGGGGCCAGGTGGTGGGTGTGACCCCCGCCTACTGGAATTTGGAGGATCTGGCTGGAAGATGCTCGACTCCAATTCGAGTAGGCTTGGAGGTCTCGGCCCCGGAACCCGCGTGGCTTTTTCCCTCTGCCAGTACCTTCGTGTGTGCGGAGAGTGGTCTCAGCATGGTGTTGGCTGGTCCTGGAGGTCTTCGGCTGCCGAAGCCCTGGTCGGGGTGGGGAGGAAAGCTCAACCCGCTCCCCTCCAAGGGACTCCGGGAAGGAACACTCAGGCGCGGGGGCAGAGACTGCACTTTTCTCGTCTGGGCTCTGTATTTCATAGTCTCTGAGTCTTGGCCGCTGATGGGATTACACGGCGCCAGGGGGCCAGGTGTTGGGTGTGACCCCCGCCTACTGGAATTTGGAGGATCTGGCTGGAAGATGCTCGACTCCAATTCGAGTAGGCTTGGAGGTCTCGGCCCCGGAACCCGCGTGGCTTTTTCCCTCTGCCAGTACCTTCATGTGTGCGGAGAGTGGTCTCAGCATGGTGTTGGCTGGTCCTGGAGGTCTTCGGCTGCCGAAGCCCTGGTCGGGGTGGGGAGGAAAGCTCAACCCGCTCCCCTCCAAGGGACTCCGGGAAGGAACACTCAGGCGCGGGGGCAGAGACTGCACTGTTCTCGTCTGAGATCTGGATTTTATAGTCTCTGAGTCTTGGCCGCTTATGGGATTACACGGCGCCAGGGTGCCAGGTGGTGGGTGTGACCCCCGCCTACTGGAATTTGGAGGATCTGGCTGGAAGATGCTCGACTCCAATTCGAGTAGGCTTGGAGGTCTCGGCCCCGGAACCCGCGTGGCTTTTTCCCTCTGCCAGTACCTTCGTGTGTGCGGAGAGTGGTCTCAGCATGGTGTTGGCTGGTCCTGGAGGTCTTCGGCTGCCGAAGCCCTGGTCGGGGTGGGGAGGAAAGCTCAACCCGCTCCCCTCCAAGGGACTCCGGGAAGGAACACTCAGGCGCGGGGGCAGAGACTGCACTTTTCTCGTCTGGGCTCTGTATTTCATAGTCTCTGAGTCTTGGCCGCTGATGGGATTACACGGCGCCAGGGGTCCAGGTGTTGGGTGTGACCCCCGCCTACTGGAATTTGGAGGATCTGGCTGGAAGATGCTCGACTCCAATTCGAGTAGGCTTGGAGGTCTCGGCCCCGGAACCCGCGTGGCTTTTTCCCTCTGCCAGTACCTTCATGTGTGCGGAGAGTGGTCTCAGCATGGTGTTGGCTGGTCCTGGAGGTCTTCGGCCGCCGAAGCCCTGGTCGGGGCGGGGAGGAAAGCTCAACCCGCTCCCCTCCAAGGGACTCCGGGAAGGAACACTCAGGCGCGGGGGCAGAGACTGCACTGTTCTCGTCTGGGATCTGGATTTTATAGTCTCTGAGTCTTGGCCGCTGATGGGATTACACGGCGCCAGGGGGCCAGGTGTTGGGTGTGACCCCCGCCTACTGGAATTTGGAGGATCTGGCTGGAAGATGCTCGACTCCAATTCGAGTAGGCTTGGAGGTCTCGGCCCCGGAACCCGCGTGGCTTTTTCCCTCTGCCAGTACCTTCATGTGTGCGGAGAGTGGTCTCAGCATGGTGTTGGCTGGTCCTGGAGGTCTTCGGCTGCCGAAGCCCTGGTCGGGGCGGGGAGGAAAGCTCAACCCGCTCCCCTCCAAGGGACTCCGGGAAGGAACACTCAGGCGCGGGGGCAGAGACGGCACTGTTCTCGTCTGGGATCTGGATTTTATAGTCTCTGAGTCTTGGCCGCTGATGGGATTACACGGCGCCAGGGGGCCAGGTGGTGGGTGTGACCCCCGCCTACTGGAATTTGGAGGATCTGGCTGGAAGATGCTCGACTCCAATTCGAGTAGGCTTGGAGGTCTCGGCCCCGGAACCCGCGTGGCTTTTTCCCTCTGCCAGTACCTTCATGTGTGCGGAGAGTGGTCTCAGCATGGTGTTGGCTGGTCCTGGAGGTCTTCGGCTGCCGAAGCCCTGGTCGGGGCGGGGAGGAAAGCTCAACCCGCTCCCCTCCAAGGGACTCCGGGAAGGAACACTCAGGCGCGGGGGCAGAGACGGCACTGTTCTCGTCTGGAATCTGGATTTTATAGTCTCTGAGTCTTGGCCGCTGATGGGATTACACGGCGCCAGGGGGCCAGGTGGTGGGTGTGATCCCCGCCTCCTGGAATTTGGAGGATCTGGCTGGAAGATGCTCGACTCCAATTCGAGTAGGCTTGGAGGTCTCGGCCCCGGAACCCGCGTGGCTTTTTCCCTCTGCCAGTACCTTCGTGTGTGCGGAGAGTGGTCTCAGCATGGTGTTGGCTGGTCCTGGAGGTCTTCGGCTGCCGAAGCCCTGGTCGGGGTGGGGAGGAAAGCTCAACCCGCTCCCCTCCAAGGGACTCCGGGAAGGAACACTCAGGCGCGGGGGCAGAGACTGCACTTTTCTCGTCTGGGCTCTGTATTTCATAGTCTCTGAGTCTTGGCCGCTGATGGGATTACACGGCGCCAGGGGTCCAGGTGTTGGGTGTGACCCCCGCCTACTGGAATTTGGAGGATCTGGCTGGAAGATGCTCGACTCCAATTCGAGTAGGCTTGGAGGTCTCGGCCCCGGAACCCGCGTGGCTTTTTCCCTCTGCCAGTACCTTCATGTGTGCGGAGAGTGGTCTCAGCATGGTGTTGGCTGGTCCTGGAGGTCTTCGGCCACCGAAGCCCTGGTCGGGGCGGGGAGGAAAGCTCAACCCGCTCCCCTCCAAGGGACTCCGGGAAGGAACACTCAGGCGCGGGGGCAGAGACTGCACTGTTCTCGTCTGGGATCTGGATTTTATAGTCTCTGAGTCTTGGCCGCTGATGGGATTACACGGCGCCAGGGGGCCAGGTGTTGGGTGTGACCCCCGCCTACTGGAATTTGGAGGATCTGGCTGGAAGATGCTCGACTCCAATTCGAGTAGGCTTGGAGGTCTCGGCCCCGGAACCCGCGTGGCTTTTTCCCTCTGCCAGTACCTTCATGTGTGCGGAGAGTGGTCTCAGCATGGTGTTGGCTGGTCCTGGAGGTCTTCGGCTGCCGAAGCCCTGGTCGGGGCGGGGAGGAAAGCTCAACCCGCTCCCCTCCAAGGGACTCCGGGAAGGAACACTCAGGCGCGGGGGCAGAGACGGCACTGTTCTCGTCTGGGATCTGGATTTTATAGTCTCTGAGTCTTGGCCGCTGATGGGATTACACGGCGCCAGGGGGCCAGGTGGTGGGTGTGACCCCCGCCTACTGGAATTTGGAGGATCTGGCTGGAAGATGCTCGACTCCAATTCGAGTAGGCTTGGAGGTCTCGGCCCCGGAACCCGCGTGGCTTGTTCCCTCTGCCAGTACCTTCATGTGTGCGGAGAGTGGTCTCAGCATGGTGTTGGCTGGTCCTGGAGGTCTTCGGCTGCCGAAGCCCTGGTCGGGGTGGGGAGGAAAGCTCAACCCGCTCCCCTCCAAGGGACTCCGGGAAGGAACACTCAGGCGCGGGGGCAGAGACTGCACTGTTCTCGTCTGAGATCTGGATTTTATAGTCTCTGAGTCTTGGCCGCTTATGGGATTACACGGCGCCAGGGGGCCAGGTGGTGGGTGTGACCCCCGCCTACTGGAATTTGGAGGATCTGGCTGGAAGATGCTCGACTCCAATTCGAGTAGGCTTGGAGGTCTCGGCCCCGGAACCCGCGTGGCTTTTTCCCTCTGCCAGTACCTTCGTGTGTGCGGAGAGTGGTCTCAGCATGGTGTTGGCTGGTCCTGGAGGTCTTCGGCTGCCGAAGCCCTGGTCGGGGTGGGGAGGAAAGCTCAACCCGCTCCCCTCCAAGGGACTCCGGGAAGGAACACTCAGGCGCGGGGGCAGAGACTGCACTTTTCTCGTCTGGGCTCTGTATTTCATAGTCTCTGAGTCTTGGCCGCTGATGGGATTACACGGCGCCAGGGGGCCAGGTGTTGGGTGTGACCCCCGCCTACTGGAATTTGGAGGATCTGGCTGGAAGATGCTCGACTCCAATTCGAGTAGGCTTGGAGGTCTCGGCCCCGGAACACGCGTGGCTCTTTCCCTCTGCCAGTACCTTCATGTGTGCGGAGAGTGGTCTCAGCATGGTGTTGGCTGGTCCTGGAGGTCTTCGGCTGCCGAAGCCCTGGACGGGGCGGGGAGGAAAGCTCAACCCGCTCCCCTCCAAGGGACTCCGGGAAGGAACACTCAGGCGCGGGGGCAGAGACGGCACTGTTCTCGTCTGGAATCTGGATTTTATAGTCTCTGAGTCTTGGCCGCTGATGGGATTACACGGCGCCAGGGGGCCAGGTGGTGGGTGTGACCCCCGCCTACTGGAATTTGGAGGATCTGGCTGGAAGATGCTCGACTCCAATTCGAGTAGGCTTGGAGGTCTCGGCCCCGGAACCCGCGTGGCTTTTTCCCTCTGCCAGTACCTTCGTGTGTGCGGAGAGTGGTCTCAGCATGGTGTTGGCTGGTCCTGGAGGTCTTCGGCTGCCGAAGCCCTGGTCGGGGCGGGGAGGAAAGCTCAACCCGCTCCCCTCCAAGGGACTCCGGGAAGGAACACTCAGGTGCGGGGGCAGAGACTGCACTGTTCTCGTCTGGGAACTGGATTTTATAGTCTCTGAGTCTTGGCCGCTGATGGGATTACACGGCGCCAGGGGGCCAGGTGGTGGGTGTGACCCCCGCCTACTGGAATTTGGAGGATCTGGCTGGAAGATGCTCGACTCCAATTCGAGTAGGCTTGGAGGTCTCGGCCCCGGAACCCGCGTGGCTTTTTCCCTCTGCCAGTACCTTCATGTGTGCGGAGAGTGGTCTCAGCATGGTGTTGGCTGGTCCTGGAGGTCTTCGGCTGCCGAAGCCCTGGTCGGGGCGGGGAGGAAAGCTCAACCCGCTCCCCTCCAAGGGACTCCGGGAAGGAACACTCAGGCGCGGGGGCAGAGACGGCACTGTTCTCGTCTGGGATCTGGATTTTATAGTCTCTGAGTCTTGGCCGCTGATGGGATTACACGGCGCCAGGGGGCCAGGGGGTGGGTGTGACCCCCGCCTACTGGAATTTGGAGGATCTGGCTGGAAGATGCTCGACTTCAATTCGAGTAGGCTTGGAGGTCTCGGCCCCGGAACCCGCGTGGCTTTTTCCCTCTGCCAGTACCTTCATGTGTGCGGAGAGTGGTCTCAGCATGGTGTTGGCTGGTCCTGGAGGTCTTCGGCTGCCGAAGCCCTGGTCGGGGCGGGGAGGAAATCTCAACCCGCTCCCCTCCAAGGGACTCCGGGAAGGAACACTCAGGCGCGGGGGCAGAGACGTCACTGTTCTCGTCTGGGATCTGGATTTTATAGTCTCTGAGTCTTGGCCGCTGATGGGATTACACGGCGCCAGGGGGCCAGGTGGTGGGTGTGACCCCCGCCTACTGGAATTTGGAGGATCTGGCTGGAAGATGCTCGACTCCAATTCGAGTAGGCTTGGAGGTCTCGGCCCCGGAACCCGCGTGGCTTTTTCCCTCTGCCAGTACCTTCATGTGTGCGGAGAGTGGTCTCAGCATGGTGTTGGCTGGTCCTGGAGGTCTTCGGCTGCCGAAGCCCTGGTCGGGGTGGGGAGGAAAGCTCAACCCGCTCCCCTCCAAGGGACTCCGGGAAGGAACACTCAGGCGCGGGGGCAGAGACTGCACTGTTCTCGTCTGAGATCTGGATTTTATAGTCTCTGAGTCTTGGCCGCTTATGGGATTACACGGCGCCAGGGGGCCAGGTGGTGGGTGTGACCCCCGCCTACTGGAATTTGGAGGATCTGGCTGGAAGATGCTCGACTCCAATTCGAGTAGGCTTGGAGGTCTCGGCCCCGGAACCCGCGTGGCTTTTTCCCTCTGCCAGTACCTTCGTGTGTGCGGAGAGTGGTCTCAGCATAGTGTTGGCTGGTCCTGGAGGTCTTCGGCTGCCGAAGCCCTGGTCGGGGTGGGGAGGAAAGCTCAACCCGCTCCCCTCCAAGGGACTCCGGGAAGGAACACTCAGGCGCGGGGGCAGAGACTGCACTTTTCTCATCTGGGCTCTGTATTTCATAGTCTCTGAGTCTTGGCCGCTGATGGGATTACACGGCGCCAGGGGGCCAGGTGTTGGGTGTGACCCCCGCCTACTGGAATTTGGAGGATCTGGCTGGAAGATGCTCGACTCCAATTCGAGTAGGCTTGGAGGTCTCGGCCCCGGAACCCGCGTGGCTTTTTCCCTCTGCCAGTACCTTCATGTGTGCGGAGAGTGGTCTCAGCATGGTGTTGGCTGGTCCTGGAGGTCTTCGGCTGCCGAAGCCCTGGTCGGGGCGGGGAGGAAAGCTCAACCCGCTCCCCTCCAAGGGACTCCGGGAAGGAACACTCAGGCGCGGGGGCAGAGACTGCACTGTTCTCGTCTGGGATCTGGATTTTATAGTCTCTGAGTCTTGGCCGCTGATGGGATTACACGGCGCCAGGGGGCCAGGTGGTGGGTGTGACCCCCGCCTACTGGAATTTGGAGGATCTGGCTGGAAGATGCTCGACTCCAATTCGAGTAGGCTTGGAGGTCTCGGCCCCGGAACCCGCGTGGCTTTTTCCCTCTGCCAGTACCTTCATGTGTGCGGAGAGTGGTCTCAGCATGGTGTTGGCTGGTCCTGGAGGTCTTCGGCTGCCGAAGCCCTGGTCGGGGCGGGGAGGAAAGCTCAACCCGCTCCCCTCCAAGGGACTCCGGGATTGAACACTCAGGCGCGGGGGCAGAGACGGCACTGTTCTCGTCTGGGATCTGGATTTTATAGTCTCTGAGTCTTGGCCGCTGATGGGATTACACGGCGCCAGGGGGCCAGGTGGTGGGTGTGACCCCCGCCTACTGGAATTTGGAGGATCTGGCTGGAAGATGCTCGACTCCAATTCGAGTAGGCTTGGAGGTCTCGGCCCCGGAACCCGCGTGGCTTTTTCCCTCTGCCAGTACCTTCATGTGTGCGGAGAGTGGTCTCAGCATGGTGTTGGCTGGTCCTGGAGGTCTTCGGCTGCCGAAGCCCTGGTCGGGGCGGGGAGGAAAGCTCAACCCGCTCCCCTCCAAGGGACTCCGGGAAGGAACACTCAGGCGCGGGGGCAGAGACGGCACTGTTCTCGTCTGGGATCTGGATTTTATAGTCTCTGAGTCTTGGCCGCTGATGGGATTACACGGCGTCAGGGGGCCAGGTGGTGGGTGTGACCCCCGCCTACTGGAATTTGGAGGATCTGGCTGGAAGATGCTCGACTCCAATTCGAGTAGGCTTGGAGGTCTCGGCCCCGGAACCCGCGTGGCTTTTTCCCTCTGCCAGTACCTTCATGTGTGCGGAGAGTGGTCTCAGCATGGTGTTGGCTGGTCCTGGAGGTCTTCGGCTGCCGAAGCCCTGGTCGGGGCGGGGAGGAAAGCTCAACCCGCTCCCCTCCAAGGGACTCCGGGAAGGAACACTCAGGCGCGGGGGCAGAGACGGCACTGTTCTCGTCTGGGATCTGGATTTTATAGTCTCTGAGTCTTGGCCGCTGATGGGATTACACGGCGTCAGTGGGCCAGGTGGTGGGTGTGACCCCCGCCTACTGGAATTTGGAGGATCTGGCTGGAAGATGCTCGACTCCAATTCGAGTAGGCTTGGAGGTCTCGGCCCCGGAACCCGCGTGGCTTTTTCCCTCTGCCAGTACCTTCATGTGTGCGGAGAGTGGTCTCAGCATGGTGTTGGCTGGTCCTGGAGGTCTTCGGCTGCCGAAGCCCTGGTCGGGGCGGGGAGGAAAGCTCAACCCGCTCCCCTCCAAGGGACTCCGGGAAGGAACACTCAGGCGCGGGGGCAGAGACGGCACTGTTCTCGTCTGGGATCTGGATTTTATAGTCTCTGAGTCTTGGCCGCTGATGGGATTACACGGCGCCAGGGGGCCAGGGGGTGGGTGTGACCCCCGCCTACTGGAATTTGGAGGATCTGGCTGGAAGATGCTCGACTTCAATTCGAGTAGGCTTGGAGGTCTCGGCCCCGGAACCCGCGTGGCTTTTTCCCTCTGCCAGTACCTTCATGTGTGCGGAGAGTGGTCTCAGCATGGTGTTGGCTGGTCCTGGAGGTCTTCGGCTGCCGAAGCCCTGGTCGGGGCGGGGAGGAAAGCTCAACCCGCTCCCCTCCAAGGGACTCCGGGAAGGAACACTCAGGCGCGGGGGCAGAGACGGCACTGTTCTCGTCTGGGATCTGGATTTTATAGTCTCTGAGTCTTGGCCGCTGATGGGATTACACGGCGCCAGGGGGCCAGGTGGTGGGTGTGACCCCCGCCTACTGGAATTTGGAGGATCTGGCTGGAAGATGCTCGACTCCAATTCGAGTAGGCTTGGAGGTCTCGGCCCCGGAACCCGCGTGGCTTTTTCCCTCTGCCAGTACCTTCATGTGTGCGGAGAGTGGTCTCAGCATGGTGTTGGCTGGTCCTGGAGGTCTTCGGCTGCCGAAGCCCTGGTCGGGGCGGGGAGGAAAGCTCAACCCGCTCCCCTCCAAGGGACTCCGGGAAGGAACACTCAGGCGCGGGGGCAGAGACGGCACTGTTCTCGTCTGGGATCTGGATTTTATAGTCTCTGAGTCTTGGCCGCTGATGGGATTACACGGCGCCAGGGGGCCAGGTGGTGGGTGTGACCCCCGCCTACTGGAATTTGGAGGATCTGGCTGGAAGATGCTCGACTCCAATTCGAGTAGGCTTGGAGGTCTCGGCCCCGGAACCCGCGTGGCTTTTTCCCTCTGCCAGTACCTTCATGTGTGCGGAGAGTGGTCTCAGCATGGTGTTGGCTGGTCCTGGAGGTCTTCGGCTGCCGAAGCCCTGGTCGGGGTGGGGAGGAAAGCTCAACCCGCTCCCCTCCAAGGGACTCCGGGAAGGAACACTCAGGCGCGGGGGCAGAGACTGCACTGTTCTCGTCTGAGATCTGGATTTTATAGTCTCTGAGTCTTGGCCGCTTATGGGATTACACGGGGCCAGGGGGCCAGGTGGTGGGTGTGACCCCCGCCTACTGGAATTTGGAGGATCTGGCTGGAAGATGCTCGACTCCAATTCGAGTAGGCTTGGAGGTCTCGGCCCCGGAACCCGCGTGGCTTTTTCCCTCTGCCAGTACCTTCATGTGTGCGGAGAGTGGTCTCAGCATGGTGTTGGCTGGTCCTGGAGGTCTTCGGCTGCCGAAGCCCTGGTCGGGGTGGGGAGGAAAGCTCAACCCGCTCCCCTCCAAGGGACTCCGGGAAGGAACACTCAGGCGCGGGGGCAGAGACTGCACTGTTCTCGTCTGAGATCTGGATTTTATAGTCTCTGAGTCTTGGCCGCTTATGGGATTACACGGCGCCAGGGGGCCAGGTGGTGGGTGTGACCCCCGCCTACTGGAATTTGGAGGATCTGGCTGGAAGATGCTCGACTCCAATTCGAGTAGGCTTGGAGGTCTCGGCCCCGGAACCCGCGTGGCTTTTTCCCTCTGCCAGTACCTTCGTGTGTGCGGAGAGTGGTCTCAGCATGGTGTTGGCTGGTCCTGGAGGTCTTCGGCTGCCGAAGCCCTGGTCGGGGTGGGGAGGAAAGCTCAACCCGCTCCCCTCCAAGGGACTCCGGGAAGGAACACTCAGGCGCGGGGGCAGAGACTGCACTTTTCTCGTCTGGGCTCTGTATTTCATAGTCTCTGAGTCTTGGCCGCTGATGGGATTACACGGCGCCAGGGGGCCAGGTGTTGGGTGTGACCCCCGCCTACTGGAATTTGGAGGATCTGGCTGGAAGATGCTCGACTCCAATTCGAGTAGGCTTGGAGGTCTCGGCCCCGGAACCCGCGTGGCTCTTTCCCTCTGCCAGTACCTTCATGTGTGCGGAGAGTGGTCTCAGCATGGTGTTGGCTGGTCCTGGAGGTCTTCGGCTGCCGAAGCCCTGGTCGGGGCGGGGAGGAAAGCTCAACCCGCTCCCCTCCAAGGGACTCCGGGAAGGAACACTCAGGCGCGGGGGCAGAGACGGCACTGTTCTCGTCTGGAATCTGGATTTTATAGTCTCTGAGTCTTGGCCGCTGATGGGATTACACGGCGCCAGGGGGCCAGGTGGTGGGTGTGACCCCCGCCTACTGGAATTTGGAGGATCTGGCTGGAAGATGCTCGACTCCAATTCGAGTAGGCTTGGAGGTCTCGGCCCCGGAACCCGCGTGGCTTTTTCCCTCTGCCAGTACCTTCGTGTGTGCGGAGAGTGGTCTCAGCATGGTGTTGGCTGGTCCTGGAGGTCTTCGGCTGCCGAAGCCCTGGTCGGGGCGGGGAGGAAAGCTCAACCCGCTCCCCTCCAAGGGACTCCGGGAAGGAACACTCAGGTGCGGGGGCAGAGACTGCACTGTTCTCGTCTGGGAACTGGATTTTATAGTCTCTGAGTCTTGGCCGCTGATGGGATTACACGGCGCCAGGGGGCCAGGTGGTGGGTGTGACCCCCGCCTACTGGAATTTGGAGGATCTGGCTGGAAGATGCTCGACTCCAATTCGAGTAGGCTTGGAGGTCTCGGCCCCGGAACCCGCGTGGCTTTTTCCCTCTGCCAGTACCTTCATGTGTGCGGAGAGTGGTCTCAGCATGGTGTTGGCTGGTCCTGGAGGTCTTCGGCTGCCGAAGCCCTGGTCGGGGCGGGGAGGAAAGCTCAACCCGCTCCCCTCCAAGGGACTCCGGGAAGGAACACTCAGGCGCGGGGGCAGAGACGGCACTGTTCTCGTCTGGGATCTGGATTTTATAGTCTCTGAGTCTTGGCCGCTGATGGGATTACACGGCGCCAGGGGGCCAGGGGGTGGGTGTGACCCCCGCCTACTGGAATTTGGAGGATCTGGCTGGAAGATGCTCGACTTCAATTCGAGTAGGCTTGGAGTTCTCGGCCCCGGAACCCGCGTGGCTTTTTCCCTCTGCCAGTACCTTCATGTGTGCGGAGAGTGGTCTCAGCATGGTGTTGGCTGGTCCTGGAGGTCTTCGGCTGCCGAAGCCCTGGTCGGGGCGGGGAGGAAAGCTCAACCCGCTCCCCTCCAAGGGACTCCGGGAAGGAACACTCAGGCGCGGGGGCAGAGACGTCACTGTTCTCGTCTGGGATCTGGATTTTATAGTCTCTGAGTCTTGGCCGCTGATGGGATTACACGGCGCCAGGGGGCCAGGTGGTGGGTGTGACCCCCGCCTACTGGAATTTGGAGGATCTGGCTGGAAGATGCTCGACTCCAATTCGAGTAGGCTTGGAGGTCTCGGCCCCGGAACCCGCGTGGCTTTTTCCCTCTGCCAGTACCTTCATGTGTGCGGAGAGTGGTCTCAGCATGGTGTTGGCTGGTCCTGGAGGTCTTCGGCTGCCGAAGCCCTGGTCGGGGTGGGGAGGAAAGCTCAACCCGCTCCCCTCCAAGGGACTCCGGGAAGGAACACTCAGGCGCGGGGGCAGAGACTGCACTGTTCTCGTCTGAGATCTGGATTTTATAGTCTCTGAGTCTTGGCCGCTTATGGGATTACACGGCGCCAGGGGGCCAGGTGGTGGGTGTGACCCCCGCCTACTGGAATTTGGAGGATCTGGCTGGAAGATGCTCGACTCCAATTCGAGTAGGCTTGGAGGTCTCGGCCCCGGAACCCGCGTGGCTTTTTCCCTCTGCCAGTACCTTCGTGTGTGCGGAGAGTGGTCTCAGCATGGTGTTGGCTGGTCCTGGAGGTCTTCGGCTGCCGAAGCCCTGGTCGGGGTGGGGAGGAAAGCTCAACCCGCTCCCCTCCAAGGGACTCCGGGAAGGAACACTCAGGCGCGGGGGCAGAGACTGCACTTTTCTCATCTGGGCTCTGTATTTCATAGTCTCTGAGTCTTGGCCGCTGATGGGATTACACGGCGCCAGGGGGCCAGGTGTTGGGTGTGACCCCCGCCTACTGGAATTTGGAGGATCTGGCTGGAAGATGCTCGACTCCAATTCGAGTAGGCTTGGAGGTCTCGGCCCCGGAACCCGCGTGGCTTTTTCCCTCTGCCAGTACCTTCATGTGTGCGGAGAGTGGTCTCAGCATGGTGTTGGCTGGTCCTGGAGGTCTTCGGCTGCCGAAGCCCTGGTCGGGGCGGGGAGGAAAGCTCAACCCGCTCCCCTCCAAGGGACTCCGGGAAGGAACACTCAGGCGCGGGGGCAGAGACTGCACTGTTCTCGTCTGGGATCTGGATTTTATAGTCTCTGAGTCTTGGCCGCTGATGGGATTACACGGCGCCAGGGGGCCAGGTGTTGGGTGTGACCCCCGCCTACTGGAATTTGGAGGATCTGGCTGGAAGATGCTCGACTCCAATTCGAGTAGGCTTGGAGGTCTCGGCCCCGGAACCCGCGTGGCTTTTTCCCTCTGCCAGTACCTTCATGTGTGCGGAGAGTGGTCTCAGCATGGTGTTGGCTGGTCCTGGAGGTCTTCGGCTGCCGAAGCCCTGGTCGGGGCGGGGAGGAAAGCTCAACCCGCTCCCCTCCAAGGGACTCCGGGATTGAACACTCAGGCGCGGGGGCAGAGACGGCACTGTTCTCGTCTGGGATCTGGATTTTATAGTCTCTGAGTCTTGGCCGCTGATGGGATTACACGGCGCCAGGGGGCCAGGTGGTGGGTGTGACCCCCGCCTACTGGAATTTGGAGGATCTGGCTGGAAGATGCTCGACTCCAATTCGAGTAGGCTTGGAGGTCTCGGCCCCGGAACCCGCGTGGCTTTTTCCCTCTGCCAGTACCTTCATGTGTGCGGAGAGTGGTCTCAGCATGGTGTTGGCTGGTCCTGGAGGTCTTCGGCTGCCGAAGCCCTGGTCGGGGCGGGGAGGAAAGCTCTACCCGCTCCCCGCCAAGGGACTCCGGGAAGGAACACTCAGGCGCGGGGGCAGAGACGGCACTGTTCTCGTCTGGGATCTGGATTTTATAGTCTCTGAGTCTTGGCCGCTGATGGGATTACACGGCGTCAGGGGGCCAGGTGGTGGGTGTGACCCCCGCCTACTGGAATTTGGAGGATCTGGCTGGAAGATGCTCGACTCCAATTCGAGTAGGCTTGGAGGTCTCGGCCCCGGAACCCGCGTGGCTTTTTCCCTCTGCCAGTACCTTCATGTGTGCGGAGAGTGGTCTCAGCATGGTGTTGGCTGGTCCTGGAGGTCTTCGGCTGCCGAAGCCCTGGTCGGGGCGGGGAGGAAAGCTCAACCCGCTCCCCTCCAAGGGACTCCGGGAAGGAACACTCAGGCGCGGGGGCAGAGACGGCACTGTTCTCGTCTGGGATCTGGATTTTATAGTCTCTGAGTCTTGGCCGCTGATGGGATTACACGGCGCCAGGGGGCCAGGGGGTGGGTGTGACCCCCGCCTACTGGAATTTGGAGGATCTGGCTGGAAGATGCTCGACTTCAATTCGAGTAGGCTTGGAGGTCTCGGCCCCGGAACCCGCGTGGCTTTTTCCCTCTGCCAGTACCTTCATGTGTGCGGAGAGTGGTCTCAGCATGGTGTTGGCTGGTCCTGGAGGTCTTCGGCTGCCGAAGCCCTGGTCGGGGCGGGGAGGAAAGCTCAACCCGCTCCCCTCCAAGGGACTCCGGGAAGGAACACTCAGGCGCGGGGGCAGAGACGGCACTGTTCTCGTCTGGGATCTGGATTTTATAGTCTCTGAGTCTTGGCCGCTGATGGGATTACACGGCGCCAGGGGGCCAGGTGGTGGGTGTGACCCCCGCCTACTGGAATTTGGAGGATCTGGCTGGAAGATGCTCGACTCCAATTCGAGTAGGCTTGGAGGTCTCGGCCCCGGAACCCGCGTGGCTTTTTCCCTCTGCCAGTACCTTCATGTGTGCGGAGAGTGGTCTCAGCATGGTGTTGGCTGGTCCTGGAGGTCTTCGGCTGCCGAAGCCCTGGTCGGGGCGGGGAGGAAAGCTCAACCCGCTCCCCTCCAAGGGACTCCGGGAAGGAACACTCAGGCGCGGGGGCAGAGACTGCACTGTTCTCGTCTGAGATCTGGATTTTATAGTCTCTGAGTCTTGGCCGCTTATGGGATTACACGGCGCCAGGGGGCCAGGTGGTGGGTGTGACCCCCGCCTACTGGAATTTGGAGGATCTGGCTGGAAGATGCTCGACTCCAATTCGAGTAGGCTTGGAGGTCTCGGCCCCGGAACCCGCGTGGCTTTTTCCCTCTGCCAGTACCTTCGTGTGTGCGGAGAGTGGTCTCAGCATGGTGTTGGCTGGTCCTGGAGGTCTTCGGCTGCCGAAGCCCTGGTCGGGGTGGGGAGGAAAGCTCAACCCGCTCCCCTCCAAGGGACTCCGGGAAGGAACACTCAGGCGCGGGGGCAGAGACTGCACTTTTCTCGTCTGGGCTCTGTATTTCATAGTCTCTGAGTCTTGGCCGCTGATGGGATTACACGGCGCCAGGGGGCCAGGTGTTGGGTGTGACCCCCGCCTACTGGAATTTGGAGGATCTGGCTGGAAGATGCTCGACTCCAATTCGAGTAGGCTTGGAGGTCTCGGCCCCGGAACCCGCGTGGCTTTTTCCCTCTGCCAGTACCTTCATGTGTGCGGAGAGTGGTCTCAGCATGGTGTTGGCTGGTCCTGGAGGTCTTCGGCTGCCGAAGCCCTGGTCGGGGCGGGGAGGAAAGCTCAACCCGCTCCCCTCCAAGGGACTCCGGGAAGGAACACTCAGGCGCGGGGGCAGAGACTGCACTGTTCTCGTCTGGGATCTGGATTTTATAGTCTCTGAGTCTTGGCCGCTGATGGGATTACACGGCGCCAGGGGGCCAGGTGTTGGGTGTGACCCCCGCCTACTGGAATTTGGAGGTTCTGGCTGGAAGATGCTCGACTCCAATTCGAGTAGGCTTGGAGGTCTCGGCCCCGGAACCCGCGTGGCTTTTTACCTCTGCCAGTACCTTCATGTGTGCGGAGAGTGGTCTCAGCATGGTGTTGGCTGGTCCTGGAGGTCTTCGGCTGCCGAAGCCCTGGTCGGGGCGGGGAGGAAAGCTCAACCCGCTCCCCTCCAAGGGACTCCGGGAAGGAACACTCAGGCGCGGGGGCAGAGACGGCACTGTTCTCGTCTGGGATCTGGATTTTATAGTCTCTGAGTCTTGGCCGCTGATGGGATTACACGGCGCCAGGGGGCCAGGTGGTGGGTGTGACCCCCGCCTACTGGAATTTGGAGGATCTGGCTGGAAGATGCTCGACTCCAATTCGAGTAGGCTTGGAGGTCTCGGCCCCGGAAGCCGCGTGGCTTTTTCCCTCTGCCAGTACATTCATGTGTGCGGAGAGTGGTCTCAGCATGGTGTTGGCTGGTCCTGGAGGTCTTCGGCTGCCGAAGCCCTGGTCGGGGCGGGGAGGAAAGCTCAACCCGCTCCCCTCCAAGGGACTCCGGGAAGGAACAATCAGGCGCGGGGGCAGAGACGGCACTGTTCTCGTCTGGGATCTGGATTTTATAGTCTCTGAGTCTTGGCCGCTGATGGGATTACACGGCGTCAGGGGGCCAGGTGGTGGGTGTGACCCCCGCCTACTGGAATTTGGAGGATCTGGCTGGAAGATGCTCGACTCCAATTCGAGTAGGCTTGGAGGTCTCGGCCCCGGAACCCGCGTGGCTTTTTCCCTCTGCCAGTACCTTCGTGTGTGCGGAGAGTGGTCTCAGCATGGTGTTGGCTGGTCCTGGAGGTCTTCGGCTGCCGAAGCCCTGGTCGGGGTGGGGAGGAAAGCTCAACCCGCTCCCCTCCAAGGGACTTCGGGAAGGAACACTCAGGCGCGGGGGCAGAGACTGCACTTTTCTCGTCTGGGCTCTGTATTTCATAGTCTCTGAGTCTTGGCCGCTGATGGGATTACACGGCGCCAGGGGGCCAGGTGTTGGGTGTGACCCCCGCCTACTGGAATTTGGAGGATCTGGCTGGAAGATGCTCGACTCCAATTCGAGTAGGCTTGGAGGTCTCGGCCCCGGAACCCGCGTGGCTTTTTCCCTCTGCCAGTACCTTCATGTGTGCGGAGAGTGGTCTCAGCATGGTGTTGGCTGGTCCTGGAGGTCTTCGGCTGCCGAAGCCCTGGTCGGGGCGGGGAGGAAAGCTCAACCCGCTCCCCTCCAAGGGACTCCGGGAAGGAACACTCAGGCGCGGGGGCAGAGACTGCACTGTTCTCGTCTGGGATCTGGATTTTATAGTCTCTGAGTCTTGGCCGCTGATGGGATTACACGGCGCCAGGGGGCCAGGTGTTGGGTGTGACCCCCGCCTACTGGAATTTGGAGGATCTGGCTGGAAGATGCTCGACTCCAATTCGAGTAGGCTTGGAGGTCTCGGCCCCGGAACCCGCGTGGCTTTTTCCCTCTGCCAGTACCTTCATGTGTGCGGAGAGTGGTCTCAGCATGGTGTTGGCTGGTCCTGGAGGTCTTCGGCTGCCGAAGCCCTGGTCGGGGCGGGGAGGAAAGCTCAACCCGCTCCCATCCAAGGGAATCCGGGAAGGAACACTCAGGCGCGGGGGCAGAGACTGCACTGTTCTCGTCTGGGATCTGGATTTTATAGTCCCTGAGTCTTGGCCGCTGATGGGATTACACGGCGCCAGGGGGCCAGGTGGTGGGTGTGACCCCCGCCTACTGGAATTTGGAGGATCTGGCTGGAAGATGCTCGACTCCAATTCGAGTAGGCTTGGAGGTCTCGGCCCCGGAACCCGCGTGGCTTTTTCCCTCTGCCAGTACCTTCATGTGTGCGGAGAGTGGTCTCAGCATGGTGTTGGCTGGTCCTGGAGGTCTTCGGCTGCCGAAGCCCTGGTCGGGGCGGGGAGGAAAGCTCAACCCGCTCCCCTCCAAGGGACTCCGGGAAGGAACACTCAGGCGCGGGGGCAGAGACGGCACTGTTCTCGTCTGGGATCTGGATTTTATAGTCTCTGAGTCTTGGCCGCTGATGGGATTACACGGCGCCAGGGGCCAGGTGGTGGGTGTGACCCCCGCCTACTGGAATTTGGAGGATCTGGCTGGAAGATGCTCGACTCCAATTCGAGTAGGCTTGGAGGTCTCGGCCCCGGAACCCGCGTGGCTTTTTCCCTCTGCCAGTACCTTCATGTGTGCGGAGAGTGGTCTCAGCATGGTGTTGGCTGGTCCTGGAGGTCTTCGGCTGCCGAAGCCCTGGTCGGGGTGGGGAGGAAAGCTCAACCCGCTCCCCTCCAAGGGACTCCGGGAAGGAACACTCAGGCGCGGGGGCAGAGACTGCACTGTTCTCGTCTGAGATCTGGATTTTATAGTCTCTGAGTCTTGGCCGCTTATGGGATTACACGGCGCCAGGGGGCCAGGTGGTGGGTGTGACCCCCGCCTACTGGAATTTGGAGGATCTGGCTGGAAGATGCTCGACTCCAATTCGAGTAGGCTTGGAGGTCTCGGCCCCGGAACCCGCGTGGCTTTTTCCCTCTGCCAGTACCTTCGTGTGTGCGGAGAGTGGTCTCAGCATGGTGTTGGCTGGTCCTGGAGGTCTTCGGCTGCCGAAGCCCTGGTCGGGGTGGGGAGGAAAGCTCAACCCGCTCCCCTCCAAGGGACTCCGGGAAGGAACACTCAGGCGCGGGGGCAGAGACTGCACTTTTCTCGTCTGGGCTCTGTATTTCATAGTCTCTGAGTCTTGGCCGCTGATGGGATTACACGGCGCCAGGGGGCCAGGTGTTGGGTGTGACCCCCGCCTACTGGAATTTGGAGGATCTGGCTGGAAGATGCTCGACTCCAATTCGAGTAGGCTTGGAGGTCTCGGCCCCGGAACCCGCGTGGCTTTTTCCCTCTGCCAGTACCTTCATGTGTGCGGAGAGTGGTCTCAGCATGGTGTTGGCTGGTCCTGGAGGTCTTCGGCTGCCGAAGCCCTCGTCGGGGCGGGGAGGAAAGCTCAACCCGCTCCCCTCCAAGGGACTCCGGGAAGGAACACTCAGGCGCGGGGGCAGAGACTGCACTGTTCTCGTCTGAGATCTGGATTTTATAGTCTCTGAGTCTTGGCCGCTTATGGGATTACACGGCGCCAGGGGGCCAGGTGGTGGGTGTGACCCCCGCCTACTGGAATTTGGAGGATCTGGCTGGAAGATGCTCGACTCCAATTCGAGTAGGCTTGGAGGTCTCGGCCCCGGAACCCGCGTGGCTTTTTCCCTCTGCCAGTACCTTCATGTGTGCGGAGAGTGGTCTCAGCATGGTGTTGGCTGGTCCTGGAGGTCTTCGGCTGCCGAAGCCCTGGTCGGGGCGGGGAGGAAAGCTCAACCCGCTCCCCTCCAAGGGACTCCGGGAAGGAACACTCAGGCGCGGGGGCAGAGACGGCACTGTTCTCGTCTGGGATCTGGATTTTATAGTCTCTGAGTCTTGGCCGCTGATGGGATTACACGGCGTCAGGGGGCCAGGTGGTGGGTGTGACCCCCGCCTACTGGAATTTGGAGGATCTGGCTGGAAGATGCTCGACTCCAATTCGAGTAGGCTTGGAGGTCTCGGCCCCGGAACCCGCGTGGCTTTTTCCCTCTGCCAGTACCTTCATGTGTGCGGAGAGTGGTCTCAGCATGGTGTTGGCTGTTCCTGGAGGTCTTCGGCTGCCGAAGCCCTGGTCGGGGCGGGGAGGAAAGCTCAACCCGCTCCCCTCCAAGGGACTCCGGGAAGGAACACTCAGGCGCGGGGGCAGAGACGGCACTGTTCTCGTCTGGGATCTGGATTTTATAGTCTCTGAGTCTTGGCCGCTGATGGGATTACACGGCGCCAGGGGGCCAGGGGGTGGGTGTGACCCCCGCCTACTGGAATTTGGAGGATCTGGCTGGAAGATGCTCGACTCCAATTCGAGTAGGCTTGGAGGTCTCGGCCCCGGAACCCGCGTGGCTTTTTCCCTCTGCCAGTACCTTCATGTGTGCGGAGAGTGGTCTCAGCATGGTGTTGGCTGGTCCTGGAGGTCTTCGGCCGCCGAAGCCCTGGTCGGGGCGGGGAGGAAAGCTCAACCCGCTCCCCTCCAAGGGACTCCGGGAAGGAACACTCAGGCGCGGGGGCAGAGACTGCACTGTTCTCGTCTGGGATCTGGATTTTATAGTCTCTGAGTCTTGGCCGCTGATGGGATTACACGGCGCCAGGGGGCCAGGTGATGGGTGTGACCCCCGCCTACTGGAATTTGGAGGATCTGGCTGGAAGATGCTCGACTCCAATTCGAGTAGGCTTGGAGGTCTCGGCCCCGGAACCCGCGTGGCTTTTTCCCTCTGCCAGTACCTTCATGTGTGCGGAGAGTGGTCTCAGCATGGTGTTGGCTGGTCCTGGAGGTCTTCGGCTGCCGAAGCCCTGGTCGGGGCGGGGAGGAAAGCTCAACCCGCTCCCCTCCAAGGGACTCCGGGAAGGAACACTCAGGCGCGGGGGCAGAGACGGCACTGTTCTCGTCTGGGATCTGGATTTTATAGTCTCTGAGTCTTGGCCGCTGATGGGATTACACGGCGCCAGGGGGCCAGGTGGTGGGTGTGACCCCCGCCTACTGGAATTTGGAGGATCTGGCTGGAAGATGCTCGACTCCAATTCGAGTAGGCTTGGAGGTCTCGGCCCCGGAACCCGCGTGGCTTTTTCCCTCTGCCAGTACCTTCATGTGTGCGGAGAGTGGTCTCAGCATGGTGTTGGCTGGTCCGGGAGGTCTTCGGCTGCCGAAGCCCTGGTCGGGGCGGGGAGGAAAGCTCAACCCGCTCCCCTCCAAGGGACTCCGGGAAGGAACACTCAGGCGCGGGGGCAGAGACGGCACTGTTCTCGTCTGGGATCTGGATTTTATAGTCTCTGAGTCTTGGCCGCTGATGGGATTACACGGCGTCAGGGGGCCAGGTGGTGGGTGTGACCCCCGCCTACTGGAATTTGGAGGATCTGGCTGGAAGATGCTCGACTCCAATTCGAGTAGGCTTGGAGGTCTCGGCCCCGGAACCCGCGTGGCTTTTTCCCTCTGCCAGTACCTTCATGTGTGCGGAGAGTGGTCTCAGCATGGTGTTGGCTGGTCCTGGAGGTCTTCGGCTGCCGAAGCCCTGGTCGGGGCGGGGAGGAAAGCTCAACCCGCTCCCCTCCAAGGGACTCCGGGAAGGAACACTCAGGCGCGGGGGCAGAGACTGCACTGTTCTCGTCTGAGATCTGGATTTTATAGTCTCTGAGTCTTGGCCGCTGATGGGATTACACGGCGCCAGGGGGCCAGGTGATGGGTGTGACCCCCGCCTACTGGAATTTGGAGGATCTGGCTGGAAGATGCTCGACTCCAATTCGAGTAGGCTTGGAGGTCTCGGCCCCGGAACCCGCGTGGCTTTTTCCCTCTGCCAGTACCTTCGTGTGTGCGGAGAGTGGTCTCAGCATGGTGTTGGCTGGTCCTGGAGGTCTTCGGCTGCCGAAGCCCTGGTCGGGGCGGGGAGGAAAGCTCAACCCGCTCCCCTCCAAGGGACTCCGGGAAGGAACACTCAGGCGCGGGGGCAGAGACTGCACTGTTCTCGTCTGGGAACTGGATTTTATAGTCTCTGAGTCTTGGCCGCTGATGGGATTACACGGCGCCAGGGGGCCAGGTGGTGGGTGTGACCCCCGCCTACTGGAATTTGGAGGATCTGGCTGGAAGATGCTCGACTCCAATTCGAGTAGGCTTGGAGGTCTCGGCCCCGGAACCCGCGTGGCTTTTTCCCTCTGCCAGTACCTTCATGTGTGCGGAGAGTGGTCTCAGCATGGTGTTGGCTGGTCCGGGAGGTCTTCGGCTGCCGAAGCCCTGGTCGGGGCGGGGAGGAAAGCTCAACCCGCTCCCCTCCAAGGGACTCCGGGAAGGAACACTCAGGCGCGGGGGCAGAGACGGCACTGTTCTCGTCTGGGATCTGGATTTTATAGTCTCTGAGTCTTGGCCGCTGATGGGATTACACGGCGCCAGGGGGCCAGGGGGTGGGTGTGACCCCCGCCTACTGGAATTTGGAGGATCTGGCTGGAAGATGCTCGACTCCAATTCGAGTAGGCTTGGAGGTCTCGGCCCCGGAACCCGCGTGGCTCTTTCCCACTGCCAGTACCTTCATGTGTGCGGAGAGTGGTCTCAGCATGGTGTTGGCTGGTCCTGGAGGTCTTCGGCTGCCGAAGCCCTGGTCGGGGCGGGGAGGAAAGCTCAACCCACTCCCCTCCAAGGGACTCCGGGAAGGAACACTCAGGCGCGGGGGCAGAGACGGCACTGTTCTCGTCTGGAATCTGGATTTTATAGTCTCTGAGTCTTGGCCGCTGATGGGATTACACGGCGCCAGGGGGCCAGGTGGTGGGTGTGACCCCCGCCTACTGGAATTTGGAGGATCTGGCTGGAAGATGCTCGACTCCAATTCGAGTAGGCTTGGAGGTCTCGGCCCCGGAACCCGCGTGGCTTTTTCCCTCTGCCAGTACCTTCGTGTGTGCGGAGAGTGGTCTCAGCATGGTGTTGGCTGGTCCTGGAGGTCTTCGGCTGCCGAAGCCCTCGTCGGGGCGGGGAGGAAAGCTCAACCCGCTCCCCTCCAAGGGACTCCGGGAAGGAACACTCAGGTGCGGGGGCAGAGACTGCACTGTTCTCGTCTGGGAACTGGATTTTATAGTCTCTGAGTCTTGGCCGCTGATGGGATTACACGGCGCCAGGGGGCCAGGTGGTGGGTGTGACCCCCGCCTACTGGAATTTGGAGGATCTGGCTGGAAGATGCTCGACTCCAATTCGAGTAGGCTAGGAGGTCTCGGCCCCGGAACCCGCGTGGCTTTTTCCCTCTGCCAGTACCTTCATGTGTGCGGAGAGTGGTCTCAGCATGGTGTTGGCTGGTCCTGGAGGTCTTCGGCTGCCGAAGCCCTGGTCGGGGCGGGGAGGAAAGCTCAACCCGCTCCCCTCCAAGGGACTCCGGGAAGGAACACTCAGGCGCGGGGGCAGAGACGGCACTGTTCTCGTCTGGGATCTGGATTTTATAGTCTCTGAGTCTTGGCCGCTGATGGGATTACACGGCGCCAGGGGGCCAGGGGGTGGGTGTGACCCCCGCCTACTGGAATTTGGAGGATCTGGCTGGAAGATGCTCAACTCCAATTCGAGTAGGCTTGGAGGTCTCGGCCCCGGAACCCGCGTGGCTCTTTCCCTCTGCCAGTACCTTCATGTGTGCGGAGAGTGGTCTCAGCATGGTGTTGGCTGGTCCTGGAGGTCTTCGGCTGCCGAAGCCCTGGTCGGGGCGGGGAGGAAAGCTCAACCCGCTCCCCTCCAAGGGACTCCGGGAAGGAACACTCAGGCGCGGGGGCAGAGACGGCACTGTTCTCGTCTGGAATCTGGATTTTATAGTCTCTGAGTCTTGGCCGCTGATGGGATTACACGGCGCCAGGGGGCCAGGTGGTGGGTGTGACCCCCGCCTACTGGAATTTGGAGGATCTGGCTGGAAGATGCTCGACTCCAATTCGAGTAGGCTTGGAGGTCTCGGCCCCGGAACCCGCGTGGCTTTTTCCCTCTGCCAGTACCTTCGTGTGTGCGGAGAGTGGTCTCAGCATGGTGTTGGCTGGTCCTGGAGGTCTTCGGCTGCCGAAGCCCTGGTCGGGGCGGGGAGGAAAGCTCAACCCGCTCCCCTCCAAGGGACTCCGGGAAGGAACACTCAGGTGCGGGGGCAGAGACTGCACTGTTCTCGTCTGGGAACTGGATTTTATAGTCTCTGAGTCTTGGCCGCTGATGGGATTACACGGCGCCAGGGGGCCAGGTGGTGGGTGTGACCCCCGCCTACTGGAATTTGGAGGATCTGGCTGGAAGATGCTCGACTCCAATTCGAGTAGGCTTGGAGGTCTCGGCCCCGGAACCCGCGTGGCTTTTTCCCTCTGCCAGTACCTTCATGTGTGCGGAGAGTGGTCTCAGCATGGTGTTGGCTGGTCCTGGAGGTCTTCGGCTGCCGAAGCCCTGGTCGGGGCGGGGAGGAAAGCTCAACCCGCTCCCCTCCAAGGGACTCCGGGAAGGAACACTCAGGCGCGGGGGCAGAGACGGCACTGTTCTCGTCTGGGATCTGGATTTTATAGTCTCTGAGTCTTGGCCGCTGATGGGATTACACGGCGCCAGGGGGCCAGGGGGTGGGTGTGACCCCCGCCTACTGGAATTTGGAGGATCTGGCTGGAAGATGCTCGACTTCAATTCGAGTAGGCTTGGAGGTCTCGGCCCCGGAACCCGCGTGGCTTTTTCCCTCTGCCAGTACCTTCATGTGTGCGGAGAGTGGTCTCAGCATGGTGTTGGCTGGTCCTGGAGGTCTTCGGCTGCCGAAGCCCTGGTCGGGGCGGGGAGGAAAGCTCAACCCGCTCCCCTCCAAGGGACTCCGGGAAGGAACACTCAGGCGCGGGGGCAGAGACGGCACTGTTCTCGTCTGGGATCTGGATTTTATAGTCTCTGAGTCTTGGCCGCTGATGGGATTACACGGCGCCAGGGGGCCAGGTGGTGGGTGTGACCCCCGCCTACTGGAATTTGGAGGATCTGGCTGGAAGATGCTCGACTCCAATTCGAGTAGGCTTGGAGGTCTCGGCCCCGGAACCCGCGTGGCTTTTTCCCTCTGCCAGTACCTTCATGTGTGCGGAGAGTGGTCTCAGCATGGTGTTGGCTGGTCCTGGAGGTCTTCGGCTGCCGAAGCCCTGGTCGGGGTGGGGAGGAAAGCTCAACCCGCTCCCCTCCAAGGGACTCCGGGAAGGAACACTCAGGCGCGGGGGCAGAGACTGCACTGTTCTCGTCTGAGATCTGGATTTTATAGTCTCTGAGTCTTGGCCGCTTATGGGATTACACGGCGCCAGGGGGCCAGGTGGTGGGTGTGACCCCCGCCTACTGGAATTTGGAGGATCTGGCTGGAAGATGCTCGACTCCAATTCGAGTAGGCTTGGAGGTCTCGGCCCCGGAACCCGCGTGGCTTTTTCCCTCTGCCAGTACCTTCGTGTGTGCGGAGAGTGGTCTCAGCATGGTGTTGGCTGGTCCTGGAGGTCTTCGGCTGCCGAAGCCCTGGTCGGGGTGGGGAGGAAAGCTCAACCCGCTCCCCTCCAAGGGACTCCGGGAAGGAACACTCAGGCGCGGGGGCAGAGACTGCACTTTTCTCATCTGGGCTCTGTATTTCATAGTCTCTGAGTCTTGGCCGCTGATGGGATTACACGGCGCCAGGGGGCCAGGTGTTGGGTGTGACCCCCGCCTACTGGAATTTGGAGGATCTGGCTGGAAGATGCTCGACTCCAATTCGAGTAGGCTTGGAGGTCTCGGCCCCGGAACCCGCGTGGCTTTTTCCCTCTGCCAGTACCTTCATGTGTGCGGAGAGTGGTCTCAGCATGGTGTTGGCTGGTCCTGGAGGTCTTCGGCTGCCGAAGCCCTGGTCGGGGCGGGGAGGAAAGCTCAACCCGCTCCCCTCCAAGGGACTCCGGGAAGGAACACTCAGGCGCGGGGGCAGAGACTGCACTGTTCTCGTCTGGGATCTGGATTTTATAGTCTCTGAGTCTTGGCCGCTGATGGGATTACACGGCGCCAGGGGGCCAGGTGTTGGGTGTGACCCCCGCCTACTGGAATTTGGAGGATCTGGCTGGAAGATGCTCGACTCCAATTCGAGTAGGCTTGGAGGTCTCGGCCCCGGAACCCGCGTGGCTTTTTCCCTCTGCCAGTACCTTCGTGTGTGCGGAGAGTGGTCTCAGCATGGTGTTGGCTGGTCCTGGAGGTCTTCGGCTGCCGAAGCCCTGGTCGGGGCGGGGAGGAAAGCTCAACCCGCTCCCCTCCAAGGGACTCCGGGATTGAACACTCAGGCGCGGGGGCAGAGACGGCACTGTTCTCGTCTGGGATCTGGATTTTATAGTCTCTGAGTCTTGGCCGCTGATGGGATTACACGGCGCCAGGTGGCCAGGTGGTGGGTGTGACCCCCGCCTACTGGAATTTGGAGGATCTGGCTGGAAGATGCTCGACTCCAATTCGAGTAGGCTTGGAGGTCTCGGCCCCGGAACCCGCGTGGCTTTTTCCCTCTGCCAGTACCTTCATGTGTGCGGAGAGTGGTCTCAGCATGGTGTTGGCTGGTCCTGGAGGTCTTCGGCTGCCGAAGCCCTGGTCGGGGCGGGGAGGAAAGCTCAACCCGCTCCCCTCCAAGGGACTCCGGGAAGGAACACTCAGGCGCGGGGGCAGAGACGGCACTGTTCTCGTCTGGGATCTGGATTTTATAGTCTCTGAGTCTTGGCCGCTGATGGGATTACACGGCGTCAGGGGGCCAGGTGGTGGGTGTGACCCCCGCCTACTGGAATTTGGAGGATCTGGCTGGAAGATGCTCGACTCCAATTCGAGTAGGCTTGGAGGTCTCGGCCCCGGAACCCGCGTGGCTTTTTCCCTCTGCCAGTACCTTCATGTGTGCGGAGAGTGGTCTCAGCATGGTGTTGGCTGGTCCTGGAGGTCTTCGGCTGCCGAAGCCCTGGTCGGGGCGGGGAGGAAAGCTCAACCCGCTCCCCTCCAAGGGACTCCGGGAAGGAACACTCAGGCGCGGGGGCAGAGACGGCACTGTTCTCGTCTGGGATCTGGATTTTATAGTCTCTGAGTCTTGGCCGCTGATGGGATTACACGGCGCCAGGGGGCCAGGGGGTGGGTGTGACCCCCGCCTACTGGAATTTGGAGGATCTGGCTGGAAGATGCTCGACTTCAATTCGAGTAGGCTTGGAGGTCTCGGCCCCGGAACCCGCGTGGCTTTTTCCCTCTGCCAGTACCTTCATGTGTGCGGAGAGTGGTCTCAGCATGGTGTTGGCTGGTCCTGGAGGTCTTCGGCTGCCGAAGCCCTGGTCGGGGCGGGGAGGAAAGCTCAACCCGCTCCCCTCCAAGGGACTCCGGGAAGGAACACTCAGGCGCGGGGGCAGAGACGGCACTGTTCTCGTCTGGGATCTGGATTTTATAGTCTCTGAGTCTTGGCCGCTGATGGGATTACACGGCGCCAGGGGGCCAGGTGGTGGGTGTGACCCCCGCCTACTGGAATTTGGAGGATCTGGCTGGAAGATGCTCGACTCCAATTCGAGTAGGCTTGGAGGTCTCGGCCCCGGAACCCGCGTGGCTTTTTCCCTCTGCCAGTACCTTCATGTGTGCGGAGAGTGGTCTCAGCATGGTGTTGGCTGGTCCTGGAGGTCTTCGGCTGCCGAAGCCCTGGTCGGGGCGGGGAGGAAAGCTCAACCCGCTCCCCTCCAAGGGACTCCGGGAAGGAACACTCAGGCGCGGGGGCAGAGACGGCACTGTTCTCGTCTGGGATCTGGATTTTATAGTCTCTGAGTCTTGGCCGCTGATGGGATTACACGGCGCCAGGGGGCCAGGTGGTGGGTGTGACCCCCGCCTACTGGAATTTGGAGGATCTGGCTGGAAGATGCTCGACTCCAATTCGAGTAGGCTTGGAGGTCTCGGCCCCGGAACCCGCGTGGCTTTTTCCCTCTGCCAGTACCTTCATGTGTGCGGAGAGTGGTCTCAGCATGGTGTTGGCTGGTCCTGGAGGTCTTCGGCTGCCGAAGCCCTGGTCGGGGTGGGGAGGAAAGCTCAACCCGCTCCCCTCCAAGGGACTCCGGGAAGGAACACTCAGGCGCGGGGGCAGAGACTGCACTGTTCTCGTCTGAGATCTGGATTTTATAGTCTCTGAGTCTTGGCCGCTTATGGGATTACACGGCGCCAGGAGGCCAGGTGGTGGGTGTGACCCCCGCCTACTGGAATTTGGAGGATCTGGCTGGAAGATGCTCGACTCCAATTCGAGTAGGCTTGGAGGTCTCGGCCCCGGAACCCGCGTGGCTTTTTCCCTCTGCCAGTACCTTCGTGTGTGCGGAGAGTGGTCTCAGCATGGTGTTGGCTGGTCCTGGAGGTCTTCGGCTGCCGAAGCCCTGGTCGGGGTGGGGAGGAAAGCTCAACCCGCTCCCCTCCAAGGGACTCCGGGAAGGAACACTCAGGCGCGGGGGCAGAGACTGCACTTTTCTCGTCTGGGCTCTGTATTTCATAGTCTCTGAGTCTTGGCCGCTGATGGGATTACACGGCGCCAGGGGGCCAGGTGGTGGGTGTGACCCCCGCCTACTGGAATTTGGAGGATCTGGCTGGAAGATGCTCGACTCCAATTCGAGTAGGCTTGGAGGTCTCGGCCCCGGAACCCGCGTGGCTTTTTCCCTCTGCCAGTACCTTCATGTGTGCGGAGAGTGGTCTCAGCATGGTGTTGGCTGGTCCTGGAGGTCTTCGGCTGCCGAAGCCCTGGTCGGGGCGGGGAGGAAAGCTCAACCCGCTCCCCTCCAAGGGACTCCGGGAAGGAACACTCAGGCGCGGGGGCAGAGACTGCACTGTTCTCGTCTGGGATCTGGATTTTATAGTCTCTGAGTCTTGGCCGCTGATGGGATTACACGGCGCCAGGGGGCCAGGTGTTGGGTGTGACCCCCGCCTACTGGAATTTGGAGGATCTGGCTGGAAGATGCTCGACTCCAATTCGAGTAGGCTTGGAGGTCTCGGCCCCGGAACCCGCGTGGCTTTTTCCCTCTGCCAGTACCTTCATGTGTGCGGAGAGTGGTCTCAGCATGGTGTTGGCTGGTCCTGGAGGTCTTCGGCTGCCGAAGCCCTGGTCGGGGCGGGGAGGAAAGCTCAACCCGCTCCCCTCCAAGGGACTCCGGGAAGGAACACTCAGGCGCGGGGGCAGAGACGGCACTGTTCTCTTCTGGGATCTGGATTTTATAGTCTCTGAGTCTTGGCCGCTGATGGGATTACACGGCGCCAGGGGGCCAGGTGGTGGGTGTGACCCCCGCCTACTGGAATTTGGAGGATCTGGCTGGAAGATGCTCGACTCCAATTCGAGTAGGCTTGGAGGTCTCGGCCCCGGAAGCCGCGTGGCTTTTTCCCTCTGCCAGTACATTCATGTGTGCGGAGAGTGGTCTCAGCATGGTGTTGGCTGGTCCTGGAGGTCTTCGGCTGCCGAAGCCCTGGTCGGGGCGGGGAGGAAAGCTCAACCCGCTCCCCTCCAAGGGACTCCGGGAAGGAACAATCAGGCGCGGGGGCAGAGACGGCACTGTTCTCGTCTGGGATCTGGATTTTATAGTCTCTGAGTCTTGGCCGCTGATGGGATTACACGGCGCCAGGGTGCCAGGTGGTGGGTGTGACCCCCGCCTACTGGAATTTGGAGGATCTGGCTGGAAGATGCTCGACTCCAATTCGAGTAGGCTTGGAGGTCTCGGCCCCGGAACCCGCGTGGCTTTTTCCCTCTGCCAGTACCTTCGTGTGTGCGGAGAGTGGTCTCAGCATGGTGTTGGCTGGTCCTGGAGGTCTTCGGCTGCCGAAGCCCTGGTCGGGGTGGGGAGGAAAGCTCAACCCGCTCCCCTCCAAGGGACTCCGGGAAGGAACACTCAGGCGCGGGGGCAGAGACTGCACTTTTCTCGTCTGGGCTCTGTATTTCATAGTCTCTGAGTCTTGGCCGCTGATGGGATTACACGGCGCCAGGGGGCCAGGTGTTGGGTGTGACCCCCGCCTACTGGAATTTGGAGGATCTGGCTGGAAGATGCTCGACTCCAATTCGAGTAGGCTTGGAGGTCTCGGCCCCGGAACCCGCGTGGCTTTTTCCCTCTGCCAGTACCTTCATGTGTGCGGAGAGTGGTCTCAGCATGGTGTTGGCTGGTCCTGGAGGTCTTCGGCTGCCGAAGCCCTGGTCGGGGCGGGGAGGAAAGCTCAACCCGCTCCCCTCCAAGGGACTCCGGGAAGGAACACTCAGGCGCGGGGGCAGAGACTGCACTGTTCTCGTCTGGGATCTGGATTTTATAGTCTCTGAGTCTTGGCCGCTGATGGGATTACACGGCGCCAGGGGGCCAGGTGGTGGGTGTGACCCCCGCCTACTGGAATTTGGAGGATCTGGCTGGAAGATGCTCGACTCCAATTCGAGTAGGCTTGGAGGTCTCGGCCCCGGAACCCGCGTGGCTTTTTCCCTCTGCCAGTACCTTCATGTGTGCGGAGAGTGGTCTCAGCATGGTGTTGGCTGGTCCTGGAGGTCTTCGGCTGCCGAAGCCCTGGTCGGGGCGGGGAGGAAAGCTCAACCCGCTCCCATCCAAGGGAATCCGGGAAGGAACACTCAGGCGCGGGGGCAGAGACTGCACTGTTCTCGTCTGGGATCTGGATTTTATAGTCCCTGAGTCTTGGCCGCTGATGGGATTACACGGCGCCAGGGGGCCAGGTGGTGGGTGTGACCCCCGCCTACTGGAATTTGGAGGATCTGGCTGGAAGATGCTCAACTCCAATTCGAGTAGGCTTGGAGGTCTCGGCCCCGGAACCCGCGTGGCTTTTTCCCTCTGCCAGTACCTTCATGTGTGCGGAGAGTGGTCTCAGCATGGTGTTGGCTGGTCCTGGAGGTCTTCGGCTGCCGAAGCCCTGGTCGGGGCGGGGAGGAAAGCTCAACCCGCTCCCCTCCAAGGGACTCCGGGAAGGAACACTCAGGCGCGGGGGCAGAGACGGCACTGTTCTCGTCTGGGATCTGGATTTTATAGTCTCTGAGTCTTGGCCGCTGATGGGATTACACGGCGCCAGGGGGCCAGGTGGTGGGTGTGACCCCCGCCTACTGGAATTTGGAGGATCTGGCTGGAAGATGCTCGACTCCAATTCGAGTAGGCTTGGAGGTCTCGGCCCCGGAACCCGCGTGGCTTTTTCCCTCTGCCAGTACCTTCATGTGTGCGGAGAGTGGTCTCAGCATGGTGTTGGCTGGTCCTGGAGGTCTTCGGCTGCCGAAGCCCTGGTCGGGGTGGGGAGGAAAGCTCAACCCGCTCCCCTCCAAGGGACTCCGGGAAGGAACACTCAGGCGCGGGGGCAGAGACTGCACTGTTCTCGTCTGAGATCTGGATTTTATAGTCTCTGAGTCTTGGCCGCTTATGGGATTACACGGCGCCAGGGGGCCAGGTGGTGGGTGTGACCCCCGCCTACTGGAATTTGGAGGATCTGGCTGGAAGATGCTCGACTCCAATTCGAGTAGGCTTGGAGGTCTCGGCCCCGGAACCCGCGTGGCTTTTTCCCTCTGCCAGTACCTTCGTGTGTGCGGAGAGTGGTCTCAGCATGGTGTTGGCTGGTCCTGGAGGTCTTCGGCTGCCGAAGCCCTGGTCGGGGCGGGGAGGAAAGCTCAACCCGCTCCCCTCCAAGGGACTCCGGGAAGGAACACTCAGGCGCGGGGGCAGAGACTGCACTTTTCTCGTCTGGGCTCTGTATTTCATAGTCTCTGAGTCTTGGCCGCTGATGGGATTACACGGCGCCAGGGGGCCAGGTGTTGGGTGTGACCCCCGCCTACTGGAATTTGGAGGATCTGGCTGGAAGATGCTCGACTCCAATTCGAGTAGGCTTGGAGGTCTCGGCCCCGGAACCCGCGTGGCTTTTTCCCTCTGCCAGTACCTTCATGTGTGCGGAGAGTGGTCTCAGCATGGTGTTGGCTGGTCCTGGAGGTCTTCGGCTGCCGAAGCCCTGGTCGGGGCGGGGAGGAAAGCTCAACCCGCTCCCCTCCAAGGGACTCCGGGAAGGAACACTCAGGCGCGGGGGCAGAGACTGCACTGTTCTCGTCTGGGATCTGGATTTTATAGTCTCTGAGTCTTGGCCGCTGATGGGATTACACGGCGCCAGGGGGCCAGGTGTTGGGTGTGACCCCCGCCTACTGGAATTTGGAGGATCTGGCTGGAAGATGCTCGACTCCAATTCGAGTAGGCTTGGAGGTCTCGGCCCCGGAACCCGCGTGGCTTTTTCCCTCTGCCAGTACCTTCATGTGTGCGGAGAGTGGTCTCAGCATGGTGTTGGCTGGTCCTGGAGGTCTTCGGCTGCCGAAGCCCTGGTCGGGGCGGGGAGGAAAGCTCAACCCGCTCCCATCCAAGGGAATCCGGGAAGGAACACTCAGGCGCGGGGGCAGAGACTGCACTGTTCTCGTCTGGGATCTGGATTTTATAGTCTCTTAGTCTTGGCCGCTGATGGGATTACACGGCGCCAGGGGGCCAGGTGGTGGGTGTGACCCCCGCCTACTGGAATTTGGAGGATCTGGCTGGAAGATGCTCGACTCCAATTCGAGTAGGCTTGGAGGTCTCGGCCCCGGAACCCGCGTGGCTTTTTCCCTCTGCCAGTACCTTCATGTGTGCGGAGAGTGGTCTCAGCATGGTGTTGGCTGGTCCTGGAGGTCTTCGGCTGCCAAAGCCCTAGTCGGGGCGGGGAGGAAAGCTCAACCCGCTCCCCTCCAAGGGACTCCGGGAAGGAACACTCAGGCGCGGGGGCAGAGACGGCACTGTTCTCGTCTGGAATCTGGATTTTATAGTCTCTGAGTCTTGGCCGCTGATGGGATTACACGGCGCCAGGGGGCCAGGTGGTGGGTGTGACCCCCGCCTACTGGAATTTGGAGGATCTGGCTGGAAGATGCTCGACTCCAATTCGAGTAGGCTTGGAGGTCTCGGCCCCGGAACCCGCGTAGCTTTTTCCCTCTGCCATTACCTTCATGTGTGCGGAGAGTGGTCTCAGCATGGTGTTGGCTGGTCCTGGAGGTCTTCGGCTGCCGAAGCCCTGGTCGGGGCGGGGAGGAAAGCTCATCCCGCTCCCCTCCAAGGGACTCCGGGAAGGAACACTCAGGCGCGGGGGCAGAGACTGCACTGTTCTCGTCCGGGATCTGTATTTTATAGTCTCTGTGTCTTGGCCGCTGATGGGATTACACGGCGCCAGGGGGCCAGGTGGTGGGTGTGACCCCCGCCTACTGGAATTTGGAGGATCTGGCTGGAAGACGCTCGACTCCAATTCGAGTAGGCTTGGAGGTCTCGGCCCCGGAACCCGCGTGGCTTTTTCCCTCTGCCAGTACCTTCATGTGTGCGGAGAGTGGTCTCAGCATGGTGTTGGCTGGTCCTGGAGGTCTTCGGCTGCCGAAGCCCTGGTCGGGGCGGGGAGGAAAGCTCAACCCGCTCCCCTCCAAGGGACTCCGGGAAGGAACACTCAGGCGCGGGGGCAGAGACGGCACTGTTCTCGTCTTGGATCTGGATTTTATAGTCTCTGAGTCTTGGCCGCTGATGGGATTACACGGCGCCAGGGGGCCAGGTGGTGGGTGTGACCCCCGCCTACTGGAATTTGGAGGATCTGGCTGGAAGATGCTCGACTCCAATTCGAGTAGGCTTGGAGGTCTCGGCCCCGGAACCCGCGTGGCTTTTTCCCTATGCCAGTACCTTCGTGTGTGCGGAGAGTGGTCTCAGCATGGTGTTGGCTGGTCCTAGAGGTCTTCGGCTGCCGAAGCCCTGGTCGGGGCGGGGAGGAAAGCTCAACCCGCTCCCCTCCAAGGGACTCCGGGAAGGAACACTCAGGCGCGGGGGCAGAGACGGCACTGTTCTCGTCTGGAATCTGGATTTTATAGTCTCTGAGTCTTGGCCGCTGATGGGATTACACGGCGCCAGGGGGCCAGGTGGTGGGTGTGACCCCCGCCTACTGGAATTTGGAGGATCTGGCTGGAAGATGCTCGACTCCAATTCGAGTAGGCTTGGAGGTCTCGGCCCCGGAACCCGCGTGGCTTTTTCCCTCTGCCAGTACCTTCGTGTGTGCGGAGAGTGGTCTCAGCATGGTGTTGGCTGGTCCTGGAGGTCTTCGGCTGCCGAAGCCCTGGTCGGGGCGGGGAGGAAAGCTCAACCCGCTCCCCTCCAAGGGACTCCGGGAAGGAACACTCAGGCGCGGGGGCAGAGACTGCACTGTTCTCGTCTGGGAACTGGATTTTATAGTCTCTGAGTCTTGGCCGCTGATGGGATTACACGGCGCCAGGGGCCAGGTGGTGGGTGTGACCCCCGCCTACTGGAATTTGTAGGATCTGGCTGGAAGATGCTCGACTCCAATTCGAGTAGGCTTGGAGGTCTCGGCCCCGGAACCCGCGTGGCTTTTTCCCTCTGCCAGTACCTTCATGTGTGCGGAGAGTGGTCTCAGCATGGTGTTGGCTGGTCCTGGAGGTCTTCGGCTGCCGAAGCCCTGGTCGGGGCGGGGAGGAAAGCTCAACCCGCTCCCCTCCAAGGGACTCCGGGAAGGAACACTCAGGCGCGAGGGCAGAGACGGCACTGTTCTCGTCTGGGATCTGGATTTTATAGTCTCTGAGTCTTGGCCGCTGATGGGATTACACGGCGCCAGGGGGCCAGGTGGTGGGTGTGACCCCCGCCTACTGGAATTTGGAGGATCTGGCTGGAAGATGCTCGACTCCAATTCGAGTAGGCTTGGAGGTCTCGGCCCCGGAACCCGCGTGGCTCTTTCCCTCTGCCAGTACCTTCATGTGTGCGGAGAGTGGTCTCAGCATGGTGTTGGCTGGTCCTGGAGGTCTTCGGCTGCCGAAGCCCTGGTCGGGGCGGGGAGGAAAGCTCAACCCGCTCCCCTCCAAGGGACTCCGGGAAGGAACACTCAGGCGCGGGGGCAGAGACTGCACTGTTCTCGTCCGGGATCTGGATTTTATAGTCTTTGAGTCTTGGCCGCTGATGGGATTACACGGCGCCAGGGGCCAGGTGGTGGGTGTGACCCCCGCCTACTGGAATTTGGAGGATCTGGCTGGAAGATGCTCGACTCCAATTCGAGTAGGCTTGGAGGTCTCGGCCCCGGAACCCGCGTGGCTTTTTCCCTCTGCCAGTACCTTCATGTGTGCGGAGAGTGGTCTCAGCATGGTGTTGGCTGGTCCTGGAGGTCTTCGGCTGCGGAAGCCCTGGTCGGGGCGGGGAGGAAAGCTCAACCCGCTCCCCTCCAAGGGACTCCGGGAAGGAACACTCAGGCGCGGGGGCAGAGACTGCACTGTTCTCGTCCGGGATCTGGATTTTATAGTCTCTGAGTCTTGGCCGCTGATGGGGTTACACGGCGCCAGAGGGCCAGGTGGTGGGTGTGACCCCCGCCTACTGGAATTTGGAGGATCTGGCTGGAAGTTGCTCGACTCCAATTCGAGTAGGCTTGGAGGTCTCGGCCCCGGAACCCGCGTGGCTTTTTCCCTCTGCCAGTACCTTCATGTGTGCGGAGAGTGGGCTCAGCATGGTGTTGGCTGGTCCTGGAGGTCTTCGGCTGCCGAAGCCCTGGTCGGGGCGGGGAGGAAAGCTCAACCCGCTCCCCTCCAAGGGACTCCGGGAAGGAACACTCAGGCGCAGGTGCAGAGACTGCACTGTTCTCGTCCGGGATCTGTATTTTATAGTCTCTGAGTCTTGGCCGCTGATGGGATTACACGGCGCCAGGGGCCAGGTGGTGGGTGTGACCCCCGCCTACTGGAATTTGGAGGATCTGGCTGGAAGATGCTCGACTCCAATACGAGTAGGCTTGGAGGTCTCGGCCCCGGAACCCGCGTGGCTTTTTCCCTCTGCCAGTACCTTCATGTGTGCGGAGAGTGGTCTCAGCATGGTGTTGGCTCGTCCTGGAGGTCTTCGGCTGCCGTAGGTCTGTTCGGGGCTTGGAGGAAAGCTCAACCCGCTCCCCTCCAAGGGACTCCGGGAAGGAACACTCAGGCACGGTGGCAGAGACTGCACTGTTCTCGTCCGGGATCTGGATTTTATAGTCTCTGAGTCTTGGCCGCTGATGGGATTACACGGCGCCAGGGGGCCAGGTGGTGGGTGTGATCCCCGCCTACTGGAATTTGGAGGATCTTGCTGGAAGATGCTCGACTCCAATTCGAGTAGGCTTGGAGGTCTCGGCCCCGGAACCCGCGTGGCTTTTTCCCTCTGCCAGTACCTTCATGTATGCGGAGAGTGTTCTCAGCATGGTGTTGTGTGGTCCTGGAGGTCTTCGGCTGCTGTAGCCCTGGTCGGGGTGGGGAGGAAAGCTCAACCCGCTCCCCTCCAAGGGACTCCGGGAAGGAACTCTCGGGCGCGGGGGCAGAGACTGCACTGTTCTAGTCCGGGATCTGGATTTTATAGTCTCTGAGTCTTGGCCGCTGATGGGATTACACGGCGCCAGGGGGCCAGGTGGTGGGTGTGACCCCCGCCTACTGGAATTTGGAGGATCTGGCTGGAAGATGCTCGACTCCAATTCGAGTAGGCTTGGAGGTCTCGGCCCCGGAACCCGCGTAGCTTTTTCCCTCTGCCATTACCTTCATGTGTGCGGAGAGTGGTCTCAGCATGGTGTTGGCTGGTCCTGGAGGTCTTCGGCTGCCGAAGCCCTGGTCGGGGCGGGGAGGAAAGCTCATCCCGCTCCCCTCCAAGGGACTCCGGGAAGGAACACTCAGGCGCGGGGGCAGAGACTGCACTGTTCTCGTCCGGGATCTGTATTTTATAGTCTCTGTGTCTTGGCCGCTGATGGGATTACACGGCGCCAGGGGGCCAGGTGGTGGGTGTGACCCCCGCCTACTGGAATTTGGAGGATCTGGCTGGAAGACGCTCGACTCCAATTCGAGTAGGCTTGGAGGTCTCGGCCCCGGAACCCGCGTGGCTTTTTCCCTCTGCCAGTACCTTCATGTGTGCGGAGAGTGGTCTCAGCATGGTGTTGGCTGGTCCTGGAGGTCTTCGGCTGCCGAAGCCCTGGTCGGGGCGGGGAGGAAAGCTCAACCCGCTCCCCTCCAAGGGACTCCGGGAAGGAACACTCAGGCGCGGGGGCAGAGACTGCACTGTTCTCGTCTGGGATCTGGATTTTATAGTCTCTGAGTCTTGGCCGCTGATGGGATTACACGGCGCTAGGGGGCCAGGTGTTGGGTGTGACCCCCGCCTACTGGAATTTGGAGGATCTGGCTGGAAGATGCTCGACTCCAATTCGAGTAGGCTTGGAGGTCTCGGCCCCGGAACCCGCGTGGCTTTTTCCCTCTGCCAGTACCTTCATGTGTGCGGAGAGTGGTCTCAGCATGGTGTTGGCTGGTCCTGGAGGTCTTCGGCTGCCGAAGCCCTGGTCGGGGCGGGGAGGAAAGCTCAACCCGCTCCCCTCCAAGGGACTCCGGGAAGGAACACTCAGGCGCGGGGGCAGAGACGGCACTGTTCTCGTCTGGGATCTGGATTTTATAGTCTCTGAGTCTTGGCCGCTGATGGGATTACACGGCGCCAGGGGGCCAGGTGGTGGGTGTGACCCCCGCCTACTGGAATTTGGAGGATCTGGCTGGAAGATGCTCGACTCCAATTCGAGTAGGCTTGGAGGTCTCGGCCCCGGAAGCCGCGTGGCTTTTTCCCTCTGCCAGTACATTCATGTGTGCGGAGAGTGGTCTCAGCATGGTGTTGGCTGGTCCTGGAGGTCTTCGGCTGCCGAAGCCCTGGTCGGGGCGGGGAGGAAAGCTCAACCCGCTCCCCTCCAAGGGACTCCGGGAAGGAACACTCAGGCGCGGGGGCAGAGACGGCACTGTTCTCGTCTGGGATCTGGATTTTATAGTCTCTGAGTCTTGGCCGCTGATGGGATTACACGGCGTCAGGGGGCCAGGTGGTGGGTGTGACCCCCGCCTACTGGAATTTGGAGGATCTGGCTGGAAGATGCTCGACTCCAATTCGAGTAGGCTTGGAGGTCTCGGCCCCGGAACCCGCGTGGCTTTTTCCCTCTGCCAGTACCTTCATGTGTGCGGAGAGTGGTCTCAGCATGGTGTTGGCTGGTCCTGGAGGTCTTCGGCTGCCGAAGCCCTGGTCGGGGCGGGGAGGAAAGCTCAACCCGCTCCCCTCCAAGGGACTCCGGGAAGGAACACTCAGGCGCGGGGGCAGAGACGGCACTGTTCTCGTCTGGGATCTGGATTTTATAGTCTCTGAGTCTTGGCCGCTGATGGGATTACACGGCGCCAGGGGGCCAGGTGGTGGGTGTGACCCCCGCCTACTGGAATTTGGAGGATCTGGCTGGAAGATGCTCGACTCCAATTCGAGTAGGCTTGGAGGTCTCGGCCCCGGAACCCGCGTGGCTTTTTCCCTCTGCCAGTACCTTCATGTGTGCGGAGAGTGGTCTCAGCATGGTGTTGGCTGGTCCTGGAGGTCTTCGGCTGCCGAAGCCCTGGTCGGGGTGGGGAGGAAAGCTCAACCCGCTCCCCTCCAAGGGACTCCGGGAAGGAACACTCAGGCGCGGGGGCAGAGACTGCACTGTTCTCGTCTGAGATCTGGATTTTATAGTCTCTGAGTCTTGGCCGCTTATGGGATTACACGGCGCCAGGGGGCCAGGTGGTGGGTGTGACCCCCGCCTACTGGAATTTGGAGGATCTGGCTGGAAGATGCTCGACTCCAATTCGAGTAGGCTTGGAGGTCTCGGCCCCGGAACCCGCGTGGCTTTTTCCCTCTGCCAGTACCTTCGTGTGTGCGGAGAGTGGTCTCAGCATGGTGTTGGCTGGTCCTGGAGGTCTTCGGCTGCCGAAGCCCTGATCGGGGTGGGGAGGAAAGCTCAACCCGCTCCCCTCCAAGGGACTCCGGGAAGGAACACTCAGGCGCGGGGGCAGAGACTGCACTTTTCTCGTCTGGGCTCTGTATTTCATAGTCTCTGAGTCTTGGCCGCTGATGGGATTACACGGCGCCAGGGGGCCAGGTGTTGGGTGTGACCCCCGCCTACTGGAATTTGGAGGATCTGGCTGGAAGATGCTCGACTCTAATTCGAGTAGGCTTGGAGGTCTCGGCCCCGGAACCCGCGTGGCTTTTTCCCTCTGCCAGTACCTTCATGTGTGCGGAGAGTGGTCTCAGCATGGTGTTGGCTGGTCCTGGAGGTCTTCGGCTGCCGAAGCCCTGGTCGGGGCGGGGAGGAAAGCTCAACCCGCTCCCCTCCAAGGGACTCCGGGAAGGAACACTCAGGCGCGGGGGCAGAGACTGCACTGTTCTCGTCTGGGATCTGGATTTTATAGTCTCTGAGTCTTGGCCGCTGGTGGGATTACACGGCGCCAGGGGGCCAGGTGTTGGGTGTGACCCCCGCCTACTGGAATTTGGAGGATCTGGCTGGAAGATGCTCGACTCCAATTCGAGTAGGCTTGGAGGTCTCGGCCCCGGAACCCGCGTGGATTTTTCCCTCTGCCAGTACCTTCATGTGTGCGGAGAGTGGTCTCAGCATGGTGTTGGCTGGTCCTGGAGGTCTTCGGCTGCCGAAGCCCTGGTCGGGGCGGGGAGGAAAGCTCAACCCGCTCCCCTCCAAGGGACTCCGGGAAGGAACACTCAGGCGCGGGGGCAGAGACGGCACTGTTCTCGTCTGGGATCTGGATTTTATAGTCTCTGAGTCTTGGCCGCTGATGGGATTACACGGCGTCAGGGGGCCAGGTGGTGGGTGTGACCCCCGCCTACTGGAATTTGGAGGATCTGGCTGGAAGATGCTCGACTCCAATTCGAGTAGGCTTGGAGGTCTCTGCCCCGGAACCCGCGTGGCTTTTTCCCTCTGCCAGTACCTTCGTGTGTGCGGAGAGTGGTCTCAGCATGGTGTTGGCTGGTCCTGGAGGTCTTCGGCTGCCGAAGCCCTGGTCGGGGTGGGGAGGAAAGCTCAACCCGCTCCCCTCCAAGGGACTCCGGGAAGGAACACTCAGGCGCGGGGGCAGAGACTGCACTTTTCTCGTCTGGGCTCTGTATTTCATAGTCTCTGAGTCTTGGCCGCTGATGGGATTACATGGCGCCAGGGGGCCAGGTGTTGGGTGTGACCCCCGCCTACTGGAATTTGGAGGATCTGGCTGGAAGATGCTCGACTCCAATTCGAGTAGGCTTGGAGGTCTCGGCCCCGGAACCCGCGTGGCTTTTTCCCTCTGCCAGTACCTTCATGTGTGCGGAGAGTGGTCTCAGCATGGTGTTGGCTGGTCCTGGAGGTCTTCGGCTGCCGAAGCCCTGGTCGGGGCGGGGAGGAAAGCTCAACCCGCTCCCCTCCAAGGGACTCCGGGAAGGAACACTCAGGCGCGGGGGCAGAGACTGCACTGTTCTCGTCTGGGATCTGGATTTTATAGTCTCTGAGTCTTGGCCGCTGATGGGATTACACGGCGCCAGGGGGCCAGGTGTTGGGTGTGACCCCCGCCTACTGGAATTTGGAGGATCTGGCTGGAAGATGCTCGACTCCAATTCGAGTAGGCTTGGAGGTCTCGGCCCCGGAACCCGCGTGGCTTTTTCCCTCTGCCAGTACCTTCATGTGTGCGGAGAGTGGTCTCAGCATGGTGTTGGCTGGTCCTGGAGGTCTTCGGCTGCCGAAGCCCTGGTCGGGGCGGGGAGGAAAGCTCAACCCGCTCCCATCCAAGGGAATCCGGGAAGGAACACTCAGGCGCGGGGGCAGAGACTGCACTGTTCTCGTCTGGGATCTGGATTTTATAGTCTCTTAGTCTTGGCCGCTGATGGGATTACACGGCGCCAGGGGGCCAGGTGGTGGGTGTGACCCCCGCCTACTGGAATTTGGAGGATCTGGCTGGAAGATGCTCGACTCCAATTCGAGTAGGCTTGGAGGTCTCGGCCCCGGAACCCGCGTGGCTTTTTCCCTCTGCCAGTACCTTCATGTGTGCGGAGAGTGGTCTCAGCATGGTGTTGGCTGGTCCTGGAGGTCTTCGGCTGCCAAAGCCCTAGTCGGGGCGGGGAGGAAAGCTCAACCCGCTCCCCTCCAAGGGACTCCGGGAAGGAACACTCAGGCGCGGGGGCAGAGACGGCACTGTTCTCGTCTGGAATCTGGATTTTATAGTCTCTGAGTCTTGGCCGCTGATGGGATTACACGGCGCCAGGGGGCCAGGTGGTGGGTGTGACCCCCGCCTACTGGAATTTGGAGGATCTGGCTGGAAGATGCTCGACTCCAATTCGAGTAGGCTTGGAGGTCTCGGCCCCGGAACCCGCGTAGCTTTTTCCCTCTGCCATTACCTTCATGTGTGCGGAGAGTGGTCTCAGCATGGTGTTGGCTGGTCCTGGAGGTCTTCGGCTGCCGAAGCCCTGGTCGGGGCGGGGAGGAAAGCTCATCCCGCTCCCCTCCAAGGGACTCCGGGAAGGAACACTCAGGCGCGGGGGCAGAGACTGCACTGTTCTCGTCCGGGATCTGTATTTTATAGTCTCTGTGTCTTGGCCGCTGATGGGATTACACGGCGCCAGGGGGCCAGGTGGTGGGTGTGACCCCCGCCTACTGGAATTTGGAGGATCTGGCTGGAAGACGCTCGACTCCAATTCGAGTAGGCTTGGAGGTCTCGGCCCCGGAACCCGCGTGGCTTTTTCCCTCTGCCAGTACCTTCATGTGTGCGGAGAGTGGTCTCAGCATGGTGTTGGCTGGTCCTGGAGGTCTTCGGCTGCCGAAGCCCTGGTCGGGGCGGGGAGGAAAGCTCAACCCGCTCCCCTCCAAGGGACTCCGGGAAGGAACACTCAGGCGCGGGGGCAGAGACGGCACTGTTCTCGTCTTGGATCTGGATTTTATAGTCTCTGAGTCTTGGCCGCTGATGGGATTACACGGCGCCAGGGGGCCAGGTGGTGGGTGTGACCCCCGCCTACTGGAATTTGGAGGATCTGGCTGGAAGATGCTCGACTCCAATTCGAGTAGGCTTGGAGGTCTCGGCCCCGGAACCCGCGTGGCTTTTTCCCTATGCCAGTACCTTCGTGTGTGCGGAGAGTGGTCTCAGCATGGTGTTGGCTGGTCCTAGAGGTCTTCGGCTGCCGAAGCCCTGGTCGGGGCGGGGAGGAAAGCTCAACCCGCTCCCCTCCAAGGGACTCCGGGAAGGAACACTCAGGCGCGGGGGCAGAGACGGCACTGTTCTCGTCTGGAATCTGGATTTTATAGTCTCTGAGTCTTGGCCGCTGATGGGATTACACGGCGCCAGGGGGCCAGGTGGTTGGTGTGACCCCCGCCTACTGGAATTTGGAGGATCTGGCTGGAAGATGCTCGACTCCAATTCGAGTAGGCTTGGAGGTCTCGGCCCCGGAACCCGCGTGGCTTTTTCCCTCTGCCAGTACCTTCGTGTGTGCGGAGAGTGGTCTCAGCATGGTGTTGGCTGGTCCTGGAGGTCTTCGGCTGCCGAAGCCCTGGTCGGGGCGGGGAGGAAAGCTCAACCCGCTCCCCTCCAAGGGACTCCGGGAAGGAACACTCAGGCGCGGGGGCAGAGACTGCACTGTTCTCGTCTGGGAACTGGATTTTATAGTCTCTGAGTCTTGGCCGCTGATGGGATTACACGGCGCCAGGGGCCAGGTGGTGGGTGTGACCCCCGCCTACTGGAATTTGTAGGATCTGGCTGGAAGATGCTCGACTCCAATTCGAGTAGGCTTGGAGGTCTCGGCCCCGGAACCCGCGTGGCTTTTTCCCTCTGCCAGTACCTTCATGTGTGCGGAGAGTGGTCTCAGCATGGTGTTGGCTGGTCCTGGAGGTCTTCGGCTGCCGAAGCCCTGGTCGGGGCGGGGAGGAAAGCTCAACCCCCTCCCCTCCAAGGGACTCCGGGAAGGAACACTCAGGCGCGAGGGCAGAGACGGCACTGTTCTCGTCTGGGATCTGGATTTTATAGTCTCTGAGTCTTGGCCGCTGATGGGATTACACGGCGCCAGGGGGCCAGGTGGTGGGTGTGACCCCCGCCTACTGGAATTTGGAGGATCTGGCTGGAAGATGCTCGACTCCAATTCGAGTAGGCTTGGAGGTCTCGGCCCCGGAACCCGCGTGGCTCTTTCCCTCTGCCAGTACCTTCATGTGTGCGGAGAGTGGTCTCAGCATGGTGTTGGCTGGTCCTGGAGGTCTTCGGCTGCCGAAGCCCTGGTCGGGGCGGGGAGGAAAGCTCAACCCGCTCCCCTCCAAGGGACTCCGGGAAGGAACACTCAGGCGCGGGGGCAGAGACTGCACTGTTCTCGTCCGGGATCTGGATTTTATAGTCTTTGAGTCTTGGCCGCTGATGGGATTACACGGCGCCAGGGGCCAGGTGGTGGGTGTGACCCCCGCCTACTGGAATTTGGAGGATCTGGCTGGAAGATGCTCGACTCCAATTCGAGTAGGCTTGGAGGTCTCGGCCCCGGAACCCGCGTGGCTTTTTCCCTCTGCCAGTACCTTCATGTGTGCGGAGAGTGGTCTCAGCATGGTGTTGGCTGGTCCTGGAGGTCTTCGGCTGCGGAAGCCCTGGTCGGGGCGGGGAGGAAAGCTCAACCCGCTCCCCTCCAAGGGACTCCGGGAAGGAACACTCAGGCGCGGGGGCAGAGACTGCACTGTTCTCGTCCGGGATCTGGATTTTATAGTCTCTGAGTCTTGGCCGCTGATGGGGTTACACGGCGCCAGAGGGCCAGGTGGTGGGTGTGACCCCCGCCTACTGGAATTTGGAGGATCTGGCTGGAAGTTGCTCGACTCCAATTCGAGTAGGCTTGGAGGTCTCGGCCCCGGAACCCGCGTGGCTTTTTCCCTCTGCCAGTACCTTCATGTGTGCGGAGAGTGGGCTCAGCATGGTGTTGGCTGGTCCTGGAGGTCTTCGGCTGCCGAAGCCCTGGTCGGGGCGGGGAGGAAAGCTCAACCCGCTCCCCTCCAAGGGACTCCGGGAAGGAACACTCAGGCGCAGGTGCAGAGACTGCACTGTTCTCGTCCGGGATCTGTATTTTATAGTCTCTGAGTCTTGGCCGCTGATGGGATTACACGGCGCCAGGGGCCAGGTGGTGGGTGTGACCCCCGCCTACTGGAATTTGGAGGATCTGGCTGGAAGATGCTCGACTCCAATTCGAGTAGGCTTGGAGGTCTCGGCCCCGGAACCCGCGTGGCTTTTTCCCTCTGCCAGTACCTTCATGTGTGCGGAGAGTGGTCTCAGCATGGTGTTGGCTCGTCCTGGAGGTCTTCGGCTGCCGTAGGTCTGTTCGGGGCTTGGAGGAAAGCTCAACCCGCTCCCCTCCAAGGGACTCCGGGAAGGAACACTCAGGCACGGTGGCAGAGACTGCACTGTTCTCGTCCGGGATCTGGATTTTATAGTCTCTGAGTCTTGGCCGCTGATGGGATTACACGGCGCCAGGGGGCCAGGTGGTGGGTGTGATCCCCGCCTACTGGAATTTGGAGGATCTTGCTGGAAGATGCTCGACTCCAATTCGAGTAGGCTTGGAGGTCTCGGCCCCGGAACCCGCGTGGCTTTTTCCCTCTGCCAGTACCTTCATGTATGCGGAGAGTGTTCTCAGCATGGTGTTGTGTGGTCCTGGAGGTCTTCGGCTGCTGTAGCCCTGGTCGGGGTGGGGAGGAAAGCTCAACCCGCTCCCCTCCAAGGGACTCCGGGAAGGAACTCTCGGGCGCGGGGGCAGAGACTGCACTGTTCTAGTCCGGGATCTGGATTTTATAGTCTCTGAGTCTTGGCCGCTGATGGGATTACACGGCGCCAGGGGGCCAGGTGGTGGGTGTGATCCCCGCCTACTGGAATTTGGAGGATCTGGCTGGAAGATGCTCGACTCCAATTCGAGTAGGCTTGGAGGTCTCGGCCCCGGAACCCGCGTGGCTTTTTCCCTCTGCCAGTACCTTCATGTATGCGGAGAGTGGTCTCAGCATGGTGTTGGCTGGTCCTGGAGGTCTTCGGCTGCCGAAGCCCTGGTCGGGGCGGGGAGGAAAGCTCAACCCGCTCCCCTCCAAGGGACTCCTGGAAGGAACACTCAGGCGCGGGGGCAGAGACTGCACTGTTCTCGTCCGGGATCTGGATTTTATAGTCTCTGAGTCTTGGCCGCTGATGGGATTACACGGCGCCAGGGGCCCAGGTGGTGGGTGTGACCCCCGCCTACTGGAATTTGGAGTTACCAGTTACTCAACAGAGGAGCAGTGGAGAGAATAGAATAAAGGCTATCCTTATTTTAAAGAAATCAGCCACCCTGTTTTCCTTTCCTCAGGCTATTCAGGTAAAATCAGATACCGTTTTGTTGAAGGAAATGACCATAATCTCTCCTCCTTGGCCCTCCTGGTTTTATTCTTTCCCCTCCTGGAGAACTTGTAATGATTCCCAGTGAATTTGAAAAACTTTTTTTACTGTTTCAAAGGATGGCAGAGCTACAGAAGAGAGGCAGAGTATGTTTTCAGAACAGAGCCTTCTTACCAACATGCTCCTGCAGCGGCGCTGTGGAGTGTGCAGCCTGAGCAGAGAGTATCTTCTCAATAGCAGGGGGCAGCCTCCTCCAGTTGGTGAACTCCAACGTGAAGATAAGGTCCTCATCACTGACTGCATCAATCCTACAGAAGCAAGATGGTAACATGTCATTACACAGAAGGTGTACCAAGAACTCACACTACAATCAAGCAACACTTCATTTTAATGTGGAAGACTGACAAAAATAGAAAAATATTCATGTTAGGTCAGAGAGATAGTATAGCCGGGAGGGCACTTGCCGTGCACATGGATGACCCAGGTTTGTTCCCCAGCATCCCATATGGTGCCCCAAGAACCGCCAGAAGTAATTCCTGAGTGCAGAGCCAGGAGTAACCCCTGAGCACTACCACGTGTGCCCCCCACCCCCAAAAAGAAAAATATTCATTCAAAGGGAGTGAAATTCAGCAGCTAAGAGTAATTATCAACAGGTTCCTAAAGGAAATGAAACTGAGTCTAATTACCCACATGGTAAGAGAAATCTCTAGTCTTGTAGACTCCCGGAAGATTCCTTCCCATTCCCCAGAAGAAGGGGTAAGAAAAGACAGACAGCATCAATGAAGCTAGTGGATTTGCATTATCTTCTCCCAAAAAACCATCCTGCTAATCATAGATACATAATAGTACTGAAAAGATAGAACCCAAACTCCCCGTTATTCCTACTTTGAGAGTCTAGGAAAGAGGACTTGTTTCTATTCAAAACCCAAGGTCGTGCAACTTTCTCCCTTTTAGAAGTTGTGCCCTACACAATGTACTAGAGCTAAGTTTTATCTTTAAGGACTGAACAAATGTGTTCAAGACAGTTAATCTCCATGTGTTTTTCAAATAATGTCAGATTTTCTAACAATATAGCCCCCTGCTCCCTCCAAGGTCCCTAAATTCATGAGAACTTGAATCACTGGTTTAAGCAAAGTTCTGAATGCTGTTTATTGATTCAGTATGGAATTTAGGGTTGCAGCTTCAAACTCTGCATGGACACATCACTTGCTGTCCCCACATTCAAAGTGCCAGTGCTTCATGGCACCCAAAGATTCCTTACTAATTCCTCTCACCCCACCCAACTGTCCCCTGCCGTAGCACAGGAGTCTTTACCAACTATAAGTTTTTTAATTTTTTTCACCAGTTAATATGCTTTATTTGTTCCAATTGCATGTATGAGTGAACCAATCTAGTAATCGTCTTTCACATCTTGCTGCATCTAGCACAATCATGTCAAGATGCATCCGTTTTGTGTCACTGCTTCATTTTTTTAAGGTTGAGAAGTATTTCTTTGAGAATCTATACTATAGCAAGTATAGCAAGCATAAAATCTATACTATAGTATATACTATACTATTGTCTATGCAGCTATCTGATAATTGACATATTTAGGTTGATTCTGTGTTTTAGTTACTGTAAATAATGGTACTATGAACATAGGACTGTAGATATTCTTTCAAATTAGTGCTTTCATACTCTTTGGATAAACACCTAGGCCTGGTATTAATGGATCATTATGGAACTGCCATTTTTATTTCACAAAAAACCTCTAGACATTTTCCAAGTAGCACCAACCTATACTCCCACTACAACTACAGGAATTCTCTTTTCTTCCCAGGTGTGAGGTGAGATCTCATTGTAACTTTATTAATTTCCCCTGGCATTTATTACTTGTGTGTCTGTGGGCTGTTTGTCCATTTGTTTATTCCCTCCCTTCCCCCTTTCTTTACCATCATAGCTGTTGATGCTGACACTGAAATACCAGAATTCACATAGACAAGTGGCTGTGACACTTAGACTTTCAGCAGTGGTCCCCAGTCCACAGTACTCACCCACAGTGAGCGACAGTTCTCAGCAGTGTCTGTGCTCCTTTCGCACTGCTGCTTGCACATGCGCTCACCATGGTAGGAGGATATACACTGTGCTTGCAACCCTTGCCAGAGGTCAGAGTGACTGTGAGCCCACACATCTCTCGCTATTGCAGCACTCACCAGGGTCTCACTGATTGTGGTGCCCACACATCTCTCCCTGTTGCAACCCTCGCCAGCAGTCAGGCTGACTGGAGCCCATGAATCTCTCCCTGTTGCAGGTCTCACTGACTCTGATGCCCACACATCTCTCCCTGTTGTAGTCCTTGCCAGTGATCAGGCTGACTGTTGAGCCGATACATAGCTCCCTGTTGCAGGTCTCATTGACTGTGGTGCCCACACATCTCTCCCTGTTGCAGCCCTCGCCAGTGGTTAGGCTGACTATGGAGCCCACATATCTCCCTGATGCAGTACTCACAAGGGTCTCACTGACTTAGGAGCCCTCACATCTCTTCCTGTTGCAAGTCTCACTGGTTGTGGTGCCCACACATCTCTGCTTGTTGCAGTGATCACCAGGGTCTCACTATGGTGCCCCAACATTTCTCCCTGCTGCAGTGCTCACTGACTATGGTGCCCACATATCTCTCCCTGTTGCAGTGCTCACCAGGGTTACACACACCTGGCTGTAATGTGTCTGGGCACTGTCTACAGTGCCAGGGAGAGTAGACAGAAGAGTTCAATCATGCTCTGAAAACAGAACTACGAGGATTGTGCTCAGCACATGTGGAAACACCGGAATTTACCCTTGAGACTGGATGCAAAGCCACTAAGGAGGCATTTGGGGACACTGAATTCCTCCCACAGCCCTGCTACCGTCTTCTCTGGATAGTTTTCTATTCAGTTGCTTGCCCGTTCTTTGACTAGGTTGCTTATTTCCTTGGGGGCCTCCCATGAAATGTTTGGGTTCTCCAGGTGCCACTGCTGGTAATATTCAGTTCAGCTGGACGGGTCCAACAGCTCAATGCAGCAATGCAAAGCTTCTCAGGCCCCGTGGTTCTAGAGGGCCCTGAGACCACCTGGACTGCTACTCTGTGTTCAGGAATCACTCCTGGCAGTGCTTAGGGAATCATATCAGGTGGCGGGGACTGAACCTGAATTGGCCCACATGTAAGACAAGCCATCCTACCTGCTGTAATTGGGCTCCAGCCCGTTGACATGTAGTTGTACTTTTGTGGAAAACAATTTGCTGTCATCTATTCTACCATAAGTCAGAAAAGTTCTGATTTTTAGTAACATTGGTCTTTAAGCCATCAATCCTGGTCTTAAAATGAAAATAATGTTTATGTTGCTTAGTTCAAGAGTGGAGCTGGTAAGCTACAGAGAGTAACTCGCCTGCATGGCAAAGCCTGGCAAGCTACCCGTGACGTATTCGATATGCCAAACACAGTAACAAGTCTCACAATGGAGACGTTAGAGCAAATCGATGAACAACGGGAGGACAGTGTTACAGTGCTACAGTTCAAGAGTGTATATGAAAATAATGAGAACTCTAATAGATACTTTTACAACAATACAATGTTATAAAAATACTTCAAAAAGATCACCTTCTTAAAGATATTACTGAGCCAAAATAAGCAAAGGAAAACAAAAAGAAAAGAAAGAAAATAAGCAGTACTCTAATCTTTCTTCTCTAAAAGTTTGCTTCTTACAACTCAATGTACCATTACAAGACCTGATTGGAGATTATAAAAGTTATTTCTCAAGTCCTTTATTCTCTAATATGCTAAAGAGTAGCACAAATGCTATGGGTAGACATTTTCTTCTCAGAATACTGTCAGTCAGATTGCAAGCGAGAATAGACGAAAAGAAAAGATATACTGAAAGAACAACCTTCTTGATTTTCCAGATTACCAAAAATGACTGGTTTTGGCATCCACTCTCCAGCAGTATCTCAATGATTTCATTTCTCAGTTTTAATGTGCGTTAAGCCTCACTGTGACCAAACACTAGTTATCTAAGCCTATTCTTGAAAAATAAATTTGTGTTATACAGTGTTAGTAAATATAATGTTTATGTGTCACTGATGCCACTAAAAATGTACTGTTACTGTATTACACTGGCCATTATATTGCACAAAGTAATTGTACAATCGTAACCAAATAATAGTGAGTCAACCTAACCACTGATGACATTTACTTTGCCAATTACATTGTAGGGGAAGCTATTATTGCGTTTAAAATTGAAAAAATATTTCAACTTTGTAGATTACATTGTGACAGGCAATTATTCAGCCAGATACATTTTTAAGAGTGTTTAATACAGGCAATACCTAGAAAAGACATTTATAATTTACACGACAAAGATTAAGCAACTCACATATGATATAAAAAAGATACAACTAAAATATACTTTACCAACATACTGGCATTTCTATAGAATAATGTTTTATAACTATTCTTTGAGTATAAATTTGATCAAAGAAATCAAAACATCTGTCATTTCAACACAAACACTGGCTTTATCCATTCAACAAAGATTGGTGAACAAAAATTTAACCATGCTAAAGCATTTTCACTGCTAAAGTGAAATTCCCCATTGTATTTTTCCCTAATGAATATAAAGTGACTAAAGTTATTCCTTTAGAGTAAAATATATGCAATTGGCATTCTCAGTTGAGGTAGCCGAAACTTTCAATTTATCTCAAAATAAGTCGTAATTTACTGATTCTTAACTCTTTTCTATATCAATACAACCAGTAAATATAGTATACATCCAGTGAATTATTATCACAAAATTCTAAAAAAGGACTCCTCACACAGGGAAGAAATTTGTGTCAGAACTGTGGATGGGACAGTGTATTTTAAAGACCTTCTGAGGACAGTAAAGCTACACAATCCCTCTCCCTCCAGAATCCCTTGTAGTTTGCTAAGGAAAAGAAAGAAAAAGAAGCATGTGCAGTCTTTTTTCTCAGCGTAGGATCTTCCTACCTTAAGAGTAGGAAAAATAGACATCTACCACTTAGATGAAGCAGGGATTAAGGCTAAAGTACCTGAGAAGTCTGAGAAATGGCGACCCAGGTTGAAGTGCATGCCTGACACTGAGAGGCCCTAGTCCCAGTACCACACGTATGACCCAGGACTATGACGCCAGTCCACATCATCAAGCTGCAGCGTCAAATTACCAATCCCAGGGCTGGAGAGATAGCACAGAGGATAGGGCATTTGCCTTGTGCGCGGCCAACCCAGGTTCAATTCCCAGCATTCCATATGGTCCCCTGAGCAACGCCAGGAGTAAATCCTGAGTGCAGAGCCAGGAGTAACCCCTGTGCATCGCCAGATGTGACCCAAAATGAAAAAAAAAATCACCAAACCCAGCACAAAACCATCAGCCCAAGAATGAACGGGTGTGAGCCTAGTGTGTACAGATACTGCAGGGAAAACTGCATCACCAAAAAGCATGATTAAGGTACCTGAAATTAAGTACCTGAACTTAAATGATATGACTGTTTACGCAGGGCAAAGGCAGCTCAGTGGTGAAAAACACAAACTTGAGTCATGTATAGACAAACCAGTTCTAGTCTAAATTCTAACTTACATTAGCTGTGTGAGTTTGGGCAAGTATTTATTTAAATACTCGGTACCTTGATCTCCTGTAAAATACGGAAAATAGTGCTACTCTACTTTATATTAAATGAGTTAATATAATAAAAAATTGGGACAGTATTAACTATGTCAATATTGAGTAAAATGTTTATTTGATAAACTAGAAATCAAATGAAATTAAAGAGCTTTTAGTATGGGGCAAGTGGTAGAACTTCAGAGCTAATAGTTTCCAGTAGATGAGAAAGGAATGTGCTGAATACCGCCTGAAGTGGGGTCCAGGAAGAAAAGGAGCACACTGCCAGAACCAGGCCAAGCCCCCATGCGTGTGGTGGTTTCAGAGTGGCGGTCCGGGTACCCTAGAACAGTTAGGGACAACTGCTGCTATGTAATAGGAGTCCAGACAACAACAACATCCACTGAGACAAAGTCCAAAGGTTTCAAGTGACTGTTTTGTCAGATACAGCACTCACTAGTGAAAGCTTTTATCTCAGTTTCTCTGTGGACAGCACATCTGTGAAAGGGACTTTAAACATATAGCACAGCGGTAGGACGTTCGCCTTACAAGCGGCCAACATGGCCTACCCGACTTCGATTCTTCCGCCCCTCTCGGAGACCCTGGCAAGCTACCGAGAGTATTCGATATGCCAAACACAGTAACAACAAAGTCTCCAATGGAGACGTTACTGGGCCCGTTTGAGCAAATCGACGATCAATGGGAGGGCCTTTACTTTACTATATACACATGCAAATCACTTAAAAATCAAATCTCTCGATTGTCAATAACCTTTATATTTCATCCAGTACCTAATTATTTGTGAGATTTTATGTAAAAATTACTGATGGGTTTGTAACGATCAGCCATTGATAGATAACTTTGTATTAACTGATAGAGAAATAAATACAATCCAGGACCCAATGTATTATAAACTATAAACAAAAGGTAAAGTGGAGATCAGAACATCTTAACTTTACTTTTTCTTCCATGTACATTAAACAACTCAGAAGGATGTTTACAAAACACAGATCAAAAATGGAAAGTGGACTGGAGCAATAGCACAGTGGGTAGGGCATTTGCATTGCACACGGCCGACCTGGATTCGATTTCCAGCATTCCATATGATCCCCTGCCGCACTGCCAGGAGTAATTCCTGAGTGCAGAGCCAGGTGTGACCCAATAACCCCCCCCTAATAAAAAGACAAATCCTAAGCATAAAAACTTAAGAGAAAATCACCCAATTCTACATCACAGTAGACTTTTTTTTTTAAGAAAGTGTGATACTAATATATTACCAATCAATACCAACAAAACTTGATCTTTACATGAAGATAAAGAACTCACCAGAGGGAAAATTCAAACTAAATTTACAAGGAGGAACTACTAATACTGCCTGACTAAACCCAAAGAGTTATTTCTTTTGAAGAATAATTTAAATAACAAGATATCAAAGCGCTTTAACTCTAAAATACAAAATCTCAGTACATTTAGGTTAACTACTTGAGAGAATAATGGTTTCTGAAGTATAAATATTGCTAAACGTTTTATTAAAATTTTAATAAAATACCTATGTAACTCTCTTTCCTAGACACACTTATTCCATTTTTTCATTTGCCTTGCACTATTAGACCAAAAAAGTTCTCCCATTGCTACAATTATCTTTGCATCCCACTGAGACACTAACAACATATGCAAAGACTGAAGGGTGAGACAGAATTCTCACTCAACAAAAATCCTAACTTACTTTCCATATAACCACTTATAGGGGCTGTCCTAACAATCTACTGAAGCTATATCCTCGGCTACTTCAAAAATCAGCATGCATTACTGGAGACAGATTTCAACTAGACAGGATGCTATGGAGCATATTCAGTTTAGCTAACTATGAAATAAATCTCTAAAGCAGCTACATCATTCTGTCACAGTCATTCTAAGAGATGCATGAAAGAAACACACCAAGGAAAGAAATGTTCTCATTGATTTTCTCAAAAAGAGTTTACTCAAAAAATCTCAGAAGAGAGCCACAAGCTGCAGAAATGCCTCCAGACCCTGTGCCAGGCTGCACCTCATTCCAAGCATCCAGGCAAGGGGCTGGTGAGCCCACCACTTAGTCTACGAGAGCCCCGGCAGCCAAAATCCTCCAGAACCCAATGGCTGCCATGCTCGCAGCCAATCTCCACATGATCAGAACAAGGCTCCCACATGAGAACGGATCTGCTGAAAAATCCAAGTATGCAGGATTTGTGAATGAAACCTCCAGGCTCTAATGGAGTCAGGAATGGGTGAGCTCCCCCCATCTCCTTGTGCTTCTGGGAGCCTGGAAGTCACACCCACAAATTGCCTCTGGCACCATATAAGCTCATTAGCGGCCATGATCCAGAGACTCACAAGTAAATCTCAGAAGAGAGCAACACACTGCAGAGACGTCTCTAGACCCCTAAGTCACCATGCAGTTAAAAATTTTACTATAACTCTATCACCCTATTTAAAATTTTAGAATTTCTGGAGCGACGTCTCATACTCTACACCACTGATTTCCCAGAGTAGCTCACCATATTTGATGGGGTATAAAGTAGAAGGCAACCAATCTCGATAAATATATATATATATGTATATATATATATATATATATATATATATACAAGTCTCAACCTGTAACACCATGTTAGTTAAGCTCTTACAACAAGAGCTTAATAATTCCAGGGTGAGACACAACAATCTTCACACACTTTCCTCTAAGGAAACTTTTTTGGATCATTTTCAGCAGATTATTCATAACAAACAATACAATGCAAATTATTTAGAATTTGCCTTTGGGGCAAGCTTGGATGGTGGTGGGTAGATTTGAAATAATGGTGGTAGGAGGGTGCAATGGTGGTGGGATTAGTGTTGGAATACTGAATGTAATAAATTGTGAGCAACTCTATACTGTTTTTGAAAAGAGTTCACACCCATTAATAACTTCTTCCTTCCAGTAATCTCTGACCTTTTTCTAGGACTGTATCCTCATAGTTAATCTCCCCTCCCCTCTTCGTCTCTCCTCGTAGCACAAGAATATCAAGAAATTAGGGAAAATTAAAGGTAGAACATTTACTCAAATTGGATAAGGTCCACTACAGTAGGATTTCTTACCAAGAACTGCAGAGCATATTCAGAGGGTCAAATCCAGCAAGCAACAGAGCCGGTAACCATTCTTTGTATTCTTTCTGAGCTTTAACTGCATGAACTATAAATTCAGATATGTGGTACCAAGGTTCCACTGGGTAGCTTTTCTTCAAAAAGTAGCGAAACTCTGAAAACATCTCATACTTCAGACAATACGCCAAATGAACTTCATTTAGCTGGGCACCATACTTCAAAAGAATATTCACAATTCTGAAAAATTCACAGCTGCACCACGAAAAAATAGTAAAAATAATAAAGGAAAGAAGGGAAAAAAGAGAAAATGTTGGACTTTTACATTATAAAAATGTACTCCTTACAAACACCTCTAAGTTTCAGCCACAGAAGAACAGACAGTTTAATGATGACTTTTCCAGGTATAACAAACAAACTGAAATTAGAAGACAGGGCAGGGGCAGAGAGTCATTTACTTTTCAATGTATACAAACCTGCAAGTTTTCTTGCAACGATAAACAGAGAATACCTTTAGATTTTAAAAAGAATCATTTTACAATTTTTAAATTATCATTATCATTGATAAGCAGGTTAATTCTCATTATAATGTCTAGTATATTTCATCATCTATAAGAAAACTCATTAAACAGAGTCAGTGAACTCTGAAAGAGACACAACTCCCATTCAAGGAATTTCCAAGTTACTATTTCCTTTAGCAACAGCAACAGACTGGGCTAATCTATTACTTTTAAATGCCTAATGCTAAGAAGCAACAGTGAGAAAAGCTCTTCTATTAATAAACATTTTAATGTACCACTTTATATTCTGTGTGTATGCATACTATGTGGTATACAATATATATATGTGTATATATATATATATGTTTTGGGACAACAACTGGCAGTGCTCAGGGGTTATTTCTGACTTTGAACTACGGAATCACTCCTGGTGGACTTTGGGGGACCATATGGGATGTCAGGGATCAAACCTGAGTTAGGCCCACCGATCTCCGCCAGAGGACAGCACGGACCCGCTGCGCGTCCAGCTCCAGGACTGGCCGCCCAGCAGTCCACCGGACCCCCACATCCAGGTGGGTTGGAGGAGCCCAGCCGAGGACCGCCCCTGACCCCAGGCGCGCCGCCCGACCACCGATCCCCGCCAGAGGACAGCGCAGGCCCGCTGCGCGTCCAGCTCCGGGACCGGCCACCCAGCAGTCCACCGCCCCCCCCCCCATCCAGGTATGTCACTCACTTCAAGCAATTTGGACCTTCATCCTTTCATCCTTTTCATCAACTTGTCACCTAATACCAACCAAAAATTTCTCACCTCTTCTAATACAAGTCAACACATCCCACTCGCCTACTCCATTTCCAATAAAAGTCCTGTTTGAAAATAGCTGTACAAGCTCAGTAGTAAATAGCACCTCCTCCAAAAGTTTCAATCAATGTCAGTTATAAAACAAAGAATAACGCCTGATTGAGAAGAAGGTCAGACTCAGAAGGTAGAAGAGGTCCATCTACCAGCAACAAAGCTGAACGGCTCCTGGCATTCTCTAATCACCCAACCAGAATAGTAACAGTGACTGTGAAGGACCAAACCACACTGGTCACAATGGTAAAGCAACACAAAAACCCACCAAACTTTCTTATTCACGAGGTTAGCCCAGAAGACAGCAACAGTACTATAGCGTTAGACAACCTCTCTGACAAGGAATTCAGAATGGAGCTACTTAGGATGCTTAGGGAACTAAAAGAAACAATGGAAAGCAATGAAAATGAAAGACAAGAAGATTTGAAGGCAGAAATGAGGAAAATGCAATTGGAAATGTCGGACCTGAAAAACCTGGTAGCCAAATTGAAAACCTCAGTGGAAGGCCTCAGCAGCAGAGTAACAGCAGCTGAGAACAGAATCAGTGAGCTCGAAGATCAAATTCAGAGACTTGCCAGAAATGAGCAGAAAATGGAAAAGAGACTCACAGTTCGAGAACAGATGGCAAGAGAAGATTGTGACAAAGCCAAAAGGGGTAACATAAGAATTATTGGAGTCCCAGAGGGACAGGAAGAAAACGTTGATGAAGAAGAAACTGTCAAAGAAATCATTGCTACAACGTTTCCAGATCTGAAGAAAACTAGGGACCACATTCAGGAGGCCCAAAGGGTACCAGCTAGAAGAAATCCGAATAAAAACACCCCAAGACACATCCTGATCAAAATGACCAAAACCTTAGACAGAGACAAAATTCTGAAAGCAGCAAGATCGAAGAAAGAAATCTCTTACAAAGGAGCATCCCTAAAATTCACAGCTGATTTTTCTGATGAAACCCTCAGGGCCCGAAAACAGTGGTGGGACATAGTGAAAAAACTCAATGAAATAAATGCCTCTCCACAAATACTTTACCAGCGAGACTCTCATTCATAATAGGAGGAACAACACACAGTTTCACAGACAAACAACAGATCAGGAACATCATAGACTCAAAACCATGGTTACAAGTACAACTAAATGGGCTACTTTAAGGCAAGACAGGCCCCGCAAATACACCAAATTTCAACAGAACAATGGGACAAAATCCCATAACAATAATCTCTCTCAATGTCAATGGGCTAAACGCACCAATTAAAAGACATAGAGTGGCAGGATGGATTAGAAAATTGAACCCAACATTCTGCTGCCTGCAAGAAACACATCTCTATAGTCAAAGCAAACACAGACTCAGAGTCAAAGGCTGGAAAAAATCCTACAGGCAAACAACTCTCAGAAAAAAGCTGGGGTAGCCATCCAAATATCAGACCACATCGATTTCAGAGTGAAGAAGGTCATAAGAGACAGTGAAGGCCATTTCCTATTGATCAAAGGATCTGTACAACAGGAAGAACTTACAATAATAAATGTATATGCACCTAATGAGAGACCAGCAAAGTACTTAAAACAACTACTCATAGATTTGGAAAAAGACATCAATAGCAACACAATATTAGTGGGAGACTGCAACACCGCTTTGTCACATCTTGATAGATCAACCAGACTCTAGCTTAGCAAGGACATACTTCATCTGAGGGAAACAATGGAAGAAAGGTACTTAGTAGATATATACAGGACACTTCATCCACAAAAACCTGAATGCACATTCTTCTCAAGCGTACATGGAACATTCTCCAAGATAGACCACATGCTGAGCCACAAAACATGCCTCCATAAAATTAAGAAGATAGAGATTGTATCAACAATCTTCTCAGACCATAATGCGCTGAAATTAGAAGTAAATCACACACAAAAACAGAAAACTAAATCAAACACCTGGAAATTAAACAGTGCGCTATTAAACAACGAGTGGCTTAGACAGGAAATTAAAGAGGAAATCAAAAGATTCCTAGGAACGAATGAAAATGAGGACACGAGTTACCAAAACTTATGGTACACAGCAAAAGCGGTCTTAAGAGGAAAGTTTATAGCTCTACAAGCATTCCTCAGAAAGGAGGAGCGAGCCCACATAAATAAACTAACCTCACAGCTTAAGAACTTGGAGAAGGACCAACAAAAGGAGCACAACCCTAACAGGAGGAACGAAATAATAAAACTCAAAGCAGAGATTAACGAGATGGAAACCCAAAAAACAATCCGAAAGATCAATGAAACCAAGAGCTGGTTCTTTGAGAAAATTAACAAGATCGATAAGCCCCTAGCAAAACTCACAAACAAATGTAGAGAGAAAACCCTAATAAACCGAATCAGAAATGAAAAGGGGGTCATTACAACAGAAACTACAAAAATTCAAAGGATCCTCCGGGAGTACTTTGAAAAGCTTTAAGCCACGGAACATCAAAACCTCAAGGAAATGGATAAATTCCTAGACTCCTACAGACTCCCAAGGCTGAACCAAGAAGGCCTGGAATACCTGAACAGACCTACCACCATCAAGGAAATTGAAGTGGTAATAAAAAGTCTCGCCAAGCACAAAAGCCCTGGCCCGGATGGATTCACCAGTGAATTCTTCCAAATCTTTAAAGAAGACTTACTCCCAATCCTCTTGAAGCTTTTCCACGAAATTGAAATATCAAATACACTTCCGAACACTTTCTACGAAGCAAATATCACACTGATATCAAAAGCAGACAGAGATACCACAAAGAAAGAGAATTACAGACCGACATCCCTGATGAACACAGATGCAAAGATCCTCAACAAACTCCTAGCAAATAGAATCCAACTACTCATCAAAAAGATCATACACCATGACCAAGTAGGATTCATCCCAGGGATGCAAGGATGGCTTAACATTCGGAAATCAATCAACATAATCCATCATATCAACAAAAGAAAAGATAAAAAGCATATGATCATATAAATAGATGCAGAGAAAGCATTTGACAAGATCCAGCACCCCTTTATGATGAAAACCCTAGCCAAAATGGGTATAGAGTGGACTTTCCTCAACACAGTTAAAGCCATCTATCACAAGCCTACAGCAATCATCAACCTCAACGGGGAAAAACTGAGAGCCTTCCCTCTAAGATCAAGGACGAGACAAGGATGCCCAATCTCTCCACTGCTATTCAATATAGTACTGGAAGTACTTGCAATAGCGATTAGGCAAGAAAAAGATATTAAGGGCATTCAGGTAGGAAAGGAAGAAATCAAGCTCTCACTATTCGCAGATGATATGATACTATACATAGAGAACCCAATAACCTCCACCAAAAAACTACTAGAAACAATAGACTTGTATAGTAAAGTTGCAGGCTATAAAATCAATACCCAAAAGTCCATGGCTTTCCTATACGCAAATAGTGAGAGAGAGGAAAGCTACATGAAAAAATCAATCCGGTGCACAATTGTGCCCCAGAAAATCAAGTACCTGGGAATCAGCTTAACTAAGGAAGTAAATTACCTGTACAAAGAAAACTACAAAACGCTACTTCAGGAAATAAAAGAAGACATGAGGAAATAGAAAGATATCCCCTGCTCATTGGTCGGGAGACTGAACATTGTCAAAATGGCAATACTACCGAAAGCATTGTATAAATTCAATGCAATCCCTATAAGGATACCCATGACATTCTTCAAAGAAATGGAGCAAACACTCCTGAAATTTATATGGAACAATAAGCCCCAACGAATAGCTAAAGCAATTCTTGTGAAAAAGAAAATGGGAGGAATCAACCTCCCTAACTTCAAACTCTACTACAAAGCTGTAATAATCAAAACAGCATGGTACTGGAACAAAGGCAGAACTGCAGACCAATGGAACAGAGTTGAATACACTGACATCTCCCCTCAATCATATGATCATCTAATCTTTGATAAAGGTGCAAGAAATGTGAAGTGGAGTAAGGAAAGCCTCTTTAACAAATTGTGCTGGCATCACTGGACGGCTACATGCAAAAAAATGGGCTCAGAACTCTGCCTAACACCATGTACAAAGGTAAGATCAAAATGGATTAAAGACCTCAACATCAGACCAGAAACCATAAGATACATTGAAGACAAAGTTGGCAAAACCCTCCATGACATTGAGGCTAATGGTATTTTCAAAGATGCCACGCCACTGGCTGAGCAAGTGAAAACAGAGATAGATAAATGGGACTATCTTAAACCAAGAAGCTTCTGCACCTCCAAAGAAACAGTGACCAAAATACAAAGACAGTCTACAGAATGGGAAAGGATATTCACCGAATACACATCTGACAAGGGGTTGATATCAAGGATATACAAAATACTGGTTAAACTCCACAAGAAGAAAACATCCAACCCCATCAAAAAATGGGGCAATGAAATGAACATAAATTTTCTCAAAGAAGAAATCCGAATGGCAAAAAAGCACATGAGAAAATTCTCTACATCATTAATCATCAGGGAGATGCAGATCAAAACCACAATGAGATACCATCTCACACCTCAGAGAATGGCCCACATTCAAAAGAACAAAAGCAACTGTTGCTGGCTTGGATGTGGCGAGAAAGGGACACTCCTTCACTGTTGGTGGGAATGCCGACTGGTTCAGCCCTTTTGGAAAACTGTATGGATGTTCCTTAAAAAAGTAGAATTTGAGCTCCCATTTGACCCAGCGATACCAGTCCTGGGAATATATCCCAGAGAGGCAAAAATGTGTAGCCGAAGTGACATCTGCACTTGTTTGTTCATTGCAGCACTCTTTACAGTAGCCAGAAACTGGAAGAAACCTGAGTGCCCAAGAACAGATGACTGGTTAAAGAAACTTTGGTACATCTACACAATGGAGTGCTATGTAGCTCTTAGAAAAGATTAAGTCATGAAATTTACATACAAGTGGTACAATATGGAAAGTATCATGCTAAGCGAAATGAGTCAGAAAGAGAGGGATAGACATAGAAAGATTGCATTCATCTGGGGGACATTAAATAACAAAATATGAGATTAATACCCAAGAATAGCTGAGATCAACACCAGGAGGATTACTCCATAGCCTAGACGCCAGCCGGGTATTCTAGGGGAGGGGAAAGTTCAGATAGAGAAGGGAGCACCAAATGGAGGGTGTTTGGAGGATCCTCCCAGTAGGGGAGATGCAGGTTGAAAGTAGACTGGACTGAACATGTTTGCCACTCAATGCCTCGTTTGCTGATCACAACACCCAAAAGGAGAGAGAGAACAAAGGGGAATGCCCTGCCACAGTGGCAGGGGGGTTTGGGGGGGATGGGGGGGAGGCATATTATCCTGGTGGTGCAAGATGGGCATTAGTGGAGGGATGGGTGTTTGAGCATGGTGTGACCGAGATCCAAGCACAAAAATTTGTAAATCTACAACTGTACCTCATGGTGTTTCACTAATAATAAAAAAAAAAAAACCTGGGTCAACCACATGCAAAGCAAACACTCTCCCCACTGTACTATCACTCTGGTCCTTCTAAAACTAATATTTTTCAGGAAGTGCTTTTACCAAATATGGTTGGGGAGATAATTCAAACGTTTTGTATTCTTTGCATACAGGAGGTGCAGGTTTGATTCCTGGCAGGTATCAATGATACCTTGAGCAATGAGTCAAGAGTAGTTAATAATAAAGCACTGGTAGATGGGGAAACAAAACAAAGTACCTTCATGGGATCAAATTTTGTAACTATATCTATCAAGTTTATTAACTAAAAATAGTAACCTTAAAATATTTACAAGCTGTGGTCAAACTGATGGAAAATAACTGAACTGTCTTTGGAGAGTTATTGGAAAGATATGTCAAAAGAAGTACCATAGCAAAGTCAAAGGAAAGCAAACACCTCCTCAAAAACTCATTAGCTGTGTCTCTCTGAATAAATTAATCTTTATTATGGCACAAATTAACAAGCAATATATGTCTACATAAAATAAAACATGTAAAGCCAAATACCCAAAAAAAAGCCAAATACCACATCAATTAAAATACAAAGTAACAAATATAAATCTTGAACATTTTCATTAGAAAAGAAATTATATCCTATTTCCATAAATATATTCATCATAGCATTATCTACAGAAAACTTTATAAGGTTTAGAAGAAATTACCTTAAATGTTCAAGAACAGGAACAGATCATCAAAGATATGACTTGGGGCCAGTGAGATAGCTCAGGAACTAAGGCGCTTGCCTGCACGTACCCAGCACAGCATATGGTCTCCCAAGTGCTGCCAGGAGTGATCCCTGAGCACAGAGGAAGTCAAAAGGAACCACCAGGTGTGATAGCAGCAACAGAGAGAGAGAGAAAGAGAGAGAGAGAGAGAGAGAGAGAGAGAGAGAGAGAGAGGTTAATTTTGGTTTGATCCCAGTGCTGCAAATAGTCCCGTGAACACAGCGAGGAGTGATTCCTGAACACAGAGTAAAGAGTAAGCACTCAGCACAGCTGGGTATGCCCCCACTAAAAATAAAACAAAAGCATGAGTCCTCAGAAGTTACAATTAGGACAGGTGTTTTACTATGGTAAAACATTTATTATATACTTTTAAAGTATCAATGCTAACCTGAATGTTCACTATATATACAACTGTGTAACATTATGGGGGCCAGAGAGAAAGTGCAGCAGGTGGAGCATTAGCCATGCACGCAGTCAACCAGGTTCAAACCCCAGTATCCTATATGGTCACCTAAGCACCAACAACAGAAATTTCTGGGTGCAGGGCCAGGAGTAACCCTTGATCATTGCCAGGTGTGGAACCCCACCACAACCACCAAAAAATTGAATTGAAAGTACCAGAGAGATAGTACAACAAGTAAGGCACTTGCCTTGCACACAGCTGATCCAGGTTTGATCCCTGCCATGTCTTTGAGATGCAGAAGATTCTTTTTTTATTTTTATTTTAATGAATCACCGTGAGATAGTTACAGACTTATAAACTTTCGTGGTTATATTTCAGTCATGCAATGTTCAAGCACCCATCCCTCCACCACTGCCTATTCTCCACCACCAATGTTCCCAGTATCCCTTCCGCCACCCCCACCCACAGAAGATTCTTAATTTAATGTAGCCCCATTTGTTTACGTTTGCTTCCACTTGCTTGGTCACTTCATCTTTAAAGTTGCTTCTTAGTTCAGTGTCATGGATTAAAAAAAATAGTAAGGACACTGTTACCTACCACTATCTGGTTATTTGTTCCTAATGAAAATTCTATCACCTAAGACTATTCTTAATAACATCCTTATATAGAATTCTCCCCTGGCTACCTTCAGAGAGAGGAAAAATGAGAATCTGTTGCTAGCAATACTGCGCCACAAGAAATGCTCAAAGATACTGCTGAGCATTGATTCTAAACAGTTGCCACCAATGTTTATTTCAACATTGACCTTATATCCAAGCTCTCATTTTACCTCTGTATAGTATCTGTTGGATACTCTAGAGGAAGAGTTATCCGAATCTTCACAACAATTCGAAGAAACAGTTTTATTATTATCTCCTAAAATTTGTGAACACCCAAACTTTGTCACAAAGCTTGATAACTGGAAAAATTGAGATAATGGTATCAAAGCAAAATCTAACTAGAAATCTGATAGAGCAAGTATTTGATATCTCTCTCCTATAATTATTACAAACACCAATATCATGAAATAGTCAAACTGAGGAATATTTTAAGACCCTACCTATGTTTCCAAAAATATGTGCCAAGAGGGACTGGAAAAACAATAAGGAGGTAAGGCACCTGCCTTGCATGCAGCCAGCACTGAATATGGTTCTCTGAGCATTGCCAGGAGTTATCCCTGAGCACAAAAGCATGATAAGCTCAGATCTCCACCAGGTGTGATGACATAGAAGCCTCTACACACACACACACACACACACACACACACACATGGTCCCATGTAACAGAACGTCCTGAAAATAATCCAACACCAAACATTATTGAGAAAATGCACTGTTGCGATAAGCAGATTTGCAAAACATATGCCACTTAACTTTTCTCACGATTATAAAATCGCTAAATATATGATTTAATAATTTTTAAATGGCATCTTCAAGTTACATGATAGGTATCATTTACATTAATGGGTAAATTGTTTCACTAAGGGAAAAAAAAAGCATGATAGGTTTTTGTTTTCTTATTTTTAAGGATTCGTTGGATTCTTTTTTCCTGGTGGTGCCAGGATTGTGTCGAGGGTATAGACAATCTCTAAAGGGGACCATGCCGGCAGATCTCAAGAATTCTGGGACTACTCATAGCAGTGCTGGGGCCAGATGGGTCCCAGGGAGCAGTGATGTGACTCTGGGATGGAACTCCGGATGGATGTTACAAATGTGCTCTAACACTTGAGTTACTCTCCCCAGATCATGACATTTTTCAAAACAAAAATCATATTCAATTTTCCTTGCCATGTATGTAATAATTCCGATTCTTTTGATTAATTTTTAAATATAGAAATATAGAGAATTCAAGCTACCGAGAGTATCTCACCCGTATGGCAGAGCCTGGCAAGCTCCCCATGACATATTTGATATCTTAAAAACAGTTAACAAGGGGTTGGAGAGATAGCACAGAGGGTAGGGCATTTGCCTTGCACACGGCCGACCCTGGTTCAATTCCCAGCATCCCGTATGGTCCCCTGAGCACTGCCAGGAGTAACTCCTGAGTGCAGAGCCAGGAGTAACCCCTGTGCATCGCTGGGTGTGACCCAAAAATAAATAAATAAATAAATAAATAAATACATAAATAAAAACAGTAACAAGTATCACAATGGAGACATTACTGGTGTCCGCTCGAGCAAATCGATAAACAATGGGACGACAGTGCTACAGAGAATTAAAACTTTTTTTTATTGAAAGAAGTGACATTTTTCCACTTTGTCACCAGCTATATCTTATCTTTCCTCCCAAAAGAGAAACTACTACAGAATTGACAGGTTTGGGTTTTTTCTGATCAGTAAAACTTCATAGAGTCCAGAAATAATCAATCAATTTTCATATTATTTGTACAAAAATTAATAGCCAGGTATTAGCTAATATAAATGCTGTATACAGACTAAAAACTTAATGTTATTTATTCCTAAATGAAGAACAGAGAGAAAACAATAACCTTGATATTTTTCTATTATGTGCTAAAAAATATGCAATGTACTATAATTAAATCAATCTTTACATCTACACATTAAATGCAAACATATATGATTATCATTCTACCAACATTTAAATTTAGTCCCTTGGAAAAGATTTCCTCCTTCTCAAAGTAGGAACATAATGGCAAAAGATGTATCAAAATTATACCTATTGCCTTCAGTCCCAGACAAACAAATGAATCAAGAAAATGTGCCCTCATAGAACAGGTGTTTTAATATTTTATCTTTTTCCTGACAGACTAATGAAAAAGTATTTTCCAAAGACTTTTCTTACTGAAAAACTTCCTACAAATTAAGAATACACTTGGTTCCATTGCAAATTTTCACATAGAAAAAAATAGTGCTAAGACATTCAAGAGCAACCAACCATAGTTCAATTATGCTCTAAAGAGCAACTTCACAGAACAAATTTTTCAAGTAGGCTGACGCGGCCAACCTGAGTTCGATTCCTCCGCCGCTCTCAGAGAGCCCTGCAAGCTACCGAGAGTATCTTGCCCACACGGTAGAGCCTGACAAGCTACCTATGATGTATTCGATATGCCAAACACAGTAACAACAAGTCTCACGATGGAGACGTTACTGGGCCCAGTCGAGCAAATCAATTAACAACTGGAGGACAATGATACAGTAAAAAAAAAAAATCTGCTTAATGTCTATGATCACGAACTATAAGCCAGTTTCTTTATTTTCATATTTCTGTGTTTTAAAGGTGTGCAATGCTTTCTTTGAGTTTATCCCCTGTGAGTTTACTGAGTAGCTTAAATCTGTAAGTTTTTTCCTTTATCCCAGTCTCAGAAAGGGGGTCTGTAGCACTTACTGCACCAACCTCTCTGTCTCAGGGCAGGGCTGTCACACACAGCAGGGAGTCCTGCTGTGCCCAGGGTCACACCTGCCTTTCCTCTCCTCCATGCAAGCTGCACTTCAAATCTCTGAGTTATTTCCCCAGGTCCTTGAGTGATCTCTTTTCCCTCTCCATCTAGACTCTAAAATCATGCATCGCCAACTGTTTGACATGGCCACTCATATCCCTGACTTCTTTATTCCCTTCCAATCTTCTCTTTATTCTCCTGTTGAACTATTTCTATAGCTGTCTTCAATTTAAGTGACCGCCTTGTTAATTTACTCCTATTGAGCCCATGCAATGATTTTTATTTTTGGTAATGTTCTAATTTTTTGTCTGTTTGGGGTCACACCTGCCAGACTATGCTCAGGGATCACTCCTGGCAGCACTTAAAGGATCATCTGTAGGGCCAGAGCTCAGTCCCGAATTGCCGAATTGGCCACATGCAAGACAAATGCCTTACTCACCATACCCTCTGACCCTTGAAAAAATTTTCATTTGAGTCTGCTTTTAAAACAGAGTTTCTGTTTCTCAGATAAGACATTTCTTTTTGTGGGGTGGAGGGAGGATTGGGCACACCCAGTGGTGCTGGGGAAAGAACCAGTCAGCCATGCACAAGGAAAGCACCTTAAACTCTGTACTATCTTCTCCAGCCCCAATACATAATATGCATATATAGTACATATCTGTATATGCATTCAGGGTGGTTTCTGGCAAGCTACCCGTGATGTATTCACTATGCCAAATACAGTAACAACAAGTCTCATGATGGAGACGTTACTGAGTCCGCTTGAGCAAATCGATGAACAACGGAAGGACCGTGACTGTGATCTGTATATGCATGTACACATATATGTAGTATATACTCTCTCGGCCCCAATACATCAACGGTCATGGTCCTCCCGTTGTTCATCGATTTGCTCGAGCGGGCCCAGTAACATTGTGAGACTTGTTACTGTGTTTGGCATATCGAATACATCATGGGGAGCTTGCCAGGCTTTGCTGTGTGGGCGAGATACTGTCAGTAGCTTGCGGGGCTCTCTGAGAGGGGCGGAGGAATCGAACTCGTGTTGCCCATGTTGGCTGCGTGCAAGGCTAATGCCCTACCTGCTGTGCTATCGCTCCAGCCCGCCCCAATACATATGTACATGTATTTGTATATATATTTGGGGGAGGAGGATCTGGGGAGGGTGGAGGGTATACAAACATTGGGAAAACACCCAAAGATTCTCGGGTCTTATTCTTAGTTCCATGCTCTAGGGCAACACCCAGAGATGCTCAGGTCTTATTCCTGGCTCTGTACTCCAGGATCACTCCTGGAAATGCTCCAGGGACCATATGCAATGCCAAGGATCTAATTGGGTCCAGATGCATATAGAATAGTTGCCTTGATCTGTACATCTCTCGGACTCAGAGTTTCTATCTGTTTTTCTCAAGAATGTTTAAAGACTCTTGAAGGATCATTAGAATATCTGCATCAAATATTCAGCACTTCCAACATCTGGATTATCTATGAGTTGGTATGTGTTGATTGAGCGTTCCCTTGAGAACTGTCATATTTCACCAGTTATTTAGGTCTACTTAATTTTTAATAAACTTAGATGCTGTGATATTAATGTGTATTTTAGACTCTGTTCTATGCCCTGCTAAAATTCTTTCAAGTATGTTGATTTTGTTTTTATCTATTTGTAGAGGCATGAAATAAATTCAAATAGCAATTTTTGTTTTGCCTGTTGTAGACAGTGGTTCCACCATCAGTTCAATGCTCAAAGTTTGCTTTGGGTATACCTCCCCCAAAAAATGCATCTCAGAGGTTAGTCTAAGATGTGGGTAGCAGTTTAAATCTTACTTTAAACCACTTTAACCTGGCTCATATATTCCAAACTTGGGATAATATGTCCTGAAAATTCAGGACATATGCAGGTTTTATATTGAATAAAGGGCTTCCCCTTCTCCAGCTTGCCTCCAGCCCGGTTCTCATGCTATCCCCCAGGGTTCCATTAACCAGACTTCTCTGACTACGAAAAGTCATTTTAATGTATTTTAACTTTAACAGGAGAATCGCTATGGTTCAATATTTTTTAATTCAAAGTATACTTATAAAATGAGGCATATTAAATTTTATATATTTTTTTTGGTCGGGGGTGGGGGGCATGCCCAGCGATGTTCAAGGCTTACTCCTGGTTTGCACTCAGAGGATCAATCCTGGAGTTGCTGGGGGACCATATAGGAGTTAGGAATTGAACCCAGGAGTTAGGAATTGAACTCAGTTGTGTGCAAGGCAATGCCCTATTTGCTGAATTGATCTCTCCAGTCCCAAGATGATGAGACATAGTCATCATCTTTTAGCTGCCAGGACCAGAAGGAAAAATATAGCCCTCCTGGGGATGGAAAAAGGGTACAGAAGCAAAGGCATATGGTCTACAACGGTTTGAATCCTAGCACCACATATGGTCCCCCGAGCACTGCCAGGTGTGGCTCTGACATAGAGTTGCTCCTGAGCACAGAGCCAGGTATGGTGAGAAAAATAGAAAGCATCTAAAAGGTCAGATAAACCTCAAACTTCTCAAAAAGGGAAAAAAGGGTGTTGGCAAAGCTGTGGAGAAACAGGAACCTCAATTAATATTGGTGGGAATGTAAACTGGTCCCATTTCTGTGGAAAACAGTATGAAGAACTTTTAAAGATTTTTAAATAGAACTAGCATTTGATCTAGCAGTCACTCCAAGAGAACAGAAACATTAATTCAGAAAGAAATAGGTACACCTCGGGGCTGAAGCGACAGTACAGTGGGTAGATAGGGCATTTGCCTTGTACGCTGCCAACCAGGGTTTGATTCCCAGCATCCCATATGGTCTCCCAAATACCTTCAGGAGTAATTCCTGAATGCATGAGCTGGGAGTAACCCCTGTGCATCACCAGGTGTGACCCAACAAGAAAAAAAAAATAGGCACACCTATGTTTACCATAGCACTATATACAAAAACCAAAATAAAATTAAAAAACAAAAACAAAAAAACCTAAGTGTCCAACAGCAGATAAATAGATGATGATGAAAATGTGGTGTATACATAATGGAATACTACTCAGCCATAAGAAAAATAAAATTTTGTTTCTGCAGCAATATGGATAGATGAAAGGGGATCAAGTGAAATAAGTTAGATGTAGAAATACAAGCGTCAGATGAGATGAGTCATATGAAGGACATTGAAAAGCAAATCACAGGAACAGACTAAACTAATGGAAATAAACCCGTGGACTTAAACTGAAGAGCTGTGATCAGCAGGGATGGTGGAGGAGGGGACAGAGGTGAGAGTCCTAGTAGGGTACTAGTCCTTCATGGAGGTTGTGGTTTGGTGGCATTTATGTGAATAGATATGAAACTAAGCGACAGCACAGAAGGTAGAGTGTTTGCCTTGCATGCAGCCAACACGCAGCCATCCCTCTCAGAGAGCCCAGCAAGCAACCGAGTATCCCGCCCGCACAGCAGAGTCTGGCAAGCAACCCATGGCGTATTCAATATGCCAAAAAGAGTAACAAGTCTCACAATGGAGACGTTACTGGTGCCTGCTCAGCAAATCAATGAACAACAGGAGGACAGTGCTACAGTGCTACCCCTAAAACATATGATAAGGGGCAGGAAAGACAGAACAGCAGGCGAGGCAACAAGTTCCCAAGCACAGCTAGGAGTGATTCCTGAGCACAAAGTCTAGAATAAGCCCCGAGAAACACTGGGTATGGCTCAGAAAACAAAAATAAAATACGTAATCATGCAAACTGATGTTATTTCAATAAAAAATAAATCATGAAAAATATGAATGTGGGGGCTGGAGCGATAGCATGGCAGGTAGGTTGTTTGCCTTGCACACAGTGAACCCAGGTTCCATTTCCAGCATCCCTTGAGATTTCCTGAGCACCTCCAGGAGTAATTCCTAACTGCAGAGCCAGGAGTAACCCTGTGCATCACCGGGTCACTGTCACTGTCCTCCCGTTGTTCATCGATTTGCTTGAGCGGGCCCAGTAACATCTCCATTTTGAGACTTATTGTTACTATTTTTGGCATATTGAATACGTCGCAGGTAGCTTGCCAGGCTTTGCCGTGCAGCGAGATACTCTTGGTAGTTTGCTGGGCTCTATGAGTGGGGTGGAGGAATCAAACCCAGCTCCACCAGGCTGGCTGCACACAAGGCAAACGCCCTCCTGCTGTGCCAGCACTCCAGCCCACATCACCAGATGTGACCTTTAAAGCCCCCCCCCCCAAAAAAGATGAATGCCAAGTAAGATTTCGATTAGACTGGACACACACACTCCCAAATCATTATGCTTTGATCTAATTTTTAAAATGTTCTGTTCTGATCTGATAATAAAGCAAAATGAACACAAATGATGATAAAGACAAGTGAAACAACTAAAGTTCTCAGTTGTATCAACACAGCCTTAGTGAAGGGAAATAAAAATAATTAGGACTTCTTTCTTTAGAAAGATAAAATGAATTGGGGAATACAACAAACTTCAATGAAATCATACAAATTATAGAGTGAGTCCAGATACACAAATTAATCTAAATCCCAAATATTCAGACAACAATGTGTACCTGGAAACTTTCTGTTTTATACAGAAAATATTAAAGCATGGTAAAAAATAAAAGTTTAGCAAGTAAGTCTTTAATGGAACATATTTAAATTAAATCATGTATAGTGACACATAATGGTGAATCAAGAAAAGTAAAGAAACTTCAGCTACACCAGTAATGTCTTTTGCATCATTAAAAACAAACGTCTATCAGGACAGAAGCAATAGTACACAAAGGGTAGGGTGTTTGCTTGCATGAGGCCAACCCGAGTTCGATCCCTGGCATTCCATGTGGGTTCTCCCAAGGGCTTCCAGGAATACTACCTGACTGCAGGGCCAGGAATAACCCCTGAGCATCACCAGGTATGATCTAAATGCAAACAACAACAATAGCAACAACAACAAAAAAAAACTTTGCGTTAATAATGTTAATATTGCACATTATGGGATGAACCACAGACATTACTTAATAGGACTTTTCTTATACATATCCTTGTTCTACTTGTCTACCTGTTTATTTTAAATCTTGGAAGTCTTACAGGTTATAGGTGGTCAGAAACTAGAATAGCATCTATAAGTCTTCACTTATTCTCTATCACAGAATTTTAACAGATTAGCAAAAAATATATTTTTAAGATTTAGATTAAAATACTATGATCACCCAAATGACATTAAAAGCACAATACAATCTAGAAGACTGAAGTTTTACCCCATTTTATTGAGGAATAACTGATTCTGAGATTTTTGAGATATTTAAAGTATACAACATAATGATTTTATATATTGACACACTGTAAGTACATTTACACACTGTAAGTACATTTCCCCATATAGCTAATGTACATCTGGTACATTGTATATTTACTTTTAAATGAGAGCACATAAATACTTCTATTAGCAAATCTAAATTATGAGACACAGTATCAGTTATAATTACCATGCTACTAAGTCCTTAGACCTTATCCATAATAATTTGTTTGTTCTGACTTAAATTGTTTTGAAGACTAAGATCTAACAGAATTACTGTACTTACTTTAATCACTTAATCACTTAACTTCCCGTTAGTCGTCGATTTTCTCGAGCGGGTGCCAGTAACGTCTCCATTTGTCCCTGTCGCGTGCTAGTGTAGCCCAATGGCATCTGTTCGCTTTGGGAACATTAAGAGCCTTAAACCGATGGTTCATGATCTTCACGAAGAAGTCTGACCATCTGGTAGGTGGGCGGCCACGTGGTCTTTTGACATCCCGTGGAATCCAGTCAGTAACAGCTCTAGTCCAGCGGTTGTCTTTAAATCTCATTACGTGACCAGCCCATCTGATTTTTGACACCTTGGCAAATGAGACAGCATCCCTGATTCTTGATCGTTGACGGATGTCGGAACTCCGGATTTTTTCTCTCATTTGAGTGAAACGTGATATTCCAAGCATAGCTCTTTCTATTCTTCTTTGGGAGACCTGAATAGCATTCTCATCCTGTTTGAATAGGGCCCAGGTCTCTGAGGCATAAGTTAATGCAGGAAGAACAGTGGAATCAAAGAGATGTGCCCGGAGCCGGAGGTTCTTCGTCGTCTTAGCTATTTCTTCGACGTTCTTGAAGGCGTTCCAAGCCGCTCTCTTCCTCCTGTGCAGCTCGGGTGCCAGGTCATTTGTCATGTTGACTTCTCGACCTAGGTACACATAGCTGTTGCATTCGGAGATGGTCGTTCCGTTGAGAGTGAATGGGGCATCAGGAATGAGGCTGTTTCTCATAAACATTGTCTTCGTAAGATTCAGCTGTAGTCCTACCTTTCCACACTCACGGTCAAAGTCGGCCAGCATTTGTGCCGCTTGGCTGATGTTTAACTTATTTTAATGTACTGAAAACAGTCCCCCAAAGTTTCTACTCTAGAAATATAATCCAAATATAAAGAGAGAAGAAAATAAATCTAGCATTATCACCTCATCTTCACTGAACTTTGACAAAACAGGGTATATCTTAAAGGACTATTTTTTCTACTTGCCTGTTTCATGTTTTAAGGTAACAATAAGCTCTATGGTTATCACAAAAAATAACTTGTTATATAGATATACTTTACTTAGGCAAACAAAACAATTTTCACTTGTAGATACATCTCCATACAGGAAAAATAACATAAACATAATAAATATACCTACTCCTTTTGGAAAGCCATACATAATGGAGAAGTATATCCAAAAATGAGACACATCTGGGCACTAGGACAGTACCCGCACTGGAGCAGTTTCTTTAAACATTCTTTATGCCCTCCAAACACTGCTGAGTAAACAGGACTCACTTTGTCTGGGCCAGTGTCGCAGATCCGGTTAGTAAGTGGTATTAGCAAGTCCAAGATTCTGCAAGTAGAAAAATTCAGGAAGAATTAAAGTACATGTGAAAAGTCAGCATTCTTTCTACAGCATGAACCACTGATAAGATTTTTAAAAATAACCTCTGCATTCAGTGTACGTCTACTGCCATTAAATTATTTCTAGCTACCGACCTTCTTTAGAATTTTGTATTACTGCTAATATGAAAATCTTTAATTATATTTGAAACAGGATTAATGTTCATTCAAATAAACAGGCAATACTTTTTTATTATTTACCCTACTAGCCTATTCCCTCAAATTTAAACATTATGTCAGATACTTCAGTATCTCAAAATTATTTAAATTCATTATAATAAATGTAAACTTATGGGGCTGGAGAAATAGATAGAATAGCTGGTAAGTTTGCCTTGCAACAGCTGAACTGAGGTTGATCCCCAGCATCCCCAAGCACTGCCCTGAGCACTGTCAGGTGGGGCCCCAAAACAAAACAAATATACATATACATATCTTATATATCAGACATATATAATCGTATAACAAAATAATTACTATTTTACTATTTTCTGAGGAGCATGGCAACAAGAGCCAGAGCAAATAAGATCTGTCCCTGCATAACAGATAAGAGCTGTACCTGCAGAGCGACCCAGCAGAAATGTCTGGGCTCATTTGATAAGCACCAGGGATCTGATCTTGAGTCTCACCCAAACCCCAAGAATTGTCACCTACGCTTAGCGAGTCATTTCTAACTGCAGCATCTAGCACTAATTGGAATTGGACCAGGGCAAAGCAGAGTTGGAAAGGTCAGTAATGCTAAACTTCATGTGATTGGACCATCCTCTTAAGTCACCCGCGATGTGTTCAATATGCCAAACACAGTAACAACAAAATCTCCAATGGAGATGTTACTGGGCCCGCTCGAGCAAATCGATGCACAATGGGAGGGCCTTTATCCTTTATCCTCTTAAGCCGAGGCCCGCTATGAAGTATGTGTGTATTTGGCAATAGAGTGAGCAGCCATCAGCTGTCTCCTGGAGTGGTTTCTCCACGGGCCTGGCATCCTTCGCCCCACGTCTGCCCCGGACCCAGTGCGCAACATGTCTGGGCACTTTGGGGAAAAACTGTTCCCCAACAATTTTCCTTCTTTCATTCTCTTCTAAATAAAAGAACCTTAATTATTATTTTTAACTAGTACATTTTTCTAAGATAATGAGCGACATGACATCTCTTCGATCAGGAAAAGATGTGAATTTCTGCTAAAATATTCTATTCTCAGAAAGGGCAATATTTTAGACTCTCAGGATGATTTATAAGGAAATTGATAGCTAAGTAAGAAAAACTGTAAAGAAAATCATCTCAATTAATTCTTAGATAATTTTCAAACTGACCTTTGGTCATCAGCTGAAAACAAATCTAATCTGCACTTCTAAAATTAAAAATAAAACTACAGGGATAAAGTAAACCAGGAAATCCTTCCTATTTCTTGGAAAAGTAGCAGGATATGCCAACTCTCCCTTTAACATCCTTTCTCTTTACTACTCTCCCTTATGTACAGAAGTATAATATTTAAGGAGAATTTATATTCATAGGGGTTTACTTAGCTTGTGGTGTATAAAGGAAACATCAGTGAAAATCTCAAGACAGTGTAACACGCTGGAGTGTCAGTGCAGCAGGTAAAGCCCTTGTGTTGCATGCAGCCAGCTGGAGTTTAATCCCTACCACCCTTGGGTCCCCCAAGCACAGCCAGGTGTAAGTCTTAAGCACAGGCAGCTGTGGTCCAAAAACAAAACAAACCCCCCCAAAAAAAAAAACTCAGTACCACTAAGGACAAGAGGGTTTTTATTAGCAATTTAAAATTCAGAATATAATTATAAGTAAAATTTATTCCAAATAAAGTATCACAAAGAAAGAAACATTAAAATTTAAAGCCCAGGAATTCTGTTCAAGTACTCAAATAATCTGCTTAAATTCTCTTAAATTTAATGATTCAAATTTTTTTATTTGTTGAAAAATTATACTCTTCCACAAGGCACACACATGCTTATAAATATCTTCCTTTGGCTGTTGTTTTTCCATTTGGGGGCCACATGCATCTGTGCTCAGGGTTAACACAGAACATCCTGTTCTGTGTTAGGGTAACATTTCTGGCTATTTAAAAGAACCACAAGCACTGCCTGGGATAAAACCAAGGCAAGACAAGCATCTTAACTCCTGTAGTCTCCCTCCAATCCCCAAATATTTGTTTTAAATTTTTTTATTTTATTAAAAAAACTAGGATTTTAAAAATTATTGATAGCTTCGCTTTAGGCATGTAATATTTCAGCACCAAACACACCACACGATAAATATCTTTAAGGAAATAGTAATAAAATAGCAGGCCATCTAGTGACATAATACTTACACTGCAGAATGTTTTCCTACTAAACTTGATGACTTCACCGATAAATGAAAACATTTCATTTTTTAAATTAATTATTAATATGCATGAGCATGCAAAAATTATTATAGTATAACTAAGACTTCTAATACAAAAAACATGTATTTTAAGTAGCTGTTCAGGAGCAATTTGTCAAAATATGTTAAAATTAAGAATAGGGTTATCAGATTCAAGAATTCCCTTCCTCCCTTACTAAACTTTCTCCTCACTGCCCCCTCTCCCTGTCTTCATCTCTGTCTCTTTCTCTCTCTCACTCTCTCAAATAGCAAAACTTAGAGATTTCTGGTCACAGAAGAATTATAATAGAAGCATTGACAAGTACTGGGTTGGACTGGAGATAAAGAGACGTCCAACCAGTCCAACCAAAGGGTTAGACACAGGGATTCCCGAACCCATACCAAAGACGGACCTCTAGCAAGGTCACAGTGTCAGAAGACTCCCAGGGTAGCAAATTTGAATACAATGAATGAACCCATCAGATCTAGACTACAGATACCCAGGATAAACTGGAGGAAAAGTGGAGAAGCATGGCCTTTTTTTGATTGAAAAGTCAAAGAAAGACTTACCTCCTGAAAAAAGCCCGGCCTTCTTTTGTCTCTGTGGAACAATTAGTGGGGAGGTGGATCTAGGTACTGAGCAAACTGACCCAGCAAACTAGTGAAGAAAGAACTAGTTAGGGTTTGGCCCTGAGACATCAAGGCCTGTCCCAGAGGTTTACTGATTTCCTTTTAAGCACGAGACCGTCTTTAACTCCTGTTTAACACTTACTGTGCATGGCCCATCTGCACAGCTGCGTGAATAGGTAACTGCCAGTTGTCCTCATTACAGTAAAGATATGGGTCAGCCCTACTGGACAACAAATGCGCTACACAGCTCGTGTGACCCTCCTGAGTAGCAATGAACAAGGGAATCGCTTTGTCCAAGGCCTGGCAGTTGACATTCGCACCTAACACAGAATGAAATATTTAACAGATAATTCTCTTTTAAGCACAAAGATATAACTATCATAAATATCAAAGCAGTTATGATAAAAAGGGTTTCATAATACAATATTTTCTCTTCTGAGTGGATTTTTTTATGTAAACATTGATCCTCCTCACTTGATTTTGTTTGTCTTTGCTTTCAAGTCAGCAAGAAACAAGTGATTACTAATTTCAGAATTCATTTTTAACTAAAACAAAAATCTTAGTCATTGGAATAATTATATTCCAGTCCTTCCTCCAACAAGGACTATGTGGGCCTGGGTAATCAATTAAATATGGTAAGTGCAGGGACAGGAGAGATAACTCAAGGACTAGCTTGTGCACGTGTGCTTTCCAGAAAGCCCAGGCTCAAGCTCTGACAACACAGCATCCCTGATCACCACCACTAAGACTGAAAGGGAGAAAGGGAAGGAGGGAGGGAAGAGGGGGAGGGAGGGAGGGAGAGAGGGAGAAAAAAAGGGAGGGGGAGGGGTAAGGGAGGAGGGAGGAAGGAAGGAGGGAGAAGTGAAGGGGAGATCAAACTCATGTTAAAGGTAAAGGTAAAGGCGCTCCCGCTGATCGTCGATTTGCTCGAGCGGGCCCAGTAACGTCTCCATTGGAGACTTTGTTGTTACTGTGTCTGGCATATCAAATACTCTCGGTAGCTTGCCGGGCTCTCTGAGAGGGGCGGAGGAATCGAACTCGGGTCAGCCATGTTGGCCGCTTGTAAGGCGAACGCCCTACCCGCTGTGCTATCGCTCCAGCAAACTCATGTTAGGTGCAAGAAAAGCAAAAGCCCTACCCACTGTACTAACTCTCTAGCCCCCAAGGAGAAAGAACGTGTACTGACAATAAAATTCTATAAATGCACTTTGAATAAGCTAGACTCTAGAAAAGGGTAAAAACTAAGCAAAACACAAATTATAAGTTAAAGATTTTATGGAACCTGAAACTGGAGAGATAGTCCAACATGCAAGGTGCTTGCATTAAATAAGGCTAATCCAGGCTCATACCCCAGCACCCCATATGGTTCCCTGAGCACTACCAGGAATGATTCCTGAGTGCAGAGCTGAGAGTAAACCCTGAGCACTGCAAGGTGTGGCCGAAAATAAAACCAAAACAAAGGGGGTAGGGCTGTGGAACCTTAAGAAATTCTAACTAGATTTCAACATGTCTACATACATATCTGCTTGACATACGCAAGGTGGATGCTTCACCTATTACCACTTTCAGAAAGACTAAATCAAGAAAGAAAACCACTTATCTTTCTTTAAGCCTGCTCATTTTTGACTGACAATTTCAAAATATCAGAAAGAATAGGAAGCAGGCCTGTAGGATTACAGGTTGGAAAGATGGGAAAATGACAGATAATTCACTGAAAGGAAAGTCATTTTAAGGAGCCAGAAACATACAGAGTCACATTATGACCGAATTACATCATCTTTTCAATTTAATGTAACTACTCAGGGAGGAGAAAAGAAAAAAAGAACTTTTTGCACAAGCAAAACAAAACAGGTATTTAGTACTCCAGGAGAGCAGCCAAGAAGAGAGCCATTAGGGGCAATTCAACCTGTTTATTCAGAGTATTGTCACACACTAATATCTGGAACTTGTGGAACCAGAAGATATTAGCCTGAGATTGTTAATAATACTAATAATAATAGCACTGTCCTCCCATTGTTCATTGATTTGCTCAAGCGGGCGCCAGTAAAGTCTCCATTGTGAGACTTACTACTGGTTTTTGGCATATTGAATACACAACAGCGAGCTTGCCAGGTTCTGCCATGTGGGCGGAATACTCTTGGTAGCTTGTAGTAGTAATAATAATATAATAATAAAGTAATAATATAGTAATATTATCAATACTATACTAATAATATAGTAATATCACTTGATCACATGACATTCCATTATTCATCAATTTGCTTGAGCAGCACCAGTAACGTCTCCATTCTTCCTGTCGTGTGCTAGTGTAGCTCAATGAAATCTGCTCGCTCCATCTACACCAAGAGCCTTTATCAGGGTCTTGACAAAGAAGTCTGACAATCTCGTTGGTGGGTGGCCATGCGATCTTTTGATTTCCTGTGGAATCCAGTCAGTAACGGCTCTAGTCCAGCAGTCATCTCCAAATCGCATTACGTGTCCAGCCCATCTGATTTTCGATTCCTTGGCAAAGGATACAGCGTCCCTGATTTTCGATCATTGACAGAGGTCGGAACTCTGGATTCTTTCTCTCACTTAAGTGAAGCATGATACTCGAAGCACAGCTCTTTTGATTCCTCTTTGGGTGACCCAAATAGCGTTTTCATCCTATTTTCATAGGACCCAGGTCTCTGAGGCATATGTTAATGCAGGAAGAACAATAGAATTGAAGAGATGTGCCCAGAGCTAGAGGTTCTTCATCCTCGTAGCTATTTCAACACTTTTGAAGGAGTTCCAAGCTGCTCTCTTCCTCCTGTGCAACTCAGGTGCCAGGTCATTTGTCATGTTTACTTCTTGACCTAGGTACATGTAATTGTTGAAATCAGAGATGTTCATTCCATTCAAAGTGAATGGAATGTCAGGAACGAGTCCGTTTCTCATAAATATTATCTTTGTGAGATTCAGCTGTAGTCCTACCTTTCCACTCACCGTCAAAGTTGACCAGCATTTGTGTCGCTTGGCTAATGTTTGGTGTTATTAGAACAATGTCATCAGCAAAGCAGAGGTGGTGTAGTAGCCGACTGTCTATTGTCACTCCCATTCCTTCTCATTCCATTTGTCACATGATGTTCTTGAGGGTGGCACCGAAGAGTTTTGGTGAAATGGTATCACCCTGCCGAACCCCTCTCTTGACATGGATGATCACATCCTTGTAGAATGGTGAGATCCTGGTAGTGAATCCATAATAGAGCTCCAGAGGATCCTGATGTATTGAGTTTGAGTGCCCTGTTTGGCTAGGGCTTTGATGACCACTTCAATCTCAACAGAACAAAAGACCTTCTTTAAATCAACGAATGTTAGACAGAGCAGCATCTTGAACTCCCGAGAAACCTCAGTGAGCTTGGATACAGCGTGGATATGGTTGATCATGCTGAATCCTTTTAGGAACCTGGCACGCTCACATGGTTGTCCTTCATCTAGTGTTCTGCCAATCCTATTCAGGATGGCTTGTAGAGGACAGACAATAGGCAGATCCGGCGATAGTTGCCAGTGTCGTGGACATCTCCCTTCTTGTACAGTAGAGTAGTCCTGCTGGTTTTCCATTGGGATGGAACCTTGCATTCAGACAGATAGCGTGTGAAGAGCCAAGCCCGTGTACTGATGAGTACTGACAGCAGGTTCTTCAGGTATTCAGGTCTGACCTTGTCTGTGCCAGGCAGGTGTTGTTCGCTTCTTTACTGATGAAATGGCGTGTTGGATTTCAGAAGGGAAAATGTTGGGAATGACATATGCATCCTGCGGAATTTGGCTTGTGGGCAAGTGGACATGGCTATCGAAGAGATCCGAGTAGAAGTCATGGATAATCTTCTCCATTGCCCTTCTGTAAAATGTGATAGATCCATCAGGACATTGGAGGGCAGTCATCCTGGTCTTGTTGTTGGTGAAGAACAGGCAAGCATTGCAAATGATTTTCCCAGCTTCTGCCATATTTGCCAGCACTGTTGCTCTTCTCTTTTTGAGGTCTTCCTTTATCACTTCTCTGAAGTGATTTGCGAGCTCATACATAAGCTTGTGATTGCCTGAGGATTGCTCCATAACAGTTGATGAATAAGCTTGAGAGTTTTTGAAGACAGGTCTCTGTGGCTTTCTCTCTCTTGGTGTTCCTAGCATAGTCATGGAGGTGTTGAACCAGTCAATCATATTCTTTGCCAATGTTGTTAACGATGTCATCTTCCCATGTTTCCAAAATAGTACCAAAGAGCTCCCAGTTAGCTGTTGTTCTGGGAGTTCTCTTCTTAAACTTTGCAGCCCTTTCTCCCCGCTCCATAAAGTAGAATCTTGCATGAAGGGGACGGTGGTCCGATCCCATTTGAAATTTTGGGAGAACAGTGACATCGGTCAGGCAAAACTGTCGACTGAATATGATGTGGTCAATTTCGTTGTGGAACTGTCCACGGGGAGACTCCAATGTCCAACATTTAGATTCGGTCTTCTGAAACTGTGAGTTACCATGGATGGTCTTGGTCAACATGATGAACTCAGACAGTCTCTCACCCTGTCTGTTCCATTCTAGGTCATGGGTCCTGATGTGGAGTTCTTTAGCTGATCTTCTCGGTCCTATCTTGGCATTAAAATCACCAACAATGATCTTATAGAAGGCGTGGTCTTCTTTATATAACTTCTCCAGCTCCATGTAGAACTTGTCAATTTCTCCTTCATCATAGTTAGATGTTGGTGCGTAGACAACGAAGATAGAAACTGCCGGCACTGAGCCATGTCCATCTGCTGACATACCGAATTCCACAGGATGGATATGTCATCTCAATGTTCTCCCTTCCAAAATCCGACACGCAATTTGTCAGTAAGGAAATGAACAGCACCCAGCCCAGACAAGGTCAGACCTGAAAACCTGACGAACCTGCCATCAGTACTCATCAATACACTGGCTCGGCTCTTCACACGCTACCTGTGTAAGGTTCCATCCCAATGGAAAACCAGCAGGACTGTACTACTGTACAAGAAGGGAGACATCCATGACATTGCAACTACAGCCGATCTGCCTATTGTTTGTCATCTACAAGTTGTTCACTCGAATCATCCTGAATAGTTATGTGTACATATGTTGCAAATTCAACATGATGAATAGCCTGGCACCTGAGTTGCACAGGAGGAAGAGAGAGAGTGGCTTGGAAGTGGCTTGGCCTTCAAGAGTGTCGAAGAAATAGCTAAGAGGATGAAGAACCTCTGGTTCTGGGCACATCTCTTCAATTCCAGTGTTCTTCCTTCATAAACATATGCCTCAGAGACCTGGGCCCTACGAAAACAGGATGAGAACACTATTCATGTCTCCCAAAGAGGAATTGAAAGAGCTATGCTTGGAGTATCATGCTTCACTCAAGTGAGAGAACGAATCCAGAGTTCTGACCTCTGTTGACCATAGAGAATAGGGACGATGTCTCATTTGCCAAGGCATCAAAAATCAGATGGGCTCGACACGTAATGCGATTTGGAGACAACTGCTGGCCTAGAGCCATTACCGACTGGATTCCACGGGATATCAAAAGATCGCGTGGCAATCTACCTATGAGATGGTCAGACTTTTTCGTCAAGACCCTCAGCGATCAGTTTGAGGCTCTTCATGTTCCTGGAGCGAACAGATGCCATTGGGCTGCATCAGCACATGACAGGGAGGAATGGAGACGTTACTGGTGCCCGCTCGAACAAATTGGTGAGTAACAGGATGTCAAGTTATTAGGTGATCAAGTGTAAGCATATGAAGTGCTGAAAGAAATTTGAAAGTTCTTACAGAACTTCTCTTGTCTCAAAAAATCCAGTACAAATGCCACCCAAGACCATCTTCTTTGGCAATGCTGAAAATGTATTGTTTATTATGATGGACCCTTTGGCATTATTTGTGTTGACAAAATGTAACCCTGCTTTGAAATAAACTCACTTGTATAATCACATAATTGATCAAAATATACAGGTCAAAGGCTTAAAAATCAAAGTAGCTATCTAATAAATTAAGGCTAACCTAGTCTTGTATCCAAGAAAGATAGAAGAGTTTGGTTTCCAACAAGAAAGGACAGCCCCACCATTCAATTTGTCAATAAGCCTGCTTAAGTTATACATCATCATGCTACTCTTTGGATAAATTAGTAGCCGTGCCTTGCATTACATTAGTAATAGACACCTAATAATTAGGCATGTAAATCAACTCACATGTACTCCTATCAGCTCCTATCCTATTATTTCTGGTGACGAATTATTCTACCAAGATACAAAGTTAAAACTCAGCTTAATAGTGCAAACAGATTCTCTTACCTGAGGAAATAAGTAAGCACAAGCTCTCCAGCTTCACATACTGGACGGTCACAAACAAAGGCGTGATTCCAAAGTCATCCTGACATTCCATGTTGGCTCCTTTTTTAAGAAGCAATTTTACCATATCAGTATTTTCCTAAAATGCAGATTCATGTTTTAAATAATATAAAACAAAGAATCCAGAAACTACCTCTCTTCTTATTGTTTCTTATAGCACAGCGGTAGGGCGTTTGCCTTGCACGCAGCCAACATGGCCGACCCGAGTTCGATTCCTCCGCCCCTCTTGGAGAGCCCGGCAAGCTACCGAGACAGTATTTAGTCCACACGGCAGAGCCTGGCAAGCTACCCATGATGTATTCAATATGCCAAACACAGTAACAACAAAGTCTCCAATGGAAACGTTACTGGGCCTGCTCAAGCAAATCGATGAATAAATCTTCACTAAAGAAAAACTTTTTTTAAAAAACCTTATTGGTGGATGGAAATAGGTACTAATCAGATCATCTACAACTTTGCCTAGACTATCAAACAAACAGATGGAACCCTGATTTCAGAAATTACAAACTTTATAAAAATTCTATAAAATCAGCTGCTACAGGGGCCGCAGTGATATATTACAACGTGTAGGACTTGCATGTAGGCAACCTAGGTTTGATCCCCAGCACCCTATATGGTCCCCTGAGCCTGCCAAAGGTGACTCTGGCACACAGTCAAAAGTAAGTCCTGAGACCCACTGGGTGTGCCCCCCCACACACACACCCCTACCTCCCAAAACAATAGAAAAACAATAATTAGCTTACTAGCCTGAGTTCCAAGGAGTTATGATAGTTTCTAAACATACTAATTTAAATAGGAGTCACCGTTCTTTACCAATTTATATCCCAAATATTCTGATGGTCTCTTAACTATGTTATCAACATTTGAATAACCCAGATTATCCATCCCTGTAGCACAAAACAGCTAGAACTACTAGAGCAGTTGGCTTACTCTGAATCATCATTAGCATTTAGACTGCCTGTTCTTTACTGCACTAACCATCATAAATCACAGGCAAGTAGGAAGCAAAAACTGAATAGAACTGTCATTTTAAAAGGGTAAAACACACAATTTACATGGAAATGAAATAATAAATTTAGAGGTTACCTGAAAAGTAGCCTGGTGCAAAGCATTCCATCCACACATTGAATGGGATCCATTAACATTTGCTCCACCTCTAAGCAACAGCTTTAACACATCTATCTGTCCACTTTCAACAGCTGCAATACAGCAGTCAAAAAAATTGCTGTCAGTAAAAATGCATGTTTGTAGGCATGAGCACTTTGGATATATTCTCACCACTTACTCACCCCAGAACTAGCAATGCTGTGCGCATTCCTACTAACAAAACAAAATCCTGTGGCAACACCAAAGACACTGATTACAATGGTCTAAGCACAAACCAATTAACATCTCCATCTCTTCTGGGCACATACAAATTATTTTCAACCCAATTTTAAAAAGTACAAGGAAACAGAAGTAAGAGGCAAACATTTATTCTCTCTGATAAGAGAGAGTATGTTTCTTTTCTGTTCAAAGGCCCAAAGATTTATTATCATTACTATTTGATCATAAATGACATGGTCACTAACAAAATAGAAGGGAAATACTGCAAGTTCTGTGTCTTAGTTTATTTTTACCGTCATAAATAGCAGCTGCTAAAATTTTCTTCTATCAATTAAATTATCGTAAAATTTTGCTCACATAAACAACAAAGGTTGAATCAATGCAATTAGCTTCCATAACTGAAAATAATGACTCTCTCATACACTGCTGCTAGAGCAGATCCTCTAAAGGTATTTTACATACCCACACTTTAAAACTCATATGCCCTTTTACTATTTGTACTATTTGTACCAATCAAATTCTTTTTCCTTATATATTCTAACTTAACTTTACCACAAGATATCTGAATTCTAACATGATGCATATATAACAATTTGCAAATCCTACCTAGTAAGGTTAGAATGTTTAAACTCATACAAGCAAATGGAGTTAAATTTTCCAGAGTATTTCCTACCACAAAACTTTGCTATGAAAGTGTCAGTAATTTTTTAGTTTAGGCACAGAATGAAAAAGATAAAACAGAACTAAGTAGAGCTTAGTAAGTATGCACACAAACTATTAGAACTGTACATTTGAGAAAACATCAGTATCTTTAAGGAAGGAGTGCAGACATGTGTATGAACTTCATGTGCTTGGCTATGGGGCAAGAAGATTTGAAACACAAATACAAATTTCTATTTCACTTCAAGCATACAAATGTTTTCCACAGTAGGAGGTAATAAGTAAGAATGTTACCTTGTTAAATGCAGTTAAGCTAGCAGAACAAGAAGTACAAACACAGGATGATCTCACTTATATGTGTATAGACTAACTGGAGAGGGAATGCAATGTTTGAAGGGGAATGCCTAGATCATTGACGCCAGAGTATATAGAGAAGGGGTGAGAAGGAAAGAAATTCAGGGAGGAAGAAAAGACAGAGAGAAAGCAACAGGAAGTAGGGGGGCAGGAGTCTGAACACAGGTGGTGTAAAGGAGCCGTGCAGCTAAATATCCAGACTCATAGTTAGAGACTTGAAAACAAAAGACGCAGACTTCAACAACCAAAGTTAAAAATGTGCCTATCTGGGTGGCTGGCTGAGGTGGGGGTGGGGGTAAGGGTGGGTGATGGTGGGGCCTTGGGAACCCTGGTGGAGGGAAGAAGACACTGGGAGTGGGATGGGTGCTGGAACAAAATATGTCTAAAACCCAACTATGAATAGCTTTGTAAATCATGGGCCTTGAATCTGTAATGAAAACTTTTTTTAAAAACAACAGCTCTTAAAAAGGCATGTGCTGGAGAAATAGTTCAACAAGCTGAGGAAAAGCTCTGCATGCAGAAAGCCCAGGTTTGATACCAACACCCTCGGGCACCCTGAGCACCGGTAGAAGTGACCCCCCAAACACAGAGACAGAATCAATCTCTGAGTACAGCTGAATATGACCCAAACCAAACAAAACATTGAAAGACACAGAGACTTGAATTAGGACTAAACCTGAAAAATGTTAATTCATGAATAAAAAACTGGGAAGATTAAAAATCCTAAAAAGTATAAAACAAGATGGATGTATTTATTATTGTTGTTGGGCAACAGGACCATGATATTGATTTCATTTACTGAACTTATACCAAATCTTGGGCTGGAGCGACAGCACAGTGGTAGGGCATTTGCCTTGTACGCAGCCAGCCTGGCCGAGCGGGGTTCGATTCCTCCATCCCTCTCAGAGAGCCCGGCAAGCTACCGAGAGTATCTCACCCACACGGGAAAGCCTGCAAGCTCCCCGTGACATATTAAATATGCCAAACACAGTAACAACAAAATGGAGATGTTACTGGCCCGCTTGAGCAAATCGATGAACAACGGGAGGACAGTGTGACAATGTATACCAAATCTTGCTTCCCCCATAAATATAGGGAGATTCGGAACAGAAAAACATTCATTCAAAACAATGTTTGCACAACATTACTCACTGCAGTACTCAGTAAAATAGCTAAGATTTGGAATCAACCTAGATGGCCAAAGACAGATTAGTGGATTATGAAGATGTGGTATAGATACACAACAGAAAGCTACACAGGTGTAAGTAATGATGAAATCATGCAATTCACAGCAACATGTAGAACTGGAAGATATCATGCTATATGAAGTCAATCAGAAGAAGAATAAACACAGACTAATATCACTCATATGTGGTATTAAGAACAACCAGATATGGGAAGCAATGTTTTAGGTAGCCCAGGTCAATCTTGGCCCCAGAGTATAGGGAGGGGGAGAAGAGACAGGTGAGAAGGTCAGTTCAGGGCTTTCAAATAACACCGCTGATGGTATTAAGGAATGAAAAAACCACAGAGCCAACAACACTGAAATCAAGAGACCCAAACTTTAACAACCAAACTTAGAAAGATCCTGTCCAAAGGGCAGACTGGAGGGGTAAGAGGGAGATGGGAGGGAACCAGGAACATTGACAGAGGGAGTGTTACTTAGGAGTGTTACTTAGCTCGGAAATACTTTTGTTATTTCCTTGGTAAAGTGATTCTTAATTTAGGAATAGGGTATGTTAAACTGTATAGTGGTAATCCGGTGGGGAATCTGTGCTGCAATACTGTACGTCCAAAACTCAGCTATGAGTAGCTTTTTAAATCTCAGTGCAGTGCTTTAATTAAAAATATTTTAAAACTAAAACGAAGTTTTAAAAAATAGGGAGACTGCTCAAAAGGCTGGAGCACAAGTTCTGCATGTAGGAGCTTCAAATTCTAGCCAAACACTGCAGAGAGCAACACACACATACACACACACAAACACACATGCACACACAGTCAGAAATTCTTTCATCAAAAATATTCTTGTGGGAGGTTTCATAAATTCAACCGTGAGACAGTACCACTATAAAGTTTAACATACCTTATTTCTAAGTTAAGAATCACTTTACCAGCAAATAACTAAAGTATTTCCAAGCTAAGTAACACTCCTAAGAAACAATCTAAAGTCAATCTAGTTTTGGGTGGAAGTATGACAGAAAAAGAAAATCTGTTTCAAATCTAATTCATACATCATTACATCATTATCAGTGATTGCTGGCAAAACTCCTTCTATAACCAGATCCTGTTAAAAGATTACCAGATTGCTGGGGGCCAGAGCAATAGTACAGCGGGTAGGGTGTTTGCCTTGCATGCAGCCGACCCGGGTTCGATCCCTGGCATCCTATATGGTCCCCCAAGCACCTCCAGGAGTAATTACAGAAAAAAAAATTACCAGATTGCTAACTTGATATATGAAGCTGAATGAAGATAAGTTTGTTATTCAAGAATTCGACTGACCTTACAAAACTGAAAGTTGGAAAAATTTTGTTCAGATCATTAAATACACTATAAAAGTCAGACAAGAGAAAAATTGCTTTTATTTTTTAATATCATACATAAATTATCTGATTTCTACATCTCTAGTGAAAACATTTCCCAATTATAAAAAACTGAAACCAACACATGAGCAGATAAATAGCATTTTATTGCTATTTCTAATTATTTCAGGGTGATTATTAGCCATTAAATCTGCTTTGAAAAATTAATGGCTCAGAAAAGTGTATTTAAAGCTATCTTTAAAGTGTATTTAAAATATCTCCTTTGAAAAAGTTAGATTAACTTCTTGTGTTTATATAACAAATTAACAAAATAAAGGTGGGAAAACCATACCCACATATTATTTATTATGGATAACTAAAAAATATTTATAGAGAAAATAAAAATTAGACTTGACTTCCTATCTATTGGTCTCCTTAGGCACTATGAAAATGTGCTCTTAGGATGCGGGTGAATTCTCTGGAACACAGGCTTTGCAAGCTAGAGCCCAAAGACCAAGCCCTGACACCACAAGGCTTCCCCAGCCACTACTGGAAGAAGTTCCTGAGCACAGAGACAGGAACAGTCACTGAGCACCACAACGTGTGGCCCCAAAACATCCTCTGCTTGCTTGTAGACCCCATGTCAACTGAGACTAAGGTGATAAATGACTGGTTTCTCCCCATGTATATTTTTGGGATTTTGGGATCACACATGACAGGATGCAAGGGTTACTCCTAACTTTGTGCTCAGAGGTCACTTCTGGAAGTGCTTGGGAGAACCATAAGCAGGGCTGGGGCTAGAATCTTAATCAACGACATAGAAGGCAAACACTTTACCTCTGTATTATCTCTCAGGCCAGTAACAAATAATAGATTGGACAATTTTTTTAAATAATAACTAAAAAATGTATTTTTCAAGACTAATGAGACAGTTGAAAGTAATAAAGTACTGTGTCACATGGAGAAGCCCTAGGTTCAATCACTAGCACTGCATGGTTTTGAGCACTGCCAGGAGTGACCCCCTAGAAATTCACCAGCAGTAGCCCCCAAGTTGCGATGGATACATTCTGAAACAAAATAAAAAGGTAGCAATATTTGTCTCTCCTAAAAAATATGTTTCCTTTTCAAACTGACTAGGCTTTGAAATTAGACTGCAGGATATGACAATATAATGTTATTTAAACAGTCATTCTGCATAAACTATCTTAAGAATGACAAAATATATCAGGGAACTTTTATTGGTATTAAACAACAGACAGAAGACCAATTCTTGTGAAAAGAGCAACACTTGAGGTTTCCCTACTATCCACACAGCTACATTTATTTTTTTATTGTAGTAAGAGAAGTTTAAGTTCAAGCTAAGGGAGGGTCAGATTGAAGAGTGAGTACTCAAAATACAGAAAACAGCTGCAGCACAAGTCAGTCCACTGAGCTACGAAAATGAAATCTGTTTCCTGGGTTTGGGTACACAACCAGCGTTGCTGAGGGCACTGTGTTCGAAGGTCTCCAGTTGTGCTCAGGAGACCATATGTAGTGCCTGGTGCTGCCATCAAGGGAAGTGCCTTAACCTCTGTATTATATCTCCAGTCCAGGAAGTTGAAATATGTTTAAATAGTTTGAATTTGTCAAGCAAAGCCCCGGAAAAAGAAAACTACAGAGGAGAGACACCAGTATATAAGTTCTTCAAGAATTTCTGGCTAAGGTTTGGGTCACACACGCATGGGCAAGAGGATGCTTCCCAGATGATGGCTCAAGAATTAGAAGTAAAAGAATTAAGAGTCAGACTATGATGTTGAGCAATAGAACCCTGGAGGCCCAGCCAAGTCACAGCAGTGAACCACATACCTTATTAACACCCTGGGGATCTACCTGAGCTCTTCAAGAGAGGCCAAGGTCTAAGGGCCACCTCTGTGAGCTTCTTTATCTGTTCTGACTAAACCTAAAATAAATCCTAATGAAAACAGAAAAGGGGCCAAGGTAGGGAGCTGAAAGGTTTAGAAAATACCTTCAGTTCTCTCCAGATCTAGCCACAAGACATAAAATCAAACCAAAACCAGTTCAAGGTGACAGAAAGGAAATCAACAACTCTGGATGCAGGGAAATGCCGCGTCCGGCGCTGCGGGGCCGAGCCAGGGGAGGGCCATCAGGGTTAAATCAGCACTCGAGTCACACAGGGTTCCGTCATTCAGGAGATGGCATGAGTGCGTACGTGCGTTTATTCAGAGCACAAGTACAGATTTAAGTATGTTTCCACAACCCACCCAAAAGAAAGGAAAGGGGATGGGACGTGGGAAAGTGGATGGGACGATGAATAGAGCCATGCACCGTTGGTCAGTCACAGTGTGCAGAGCCATGCACCGTTGGTCAGCCACCTGGTGACCCTTTCGACCTAACGCTACCGGTGGGAGTGGCCTGCTTTGTTACAGTTTTGACATATCCATAGAGACTGTGCTGTTCCTCGTACATCATTTACAAATCATTTACGAGGGTGCATTTTCCCCAAACTTAAACGTCTTGTACTGGGAAGCTGCCCAGCTTTGTCCCCCAAACTGAAACCTCCTGTACTGGGAAGTTGCCCAGCTTTGAGCAGGACAAAGGGGGAATGAAAAATCAAGCATTCTTTTACTTGGTCATTAGGCAACATCTCACCCCTTTTTTCCAATTATGGCACGCCAGGACCCCTGTCTTAGGTCGTCTGTCGCCCCGCCGTGGTACCCGTCATTGGGGAGAATGCTTTAGTCCCTGTCTTAGGTGTGCGCGACGGTGACGGAAGTTGCCCGTCATTGGGTATCCTGGGCAAGGGCATACTTCCTTAACCACGAGGAGGCACAGGGGAGGATTGATGACATTTCTACCAGACCAGGCAGGACCCAGTGTGGCTTGACCAGAATGGAGCATGGCTCAGAAAAGAGGGGCAGGGGTAGGGAGGAGGGGTGATGGGGATCTCTTTGTTCAGTCATCTGGGGTTTCTGTACAGGTCCGGTCCGCACTCCTTCTCCTCCTGCGTTTTCCGGTACCGGCCACGAGATGAGGTTGCTGCAACAGATAAAGAAGGAGGCTTCCCAGGCCCATTATAAATACCTATCTGAATAGGGCTGCTCTTTGCTAGTTTCTCTCAGCTGCATAAAATGAATTTGAGTGATTTGCTGATCAACCCTGCCAATCTGGTTTCTGACAAATGAAACAAGTTGACTCAGGATGCAGGGCCCGAATGTAAGCATCAGTAATAGTATGATCAGAGGGCCTACTATAGTAGATATTAGGGTGGTGAACCAGGGGGATTGATTGAACCGAGACTCGAACCACCCTTCCTGAGCCTCTCTCTCCTTTTTACACCGTTCCAGGCCTTCTCTCAGCTTAGCCATGGAATCTCGGACTACCCCCGTGTGGTCGGCGTAAAAACAGCACTCTTATCCCAGCGCTGCACACAGCTCTCCGTTTTTAAGGAAGAGCAAGTCGAGCCCCCTCCTATTTTGCAAGACTACTTCCGACAGGGAGGTCAAGGACTTTTCAAGATGGCTAATAGATTTTTCTATTCGGTCCAGGTCCTCATCAATAGCTGCTCTTAGAGAATGTTGGGTTACCAGAGCAGCGATGCCAGTGCCGGCACCTGCCAGGCCTATGCCAAATAGAGTGTTGATGGTTAGTGCGGATATAGGTTCCCTGCAGTTCCTACGCAGGACATCAGGGGAATTGGACCAATAGTCAATGAGTACCTCAGCAGGGTGGTATATGATTTTTGGGATAACAATAACCATAAGACAAAATTCTTGGGAGGCATTAAATACTGAGCCTGCCAAGTGGGGAGTTAATCCTGAATGTGAACAGGCCCACCAAGCTCCAATTGTTGGTGAGATCCAGGCGGAGTTACTCCACCCTGGGGACTCCGCATTCTGTGCACACAACTCCTTCTTGTTTTGAGGGACTATACCTACACATGTCCCTTGGCCAATAATTTGGGTCATGGTCAATTCCTGGGGGCGGACCTTCCACCCTCCAGTGGCTCTGTAATTAACATTGTATGAGGCGTTAATACCCATAGACTCATAATACGGTGGCGTGAGGCTATAGCACAGCCAGCAGGCTTCAGTCAGGTTTGGGGCAGTAGCATTCAGAGTCTGATATGTGGCTTCGATAAGACTCCTGAGGGGGTTAATGATTGGGCCAAAACTGGGTTTTGGGATGGATAGGCCGGCTGTAACAGGGGGTGGTGTCGCCTTAGGGCCAGCCGTGGTAGTGATGGTGGGCTTAAGAGGGGGTTTTGGAGCCTCAAGTGCCTGGTTAGGGCCTAGCGGAACCTGCTGCACGGGTTCGATTTTTAAGAGGATCTGCAGGATAACCCCATGCTATGGCCTGCTATACCACATAAGTCCCCAATTCAGGCCGTTGACCCATCGGGTCTCCGACCTTCCCTTATCAGTGAAGGAGATTTTGACCAGAAGCATTTGGGGGTGGTATTGTACAGAATATGAGCCATATCTCAGTGGCACAGCATGAGAAATATTAATCAGGTCGTGGTCAACCGACCATTTCCAATAGCCATCATTAGAATCTACGCAAGACCAACTGGCACAATAGTAAGATTCAGGGCCACCGCAGGTTCTCCATTGGCCTGTCCAGAACCCGGGGCAGGTAAAAATGCCATTGCGTGTCATAAAGGCTCTGGCCCCAGGCCTTTCAAAACCATCCTGAAAGGGGTAGGCGTCTTCCAGGGAAAAATATAAGTCAGGGAAGCACTGATTAAGGGGTGCTGCGTCGCAGCTTGTGGTACTCCAAACCTCATAGTCCTCTCCACTCCTTATGACCCAGGTCTGCTTGAATGGTTGGTGTCGATTGGCATGAGTTTTGGTAGGGTCCTTCATTAATAATATAACGAGGGTCCAGGTGATAAACGTCGTTGTGGTCATTTTGTTCCTGTGGAAAAAAGAGAGGTTTGTCTCAGGGCTAAGTGCCCTGGAGGTGAGTTTCATTATTTTTCCCAGCTGTGGGGGACAAATGATCGTGGGGTTCATGTATTGGCCTGACCAGGCGTTCCGGCACCCAAATGGGTTTTTCTGCATTTGTTGGATATACACAAACTGCGCCTCTGACTCTGGCAAGTATCACTGCCGGTGGTTGCCAGGTTCCTGAGGACAGATCCTTCCATTTCACCATTGCTTTATGGGGAGCCGGAGTAGCAAAGTGACATTGGGCTGCGCTGCGGCCCGAATCATCGAGGAGGAAAAAATTTAAAATGAATAAGGTTGTGGATAGGAGCACTTGTGGCCCTTGACAGCCTTGGTAGATCTCACCCTCTTTTGTTTTAGAAATGTAAGTTTTGAGATGTTGGTGTGCTCGCTCTATGATAGCCTGTCCTTGGGGGTTATAGGGAATGCCTGTTTATGTGCAATATCCCAGGTTTCACAAAAGGAATGAAAGGCGCGGCTTGTATAGGCCGGTCTATTGTCAGTTTTAATTTGCCTGGGATTTCCCATATATGAGAAAGCGGTGGTAAGGTGATCTATAACATGTTTCGTTTTCCCCTCGGCATGTAGTAAGGCAAAAATCATGCCCGAGTGTGTGTCTATGGAGACATGGAGATAATGCCGGTTACCCAATGAATTAGTGTGGGTCACATCCATTTGCCAAATATCATTTGCTCTCAGTCCTCTAGGATTGACTCCTAGGGATGGGGAATGTATATAAGGAGCGCAAGCGGGACAGACAGTGGTTATGGAAAGAGCCTGGGCTTCGGAACAACCCGTATGAAAACAAAGAGACTGGGCATTAAGGTGGAATTATTTTATGTAGCTGTATGGCCTTATCATAGTCTAGGGATGTCATTATTAAGTGGGTAGCTTTATCTGCTCGTTCATTACCTTCTGCAAGGGGTCCCGGGAGGCCAGAGTGTCCTCTAATATGACCCACAAAGAGGGTGTCCTTTCTGGCCCAAATCAACAGTTGCAATGTTTGTAATTGAGATAAAATTTTCGAGCCCTCATCTATGCGGGGTGCTGTTTCTAATTGGGGGAAGATATTGGCAACATACACACTATCAGTGTAAATATTGAGGGGCTCATTAGGGAATGTCTGCAAGGCCAATAATACAGCAGTTACTTCTGCAAATTGTGCCGAGGTCTCAGCAAGCTGTATGGCGTGAACAACCTGCCCATCAACCACTACAGCTCGACCGCTTTTAGAGCCATCAGTAAAGAGTGTTCGTGCACCTGGAAGGGGGGTGGACTTAATGATTCGAGGGAAGATAATAGAGCAAATCCTGAAGCTTTGCAGGAGTTTATGTTTAGAATATGCCTGTGTAATTTGGCCTTTAAAGGAGCAGACAAAAAAGGCACAAGGAATCATCATATTGCATCAGATTATTAATCATGTCTTTGGAATAGGGAACGACCAATATGTCCATATCCTTAGCAAAGAGTGCACACCCTATGGTTCTGACTTCCAGAGTAATTGAGAAACTAAGGTGGGATAGGGAATCACTGTTCGGGTGGGGGAAGCTGAGAGATGGACCCAATATAATGGACCAATCTGCCAGAAAACTCCAGTTGGGGCAAACTCTGAAGCAAGCACTATAAATTGTAGTGGTAGATTGTAATCAATATGGTGTATTTGCATTTCTTCTAAAGCATCCTCCACTTTTCTAAGAGCTAATTGTGCCTCTGGGGTCAATTGACGAGGTGAGGAGGGGTCAGAATCCCCCTTCAATAGTTCGAAAAGAGGTTTGAGCTCTCCCGTGGACAGGGAGAAGGATGGTCGGAGCTATTGGAGTTCTCCCAAAAACTGTTGCCATTGGTGTAGAGTCTTTAAATGGGAGGTGGCAAACTGTAATTTTTGAGGCGCTATTCCCACCTTGTTTATGGTGTATCCTAAATATCTGTATGGGTGAGAGAGCTGTACCTTGTCGGGGGAGATTACAGGGCCTGCTGATTCCAGGGCGACCCGGACATGATCATAGAGTTGAAGTAACAGGTCTTTGGTGGGGCAGGCGGCTAAGATGTCATCCATATAATGAATCAAAAGTTCATTGGGGAAACGAGCCCGGACTGGCACTAAAACCGCTGCAACATATATCTGACACATAGTGGGACTATTAGTCATGCCCTGGGGAAGGACTACACATTGGTAGTGCTGATAGGGCTCCTGAAAATTAGGGGAAGGTAGAGAGAAGGCAAATCTTTGACAATCTTTAGGAGCTAATGGAATATTGAAAAAACAATCTTTAAAATCTATCATTAACAATTGCCAGGACTTTGGTATAGCGGAGGGATGGGGGAGCCCTGGCTTCAGGGCCCCCATTGGATGCATGGTGGCATTGACTGCTCTGAGATCTTGCAATAATCTCCACCCGCCTGTCCTTTTCCTTATAACAAAGATTGGGGTATTCCAAGGAGATGTGGATGGGGTAATGTGCCCCTTTTCTAATTGCTCAGATACTAGGGCATGTGCGGCCTGTAATTTCTCTTTAGGTAGGGGCCACTGCTCCACCCAGACTGGAACATCTGATTTCCAGATAATGGGGGTGGGGGGAGGCCGCTCGACAGTGGCCCCGATTAAAAAGGCTTATGTTCCGGCCCAGGGATTGCGGCCCCTTCCAGTTCTTCCACGGGCATCAGAGTTATGGGGTCCCCTTGCCCCAGGGCTGGGTAATCACTAGTAATATGGGCTATAGTCCGGAAAGAAACCGGGGGTGGGAGGGGGTCTGGAGGTGGCCAGGCGGTGTGACTAGAACTGCGCCCATGGCTGAAAATATATCTCGCCCCCAAAGATTGGTGGGGAGGTCTGGGAACAGAGAGGAGCTGCTTTTCTTCTGTGTTTAGAGCAGGGGCAAGAGGAGTCTGGCTCCCACATTCAGAAATCACGGGGACTTCGGCATATTCATGTTCTGCTATATCATTGCCAGCGTCCCCCTGCAGAGAGCGCCCTGTTTCTTCCTCCTGGATTTCCCCGAAGGTTTTTTGGACGTCACACAGCTGTTCCTACACCCGGACACGGGTGGTTGACAGCGCATCTTTAACCAATCTCCAGAGGGAGAATGTAGCGACGGGAACCCTATCCGACCCCCTATCTCTGAGGGCTCTCTGTAGATCTATCTTAACCTGTTCCCAGTCACAGATTTTGAATTCTCCCCCTGTCAGGAACCAAGGGCTGACTTCCCCTATTACTGTAATGAACTCGAGTGCGGTCCTAAACTTAATAGCAGTTCCCTGCTGTTTCAGTAACTTAGTCAACTCGGTGGCCAGTCGAGTTTTTGAGTCAGAATTTCCCATGGTACCATGCACTGTTTCCCCCGCTTATATGCGGTATCTCCCCCTGCCTATAGGCAGGCTCTCCCCCTGCTATGCGCAGGTGAGCCCTGTCCGGTTCTCCCTCGTACCTGATCTCGGTGGAACGTCTACTTGCTGCGTCCGGCGCTGCGGGGCCGAGCCAGGGGAGGGCCGTCAGGGTGAAATCAGCACTCGAGTCACACAGGGTTCCGTCATTCAGGAGATGGCATGAATGTGTGCGTGCGTTTATTCAGAGCACAGGTACAGACTTAAGTATGTTTCCACAACCCACCCAAAAGAAAGGAAAGGGGATGGGACGTGGGAAAGTGGATGGGACGATGAATAGAGCCATGCACCGTTGGTCAGTCACAGTGTGCAGAGCCATGCACCGTTGGTCAGCCACCTGGTGACCCTTTCGACCTAACGCTACCGGTGGGAGCGGCCTGCTTTGTTACAGTTTTGACATATCCATAGAGACTGTGCTGTTCCTCATACATCATTTACAAATCATTTACGAGGGTGCATTTTCCCCAAACTGAAACGTCCTGTACTGGGAAGCTGCCCAGCTTTGTCCCCCAAACTGAAACCTCCTGTACTGGGAAGTTGCCCAGCTTTGAGCAGGACAATGGGGGAACGAAAAATCAAGCATTCTTTTACTTGGTCAGTAGGCAACAGGAAAGAATTCACATCTCTATTATGCAGGATCCACAATATCTGGCATACAAATGAGAAAATAGTCAACAGAAACTGCAACATGGCCCAGATGTGAGATTTAACAGATCAACTGAAGTACTTCCTGGAAATATGTCCTTAAATTTCAAGAAAAATATGTTCAAAGATTTCCCTATTAATATACATGCTATCCAGATAAAAATGCACAGACACTCTCAGCAAAGAGAAAAACTGTTTACAAACAAACAAACAAACAAAAAAACTAGGGGCCAGCAAGACAGTACATCATGGCCACCAACAAAAGGCAACCCCCCCATGACAATTCACTGAATTCTCTCAATCCACGCCCACCCCCATTCCAAATCTGTGGTTGGAACTTAAGGTTTGTTCTCATTGAATACTGTCCATTTCCTCATTTTGTTCCTTTATGCCTCACATAGTCTGGATTTTATAGTCTCTGAGTCTTGGCCGCTGATGGGATTACACGGCGCCAGGGGGCCAGGTGGTGGGTGTGACCCCCGCCTACTGGAATTTGGAGGATCTGGGTGGAAGATGCTCGACTCCAATTCGAGTAGGCTTGGAGGTCTCGGCCCCGGAACCCGCGTGGCTTTGTCCCTCTGCCAGTACCTTCATGTGTGCGGAGAGTGGTCTCAGCATGGTGGTGGCTGGTCCTGGAGAGACTATAAAATCCAGATCCCGGACGAGAACAGTGCAGTCTCTGCCCCCGCGCCAGGGTGTTCCTTCCCGGAGCCCCTTGGAGGGGAGCGGGTTGAGCTTTCCTCCCCGCCCCGACCAGGGCTCCGGCAGCCGAAGACCTCCAGGACCAGCCACCACCATGCTGAGACCACTCTCCGCACACATGAAGGTACTGGCAGAGGGACAAAGCCACATCTTATCAAAATTTGAACAAACTTGCAGGCTATCGAATGTAGCCTGCCCACAGGGCAGAGTCTGGCAAACTCCCCGTGGCGTACCAAATATGCCAAATACCAGTAACAATGATGGGTCTCATTCTCCTAAATAGCCCTGAATATAATCTCAGGGCTAGGATGAAAGAGATGTTACTGGGGCCTGCTCGAGGCAATCGACGAATAACAGGATGATGAAATGAAAATGAAAATGCCTCACATATGAGTGACATTACTTTACTTATCTTTCTCCTACTGAATTACTTCACTTAGCATAATACTTGCCAGTTCCATATGTGTAGTACAGAGCAGGGCTTATCTTTCGGGCTAGAGAGATGGTGCAGTAAAGGTACAAGGTGATTGCTTTGCAAAAGACCAGAGGACTCTGGGTTGACCCGTGACAGTGCATATGGTCCTCACCACCAGCAGGAGTGATCACTGAGCACAGAGCGAAGATACAGCCCTAAGCACCACCAGGTAAGGCCCCAAAATAAAAAAAAAAGCAAAAACCTATCTTGGTTATTAAACCTCTATCAGATATATGGTGCCAAGAAGATTTCTCCCATTCAGCAAGATGTCTTTTTGTCTTAATGAACATTTCTTCTTTTCTTCTGGAGTGCAACGGCTTTCTGAGGTTATGTGACACACCTGTTTATTTTTTGTTTTGTTTTCCTAGGCACCAGAGTCAAATTCCCTTCATTAAAGACAAAGGCTGCGAGACCATCAGAATCTGGTTCTCTGCAGTTAAAAATATTTCCTTTGCTTTACCTCTTTCCTCTTTTTTTCTCCCCAAGTGCTTCTCTTCCTTAATTCTTCACCATAGCATTCAGTCCTAAAGGTTCTCTGAAGATTTAAACAGTGTAACTCACAGGCACATTCAGTCAGTCAGATAGAGCTCCAGAGAGGTTTAAAGGGCTGCTCCTCCGCAGAAAATTCCAGGGGAGAAAGGAGCTATCTGCAGGAGCTTTTCAGTGACATTTATTTCCTAACATAAACGTTAAGAAGATTCACAAAAGACTCACAGAGTTTTAATAAGAGCAATATTAACAGACACAATTCCAGTTTGAAAGAAAGACTGAAAAAGCCAGGAAATGAAAAGAAGATGCTGGTCCCAAGAGATTCTGTTTCCAATGAGTATGCACTTTCCACTCCTCTCCCACCAACCTTGGTAACTAACCTATTCTGTCTTCATGGAATTGCTTATTCTGGACATTCAGGAGTGACAAATGGGATCACACAATATATGCCCTTTCAGTCTGGCTGTTTTTTCCACATATCAAAATTTTCAAGGTTCATGTCATAGCATAGTCCATAATAGTACATCATTTGCTTTTTTGGCTAAATGGTATAATAATATTCAATGGCAGAAAGATATACCACTGTATTTTCTCCACTCATCAGCAGATGAATGACATTTGGGTTATTTCTGCTTTTTCAAATACTATGAAAAATCCAGCAATACGCATTTGTGTAAGAGATTTTTTTGCCTTGTCCTACTCTCTCTCATGCAGAAGTTTTTGTGTGAAAATGTTTTCTAGTCTGTTGGGTAGAAATTTCTTTTTCCCAACAATGTAGTAACACCAACTTTCTTTGGTTTTAAAGTATTTTCCAATTCACATAATTCTGAATTATGTAAAAAATTGTGGGAAGCTGGCCCTTTAACTGACCAAGGCCTAAGTGCCTGTACTAGGTATGGTCATCTTGACCTACGTGACCCAGAAACAGGCAAAGTCAGTGCTATGTATGGTTATCTTGATGTATGGTTATCCTGAGAGAACATCTGTCATGGCTGTCAGTAATAACAAGAAGTAACTATCTCGTGTCTGGTACGTGATGCATGTAAATTTTATAAATCATATGGACATGACCCTTTGTGTATCTACCTCATGTCTGGTAAATCATATGGACATGGCCCTTTGTGTAACTACCTCGTATCTGGTACAAGATACGCATAAACTTTATGCGTGATATGTGAAAACAAACCTTCCTAACCATATATGGGCATGACGTTTTGTGTAGCTGCCTCACTAAAGGATGTATACCCTGATTACCCCCAATAAAGTCTGTCCCTTTTTCTCTCTGTTTCTAAACTGCACTCTGTCTCTTGTGTCTTGTGTTCATTCGGTTGGTCCTTCCCTACACCTACAGATCCTAGAGCCACCTCCGCGGGCCGGAGAGTGGTCTGGTGGGGCCCCCCGCAAAAAATGGTTTGCAAATACTACAAAATAGAAAATTTACACATACAAGGATGAACATACGAGAAAGATTCTCTAAGATATTTTGAAAAGCTAGAGAAAATGAATAAAAAAAAAGTAACTACTTCGTGTGTCTATGACTAAGGCCAGACATTTGATCCACAAAAACCATACATTCCCATACATTCTTCTGTCTGTAGTAGTACGATCATAATTATCTTGTCATCAAAATCTTCAAGTAATGTGCACAAATGAGCATCTGTGCACAAGATGGCATCTGAGAACAAGGGAAAATTAACTCAAATCTTGCAAAAGTACTGTATTCTTTTACAACACCATTATCAATCCTGACAGATGCCTAAAACATCATTGGCCACTGATTCATTAGACATCTTATTTTATAATCAATATATAAATATGCAAACAGGTAACAAACAGCATATGAAATACAACTGATAAAATACAAAAATAAAAGAGGCATAAAAGCTGGCAAGATGGCACATTGAGGGTGGGGAGGGTAGGAGAGGGAATCAGAACACTGGTGGAGGGATTGATGGTGAAATATTATGTGTCAAAAATCCAACTATGAATAACTTTGTATAACTTTCGGGGGGGAAAGGCCTAAGAATCAGAATAAGAATCAGTGAAAATCAGAGATTATTAATTGAGTTCAGACTTCAACAAATGAAAAATATATGCATAGCTATACATATGATAACCAGAAAATTTTTACATTAATTTTTACATTATTTAATTAATGTACAAAATTTGTTCATTAATTTTAAAATTACTAAATTAATGTCATTTTTGAGGAGCCATAATAGTATTATTGCCTTTTCAGAAAGTATTCTGCTTTGGACATATGCACATGAATATTTATGTCAAATTATAGGTGTTTTCCTCAAAATAATGGCAAAGTCAGAAAGATAACTCAACAGGCTAAAACATATGCTTTTGGGTTTTGGGGTTTTTGTTTTTGTTTTTGAGGCATGGGGGGAGTTTTTGTGTTCAGGGGTTTTGCATTCAGGGATCACTCCTGGTGTGGTTCCATAGGCTCATATGTGGTGCCAGAGGTCAAATCCTGGTTGGCCCCATAGAAGGCAGGTGCCCTACCCATCATCCTTTCGCTCTGGCCTGGGAGCATGTGCTGTGCATGCAAAAATTTCAGGTTGAACTTCTGACACCTCATGGTCTCCTGAGCACCACCTAGGTCAAACCCTGAGCAGCAAATCAGGAGCTTCCTCTAAACTCTGTCCAACGTAGCCCCAAAACAACCAAATAGCAGTGGAGAGCACTGGAAGTGAAACAAAATTGGTCCCAAGTTGCAAACTGCTAATGCCGAGTGTTAGATACACAGGAATTTGAAATACTTATACTTAAGTATGTATTGAAATTAATCTGTGAAATTAAAAAAAAATTTAACTCTATCACAAATTTCAGAGACAACGTCAAATGAGAATTCCAGAAACACTCTGAATACATGAAAAATTCTTGATGTATATTAAAGCTAACTCTAAATTTAAAAAAAATAAGAGACTCGAAAGACAGATAACTCACAAAAGAGAGCACAGAACAATATGTCATAGCCCTGCCACCAGACCCTGCTCCAGGAAAGTCGGGCCACAGGTCTTCCACCAACACACCGCGGGAGGGCGCTGTGGGGCGTCTCTGTCCCTCCCCTGGGACGTTTCTCTATGAAATGTCACCCCTGCTCCTAATCTCTCTCCAGAAGTCGCTATAACTGCCCAGGACCCTCAGAATTACTGCAAGAAAAAAATATATATATATGTATATTTATCAGTTTCTGTACAGAGAAGATGGATCCTCATCCCACTGCATAGCCTACAGTGCTGACTGGCCAAGTGGCTCTGGCTTCTTGCTTTTGGGATTTGGGCTCCAGGTGGCTGCAATAATTTCTTGGGGAGCTCACGGCAATGATATGTTGCCTGAGATGTGAGCACAGAAGACGATTGTGCCTTCCCGCAGTACGATTTCTTCAAACCGACCCATTCTTACAGGTCTCCGGCCCCTTCATCCCACCCCCCAACACTCCACATTTCTGACAGTGTATCTTCCACCCTCCTTGAGAGAACTTTGGGATTCCTATATAAAAGATAAGTCCCAAGATTCTCTGTTCTCCGTGGAGGAGAACGGCAGAAGCCAGTTTGAACTCCAACATCTCTAGAAGTTTGGGGGTAGAGGTAGCAGCCGTCAGAGGAACTGGGGGTGTGTCGGGAAGAACTTTATTTAACACGGTAATAAAGAGCCTTGGCAGCCAATCTCCCTCCCTGGAAATTCTAAATACAACCATTCTACTGAGGACTTTTAATTTTATTTAGGAATTAGGTGTGGGCCTGTGGGGTGTTGGGGACCATGAGGAATGCCTGGGATTGAATCTCACCTGTCACAATCAAGGCAAGATTTCATTATGTTTTTTTTTCTTTTTGGGTCACACCTGGCGATGCTCAAGGGTTACTCCTGGCTTTGCAAACAGGAATCACTCCTGGTAGTGCTCAGGGGACCAAATGGGATGCTGGGAATCGAACCAGGATTGGCTGCGTGAAAGGCAAACGCCCTACCCTCTGTGCTATCTCACCAGTCCCTTCAGAACTTTTCTTGCTCAGAGTGAAGAGAACAAAAAATAAAAGGAAAAGACACCTTCCTTGCTCTTTCCAGACCCAGCTCAAACCCCTGTACCCCTTGTTTGTCTTGGGTTCATTATTTGTGTGTTAGTTGAAATTCTTCTTAACCCACCCCCAGTTCCTTTCACTCAGGGGTCCTCTTGGCTCTGACTCAGGAATAACTTCGGCATGACAGTGGGGGCTGTAGCCAGAGAAAGAACCAGGGTCCTGTGACTGCAGGCAAGAGCACTAGCCTCTCTGCTCGTGCTGCATAGGCCCAAACTATGGCTTGATTCTGAATGACCATAGACCTAATTTGAAATCACTCAGCCATGACTCAGAAATCACTCTGGCATGACTGGAGAACACTGTGGGGAGCAACGAATGGACCCGGGTTCCGTGAATGCAAGTTAAGAGCCCTATAACCTCTCTGTTCCCGCTACCTAGGCCCCAGCAGCTTGTTTCTGGAAAGCTTAAGCATGGGAAAATTCGGGTCGCGGTAGTTCCGGTAAAATGCCACGAGATGGCGCTGTGGACGTCTGCGTCCCTCCCCAGTCCCGTTTCTCTTATGAACTTTCCACCCTTGGGTTGGCTTCAATGTTAAGTATGGGGCAATTAAGGATCAAGCACTCAGCTTCCAAAGGTGCAGCAGTAGGGGAGCCGTGTGGATGCTTGTCTTTCACGCGGGTGACCGGGATTCGATTCCCGCCTTCACACATCTGTGGGGTATATAGCTGAATCTCCTCTGGGGGTTGGAGTGGGTTTCCCCGGCTTGATCTCTGGACAACGAGGGGTGCAGGGGTTTGAGTCGGGTCTGGAAAAAGCAAGAAAGTTTATTTTCCTTTTATTTTTTGTTCTCTTCGCTCTGAGCAAGAAAAATTCTGAAAGGGCTGGGGCAATAGCACAGAGGGAAGGGCATTTGCCTTGCACGCAGCCAATCCGGGTTCGATTCCCAGCGTCCCATAGGGCTCCCTGAGCACAGCCAGAAGTGATTCCTGAGTGCAGAGCCAGGAGTAATCCCTGTGTATGGCCGGGTCTGACCCAAAAGGCAAAAAATTTTAAAAAAAAGTTCTGAAACCATTTTGTTATGACTGTGACCAAGACATTTACAAATGTTTTCTGTAATGGGCAACCCAAACCCCATCATCGCACATTCGGAGCGTGCCCCAACCCTCTTCTACAAGGAGGAGGGGGCATGGAAGAAGATACCAACTTGGAACCCCAAGTTTAGGACGATGGAATTCGCCATCAAGGGACTGAGTCTACTTTGTTTTAATTTTCTTGTTCATTTATGGTTGGGGCCACACCCAGAGAGGCTCAGGGGACTCTCCTGGCTCTGCAGGAATCCCACCCTGCACGACTGGAGTACCAGATGGGGAGCCGATGGACAGATGACGGTCCTATGAAGGCAAGGCAAGGCCGAATCTGCGTGCTTGATCCTTAATTACCCCATACCTAACACTGAAGCAAGCCCAAGGGAGGAAATTTGTAGAGAAACGTCCCTGTGGAGCAACTGAAAGCCCCACAGTGCCATCGTGTGTCGTATTGGTGGAACTACTGCTGCCCGACTTTGCCACACTTAAGATTCCCAGCCCTTGGGCCTGGAGCGATAGCGCAGCAGGTAGGGTGTTTGCCTTGCAAGCAGCACCCGGGTTCAATTCCCAGCATCCCGAAAGGTCCTCCGAGCACCAGCAGCGATAATTTCTGAGTGCAGAGCCAAGAGGAACCCCAGTGCATCACTGGGTATAACCCCCAAAAGGAAAATAAATGAATTTTCAAAAAAAAAATGGATTTCCAGCCCTTTACTTCGCTTCAGCCTTAAGTATGAGGGTCATTAAGGCTGGAAGCCGGCAGCCTAGGGACAGGCATGGATCGAATCCTGAGCCGGAACGGCGCTTGCTTGCCTTGTATGGGGTGACCCGGGTTCTATCCCTGCACCCCATACGTTCCCCCAAGAGCCGTCAGGAGTGATTCCTGAATGCAGGGGCGGCGATGATCCCGAATCTCGCCGGGTGTGGTCCCCGAAACACAAACAAACAAAAGCCTTTGGCAGAGGATTCCTTCACGCCAAACGGGGTCATGCCGAGCTGAGTCTTCCTTCCACCACCTTCCTCCACGGAAGGCTGTGAAGGTGAGGGGTGACCGGGACAGGAACCGTTGGCGAAAGGGGGCTCTACTGCGGCAAAGCACTTTGCCATGCTGCTGGGTTCAGTCCCGACACCCGGCTCGCCCCATGCGAGGCCAGCGCCCTCGATGCTCGATATTGCTGCACAGCCTGGAGCCGCCTGCTGCATCCTTGTGACCCGCAGGTTCACATGGAAGCGAACCCAAGGGCTGGAAATCTTTAGGCAGGAAAGTCGGGCCACGGCTCTTCCACCAACACACCGCGAGAGGGCGCCGTGGGGCATCTCTGTCCCTCCCCTGGGACGTTTCTCTATGAAATGTCACCCCCTGGTCCTAATCTCGCTCCAGAACTCGCTGTAGCTCCCCAGGACCCTCAGAATTTCTGCAGGAAAAAAAAAAAAATATATATATATATAGGCTGAACCCCAGCGGGTAGTCCCCCGCCGCAGTTCCAGCTCCGTGGGACCAATCTATCAGCTAATTGGCCCTCCTCTCCAGGTGGGTAGGGGGAGCCCAAGCCAGGAGCCGCTCCTCCCGCCAGCCGCGTCCGTTTCCCACCGAACCCCAGCGGGGAGACCTCCCCCCTCCCCCGCTGCAGGTCCAGCTCCGTCGACCGACCGGGATCTGTCTCTGGGATCGCACTTGGTCCTTGGATCACTGCTGGAGGTGATTCAGGAGCATGCCCCGTGCCTGCAATAAGAGACCAGGGTGGTGGCAGGAGCGACAGCACAGCGGGGAGGGCGTTTCCCTTGCACGCCGGGAAATGGGTTTGATCCCCAGCATCTCATAGGGTCCCCTGAGCACCGCCAGGACTAATTCCTGAGTGCAGAGCCAGGAGGAACCCCTGTGCAATACGGGGTGTGACCCAGAAAGAAAAGAAAAACATAAAGACCCGGGGTGAACAGAGAAAGCACATGGTCCGGTAAGAGAAGAGTTTGAACAGAGAAGATCGCTTTTAAAGTTAGAAAGCAACGGAAAATAACATGATATTTTTCCTTTTTAAATATATATGTAATTATCTTTTACGGCTGCACCGAGCTTTGCCAGGGCTGAATCCAAGCTCTTTAGATCAGGGATCCTTCCTGGGGGTCGGGTCCCCATGGGGTGTCGGGATGTGAGGCCATTGCCCTCCCGGCTGTCCTTTCCTCCAGTCCGAAGCAGAGAGAAATGTCAGACCCAGAGCGAGCCTCAGTGTCCCCAGAATTGAGGGACCACGTGTAGCCCTTGCCGTGTTAGTGACGTCACTGGGACACTTGCAGGGACCGTGCGCTCCCAGGGGTGGGGTGGGAGTCCTCCAGGAGTGTCCCCAGGCTGTCCCTTTGCTGGCTGCCTTCATTCCTTAGGCTAGTTACAGATTCAGGGCTAAAGTGTCAATTTTTCTCATCGAAGGTACCTGGGGGCACATTCTTTTCTTAAAAATAACTAGTTTGGTTGAGCTAGCCCCAGTACTGTTCTGGGGTCATGCCTGACTCTGCATTTGGGTATCTCCCCTGTTGGAAGTCAGGGGATCCTATGGGATACGGGGGGGGCGGAGGGGGGGAATCCGGGTCATGTGTGTGCAAGGCATACACCGTACCAATGTACCAGCTTCTTGCCCTCGGATGGTGGTGTACGGAGGCCCATTTTTCAAGAGCTTGGGGCTCAAAATCATTTGGGGGGCATATTTTGATTTTCACATGTTTTAACACTTTCAGTGGATTCTGGGGGTCCGGGGGATGCAGAGCTTTGAGAGAACACAGAGTTGAGGTGGGGGTTATGCATCAGGGTGGGTTCTCGCCTCCTGCCTGTGCACTCAGGCATTACTCCTTGCAGTGCTCAGGAAGCTTTGAGATGCTGGTAATGAAAAATGATTCGAATGCTTGTAAGAGGAGCACTTTATATATAGATTAGGTACTATATTAAGTACTATATGTCCAGGGCCTTTGTACAGGAAACTTTGAAATTATTATTATTTTGAATTGCAATTTTGGGGCCACAACACACAGTGTGCAGAGCTACCTCTTGGATCTGAGCTCAGGCATGATGATTCCTGGAAGTTCTGGGGGGAGCTTAGGGGTTTTTGAAAATTGAACCCAACTTAGCTTCTTGATGAGAATCACCCTATCATCTGAACTATCTGCTAACCCTCAATGAGTTTATTTTGCCCCAGAAAAAAATTCCTGCTTTACCTGTCAAGTTGTTGAGCACCATCCCATCCCCATTGTCCATCTCTCACAGACCAGGGCCGCCCCCTGCTGTTCTGGTGAGTACTTGCAGAAACGTGGTTTCCAGGGACCAGCTGCCGCTTTTTTTTTTAATGTCTCACTCTAGGGGTCTGTGCAACCAGGAGGGTGTTTGTCTTGCTCTTGGCTGACCTGGATTCTTTCCCCACCAGCCCATAGGGTCCCCTGAGCCACCATCTCCACCTGTGTCCCTCAAATCAAAAAACCTGAAAATAAGTAAAGGACTGAGTCATAGTTCAGCAGGTAGGGCATTTGCTTTCCATTTGCAGAACTGGCTTTGATCTCTGCACCCCATAGGGTCCTCTGAACATTGTAAGAAGTGGCACAGAAATAAACTATGAAATACTAATAAAGAGCTAGAGTGTTGGGAGTGCGGGTAGGGCACTTGCCTTGCATTTTGTTGCCTTACATTTTCCAGGTTGCTCTGAGCATGTGTGGCTCAAACCACAAATCTCCAGCCCCCACCCCCCTACCAATTAAAAATTCTAACTCCAGGATTACAGAATTTGTCTTGAAACCTGAGCATTCTTTGAACTTCTGTTGGAGGGTTTGGAGTTATCAAAACTATTTTATGATTTTGTTGTTGTTGGTTTTTTTGGTGTTGGTTTTGCCCTTTTTGCTACAGGCTTGAGATAATCAAAGACTCTGCCTCTCCTTCCATGTGTCTCTGGATGCAGGGGAGCTGTGTCATCTCCCCAACAGTAATGCAAGTGCTCAGCCCTCTGGGTTTCTCTCCCTGGGTCATCTCAGTACTCGGGGAGCAGATGGTGGGGTTTGGAGCCACACCTGGCAGTGCTTGAGGGCTGCTCGCTGCTCTGTGCTCAGTGTACCAATGGGCATTGGGTACTGGGGAAGGCCCCAGGGCTTCCAGCTAACCTGTATCAAATCCAGTCAGGTGTACTCTTTCATTCTTACCTTCCTTGGAAGTTTGTATGTGTAAATATTCTGGAATATACTCAACAAGATTCTGTCAGGGGGAAAAGAAGTTGGAGGCTCTGAGAAAAATTATGTGCTATCACCATGACGTTTTTAGATCAAGTGTAATTTTCTTCTCCTTTTTCTTATGCAAAGTCACATACCAAAAACTGAGTAAAATCTTAGCCTGGGAAAGCCTGGTTTTAAGCTCAGAGCTTTACTGGGTGTGACCACAAAACAAAATCAAACCTCTGAAATAGAACAAATATCAGTACTCTTACAGTATATATATATATATGTATATATATACCTTGAGAATATGTCACTGGATTTCACACCTCTGCTGTTGGCAGATAACTTCCTCTTTGCTTTAGCTGGGTGTGGTTGGGAGTGGAGATGGGGTTCTGCCAAACCAGCAGTGCTCAGGGATAATTCCTTGGGATTCAGGGTCTATAGTTGAGTCTGTCCCATGCATGGGAAGTTCCATGCCCACTGGTCTCTCTGTCTGGCCCCTGCAGGCAGTTCAAACCTGATTTGCAGCCTGTGCTTCCACATCAGGGTCACATTGGGAGTACATAGGTGTCAGCAGTCCTGCCATGTCTTCTACCAGCTGAACCTCAAACCTTCCCCCCTTCATTCCTGTCTGTGTCCTCACAAGGTTCACAGGATTGATATAGAATTAGTAATCCTGGGAGTACAGAGCCAGGAGAAACACCCGATCGGCACCAGGTGATTATCAAAAAAAGCTAACCAAGTACTATAATTTTAGCTGATTCTGCAGGGTTTGAGGGCAGTCCTGAAATATGATTTCTGAGTCCTCCAGGAATATATGTCCTCACATGGTTTTTCATCACTTGCTGTATATCAAGGCTCCCTTTCTCATCCTTAGAACAGGGGATGGGGTGGTAGGAGCCCATGAGGGTGATGTGGGTTAACCTAGATCAGCACCTACAAGGCAGGTGATTTACCTGCTGTTATAGTGTATCTGGCCTGCAACTTCATTTATTATTATGGTTCTTTTTGTTGTTGTTCAGTTTTGATTTGGTTCAGAGCCTATACACAAAGGTGTTCATGGATTACTCATGGCTGTGCATTCAGGAATTTCTCATGGCAGTGCACCTGGCCTTTATGGTTACCAGGGGTCAATCCCAACTGTGTGTGTTACCAGGTGCCTGCCCTGCTGGACTATCATTCTAAGCACGTGTTCATTTCTTTTTTAGGTCCTCACCCCATCAGGTCTGTTGTATTTCCCATCATGTGCTGTTGTATTTCCCATCAGGTGCTGCCGTATTTCCCATCAGGTGCTGTTGTATTTCAGTGCTTGAAGTCACTTCCAGTACTTTTTGAGGGACTTTAGAATGACTCAATTTTAGATTAAATGAAAACCTGGTACTTATGTCGCTAATAACTACCAATTCTGGGTATATCAAAAGTGGGGTTTCTGTTCAAGACATTTCAGGAATTTGCCTGATTTTTTTTTGGAGATGCATGGGGTTGGCTTTTCACAGTTTTCTCGGCACTGATTAATACCCCGTCTCTGTGTGGGCTCAGGGATTTTCGGAAACCTGCTGTGCTCTCGTGGCTGGAAGGAGGAGCCATGAGGCTAGGAAGGAGAGGCGTGCATGCAGGTGACTGTCGGAGGACCCTCCCTAGCTTGGGACCTGGGCAGTGTGTGGTTTCCCTGAGTGTGTGTGAAATGCACTGCTGAGCCTGGGGGCCTCGAGCTCATGGATTCAGGCATCTGTGTCGCTGCACGCTGCTCTTCACTTCATGAACTGCCTGTCACGGGATAATCCAGTGCTTTTCTTTCTTGGCTTTGTCGTCATTATTCCTTATCTGTCAGGCATGTAGAATATTCATGGGATTCACAACCATTGTTCCCCCATCTATGATTCACCAGTCTGTTGTATAGCTTCCAATCATGACTTTCCCTTTCAGTAGCATCTGGATGCCACTCTATCCTCTCTTTAATGCCAATTTTTGCCCTCAGATCATTAGCAAGTTTTATCAGTATATTAACAGTTTTTTTGGTATTGGTTTTGGGCCCACAATTTTTCAGTGTTTATTCCTCGGAGTTTTGGGGGGTTACTTTTAGTGATACTCATATATCAGATCCTGTCAGCCTCATGCAAGGAAAATGCCCTATCTGCTCTTCTCTCTAATACTTTTGCTTCTCTTGTTAAACAGTGAATGCATGAGTCTGTAACAAGCTGATGTGAGGTAGAAAGATAGTACAGCAGGGATGATAGTTGCTTTGTGTATGGCAGACTCAGGTTGAATCCCTGGCATCCCATATGGTCCCCATGTTTCACCATGACCGGTTAAAAAACAAAACTCAGAAGCTACTTTGTGTATTCCCATTATGCTCCCAGCATTCCCCACAATGGATGTCATTCAACTATGTTTCATTACTAATTCTTCCATTTTCTTTTGTGTTTGATTTTAGAAGATAAATTGCAACATCAGGAGTTTTTCGTCCTGCAACTTGATTTGTGAATTGAGACACCGAATACAAGTGAGTCGGTAATATTCACATGTTGAATATAAATATTATGTTGGCAGAATATTTCAATGGAACAAGAATGTGTCTTGAAAGATGGCATTCTGGCCAGTGCAGGGAGGAACTTTTCAGCCTAATGCTGGGAGTAGAGAGTCTGTAATCTCACAGGGTGCTAAAATCAGTCATTTTAAAACCAAAGGATATAACTATTACTATTATGTTTATTATTTCTTGCTTTATCATTCACACACAGCCATGCTGATAGGTTACTTCTGGCTCAGCACTCAGGAATTATTCCTGGTAGTGCTCAGGGTACCAGGTGATATGCCAGGAATCAAACCGGGTCTGCCACATGCAATGTAAATGCTCTCCCCAGTGTAGAGACATTCTAGACAGAATTCACACTATCTTTACTTTAGAAAAAATAGTGATTTTTCATCGAATCGAATGTAAGCTCAAGAGTTAATTGCTGAAAGACCATTTTTTGCCAGGAGTGATAGTGCTTTGGGAACAGACTTCCTTTCCAAAAGTTGGAAACCTGGGCTCCATCTCCAGCACCCCAGCTTGTCCCCTGGTATTCACCATCAATGCTCCCTGGCACTGCTTGGTGTGGCCCACCTCAAAAGAAATGTAATCTACATAAAAAGAACTAGACAACTCATTAATCCTGGAAAGGATTCACCTCTGGTGAGATGTTGTTCGTGGCCCCCGTTGTCCATCTTGGCTTTATGGGGTTCCAGCCTTGACTTAACATATTCATCATGGGCTTCACATTTGGATACAACCAAACCCAGACTCAGGTGTATTTTATTTTACTTGAAACTACTTTTTTAGTGTTCTACAGACAGTGTTATGTCCATTTTATTTATCCGTTCATTGAGTTGAAAATATTAAACAAATTGACTGTGAATTCTTCAATTCTGTGCGTCTTCCATATAGAAACATTGGGTCATTCCATGGCAAAGCCATCCATGTGTCAGGAATTGCATTCCTTGTGGTGGAAATGTTAGAAAACAACCTGCAGGCCTCAATTACTTTTGACAGTAAGACTCTTAAGGAATGGAGCAGTAATTGGAATTCTCTTCTGTATTCTACAGGGAAGCAGACATGCCGGTGGAAAGTCTCTGATCCTGCTCTCTGTGGCAGTGTCTCAAGTGTGCAATCCGGCGGCTCAACCCCATGGGGATGCAGAGACAGGTGGTATGTCTTCTAAGGGTGATCAGAATAGAGAGAGTAACCTCACTCTCAAGAAGACCTCTCCTGGGTAAAGCTCCTTACAGCCCATTGTAAGGAGCTTTTTGGACACAACTGCCCCCAGGGGGCAAGCCCCAGAACTGCGGGAGAGGAGCATGATTTATAATGAGTCTCTCGTGCCTACAGGTCCACAAACAAAGTCACCATGGCCAGACCCCGTCCAAGACTAAAGAATGTGCAGAAGCATTCCCATGTCATTGGCACTAGGAAGTTCCGTTAGAAACCCACAGTGGACAGAATCCACAGGATTGTCATCAGGGTGAACAAACTTTGAGTCAGGTGTCATCCCATTGTGACAGTCTAGAGATCCATACTGGAGAGAAACACTTTATGTGTATGGACTGTGGGAAGGCTTTCACTTTCCCCTCAAAATATATTATGCACAAGAGAATTCATGCTATAGTTTATGTATTTGAGGATTGCGGACAGGCCTTTACTCGGTCCTGACAGCTTAGCATCCACAGGAAAATTCATACAGGATTGAAAACTTACTTGTGTCAGGATAGTGAGAAGGCCTTCACTTGCTATTCAAACCTTTCTCATCACAGGAAGAGTCATCCTTTAGAGAAACCGTAATCTTGATGAGACTCTGGGAAGTCCTTTGATTATCCCTCAGGCCTTTTGTATCACACAATATTTCATACTGAGAGAAGGATTATGTATGTCAGGCATGTGGGAATTCTTTAGTACATACTCATTGCTCACTGTGCATAGAAGAACTCATTCGAGAGAGAAGCCTTTTATATGCCAGGGGTGTCGGAGGGCCTTTAGCACTTTGCACTGGAGAGAAACCTTATCAATGTAAGGCATGTGAAAAGGCCTTCACTCAATTTCCAGGCTTAAGAGCCATATGAATACTCACACTGGAGAGAAGCCTTCTGTATATCGGGAGTGTTGGAAGGAAGGCCTTTAGCACATCCTCACAGCTTACTGTACATAGGAGAATTCACACTCGAGAGAAACCTCAAAAACCTAAGGTTTGTGGAAAGACCTCCACTGAACAGTCAACCTTGACTGGGCATATGAGAACTCATACTGGAGAGAAGCCTTATGCTTGTCAGGCGTGTGGGACGGTCTTTAGCACATCCTCAGCGCTCACTGTACATACGGGAACTCATTCGGGAGAGAAGCCTTTTGTATATCAGGAGTATGGGAAGACATTACACACATCCACAATGCCTACTAACATAGAAGAATTCACACTGGAGAGAAACTTTATCAATGTAAGTTAAGGCGAAGGGCCTTTGCTCATTGTCAGGCCTTAAAACTCCTATGAATACTCATACTGGAAAGAAACCTTTTGTTTGTAAGGAATTTGGGAAGGCCTTCTCCCAGAACTCAGGCCTTGGTAGGCATATGGAAATACACAGTGGTGAGAACGCTTAAGTGTATAAAGAATGTGGGATGGCCTTCATATTCTTCTGAAGACTTAGGAAACATTGTCAGATTCAAACTGGATGACTCCACTCCCTAATAACAATTCGTAGGGTCGGAACAAACACCCTTCAAAAAAATAGCAGTTTTCCCTGGATATGGTTTATCAGGGGTTGCAAAATTGCAGTTGAGAAAGAAATAGTCTTTTTATCAAGTGATTAGTTTCTGTTGACCTTCAGTACTATGAGGGAAAGGAAATTGCTGATGATTACACACGCCTTGGCATGGTAATTATTACCATTACCTAAACCATCGTCCCAGCATTGAGATTTGACGTCTATGTTATCTTGTGAAAAATGGGTTTTGGTAATGGAATCAAGGTGGATATTTATGAAATAAGAACTAAGTAACCTGGTATAAAAACCACCCCTCAGTGAAATGTCCCCGTCTCATTTTTTGCTATGATTCTGGCTTGACTCCGACCCAGCTTTGCAGGCTTTATGGTAGAGATCAACCAGGACTTTGCAGTGAATCGTTTGGAATGGAAAAATTGGAAAACCTCCATTCTTTGGACCTTCCTTTGTTATGTTTCGAGGAGCCACACCTGCTTTCCTCAATCTGTATTCTTGTCTCTGAGCTCATCCATACCTGCACGGGAGGAAACAGGTATTCTTATGGGAATCTGGGGTTGGAATCCAGATCAGTCTTGTGCAATCAAGCACCTACCCTATCAGCTCTGCACTCCTTGTATTCGGGTGTTAAATAGAATTACCTAAGCAGTGAAGAGAAGTATTTCTGAAAAGTATAGGAAAATGCCCCTGCCAGTGTTCTTTAATAGGGTGGATTAGATAGAGTTGAAATATGACAGGATGAAGTTCTGATGGTTCTATGACAGAATGGAGTCAGCCCCTGGAACAAAATGGTTTACAAATGCTGGGAACCAGGGAGAGCATCCAAACTCCCATGTCAGCAGGCTATTACATCAGCTGTGATGACTGACAATAAAGGTTGGTCACATTCCTGGATTCCAACCTCCTAATTTCAGTTATAGTTGCATTTTGAATCATTAAAATCTCTTCCATATACCGGAATGATTAAAACCATTTTTGGTTTGTCCCAATGACCATGTCTACAAAATGATCCAGTATGGTTTGTTGCCCATTAGCTCCTATATGCTTCATCCTTAGGGTTGATCCACACATGGGATTTATATATTGAATTATGTTTTATATAATTCACACCATACTTGGAAGTTCATAGGAGTTTGTCCTTTGGTGTTCTGGACGACAGGGATGGAACTCATGGAAACCATTTTCATCACAAGCGTTAAGGCACAGTACTAATACTTTTGGTTGAATACATGTTTCTAAACCTGCGTCCTGGGCTTTCCTTGAAGGTGAGAGTTATCTGCTCATGTGTTCTCTGCTAGAGTGTTCACTGCATACTGCTCTGTGAAGTTCTTACCAGTCTTTGGTCCTGGTGAGCAGCCTCCCGTGAGCGCCCCCCACCATGAGCGCCCCTCACCTCCGCATATCCACACCGTGAGCAGCGCATCTATGCCAGCTCTCCGGGAAGTTTCACACTAGTTTTTCACTCATTCCCGATATCCAGGCAGTTCCTGACATGCAACAAAGGCTTTTGGGGGCCTAGAGGCCTAGTGCAGTGCGGGCTTTGTGGGTGTGCAGGGGTTGCAGGTATGAGCGAGTGATCCTGCAGGTTCCCTTGGCCTTGATCGCAGCCAGCTCCAGAAAGAGTCAGAGGCTGTGGGTGAGGGGCTGCAGGATCTGCTGAGGGCGGAGCTTAGCCCTCCCCAACCTTCCAGCACAGACTGCACTAGGCCCTGTCCGGGAGACTTTGTCTCTAGCAACACTAGTGTAGAACCTTTAGATTTACTTCGAAGGGCAGGTCCCAGCCTCCCTACAGCAGGAGACCCAGTTGTCCTTTGTCGTTTGATTGACTGCCATGATGTGACAGGGTCATCCGGTGGCTTGGGACCTGGGGGTCGGTGGGGTTTACAAATGAAACTTTTTCATTATTGTTGTTTTGGTTGGGTTGTGTACCATATCTGGAGATGCTCAGGGTTTATTTTCGGCTCTGCACTCAGGAATCCCTGCTGGTGGTACTCGGGGACCAAATGGGATGCCAGGGATTGATCTGGGTTGGCTGCATGCAAGGCAGTTTCCATACTTGCTTTGCTGTCTCTCATCCCAAATTTTGTATAGTTTCCCCTAGGTCAAATATTTCTATTCGCTAATGTCCAGTGGCAAAGCACCCCACACATGGAATCTCTCCCTTACCAGACAACCATCAGCTGTTGTGGTGAGTACTGGGGCTAAAGTTTTGGGGGTTTTATTTTAAAGAGAAATAATTGATTTCTGGGGTGGGTGGTGTTGTTGGGGAAGCTTTGCTGGGTGTCATTTCTGATGCGGTGGAAATATTTCACTTAGAAAGTACCAGAGCAATAGTACAGAAAATAGGGTGCTTGCCTTGCACGTGGTCAACCCAGGTTCGATCTAAGTCTGGTATTCCATATTGTCCCCGTACCCCATTAGGATTGAGCCCTGATACCAGAGCTGCAATAACCCCGGAGTACTGCCAGTTGTGGTTCAAAATTGAAACACATGCACACACACAGACACACATGGACATACACACACAGAGGATGCGAGAGCAAAGAAAGAGTCGTAGTATTCAGGAGAAAACACAGATTTCTGCAGCATACAAAAAAAAAAAAAACAAGAAAAGGGGCTTAAGGATCCTCGTTAAATGTTTCGCTCTAAGATATGTCTTTACATATGAGTGCTGGATATTAACCCTTAATGTTTTAGGCTTGATCAATGAATTGCCATTCCACCCCCTCCCATTCAGGGAAGTGGTCTTATAAGCACTCCCAATCCCCCAGGTTTATATTTAACTCATAAAGTCAAATCATCTGGTCCTTCTTGACTTTATATCTGTAGTCATTTATTTGCATTTCTCTGTCCCCTATAAACTATATAATCTATTATCTATCATTAAAGAGCAATGTTCTTTGCCTCAAAACAGAAAAACCATTAATGCTAAGCTCTTAATATTTGTGAGTTAATTGAATCTGAAATATATTTACTGATGGGCTTTCATCATAATTACTTGAATCAGGCTTCAGTTTCCATAGTTTCTAACCCCAGAAAGCTGGATCCCACTGAGAATCTCTGGATGGACCTGGAGCAAGCAGCAAAGCTACCTTGGCTTCATTATGGGACGGTCTAGAAATCATAAAGCACCATCTTGTTTCCAAGCCGTCAGGACCTAAATGACCCGACCCCATGGAGTGGGGGAGCAAACCTGGCCTGAGGACTTCATGTGGAATTTATGATAAAATCCCAGCCAGCTTTTAACATTAGCTCCTGAACCCCAGAGAAGTAAGTTTTGGAATGCTTATTACTTACTGTGTATATCCAGATAACTGCAAATATTAATAAGAAGTAAACTTGATTGTTTAATATCTATAAGCAGGGAAAGAGCAAAGCACACGGATGCTTGTGGTCCTAAGTGGATTTCTTTGTATAGTCTCAGACAGAACCTCTCTTGAGTTGATTCCCCCAAAAGAAATGCCTCTTTTGAAATGCTTGACCTCTGTAAATGATAAAGCACAATACATGCAGTCCTGTACTGAAAACCCCCTCAGATAGTCTATAAGTATGCTAATTGCTTCTTAATTAAAGGTCCACTATTCACTGTCCATTGGCCATCAGTTGTTGTATTCCCTGTGTCTTTGTTTCCCTGGAGAGACGGTACACTGAACACATTGTACTGTGGGACCTACTGATTCAGTATTATTCATTACTGACAACCCGGGTGGGTACCTGAGAAATCCACACTTGAGTATTTTTTGTTGTATTTTTTTTGTTTGTTTCATTAAAGTTACCTTTTGAAGTTTCAGTATTTTTGGTATACACCCTGCATTGTTTGTGGCTTATTCCTGCCTCTGAACTCAGGGATCACTTCTGGCAGGGGTCCGGGGCGCATTTATGTCCTCGTGTATTAAACCTGGGTCAGCCAAGTGCAAGGTGAATGCCTCACCCACTGCATTACCACCCCAGTCACCAAGATATAATATTCATGGTTTAAAAGTAGGGTCACTGTAGAAATTTCTATTCTCAGAGACATGTAACATCATGGGTCATAGTAAACACCCTGGATATTTGTATAATTTTGTGATACAACACTGTTTATATGTGGTGTTGTTGCTGTTGTTTGGCTTTTTGTGTCACACCTGGCAATGCACAGGGGTCACTCTTGGCTTTGCATGCAGGAACTACTCTTGGTAGTTCTCAGGGGACCATATGGGATGCCGGGGATCAAACTCTGGTCAGCTGCGTGCAAGGCAAATTGCTTAACCACTGTAATATTACATTAGCCCCTTACTTTTCAGAGTTTTTCCTGTACAACAGGAATGAGTGCTGGATGAGGCTCATGTGCTGATTCAGGATTACAGTAAATCACGGCCAGGATGGGTCCAGGTCCAGTGGGTCAGAACTGGGACTGCCTGAGGCTCACACGAGCCCAGAAGTCACCATGGTTCCTGGAAGAGAATGCCTAGGCCCATGTCCCTGTCCACTTTGAAAGAGGGCATCTGACCCTGAATCCCTGTGGCTGCCCCCATGGCAAAATCACTAATGGGGCTGTGGTCACTAGGGCCTAGGGGCCGGCTCTGCATGGGAGCTTCTGTCCTCAGAGTTAGTCACTGTCCTTCCTTTGTTGCCCAGGGTGTCGTCCCAGGGCTCAGGCATGGCTACGGTTTCCTCACCTATAGGCCGTAAGCACTCCTGTCCTGACAAGAAGCCGGCTCAAACCCCACTTCTCTGTCCCCTGAGGGGCAGGGACATCTGGCAGTGTCTCCCCACAGATGGTACTATGAGCCAGTGTCCAACATCCGACTGGCCACTACATTTATGGCTCCAGTGCAGGGACTTCTGGTCAGGTGTGGGGAAGGGGTGGTTGTGCTCCTCTCTAGTGCTCATGGCTCAGGTCTTTGCCTGGGGCCACCTGCTGATCCGCTGGAAAAACAAAGGCAGGAAATAATGACATGCCCTCTGCCACACTATCCTCAGGCAGGATAGTGACAAGATGACACAGTGCAGTGACAGGAAGCACAAGCTTCCCAGACCAATAGTTTCTGATTGTTTCAGGAAGGAGAAGGGGATTTGGCTCCAGGCCTGATTAAATGGCTCTCTGTTTAAGGCCACTGTTTTGTTTATTCTGTTGCTTTGAATGTGCCACATTAGTGGTGCTCAAGGATCACTACTGTAAGAATTGGGGGACTGTATGGGGTTCCAGAGGTCCAATGCTGATTAGACTATTTTTTTGGAAGGTGCTGAAGGGGAAAGTCCATATGCAGTGATTCTCAGGCTATTTCTGGCTCTCTATGCATCTGGCAGTGCTTGAGGAACCATAATGAATGGCAGGGTCGCCAGCCCTACCTGCTGTTCACGGACCCGCTGCCCTGTTACTCCATCCTGCTGCTTTGTTTTCTTTCATGTTTATTTTTGTGCCACAGCAGAAGTGCCTAGGGCTTCCTCTTGGCTCTGTGCTCCAGATTCACCCCTGATAGGCTAAACCAGGAGTTCTGATTATGTATGTACCCTGATGGCTACAAATGTCTCAAGCCCTAAGACATATGTTTCTCTTATTTTGCCCTTCCAACTCTGATAGCCTCACCTTATCAGTCACATATTCTCATGTTCACACGATTTTGTGCGTGTAGTTCTGAACATACACCAGGGAGTTGGAGCAGAGAACCTTAGGATCGAATCACTTTTACTATCCTTGAGATGAATTTGGGGTCTCCCTTATAAATGTAAGGACTGCAGGAACGGGTTTACTTACTCCTCCTTATTACTATAGTAATATTCATAACAGAAGGAAAACTTCTATATATGTTTGCATTGAGGGAAGGCCTATATTATGTCCTCAAGCCTTAAAATCCCAGGAAAATTGACCTTGGAGCCAGACTACATATGTAAGGACTGTGGGAAGGCCTTCTCTCAAACTTGGTGTTTTACTGTTGTTCGTCAATTGCCTCGAACAGGCCCCAGTAATGTCTACTTCATCGTAGCCCTGAGATTTTTTAAAAAGTGCCATATTCAAGGCTCTTTCAGGTTAGGAGAATGAGACCCATCATTGTTACTGGTATATGGCATATTGGGTATGCCACGGGTAGTTTGCCAGACTCTGCCGTGTGAGAAGGTTACATTTGGTAGCCTGCCAATTTGTCCAAAGTAGGAATGAGATAATAAGATGTCACACGGCCACAAATAAAACCCAGTTTTCGGAAGAGAACAGCTCAGAGTCTTCTGCCCCTGCTCCTGGCTGTCCTCGCCGGGGCCCCTTGGAGGGGAGCGGGTTGAGTTTCCCTCCCTGCCCCGACCAGGGCTCCGTCAGATGAAGACCTCCAGAACCAGCCACCACCATGCTGAGACCACTCTCCACACGCATGAAGGTACTGGCAGAGGAACAAAGGCATGCGGGTCCCATGGTTGAGATCTCCAAGCCTGCTCTAATCGGGCCTGAGCATCCTCCACCCAGATCCTCCAAATTTCAGTAGGCAGGTGTCACACCCACCAACTCGCCCCCTGGCGCCGTGTAATCCCATCAATGACCAAGACTCGGGTGTTTTACTAAGCACAGAAAAAAGAATTCATACCATAAAGAAACACATGACATGTGGGAAGGTTTTCACTCTACCCTGTAGCCTTATTATGCATTTGAAAAGTCAAAGCGGAAAAAATCTTACATATGTGAGTAGTATGCAAGACCTTCACTCAACCCATAAACCTTACTAGCCATATGATAATGCATACTTGATATAGTCTTATGTTTGTAAATGTGGGAAGGGCTTTGCATACCCCTCAAGCCTTTTAGACATCATAAAATGCACATAGATGAATTGATCCCTACAAACTATCCCCACATTCAGAGGAGTGCCCCTAGGGAAGATCACAATGATTACCACCATCCTTTTGTTCATGGATTGCCTCGAGCAATCCTAGCCCTGAGATTTTTAAAAAAGTGCCATATTCAAGGCTCTTTCAGGGTTAGGAGAATAAGACCCATTATTGTTACTGGTATTTGGCATATTGGGTACACCACGGGGAGTTTGCCAGACTCTGCTGTGTGGGCAGGTTACATTCGGTAGCCTGCCAGGTTGTCCAAAATAAGAATGAGATAATAAGATGTCCGTTTCTGGGAGCTGGGTTTTATAATCTCTGGGTCTTGGCCATTGATGGGATTACACGGTGCCAGGGTACCAGTTGGTGGGTGTGACCTCTGCCTACTAAAATATGGAGGAGCTGGGTGGAGGATGCTCAGCCCTGATCCAAGCAGGCTTGGAGATCTCAGCCCAGGGACCCGCATGCCTTTGTTCCTCTGCTGGTAAGAAGATAAGGGTTTTTTTTTTTTTGCACCAGGAGTTTTGGGGGCTGCAGAAGTGCAGCCAAGAAGGAAGCAATGCACGTAGCATGTGACAGGCATTCAGTGACATCAGTACTATAAGGGAAAGTACTTGCTGATTTTAACCTGGGCTTACGCTTTAGCAGCGTCTTAGAGTTTGAACTTCACCTGTAATGTTAACGTGTAAATAATGGATCTTGGTGATGGAAGTCAAGAGGAATGTGACTAACAAAAAAAAAAAACTAAACATAAATAGGTAAAAACTTCTTAAAGCTACAAAAAGTTTCAAAATTTCTTAGAGTCTTAAAAATCCTGCATCAAATATAACAATGTTTACTTAAATTTTCTACATCTCTTTATACTGCAAGTTTGTTGTCTCATCAGTTTTAATCCTAGAATTTATTAGCAGTTGGTGATTTTTCTCTTTGGTAAATTAAATACTTACATACATAACCAGCCTTCATTCTCTAATGCCAAGGTTCACCATTTTTCCAGTCTGTGCTCTGATTCTGGCTTGACACAGAGGCCCTGTTTTGAAGGGATTTATGGCAAAGACCAACCATAATGTTGCCGAGAATCATTCTAAATCTAAAATCAGGTAAACGTTTCTTCAGCCCTTCCTGTGTATGCCTGAGGGAGCTTTGATCAGGCTGTACACCTGACTTTCAGCACAGGGCTCCATATCTTGGAGAATTCTCACACGTTATGGATGCTGGGGTTGGAATACAGTTCGTCCATAGTTACAAGCACTTTACCCTCTTTATCATCTCTCTGCATACACAGTATTCAGGATCTTTTATTAGACTTTCAGAAGGATTAAGGATAGATATTTCCAAATTTTCATCTTTGGAAAATGGCCCTGGAAATGTTCTTCAATAGAGTGGATAGAAGACAGTTAATTGTCTTTACTGTGAATAGAGAAACATGAACCAGTGTTTTGAAAGGATTGAAGGGTCTCCATGAGTTAAATCTTTTACAAATGGTGGACAGAGCTCAACCCCCCTCCATGTCAGCAGGCAATTCCATTCAGCTGTGTTTGTTAAACAGTAAGGGTGGTTACATACCCGGATCCCAACTCTTTCTCATTTCAGCAGTATTAGAGGTAAAGTAAAGTAAAAGTAAAGGCCCTCCCGTTGATCGTCAATTTGCTCGAGCGGGCCCAGTAACGTCTCCATTGGAGACTTTTGTTGTTACTGTGTCTGGCATATCGAATACTCTCGGCAGCTTGCCGGGCTCTCCGAGAGGGGTGGAGGAATCAAACTCGGGTCGGCCATGTTGGCTGCTTGTAAGGTGAACGCCTTACCCGCTGTGCTATCGCTCCAGCCCATTAGAGGTAAGGAAACCTGAAACATTTGCTTTTGGAACAGTGCTATCCCAATCAGAATGCTTCAAAGGCCAAGTGGTGAGCAGAATGCTAAAAATCATATAGATAGGTCAAAAAGGCTAAGCAGGGCTTTCGCAAAACCAGTGTGGTTTGCTAACTCTGAGATAAGTGTATCCCTCCATTTTAGAATTGATCTTTATACTGGGTCTTACTTTTATATATTTGATTTGGGGTCACACCCGGTATTGCAAAGGGGTTACTTCTGGCTCATGCCCTGAGGAATTATGCCTGACGGTGCTTAGGGATCATATAGGAGTGCTGAGATTCGAACCTGGGTCGGCTGTGTGTAAGGCAGACGCTCTACCCAGTGTGCTATCTTTCCCGCCTCTTTATATAATATTTTTTTAATTTTGGCGTATACCTGGCACTTCTTAGGAGTTACTCCTGACGGTGCTTGTGTCACCATTTGGAATATCAGAGATGGAATGCAAGCTGACCTAGTTCAGTGCGAGTGCTAAGCCACTGTAGTGGTTCCTCCTGGTCTATACTCTGGATTTGAAAACTTGTTTCTGAAGTAGGTGAGTTTCCAGTGCTTGCATGTTATCAGTGGTAGAGGGTTGATCCTAATTACTCTCAGGTATTCCTAGCAGACTTTTTGGTTTTCCTCTGTCTCTGTGGTGGCTGTTCTCTGAGTTTTCCCAGTTCCTCTGCAGGACTGGCTTTGGAGTCACTGCTTTCACCCCATCTTGATTTATCACTTTCCTGAGAATCTCATTGTCTATGCCCCACCTGTTCCCTACCTGCCTGTTTTACCGTAAATTAACCTGCTTCCATTTTTCCTATGGCTTGTGTGTGAGAGCATTGTTTGAACATTTGACTGATGGGTACAGCATCAGGGACTTATTCTAACCTCCAGCCTCACACTGCCTGACCAGCCAACCAGCACCTGCCTCTACCTTTCCATTCTCGAACTCAATCCCCGCCTCACAGATTCACCTGGGTTTTCCAAGGATCTTTCCGCACCTGGAACCTGGCCCTTTAAGGCTGTGTGGAGCGTGGAAATGACGTCACAGACAGGGCCTTCTCTTATCCTCCTGGTATGGGTGTCACAGTCACTTCAGTCTGGCCGCAGGTTGTAAGCTATTAGTGGACAGTGTGGTGTCTTGGCGTGGATAGGGGACTTTGAAGGGCGATTCTGTCACAGGGTGTGCCAGATTCTGTCACGTGGCGGGTAGAGCTGCATCAGATCTAGGGGGAATGATTTCTCGGTTGTTTCTTACTTGTCCCTAATATCTGGGAGGTTACTGTCGCGAGGTGGAGGCTTTCTGCGACACTGAGCTTCGGAGGCTGCGGTGGGGGCTGTTCCGAGGCACAGGGGGTTCCCCTGTAACCAAGAGTTCCTCCAGCGCAGAAGGAGCAGTGGGGGATGGGCATCAGGCTGAGTGCGGGGGCTGCAGAGGGCGGGTCTTGGCCATCCCGATCCCCCAACACGGGGCTGGGCCCTGTTGCACTGGGCCCTGTCTGGTCTGGTCAAGTTTGCCCCAATGGGACAAGTCAACCAGAACCTCCAGATCCACTTTGAGAGGCTTCGCCTCAGCCCCGCAATGGCAAGAGGCAGGTTTTCTTATTTTCTTTGGTTGCCATAAAATGCGTGGCCATGTTGGGCGTGTCTCACAAGTGGCTGGGGTTTGCCAATGAAAATTGACGTTTCACCCTGTTTTTTTTTGTCGGGTGTTTATTTTTTTCCGGAGGTGGTCCACCCGGAGATGCTCGTGTTTCACTCCTGCCTCTGTGCTCCCTCATGCTCTCAGGGTCCTCAGGGTTACAGCAGATGTGCATGATTGGTTGGGGTTAGTGAGGCAAGTATCCTATCTGCTTTACTCTGTTTTACCCCAATTTGCTGCTTTTTTTTCAGGTCAGGAATTTCTTCTCCCACATGTCAAGAAGCGAACCACCCCTCACTCTTCATCTCTCCCTGACCAGGGGACCTCCTGTGACTGGCCATTGGGTGAGTACAGTGGGTTGAGGTTTTGTTTTTCTCAGTTGTAGTTTTGAAGGAAGATAGTGTTTTGTTGAGATGAGGAGCTTTACTCGGGGTTCACGTCTAGTGTTCTGGGGAAGAATTTACTTAGCAATGGCCAGAGCCATAGTACAGAGATAAGAGCAGCTGCCTTGCACCTGCCAGCCAAAGTCGGAGCCTCTGTATCAGGATTCCTCAAACCTCCCAAGACTGATCCCTGAGTGCAGAGCTCAGAATCACTCCTGAGCACTGCCACTTTGGCCCAACACACACACACACACACACACACACACACACACACACACACACGCAAGAAATATGTGAGAGCAGAGACAGAGAAGAAAGAATAAGGTTTCAGGAGAAACCAGAAACTTTTGCAGCATAGAAAAAGCCATTAAACAGGGTTTTAAGGATGCGCTCTTTGACTCTTTAGACTCATGAGAATTTGTCTTTGCATGCGAATTTTTCTTAGGAGGGAGCCCTGGGATACGGTTCCTGGCAGGGGTGACTGACTGCTGTCTCAGGCCACTTTTGTCCCTGTTTGTTTTGTTCTATTTACGTTGGATGGTGCTCAAGAAGTACTCCCAACTCAGTGCTCAAGGGTTACTCCTGTTTGAACTCGGGGATTGTCTAGGGTGCTAGTGATCCAAGGATAATCTCCTGGGTTTTTTTGTTTTGTTTGGGAGGTAATGGGCAACCAGACCTCATGATTCTTGGGATTATTCATGGCTATGCATTCTAACATTGTACCTCAGAGTTCTTGGTGCACCATATGGACAGCAGGGATCGCTAGCCCTACCCGGGTTTCCTGGACCCACGGTACTGTTACTCCATCCTGCTGCTTTGTTTTCTTTCATATTTGTTTCTGTGCCACAGTGGAGAAGCTCATGGCTTCCTCTTGGCTCTGTGCTCTGGATTCACCCCTGACGGTCATCAGGACCCAGGGTGTGCAGGCTCTGTATGCACCCTGGCAACTGCAGTAACTCTGTCTCCTGGACATGTGTTTCCCCTGTTTTGTCCTTCATGCTCTGGAAAGTGTTGCCTGCTCAGTCACACAGTCTCATGTTCACTCACTGCTGTGTGCGCAGTTCTGAGCACGCGCCTGTCCCTGGGAGAAAGGGTCTCTGGGGCCAGCAGAGGTATTGGGGTCAAGTCACTTTTACCTGCCCAGGGATAATTTGGAGCATCCCAGATACAGGAGTTTCGAGTCCTACAGGCACATATGTCCTCACATAGCTTTGACTCACTTGCTGGTCATTGTGTGTCCCCTTCTCATCCCTAGAACATGGAACAGGGAATGTGGGATATGGCATTGGCGGTGAGAGGGCGTCTAGTGTATTGTTTTCACTCAGTGTTTTTTTTTTTTTGTCCTGTTGTGTTGCTGCTCAGGTGTCTGCCGTGCTCATTGGATTTATCCCTGGGATGGCTACATAGAAGTCCAGAACCTGTTCAGAACCTGTCCACAATCTTCTCGTATATTGTTGTTGTAGCAGATCTGGCTTCCTATGAGGGATTCCTGGGCTCATTAGTCCAAAATGCGGGTGGCAGCTGGTTCCTCCTAATGGGAATGGGGAGAGGGAGAGGTGCTGAGCTCCTGTAGGGCACTGGGGTGTCTTATCCTCTCACGCCCCATAGTCTGGGGTGGGATGGCCTCACTCCTGTCCCTTGTGCTTGTTGGTTCAGGACACGGTGACCTTCCCTGATGTGGCTGTGAATTTCACCCCGGAGGAATGAATGGTGGTCAGAATGCTAAGTTTGTGCAGTGTACAGGCGAACCCCAACCTGCTGGATTATCTCCCCAGTCCCTGGCTTTATTTCTTATGAGTTCAAATTAATTTTTTGCTTTGTTCTATTTTGTGGCCCAGCTTGCAAAGGCCATAGGTGACTTCAGGATCTACACTCAGGAATCACTCCTGGTTCAATCCCTGGCTTACAATATGGTCCTCAGGCACAGCCAGGAGTATTTCCTCAGACCAGAGCTAGGAAAATGCCCTACACTCAGTATTTCCTTATCTTTTATTGGTAATTTTTAAATTTGGGACCAGAGTGATAGCATAGTCATTAGCGTGTTTCGCTTGCACGCCGCTGACCTAGGTTCGATTCCTCTGCCCCTCTCGTGGAGCCTGCGAGCCACCAAGAGCTTTCCAGCCGCATATCAATGCCTAGCGAGCTACCCGTGATGTATTCAATATACCAAAAACAGTAACAAGAAGTCTCACAATGGAGATGTTATTGGTGCCCACTCGCGAAAATTGATGAACAATGGGACAGCCATGCTACAGTGCATTTAAATTGCATTCATTCATATTTTTTGGCTTTTGGGTCACACTCAGTGGTGTTCAGGGGTTACTCCTGACTCTGCCCTTAGGCATCACTCCTGGCAGCGCTCGGGGACCATATTGAATACAGGGATTCAGACCACGGTGGTTTATATGCCAGGCAAATGCCCTGCCCACTCTGCTGTCATTCCAGCCTCTAAGATCGTTTATTTTTCAGAGACTCATCCCCTCAGTTTCTGTTTTGCTCAGTTCTTGGGGTCATTGCAAGTGATCTTGGGAGGCCAAGTGGTGTCAGGCATCAAGTCAGAGGTTCTGCATTCAAAGTGTGTTCCCCAATCTTGTGCATTGTTGCCCTGCCTCCATTGGATTCTATAAAGGTTTTTAAAATTTGTTTTGGGCAAAACCAGCAGTACTGAGGGTTTCTTCCTGGGCTTTTCACTCAGGGATCATGCCTGTCTGATGGGGGACAGTATGGGGTTGTGGGGGATCAAACCTGGATTGACTATGTCAAGACGATCGCCCAACCTGATGTACTACCTGCTACCCTTCATCTCCCCTCCCCCCCCTTTTTTTTTGCTTTTTGGGTCATACCTGGAAATGCACAGGGTTTACTCCTGGCTCTTCACTCAGAAATTACTCATGTCGGTGCTCAGGGGAGATATGGGATGCTGGGAATCGAACTTGGGTGGTCCTTGTGCAAAGCAAATGCTGTACCGGCTGTGCTATCCTTCCAGCCCCTTCCCTTTTGTTTTGACCTGAATGTAAACTTGTGGGGCTTGCCATCCTTGTCCTTGCCTGAGTGCTTGGGTTTACTCCAAACTCTGCAATCAAAGTGAACTCAGGGCCTCCAGTTGCTGGTATCCTGGACACAGGGTCCAGCAGTCATTGATCACAGACATAAAGGAAAAAGTAGGGTCTCTTCTTGGAAAGCTGACTGTGAAGCACGATTTTGTTCGGACATGAGCACCCTACTCCTCCCTGTCTCCGCACTGTGAGTGGAAGGGTCTCACCAGCTTGGGGGTTGCTTTTTTGCTTGTTTTTCACTTGTTCCATAATATACAGGCAGTGCCTGAGGAGGAGCGGAGGCCTAAGGAGGACGTGGGGGTTTGTGGAGTATGGTGGGGCTGTACCGGGGTGCAGGGTTCGTGGGTGTGAGTGTGTGATCCTGTGGGGCCCCTGCAGCCACGATCGCCTCCAAGTCCTAAATGGGCCCTGGTGGTTGGGAGCAGAGCTGAGCGAGGGGGCTGAGGGCCTTGGGGTGAGGGACCGATATCAAAGGACCATGTTGCTTTCAGTCATGTATTTATCAGTTACCATGCCGTCCAGGTCCATCCTGAGAGTGTGGTTTGGTGGTTTGGGTTTGCCAATGAAAATTTACTTTTTGGGCTATTTTTTGTGTTCTTTTGAGGGGAGGGGACAAGGAGGGCACCTATGCCTCTAGATAGTCAGGACTTAATCCTGGCTCTGGCTCAGGTGTTATTCCTGGTGGTGTTCTGGACTCCTTAAGGGATTCCGAGAGGATTGATTCAAGGAAGCAAGGCAAGCACCCTACCTCTTTACTCTCTGTCCAGCTCCAGTGTTGGTGTTTTTGTACATCAGGAAATTCTGCTCTGTCACATCAAGTTGCAAAGCTCTCCACATTTCTCATCTCTCTCTGATTAGGTGTCCCAGGCTTTTAGGATGAGTACTATGGGTAAAGATTTTTTTTTAAGTATTTAAAGTATTAAAGTCTTCTGCCCCCGCACCTGGGTGTTCCTTCCTGGGGTCCCTTGGAGGGGAGCGGGTTGAGCTTTCCTCCCCGCCCCGACCAGGGCTCCAGCAGCCGAAGACCTCCAGGACCAGCCACCACCATGCTGAGACCACTCTCCGCACACATGAAGGTACTGGCAGAGGGACAAAGCCACGCGGGTTCCGGGGCCGAGACCTCCAAGCCTACTCGGATTGGAGTCGAGCATCTTCCACCCAGATCCTCCAAATTCCAGTAGGTGGGGGTCACACCCACCACCTGGCCCCCTGGCGCCGTGTAATCCCATCAGCGGCCAAGACTCAGAGACTATAAAATCCAGATCCCGGAAACGCGCGGCCGCATTTGCGGCCGCGCAACATCTTATCAGAACTTTTTTTTTTTATGACATCTTATTGTCTCATTCCTACTTTGGATAAACTTGCAGGCTATTGAATGTAGCCTGCCCACAGGGCAGAGTCTGGCAAACTCCCCATAGCGTACCAAATATGCCAAATACCAGTAACAATGATGGGTCTCATTCTCCTAAAGAGCCTTGAATATAATCTCAGGGCTAGGATGAAAGAGACGTTACTGGGGGCTGCTTGAGGCAATCGACGAATAACAGGATGATGAAATGAAAAAAATGAAATTTAAAGCCTTAACGGCTGGAGTAGCACAGCGGTAGGACGTTTGCCTTGCACGCAGCCAACATGCCCGACCCGAGTTCGATTGCTCCGCCCCTCTCGGAGAGCCCGGCAAGCTACCGAGAGTATCTCTCCCGCGCGGCAGAGCCTGGCAAGCTCCCTGTGACATATTTGATATGCCAAACACAGTAACAACAAAGTCTCCAATGGAGACGTTACTGGGCCCGCTCGAGCAAATTGATGATCAACCGGAGGGCCTTTACCTTTACCTTTACCTATTTAAAGCCTTATGTTTGTGGGTCCTGCCAGGATGGTCGGCTTAGAGTTGCTGACCCTCCCAATACAGGATGTGCTGGTCCCTGTGCCTTTGGCCTGGACATCACAAGGGTAGCAAACTGTGAGGGGCAGGGCCCCACCCTTAACGCATGAGACTTTGTTATTCCCTATCCTTTCCCTGGTCACCATGATGGGTGCAGCCACCTGGCAGGTCGGTCTGGTTTCAGAATACAACTCATTTTTATTATCATGTTGTTTACTTATGTACCACATTGAAAATTCTCAGGGCTTCTTCTTGGCTTCATGATCAGGAATTTCTGCGGGCCAACTTGGTAGACCCTAAGGGATGCCAAGTATTTACCCGGGTTGACAAGTGTGCTTCCTACCCACTTTACTCTCTCTTGCTCTAACTTTCTTTTATTTTTTCTTTTTCCCAGTCAAGAATATCTCCTTCAGGGACCATAGTGATAGTACAGAGATAAAGCGTTATTATTGCACATGGCCAACCTAGGTTCAATCGCTGGCATCCCATATGGTGCTCTGAGCAACTGCAGGAGTAATTTCTGAGTGCAGAGCCAGGAGGAAACACTGATCATCGCTAGGTTTGACCCAAAAAGGGAAAAAAAGAATATGTAGGAATATCTGCTTCTTAAAATCAAGGAGCAATGCACCCTCCTCATTTCATCTCTCTGTTAGCAGGCTAGCCCCGGTGTGGTTTTGAGTTGTGCTAGTAAAGTAAGATATTTGAAGGAATATACTTAATTTTTAAGGGTGAATGAGGGTGAATTGTACCTTCACCTCTGGCTCACTCCTGGTGTGCTGGAAATAGTTTATTTAGAAAGGTCCAGAGTACAGTAAGTAGGGTGCTTGCCTTGCAAGTGGCCAACCCAGGTCCTGTGTATGTCTGGTATTGCATATGGTCCCAAATCCCCACCGGACTAATCCCTCATCCCAGAGATAGGAATAATCCCTGACCACTGTTGGTTATTGCCCCAAAACCAAACACACATGTATAAACAAACACACAAACACACCAGATATGAGAGCAGAGAAAAACGAATAAATATTAAGGATAAATCATGCACTTCTACAGCATAAAGTAAGTCTAAAAAAGTGATTTAAGGACCCACTGTTCAATCCTTTAAGTCATTCTCTGTAGAATTGGTCTTTGCACATGAATTTATTTTTGGTTTTGTTTTCTTCATTAGTTGCCTTTTATTGTTGCAGTATTTGGGGGCCACACCCTGAAATATTCAGGGCTGACTCCGGCTTGGAGCTAGGGGTCGGGTGGTCGGGTATTGAACCTGCGTCAGTCAAGTTCAAGGCAAGCACCTTCTCTACTATATCACCATCTGGGCCCAAAGGTATAATATTCATCTGTAAAAAGTAGAATCACTCAAGATCCTACAACTGTGAGACACAGCTCACACCCTGTTGTATAGAAAACACCTTGGATATTAGGATAAGTTTCCTACACCATAAGCTTTTTGCACTGTTTTCAAATAAATTACTACAAAACAGGAATGAGTGCTGGATGCAGGCTCATGCAGATGTGTCTGTGGACTTCAAGGCATTCCAGGGAGAAACCTGTGGTGTTCTGGCTGGAAAAAAGAACTCTGAGTCCAGCAAAATAAGGTGTATGTGTAGGTGAGTTGGGTAAATTCACAAAATAAATGAGCTGGAGTAGATGCGTGAAAGAGGGAACAGGGGCGCCATACTGGTTGGTGATCAGTTGTCGATTATTCCATTCTCCACACAGAACTGTTCTAGTCTCACTAAGTTCCCTATTCCAGTCTCACTCTGCCCCTCATTCCTCTCTCTTCCTGCCTCCTCTCCCATGCTAGTCTCTCCACACTTTCTTTCAGCTTAGTTCTTTGGCCCACCCTGCAAGCATTCCTGAGATCAATTAGACTGAGATGTGGTAACACAATCAACATAAGAGAGCCCTTTCTTCCCAGGGAAGTTCTTCTAAGATAAGACAAAGACTCCCTAGAGCTAGGAAATATGTTCAAAGCAGAACACCATCTAGGGATGTTTTTCTCCCTTCCTCAGTCCAAGGATCTTAGGTTTACTTACATAATTTTTCTCATCTATTTTTATATACACAGAGGTACATTAAGTTTATAGAGTGGCTCTCCTTGGGACTGCTGGCTATAGACCCCAGACTGTAATGCTCAGGCCAGATTCGTCTTTTCTAACCCTAATAGGATCCTAATCCAACTGTTCCTCACTGTATTATGACAGAATTTGTATATGACCCTTCTCTTCACTTATAAGTATTATGGTGCTTGTCTTGTCTCATTTCAATGCCAGAGTAGCTCACAGGTTGAATTTTCCTTGTCACTAATCCATTCTTCTGTGTGCGGGGTGTGTGTGGGTGTCTGTGGGTGTGGGTGTGATATTCAGAGCATTCTGGAGTGAAACCTCCAGTGATCTTCTGTGTGGAAGGAGTTCTGAGGCAAGGAAGGAGAGATGTGTGAAGTGCCTACAAATGAGTGTCTCGTTTCACTCACACCACCAGTCTTTGCCAAGATAGGATATTCCATAGTGAAGAGAAATCTTTTGTATACCAGGAATGTGGGAAGGTGTTTGCTCCTTCCTCAAGTCTTTGTAGTCATAGGAAAATACATACTGGAGAGAAACCTTTTTTTTGGCTTTTTGGGTCTCACCCGGCAAGACGGAGGGATTACTGCTAGCTCTGCACTCAGGAATTATCCCTAGTGGTGCTGGAAATCGATCTCGGGTTGGCTGCGTGCAAGGCAACCGCCCTACTCGCTGTGTTATTGCTCCAGCCCCAGATAAACCTTGTTTTTGTACGGAATGTGGGAATGTCTTCTCTCAATCTGGCGACCTTACTAAATAGTGGAGAGAAAGTTCATTACTGTCTGCCATGTGGCAAGGCCTTCACTCTTCCCTTAGGCTTTACTACTCGTATGAGATTTTGTACTGGAGAGAAGTCTTATATAATGTGGGAAGGCCCTCATTCATCCCTCAGCCTTCACTAGGCATATGAAAATGCATACTAGAGAGAAACCTTTTGTTTTTAAGAAATGGGAAGGCCTTTTCTCAGTCTCTATAGGTTTCTCAGCACAGGAAAATTCATTGTGGAGAGAATCCTCATCCATGTCAGACATGTGGGAAGACTTTCAGTCTGTCCTCAGAACTTACTGAACATAATGAAAATTCAGAGTGGAGAGAAACCTCATCAGTGTCACACATGAGGGAAGGGCTTCAATCTGTCCTCAGGCTTTGCTGTGCATCTGAGAATTCACACTGGAGATAAGCCTTACTTGTGTAAGGAACATGGAAAGGCCTTTCTTGAGTCTTCATGCCTTACTCGTCATGAAAATGCATACCAGTGTGATATTTTATGAATGTCAAGAATGTGGTTCCACTCAAGCCCTAGGAGACAATGTAATGTTCATATGGGATGAGAGATACCCTAATACCAAACCCCAAGTAATTGATGCCCTAATACCAAACGCATTCAGTAATACCTGGTTTGTTTGTATAAGGAGGTGGGGGTGCCCGAACGTGGAGGCAAGAAGGGAATAATCCTGATAGTGTTGGTCACCCTTCCCATTGTGTCAGCACATGAAGGAAAGGTACTTCCTTGTTATTACTCGGGTGCAGCTATATCACTGTTCCAGCAATTGGACTTTGTGTGTGTTTTAACTTGTAAAGAATGGGTCTTGGTGATAGAAGCCATGAAGCAGGTGATTAAATGAGAACTAAATAAACAGATACGGACAACTCCCCTCACTTCAGGCTGTCAAGGCTCACCACTGTTTCATTCTTTGCTCCAACTCTGGCTTGGTTCACAGGTCTTGGTTTGGATTTCTGGGGTTAATGACAGATTAACCATGTTGTTGCAGCAAATCCTTTTAAGTTAGAAAAACTGGCAAACCTCCATTCTTCAGGCTCTCCTGTTACGTTCTTAGGAGACTCCTTGAGCAGTTCTTAGGCTGTCATCCTGCCTCGGAGGTCAACACACCATGATTCAGGGGGACTCAGGGAAACTTATGTGGTTCTGGGGTTGGTGTCAAATGAGCTGTGTGCAAGAAAACACCTTACCTGCTGTAGCATCTCTGCACTCTATATTCAGGTTTCCATTCGATTTATAAAAGAATTAAGGAAAAAAATTTCTGGAAGCATCAAGTTAGCAAAATGTCCTTGGCAAGATTCTTTAATAGTGTGGATAGAGACATGTTACAGGGACTTTACTGTGCATAGAAAGACATTTGCCTTTGAGATGATCCAGAGGCCCCAAATCAAATGTTTTACAAATGGTGGGAATATGAGAGAATCTCCAATGCCCACTGCCATCTCAATAGGCAATTCAGCTCAACTGTGATTGTTAGTAATACAGGCTGGTCACCTTTTTTGTTTAGAGCACACCTGGCAGTTCTTAAGAGTCACTCCTGGTGGTGCTCGGGCCCCATTTGGGATGCTACGGATGGAACTCAGGACGACCAAGTTCACAGCAGGTGCCAGCACACTGTACTATCTCTGTTTTTAAAATTTTGTTCTGAAACTCTCTCCTGGGTTTTCCTTGTAGGTGAGAGTCCTCTGCTCCTATGTTATCAAGGGGTAGAGCAGTTACTGAAAGTGCTCTCTGATATTCTTAACAGCCTTTGATCCTGTTCCAGGGTCTCTTCAACTCTCTAGCCTGCTGCTAGGCCTGTTCCTCTCTGCATCTCTAGGACTGGCTTGGGAGTCACTGCTTTGACCCCGTCTTGATTGATGACTTCCCAGAGAAACTCATTGTACCGTGCCCCACCTTCTCCCTATCTGCCTGCTTTACTTTGAATGAACTTCCTTTGCATTTTTCCTGATGGACTGTTTGTGAGTACATTGGTTCATTGTTTGCTCAGTACAAGACCAGGGGAGTTCTCCTTACTATCCGCTAGCCCCCACTGTGTGACCGGCCACTCAGCAGCTGCCTCTCTACCCTTTTATTCGAGCCCATCACCCTTGAGCTACAGATTCATCTGGGTGGGCGTAATGGTTTGCTGCACATCTGGAGTCTGGCTCTTTAAGGAGGCTTGCTGAAACGGAAGTGATATCGCAGTGGGGCCTTCCTGGTGATCTATTCCTGGAACCTGGGTGTGGGTAATGACAGAGTCGGGCCCTTGCGAAGAGGAGGGACTCTGAAGGCCGGTTTTGTGGCAGGACAGGGCCAGACTCCCTTGAGTGACCAGCACATCCCATTCTCCACACTAAGCTGTGGGTTCCTGCCAACTGGGGGGAGGGGCGCTTTCACACCGGTTTTTCACTTGTTTCCTGATATCCATATGGTTCCTGAGGTGCGGCAGAGTTCTTGGGGGGTGTAGTGGGGTCTGTTCCAGGGTGCAGGGGTCAAGGATGTGAGTGTTAAATCCTGGGTGGCTTCTGGCGCCACGATTGCCCCCAGATCTGCGATGGGGCAGCGGTGGGTGGACACAGGGATGCGCACAGGGAATGCCGGCCTTAGGGGGTGCGGGATCTGCCGAGTGCAGGGTCTTGACTGACCCCACCATCCCAGCTGACCACTGTTGGAAACTTGACTCCAGTCTCGCTGCTGTAGTGTCTCCAGATTCACTTTGAGGGGTAGACCCGCAGCTCCCCCAATGGCAAGAGACTGTGTTCCTGTCTGACTTTCTCATTGGCTGCCCTGGTGAGATGGGCCATCCCGAGCAGTAGATCCGTAGGTGACTGGAGTTTGCCAATGACAGTTTCTTTTGGGGGCTATTTTTGGTTTGGGGAGTGGGGGGAGATACCCTTAGGGTTTGCTCTGGCTCCCAGCACAGGTATTATTTCTGGAGTGTTCCTGGAGCTATCGGGATGCAGAGGATTGTCTGCTGTCAGAAAGGCAAGCACCTGCCATTTTACTGTCTGTCTGATTTCACTGTTGGTGTTTTTGTACATCAGGAATTTCTGCTCTCTCACACCAAGTTGCAAAGCCTCCCACATCTCTCGTCTCTCACTGATCAGGTATCCTAGGCTTTTGGGGTGAGTACTACAGGCAAAGTTTATGTGTGTGTGTGTGTTTTTTTTTAAGTATGTAAGGCCTTGGGTTTGTGGGTCCTGCCGAGGATGGGAGGCTTGGAGTTCCTGACCCTCCCAACACAGGATGTGCTGGTCCCTGACCTGGAGGCTTTGGCTTGGATATCACAAGGGTAGAACCTATATCTGATGGGCAGGGCCCCACTTCTAAAGCATGAGTCTTAGTTATCACCTGTTCTTTCATTGGTTGCCATGAATGCGGCCACCCACCAGGTGGGTGGGTTTCCAAAATGAAACTCATTTTTTGTTATCATGTTTTTTAATTTCTATACCACATTGAAAATGCTCAAGCTTCCTCCTGGCACTGCGCTCAGGAATTTTTGCGTACCGACTTAGTGGACCCTAAGGGATGCCAGGGATTTACCTGGGTTGACAGTGTGCAAGCAGCTTCCTAGCCACTTTATTGTCTCTTTCTCTAACTTTCTTTTCTTTTTTCCTTTTTCCCAGGAAAGAATATCTCCTTCTGGGCTATACTAGTGATACTATAGCAAGTAAGGCATTTATTTTTCTTGTACATGGTCAAACCAAGTTAGATCCATGGCATCCCATATGGTCTCCTGAGCAACTGTAGGAGTAATTTCTGAGTGCAGAGCCATGAGGAAACCCTGAGCATTGCCAGGTATGATCCAAAGAGGAAAAAAAGAATATGTAGAAATATGAACTTCTTAAAGTCAAGGGGCAAAGTACCCCCCTCATTTCATCTCTTCCTTTACCATGCTAGCCACATTGTTGTTTTTAGTTGTGCTGGTAAAGTAAGATATTTGAAGAAAGATATTTGATTTTTGAGAGGGGTTGGGGGTGAGTAGGAGCTTTGCCTGGGGCTCACTCCTGGTGTGCTATTAATAATTTGTTTAGAAAGGGCCAGACTACAGCAAGTAGGGTGCCTGCCTTGCAAGCGGCCAACCCAGGTTCTGTGTGTGTATGGTACCTCATATGGTCGTTGAAACCCACCAGGACTGATCCCTCATCCCAGAGCTTGGAATAATCCCTGAGCACTGTTGGTTATTGCCCCCAAACTAAACATATACACACAAATAAAGACAGACAAACAATGTGGATGTGAGAGCAGAGAAAAAGAATAAGTATTCGGGATAAAACATGGGGTATAAAACTTCTGCAGCATAAAATAAGTCCAAAACTGTTATTTTAGCACCTAGTTTTTAATCCTTTAAGTGTTTCTCTGTAAAATTTGTCTTTTCACATGAATTTAGTTTTGGTTTTGTTTTCTTTATTAGTTACCTTTTGTTGTTGCAGTATTTGGGGTCCACAACATGCAGTGTTCATGACTGACTCCTGGTTCTTAGCTCAGTGATCATTTCTGTCAAGGGTCAGGAGCGCATCTGGGGTGCTCCGGTTTCGAACCTGGGTCAGCCAAGTACAAGGCAAGCACCTTTTCTCCTATATCACCACCTTGGCCCCAAGGTATTCATCTTTAAAAATTAGAATCACTCCAGATGCTACAACTGTGTCCTGGTGTATAGAAAACACCCTGGATATCAGGATAATTTTCCTATACAGCAAAATTTTTGCACTGTTTTCAAATATATTGCTTCACAACAGGAGTGAATGCTGCATGCAAGCTCATGCAGATGTGTCTGTGAGGTTTAGGACTTTCTGGGAGAAACCTGTGGTGATCTGGCTGGAAGGAGGAGCCCTGAGGCTAGGGAAGAGAGGTGTATGTGCAGGTGAGTTGTGTAAATTCACAAAATAAATAAGTGAGATGGAGTGGACGCATGAAGGAGGGAACAGGGCTGACAGGCTGGTTGGTGACCAGTTGCCGTTTATTCCATTCTGCACACACGACTGTTCCATTCTCACTGAGCTCCCCATTCCAGTCTCACCCAGCCCCTCAATCCTGTCTTTTTCTCTCCCCCATGGTGATCTCTCCTCCCTCCATCTTGCAGCCTAGGTCTCTTGCCCACCATGCAAGCATTCCTGGTAGCAACTTCACCCAGGTGAGGTAGCACAATCAACATAGGAAAGCCCTTCTTTACCAGGGAACCCTTCCAAGATAAGACAAAGATCTCCTGCTTTTTAAGGGCAGAATATCACCCTTTCTCCTTTCCTTAGTCCAAAAACCGTATTATATTTACTTACTTCTACATAATATTTCTCATTAATATTTCTCATCTATTTTTATGGACACAGAGATAATTTAAGCTTGTAGGGTAGCTATCCTGAGGTCATCTTGCTATAGATCCAAGACTACAGTGCTCAGCCCAGATTACTCTTACCTTAATCCTAGCAGGATCCTAATCCAGTTGATATTCTTTGAATTATGACAATCTGTCCATGATGGCCCTCTTTACTTTAGTTAGGTATATGGCTCTTGTCTTGGGCCATTTCGATGTCAGGGTAGCTCACGGGTTGTCTTTTTCTTGTCATTAATCCATGCCTCCATGTTTGTGATGTTCAGGGCATTCTGGGGTGAAACCTGCAGTGATTTCGTGGATGGAAGGAGAGGCTCTGAGGCCAGGGAGAGAGACGTGTGCAGGTGAGTGTCTGGGGATCCTCCCTGGTATGGATCCTGGGCACTGTGTGGGTGCCCTGAGCTCATGTGAATTGCACTGTTGACCCCAGGTGCCCCAGGCTCCTGGATCCAGGTAACTGTGACACACTTATCCTGCCCTTCCTTAACCTAAAGCATCCATCATGAAAACTGGACTTTACCTTCTTTGATTTGCTCCATTCTTCTTCATCTGTCTTGCATCTGTGATATTGGGACCCTGTGTGCCCCATCCCCCTTTGTCCCTTACCAGCCTGGCTGCACAGCCTACAATGTTGGGGTGCTCTTTTCAGGAGTAGCAGAAACTCATCTCACCCTGCCCTCTCTGTCCCTATGCAAGTCTTTGCCCTCGGATCATTAGGGTGGTTTTTGAGCATCATGAAAAAAATACTTTTATTTTACTGTGGAGCCTGGTTTTACTGAGGAGTTATTTCTGGCGGTCCTCAGGGGTTCCTTTGAGTGGTGCTCAGGGATCAGCCCCAGTCATCCTTGTATGCCTATCTGCTATTCTCTCTCTGACCCACTAAGAGATTTTCTTCAGGCTTTAAGTTTAAAATTGAATGAGTGAGCCCATAACAAAGCTGGTTTGGGTGGAGCGACAGTACAGTAGGGAGGGTGTTGGTCTTACCTATGAATGACTGTTGTTTGATCCCCAGCATCCCATATGGTCTCCCAAATATCACCGGTTCTAATCAAATACAAAAGGCCAAAATATGTTTGAGGACTCTAACAGGTATCCCCCCAAAGGACCTTCCCTGTGCTGTGGGACTGTTGGGCCTGTGAGAACCAAAGAGATCCGCTTACCTGGCTTATTCACCCAAGATCCATTGGATTATTACTTAACCTTACTTGCTGTGATTAATTTCAGAACTCAAACCACAGGTTTAAGATTAAGCATTGCTACCATTTGATTTGAGAATGAGGTCACCAAATATGAGTTAGCTGGCAAGGTTCACATGTTGTATAGACATTTTTTATGATGGCGGGATGGCTCAGTGAAGCAACCATGTGACTTGATAGGTGGGGGTCCAGGCTCCATCCCCGAAAAGTGGTCTCTCAACAGCTCAGGAGGAAATCCATAGCCTAATGCTGGGAGTGGAGCGCCTTAGTCTCCCTGGGCACTGAAATGAGTCAAATGGAAACCTAAAATTTTTTTCTTATTTTTCATACTAAAGGAACACTGTGAGTTTGCCTTCTATAGAAAGTTAGTACAAGTATTAATTATGTCAAGGTACTTTTTTGGGGACTAGTGATAGTACAGTGGGAAGGTCACTTGTTTTATATGAAGTGGAAATGTGGGCTCCATCCCCAACACCCCATATGATCCCTGGCGTCCCACTAGGACTCATCCCTGAGCACTGCTTGGTGTGCCTCCTCCCAAAATAAATACAAATAAGAAAACAAAAATAACAAAAAACAAAAAGTAATGCGCCTGTGCTGAGGTGTTTGAAATAGGCCCTGCGGTCCATCTCGAATTGTCACGTCCAGGCCTGTTCGGGGCAGTAGTGCTGCATCCAGCCTTCCACACAGTTGCGGACAGTGACTTACAGGCATGAGAGAAGATCATCAATGACTCCCTGGTGAGGAACAGAGGATTCCTGAGAGCCAAATTTAAGAGATTTGGAGGCATCAGTTTGGCTGACATTCTGGGCAACTGGGCAGAGGTTTGAACAAAGCAAAGCAGAGTGATCCTTTAAAGGTTCTCTGCAGCTGTCCCCAGGGACCTATTTTGCTGGGGTCCACTTTCAAATCCCATGAGCCGCAAAGATTTTGGTGTCATGAACAAAGGAGACATGGAGACATCAAATAAAATTTGAAGAGTGTATTCACACCAGCTGGCCTGCCAGAGCAGCCGCCTCCCAATGAAGCACAGGCTTTTGATTAGGGAAAAAAAAAACACTTCTTGCAATATCTTTCCTTTTCATAGGAACCCACATAATAGTATAACTCACTGGGCCCATGTCCTTGCACCCAGTAAATTTTTGTTAGGCAGAGTAAAGCAATCATTGATGTAGAACAGAGAAAAAGTCATTACAGAAATCACTTAATCACTTAACTTCCTGTTAGTCGTCGATTTGCTCGAGCGGGCGCCAGTAACGTCTCCATTTGTCCCTGTCGCGTGCTAGTGTAGCCCAATGGCATCTGTTCGCTCCGGGAACATGAAGGGCCTCAAACCGATCGTTCATGATCTTCAGGAAGAAGTCTGACCATCTGGTAGGTGGGCGGCCACGCGGTCTCTTGACATCCCGTGGAATCCAATCAGTAACAGCTCTAGTCCAACGGTCATCTTTAAATCTCATTACGTGACCAGCCCATCTGATTTTCGACACCTTGGCAAATGAGACAGCGTCCCTGATCCTTGATCGTTGACGGATGTCAGAACTCCGGATTCTTTCTCTCATTTGAGTGAAACGTGATATTCCAAGCATAGCTCTTTCTATTCTTCTTTGGGGGACCTGAATGGCGTTCTCATCTTGTTTGCGTAGGGCCCAGGTCTCTGAGGCATATGTTAATGCAGGAAGAACAGTGGAATCAAAGAGATGTGCCCGGAGCCGGAGGTTCTTCATCCTCTTAGGTATTTCTTCCACGTTCTTGAAGGCGTTCCAAGCCGCTCTCTTCCTCCTGCGCAGCTCGGGTGCCAGGTCATTTGTCATGTTGACCTCTCGACCTAGGTAGACATAGCTGTTGCATTCGGAGATGGTCGTTCCATTGAGAGCGAATGGGGCGTCAGGAACAAGGCTGTTTCTCATAAACATTGTCTTCGTAAGATTCAGCTGTAGTCCTACCTTTCCACACTCACGGTCAAAGTCGGCCAGCATTTGTGCCGCTTGGCTGATGTTTGGTGAAAACATTACAGAAAAGAATCAACTATTGATCATTAACCATGTCACTCTTGTAGACCCTAAGCAATTTTTCCTATTTTACTCCTAGACTGGCAGTCATCCTTTAAGAAATTCAGTTTACTGATGCAGTTATCATATAACTCTGCTAACTTAAATGTAAACTTCTAAACTAAATAAATTAACTTCTAAACTAACTAAATTTCCCATAGCCGAAAAATAAGTCAACATATCTGAAAAAAACAGACTTTCTCCTGCACACCCAGTGAACAGTTCTACTTGAACACTGGTTCGAATTGTAAAGAATTTAATATTTGCTGCATAATTCACCCACTACCCAACTCCTAAATGACTACTAAGTTACAGAGCACGAAAGGGACTTTCTAATCATGTGCCTGTTCTGTTTTAGATCCCAGTTGAATTCAGTGCATTATCAAATTTGAGCACTGTTTGAAGAGTTGCTGAGCACAGAGCTTAGGAGTAACTTGAGAACAGCAATAGCCATGAATACACACAAATACATATACGGGGATATTGATTACATATAATAGTTTCCCATTCACCCATTGCTGAGCCTCATTTTAGGTCACCCACAAAATAAGTTTAAGTAATTTGAGACGTGTGATTTACTTAGTTTCTAGCTCACTTGTGATAACAGCATACATGAGTAGTAGGTGCTACTCCAGCAATTTGAAGTTCAGTGAAATGTAAACAAAAATCAGGTCTGGGAGGCAGCTGACTCAGGTTCCAACGTTAGAACCCCAGAGGGTTCCCCGAGTCCAATGTGGAGTGATCCCTGAGCAGTCATGCGTAGTCCTCAACACTGCAGAAGGTGTCCTCCAGAAGAAATCAGTTAACATGAAATATTACGATATCTGAATATTAACACCCAGTGATTTCTGAGCATTAGTTTTTGGTGGTGTTATTTGGGGGCCAGGGTTGTGTGCTGTAACACCCAGGGTTGAGTGTTTTAAGGAAATCTTTGAGACTTTCATTCCCTTAGTGAAAACATAAAACCTTTGGCTCCATAGACCATGTCTTCACTCCATCTATCTGGTACCTGTTGACACCCCAGAAATACTGCTGACCTGATCCAAGACCAGAAACGGGGTAGGAGGGGGGCAGGAATACAACATTCCAGGACTATTTGGAGTCTGGCCCTTTAAAACTCTGACCGGAAGTGTAGGTGACATCACGGAGTCCCTCTTCTCCCTGGGGTCTTCTCGGCTCTCCTTTTGGCCACCATTGTGGATGAGGAGCATGAGGAGCGGGGGAGGGTCAGGAAGGGGGTGCCCGGGGCCTTTGGGGATCCTGGGCTGGTTTCCCTGTGAGCCGCCGAGTGGTCGCTCTGGGCGCCTTGAGTCTCCGGGGTCTCCACCTTGTGAGCGGCAGGGTCGCTCCGTCCGGGGCGGGGAGGGGGCGGCCCCTCCCCTGGATGCCCCAAGCCCCTGCCTAGAAGTTTGTCTCCTTCGTTCATTGACTTTTGGGGGAACGAGAGTGGTTTTCCCTGGAGAGATCTTAGTCTGAAAGCTTCTGGTCCCGGGGATGCAGTGCTTGGGGCTGACTCCCGGCTCTACCCTCAGGGGTCCCTCCTGGAGGCTGGGTCCTTGGGGGTCGTACGCGAGGCCCCGCCCTCTCTGCTGCCCTGTCGCTCTGGCCTCCAATGAAAGGGAAAGTGAGAGCAAGAGGAATCCTCAGTTTCCCCAGTTTCCTCTCAGGCCGCCTCTCAGTTAGTTCCCTCAGGGACACTAGGAGCCCACGGGGAGCGGGGGGTTGTTACACAGGCTGGGGCTGGGGGTCGCTCTAGGAACGTTCCAGGCCAACGCTTTGCAGGCCAAATTTCATTCATTAGGGCAATTATGGTGAGGGGCGGGGAGGAAAGCTCAACCCACTCCCCTCCAAGGGGCCCCGGAGATGACAGCCAGGCGCGGGGGCAGGAGACTTTACTGTTCTCTTCTGGGAGCTGGTTTTTATAGTCTCTGAGTCTTGGCCGTTGATGGGATTACACGGCGCCAGGGGGTCAGTTGGTGGGTGTGACCCCCGCCTACTGGAATTGGGAGGATCTGGGTGGAGGATGCTCAGCCCCAATCCGAGTAGGCTTGGAGATCTCAGACCCGGAACCCGCATGGCTTTGTCCCTCTGCCAGTACCTTCATGTGTGCGGAGAGTGGTCTCAGCATGGTGGTGGCTGGTCCTGGAGGTCTTCCGGCTGCCGGAGCCCTGGTCGGGGTAGGAAGGAAAGCTCAACTGGCTCCCGTCCAACGGGCCCTGGCGAGGACAGCCAGGCATGGAGGGGAGCAGCTTGAGCTTTCCTCCCCGCCCCGACCAGGGTTCCGGCAGCCGGAAGACCTCCAGGACCAGCCACCACCATGCTGAGACCACTCTCCTCACACATGAAGGTACTGGCAGAGGGACAAAGCCACGCGGTTTCCGGGTCCAAGATCTCCAAGCCTACTCGGATTGGGCCTGAGGATCCTCCACCCAGATCCTCCCAATTCCAGTAGGCGGGGGTCACACCCACCAACTGGCCCCTCTGGCGCCATGTAATACCATCAATGGCCAAGACTCAGAGACTATATAAACCAGCTCCCGGAACCGCACCCGCGGTTATTATGACATCTTATTATCTCATTCCTACTTTGGACAAACCGGCAGGCTACCAAATGTAGCCTACCCACATGGCAGAGTCTGGCAAACTCCCCATGACGTACCCAATATGCCAAATACCAGTTGCAATGATGGGTCTCATTCTCCTAAAGAGCCTTGAATATAATCTCAGGGCTAGGATGAAAGAGCTGTTACTGGGGGCTGCTTGAGGCAATCAACGAATAACAGGATGATTTGTGATTTGTGATTGCAATTATGGAGTAGGGGTTAATGGGTCAGTTTCTCTGGAAAGTGAGAGGGGCGGGATTGTTTTTTTTTTTTTTTTATATTTTTTTAGGGCTGGAGCAATAGCACAGCGGGTAGGGCGTTCGCCTTAAAAGCGGCCAACATGGCCGACCCGAGTTCGATTCCTCCGCCCCTCTTGGAGAGCCTGGCAAGCTACCGAGAGTATTCGATATGCCAGACACAGTAACAACAAAGTCTCCAATGGAGACGTTACTGGGCCCGCTCGAGCAAGTCGACGATCAACGGGAGGGCCTTTACTTTTTTTTATTTTTAGTGAAACACCATGAGGTACAAGTGTAGATTTACAATTGTTTTGTGCTTGGGTTTCGATTATACAATGATCAAATACCCATCCCTCCACCAGTGCCCATTTTCCACCACCATGGATAATATCCCTCCCACCCCCATGTCTCCCATCTCACCCTCCCTCTGTGGCAGGGCAATCCCTTGTGTTCTCTCTCTCCTTTTGAGCGTTGTGGTCTGCAAAAGAGGCTTTGAGTGGCAAACATGTTCATTCCATAGTCTACTTTCAACATGCATCTCCCCTCCTGGGAGGATCCTCCAAACACCCTTTATTTGGTGCTCCCTTCTCTATCTGAGCTGCCCTTTCGCCTAGAATGCCCGGCTGGCCTCTAATCTATGGAGTAATCCTCCTGGTGTTGATCTTAGCTATTCCTGGGTATTAATCTCATATTTTGTTTCTTTATATTCCCCAGATGAATGCAATCTTTCTATGTCTATCCCTCTATTTCTGACTCGTTTCGCTTAGCATGATATTTTCCATGTTGTACCACTTGTATGTAAATTTCATGACTTCATCTTTTCTAACAGCTACATAGTACTCCATTGTGTAGATGTACCAAAGTTTCTTTAACCAGTCATCTGTTCTTGGACATTCAGATTTTTTCCAGTTTCTGGCTATTTTAAAAAGTGCTGCAATGAACAGACAAGTGCAAATATCACTTCGACTATACATTTTTGCCTCTCTGGGATATATTCCCAGGAGTGGTATTGCTGGGTCAAATGGGAGCTCAATTTCTAATTCTTTGAGAATTGTCCATACTGTTTTCCAGAAAGGCTGAACCAGTCGACATTCCCACCAACAGTGAAAGAGTGTACCTTTCTCGCCACATCCGCGCCAGCATCGGTTGCTTTTGTTCTTTTGGATGTGGACCAGTCTCTGAGGTGTGAGACGGTATCTCATTGTGGTTTTGATCTGCATCTCCCTGATGATTAATGATGTAGAGCATTTTCTCATGTGCTTTTTTGCCATTCGGATTTCTTCTTTGAGAAAGTTTCTGTTCATTTCATTGCCCCATTTTTTGACGGGGTCAGATGTTTTCTTCTTGTGGAGTTCAACCAGTATTTTTTATATCCTTGATATCAACCCCGTGCCAGATGTGTATTTGGCGAATATCTTTTCCCATTTTGTAAGTTGTCTTTGTATTTTTGTCACTGTTTCTTTGGAGGTGCAGAAGCTTCCTAATTTAAGATAGTCCCATTTATCTACCTCTTTTTTCACTTGCTCGGCCAGTGGCGTGGCATCTTTGAAGATACCATTAGCTTCAATGTCATGGAGGGTTTTGCCAACTTTGTCTTCAATGTACCTTATGGTTTCTGGTCTGATATTGAGGTCTTTAATCCATTTTGATCTTACTTTTGTACATGGTGTTAAGCAGAGTTCTGAGCCCATTTTTTTGCACGTAGCAATCCAGTGATGCCAGCACAATTTGCTAAGGAGACTTTCCTTACTCCACTTCACATTTCTTGCACCTTTATCAAAGATTAGATGATCATATGATTGAAGGAAGATGTCAATGTATTCAACCCTGTTCCATTGGTCTGCAGTTCTGCCTTTGTTCCAGTACCATGCTGTTTTCATTATTACTGCTTTGTAGTAGAGTTTGAAGTTCGGGAGGTTGATTCCTCCCATTTTCTTTTTCCCAAGAATTGCTTTAGCTATTCGTGGGGGCTTATTGTTCCATATAAATTTCAGGAGTGTTTGCTCCATTTCTTTGAAGAATGTCATGGGTATCCTTATAGGGATTGCATTGAATTTATACAATGCTTTCGGTAGTGTTGCCATTTTGACAATGTTAAGTCTCCCGACCCATGAGCAGGGGATATCTTTCCAATTCCTCATGTCCTCTTTTATTTCCTGAAGTAGCCTTTTGTAGTTTTCTTTGTACAGGTCCTTTACTTCCTTAGTTAAGCTGATTCCTAGGTACTTGATTTTCTGGGGAACAATTGTGAACGGGATTTTTTTTTTCATGTAGCTTTCTTCTCTCTCACTGTTTGCTATAGGAAAGCCATGGACTTTTGGGTATTGATTTTATAGACTGCCACTTTACTATTACAAGTCTATTGTTTCTAGGAGTTTTTTGGTGGAGGTGATTGGGTTCTCTAAGTATAGTATCATATCATCTGCGAATAGTGAGAGCTTGATTTCTTCCTTTCCTACCTGAATGCCCTTAATATCTTTTTCCTGCCTAATCGCTATTGCAAGTACTTCCAGTACTATATTGAACAGCAGTGGAGAGAGTGGGCATCCCTGTCTCATCCCTGATCTCAGAGGGAAGGCTCTCAGTTTTTCCCCATTGAGGTTGATGATTGCTGTAGGCTTGTGGTAGATGGCTTTAACTGTGTTGCGGAAGGTCCCCTCTATACCCATTTTGGCTAGGGTTTTCATCATAAAGGGGTGCTGGATCTTATCAAATCCTTTCTCTGCATCTATTGATATGATCTTATGCTCTTTATCTTTTCTTTTGTTGATATGGTGGATTATGTTAATTGATTTCCGAATGTTAAACCATCCTTGCATCCCTGGGTTGAATCCTACTTGGTCATGGTGTATGAACTTTTTGATGAGTAGTTGGATTCTATTTGCTAGTAGTTTGTTGAGGATCTTTGCATCTGTGTTCATCAGGGATATCGGCCTGTAATTCTCTTTCTTTGTGGTATCTCTGTCTGCTTTTGGTATCAGTGTGATATTTGCTTCGTAGAAACTGTTCGGAAGTGTTTTTGATATTTAAATTTCGTGGAAAAGCTTAAAGAGCATTGGGAGTAATTCCTCTTTAAAGATTTGGAAGAATTCACTAGTGAATCCATCCGGGGCAGGACTTTTGTGCTTGGGGAGACTTTTTATTACCATTTCAATTTCCTTAATGGTGATAGGTCTGTTCAGGTATTCCAGGTCTTCTTGGTTCAGCCTTGGGAGTCTGTAGGAGTCTAGGAATTTATCCATTTCCTCGAGGTTTTGATGTTCCCTGGCATAAAGCTTCTCAAAGTACTCCCTAAGGATCCTTTGAATTTCTGTAGTTTCTGTTGTAATGACCCCCTTTTCATTTCTGATTCGGTTTATTAGGGTTTTCTCTCTCCCTTTCTTTGTGAGTTTTGCTAGAGGCTTATCAATCTTGTTAATTTTCTTGAAGAACCAGCTCTTGGTTTCATTGATCTTTCAGATTGTTTTTTGAGTTTCCATCTCGTTAATCTCTGCTCTGAGTTTTATTATTTCCTTTCTCCTGTTCAGGTTGTGCTCCTTTTTTTGGTCCTTCTCCATGCTCTTAAGCTGTGAGGTTAGGTTACTTATGTGTGCTCGCTCCTCTTTCCTGATGAATGCTTGTAGAGCTATAAACGTTCCTCTTAACACAACTTTTGCTGTGTCCCATAAGTTTTGGTAACTCGTGTTCTCATTATCATTTGTTTCTAGGAATCTTTTGATTTCCTCTTTGATTTCCTTTCTAAGCCACTCGTTGTTCAATAGAGCACTGTTTAATTTCCAGGTGTTTGATTTAGTTTTCTGTTTTTGTGTGTGGTTTACTTCTAATTTCAGCTCATTATGGTCTGAGAAGATTGTTGATACAATCTCTATCTTCTTAATTTTATGGAGGCATGTTTTGTGGCTCAGCATGTGGTCATCTTGGAGAATGTTCCATGTAAGCTTGAGAAGAATGTGCATTCAGCTTTTTGTGGATGATGTGTCCTGTATATATCTACTAAGTCCCTTTCTTCCATTGTTTCCCTCAGATGAAGTATGTCCTTGCTAAGCTTGAGTCTGTTTCATCTATCAAGATGTGACAAAGTGGTGTTGCAGTCTCCCACTAGTATTGTGTTGCTATTGATGTCTTTTTCCAAATCTATGAGTAGTTGTTTTAAGTACTTTGCTGGTCTCTCATTAGGTGCATATACATTTATTATTGTAAGTTCTTCCTGTTGTACAGATCCTTTGATCAATAAGAAATGACTTTCACTGTCTCTTATGACCTTCTTCACTCTGAAATCGATGTGGTCTGATATTAGGATGGCTACCCCAGCTTTTTATGGGAAATTTTTGCCTGTAGGATTGTTTTTCCAGCCTTTGACTCTGAGTCTATGTTTGCTTTGACTATAGAGATGTGTTTCTTGCAGGCAGCAAAATGTTGGATTTAATTTTCTAATCCATCCTGCCACTCTATGTCTTTTAATTGGTGCGTTTAGCCCATTGACATTGAGAGAGATTATTGTTATGGGATTTTGTCCCATTGTTCTGTTGAAATTTGGTGTATTTCAACATTTGGGCCTGTCTTGCCTTAAAGTAGCCCATTTAGTTGTTCTTGTAACCATGGTTTTGAGTCTATGAAGTTCCTGAGCAGTTGTTTGTCTGTGAAACTGTGTGTTGTTCCTTCTATTATGAATGAGAGTCTCGCTGGGTAAAGTATTTTTGGAGAGACATTTATTTCACTGAGTTTTTTTTCACTATGTCCAACCACTGTTTGCAGGCCATGAGGGTTTCATCAGAAAAATCAGCTGTGAATTTTAAGGATGCTCCTTTGTAAGAGATTTCTTTCTTCGATCTTGCTGCTTTCAGAATTTTGTCTCTGTCTAAGGTTTTGGTCATTTTGATCAGAATGTGTCTTGGGGTATTTTTATTCGGATTTCTTCTAGCAGGTACCCTTCGGGCCTCCTGAATATGGTCACAAGTTTTCTTCAGCTCTGGAAACGTTGTAGCAATGATGTCTTTGACAGTTTCTTCTTCATCAAGGTTGTCTTCCTGTCCCTCTGGGACTCCAATAATTCTTATGTTACCCCGCTTGGCTTCATCACAATCTTCTCTTGCCATCTGTTCCCGAATTGTGAGTCTCTTTTCCATTTTCTGCTCTTTTCTGGAGAGTCTCTGAACTTCATCTTCAAGCTCACTGATTCTGTTCTCAGCAGCTTTTACTCTACTGCTGTGGCCTTCCACTGAGTTTTTCAATTCGCCTACCAGGTTTTTTAGGTCTGACATTTCCGATTGCATTTTCCTCATTTCTGCCTTCAAATCCTCTTGTCTTTTATTGGCATTGCTTTCCATTGTTTCTTTTAGTTCCCTAAGCATCCTCAGTAGCTCCCTTCTGAATTCCTTGTCAGAGAGGTTGTCTAACACTACAGTACTGTTGATGTCTTCTGGGTTAGCCTCTTCAATAAGAAAGTTTGGTGGGCTTTTGCATTGCTTTACCATTGTGACAAGTGTGGTTTAGTCCTTCATGTTTACTGTTACTATTCTGCTTGATATATGTAGTGTGAGTTGAGATAGGCTTATGAGTTATTTACTACTGTGTTTCTAGTGGCTGAGCTAAAATAGAGAAGATTCCATCTAAGAAGGTAGCTTATGGTTCCTAGGGCATATGTAGTGAGAGAATATTTCGCGGCCGCGTTAGTGGTCGCAGCTCCGGAAAGTGTCCGTGCGCTGGTCCCGCGCAGATCAGGGGAAAAAAACGGCTGTGCTATGAGATCGAGCTATCTGCGCGTGCCTAGAGAGAGTCCCAGGCCCTGGAGGCGAGCTTTGTTGCCGAGCCGTGGGGCTCAGTTCCCATCCCGCGTAGAGGGGATTTTTTTAAATTAAAAAATCAACGTTTTGTTGAATTATTTTTTGATCGATATCCAGCAGTGTTCAGAGTCACTCCTGGCTCTGCCCCAGGGGAACCCTCCTGGTGGTACTTGGGATCATGTGGGAATGCAAAGGCTCAGTCCTGGAGAGCCTCATGCAAGGCAGATGCTGTGCCATTGTATTACCATCTGCAGTGGCTTGGGACTCAGAAGTATTTGCCTGACCGTTTAATTTTGCCCGGTTCCGTGCCCCTGCAGTTGATTTTTGGGATCCTGGGAGATGCAGAGCTGTAAGAGACCCTGGCAGATGCAGGTGTAGCATCTGGGCTGTGTTGGACCAGAGGGGTTGGTGCAACCAAGTGTGCAAACTTAGCAGGAAGTAGGCTGGTCACTTCTAGGATGTGCCCCAAGCCCTATGATCGTCTAGAATGACCATTGGTCACAACACCTTTATTGATTTATTTTTAATTTTTTTTTTGCATCAAGAGAATACTTGCCCATGTTCAGCGGTTATTCCTACCTCTGCACTCAGGGATCACTCCTATTGAGCTCAGGAAAACATATAGGATGTCGGCAATCAACCTGGGTTAGCCACGGGCGAGACAAGAACCTCAACTGTTGCACTTTTATTTATGGGCCACAGCTGGCAAGTGCTCAGGGCTTAATCTTGGATCTTAGCACAGGCATGATTCCTGGAAGTTCTAGTGTGGAGACCCTAGGTGCTCCTGCAGATGGAACCCCGCTTATCAACTGTACTATCTCTGTTAACTCTATATGATTTTATTTTTCCCCAGAGCATTTCCCGATTGTCGATTTCCCCTGAACCAAAGTCTCCCCATTTTGTCTGGGTGAGTAGTTGCAGAATCAGGGTTTTCAAAGATGAGTTCTTTTATTACTCTGTCTACGGGACCTAACATCCATCTATTCAGGTAGATATATCTGTTTCGATAGCAAAAAAATTTTCAGTTTGAGTGACCCAAGGGCTCTGAGAGATAAGACGGCAGGTCAGCTGCTTGCCTTGCCTTCCTGAGAGCTATAGGCTGCCTAGATCCCAGACTCCTTCTCCTTTGCCTGGAGATAAAAGAGCATCTGTCAGTGTCTCCCTGGGTGGGTCTGTGAGCCATGCCTAAAGGTGATGCTGGTCTGCTTTCTGGCTCTCCAATGCTGGAACTTCTGGTCAGGGCCAGGGTTTTGCTCCTCTCTGGTGCTCACAGCTCTCACTTCTCTTCCAGGTGTTTCCTTGGGGCCTCCTGCTGACCCTTGGAAATTACAGAGGATGGAGACAATGGTGACACGCGATCTGAAACACTGTGCCCAGGTGGGAGGAGAGTGATGTGCTGTCATGATGCAGTGACAGGCACACACAGGCTTCCAGGGCCTTCTGTCTCTTGAGTTTCAGTAAGAAGCTTTGGGATGTGGTTCCTGGTCTGAGTGCCTGATTCTCTGTTGCTTGAGACCACTTTCTCCATGATTACTTGTTTTGTTGTATAAGGGTTTAGCTGCGCCTAGCAGTGCTGTGTAAGATCCCCAACTCAGTGCTCAAGGATCACTCCTGACAATTCTCACTCAGGGACCGTATGAGGTTCTGTGAATGCACGGCTGACATATTCAGTTTCTTTTGTTTTAGGAGGAAATGGCTGGGCCACACCCAGTGATCCCCAGGGGTTTCTCCAGGCTCTGCACTTGACATTGCACCTGGCAGTGCTTGGGAGACCAGATGGCACAGTGGGGATTGACAGTCCTACCGGCTCTTCCTGGACCTACTGTCCTATTACTTCATCCTGCTATTTTATTTTCTATTGCATTTGTTGTTTCCCACAAGTGAGGTGCTCAGGGCTTCCTCGGTTCTATGCCTGGATTCACCCCCAACGGGCATCAGAGCCCCATGGCCTGCTGCCTTGGCAGCTACAATGACTCTGGGCACCAGGATATGTGTTGCCCCCATTTTGTCCTTCTTGCACTGGAGAGCGTCACTTGCTGAATCACACAGTGTCTTGCTGCTGTGCGTGCAGTTTCAGGCATGCACTCATTCAAGGGACACTGACCAAAGGATCTCTGGGACTGCAAGAGATGTTTGAGGTCAGGACAATTTTACATGGGGCCAGAGAGCTAGTACAGCTGCAGGGAATTTGTTTCACACCTAGCTGGTTCAGGCTCTATCACCTTTCATCCCAAGTGGACCCCGATGGCCATGAGTCATAAGTATGAAGTGCAGAGCCAGGAGGAACACCTGATCATCACCGGGTCATAATCTAAAATGCCAATCATGAAGGATACTTTGACCTGATTCTGCAGTGAGTTGGCACAGCCCTGAACTGTGAGCTCTGAGACCCATAGGCACATATGTGCACATACATCTTTGAGTTATTCGCGGGACATCGAGTGTCCCCTTTTCATCGCTAGAACAAGAGATGTGGGGGTACGGGGTGTGTGTGTGAGTTTAACCTTTTGGGCCCAAGCCATTTTTGCGTTTTGACACTACTGGTTCAGTGCTTAGTTGTTACTCTGCAATTGTCACTGGACCAGTCTTTCGGGAGTGGCCTTAGGACTGGCACCTCAAGAAATCTTCTAGTATGGTGTCCTCACAGTTTAGAGATCCGACTGCCTTCAAGTGATGTCTGGAGTGATTTCTCCACGTAAGCCAGGAGGGTGCATGGAGAGAAAGAAATCGAGGCTGGTTCTTCCCGAAGGAAAGCCCCTGAGCCCCATTAGTGCTATGCTGTGTAAAACAAAACTCAGTTGAAGAATGTGAATGACATGCTTGGAATGACTATGTAAATCACATTTTTCACCAGATATCTGATAATCATTTTTGGATACTAAAATCAGTATTGAGTTAAGGCTAAATGGTATCTAGGAAAATCTCAAAAATTTGTCTTATCTACTTATTTTTTGCAAATATGTTTAACTCAACTCCACCCCTCTCGGAGAGCCCGGCAAGCTACCGAGAGTATTCGATATGCCAGACACAGTAACAACAAAGTCTCCAATGGAGATGTTACTGGGCCCGCTCGAGCAAATCGACGATCAACGGGAGGGCCTTTACCTTTACTCAAAATAAAAACAAAATTAAATCTGTCTTGTAGTGATGTAGAGAACTTTTTTTCAATGGAACGACCATCTCTGAATGCAACAGCTATGTGTACCTAGGTCGAGAGTTCAACATGACAAATGACCTGGCACCCGAGCTGCGCAGGAGGAAGAGAGCGGCTTGGAACGCCTTCAAGAACGTTGAAGAAATAACTAAGAGGACGAAGAACCTCTGGCTCTGGGCACATCTCTTTGATTCCACTGTTCTTCCTGCATTAACATATGCCTCAGAGACCTGGGCCCTACGCAAACAAGATGAGAACGCTATTCAGGTCTCCCAAAGAAGAATAGAAAGAGCTATGCTTGGAATATCACGTTTCACTCAAATGAGAGAAAGAATCCGGAGTTCTGACATCCGTCGACGATCAAGAATCAGGGACGCTGTCTCATTTGCCACGGTGTCGAAAATCAGATGGGCTGGTCACGTAATGAGATTTAAAGACGACCGCTGGACTAGAGCTGTTACTGACTGGATTCCACGGGATGTCAAAAGACCGCGTGGCCGCCCACCTTCCAGATGGTCAGACTTCTTCGTCAAGATCATGAACGATCGGTTTGAGGCCCTTCATGTTCCCGGAGCGAACAGATGCCATTGGGCTACACTAGCACGTGACAGGGACAAATGGAGACGTTACTGGCGCCTGCTCGAGCAAATCGACGACTAACAGGAAGTTAAGTGATTAAGTGATTAAGTGATTAAATCTGTCTGATAGTGATGTAGAGAACTTTTTTCTGCCTTTTGCCATCTGTAGTTTTCAAAAGGAAGTTGCTATTCATCTCATCTCCCCATTATTTGATAAGGTTTTATAGATTTTATCTTGTAAAGTTCTGCCACTGCCTTACATATTTTGTATATTAAGCCCTGATCAAATGAGTGTGAGTAATTTTTTCCCATTCTGTAGGTGTCTTTGTACTTGGGTCATCATTTCCTTTGAAGTGCAGAAACCTTTCAGTTTTATGTAGTCCCACTTGTTTATTTTTGCTTCCCTTGCATGATGAGTGGTGTTTCATCCTTGAAGATGTCTTTAGCTTCAACCTATGGAACGTTCTGCCTACATTTTTCTCTATGTAACTTATGAAATCATGTCTGACACCAAGGTCTTTAAGCTATTTTTCTTTTTGTGAATAGTGTTAGAAAGACTTCCTAAGAAAAGAGATTATTTTCTTACATGTAGCTGACCAGTTTTCCCAAAACCACTTCATGGAGAGGCTTTCCTTGCTCCATTTCCTATGTTTCACTCCTTAGTTGAAGATTAACAGATCATATACATGAAGGTGTGTCTCAGGATATTCAAGTTATTGATCTAAGTGTTTGTGTATATGCCAACATCATGCTGCTTTAATTACTTCTGCTTTGCATTACATTTTTAAGTTGGGGAAAGTGATGCCTCCCTTTCTTCTAACCCCAAGTAATACTTCATATACTTGTTGTGGAGAGGTGAGGAATAATTTTCCATATGAACTTCAGGAGTGTTTATCGTTTTCTCTTAAAAATGACATAGACATCTTTACAGGGGCTGTTCTGTATTTGTAATGCTTTGGGGATTATAGCCATCTTGATGATATTAATCATCCCAATCCAAGTGCAATGGATGTGTTTCCATTTCCTCATATCCTCTTTTATTTCTCGAAGTAACATTTTATAATTATCTTTGTATAGGTCTTTTACCTATTTGGTTAGGCTGATTCAGAGGCACTCGTTTTTCTAAGGCATAATTGCCAATTTGTTTTTAAAAATATCTTTTTTCCCTATTTCTTTACTTGTATATAAGAAATTCATAGACCTTTGCACACTGATTTTGCAATTTGCCACTCTACTATATAAATCTATTGTTTCTAGGAACATTGTTCTAGAGTGTTTAGGATTTTCTAGGTACAGTGTCATGTTTTCTGCAAATAGTGAGAGTTTGAATTCTGTTCCTATCTAAATGTGCTCGATATCTGTTCTTGCCTACTTGCTATGGAAAATGCTTCTAGTATTGAATAAGAGTGAAGAGAGTGGCCATTGTCATTTTGTGACTGAACTAAGAGGGAGCTCTTTCAGATTTTCCATTGAGAAGAAATCTTGCTGTGGACTTTTAATAGATGGCTTGAAAATACTGAAGAAAATATTTTTTCAATTCTCATTTGTTTGAGTTTTTTTAATGAATGAGTGCTGGATCTTGTCAAATACTTTGTCTCCTACTAATCTGATTATGTTTTTCATTTGTTTCTTTTATTGATATTGTTTATTATGTTGATTGATTTGTATATTTTATTTTATTTTTTTGGTTTTTTTTCTTTTACTTTTTGGGTCACATCTGGTGATGCACAGGGATTACTCCTGTGCTCTGCATTTAGGAATTACTCCTGGCTGTGTTCAGGGGACCATATGGGATGCTGGGAATCAAACCCGGGTTGGCTGCTTGCAAGGCAAGCGCCCTACCCGCTGTGCTATTGCTCCAGCCCTGATTTGTACATTTTAAACCAACATATGGACTGGAGTGATAGCACAGTTGGGTAGGGCGTTTGCCTTGCACACGGTGACCCAGGTTTTATTCCAGCGCCCCTTGTGGAGAGCCCAACAAGCTACCGAGAGTATCCTTCATGCACAGCAGAGCCTGGTAAGCTACTCGTGGCATATTTGATATTCCAAAAACAATAACAAAAAGTCTCACAATGGAGAAATTACTGGTCCCCATTCGAACAAATTGATGAACAATGGGAGGAAAGTGCTATTATTTCTTGCTTTTTCATTCATACACAGTGACACAGTATCGAAACCTGGGCTCCATAACTCAGCACTCCAGCTTGGTCCCCTGGGAACCAACATCAGTGATCCCTGGCAACGCTTGTTGTGGCCCACCTCAAAATAAATACAAACTACAAACCAAAAACAAACAAAAAATCTCATTGATCCTGAAAAGGATGTGTTTTTGGTGAGATGATTTCAGTCCCCCCACCCCCACGGTCCGTCTTGCTGGTTAGGTTTGCAACCTTGCCTCAACCCATACATCACTGGCTCCACATTGTGCTAAAACCAAACCCAAAGCTGGGTGTATTTTATTTTTCTGGAAAGGACTTCTTCAACTTTCTGCAGATGGTCGTCTATCCATTTTAGGTATATGATTATTGAGCTGAAAAACAAAACAAATTAATGATTTCACGGCCTTAAATTTTGTGCATCCACCATGTGGATTTGTGCAACAACTTTGGGTTGTTCCATGGATCATCCATCCACATTTTTAGGAATTGCGTTCCTTCTGGTGGAAATGTTGGAAAAAACCCTCAGACCTCAGTTTCTTTTGACATGGAGACTCCTAATTAATGGAGCAATAATTAGGATCCTCCTTTTCATTGTACCGGCCCTAGTGGAATGTCTCTGAATCTGGGCTCTGTGACAATGTTTCGATTCAGCAATCCTGCCCTCTGCCCCATGGGGAAGCGACACAGGCTGAGTGTCTTTTGAGGGTGATCAAAATGGAGAGAGCGACCTCACTCTGAAGAAGCCCTCCCCTGGGAAAAGCTCCTCACAGTGTTTTCTCCACAAAGTTTGGACACAAACCCCTCCAAGGCAGCATCCTGAGGACTGTGGGAGAGGAGCACTGTGTGTGGGAGAGTGAGTCCCACACACCGAGCATTCATTAATGAAGGTCACCAGGACTGAACCTGTCCAAGAGTAAGGAATGTGGGGGAGTGTTCCCCTCCCCCTGTGTCGTCTGCACCAGTATGTTCCCTTAGAAACCCACAATAGACAGAATTCCAGGATTGTCACTATGGGGAACAAACTTTGAGTCAGGTGTCATTACAGTGTGATAGCCCAAAGATCCAACTGGAGAAAAACCGTATATGTGTATGGAGTGTGGGAAGGCTTTCACTTCCCCCTCTAAACATATTATACATAGGAGAGTTCAGAGTGCAGAGAAATATCATGTGTGTGAGCAATGTGGAGAGGCCTTTACCCTGTCCTCACAACTTATTGTCCACGGGGAAATTCATAAAGAATTGAAAACTCATTCATGTAGGGAATGTGGAAAGATCTTTTCTCATCACTCAAGCCTTTTTGTACACAAGGAAAATCACACTGGAGAGAAATAGTGTATCTGTAAGACACGTGGAAAGGCCTTGGCTCATTTCTCAGTCCTGAAAAACCATATGAATACTCATACTGGAGATAAGGCTCATGCATGTCAGGAGTGTGGGAAGAAGTTTAGCAGATGCTCAGTGCTTCTGTACATAGGAGAATTCACACTGGAGAGAAACCTCATGAATGTAAGGTTTGTGGAATGGCCTTCACTACACAGTCAGCCCTGACTGAGCATATGAGAACTCATATTGGAGAGAAGCATTATGTGTGTCAGGAATGTGGGAAGGCCTTTAGCTCATCCTCAGTGCTCACTGTCTATAGGAGAACTCATTTGGGAGAGAAGCGTTATGTGTGTCAAGGGTGTGGGAAGGCCTTTAACACATTGTCAGAGCTCATTGTACATAGGAGAATTCATTCAAGAGAGAAACCTTTTGTATATCAGAAGTGTGGGAAGGCCTTTAGTACATCCTCAGTACTTACTATTCATAGGAGAATTCACACTTGAGAGAATTATCTGGTGTAGTTTGGTGCTCGTTGGCTCCTGTACACCTCCATTCTTATAGTTGCTACATATTGGGATTTATTTATTGAAGTATGTTTTATGTAATTTATTCCCTACTTTGAGCTCTTAGGGGTTTGCCCTGGCGTTGTTCTGGATTCCAGAAATGGAACTCAGAGAAAGTATGCCCAACACAAGCAATAAGCCACAGTACTAACCTCTGGCCCCATCCTCTTGGTTGAAAACGTGTTTCTATAGCTGCATTCTGATGTTTCCTTGTAGGTGAGAGTTCTATACTCAAGCGTTTTCAAGGAGTACAGTGGTAACTTACAGTGCTCTCTGATGTTCTTAGCAACCTTTGGTCCTTTCCAGTGTCTCTCCAGCTCTCCAGGTTGCTGCTAGGCAAGTTCCTCTGCATCTTCAGGGCTGGCTTCAGAGTCACTACTTTCATCAACACCTTGATTGATGACTTCCCGGAGAAACTCATTTTCCTGTTTTATCTTGAATCAACCTACTTGTTTTTATGAGGAATATGTGTGTGACAACATTGGTTCCATGTTTGACGAGTACAGGATCAAGGAACTCCACTTTAACTCGCTGCCCTGAATTCTGTGACCAGTCCTACCAGCTCTTGCCTCTCCTCTCCTTTATCCCCCTTGCACCAATTCACCTGGGTTGATATAATGATCTGTCTACACTTGGAATTGTGCACTTTAAAGCTCCTTGGTGATGGATGATGTCACAGGTGGGAGTCTTCCATGTGCACGTTTACTTCCTAATGATGTCAAGAGGATCAGACCTCTTATGGGCACACATTTAAAGGACAAAGTGATACTTCACTGTCCAAGGGGACACTGAAGACCAGTTATGTGTGACAGGATGTGAGGACCTCTCACCTCAAGTCCCTCTACTGTGACCAATGGGCTGTTCCAGCTTTTGGGGTGCTTTTGTGGTTGTTACTACCCCCATATCTCATCGGTTCCTGGGGTCTGACTTGCTTCGTAGACTTTAGGAGGATGCGGGACTTTGGTGGTTGCAATGGGAAGAATTTTATGCAGCAGAGTGTCTCAAGTGTGAGTGTGTGATTCTTGGGGATATTTTCACCTCCAACTCTGCAATGGGGCAGTGTCGCCTGGTTGTGGAGCTGAGAATGGGATCTGCAGGTCTGGGTGGGTATGCCGGACCTCTTGAGGGCAGAGGTCTTGACCATCCCAACCCTCTCATCCAGGTGTTGTGACGGACTCTATTCTGAAGCTTTTGGTGTAGACATGTGTATGTAAAACTGCCAGAGCACTTTAAAGGGCAGCTCCTCAGCCCCCAATGGTGAGAGACCCTGTTGAAGCCCATCGTTTTCATTGGAAGCTGCCAGGAGGAATCCTGGGGGCCTGGTCCTAGCATGTGGCGGCAGGTTGTAAATGAATATTTACTTTTCTGACTATTTTGTTTGGTGTTTTGGCGGGGTGAGCATACCTGTAGTTCTTCAGAGGTTCTTCCAGGCTCTACCTCAGAAATTGTTTCCATCAGTGATCCTGGCTTCATATGGGATGCTGAGGGTTGATCGTTTTCAGTAAGGGAAGCACGTATTCTCTTAATTGTCTCTCCAGCCTCACTTTGGTGTCTTTTTTTCTGCTAAAAAATTTTGGCTCACTCAAGTTAAGATGATAAGCATCTCTCAATTCTTCATCAGCTCCCTGATCATGACCAGGCGATCCTGGCTGTTGGGGTGAATACTGTGTGTAAAGGTTTTCTTTCCTTTTTTTAAACACAGGGTTATTTTTTACTTTTTGTATTTTATAAGCTAGTTTACTACATTTGATTACATTTCATATTCAAACACCAATCTTAGCTAGTTGGTTTTTTTGAGGAGGTGGAGATATTTGTTTAGGTATCACTCCTGCTGCATTATAAAGAAATTTGTTTAGAAAGAGCCAGAGTGGTAGTACAGTGGGGAGGGCTCTTACCTTACACAAGGCCAACCCAGGTTCAATTCCTGAAATTCAAACTCTCACTAAGATACACACACTCTTGTGAGCAGAATGAGGCTAAAGGTTTGAAAGAGGCAGGCCATCCTGGGGACGTGTTCCTTTCCATGGCTAGGGATTGTAAATGGATATTTACTTTTCAGAAAATTTTGGGGTTTTTTGCAGGGGGGCATACATATATGTGCTCAGAGGTTGCTCCAGGCTCTAGTATATACCCTCAGAAATAATTTACATCATTCCATCAAAATAATTTTCATCCATCACATGAAGCCATGTGACTGTGGTTTCATACGGGATACTGATGATTGATCTTTATCAGTAAGGGAAGCACTGTATAATCATTTATGTTTCTTTTTGTGTCACACGCAGTGCTGCTCAGGGTTTACTCCTGATCCTGCACTCAGGAATTACTCCTTACAGTGATCAGGGCACAATATGGCATGCTGGGAATTGAACCCGGATTAGCCACGGGCAAGGCAATCATCATACCTGCTCTGCTATTTCTCCAGTCCCAGGCACCATATACTCGTAACTATCTAACTGGCCACAAATGGGTATCTTTTTTGCTGATAAAGAATTTCTGGTCCCTCAAGTCAAGTTAAAAAGCATCCATCCATTCTTCATCAACTCTCCAACTCTGACTAGGCGAGCCCCAGATGTAGAGTGGATGTTGCTTGTAATGGAGTTCTTTTTAAAGCAAGATTTTTTTTGGGGGGGTGGTATGAGGAGATATTTATTCAGGGATCAATCCTGATGTGTTGGAATGAAATTTATTTATAAAGGGCTGGGGTGTTATTGCTGTGGGGAGGGCACTTCCCATGCACAGTTTCAATTCCCAGACATTCCAGCAGTCCTCCAAGCCACTCTATGCATGATCCTTCAGTGCGAAACTTGGAATAAGTCCTGAGCACTGCCTGTTGTGGCCCCTAATTGAAACACGACATGCACACACACAATAATTGTGTGAGCAAAAGAAAATTTGTCCATCTGAGGCCCTGTGTCTGCCTGATGGCAGAACCACTTTGGGAGCTGTGGTCGCTGTGGGCAGCCTTGAAGCTCAGGGGGTGCTTAATCAAAGGAGTTCCTGGTCTAGGAGTCAGCCCCTGGCTGGGCCCATAAGGACCTTCCTGTGGGGCTCAGGGTGGAATCCTGGGTCGGGTCTCAGGGATGCAGTTTCCTGCCCTGTAGACAGAGGCAGCAGTTGTCCTGAGAGACAGCCCGAATTCCAGACTTCTATGCATTCCTGGGAGAGGAAGGAGCATCTGGTAGTGTCTCCTCGGGGTGGGGGTAGTGACTTGCTGCCCAAGGGAGTCTGCCATCAGGACATTTCCAGATCCAAGACAGGAACTTTCCAGCTCACGGCTCACAGCTCTGACGTTTCCAGGTCTTTGTTTGGAGTCTAATGCTGATCCATGAAATAATGGGCAGGACAAGGTGGTCCTGAGGCTTGGTCCTGGAGATTGTTGGCAAAAAAAATCTTTGTGAATTTTAGTCCTTTAATAAAACTTTGGATATTCTAGCAGGGGAGCACAGCTACTCGTATACTCTCGACCAAAGACCAGTCTGCCTGTATTCGGGGAAGGCCGTCCTCTTTGAGTGCAGCTTTGGAAGGGATGCACATGGAGCGGTGAGGGAGGAAGGGGACACCCGCCTAGCCAGCCAGATCAGCCGAATCAACCATGGTGATCAATGGGGTGACAGATGTTGCAGCCAGAGTGATAGCACATTGGTAGGGCATTTGCCTTGCATGCAGTCAGCCTGGCACAGCCGGCTTCGATTCCTCTGTACCTCTCAGAGAGCCTGGCAACCTATCGAGAGTATCTCGCCCGCACTGCAAAGCCTGGCAAGCTGCCCATGATGTATTCAATATGCCAAATATAGTAACAAGTCTCACGATGGAGCCTTTACTGGGCACACTCTAGCAAATCGATGAATAACGGGAGGATCCTGAACATGACTGTGAATAAAAAACTTTAATAAAGGCTTTCTGCTGCATATGCCATCTGTTCAGTCCCTCACTCTCCATCTATCCTGGATCTGGCTGCCCACAGATATCCTGGTCACCTGATTGAAGGAAAGAAAGAAACAAACAAAAAACATGTTCCTTACCAGAAAGTACATGGTCAGGAAAACTCAGCGCCTGGCCCTTTAAGGCTGTGACTGGCCATGCCTATGACGTCATGGAATCCCAGGTCTTTCCCTCCTGTGGCTCTGCTTTCAGGGCAGAAGTTTCCCTCAGCCGCCATTGTTGGCAAGGGTGAGGGGCGGGAAAGGAGCCTGTGTTGGGGTACCCGGGGGAACAGGGGAGTCCTGTCAGGCCAGCTGAGTGGTCGCTCTGGGCGTCATGAGCCTCCGCGGTCTCCGCCTTGTGAGCACCAAGGTCTCTCAGTGCAGGTCAGGGGTGGCGACCCCTCCATGGGCCTCCCCGGGCCCCTGCCAAGAGGTTTGTCTGCTACATCAGTTGGTTTTTAGGAAATGAAGGAGGTTGCCTGAAGAAAACTGATTTAGGAAGATGCCTGGGGGTCACTAGTCTCTCAGGGGGTCACTGGCCTTGCGCCCGCAGGTGCAGGTTTGATCCCCTCATACCTTACACAGTTACGCCTGTGGAAGGCTTTTAAATTTTTTCTTGTTTTCAAAACAATTTTTATTAGGGGCTAACTCCTGGCTCTGCACTCAGGGATCTCTCCTGAAGGTGCCCGGGGATCCTAGGTGTGCTGCCTCCGATCCTGGTCAGCAGCATACAAGGAAAATGTCCTCTCCATGTACTGGCCTCCTGCTCTTTGGGGGGCGATTCCTCACTTACTTGGGCTTCTATAGTATTTGGTGGAGCTTTTGACTTTCACATCCCCCAAACTCCAGTCGGTTCTGGGGGTCCCACAGGAAGCTGTAAGAGAATGCAGAGCCTGGTAACAGAGGGGGTGGTGCATAAGGGCTATTGCAGCTGTCCTGCAATCAAGTGTGCAATGTTAGCAGGAAGTCACCTCTGCACTTTCAGTGCATGCCTTGAGCCCTCTCACGAAGGATAAATGATCACCATGGCTCCCTAGCCTTTACCGATTTGTTTTAATTAACTTTTAGTAGTTTTTTTTGGGGGGTGGCAGACCTGACTATACTTGGGTTACTCCAAGTGGTGCTCAGGGATTCATATGGGATGCCAGTAGTGAAATATGGTTTTTCTCCAGTAAGACGAGCACCTCTGCAACTGTACTATGTCTGTAGCCTCTTTGCACAGAAAACTTTTGATTTGTTATTTCTGAATTGTAGATTTTGGTTCACAGCATTCAGAGCTCAGGACTTAGTCTAGGATCTGAGCTCAACACCGTGCCTGGCAGTGCTCAAGGGGACCCTCTCTGCTATGGAGAATTGAATCTGGCTGGAGCGATAGCACAGCGGGTAGGGCGTTCGCCTTACAAGCGGCCAACATGGCCGACCCGAGTTCGATTCCTCCGCCCCTCTCGGAGAGCCCGGCAAGCTACCGAGAGTATTCGATATGCCAGACACAGTAACAACAAAGTCTCCAATGGAGACGTTACTGGGCCCGCTCGAGCAAATCGACGATCAACGGGAGGGCCTTTACCTTTACCTTAGCTGCTGGAAAGTAAAGCACCCTATCGACTACTATCTCTGCTAATCCTATGTAATTGTTTCCCACAGAGAGATTTTTTGGTTCACCTGTCAAGTTTTCAGCCTAGCCCTACCCACTGACCATCTCTCCCAGGCCAGGAGAGTGATCTGCTGTTGGAATGAACTTCATTCGGAAAGGGGGTTTCCAGAGACCAGCTACACTGGGTTATACATGTCTCACTCTAAAGGCTGGTGCAGTCCTACAGCAGGAGGAAGTATGTCTTGCTGCAAACCAGGGTTGACACTCTGCACCCCAGAGGTCTCTTGAGCATCTACAGTGTGGGCCAAAGCCCCCTCAAAATTAACAATAAACAATTATATAAAGGGCTAGAGTAATAAAACAGTTGGTAGGGTGCTTGCCATGCACACAACTTGCCTGGGTTTAATCCCAAGCATTTCATAGGGTCCTCTGAACACAGAGAGCTATGTACAAAAATCCTCCAGTAAAAAAGTCTCCAGAATTTGTCTTGATAATGAGCATCTTTGAACTTCTTTTCAGGGGTTTGTGAATATCTCTCCTGCCTTTTATTTTCTGGTTTCCTGTTTTTTTTCTACAGACTTGGAGATAGTCAAGGACTCTGCCCCACTGTCTATGTGTCTCTGAGAGTCCATGTCCCCCACCTTAAAGCATGTGCTCAGCCTTTTGAGCTCCTTTCCCCGGGGTCTATTCACTACTAGGGCAGCAGAAGAGATGGGATTTGGGGCCACAACTGCCAGTGCTTGAGGACTGCATCCTGCTCTCTGCTCATTTTACCAGTAGACAGTTAGTACCAGAGGAGAACCTCTGTCTTGCAGCTGGCTGGCATCTGCTCCAAGCTGGTGTATTTTCTCCTTCCCCTTTGTTGATATATTCATTGTACGTTCTTATCTGTGAACATTCTGGAAAACTTTGACATGAAACGCTGTCAGGAGGCAAAGGAGGATTTGCAGGCTCTGAGAAAAATGACAGAATTACACCATTAAGATTTCTTTGGGGCTAAGTGTAGTTTTTCCTCCTCTTTCATACACAAAATCACATGCCCAAAGGAGTAAAATTGTAGAGTCTGTGAAAGCCTGGCCTGTATCTTTCACTCCTGGAGCTGTAGCCCCAAACCAAAGTCAAACTAAAGGTGATTCTTGAGAATATACTGCTGCATTTCACACATATCACTTTGTCATATAACTTCCTCTTTGCATTTATTTGCTTGTGTGTATTGGGGGAAGGGGCTTGGGAACTTGTTCCTGACCCACTAGTGCTCAGGAATCACTCATTGTGGATTCAGGATGTGAAGTTGATTCTGCTGCATACATGACACGTGCCCTGCACACTGTTTTTTCTTTCCAGCCCCTGCAACCTTTGAATTTGTAGCCAGTTCTGCATTCTGGGGGTGGCCAGGCACCAGCAGCCCTGCCATGAATTCTACCAGCTTGCCCTCAACCGTGGCCCTGTGATCCCTGGTGGACGTGGGGGACCCGAAGGAATATGGGGATAAAACCAGACTCAGCCACATGCATGACGAATGCCCTCCCCAATGTGTTGCAACTCTGGCTGTCAGGCCTAATTTCCATCTCTCACATTAGACTCCTGTAAGCTATTATAGTATATTTTCAGTTAAAGTGGAATCAAGGGGCCTGAGAGGTGGAAGAGCAGCTCACCTATATGCCTTGCCTTCACAGTGGGTAGCCCGAATGCCAACCTACTTCTGCATCCCCTGAAGAGGAAGAAGCATCTGTCAGTGTCTCCTCTGGGAGGGCCTTGAGCTCGGGCCAAAGGATGAGACCAGTGAGGACATTTCTGGTGCCAGGGAAGGAACTTCTCATTAGAGCCCTGTGCCGGTTCTCTATGATGCTCGCAGCTCTGATTTGTCCTCCAGGTCTTTGGAAAGAGCTTCCTGGTGATCTTAGAGAAATAGAAGTTGGAGACGATGATAACTGGCCATCTGGCAGACCATAGGAGGAGAGTGACAAGATGACAGAATGCAATGACAGGAGCACACAGGTGTCCAGGGCCGTCTGTTTCTGAATTGATTCTGCATAGTGTCCTGGGATGTGGCCACTGGTCGGAGTGCCCCATGCTCTGCTGTCCGACTACATTTTCCCCCCTGTTTTTTTTTGTTGTTGTTGAGTTTGGGTTTTGGGGCCATACCCGAGTGATGCTTTAATGAGTACTCACAGATCAGTGCTCAAGGATCCTATACGCCAAGTCTTAGGAACCATTTGATGTGCCAGAATAAGAGGCCTATTTGTTCACATTTGTTTTGTTTGGTAAGGTGCGGTGAGGTGATGGGAAGGTCACACCCAGTGATTCCCAGGTCACTTCTGGTTCTATTTTCAATATTGCATCTGGCAGTGCTTGATTGACCAGATGGTATGGTGGGGATCGCCCGCCGTACTCATGTTCCCAGACCCACTGTCCTTTACTCCATCCTGCTGCTATATTTCTCTTCATATTTTTTGTTCTACAGGGGAGGTGCTCATAACTTCTTCTTGACTCTGTGCTCCATATTCACTCTCACTGGCTGTGGGGGTCTCCGGGATATGCTGGTACCAGATGTGCCTTGGCAGCTACAGTGACTTGGGCCTCAGGACATGTGTTTCCCCTATATTGTACTTCTGTTTTGAAGAGCCTCACCTGCTCAATCACACAGTCCCAGGAAGCTGGAGCAAAGGATCTCTGAGGCCAGCAGAGGTTTCCCGGATTGAGACACCTGATTTGAGAGGGATTGAGGGTGGTCCTGAACCCTTTGTTCAGAGTCGTATGGCACAGACATATGGCTCCAGAACCATATGGTTGCCAAGGATGAAATCCATATTTTTGTATCAGGAATGTGCCTGTCCCAATGTACTGTCACTTTGGTCAAAGGTTCATTTCTTTGTTTCTTTTTTGGCATTTTGGGTCATAACTGGCTCTATTTAGTGGTTGTTCTGGCTCTGTACTTCAGGATTACTTCTGGGAATGGTTAGGGGACCATATACAGTCCCTGGGATTGAACCCGTGTCATCCTCATGCAAGGCAAACAGCCTCCCTACTGTATTATTGCCCTAGGCCCAAGATGTTAGTTGCTTTGGTCCTCATCTCGCCAGATGCTGCATTATTTCACTGTGTGGGTTTTCTTCTAATGATTCTTGGGAGTCTTCAGCATCACTCAATATATCTCTGCTAGGCACCAATCTGGGCATATGGAAATGGGGATTTTGTTCACTCTTTTTCTGTATTTTCCAGAGTTTTGTTAGGAACACGTAGGTGTTGACCTGTATCATTTTCCTTGTCACTAATCTGGGCAATCATTTCCCTGGGTTCTGGTCATTCTGTGGTGAAGCCTTTTTTAGTTGCTCAAGTCTTTTGAATCATGGGGAAACTCTTCCAGGAGAAAAGCCTTCTATATGTGAGAATCCTCTATCTTTATGTCTCACTGTGCATATGAAAACTCATTCTGGAAAGAAGCCTTATATTTATCAGGAGTGTAAGAATGACTTTACTAGATCCTCTAGACTTACTTTACAGAAGAGAATCCACGTGGGAGAGAAAGCATATATATATATGTATATATATATATATATAGTGGGAAGGCCTTCATTCTCACCCCAGCCTTCATCAGGATAACACACTTCATACTGAAGAGAAATCTTTTGTATATCAGAATGTGGGAGGGTATTTGTAATCATAGGAAAATAGATACTGGAGAGAAACCTTATGATTGTACGGAATGTGGAAATGTCTTCTCAATCTGGGAACCATAATAAATAGTGGAGAGAAAGTTCATCAGTGTCTGCCATGTGGGAAAGCCTTCACTCTCCCCATATGCCTTTCTATGCTTATAAGAAGTTGTGCTGGAGAGAAGCCTTATCTATGTAATGATTGTGGGAAGGCCTTAAATCATTCCTCAACCTTCACTAGGCATATGAAAATGCATACTGGAGAGAAAAAAAATTAAGGTATGTTCAAAGGCCTTTTCTCAGTCTCTATAGGTTCCTAAGCACCAGAACATTCATTGTGGAGAGAATCCTCATGCCTGTCAGAGATGTGGGAAGACCTTTAGTCTTAAACAACGTATGAAAATTCATAGTGCAGAGAAGCCACTTCAATGCCACACATGTAGGAATGCCTTCACTATGTATTCTGGCTTTGCTGTACATCTGAGAATTCACACTGGAGAGAAGTTATATGTAATGAACGTGGAAAGGCTGTTTTTCAATCATCATGCCTTACTAGTCATGAAAATGCATACCAGTGTGAAATCTTTTGAATGTCAAAAATGTTGGGCGGCCCTGGTGTTCCACTCAGGCCCTAGGAGACAATGTTAAATTCATACTGGATGACTGATATCCTAATACTAAATCACCAGTAAGAACAGGCCCCTTCAGTAATACATGGTTTCTTTGTATAAGGAGGTGGGGGTGCCCCAATGTGGAGGTAAGAAGGAAATAATCCTGGGACAACCTTCCCATGATGTCAGCACATAAGGGAAAGATACTTCCTGTTATAGCCCGGGTGCATCTATGGCAATGTCCCAGCATTTGGACTTGATGTGTCTGTTAACTTATAAATAGTGGGACTTGGTGATAGAAGCCAGGAAAAATTAGAACTAAATAAACAGGTACCAAACCCTTCCTTCACTTCAGACTGTCAAGGCCCACCACTGTTTCATTCTTTGCTCTCATTCTGGTTTGGTTCACAGGCCCTACTTTGGTTTGCAGGAGTTAATGACAGAGATTAACCATAATGCTGCAGCAAATCCTTGAAATTAGAAAATCAGGCAAACCTCCTTTCTTCAAGCCCTCAGGCTGTTCTTCTACCTCTGAGTTCAGCAGTCCATGACTGGTGTGAGCAACTCAGGGAAACTTAGGAGGCCCTGGAGTTGGTGTCCATGTAAGTTGTGTGCAGGGAAGAACCTTATCTGCTACAGCATCTCTGAACTCTCTGTATTCAGGTATCCATTAGATTTGTAAAATCATTAAGGACAAAATATTCAGGATGTATCAAGTTATCAGAATGGCCTTGGCAAGATTCTTTAATAGGGTGGATAAAGACACGTTACACAGAATTTACTGTGAATAGAAAGACATTTGCTGGTTCTTTGAGGTGATCCAGAGGCCCCCGAATCAAATGTTTTACAAATGGTGCAAACATGAGAGATTTGCCAACACCCCCCCTTCAATAGGCAATTCGACTTAACTGTGATTACTAGTAATAAAGGGCAGTCACATACCTAGGATCCACTGACCTCAACTCACCAGTACTAGGGGGGAGAAAAAGAAAGATCAAACTCCTGCTTGGAAGCAGTAAAATCTCAACAATCTAATATTCACCAGAATGTTAAACACTATTGAGATCTGTCCGAAATGCCAAGCAAGCCCACAAAATGGCCAGTCTAGTTTACAGCCTGGTAGCTTCATGTATGACTTCATTCGTGGATGGGCCACATGCTGCATTTTATTTACTTAATTATATATTTTTGTTTGGGGCACACCTGGCAGTTCTCAAGGGTCACTCCTGGTGGTGCTTGGGCCCCATTTGTGATGCCAGGGATGGAACTCAGGTCAACCAATTTCACGGCAGGTGCCAGATCTCTTGTACTACATCTTTGCATTTAAAAGTATGTTCTGAAACTTCCTGCTGGGTTTTCCTTGTAGGCTAGAGTCTACTCCTCCTGTGTTATCAAGGGGTAGAGCGGTGACTGAAAGTGCTCTCCTATGCTCTTACCAGCCTTGGCTCCTCTTCCAGTGTCTCTTCAACTCTCTGGGCTGCTGCTAGGCTAGTATCTCTCTGCATCCCTAGGGCTGACTTGGGTGTCACTGCTTTTAATCCCATCTTGATCGATGACTTCCGAGAAACTCATTTTCCTATGCCGCACCAACTCCCTGTTTGCCTGTTTTACTTTGAATGAACCCGCTTTTCAGTTTTTCTGATGGACTATGTGTGAGAGCATTGGTTCATTGTTTGCCCAGACAAGATCAGAGGACTTCCCCTTACTGCCTTCTAGCCCTCTACTGCGTGACTCACGACTCCAGGAGCTACCTCTCCATCCCTTTATGCGAGCCCATCCCCCTTTTGTCACAGTTTCACCTGGGTGGGTGTAATGGTTCTCTGCACATCTGGAGTCTGCCCTTTAAGGCTGCTTGCGGAGATGGGGATAGAAGTGACATCACAGTGGGGCCTTCCTGGTGCTTCTATTCCTGAAAACACGGCGAGAGAGTCATTGTTCATGTGGGTAAAGGACAAAGTAGGGCCCCTGTGAAGAAGCAGGTCTCTGAAGGCCCATTCTATGGCAGAACTGGGGTGGCCTCCTGTGAATGTCTGGTACCTCCCCATCTCCACACTCACCTGCTAGTCTCCACTAGCTTGCGGGGCACTTTTACCTTTGTGATTCACTTGTCCCTCAATATCCAGGTGGTTCCTGACGTGGGGTGCTGTGGGGGCTGTTCCGGAGTGCAGGGCTCAAGGGTGTGAGTGGGTGTTCCTAGGGGGCTCCCACGGCCACGATGCCTCCAGCTCTGCAGTGGGGCAGCGACGGTTGGGCATGGGGTTGAGCGTGGGGATTGCAGACCTTTGGGGTGAGGGACCTGCCGAGGGCCGGAGCTTAGCCATCCCGACTTTCCCAGGTGACCCATGTGGGGACTTGTCCCCAGTTTCACTGCTGTAGAATCTCTATGTTCACTTGGAGGGGCAGAGCCGCAGTCTCCCCAACCAATGGCAAGATACCCTGTTCCCACTGGCTTTTTCATTGGCTTCCCTGGTGGGACAGGGCCATTCAAGGCTGTGGATCTGCAGGTACCTGGAGTTTGTCAATGGTAGTTTCCTTTTGCGGATATTTTTGGTGTGGACTATGGGGGCTTCTACATCCCTGGAGATACCCCGTGGGTTTACTCTGCCTCTGGACTTAGGTATTAGCACTGGAGTGCTCTGGGGCCATCGGGATGTAGAGGAGTGATTGGTGTCAGCAAGACAAGCATCATACCAGCTTTACTGTCTGTCCGAACAGGAATTTCTACTTTCATATCAAGTTGCAAAGCCCTGTTTAGACCCCTTTCTACTAAGGTGAGTAGTGTGGGTAAAGGGTCTGTGTGTGTATGTGTGTGTGTGTGTGTGTGTGTGTGTGTGTAGAAAGGTTTTTTTATTTTTTTTTAAGAGAGGGGCTGCCCCAGAGCCACATTATGGGCTATGGTTGCCAGGGGCAGCCCTCTTGCTGGCCTGTAGGTGGTGCTGATGCTTTGAGCTCCTGGCCTTGGAGTCAGCCCATGGTTGGGCCTCTGTGAATCTTCTGTGGGACCCAGGGAGGAGTCCCCAGTCCAAGGCAGGGCTGACTTTTCTCTCTTCTAGCCAAGCCTCGACCTTCTGTTGGGAAAGGCAGCACAGATGTCAAATCATTTTGCTTATCTTGGGGAGACAGAAGCATCAGGCATTGTCCCCAGGGTATGTCTATGAGCCAGTGCCCAAGAGTGTGACTGGTCAGAGCTGGAGAGTTTTCCTCTTCTCCACTGCTCACAGCTCTTGATTTCTCCTCCAGGTCTCTGGTCCTCGGGAAAAACAGAGGAGAGAGAAGATGGTGACTTGCCATCTGACATACCATCCCCAGGTAGTAGGAGAGTAACAATATGAGGTGATACAGTGACAGGAGTGCTCAGGCTTCCTGGGCCAAATATCTCTGAGTCATTTCAGGAAGGATCCTGTGCTGTGCCTCCTGGTCGGAGTGCCAGTCTCTGCTATTGGAGGTGAATGTTTGTGTCAGTTTTGTTGTATTTGGCTTTTGGACCACACCCATCTCAAAGTGTACTTGTACCTTAGTGCTCCAGGATCACTCCTGACAGATCGCAGTGACCATATGTGTTGCTGGGGGTCATAAGCTTATGTCTGGGTATTTTGTTTCCTTTGGAGTGCTAAACCCTGTATTCCGGGGATAATACTCTTGGCTCTGTACTCTGGCATTGTACTTCGCAATGCTTAGAGGACCCTATTGGTTGGTGGGGATCACCAGCCCTACTCGCTGTCTCCAACCGGCTGTCCTATTACACAATACTGCTGCTTTGTTTCTTTTCATATTTATTTTTGTGCCACAGGGGAGATGCACAGGGCTTCCTCTTGGCTCTATGCTCTGGATTCCTACCTTATGTGTATCACAAGCCCCCTGGGGTCTGCTGGCTCCATTTGTGCCCTGGCATCTACAGTGACTAAGATCCCAGGACATGCATTTCTCTTAATTAGTCCTTCACGCTCTGGAGAGACTTGCCTGCTCTGTCACATATTCTGCTTTCACTTGCTGCTCTGTTTGCAGTTCTGAGCATGCGGTGGTCTAGGAGAGCCAGAGAAATGGATCTCTGGGTCTGGCAGAGCTGTTGGGCTCAAGACACTTTTGCCGTTTCGACAGCCATTTGGAATGACCCTGAACCGTGATGAGAGTCCTATAGGCACATTCGTGCATATGTTGATGACTGGACATATGTTGATGACTGGACATTGAGTGTCCCCTTCTCCCTAAAACATGGCCTGTAAGGTGCAGGGGGTGTATGTTTAGTGTATTGGGCTGAAAGCAGGGTCACCCATTTGTGTTCCAGTGTTTCTGTGCACAGTTGTTACTATGCAGTGCTCATAGGAGTAGTGATTGGGCTGCCTTACTCCTCCTACTGCTACTTCTGGCCCTCAAGTTCAAATTTGTTTTTTTTGCATTGATTTGGCTTTGGGGTTACATCTGCAAGTACTCAGATTATTTCTGTATGTGTATTAAGTTATTCTTGCTGTAGTCTGGGACCATGTGTGCTTCTGGGGATCAAACCTGTATGTGTGTGCAGCGTCTGTGTCCTACCACTGTAATGTCTCTCCTACCACAATTCATTAATTTCTTAGGGTCTCTCTCTATCAGACACTACTCTATTTTAGTGCTTGGGATCACTTCCAATGGCTCTTGGTTCAGCAAGACTCAGTTTTTTCCTCTGAACTATGCAGTGAGGGATCACAGCTGATGGCTTCAGGGACGCTATGGAATGTCAGAATCAAAACTTTTTGGCCGTGAGCAAGGCCGTGAGCCCCACCTGTTATGCTGTCTGTCTGCATCCTTTTTTGTATACTTTTAAAAACAATTGCGTGCTTTGGCCATCTTTGGTCATTTTTGGATTGACTGCACTCAGGCATCACTTCAAGTGGGCTGATGACATACCATGAGGTGCTAGGAATAGAGTAAGGTGGGTTTGGTAATTGTCTTGGAAGCAGTGGACATGGGTTCTATTCCCGGCATCCTATGTGGTCCCTGAGCACCAGCAGAGGTGACTCCTGAGTACAAAGTCAGTAGGAAGCCTTGAGCATCCCCGCTGAGGACCCCAAACCAGACAAAAACAAAATTACACATTGTTTTGTGATCAAACTCCTCTAGGCTGTGTGCAAGATCAGGGCTATACTATCTCTGGTATTTTCCGGGGTCCCATATAGCTCTTGTATAACTACAGATATGTGGCCTTTCAGAAATGGAAATTCTGTTGATACCATCCCACTAATTTACTCTGTTTTTATATAGACACACCGGGTTTGCTTGTCACCTTTTCCTTCTGACCAATCCGTGCTCCATCTCTGTAGGGTTCAGGGCATTCTGAGTTAAAGCCTGCAGTGATCTCCTGGCTAGAATGAGGAGCCCTGAGGCCAGTGAGGAAAGGCATGCATACAGGGGAGTGTCTGAGGACCCTACCTGTCTCAGGCCCTGGGCAGTGTGGGTGTCCTAGGCGCATGTGAAACACGATACCATGGAGCCTTGAGCTCCTAGATCCAGGTATATGTGCAGTGCTTACGCTGCCCTTTGCTCCCCTGTACAAAATGAAATGATCCTGTGCTTTACTTTCTTGGTTTGACATTATTTTTCCTCTGTTAGTCCATGAGATTCACGCTCCTTGTTCCCTCACCTTCTGTGCCTTACACCAGCACTCCACAGCCTATAATGTTGCTGTATCTGCAAAATATATTTTGACTTTTTGTTTAGTGAATGAGTGAACTCAAAATAGTGCTATTTTGGCTCTGAGCAATATTAAAGCAGGGGATGCTCTTGCCCTGCACACTGCCGACCCAATTCAGTAACCAGCATTTCATATAGGTCCCCGAGCATCACTGAAAGTATTCAAAAAACAAAACCCAAAAAGCTCTTGTAGGATTGCCAAGCTTCTCACAGTGATCCTCCCAAGGGATTTCCCTTTGCTCTGGGATGCTTTGGGATATGACAACCATAGAATTGCCCTCCACCTGCACTGCCTCATTCAAGATGTTCCATTGGACGAATTCTTACATTGCGTATTGTTTGGTTTCAGAACTCAAAGCATGACTTCCAATTTGGCCTTTCAGAAATTTGATTTAAAGACACAGTTACTGAGTATGAGTTAACTTCTGGTAAAATTTGCAAATTTGGAATCAATATTATTATGCGAATGAAGAAAGTCAGTGGACCAGTATTTATTTTTAGGGTTCAGGGCTTGCCATGGCCAGGAATAAATCCAGAATCCAATTCTTGGGGGTAGAGGACCCTTAGTGTATATTTAAAAAAATAAATACGAATACTGGGGCTCTCTGTCGACATCTTTTCTCAGTGGTTTCACACTGCTTGCTTCCCCCATCCTGCATGGCCAATGGGCATGGGGTCAACAAAGGAGGAAACAAGGGCCACACTTGTTGGTATCAGTTGCAGCTAATTCCAATCTCATCTCCATTCTCTTCTGATTTTCCTTCCCCCAATTCACCCTGATTCTCTCTATTCTCCTTCATCCTCCTCCCTATTCTCCTGGATTCCTCCTGGAGTCATTCTTCCCTATTCTCCTTGATTCCCTTCTCCATTCTCCCTTATTCTCCCCTTGGATTCTCCTTCCTGAAATTCTCCTGGATTCTTGTCCCCTTTATCCAGTCTTCCAGCCCCCTCCTCCCGTTTCTTCCTCCTGGATTCTCCCCTGTTCCCTGAGATTCCTCCCTGATCCTTCCCCCTAACCTCCCCCTGCCCACTCCTACAGCCTTTGTTATATCCCAAGTCATAAGCCTTGTAAACATCATAAAATTCACACTAGATAACTCGATGCCCTAAGAACAGTTTACAATGTCAAAACAGGTCTCCTCGGTAAAACATATTTTTTTTGTACCAGAATGTTGGGTGTGCTACAAAAGTACATTCAAGAAGGAAATAATCCTGGTAGTGTGTGACAGGTTCCTGTGTTGTCAGTCTGTAAGGAAAAGTCTATACCAGTGTCCCGGAATTTGGACTTCACGTGTATGTTAACTTTCTGGAACTTCTGGTTAAAGCCAGGAGGAATGTGAATAAATGAAAAGGCAAAATAGATGCCCCTCGCTCAGGGCTGTCAAGGCTCACACTATCTCATTCTTTGCTCTGACTCGGGCTTGACTTTTTTTTTCTTTGTGGTCACACCCAGAGATGCTTAGGGGTTACTCCCGCCTCTTCAGTCAGGAATTATTCCTGCCTTGGGGACCATAGGGGATGGTGAAATTGAACCCCACTCTGGCCGTGTGCAAGGCAAATGCCCTCCCCGCTGGACTATTGCTCCAGCCCTGTATCTTGGCTTGGAAGCCCTGGGTTTTGGCGGATTATGGCAGAGAATCAGCTATGCCTTCTCCTGACTCATGTTGTGGAGAGACACACCCTGCTGAGCCCACTCCTGGCTCTGAGCTCAGGCATCTGTACCACAGAATCATTATGGGGTACGGTGGTCGGGATCCAGGTCTGCAGTGTGTGACCAGCTCCTCTCCTGTGTCATCTCTGCCTCCCCTGTGTTCAGGTACTGATTAGCATTGTGGAAATATAAAGGATAAATATTTTTGAAAGTCTCATCTTAGCAGAATGCACTGGCAAGTTTCTTTAATGGAGTTAAATGAAGAGTTTTTTTTAATTTTTAAACTTTTTTTCGTCTTTTTGAGTCACACTGAGACATGCTAAGAGATTACTCCTGGTGGTGCTCTGGGACCCTATTAAGTCTGGTGGAAGACAGATATCCTACCTGCTGTCCTATCTCTTTGGCACCTATTGGAATCAGTTTAAATGAACTTTACTGTGCATAAAAGATGTTTGAAAGAATGGAATGGAACCCTTGAATCAAATGTCTGACAGTGTTGGGAATATGGGTCTGTTCCCCAACCTCATCACTTCCCAGCACTCCCCAAGCTCTCCACATCCCAGCACGTGTTTCATTTACCTGTGACTTCTTGAAAGGTTGATCACATTTCTGGATCCCACCCATCAGTTCAAAAATATAAGAGAAAATAAATAAGAATTATAATTGGAATTAGCAAAGTTTCATCAATCTAGTAGTCACTAGAATGATAAAAAGGATTCAGATCTTTTTAAAGGCCAAAAAAGGCTCCATTGTGACTGGTAAGTTTTGTTGCCCATTAGCCTCCATCCTTAGGGTCGGAATATACTCTAGGTTTTTATATGTACATGAATGTACATAAATATAAGTAAATTTGATATATATGTAATTTATATCCTATATTTATATATTATGTATAACACACAAATACTTTCTCTATATATTTATTGTTGGTGCATACCTGGCAGTACTCAGGGCTTACTCATGGATTTGTACTTGTTTGGTGCTCAGGGGGCCATTTGGAGTTCTGAGGATTGAATCCAGATTGACCACATGCAAGGCAAGCACCCAACCCCTCTTGTTCCATATTCTGGATTTAAAATTGTGTTTCTGAAACTGCCTCCTGTGGTTTTCCTAGTAGGCAAGATTACACTGGTCATGTATTTTCAAGAGTTAGCTTGTTGGTTGGACAGTTCTCTCTGATGTTCTTGCCAGCCTTTTTCTTTTCCAGTGTCTGCCCAGCTTTCTGGACTGCTACTAGGCTAGTTCTTCTCTGCATCTCCAGGGCTGGCATTGGAGTCACTGCTTTCACCCCATCTTGATTAATTGCCTGGGAAACTCAATATCAACTGATTTGTACCAACCTGTACCAACCTGTACCAACCTGTACCAACCTGTACAAACCTGTCTGTTTGACCTTGAATTTACCCATGTGTTTTTCCTGATGGAGTATGTGAGAGCATTGTTTCAATGTTATACTGACCAGTATAGGATCAGGGGTCTTCTCCTTATTCACAATGTGTGAGCAACCACTCCAGCAGCTGCCTCTCCAGTCCTTTATCAGTCCATTCCCCTTGCAGCACAGATTTACCTGGGTGAGCAGAAAGAGTCTCTCTTAAAGATCATGGCCCTTTAAGGCTCCTGGTAGAAGCACAAGTGATGTCATAGACGGGCCCTTCAGAAATCCTTTCTATTCTAGCTGTGGTTGCCTGGTTCAGGCCGCCATTGATCTCGTGGCCCGTCATGACAGGGGGGCCATGAAAGCCGATTTTGTAGCACGACGTGAGCGGCCTCCTGTGAGCGCCCCCCGCCTTCCCCTATCCACACAGTGAGCAGTGGGGCCACGCCAGCCTTTGGGGCGATTTCACAATTGTTTTTCACTAGTTCCCGATATCCAGGCCATTACTGAAAACCGACAAAGGCTTTCAGGGGACCCAGAGGCTTTGGGCGATGCAGTGGAGGTGGTGTTGGGGTGCAGGGGTCGCAGGTGTGAAGATTGATCTTGTGGGCCCCTTTGGCCATGATCATCTCCAACTCCGGAAAGGGTTAGAGGTGGTGGGTGAGGAGCTGCAGGACCTGCCGAGGACCTGCCCTCCCCAACCTGCCAGCACAAAATGCACTGGGCCCTGTCCTGGAGCCTTTAGCCCTGGCATCACTAGGGTAGAACCTATTAGATTCACTTCCAGAAGGGCAGGTCCCAGCCTCCCTTCAGCAGGAGACCCAGTTGCCCTCTGTCCTTTGAGTGCCATGATGGGGCAGGGCCATCCCATGGCTTGGTCCCTGAGGGTGTGTGGGGTTTGCAAATGAAACTTTTTCATTATTATTGCTTTGGTTGGGTTTGTGTACCATATCTGGAGATGCTCGGGGTTTACTTTTGGCTCTGCACTCAGGAATTCCTGCTGGTGGTACTTGGGGACGGTACGAGATACTGGGGATTGAACTGGATAGGCTGCATGCAAGGCAACTTCCCTACCTGCTTTGCTGTCTCTCATCCCAAATTTTGTGGTTTTTTTTTCCTAGTTTAAGAATTTTTGCTTCCATGTATAGTCAAAGTGACATCTGCACTTGTTTGTTCATCGCAGCACTCTTTACAATAGCCAGAAACTGGAAGAAACCTGAATGCCCAAGAACAGATGACTGGTTAAAGAAACTTTGGTACATCTACACAATGGAGTACTATGTAGCTCTTAGAAAAGATGAAGTCATGAAATTTACATACAAGTGGTACAATATGGAAAGTATCATGCTAAGCGAAATGAGTCAGAAAGAGAGGGATAGACATAGAAAGATTGCATTCATCTGGGGGATATAAAGTAACAAAGTATGAGATTAATACCCAAGAATAGCTGAGATCAGCACCAGGAGGATTACTCCATAACTTAGAGGCCAGCCGGGTATCCTAGAGGAAAGGGCAGTTCAGATAGAGAAGGGAGCACCAAATAAAGGATGTTTGGAGGATCCTCCCAGGAGGGGAGATGCATGTGGAAAGTAGACTATGGACTGAACATGTTTGCCACTCAATGCCTCTTTTGCAGACCACAACTCCCAAAAGGAGAGAGAGAACACGGGATTGCCCTGCCACAGAGACAGGGGGGATAGGGGGATGGGGGTGGGGGGGATATTATCCATGGTGGTGGAAAATGGGCACTGGTGGAGGGATGGGTATCTGATCATTGTATAATTGAAACCAAAGCACAAAAAATTGTAAATCTACAACTTTAAAAAAAATAAAATAAAATAAAGGGGAAAAAAAAAAGTTAAAAAAAAAAAAAAAAGAATTTTTGCTTCCTAAGGTGTAGTTTTAAAGCACTCCTCCCTGGCCAGATGGTTGTCAGCTGTTGTGGTGAGTACTGGGGCTAAAGTTTTGGGTATTTTTTTAAGAGAAATAGTTGATTTCTGGGGTGTGTGGTGTTGTTGGGGAAACTTTGCTCAGAGTCACGCCTGATGTGATGGAAATAATTAAGGGCCAGAGCAATAGTACAGCAAGTAGAGTGCTTGCCTTGCAAGTGGCCAACTCAGGTTCTATCTACGTCTGGTATTCCATATTGTCCCTGAGCCCCACTAAGGACTGAACCCTGATACGAGAGCTGCAATAACCCCTGCAGCACAGCAAGTTGTGGTCCAAAATGGAAGTACATGCACACACACACACACTCACGGATATACACACAGAGGATGTGAGATCAAAGAAAGAAAGTGGTAGTATTCAGGAGAAAATACGGATTTCTGCAGCATACAAAAAGAAAAAACAGGAAAGGGGGATTAAGGATCCTATTTAAATGTTTCACTCTAGAATAGGTATTTACATATGAGTGTTGTATATTAACCCTAAGTGTTTTAGGCTGGATCAGTGAATTGTCCCTTTTCCTTCCTCCCAGAGAATGTTATTGTGGTCTTATGAGCACTCCCAATCCCCCTAGTTTATATTTAACTCATAAAGTCAAATCTTCTGGTGACTCTGTACCTTATATCTGTAGTCATTTATTTCCATTTCTCTTTCCCCTATTACCTTTATAATCTATAATCCATCATTATAGACCAGAAAGCAGAAAAAACAGAAAAATTGTTAATTCTAAGCTCTTAATATTTGTGAGTTAATTCAGTCTGAAATATATTTATTGCTGGGTATTCATTATGATCACTTGTCTCAGGCTTCAGTTACAGTAGTTTCTAACCCGAGAATCTCTGGATGAATCTGGAGCAAGCAGCAAAGCTACCTGGCTTCAAGATGAGAGGGTCTAGGAATCATAAAGCACCATCTGGTTTCCAAACTGTCATGACCTTAATGACCCTACCCTGCAGGGTAGGGTAAGTGAAACTGGCGTGAGGACTCCGTGTGGAATTTATGGTAAAAGCCTAGCCAACTTTTAACATTAGCTCCTGGACTTCTCCAGAGAAATAAGTTTTAGAATGTTTATATCTTACTGGGTGTATCCAGATAACTGCAATATTAGTAGGAAGTAACCTTCATTGTTTAGTCTGTACCAACAAGGAAAGAGCAAAGGACATGGATGCTTGTAGCCCCTGAGCAAATTTCTCAGTATAATCTCAGGCAGAGCCTCTCTTGAGTTAATTCCCCCAAAAGAAATGCCTCTGTTGAAACGCTTGACCTCCGTAAAAGATAAATCACTTTTTTGTTCATTGCAGCACTCTTTACAATAGCCAGAAACTGGAAGAAACCTGAATGCCCAAGAACAGATGACTGGTTAAAGAAACTTTGGTACATCTACACAATGGAGTACTATGTAGCTGTTAGAAAAGATGAAGTCATGAAATTTACATACAAGTGGTACAATATGGAAAGTATCATGCTAAGCGAAATGAGTCAGAAAGAGAGGGATAGACATAGAAAGATTGCATTCATCTGGGGGATATAAAGTAACAAAGTATGAGATTAATACCCAAGAATAGCTGAGATCAGCACCAGGAGGATTACTCCATAGCTTAGAGGGCAGCCGGGCATTTTAGGGGAAAGGGCAGCTCAGATAGAGAAGGGAGCACCAAATAAAGGGTGTTTGGAGGATCCTCCCAGGAGGGGAGATGCATGTCGAAAGTAGACTATGGACTGAACATGTTTGCCACTCAATGCCTCTTTTGCAGACCACAACACCCAAATGAAGAGAGAGAACACAGGGGATTGCCCTGCCATAGAGGCAGGGTGGGATGTGGGGGATGGGGGTGGGGGGATTATTATCCATGGTGGTGGAAAATGGGCACTGGTAAAGGGATGGGTATTTGATCATTGTATAATCGAAACCCAAGCACAAAAAATTGTAAATCTACAACTGTACCTCATGGTGTTTCACTAATAATAATTTAAAAGAGCAGAAAAATAAAGATAAATCACAATACATGCAGTCCTGTACCGTGAACCCTCTCAGCTATTCTATAAGTATGCTAATTGGTTCTGAATTAAAGGTCCACTGTTCACTGTCCATTGGCCATCAATTGTTGTGTTCCCTGTGTCTTTGTTTCCCTGGAGAGACGGTACACCGAATGCATCGTATCATGGGACCTAATGACTCAATACTAATGACAATTACGGGCAATCCAGGGTGTGTGCCTAGAATTCACAGTAGAGTAATTTTTGTTTTTGCTTTGTTTCATTAGAGTTACCTTTTGGAGTTGTAGAATTTTTGGTAAACAACATGCATTGTTTGTGGCTTACTCCTGCCACTGAACTCAGGGATGCAGGGGCTAGGGGCCCATATATTTACTCATATCTTGAACCTGGGTCAGCCAAGTGCAAGGGGAATGTTTTACCCTCTTTATTACCACCCCAGTCACCAAGATATAATATTCATTGTTTAAAAGTAGACTCACTCTAGAAGTTCTGTTTGTCAGACCCACATAATATCATGGTTCATAGAAAACACACTGGATATTTGGATAATTTTGCGATACAACCCTGTTTACATGTGTTGTTTTGTTGTTGTTGTTTGGCTTTTTTGAGCCACACCCGGCAATACACAGGGGTTACTCCTGGTTTTGCAGGCAGGAACTACTCTTGGCAGTGCTAAGGGGACCACATGGGATGCCGTGGATTGAACCTGGTCAGCCATGTGCAAAGCACACGCCTTATCCGCTGTGCTATCGCTCCAGCCCCTTCCATGGTTTTCAGAGCTATTCCTGCACAACAGGAATGAGTGCTGGATGAGACTCATGTGGTGATTCGGGATTACAGTAAATCATGACCAGGATGGGTCCAGGTCCAGTGGGTCAGAGCTGGGATTGCCTTGGGCTCACCCAATCTCAGAAGTGACCATGGTCCCTGGAAGAGAATGCCCAGGCCACTCTGCAAGAGGGCAGCTGAAGGTTTGTCCACCCTAAGTCCCTGTGGATGCCCCTATGGCAGAGCCACTAATGGGACTGTGGTCACTGGGGTCTGCAGGGGCCCCCTCTGCATGGGAGCTCCTGTGCTCAGAGTTAGTCCTTGCCCTTAGAGACCTTCCTGTGGGGCCCAGGGTGGAGTTCTGGGGCTCAGGTGGGCACGGCTGTGGTTTCCTCCTCTGTAGGCCTCAAGCGCTCCTGTCATGACAAGCAGCCCGGTCACAACCCACTTCTCTGTCCCCTTAGAGGCAAGAATATCTGGCAATCCATGAGAGAGTGTCCAAACATCCAGCTGGCCACTACATTTCTGGCTCCAATGCAGGGACTTCTGGTCAGGTGGGGGCTAGGGCTGGTTGTGCTCCTCTCCACTGCTCATGACTCAGGTCTTTGCATGGAGCCTCCTGCTGATCTACAGGAAAAACAAAGGCAGGAGATAGTGACACGACCTCTGCCTCATCATCGTGAGGCAGGATAGTGGCAAGATGACGCAGTGCAGTGATAGGAAGCACAAGCTTCCCAGGCTGGTATTTTCTGATTGCTTCAGGAAGGATACGGGAATGTGGCTCCTGGCCTGAGTGACCGGCTCTCTGTTTGAGGCCACTCTTTCGTTTATTTTGTTGATTTAAATGGGCCACATTAGTGGTACTCAAGGATCAGGACTGGAGGACCATATGGGGTGCCAGAGGTCCAACACTGGTTAGACTTTTTTTTTTAGAAGGTGCTGAAGGGGAGGGGCCATACACAGTGATTCTCAGGTTATTTCTGGCTCTGTACGCCTCTGGCAGTGCTTGAGGAAACATAATGGATGGTGGGATTGCCAGCCCTACCTGCTGCCCATGAACCCGCTCTCCTGTTACTCCATCCTGCTGCTTTGTTTTCTTTCACGTTTATATTTGTGCCACAGCGGAGGTGCCTAGGGCTTCCTCTTGGCTCTGTGCTACAGATTCACCCCTGATAGGCTTTTGGGGAACCCTGGTATGCTGGTTATGTATGTACTCTGATGGCTACAAATGTCTCAGGTCCCAGGACATGTGTTTCTCCTATTTTGTCCCTCCCACTCTGAGAGTCTCACCTTCTCAGTCACAGAGTCTCATGTTCACATGATGTTGTGTGTGCAGTTCTGGGCATGCGCCTGTTCCAGGGCATGGAGCAGAGAGCCTTAGGATTGAATCACTTTTACTATCTTTGGGATGAATTTGGGGTGCCTCTTGTGAATGTACGGACTGTGGGAATGCATTCACTTACTCCTCCTTATTACACATAGTAATATTCATAACAGAAAGAAACTTACATATGTCAGCAATGAGAGAAGGCCTACATTATGACCTCAAGCATTAGAATCTCAGGAAAATTGATCTTGGAGACAGACTCTACATATGTATGGACTGTGGGAAGGTACAGCCTTGGTGTTTTACTAAGCACAGAAAAAAATCATACCGTAAAGAAACCACATAAATGTCTGACATGTGGTAAGGTCTTCACTCTACCCTGTAGTCTTATTATGCATTTGAAAAGTCAAAGTGGAGGGAAATCTTATATATGTAAGTAATGATCAAGACCTTCACTCAACCCATAACCCTTATTAGCCATATGAAAAGGAATACTGGAGAGAATCTTATGTTTGTAAATGTGGGAAGGCCTTTGCATACCTCTCATACATTTTAGACATCATAAAGTCCACACTGGATGAATCAATCCCTAGAAACTTTCGCCACATTCAGAGGAGTGCCTCTAGGGAAGATTTTTTTTTTGCACCAGGAGTATTAGGGGGCTGCAGGCGTGCAGCCAAGAAGGAAGCAATCCACGTAGCGTTTACAAGCTTCCAGTGGCTTCAGTACTATAAGGGAAAGGTACGGGTCTTGTTGATTGAAGTCAGGAGGGAAGGTGACTAAATAAAAACGAGACATAAATAGGGAAAAACTTCTTGAAGCAACAAAAAGCTTCAAAATTTCTTAGAGTCTTAAAAATTCTGCAATCAAATATAACAACGTTCGCTTAAATTTATTTTGTACATCTATTGATATTGCACATTTGTTATCTCTTCAATTTTAATCTTAGAACTCTATTAGCAGTTGGGGATTTTTCGATTTTGGTAAATTACATACATACATACATAACCACCCCTCACTGTGGACTTCCAAGTTCCCCATTGTTTCAGTATTTAGTCTGATCACTTAAGAGAACACTCTGGCTTGGCCCAGAGGCCCTGTTTTGAAAGGTTTTATGACAGAGACCAACCATAATGTTACCGAGAAACATTGTACATCTAAAATCAGTCAAACCTTCCTTCTTCAGGCCTTCTTGTGTATGCCTAAGGGAGTTGTGGTCAGGCTGTATACCTGACTTTCAGCTCAGGGCTCCATACCTGGGAGAATTCTTGCACGGTATGGATGCTGGGGTTGGTATACAGGTCGCCCATATTTACAAGGACTTTACCCTCTTTATCATCTCTCTGCATATGTAGTATTCAGGATCTTTTATTAGACTTTCATAAGGATTAAGGATATATATTTCCAAAATTTCCATCTATGGAAAATGACCCTGAAATTTTCTTCAATAGGGTGGATGGAGACAGTTAATTGACTTTACTGTAAATAGATAAACGTGGACCAGTGTTTTGAAAGGATTGAAGGGTCTCCTTTTACAAATGATGGGAAGAGCCCAAATTTCCCCCCCAGATAAGCTGACAATTCCATTCAGCTGTGATTGTTGAACAGTAAGGGTGGTCATATACTCGGATCCCACCTCTTTCTCATATTAGCATTATTAGAAGTAAGAAAACCTGAAATATTTGCTTTTGGAAACATTAATATCCCAATCAGAATGCTCCAAATTCTCAGTGGTCACAGAATGCTAAAACTCATTTAAATAGGTCAAAAAGGCTAAGCAAGGCTATTGAAAAAACAGTATGATTTGCTAACTCTGAGATTAGTGTATCCCTCCATTTTAGGATTGATCCTTATGCTGGGTCTTACTTCTTTAAATTATGTATAGATATATATATATTTGCTTTTTGGGTCATACCCGGTGCTGCACAGAGGTTACTCTTGACTCATGCCCTCAGGAATTACATATGGGGTGCTGAGAATCGAACCCAGAACAGCTGCATGCAAGGTAGACGCATTATCCAGTGTGCTATCTCTCCAGCCACTTTGTATAATATTTTTGACTTTGGGGTACAGCTGGCACTTCTTAGGAGTTACGCCTAGTGGTGCTTGGGTCACCATTTGGAATGTCAGAGATGGAACTCAAGCTGACCTAGTTCAGTGCAAGCGCTAAGCCACTGTACTGGTTCCTCCTGGTCTATACTCTGGGTTTGAAAACCTGTTTCTGAAGTAAGTGAGTTTCCAATGCTTGTGTGTTATCAGGGGTAGAGGGTTGATCCTAATTACTTTCAGGTATTCCTAGCAGCTTTTTACTCCTTTTCCAGTTTTTCTCTGCCTCTTTGGTGGCTGTTCTCTGAGTTGTCCCAGTTCCTCTGCAGGGATGACTTTGGAGTCACTGCTTTCACCCCATCTTGATTTATCACTTTGCTTAGAATCTCATTATCCATGCCCCACCTGTTCCCTACCTGCCTCTTTTACCTTGAATTAACCTGCTTGCATTTTTTCTGATGGCTTGTGTGTGAGAGCATTGGTTGAACATTTGATTGAACAGTACAGCATCAGGGGACTTGTCCTTACATCCAGCCCCACACTGCCTGACCAGCCAACCAGCACCTGCCTCTACCTTTCCATTCTCGGAGCCCACTGCCCTGCAGCACAGATTCACCTGGGTTTACCAAGGATCTTTACGCACGTCAAGCCTGGCTCTTTAAGGCTGGGGGCGGGGGGCAGAACTGATGTCACAGAAGGGGCCGTATGGTTGTCTTCCTGGTATTGATGTCACAGTCACTTCAGTCTGGCCGCAGTTTTTCAGGTCAACAAAAGACAATGTGGCCTCTTGTGTGGAAAGGGGACCGTGAAGGGTGATTCTGTCACAGAGTGAGAGCAGCCCCGCTCCTTCCCATACTGTGAGCAGTGGGACAACATCAGCTTGAGGGGCTCTTTCTCAGTTGTTTTTCACTTGAACCCGATATTTGGCCAGTTCCCGGTGCGATGTGAGGCTTTATGGGCATGATGAGCTTTGGAAGGTGCAGTGGGGTCTGTTCAAAGGCACAGGGCCGTCCTCTGTGGCCATGGTCGCTTCCAGCTCTCCGATGGGGCAGCAGAGGGTGGGTGCCAGGCTGAGCTGGAAGGGTGGGGCCTTGACTTTCCTGACACTCCAACAGGGGTCTGCATTGGGCCCTGTCTTGTCTCCTCCAGTTCGTCCTAACATGATGAGTCAATCAGAACCTCCAGATCCACTTTGAGGGGCATCGCCTCAGCCCCCACGGCAAGAGGCAGGTTTTCGTCCGTCTTTTTCATTGGTTGTCCTAAAATGTGTGGGCGTGTTGGGCGTGTCTCACAAGTGGCTGGGGTTTGCCAATGAAAATTTACGTTTTGCCCTGTTTTTTCGGTCCTTTGTTTATTTTTTTCCGGAGGTGGTCAACCCAGAGATGCTCATTTTTCCCTCCTGGACCTGTGCTCCCTCGTTGCTCTCAGTGTCGTAGCAGATGCAGATGATTGGTCGGGGTTAGTAACGCAAGCATCCTACCTGCTTCACTCTGTCTTACCCCAACATTGGTGCTTTTTTCAGGTCAGGAATTTCTGCACCCACACATCAAGAAGCGAACCACCCTTCACTCATCACCTCTCCCTGACCAGGCGACCTCCCGAGACTGGTCATTGGGTGAGTACAGTGGATTGAGGTTTTGTTTTTCTCAGTTGTATTATTGAAGAAGGGTAGTGTTTTGTTGAGATGGGGAGCTTTACTCGGAGTTCACTTTAAGAGCGCTGGCGAAAAATTTACTTAGCAATGGCCAGAGCCATAGGACAGAGATTGGGGCTCTTGCCTTGCACCTGCCAGTCAAAGTCTGAACCCCTGCATCTCAGGATTCCTCAAACCTGCCAAGACTGATCCTTGCGTGCAGAGCTCAGAATCACTCCTATGCACTTCCGCTTTCGTCCAACACACACACACACACACACACACACACACACACACATAATAATTATGAGAGAGCAGAGACAGAGAAGAATAAGGATTCAGAAGAAACCAGAGGCTTCTGTAGCATACAAAAAGCCATTAAACAGGGTTTTAAGGATGCACTCTGACTCCTCAGATTCTTTGAGAGAATTTGTCTTGCACGTGAATTTTTCATTCTTTTTTTTTCTCCTTGGATTGTTTCCATTTTGTTGTTGCTGTACTTCTGGGCCACATCCTACAATGCTCACTGACTCCTAACTTAGTGACTCTGACTGAGTCACTGACTCTGACCTCAGGGATCACAGCTGCCAGAGCCAGAGGACCATAAGGTTTACCTGGGTATTGGTCTTGGGTAAGCTGATAACATATGCTGTACTATCTCTCTGTCCCCCAAAATAGAATACATATAGTTAAAAAATAGAAAAAGTTCATATAATGGTCCTTAGTAAACAGCGTGGATATAGGATAATTATAATATACAACACACTGTCCTGCAAGACAGGAGCAAGTGCTGATGAGTCTCATGCAGATGTGCTGATTGGAGTTAAAGTAAATGAGGACTCATAAGCGCCGGGGGCTAGCGCGACAGACCTGGGGCTGTACCTTGGGCTTACCGGGACCCAGAAGTGACCTGGTCTCCAGAAGAGATCTCCCATGCGCATGTCCCTGTCTACCCTGCAAGAGGGTGGCTGAAGTTTTGTCCATTCTGAGTTCCTTTGTCTGCCCCCCCGCCCCAGCAGAGCCACTTTCAGGACTGAGTTCACTGGGTGTGGCGGGGGCAGCCCTGGTGTGAGCCTGAGGGGTCAATGATACACTTACACCACTGGGTTCAGAGTCAGTCCCTGGTCAGGCCTGTAGAGACCTTCCTGTAGGGCTTAGAGAAGAGTCCCAGGGCTCAGTTTCCTCGCCTGTAGCTCGAGCCCAACAGTCCAGTCTGTTCAGACAGCCCAGATCCCAACTCACTTTGCGTCTGCAGGAGAGGAATGATCTGGCAGTGTCTTCCCTAGGTGGATCAGGGTTCTGGTGCCGGATTATTTCCGCCGGTCAGAGCATTTCCTGCTCCAGTGCTGGGACTTCTGTTCTTGGTTGGGAGATTGTGATACTCACTGGTGGTCATGGCTCTGACCTCTTCAGGTCTTTGCATGGAGCCTATATCATATCCTTAGGAATTAGAGACAGGGGAAGATAGTGACACGCTATCTGACTCACTGTCCCCAGGTAGGAGGAGAGTGGCAGGGTGGCATGATGCAGTGACAGGAGCACACAGGCTTCCAGGCACATCTGTCTCGAGCTGTTTTAGGAGGGAGCCCTGGAATAGGGTTCCTGGCAGGGGTGACTGACTGCTGTCTCAGGTCACTTTTGTCCCTGTTTTGTTCTATTTATGTTGCATGGTGCTCAAGAAGTACTCCCAACTCAATGCTCAGGGATCATTCCTGTTCGAACTCGGGGATCGTTTGGGGTGGTAGTGATCCACGGATAACATCCTGGGTTTTGTTTTGTTTTGTTTTGTTTTTGGGAGGTGATGGGGGGCCACAACCCATGATTCCTGGGATTATTCCTGGCTCTGCACTCTAACATTGCACCTCAGAGTTCTTGGTGCACCATATAAACAGCAGGGATCGCCAGCCCTACCCGGATTTCCTGGACCCACTGTCCTGTTACTCCACCCTGCTGCTTTGTTTTCTTTCATATTTGTTTTTGTGCCACAGTGTAGATGCTCTTGACTTCCTCTTGGCTCTGTGCTCTGGATTCACCCCTGATGGTCATCAGGACCCAGGGTGCACAGGCTCTGTATGCACCCTGACAACTACATTGACTGTCTGCAGGACATGCTTTTCCCTGGTTTTGTCCTTCCCAGTCTCGTAAGGACACGTTTACTCACTGCAGTGTGCGCAGTTCTGAGCATGCACCTGTTCCTGGGAGCAAAAGATCTCTGGGGCGGGAGGAAGTATTGGGTGTCAAGTCACTTTTACCTGCCCAGGATTGATTTGGGGCAGTCCCGATACAGGACTTTCAAGTTCTACAGGCACATGTACCCTCACACAGATTTGAGTCACTCGATGGAGATTGTGTGTCCCCTTCTCATCCCTAGAACATAGAACAGGGAATGTGGGACATGGCATTGGCGAGAGGGGCCATCTAGTGTTTTGGTCCAACTCATTGTTGCTTTTTGTGGTCCTGTTGGGTTTCTGCTCAGGTGTTACACTCTGCAGTGCTCATTGGTTTTATCCCTGGAATGGCTACATGCAAGTTCAGAACCTGTCTAGAACCTGTCCAGAACCTGCAGGAACCTTCTAGTATAGTGTTGTTGTAGCAGATCTGGCTTCCTGTGAGGGATTCCTGGACTCGTTATCCCAAAATGTGGGTGGAAGCTGGATTATCCTGACTCGAATGGGGAGAAGCAGAGGCTCTGAGATCCTATAGGGCGCTAGTGTGTCTCACCTCAAGCCCCATAGTATGGAGTGGGATGGCCTCGCTCCTGCCCTTGTGTTTGTCAGTTCAGGACACAGTGACCTTCACTGATGTGGCTGTGAGCTTCACCCCAGAGGAATGGACGGGGGTCAGAATACTAAGTGTGTGCAGTGTACATGCGAGCCCAACCTGCTGCTGTGTCTCACCAGTCCCTGGCTTTATTTATGAACTCAACTTAATTTTTTAGCTTTGTTTGTTTCGTTTTGTTGCCCAGCTGGTGATGGACATGGGTGACTCCAGGATCTGCACTCAGGAATCACTCGAGATTCGATCCCTGGCATCCAATATGGTCCTCAAGCACAGCCAGGACTATTTCCTCAGCCCAGAACTAGGAATAAGCCCTATAGATTGCTGCGTTTGACCCAAAACAAACCAAATACATTTACTTCTCTTTCCACACTTTGAGTGTTTTGCTTCTGCTCTTGGTATAGTTTCCAGAACACACTCGACATTTTCATTATCTTTTATTTGTAATTTTTAAATTCTGGGCTGGAGTGATAGCATAGTGGTAAGGGCGTTTGACTAGCACGCAGCCAACACGGGTTAGATTCCTCTGCCCCACTCAGAGAACCCGGGAAGCTACCAAGAGTGTTCGGCCCGCACAGCAAAGCCTGACAAGCTACCCATGACATATTTGATATGCCGAAAACAATAACAACAAGTCTCACAATGGAGATCTTACTGGTGCTTGCTCAAGAAAATCGATGAACAGTGGGAGGACAGTGCTGCAGTGCTTTTAAATTATATTCATTCATTTTTTTGGATTTTGGGTCACACTCAGTGGTGTTTAGGGTTTAGTGCTGGCTCTGCCCTTAAGAATTACTCCTGGCAGTGCTCAGGGACCATATTGAATGCTGGCATTCAGACCCTGGTGGTTTTCATGCAAGGCAAATGCCCTTGTCACTATGCTGTTGTTCTGGTCTCTAAGATCATTTATTTCTTAGAGTCTCACCCCCTCAGTCAGTTTTGCTCAGTGCTTGGGGTCACTGCAAGTGATCTTGGGAGGCCAGGTGGTGCCCATCATCAAGTCAGAGTTTCTTCGTGCAAACCATGTTCCCCAATCCTGTGCATTGTCGCCCTGCATCCATTGGATTCTGTAAAGGATTTTTAAATTTTTCTTTGGGCCAAACCAGCATTACTGAGGGGTTCTTCCTGGGCTCTGCACTCAGAGATCATGTTTTACTGGTGGGGGACAGTCTGGGGTTGTCAGTGATCTAACCTGCATTGACCATGGGCAAGACGATCGCCCCACCTACTGTAGTACCTGCTACCCTCCATCTTCCCCTTTGTTTTCACTTTAATGTAAAGGTGTGGGTTTGCCATCCTTGTCCTTGCTTGAATGCTTGGGTTTACTCCAAACTCTGCACTCAGAGTAAACTCAGGGCCTCCAGTTGCTGGTATCCTGGACACGGGGTCCAGCAGTCATTGATCACGTGATAAAGGACAAAGTAGGGTCTCTTCTTGGAAAGCTGACTGTGAAGGCCGATTTTGTCAAACCATGAGGCCTCCCGTGAGCACCTCATGCCTCCCTGCTGCAGCACTCTAAACAACATGACCGTGCCAGGTTGGGGCCCACTTTTATGCTTGTTTTTCACTTGTTCCCCGATATCTAGAATATCTAGATGGTTCCTGAGGAGCAGCAGAGGCTTTCGGAGGATGTGGAGCTTTGTGGAGTATGGGGTGGTGGGAGGCTGTATCGGGGTGCAGGGGTCGTGGGTGTGAGTGTGTAATCCTGGGGGGCCTGTGAAGCCAACATTGCCTCCAGGTCCAAAATGGGCCCTGGCCATTGGGAGTAGAGCTGAGCTGTGGGCCTTGGGGTGAGGGACCTATATCAAAGCACTTAGAGACTTTGCTATTCTCATTGCAACCCAGATTCCTTCCCGCCAGCACCACCAGGACTGATTCCTGAGTGCAGTGCCAAGAATAACTGCTTAGCATCGGCTGTAACACCTCCAAAACAATAAAATGGAAGGCAGATTCTTTTTCAGAGGCAAGGAGCAAGGTTAAAGCTCCCCAAAGACAAGGGACCTTGTTGCTTTCAGTCAAGTATTTATCAGTTACCATGATGTCCAGAGCCATCCTGATAGTGGTCGTCACAGGCTGTTTGGTTTGCAAATGAAAATTTACTTTTCGGGCTATTTTTTTGTGTTTTCGTGGTGGAGGAGGGGATTAGGAAGGCATTTGTGCCTTTAGATCATCAGGGCTTACTTCTGGCTCCGGCTCTGGCTCTGGCTCTGGTGTTATTCCTGGTGATGCTCTGAGGGCGCCATAAGGGATGCCAAGGATCTGTGGAAGCAAGGCAAGCACCCTACCCCTTTAGAGTCTGTCCTATTCCAGTGTGGGTGTTTTTGTACATCAGGAAATTCTGCTTTCTCATATCAAATTGCAAAGTCTCCCAGACTTCTCTTTCTCATCTCTTCCTGATTAGGTGTCCTAGGCTATAAAGGTGAGTACTGTGAGTAAATGTAGTTTTATTCTTTTTTTTTTTTTTGAAGTATTTAAGGCCTTGGGTTTGTAGGTCCTGCTGAGGATGGGAGGCTTGGAGATCCTGACCCTCCCAACACAGGATGTGCTGGTCCCTAGGGGTTCCTTTGACCTGGACATCACAAGGGTAGAACTGCAAGCTCTGATGGGCAGGGCCCCACCCCTAAACCATGAGATTTAGTTATCACCTATCCTTTCATTGGTTGTCATGATGGGTGTGGCCACGTGGCAGGTTGGTGGGCTTTCAAAGTAAAACTCATTTTTAATATCATATTTTTTATTTCTGTACCTCACTGAAAATGCTCATGGTTCCTCCTGGCTCTGCATTTGGGAATTTCTGAAGACTTACTTAGTGGACCCTAAGGGATGCCAGGGTTTGATCTCGGTTCACAGTATGTAAGCAACTTCCTACTTGCTTTACTATCTCTTGCTCTAACATTTTTTCCTTTTTACCAGTCAAGAGAATCTACTTCAGGGACCATAGTGATAGTACAGCCGTTAAGGCGTTTTTCTTGCACGTGGCCAACCCAGGTTCAATTGGTGGCACCCCATATGGTCCCCTGAGCAACCGCAGGAGTAATTTCTGAGTGGAGAGCCAGGAGAAAACCCTGAGCATTGCCAGGTGTGAATCAAAAAGGAAAAAAATAACATGGAGGAATACGTGCTTCTTAAAATCAAGGAGCAAAGCACCTTCCTCATTTAATCTTCCCCTTAGCAGGCTAGCCCCACTGTTGTTTTGAGTTTGCTAGTAAAGTAAGATACTTGAAGGAATATACTTGATTTGTAAGGGTGATTGGGGGTGAATAGGAGCTAGAGCTCACTCCTGGTGTGCTGGAAATCATTTATTTAGAAAGGGCCAGAGTGCAGCAAGTAGGGTACTTGCCTTGCAAGCGGCCAACCCAGGTTCTATGTGTGTCTGGCATCTCATATGCTCCCCAAACCCCACCAGGACTAATCACTTATCCCAGAGCTAGGAATAATCCCTGGACACTGTTGATTATTGTCCAAACACACATATATAAACAAACACACAAACACACTGGATATGAGAGCAAAGAAAAAAGAAAAAGTATTCAGGATAAATCATGGACTTCTTTAAAAAAAAATCTTAGAGGGCGGCCAGGGGATGGCCCTAACGGCTCTTACCCTGGCCACCCAGGTTCTGGGGGTCGGGCCGCCCCCCCAGTAGGGGTGGCCTGGGCCCTTGGGCAGATGGCGGAGGAATCGGAAGGCCAAGCCAGTTTATTGATCAGATGCCATTTATTCCATTCTCATCCCTGTTCACTTCTCTCTCTCTCTCTCTCTCTCTCTCTCTCTCTCTCTCTCTCTCTCTCTCTCTCTCTCTCTCTCCACCCCCGCTTCTCTCCCAGGCTAATCTGGAACCTCTTTTTCCTTCTGGCTCTGACTTGGATCTCGATCCTGCTCTACTCCAACACCCAACCCCGCCCACTTTTACAGTCTAGTTAAATCCCCAAACCATGAGGGGCTGGGCTTACACATAGGTGGTCACAATCAATAGGGTTAAAGTTCTTCCCCTCAGGGGATGCTGCTTCTAGGACAGATTCTCATTCAGCAGGACCACCCACCAAAGGTGGAATCCCATGGGTGTGTTTCTCCTCTCCTTGACCAACAAACATATAAGCATTCATAATATTAATCATTTTGTATGGACACAGTAAGAGATGCATTAAGCTTATATAATTGCTCTCCTGGGGTCATCTCGATCTCAGACTACAGTGCTCAGGCCAGATTAGTCTTTCCTATCCCTAGCAGGGTCCTAGTCTCGTCATTACTTTTGGATCATGACAACATTTGTGGCATTTTGGCCAGGCCCATCTCGATGCCAGGGTAGCACATAGCTTACCACTTGCCCTAGTTTCATCCAGTCCCTCGTCGAGACTCTGCTTTTGGGGGTGCTAGAAAGTGAGGGTAACTGAGGCTTAAGTTGAGAAAGCAGATGCCCAGAAATGAATACTATTTGAAGCCAATTAAATCCCAAATTACAAAAGCATAGTATTGTCTTCTTGTGTCAATAAAACAGGGCATTGTTCTAAAGTAAACTATTCAAAAGACATAAGGAAAGGAGAAAGGCAGTATTAATTTATAATATGAGTTCCGTATCCTAGAAAGTTCTGATCTTATTGGGGTTCTTCATGGTAAAACATAAGTATTGGTAAAGGGAAATGTGTTTGATATTTGCATGACTGAGACCTAAACCTGAAAGCTTTGTAACCTTTCCCACAGTGATTCAATAAATTAAAAAAATTAATAGAAACTGATATTAGGGGAATAAACTGATTAACTGTTTGGGGAAGAGAGCATAGAGTAGTAGTTACAAATAAAGAAAAGAATGGGAGTGACTCGGGAACACTGGGATGGGTGTGACCCTATAAACCTAAGCTACCTGAGGAAGGACAAAACAGTGTTATCCTACAGACTTCTACAGCATAAAGTAAGTCCAAAAATGTGATTCAAGGGCCTTAAAAATATTTCAATCCTTTAATTCTTTCACTGTAAAATATGTCTTTGCACATGAATTTATTTTTGGTTTTGTTTTCGTCCTTAGTTGTCTGTTGTTGTTGCTGTATTTGGGGGACCCACCCTGCTATGTTCATGGCTGATGCCTGGCTCAGAGCTCAGGGATCATTTCTCCCAAGGGTCAGGATCCGATTTAGGGTGATCAGATATTGAACCCGGGACAGCCAAGTTCAAGGATAGCACCTTTTCTACTATATCAACACCTGAATCCCAAGGTATAATATTCATCTTTAAAAAGTAGAATCACTCCAGATGCTACAACTTTGAGACACAGTTCATATCCTGTGTATAGTAAACACCCTGTACATTAGGATAATTTTTCTATACAGCAAACTTTTTGCTCTGTTTTCAAATATATTACTGCAAAACAGGAGCGAGTTCTGGATGAAGGCTCATGCAGTTGTGTCCGTGGGCGTTAGGGCATTCCAGGGAGAACCTTTGGTGATCTGGCTGAAAGGAGGAGCACTGAGGACAGGGAAGGGAGGGGTATGTGCAGGTGAACTCTGTAAGTTCACAAAATAAATAAGTGAGCTGGAGTGTGCACATGAAGGAGCCACCAGGCCGGTTGTGTTTATTCCATTCTCCACACAGGACTGTTCTAGTCTCACTAAGCCCCCCATTCACTCTCACCCTGCCCCTTATTCCTGTCTCCTCCTGCCCCCCATGCTAGTCTATCCACACTTTCTTGCAGCTTAGTTCTTTGGCCCACCCTGCAAGCATTCCTGGGAGCAGTTTCATCCATATGTGGTAGCACAATCAACATATGAAAACCCTTCCTTTGCAGGGAAGCTCTTCTAAGATAAGACAAAGACCTCCTACAGCCAGGTGATCTGCTCAAGGCAGAATATCACCTAGCGGTGTGTTTCTCCTTTCCTTAGTCCAACAACCATCTTAGATTTACTTACATAATCTTAGTCAACTATTTTTATGGACATGATGATATCAAAGCTTGCTTTTTCTTGTCACTAACCAGTGCCTCTGTGTGTGGGGGGGGGGGGTTGGGGGTTGGGGGGGTGTATGTAGGTATATGGGTGTGTGTGATGTTCAGGGCATTCTGGAGTGAAACATGCAATGATCTCCTGGCTGGAAGTGGGAAGTCTGAGACCAGGAATGAGAGGTGTTTGAAGTGCCTACAGATGAGTGTCTGGGGACCCTCCCTAGGATGGACCCTGGGCAGTGGCTGGGTGACCTGAGTTCATGTGAATTGTGCTACTGACTCCAGATGTCTCGGACTCCTGGATCCAGGTACCTGTGCCGCGTTCAGTTCTTTCACCCAAACTGTCTGTCATGGAAACTGTGCTTTGGTTTCTTCACTTCCCCCCAATTTTTTCATCTGTCATATGTCGATGAGATTCGGGACCCTATGTGCCCCATCCCCCTCTGTCCTTACCAGCCTTGCTCCACACCCTGCAGTGTTAGGGTGTCCTCAGGACCAGCAGAACCAACTCCCACACTGCCCTCTCTGTCACTACGCTTGTTTGCTCTTGGATCATTAGGATGCGTTTTGAGCACTGTACCACTGTAGCAATGTTCTCCCATTGTTCATTGATTTGCTCCAGCAGGTTACAGTAATGTCTCCATTTTGTGACTTGTTCTTACTGTGACTGGCATATCGAATACATCACAGGTAGCTTGCAAGGCTTTGCCGTGTGGATGAGATATTCTCATGAGCTTGCAAGGCTCTATAAGAGGGGTGGAGGAATTGAACCCTAGTCAGTCAGGGTGACCTTGTGCAAGGCATATTCCCTAACCACTGAGCTATTGTTTCAGCCCGGTTTTTTAGCATCCTGGAAAAATATTTTTATTTTATTGTGGGGCATGCATGGTGTTACTGAGGAGTTACGTCTGGCGGTCCTCAGGGATTCCTTTGGGCAGTAATCAGTGATCAGCCCGTCACCCTTGGATCCCTACCTGCTGTTCCCTCTCTAACCCACTAAGAGATTTTCTTCAGCCTTTATGTTTAAAAGTGAATGAGTGAGAACATAACAAAGCTGGTTCAGGTGGAGTGATAGTATAGAGGAGAGGGTGTTGGTCTTACCCATGACCATCCATGGTTTGATCCCTAGCACCCCATAAGCTCCCCCAAATATCACTAATATCACCACTTCTAGTCAAATACTGTGAGAAACAGCTAGCTCACCTTCTCTCACCCTGGTTGTAAAGATTGTGGGAGGCGGCTCTGGTCATGAAGGATTTTTGGCTGAAAGTACCATTTGGTGTTTACACACACAGGGAGCTGAAGGGTAGGGAGCCAATATACCCATGTCCTGTATCCTGTGTCGGGCTGATAAGATTCTTTCTTGATGTGTGGGAATGCTTTTCTTTCTTGATATATGGGAATTGGGGCTGTCTTCTTAATTGGGAATGTTTTCTTAATTGGGAATGATTTTTTGATATATTACTCATGTATGTCTTTGTTTTTGAAATAACTGTCACTGTCCTCCCGTTGTTCATCGATTTGCTCGAGTGGGCCCAGTAACGTCTCCACTTGTGACAATTGTTAGAGTTTGGCATATTGACTACATCATGGGTAGCTTGCCAGGCTTTGCCGTGCGGGTGAGATACTCTTGGTAGCTTTCAGAGCTCTTCGAGAGGGGAGAAGGAATTGAACTCGGGTCAGCCATGTTGGCCGCTTTGCAAGGCAAACGCCCTACCTGCTCTGCTATTGCTCCAGCCCGTTTTGAAATACTTGAAGTTATTTCTGCCTTTGGAATCGTGTTTCTTTGAAACCTGCCTCTGGGACTCGTGTGCCCAATATGACTATATAAACCCTTGGCTGTAAGCACTCTGGGTAGAGCTCTGACCTGCTGAGTCAGGATATCTTTGTCCCAGCTACCTGGACTAATAAAACCTCAATGTGTGGTTTGCATTCCCGGCTAGACTGTTTTGTCTCTACAATACGGAGGGAATGATCTTCCACTCCCAACAATACAAAAATTACTTTGAGGATTGTAACAAGTATCCTCCCAAAGGACCTACCCTTTGCTGTGGGCCTGTTGCACTGTGAGAACCACAGAGATCCACCTGCCTGGCATATTCACCCAGGGCCCATTCGATCAGTTTGTACCTTGCTTGCTGTGATCGATTTCAGAACTCAAACCACAGCTTAAAAAATTCGCAGTGCTGCAATATATTTCAGAATCAGGTCACCAAATACGCATTCCATGGAATACTGTGAGTTTGCCTTCTATAGAAAGTTAGTACAAGTGTTAATTGCGCCAAAGTGCTGGCTTGCGGGACTAGTGATAGTGCAGTGGGACCGGCAGTTGTTTGGTATGAAGTGGAAACTGGACTCTATCCCCAACACCCCATATGGTACCCGGTGCCCCAGTAGGACTCATCCCCGAGCCCTGCTTGCTGGGCCCACTTCCAAAATAAATACAAATCACTTGATCACTTGACATCCCTGTACTCATCAATTTGCTCGAGCAGGCAACAGTAATGTGTCTCCATTTGTTCCTGTCGTGTGCTAGTGTAGCCCAATGATGTCTGCTTATTCTAGGAACACGAAAAGCCTCAAACCAATCATTCAGGGTCTTGACGAAGAAGTCTGAACATCTCATAGGTGGGCAGCCATGCAATCTCTTGACATCCCATGGAACCCATTTGATAATGGCTCTAGTTCGGCAGTCGTCTCCACATCTCACTACCTTTCCTACGCATCTGATTATCTATGCCTTGGCAAACGAGACAGCATCCCTGATTCTTGATCATCAATGGAGTTCGGAACTACAGATTCTTTCTCTCATTTGTGCGAAGCATGATACTCCAAGCATAGCTTTTTCAATTCCTCTTCGGGAGACCAAAGCATTCTCATCCTTTTTTTCATAGGGCCCAGGTCTCTGAGGAGTATGTTACTGCAGAAACAACAGTGTAATTGAAGAGATGTGCCCATAACAGGAGTTCTTTGTCCTCTTAGCTATTTCTTTGATGCTCTTGAAGGCGTTCCAAGACGATATCTTTCTCCTGCACAACTGAGGTGCAGGTCATTCGTCATGTTCACTTCTCGACCTAGGTACACATAACTGTTGCATTCGGAGATGTTCATTCCATTGAGAGCGAATAGAACGTCAGGAACGAGACTGTTACTCATAAATGTTGTCTTTGTGAGATTCAGCTGTAGTCCAACCTTTCCACACTCACGGTCGAAGTCGGCCAGCATTTGTGCCACTTGGCTAATATTTGGTTGTAAAATCTTAACATGCCGAAGATTGTGTGTTCGTGGACTCAATGGATGGCACTGTCTCACAGCCTGCATTCAGTGCTCTTGAGCCTGGATTGGGACAGCTGTTGGCCAAGGGTGGATGGAAGAAACAAGTGCCATGATGGTCCATATCAATAGTAATTTATTCCAATCCTCTTCATTCCTATCTCTCCTCTGCCTCCTTCTCTCCTGGGCCCCAATCTGAAACGTTCCTCCGTCTGGCTCTGACTCTGGATCCCTGGAGCCCAAGCTCTCTCGCTTCTGACTCCCTTCTCTGAGCTTACAGTCTTAGTTTATATAGCAATCACTTAAGGCGGTGACATAAAGGTGGGCTAAATATTGACAAATCAACAATGAGAGGTAAGATTACTCCTCGAGGAGATTAAGTCAAGGATAAAATCTCATGTAAAGAGATTACTCCAGATTAATAAGAGATCTGTTCAAGGGTGGGGATTCTAAGAAGGGTGTGTTCTTTCCTCAGCTATTAATTTAATTAAATAGGTGTAGTAAATCTACTTCTAATATTTCTAGCAGTGTCATTCTGTGTTAGAGAGATATAAACATCTAATTATACATTCCGCAGTCCTCAGGGCAGGTTAGTCTTCCTAGCCCTAGCAGGATCCTAGTCTTGTCGTTACTTACCTTGAATCATGATAGCATTTGTCCATGATCATGCCCTCAACTTATAGTTGAGTATCGTGGCACTTTGTCCTGGCCCATTTCGAAGCCAGTGTAGCTCACAGCTTGCCCTGGATTCATTCAGTCAATCGTCTGGACCCTGCTTTTGGGGTGCTATGAAATAAGGGCTAGCGTACGTGCATTGAAAGTACAGACGATCATTTTTGTCTTCCGTCGTTGTGGCAGCCTAGGTCGGCCTTGAGATTTTGTCGGCCTCTCCTTTCTCATTCTTCTCAGTGCTGCCATGTCGGTGAAGCCTTCAGGGTTAGGTGAATGAGACCAGTTGTAGTTACTGGTTTTGGCATATCGCATACACAGCGAATAGCTTGCCAGGCTCTTCCGTGTGGGCGGAATACTCTCGGTAGCTTGCCAGTCTTTCCGAGAGGGATAGAGGCTTTTGGGGTGACCTCTAATCACCCTTGTAGTTGTTACCATATTTGAACCCTATCAAATATGGTATGACAATTCCAGAAGATGGGTATTTAGTGTCTTATGATGTGTCGCGCAGCCGCGCGGGTCCGGAAAGCGTCCTGGAGTGTGGCGAAGGCTGGGTAGTGGAAGTAGTGTCGAGAGTGGAAGTCTACCAGTGGGGTATTTATCTGGGTAGGGTGGATCTCCTGTGCACAATTCGATCCCTGGGTGGTTGATGGAAGCAGACAGGGCAGGGTAGGGTGGGGCTCCTGATTAGAATCCCGTTGTCACCTGTGGTGGTGGGAGCAAGCAGAGAAGCTCTGTCCCTGGGTCCGCCGAGCCTGAAGTTCAAGGTCTCAGAGAGTTCCGCTTATCTTGTTCTGTGGGTCTTTAGTCGTGCATGGGTCTCGGCAGGAGCTGCCACGCGGGTCCGGAAAGCTTCCTGGAGTGTGGCGACGGCTGGGTAGTGGAAGTAGTGCACGTACACTAGCATCAGATGCATCCATTGAGGACCTGATGGTACAAGCGCGAATGATCATTGGTCTGACCGAGACAAGAAGGCACGAATCTCACCGTGCCGTTTTCGACACTGGAGAAGAATTGTTCCTCGGAACATGCGATAAAAGAGGTGTTGGAGGCGTCGGTGTCCTTGTCCACACAAACTTGGCCAAGATCATTGATTCATTTGAATGCCTAACAACCCGAATCAGACGTTTACATTTGAATAGATGTGGCTCATTGCTTGCAGTTTCTATCTTCGTTGTCTACACACCAACATCTCATTATGATGAAAGAGAAATCGAGAAGTTCTACATGGAGCTAGAAAAGTTCTATAAAGAAGACCACACCTTCTACAAGATCATTGTGGGTGATTTTAATGCCAAGATAGGACCGAGAAGATCAGCTGAAGAACTTCACATCAGGACCCATGGCCTAGAATGGAACGAACAGGGTGAGAGACTGTCTGAGTTCATCATGTCGACCAAGACCATTCATGGTAACTCAGAGTTCCAGAAGGCAGAATCTAAACGATGGACATGGGAGTCTCCCGGTGGACGATTCCACAACGAAATAGACCATATCATATTCAATAGACGGTTTTGCCTGACTGATGTTGCTGTTGTCCCAAAATTTCGAACGGGATTGGACCACCGTCTACTTTGTGCAAAATTCTACTTCACAGAGCGGGGAGAAAGGGCTGCAAAGTTCAAAAAGAGAAGTCCCAGAATGACCACAAACTGGGAACTCTTTGGTACTATTGCGGCAACATGGGAAGATGCCATTGTTGACAACATTGACCAGGAATACGATCCACTGGTTCAGCACCTCCATGAATGCGAGGAACACCAAGAGAGAGATAGCCACCAAAAATCACCTATCTTCGAAAACTCTTGAGCTAATTCGCCAGCGTGGTTTGGCGCATGCCTCAGGCAACTGCAAGCTAACGTCCGAGCTCACAAAGCAGTGCAGAGATGCGATCAAGGAAGACCTCAAAGAGAGAAGAGCAGAAGTACTGGTATATGCGGCAGAAGCCGGGAAAAGTATTCGTAACGCCCGCCTGTCATTATCCAACTATAAGACCAAGATGACTGTCCTCCGACATCCTGATGGATCCATCACATCCTCCAGAATGGCAATGGAGAAGATTATCCATGACTTCTACTCAAATCTCTTCGATAGCCATGTCCACTTGCCGACATACCAAATTCCGCAGGATGGATATCTCGTTCCCAACGTTCTCCCTTCCGAAATCCGACACGGCATTGCGTCGGTAAATAAACAAATAGCACCCGGCCCAGACAAGGTCAGACCTGAACACCTGAAGAACCTGCCGTCAGTACTCATCAATACACTGGCTCTGCTCTTCACTTGCTACTTGTCTGAATGCAAGGTTCCGTCCCAATGGAAAACCAGCAGGACCGTACTACTGTTCAAGAAGGGAGACATCCATGACATTGGCAACTATCGCCCGTTCTGCCTATTGTCTGTCATCTACAAGTTGTTGACTCGAGTCATCCTAAATAGGATTGGCAGAACACTAGATGAAGGACAACCATGTGAGCAAGCAGGGTTCCGCAAAGGATTTAGCACCATCGACCATATCCACACGATAACCAAGCTCATTGAGATTTCTCAGGAGTTCAAGATGCCGCTCTGCTTAACGTTCATTGATTTATAGAAGGCCTTTGATTCTGATGAGACGGAAGCGGTCATTGAAACCCTAGCCAATCAGGGCATTCAAGCCCAATACATCAGGATCCTCCGTGAGCTGTATTGCGGATTCACTACCAGGATCTCACCATTCTACAAAGAATTGATCGCTGATGTCAAAAGAGGGGTGCAGCAGGGTGATACCATTTCACCGAAACTCTTCAGCGCCACCCTCGAGAACATCATGTGACGACTGGAATGGGAAGGAATGGGAGTGAAGATAGATGGTCGGCAACTACACCACCTCCGCTTTGCTGATGACATTATTTTAATAACACCAAACATCAGCCAAGCGGCACAAATGCTGACCGACTTTGACCATGAGTGTGGAAAGGTAGGACTACAGCTGAATCTTACGAAGAAAATGTTTATGAGAAACAGCCTTGTTCCTGACGCCCCATTCGCTCTCAATGGAACAACCAACTCCGATTGCAACAGCTATGTGTACCTATGTCGAGAGGTCAACATGACAAATAACCTGACACCCGCGCTGCGCAGGAGGAAGAGAGCGGCTTGGAACGCCTTCAAGAACGTCGAAGAAATAGCTAAGAGGACAAAGAACCTCCAGCTCTGGGCACATCTCTTTGATTCCACTGTTCTTCCTCCATTACCATATGCCTTAGAGACCTGGGCCCTACGCAAACAAGATGAGAACGCTATTCAGGTCTCCCAAAGAAGAATAGAAAGAGCTATGCTTGGAATATCACGTTTCACTCAAATGAGAGAATGAATCCGGAGTTCTGACATCCGTCAACGATCAAGGATCAGGGACGCTGCCTCATTTGCCACGGTGTCGAAAATCAGATGGGCTGGTCACATAATGAGATTTAAAGACGACCGTTGGACTAGAGCTGTTACTGACTGGATTCCACAGGATGTCAAAAGACCGCGTGGCCGCCCACCTACCAGATGGTCAGACTTCTTCGTCAAGATCATGAACGATCGGTTTGAGGCCCTTCATGTTCCCGGAGCGAACAGATGCCATTGGGCTACACTAGCACGCGACAGGGACAAATGGAGACGTTACTGGCGCCTGCTCGAGCAAATCGACGACTAATGGGAAGTTAAGTGATTAAGTCATTAAGTGATGAAATAAGGGCAACTGAGTCAAGAAAGCAGATGCCCAGGAGTAAATATTATTCAGAGTCAATCAATTCCCAAGTAACAAAGCATAATATTAATTGTCTTCCTGTGTCCATAAAGTAAGGACATTGCTTACAATACAAGTTCAGTGTCCTTAGATGGGTGTGACCCAATATACCTAAGCTACCCGAGGAAGGACAAAACAGTGTTATTCTATATTTGGTGTTATTAGAACAATGTCATCAGCATTGCGGAGGGGTTTACCGTCTATCTTCACTCCCATTACTTCCCATTCCAGTCACACAACGTTCTCGAGGGGGCACAGAAGAGTTTCGGTGAAACAGTATCACCCAGCTGAACCCCTCTCTTTACGTCAATGATCACCTCCCTGTAGAATTGTAAGATCCTTGTAGTGAATCTGCAATAACCTCTGGAGGATCCTGATGTATTGAGTTTGAACGCCCTGTTTGGCTAGGGCCTCGATGACCTCTTTAGTCTCAACAGAATAAAAGGCGAATATGAACACCCCGCTGAAAACCAGCATTGGGTTACTTGGACTTTCACCAGTGGTTCAACGAAAACCTGCCGGGAGTGGAGATTCAGATGAATTCCAGATTCACAGAAAATAAATGGTACATTCTGCAGTGGATATTGCAATGATTTCTGAAGTCTGAATTTTGTGGATAGGAACATGAAGAACTGACCAGTGTTGAGTGGATAGCAAGTGAACAGCACGGCTTCAAATGCGAACAGACCGATGAAAACCAGCATTGCGTTACTTGGACATTCACCAGTGGTGTAACGAATGGCTGCCTGGAGTGCAGATTCAGATTAATTCCAGATACACAGTGAATGAATGGAATATTCTGCAGTGGAGATTCCAATGATTTCAGAAGGCTGGCTTGTGTGGAAAGGAAAATGAAGAGCTGAACATCATTGAGTGGATAGCCAATTGAACATGCGAGTGTGAACATGCTGCTGAAAACCAGCATTTGGTTTCTAGGACATTCACCAGTGGTGTAACTAAAGCCTTCCTGAAGTGCATATTCAGATGAATTCCAGATTCGCAGTGAATGAATGGAACATTCAGTAGTGAAGATAACAAGGACTTCTGAAGGCTGTGTTGTGTGGAGAGGAAAATGAAGAACTGACCAGGTTTGAGTGGATAACCAATTGAACAGCACGTCTGTGAGTGTGAAAATGCCACTGAAAACCAGCATTTGGTTTCTAGGACATTCACCAGTGGTGTAACGAAATCCTGCATGGAGTGAAGATTCAGATGAATTCCAGATTCGCAGTTAATGAATGGGACATTCTGTAGTGGAGATAACAATGATTTCTGAAGGTTGGGTTGTGTGGACAAGAAAAGGAAGAGCTGACTAGGGTTGAGTGGATAGCCAATTGAACAGCACGGCTGCGAGTGTGAACAGGCAGCTGAAAAAAAGCATTGGTTTACTTGTGCATTCACCATTCGTAACGAAACGAAACGAAAGCCTACCAGGTGTGTGGATTCAGATGAATTCCAGATTCTCAGGGAATGAAAGGAACATTCTGTAGTGGAGATTGCAATGATTTCTGAACTCTGGATTTTGTGGACAGGGAAATGAAGAGCGAACCGTGTTGGAGTGGATAGCCAAATGAACAGTACGGCTGTGAATATGAACAGACCACTGAAAACCAGCAGTGGGTTACTTGAACATTCACCAGTGGTGTAACAAAAGCCTGCATGGAGTGCAGATTCAGATGAATTCCAGATTTGCAGTGAATGAATGGAACATTCTGTAGTGCAGATAACAGTGACTTCTGAACGCTGGATTTTGTGTAACTGAAAAATGAAGAACTGACCAGGGTTGAGTGGACAGCCAATTAAACAGCACGGCTGCGAGTGTTAACAGACGCTGAAAACCAGCATTGGGATAATTGGACATTCACCAGTGATGTAACAAAAACCTGCCTGGAGTGGAGAGTCAGATTCGCAGTGAGTGAATTGAACATTCTGTAGTGGAGAGTCCAATGATTTCTGACATCTGGGTTCTGTGGATAGGAAAATGAAGAGCTGACCACAGTCAAGTGGATAGCCAATAAACAGCAGGCTGCGAGTGTGAACAGGTTGCGGAAAACCAGCATTGACTTGTACATTTACCAGTGGTGTAATGAAAGCCTGCCGGGAGTGGAGATTCAGATGAATTCCAGATTCACAGTGAATGAATGGAACAATCTGTAGTTGAGATAACAATGATTTCTGTATGCTGGGTTGTGTGGACAGGAAAATGAAGAGCTGAGCAGCATTGATTGGATAGCCAATTGAACAGCTTGGCTCCGAGTATGAACATGCCAGCATTGGGTTACTTGGACATTCACCAGTGGTTTACCGAAACCCTGCTTGGAGTGCAGATTGAGATGAATTCCAGATTCACAGTGCATGTATGGAACATTATGTAGTGGATATTCCACTGATGTCTGAAGTCTGGTTTGTGTGGACAGGAAAATGAAAAGCTGACCAGGGTTGAATAGAGAGCCAATTGAAAAGCACGGCCGCGAGTATGAACAGGGCGCTGAAAACCAGCATTACGTTACTTGCACATTCAGCAGTGGTGTAACGAAAACCTGCCTGGAGTGGAGAATCAGATGAATTTCGTATTTGCAGTGAATGAATGGAACATTCTGTAGTGGAGATTCCAATGATTTCTGAAAGCTGGAATGTGTCGACAGGAAATGAAGAGCTGACCAGGCTTAAGTGGATAGCCAATTGAACAGCATGACAGCGAGTATGAACAGGCTGCTGAAAACCAGCTTTGGGTCACTTGACATTCACCAGTGGTATTATGAACGCCTGCCTGGAGTGCAGATTCAGATGAATTCCAGATTTGCAATGAATGGAATATTCTGTAGTGGAGATTCCAATGATTTCTGAAGGCTGGGTTGTGTGGACAGGAAAATGAAGAGCATTGTGTGGATAACCAATTGAACATCACGTATACAAGTGTGAATATGCCACTGAAAACCAGCAATGGGTTACTTGGATATTCACCAGTGGTGTAACGAATGCCTGCATGTAGTGCAGATTCATATGAATTCCAGATTCGCAGTGAATGAATGGAACATTCTGTAGTGGAGATAACAATGATTTCTGAAGACTGGGTTGCGTGGACAGGAAAATGAAGAGCTGCCCAGGGATGAGTGGATAGCCAACTGAACAGCAAGGCTGCGATTTTTAACAGGGCGCTGAAAACCATTATTTGATTACTAGGAAATTCATCAGTGGTGTAACGAAAACCTGCCTGGAGTGGAGAGTTAGATAACTTCCAGGTACACAGTCATTGAATGGAACATTCTGTAGTGAAGAGCATAATGATTTCTGCCATCTGGATTTTGGACAGGAAAATTAAGAGCTGACCATGGTTGAGTGTAAAACCAATTGAACACCACGGCTGAGAGTATGAACAGGCCAATGAATACCAGCTTTGGATTACTTGGACATTCATCAGTGGTGTAAAGAAAACCTGCCTAGAGTGGAGAGTGAGATGAATTCCAAATTCACAGTGAATGAAGGAAACATACTCTAGTGGAGATTCCAATGATTTCAGAAGGCTGGGATGTGTGGACAGGAAAATGAAGAGCTTACCAGGTTTGAGTGTATAGCCAATTGTATGGCAAGGCAGCGAGTATGAATAGGCCGCTGAAGACCAGAATTGGGTTACTGGGACATTCACCAGTGGTGTAACGAAAACCTGCCTGGAGTGGAGTGTCAGATGAATTTCAGATTCACAGTGAATGAATGGAACATTCTGTAGTGGAGATTCCAATGATTTCTGAAGGCTGGGCTGTGTGGACAGGAAATTGAAGAGCTGACCAGCATTGAGTGGTAACCAATTGAACAGCACGTCTGTCAGTGTGACCATGCCATTGAAAAACAACATTGGGTTACTTGAACATTCAGCCGTGGTGTAACGAAAGGCTGCATGGAGTGCAGATTCAGATGAATTCCCGATTCGCAGTGAATGAATAGAACATTCTGTAGTGGAGATAACAATGATTTCTGAAGACTGGGTTGCGTGGACAGGAAAATGAAGAGCTGACCAGGGTTGCGTGGATAGCCAAATGAACAGCATGGCTGCGATTGTGAACAGGGCGCCGAAAACTAGCATTGGGTTACTTGGATATTCATCAGTGGTGTAACGAAAACCTGCCCTGAGTGGTGAGTCAGATAAATTCCAGGTATGCACTGAATGAATGGAACATTCTGTAGTGGAGAGTATAATGATTTCTGACAACTGGGTTAAGGTCAGGAAAATGAAGAGCTGAACAGGGTTGAGTGTATAGCCATTTGAACAGCACGGATTCGAGTATGAACAGGGCGCTTAAAAACCAGCATTATGTTACTTGGACATTCAACAGTGGTATGACGAAAACCTGCCTGGAGTGGAGAATCAGATGAATTCCAGATTCGCAGTGAATGAATGGAAGATTCTGTAGTGCAGATTCCAATGATTTCTGAAGGCTGGGATGTGTGGACGGGAAATTAAAAGTTGACCAGGGTTGAGTGGGTAGCCAATTGAACAACAGGGCAGCGGGTATGAACAGGCCGCTGACAACCAGCATTGGGTTACTTGGATATTTACCAGTGGTGTAACGAAAACCTGCCTGGAGTGGAGAGTCAGATGAATTCCAGATTCGCAGTTACTGAATGGAACATTCTGTAGTGGAGTTTCCAATGATTTCTGAATGCTGGTTTCTGTGGACAGGAAAATGAAGCGCTGACCAGCATTGAGTGGATAGCCAATTGAACAGAACGGGTGCGAGTGTGAACAGGCCGCTAACAACCAGCATTGGGTTACTTGGACATTCAACAGTGGTGTAATGAAATCCTGTCTGGAGAGGAGAGTGAGAAGAATTCCAGGTACGCAGTGCATGAATGTAACATTCTGTAGTGGAGAATAGAATAATTTCTGACGTATGGGCCATGGACAGGAAATGAAGAGCTTATGAGGGTGGCGCGGATAGCCAGTGAACAGCATGACTGAGAGATTGAACAGGCTGCTGAAATCCAGCATTGGTTTACTTGGACATTCACCATTGGTGTAACGAAATTCTTCTAGGAGCAGAGAGTCAGATGAATTTCAGATTCGCAGTGAATTAATAGAACATTATGTAGTGGGGATTCCAATGATTTCTGAAGGCTGGGTTGTGTGGACAGGAAAATGAAGAGCTAACCAGGGTTGAGTGTTGAGCAAATTGAATAGCAGTGAAGCGACTATGAACAGGCCGCTGAAAACAAGCATTGGGTTACTTTTACAAATACCTGTTTTGTAACAAGAAACTGCCTGGAGTGGAGAGTCAGAGGAATTCCAGATTAACAGTGAATGAATGGAACATAGATCTGCTCTATGGCTTGGAACCCAGCAAAACGGGACAGTTACATGCAAAAAAAAAAAAAAAAAAAAAAGGGCTCACAGCACTATCTACTACCATGCACAAAAGTCAGATCAAAATGGATTAAAGACTCGTCCTTCATGCCCTACCGAATTCACCACTTGCCCCCCACGAGTGGTCTCTGCCATGGCCATGGCTCCAGAAGCACAAGGACTTAATGCAGAGTCCAGCAGCTTTCAGCAGAAAAGTGAACAGACTATGCGTTAATCCACGCCACCATGTCTGCCCGGAGGGGAAAGGGTGTTGGTCCCTTCCACCTACTTCCCTCTGGAAAAAAAGATGGCAGCCGCTTGGGAGCTTTGTGCAAAGCCAGGTATAAGTCGGTGGTGATGGGGCTGCTAAAACTTCATGGGAAGGGGGGCGTTCCCAGCTCGTCCTTCACGCCCTACTGACATCACCAGTTGCCCCCCATGAGCGGCTCTCTGGCACGGCCATGGCTCCAGATGCACAGAAACCAAACTCTTAATTATCTGACTCTCAGCAGAAGTACATCCCGGGTTAATAAGTAAAATAGCAGAAATCTAAAACCGTGTGGCCGCAATAGCCATAATTTAATTCTTGAACCAAGCTGTAGAAAGCAAATCATTTCACAATGCTTTTTCAGCATGTCTGATTTGGGGTTGTAAACTCTAAATAATAATTGTGCATCTTTTATTGAAACAATGAATCTAGTCAAAGTAGATAGAGTGTTAACTAGAATTCATCTGCCTCACAGGCATTGTGGGAGGGGGGTTTTTGGGGTTCTTCGTAGTGAAAAATAAGTATTGGTAAAGGGAAATGTGTTGGATATTTGCATGACCGAGACTGAAACCTGAAAGCTTTGTAACTTTTCCAACAGTGATTCAATAAATAAATTTTTAAAAATTGATTAAAGACCTCAGCAGCCAATCTGAATCCATAAGTACATTGAAGAGAAGGTCAGCAAAATCCTACATGTCATGAAAATAAAAGTATCTTCAAAGGTGACATGCCACTGAACAAGCAAGTGGAAACAGAGATACACTAATGGGACTATCGTAAACTAAGTAGCTCCTGTGCCTCAAAAGAATCAGTGAGCAGAATACAAAGACAGTTTACAGAATGGGAAAGGATATCACCCAGTACCTGGAGGATAAGGGGTGAATATCAAGGCTACACAAGGCAGTGGTTAAACTCTACAGTAAGAAAACATCCATCACATCAGAAACTGGGACAATGAAATAAACAGAAACTATCTCAGAAGAGAAATCTGAATGGCCAAAAGGCACATGAAAAAATGCTCTTCATCACACGTCATCAGGGAGATGCAGATGAAAACAAAAAGATATCATGTCACACCACAGAAACTGGCACATATCTAAAAGAACAAAAGCAACAAGTTTTGGCATGGATGTGGGTCAAAGGGCATTCTCTTTCTCTGCTGGTGGGAATGCTGACTGGTGTAGCCTTTGTCGAAAATAATATGGACTTTTCTCAAAAAACTAGAAATATTGCTCCCATTTGACCCCGTAATACCACTTCTGGGAATATATCTTAGAGATGCAAAGAATTACAGTAGAAATGTCATTTGCACTTGTACATTCATTGCAGAACTCTTTGCAATAGCCAGAATCTGTTAAAAAAAACAAGTGCCCGAGAACAGATGACTGGTTAAAAAAACTTTGGTACATCTACACAATGGAATACTATGCATCTGTTAGAAAAGGTGAAATGCTGAAATTTGCATATATGTGGATCAATATGGATACTATCATGCTAAGTGAAATCGGTCAGAGAGAGAGGGACAGACATAGCATGATTGCACTCATTTGTGGAATATAAAGTAACAGAATGAGAGATTAACACCCAAAGATAATAGAGATAAAGTTCAAGCAATTGCTCCAAGGCCGGTCTCACATGCTGGGGGAAAAGGCAGATGGAATAGAGAAGGGACCACTATTTAAATGATTCTTGGAGGGTTCACTTGGGATGGTAGCTGCCGCCTGAAAGTAGACTATATACCAACCAGGATAGTCACTAACTGCATGCATTGAAAATCATAACACCCAAAAGGAGAGAGAGAGTAAAAAGAATGTGATTGCCACAGAGGCAGGTGTGAGAGATTGTGAGGGCGTGTCGGGAGGGATACAGGGAACATTGGTGGTGGAGAATGAGCACTGGTGGAGAGATAGGTACTCGGTTTATGACCAAACGCAATCAGTTTGCAAATCTGTAACTGAACCTCCTGGTAATTCATTAAAAAATAAAAAAATAAATATAAATAAAATAGTATAGGAGGCAACCAATCTTAATGGAAATATATTAATACAGATAGATAGATAGACGGATAGATAGATAGATAGACAGACTGATAGATATGCACACAAGGCTAAAACTTAACAGTATGTTACAAATCTCTTATAGAAGTGCTTAATGGCTCCTGGGTGAAATACAACCATCTAGACAAACTTTCCTCTAAGAATCAATTTTTGGATCATTTTTAGCGAATTATTCATAACAAGCAGTGCAAAATTAATTATTTTGGCTCTGCATTAGGACAGGGTTTAGGTTTGGGATGGAAACATTTGAAATATGGTGGTGAGAAGGTGTGATGGTGGTGTATTGGTGTTTGAATATTGAATGCACTCAAATATTGTGAACAACTGTATAAAAATTAAATTAAATTAAAAAATCTTTTTAAGAGATCAAAGCAACAATTCTGAGTGTGGAAAACATTACAGAGGAATACAAAATCAAGAATATCTCAGAGGTTTCTTTATTCAATTATCAGGTGTTCACTAATAGAATTCAGCATGGTCCACAAGGCTCATGCTGAAAAATGAATGTTGAATGCACCAAAAATGCCATGTGGAGAGAAGGATCATGGGAGTCCATCATTAAGCCAGAGGTTTAGGACTGTGATCCTTAGAAAACTGTTGGTGGTCAAAAAATGAAACTGTATAGAGCAAGACCACTTAAGATCAAGGTTGAATCAGTGGGGACTTATAATATTGTATCTAATAGTGGAATTTTCTGCTATTCACAGTTCTCACACTTCAGTCTATAAACCACTAGGAATTTCATCTTGCACATAGCATTGTAGCACTGTCCTCCCATTGTTCATCAATTTCCTCAAGTGGGCCCAGTAAGGTCTCCCTTGTGAGAATTGTTGTTACTGTGTTTGGCATATTGAATAGGGCACTGTAGCTTGCTTTGCTTTGCCGTGTGGGCGAAATACTCTCGGTAGCTTTCCCGGCTCTCTGAGAGGGGTGGAGGAATTGAACTCAGCTTTGCCAGGCTGAGTCAATATATTTACTAAGTTTATATATAGCAATACCTCAGCCAGAGCAATAGGAAAGCAGGTAGGTATTTGGCTTGGTCAGGGACCTATCCAGGTTGTATCTAAGGCTTCCCATATTTTTCGACAAGCACTTCCAGGCATAATTACTGAGTGTCGAGCCGGGAGTCACCTCTGAGAATTTTGGGCTGCCCCAGGAAACAATAAGACCTTATGAAGTACCCACTGCATAAAAGTCACAGTTTTAAGCATATTAAGAGGCATGAGTTGGTAATATTTTGTAAGAAATGCTCTAGCATCAAAGACATAAGATCAAAGAGATAGTATGTGGGAAGTTGTCTGCCATGAAGGCAGGGGGAGGGCCAGAAAGGGGTGGTATACTGGGGAGATTGGTGGTTGGGAATGTGCCCTCGTGGAGGGAAGGGTGTTTGAACATTTGTATGTTTGTAAGTCAAACGTGAAAGCTTGTAACTTTACCTCACCGTGAAACAGTACAATAAAATTTACAAAATATAAATATTCAATCAAGAGAACTCTCAAAAAGAAAGAAAGGATAAGAAAACAAAGAAAAAGTGATTGAAAATCTATTTAGAGTCCCATCCCTTCCCCGCCTCAATGGATCTAGCCCAGCAGCCAAAAACCTCCAAAACTTGAAAGCCATGATCATGGCTGCTATCAGCAATTGTGGACTAGCCTCACCTATGAGTAAATCTAAAGAGAAACTCAGGTATGTGGACTTCTGACTGCAAACTTCAGGCTTAATGAAATCAGAGAATGGTGACTTCTTCCCAACTTCCCCCGTTTTCAGCAGCTTGGCAGCCACACCCACAAAACACCTCTGGCGCCATATAATCTCATCAATGGTCGTGATCCAGAGACTCAACAATGAATCTCTCAGAAGAGAGCACAGAACAATACACCATAGACATAGCCCTAGACCCCACGCCAGCCTGTATTATTAAGGGAATCGCAGAGGGGATTGGGGTGGTCCAATGGAACCAATGGAGCCAGCCCCAGCAGCCAAAAACTTTTTCCTTTCATCCTTCCTTCCTTCCTTCCTTCCGTCCTTCCTTCCTTCCTTCCTTCCTTCCGTCCTTCCTTCCTTCCTTTATTTATTCCCTTCTTCCTTTCTACTTTCCATCATTCCTTCCTTCAATCCCTGTTGCCTTCCTTACATATACCTTACTTTTTTCTTTCATTTTTTACTTTCTTTCTTTCTTTCTTTTTTCTTCCTTTCTTCCTTTCTTGTCTTTGTCTTTCTTTCTTTCTATCTTTCTTTTTCTCAGTCTTCCTTTCTTTGCTCCTTTTGCTAATTAGGGATGAGCAAATACTTTCTATTTAAAAAACTACACCTAGTCATTTCGTTACTCTTGACGATCTGTATCTGTCTCTACTCATCTCTGCAGTTGTAGTATGAAATCTGTCCCTTGACACTTGGGTGATCCTGTCCCAGCAAAGTTCCTGATTCTGTCTTTGCAGTGACTACTACTGGCTCATTTATTTTCACTTCTAAATTATATTTCTGCTACAGCATTGAGGAATAATGCAGTGGTTAATATATTAATATTCCATGGGTCTGACCATGGTTCTATCTCCATCACCACATATGATCCCATGAGCACCACCAGGAGTCATTCCTGATCACAGAGACAGGAGTACCTAGGTATCTCTGGGGCTGGCACAATAACCTCTCTCTCCACACGCACACAAACGCACATACATAACACACACACACACACTTCCTGGGCTGGATGGATACTACAGTTTGTAGGTGCTTGCCATGTATGAAGACAATCCTCAAGGGGTCAAGAGACCATATGTATTGGGATGGCAGGAATTGAATCCAGGTCCACCATGTGCAAGGCAAGTGCGTTTCCCACTGAATTATCACTTTGATGCAGATGACGACACTATTTTAAATGACAACTGCATTCAAATATTTCTTGTGTTCTTTCTGATTCTTTGTAGAGGTCCCCAATTACCCCGCACTACTTGGAATTTTCTAATAGATGGTATAATTTGTTGGTCACAAGAATTTATTACAATCTGTCTAAATTGTTTCTCATCTGTGAAATCCAACTGTCACTTTGAACCTCCATTCAGCAGCGGTCAGTCACAGAGGATGAGACAAACACAGAAGTAGACAAACACGCGGATTGACCAAGATTTAGGGTCACATCTGCAGCATTCAGTGTTCTCATGGCAGATCAATATAATGCAATATTGCTCCCCCAACCCCAGCAGATCCCAACAGGTGAGCCAATGTTGTAGTTGACAGAGACATCAAGGACAGTTAGGAAGTATATAAACATGCCACAGGGACCTGGAGAGCAGTGGCAAGTGTAATTCACAGAGAATCAGTAGATATCTGTAAACTATAAAGTTGTTTGTGCAGGAGAGAGTACTCAGTGGGCAGGTTACCTCTCTTGCACCCAGTCTACCGACTCCTCCAGGAGTGATTCCTGAGTGTGGAGCCAGGAGCAAGCCCTGTGCATGCATAGGTGAATACCCAAAATCAAAATATATAAATAAAATATTGTGAAAGTTGTTTATTCCAGTTTTGGCTACATTGTACCCTAAATGTAAAAGACCCTATAAAGTATTATTCTATGTTTGCCTGGCATAAATTTACAGCTGGAAGATATTGTGTCATCTATTCTATCCTTGCCTACTATTCATTTCTGGGTACATGTTTGTGAGTAGAATACCCTAAACTTAGGGGTTTTAGTTATGGGAAGTTTTCTCATAATAATTCATCATTTCCTAACCATAAAGGAAGTAATAATGTATATCATAAATCATTAACATATAATTTTATTTTTAAACATTATACAAAATACACTAGTAGTAACTTAATGTTATTGGTTAACTAGGAAATATAAATTATTACCTAGTACCTGTTGATTTATTAATGAAATATGTAAGCTCATCAGTATATAGGAGTATTTCCTTAACTTAAGAGTCTAAGGACAGTGAAAATGTTATAACTGTCTTGTAAGATTCCATCTCTCTAGCCTGCTGAATCTACATTTCAGTCTATCCAATGCTGTTTTGTTCTTGGGAATCTGACGTCCCTATTGGCTAGCCTCTACCTTTCAACTGTTGCTTTATGACATCATTCTCCCACCAAACCTACCAGCACGAGCTAGAATCTTGGGGCTCCCTTTCAGTTATTTGTAAACAAGTTTGGATTATCGCTAGTGACCAGTGACCAATGACCGATCACCAGTGATCAGTCATCGGTACTGGAAACTTGTGGACTCCCGCTTCAGACGTACTCTCATATCGCCACCTCTTCTCATTTACCTTTCCTTGATATTTCCTCTTTTCTGATCATCTCAGGTAAGCAATAATATTTTCCAAAGTTTTTCATGAGATTTCTTATCCCTAAACTTACTAGTTAAGGAAAAGCAGCATGTAATAATAGAGAAAAGTATTCAACTAGAATATGGTAAGCCTTATTTTTGCTTGACATTCACATTTGCTATGTGATTTTAGACACTGACTTCCTTTCTCTCAAATACAAAGGGTATTTCTTTAATTATTAAATTATATTTGATACATATTTATGATCTTAAGTACATGTTTATATATGATTGTTCACTCTCTGTGTTTACTTTTCCTTTTAGTAGTATTTTGTCATGATGCGCATGAAATAAAGTAAATCATAGACAATATTTTGACAGAAACAGAAAATGCAGTTTTGGTAGAAAACCTAATATCTACCAGGATGTTTTATCTGTAGCGGTGTATCCACCTGTATATATAAATTAGTATTTTAATTTTAGTGCTATTCAAAATTCATTATCATGTGTCTTTTGAGTTTTCTTTCTAAATGTGATGATAAGAAAAACTGGATTGTTGGGAAGATGTGGAGTGCTGAGTAGTAGGGTGGCAGGTCCTCAAAGGTAAGGATATTTAGGGTTATTTTCAAAAAGCTTTAACCAACAGAAGCCAAGAAGTAGAAGATGATGTGAAGGAGAATAAAATAGGATAGAAAGATTATGGAGGGAAATTATCAAGGAAGGAGATACAGTTTGAGATAGAATGTTGGAGAGAACCAAATAGTTCAAATCAAATCAGAAGGAATATTGTTAAATATGCTGAGAGCAAGTCAAAGCAGTTGACTTTATTCAATTCTAGGATTAGAAAACATACTTTATCTCTAGTAGAGTACCTAACATTACCAGAGGAAAACTATCCGAAAACTATGGTTGTGGTTTCTTTTCTTATTGTCTCTAGAACACAGTTGGCACTTGGCAGTTTTGAATGTAAACATGTTTTAGAAAAGATACTCCCTATGAATAACTAATAAATTTACCTAGTGGGATGGAAGATACATAATCTTTAATGATTTTATTACATTCTAGTTTGTAAGGTACATGTATGGTCTGCTGTTATAATAAAGAAGTGATGTCTTCTAAGTTGAAGCAGGAGAATTGATTCTTTTGTGTGGTAAATAGGATCCAGGTTAAGGCAACTTGTCATCTTCACAAAGAGTTTCTTTGTGGGCTGGAGTGATAGGTAGGGCATTTGACTTACACGCGGTTAGGCAATTTGCCTCACATGTGGCCAACCTGGGTTTGATTCTCAGCATCCCGTGTGGTCCCCTGAATACCACCAGGAGTGCATGAGCCAGGAGGAGTTCCTTGCAGTGCCGGTGTGACCAAAAAAGAAAAAACAATAGTTTCTTCCTAAAATGACAGCATTCTGATAAAAGTCAACATGTGCTTTTAGATCCTAAAAAGAAAAAGAAAAGTCAAGTCTCAGATGTCTTAGTACACATTAATTTCAGTTTTTTGGAGTCTGAGTTTTCCTATATTAAAAATATTTAACTTGGATTTCGGTGATTGTTTGTGAAATTTTTCGAATGACATTTTCCTGGTTAATGGAGATACTTGGCATATAGGTTTTAAAAATAAATTTAAAATTTTGTGACTACTTTTTAAATGGTTTTTTCTGCTTCTTGTGTGATTTACTGAAATGGTATGCTCTATTTAATACCTGCTGTTTGATGGTTAATATTCTGAGACATGAATGTAAATAATCATGTCATTTCCTTGTAATTATTATGTTTATTTCTGCTTTATACTCCTTTGGAACATATACTGGTTACCAAATGCAATGACATTTATTAGATTTTCTGCTTGTTGTGTCAGTTACTGGTAAATCTTCTGTTTTTTGAAAAATCACCTTTTATTGCCTTTTTTGGCTAGTAATTCTTGCTAAATCAGAATTTGATCTTCATATCGTATACATGACACAATTTCTTGATAAACTTTTGTACTGTTTACTTTGTTGTGTTTAGGGATGATATTCACTGTTCGTCAGGGCTTATTCTTGGTCTGCTCTCAATCAATTACTGTACTATGCTGCTTGCCACGTAGCCCTGATTTCATTAATAACTACATACTTCTTTTTCAGTTCTGTGATACATATTTTTCATGATTTTTTCTTGATCTCTATTCTTCTCACATGTAAGTTACGTGAAACTGACAAATTTTATTTCTGTATGCACATTATTCTTAATTAGATTTGTTAGTATCTTCCTCCTAGTTTCTGACATTGTAGTGATCAAGGCAGAGTCCTAGAAAGAAAATAAACATGCTTAGGTTCTGTAACCTAGTAATACATAAGGGACAGGAGGGTATAAGGCATTTGCCTTTAAGGCAGCTAATCCCCTTGGATCTCTGTCACTGCATCCAGTCTCCTGAGCACTACAAGGGGGTACTTTAGAGTACAGAGCCAGGAATAGCTCAAGATCACTGGAAGATATTGGTCCAAATCCACTCCTCCCAAATCTCAGTTAAAAAAAAATGAGAAAGATTGAACCAGTCCCTATGCCAATTTTGGGTCTCGGGTTCTTTATTCTCCAATAAAATGTTAGTCATTCCCTTAGGACTTCCTAGCGTATAAGTTAATAGATTAGTAATAAGATGCTTTCCATTGTGGTCATCATTTGGAGGGGGCGAGGATTGAAGGATTCATGAAAAGGAAATAGAAGTTAGAGGAGGGATAAAAGAGGAAACAGACAAGACTCTATGAAAGATAAACTTGGCTCAGGGTTGGAATGCCCTTAAGAGGAGAAATTTTTTGAAGAGTTGGAGGTGTGGGGCAAAGAAAAAATCTACCTGATAGGGCATTGCAGAAGGCTGACCCAAGATTCATCCCTGAAATCCTATGTGGTCCCACGAGTTTCAATAGATGTTTTCCTTGAGCACAGAGCAAGGAGTAAGCCATGAGTACAGGCAAGTATGTTTCCATCGGCAGTTTCCTCCAAAAAAGAATGGGAGAAATGGCAGAGTTAGAGTGTTTGGTTTAATATAAAAAAATGAAATAGGTTGAAGAAGGAGGATTAGTATAATAAGATAACCTGTTGAAAAGTAAAAATAGTTTCACAGAGGCTGTTTTTGTTTCATGACCTCTGTTTTTAAATAAAGATATTTGAGACATATCTCCGAAAGATATGGGTGGTCTATCAATAAGTGATCAGGCTGTTGGATGCTAACACATATACTGGGGAAAGAACCTACAGATGAACAGTCAATGGCCCTCAGAGTTATTCAAGGGTGACTGTAAATAGGGAACAAGCAAAGAGAACAGTTGTAGCAAAAAGCCCGGATATCAGCTCTTGGAACATGTAAAGTAAGATCAATCGCCATGAACTCAGGCCCGTGGTTCAGCCATCCTAGATGTACCATTTCACTTCATCTTCCCAACAATCCTCAGAGCCAGTATTTCTGGGACACTAGGCCAGCGCGGTTCAACAATTAGGTGTATATGACTAAGTTGTTTGGATTTGCAAACTCCCAAACTTGGCCAATGTGTCTTTCAGACTACAGCATATTACTGACTTGGGAGCTCAAAATATATTAGCTTCAGGGGACGGGACCTCTTGGGTGTTTTCCTTGGTGCGTGATCCCTGCAGACTGCTCCAAACATCGATGTTAACGGAAGTTCACACAAAAACCAATGCTATAACTGGTGTTGGAGGCTGGGCTGTGGGAGAATCCTGATTGGGACATACGCACTTGATCACCACTGCCAGAGCTGTTGGGAATGGCTCTTCCTGAGGCTGGGAAGGCGGCGGTGGGAAGAGATGTTGCTAGGAAAGATATGGGGTGATGAATGAAAGGGAAGAAAATGGGGACGGACTGGGACCAGGACATCACATGGGCATGATGGGAAAGTTGGTGGGTTACATTAAAATATTTTTTTTCATTAAAATATTTTTTAAATGAATAACTGTATTCTATTCGTCAAAGTAGGACAATAAAATAGGTGAAAAACAACAGGTCACATACAATGTCAGAGAGAGCTCAAAGAGCTGAACTTCATTCTGGAGCTACTGCTGGTACTTGGGAATAAACCCTGGTTCTCCTAGCAGCACGTGGTGTGACCACAAAACAACCACCAATTGTTAAACATGCAAAAGAAAAAAGAAACAAAAATCAAGCTGCAAACACTGAGAGTGTTGAAGGGTTTTTATTTTGGGGGGAGGTGGGAGAGACTTTGAAGTGAAGAGTTGTAAGTATTTCCTAAGGGGAAGTGAGTAAGAACACCTTGGCCAGCACAGGGATTAGAGGCCCAGAGGGGAGCGTATGAAGGCCTTCTATTGCTAACATGAAAAATGTAAGATGTATTGCATTTACATAATTTAGAGTTTGCAAAGAAGAAAAAAATCTATCACAGCCCAACAGTTATTCCCAATTTTCCTAGGTTTCCTAGTCAATGAGTAAAGGAGAGAGAACTTGTACCCTTTTTAAATACACACCTGCTTTAGCAATTTTTTTGGGGGGGATCCATCATTTAAGACAAATTTCAGTGACATTTGCTATACTTGCTAGTTTTGCAACTATTACCATTATTTTATCCATGGCGCTATAGCACAGCAGGAAGGGCATTTGCCTTGCAAGCAGCCAACATGAGCAACGCGAGTTCAATTCCTCCAACCCTCGTGGAGAGCCTGGCAAGCTACCGAGAATATCTCCCCTGCATGGCAATGCCTGGCACGTTACCCATGACGTGTTCGATATGCCAAACACAGTAACAATTGTCACAATGGACACATTACAGGGCCCGCTCGAGCAAATCAATGAACAACGGAAAGACAGTGACAGTAAGAGTGAACCTTATTTTATCCATAACAGTTCCATCATTTCCAAAAACAGCGTATTCACTACCCACTTACCCCTACATTCTTTCTCTCCTCTGGTTCCTGAAAATACTCCTCTTTTTTCTCTATGAATTTTCTTTCTCTAAACCCTTGACATATATGGATCTTAAGATATGTGACCTTTTTGGCAGACATTTTTAAACCGTGATGCTTTCAAAGTTCTTCTCTGCTACATTATGTCACTAATTCCTCTGACTGATATACTCTTGTATGGATCTTATCATAATGGAGAGGTTTCCACACTTTATAAATGCACAGATCCTGGAGGTCTCATAAATTGGCGAAAATAAATATTGATACTGATTGTACACATTGTACAAAGGGTAGGGTGCTTGTCTTCAACACAGTAGGCCTGTTTGGGTCCCTGGCACACCATATGTCCACTTAGCCCTGCCAAGAGTGACTCCTGAACATAAAACCAAGAGGAAGTTCTGAGCACCACCAGGTGTGGATACAACACAAAAAATCAAAGCATTCACACAAGCAAGATCTAGTCCCATTCATGTAATTTTAGAAGCTAACAACATCATGGTGTAGACTAGATAATGGTCATTGAAAGAAACCATCAACCCTGCAAATATTCCTTTGTTTAGTAAATCTTGATTGAATAGATACTATGGCTGGCAATAGAGAGATCTAGTGTATTTTCAGGTGAGTCAATGGAATAACACTTGTTCTGACACAATGATGGAAGTAGATGATGAAGATAGAGGAGAAGGTCATGTGACCTTCTAGGCTAGGATGTGAGTATATCAACTACCAGACAAGCCTCATGGAAGTTATCAAAAGTTAACAGAAAATACAGGCTAAAGATCTTCTAAAGATGGCATATATCCTGGCTGACATTTTTCCCAGTGATCTGTATATTAAATTTCTGGCTTCCAGGAATGCAGATTTTTTTTCTGACAGGTAATTGGATCCAGCAGTCACAGAAAACCTACACAAAACAGCACATCAATAACACAATAGACTGCAAAACAATACAATGCTGCAGCAACAAATATTTGAAACCAGTACATATAAAACAGATAAAGGTAAAGTGGATCGCTCCAAGGCTTGGAAACAGGTCTCACATGTTAGGGGAAAAGTTAGATGGAATAGAGAAGGGACCACTATTTACATGATTCTTGGAGGGCTCACTCGGGATGGTAGATACCTGTTGAAAGTAAAATATAGACCAAATATGATGCCCTGTTACTACATGCATTGCAAACCATAAAACCCCGAAGGAGAGGAGACTAAAACGGATTGTGTTTGCCACAGAGGCAGGTGGGAGAGAGTTTGTGGGGGTGGTGGGAGTGATACTGGGAAAATTGCTGGTGGAGAATGGGCACTGATGCAGAGATGGGTACTCAGTCATTTTATGACGGAACCGTATTCACGAAAGTTTGCAAATCTGTAACTGAACCTCCTGGTGATTCATTAAAAAATAAAAAATAAAATAATTAAACAATAATAATAAAAATTAAAATAATAATAAAATAGAAAAACAAAATAAATAATAAAATAATAATAATGAAAAATAAATAAAGTAGAATAGAAGGAAACCAAGTTATAAGGGAAATATATTTTTACAGAAACACAGATGGAAAGACAGACAGAAAGACAGACATATAGATGGATATGCACACAAGGCTAAACCCTAACAATATGTTACTAATCTCTTATAGAAGTGTTTAATGACTCCTGGGTGTAATATAACCGACTTGACATACTTCCTCTAAGAAACAGTTTTTGGATCATCTTAGCGAATTATTTATAACAAGTAGTACAAAATTAATTTTTTGGCTCTGCTTTAGGGCAGGGTTTTAGGTTTGGGATGGAAACATTTGAAATATGGTGGTGAGAAGTTGCAATGCTGGTGTATTGGTGTTTGAATATTAAGTGCACTCAAATATTGTGAACAACTGTATAAAATGAAATTAAATAAAGAAAAATCTTTTTAAGAGTTCAAAGCAACAAATCTGAGTGTTAAAATCTATGAAGAGGGAAAAAAAATCAAGAATATCTCAGATGTTTCTGTATTCAATTATCACGTGTTCAGAAATAGAATCCAGAAGGCTCATGTTAAAAAATGAATTCTGAAAGCCCCAAAGGTGCCATGTGGAGAGAAGAATCATGTGAGTCCATCACAAAGGTAGAGGCTTAGGACTGTGATCATTAGAAAGCAGTTGGATGTCAAAAAATGAAAGTGTACAGAGCAAGACCACTTAAGATCAAGGTTAAATCAGTATGGACTTATAATATTGAATATTGAATAGTGGAATTTTCTGCTATTCACAGTTCTTACTCTTCAGTCTATAAACCACTAGTAATTTCATCTATCACCTTGCACTGTAGCACTGTCCTATCATTGTTCATCGATTTGCTTAAGCGGGCCCAGTAACGTGTCCCATGTGAGACTTGTTACTGTGTTTGGCATACTGAATCTGGCATGGTAGCTTGCCTTGCTTTGTTGTGCGGGGGAGATACTCTCAGTAGCTTGCTGGGCTCTCTGAGAGGGGCAGAGGAATCGAACTCAACTCAGCCAGGCTGAGTAAATAAATTTATTATATTTAAATATAGTAATACTTCAGCCAGAGCCATAGTAAAGCAGATAGATATTTGGCTTGCTCAGGGATCTATCCAGGTTCAATCTAAGGCATCCCATACTTTTTTACAAGCACTGTCAGGCACAATTACTGAGTTTCGAACCAGGAGTAACCTCTTAGAATTTGAGGGTGCCCCAGCAAATAGTAAGACCTTATGAAGTACCCACAATACATAAGCCATTGTTTTAAGCTTATTAAGAGGAATTAAGTTGATAGTATTTTGGTAGAAATGGTCTAGCAAAAATATATAACTACAGTAACTACAACTGGTCTCATTCACCTCATTCATATAAGATCAAAGAGATAATATTTGGGAAAATTTCTGCAGGAAGGCAAGGGGAAGGCCAGAAAGGGGGGAGGTTCTGGGGAGACACACTGAAAGTTTTATGTTTGCGGGCGCTCTGGATGGCTCTATCTCACAGCCCATGATCGGTGCCCTAGAGCCATTGTGTGTGGCCTGTATAGGGAACACTGTTGGCCAAGGGCAGACGAAGTAAGAGACCAGGGCCAGGCCAGTTGATCTTTGTAGCAGTTTATTACAAGGAAGTTTATCCCATAGAAGAAATTTATGTTATGGAGGGCCTAGGTTCTCTCAAGCACATGTTCTCCTTGCTAGTCTCTCCATGGTCCATCTTGCAGCCCTGCTATCTCTCTCTCTCCAGCTCCCTGTCTCTCCAACTCCCTGGCAGTTTGGGCTAATACTCCACCTAGTCAGGTAGCTAAATCAACAGAAGAAAGCCTTCCTGAGGACCCACCTAAAAGGTAAGTCTAATGTCCTTCTGACTGCCCAAGGGCAAAATACCTCCTGAGGTGTTTTTCTCTTTTCCTCAGTCCAATAAACTATCAATAACTGATCGATTATCAACTATTCCTGAGGCTATGCAGGAAGGACAGAACAGTGTTATCCTTCATCTCCCCATTTTTCTTTTTACACAAAAACACAAAATTTGAAACAGAGAAAAAACACTAATTTCTGTATGGACACTGTAAGAGAGAACATTGAGACTTGTGGGGCAGCTGTCCTGGGAACATCTTGCCACAGACTCAGACTGCAGAGCTCAGACCAGATTAATCATTCCTAGCCCTAGCAGGGTCCAAATCTAGTTATTATTTTTTGGATCATGACAGCATTTGTCCATGACCAAGCTCTTCACTTATAGTTAAGCATTATGGTGCTTTGGCCAGGCCCATCTCGATGCCAGAGTAGCACATAGCTTACCTGCTTGCCCTGGTTCCATCCAGTCCCTCGTCGGGACCCTGCTTTGGGGGGTGCTAGGAAGTGTGGGCAACTGAGGCTTAAGTGAGAGAACAGATGCTGGGAGGGAAATATCACTGAGAGTCACATTACAAAAGCATGTCTCTTGTGTCCATACAAAAAGGACATTGCTCTGAATAACCTATGCAAAGGACTTAGGGAGAAGAAAAAAAGCAATATTTACATGCCAATAGAACACAAAGAAAGTTACAAATAAACACAGAGAAATGGGAGCACTGTGATGGGAGCAACCCAATAAACCTTAACTACCTGAGGTTATGCAGAAAGGACAAATCAGTGTTATCCTCTATCTCTCCCTTTTTTATTTTTTTACAAAAAACACAGAATTTGAAACAGAGGAACAATTCCAAATACAAGACAGTCTCATTAGTCGTAGTAAGATTTCAGTCCAACCCTGGACCCTAAGCAGTGCTTGTAGTAAGCGTCGAATTTTCCTGCACTCTTCAGGGGTAACGAGAGTCACCAATGATGAAAGTCATTTAGTCCCATTCTGAAGAAATGAAGTATCAGGATGAAAATTGAAGATTTGTTCCTATAACAGCATCAAGAGTAGTTGCAGTAGTGAGTCCCAAGGGAGCAGCTATTAGGAGTCTGATAAATTCCAGGCAGCACTGGATCAGTCGGGGAGCACTGGAACAGGAGCATCAGAGCTTCTGGCAGGAGTACTTCAGTAGGGGAATGCAGCCATTCTCCGGTCAGGTTCATCGGCAGTCATAGATGTACAACCTATCTTATGTTTGAGAAAAAGACTTTTTTTTAATTTATCAGAGGCTTTGATCATCAGGATTTGGTCTCCAATCATGTGATTAGAGAAAAAGACAGAAGGAAGCTCCAATACAAATGAATATCCTAGAGAGAAATGAAAAAAGTGTTCTTCTTTGAAAGTTTTCTCCTTCAGGAACCTGTGAATTCCAAGGAACGGGTAAAAGTAAAGTATTGTTAATTCAAAATACAGAGGCCTAGCATTGTCCAATCCACAACCTGTAAAAAGAGAGGTATAAGGAATGCCTTCATGTGAACTTTGATGTGTTAAAGAAGCCAGAGGCCTTGGTGCAGGTCTTCTGAGGCTGGCTCCTCTTCTTTCCCTTGTGACTTCCAGCGGAAATAGTTTGGAGATGGCTTGGGGCTGGAATGTGAAGGATTGTGAGTCTCTGCCAGTCTGAGGTCCAACTCAGGTGGAGGAATTCGAATTCTAATGAGACGTAATGGGATCCAAATTTTCCCAGTGGGTTATCATCTGTTGAAACAAAAGCATAGACTTGTCCTTGAATGAGGAGTTTCCCTGCTACATTCAAGTGGGAAAATACCTCCTTTTTGGTCTTGGATTTCACATGCCATATATCCAATGAATATGGAGAGGTGGTTGGCTTAAAGCCGCAGTGTTCTCTTTAAAGTCAAACTGCTTCTGCCTAAGAGTAGCGCCTAGAGTGCCTTGTGGAATTTGGCCCTTTATGGCAGAATTTAATTTGCAACAATACTGGGCAGAAAATCTCCAAGGCTGCGCTTCCTGCCACTACTGGCTGCAGGGATGATACTGATTGGAGCTCTTAAATTCCACACTGGGGAGAGGGGTTGCAGCTTGGAATATCCCCTGATATTGTGGGACCTGGGGCTGGTGTGCTTGCAGGTTTCCAGAATTGGGGTCAACAGCTACATCAAAATTGAAGGGACAATCTCTGGCCCAGTGATTTCCCCTCTTACACCTGGGACAGGGCCCAAGAGGTGCTCTCACAGTAGAATGTTTGGGAGGTGCCCTGCAGTCCTTACAAAAGTGGCCTTGTTTTCCACAATGAAAACATATTTTCTGAGCTCGTCTCTGTACAGTATATAGGCTTCCAAAGCCTTCATCTACACCTTATATTTAACAGAACCAACGTTCCTACATGCTTTCAAATACCCCATAATATCTGCCTTCTCTTTGATAGGGCACAGAATGGCTGGCAATCCTCATCAGCATTTTCAAAGGCCAATTGTTTAGTCAATAATTGCTGAGTTTCCTTATGCTTAACTTGCATTTCAATGGGTTCCTTCAATCTTCCTATGAAATCTGCATCAGGTTCTGAAGCCCTCTGGACCATCTTAGTCAAACTTTCCTTAAATTCTGCATCTGCATCAATCTTCTCCCAAGCACACAGGGCTATGTCACAGACATGAGCAAAAACAGCACCAGGCAAGGTGCCTTGCCTTTTTAGTCCTGCCATTTCCCTTCACCTATTAACATCTCCTAAGTCAGTTTAAACCCTGAAAATGTTCGTCCAGCATGGCCTAGACCATGAATCTTTGCCTTTGCCTCATCACTGAACCACATCCTCCACTGCAAGTACTGAGAAGGTCTTAAGCACGTTTTAGCAACAGTGTGAAAATCCTGAGTACCCAGTAAGCCTTTTGGCTCCAGTCTGTAAGATACTCCCTACAGTATGGAGCTGTAGGACCTTAGGAGGAACAGGCCTTTTTGAAATGACTGAGAGAATCCATTCTTAACCTGCAATAAGAGAGAGGCTGATTCTTCTCAGCCTGAACTGGGCGATTGGGAGCATGTCCCGAGCGGTCTGGAGGCCGCTTTGCTGAGCTGCTCTTGGACTCATAATCCGAGTAAGTGCAAGCAGACTCATAATCTGCATTGCTTTCATCTGATGCATTAGAAGTGGAGCTATATTCATCAACCTGAGAAATATTTTCACTATGAAAACCCTTTTGAGACTTAAGTATGGAGGGAACTGATGCCGTACGATCCCTAATATTCTCCTCCTCCTCAACTTTGCTTTTCCAAAACAGGAGAATAGAATCAACATTCTCCCAAGTATTCCAGAATTCCAGGGGGATCTTATTCCCTTCCTTAGATGCCTTGTAGACATTTTTCTTAACTTTTTCCCAAATCTCGGTTTCTAGAGTACCTTCATCCTGGAACCATGCGTTTATCTAATAAACTACTTTAAGGCAGAACCGGAGCTGGTCTTGGAAATGTGTAGTGCTGGGTTCCGTCGTGAGGGAGAGAAACTGAATCAAATCCATAAACGTCTTGTCCCGTTCAGTATGGCTCCAGACACTTTGAAAGATCTTGGGAAGGCCCAGAATCTGTCCCATCCTAGTGGGGGTTTGCCACTAGGATTCTAACTCCCAGTAAACTAAAAAATTTTATTCTCCCACTCATTTTTTTAGAGTGGGGGTGCACCGAAAGCAATTCTTACCTTTTGGGTTGGTAGCTCAAGCCCGCCCAAGGGATGCCAGCTGTAAAAAACTAAACACGCTGAGGGTTGTGTGTTTGTGGGCTCTCTAGAGGGCTCTATCTCACAGCCCTTATTTGATGCCCTAGAGCCGCTCTGTGTGGCCTGCATAGGAAACGCTGTTGGCCAAGGGTAGAGGCGGGAAGACACGAGGGCCAGGCTGGTTGATCTTTGTAGCAGTTTATTACCAGGAAGTTTATTCCATAGAAGAAATTTATGTTATATAGGGCCTAGGTTCTCTCAAGCACATGTTCTCCTTGCTAGTCTCTCCATGGGCCATCTTGCAGCCTGTTCTCTATCTCCAGCTCCCATATCTCTCCAACTCCCTGGCAGTCTGGGTTGACACTCCACCCAGTCAGGTAGCCAAATGAACAGAAGAAAGCCCTTCCTGAGGGCCCACCTAAAAGGTAATTCTAAAGCTCTTCGTGACTGCCCAAGGGCAAAATACCTCCTAAGGTGTTTTTCTCTTTTCCTCAGTCAAATAAAATATCAACTACCAACTATTCCAGAGGTTATGCAGGAAGGACAGAACAGTGCTATCCTACAGAATGTGCACTGGTGGAGGGATCTGCGTTTCAACATTATATGTTTGTGACTCAAACATGAAAGCTTGTAACTGTATCTCACGGTGATTCATAAAATAAAATTTAAAAAATATAAAGATTCAATCAAAAGAACTCTCAAAAAAAGGAAAGATAAGAAAATAAAGAAAACGTGATTCAAAATCTATTTGGAGTACTAACCCTTCCACGACCCGATGGAGCTAGCCCCAGCAGCCAAAAACCTCCAGAACTTGAAAGCCATGATCATGGCCGCTATCAGCATGTGTGAACAAGCCTCACCTATACGTGAATCTGCAGAAAAACTCAGGTGTGTGGGACTTCAGACGGAAAACTCGAGGTTCAATGAAATCAGAGAATGGGTGACCTCTCCCCAACTCCCTCTGTTTCCAGCAGTTTGGCAGTCACGCCCACAAACCACCTCTGCTGCTATATAATCTCATCAATGGCTGTGATCCGGAGACTCAACAACAAATCTCTCAGAAGAGAGCACAGAACAATACACCATAGACCTGCCCCTAGATCCCATGCCAGCCTGTTGTTTTCAGGGCATCCCAGAGGGGGCGTTGGTGAGGTCCAATGAAGCCAGCCCCAGCAGTCTTCCTTCCTTCCTTCCTTCCTTCCTTCCTTCCTTCCATCCTTCCTTCCTTCCTTCTTTCCTTCTTTCCTTTCTACTTTCCATCCTTCCTTTCTTCCTTCCTTCCATCCTTATTTCCTTCCTTACATATGCCTTTTTTCTTCTTTCTTTCTTTCTTTCTTTCTTTCTTTCTTTCTTCTCCTTTTTTCTATTTCTTATTTCTCTCTCTCTCTTTCTTCCTCCCAGTCATACTTTCTTACTTTTGCTAATTAGGAATCAGCAAATATTTTCTATTTAAAAAACTACAAAGAATAAACTGTTTCCTCTTTGAGGATCTATCTCTGTCTCTGCTTAACTCTGCAGTTGTAGTATGAAATCAGCCCCTGGACACTTGTATGATCCTTCCCCAGCAAAGTTCCTGATTCTGTCTTTGCTCTGACTCCTACTGGCTCATCTTTTTTTTCACTTCTAAAATATATATCTGCTCCAACACTAAGCAATAATGTAGGGGTTAATATATGAATATTCCATGTGACTGACCCTGGTTCTATCTCCAGCACCACATATGGTCCCATGAACACCACCAGGAGCCACTATTGAGCACAGAGACAGGAGTACCTGAGTATCACTGGGGCTGGCCCAAATCCTCTCTCTTTACACACACAAACAAACATACATCACACACACACACACACACACTTCCTGGGCTATCCGGATTGATAGTACAGTGAGTAGGGTACTTGCCATATATGAAGACATTCCTCAAGGGTTCAAGGAACCATACATATTGGGATGGTAGGGATGGAATTCAGGTTCACCAAGTGCAAGGCAAGTACATTTCCCACTGGATTATCATTTTGATCCAGATGAGGACACTATTTTAAATAACAACTGCCTTCAGGTAGTTCTTGTATTCTTTCTGATTCTTTTTAGATGTCCCCAATTATCCCACACTACTTGGAATTTTCCAATAGATGCTACAATTTGTTGATCACAATAATTGGTTATAATCTGTCTAAATTGTTTCTCATCTGCCAAATCCAATTGTCACTTTGAATCTCCAGCTGTGGTCGGTCACAGAGAATAGGACAAATACAGAAGTAGAAAAACACGTGGATTGGCCAAGCTTTAGGGTTACCTGTGCAGCATTCAGTGGTCTTATGGCAGGTCAATATAATGCAATATTGCTCCCCCAACCCCAGCAGATCCCTACAGGTAAGCCATTGTTGGAGTTGACAAAGACTTCAAGGACAGTTAGGAAGTATATTAACATGCCACAGGAACCTGGTGAGCAGAGGCTAGCGTAGTTCACAGAGAATCAGTTAGCATCCTTAAAAAATAAAGTTGTTTGTGCAGGAGAGATAATACAGTGTACAAGGTACCTCTCTTGCACCCAGTCTATCGAGCTACTCCAGGAGTGATTCCTGAGTGTGGACCCGGGAGCAAGCCCTGAGCATGGCTAGGTGAGGACCCAAAATCAAAATAAATAAATAAATAAATAAACGATGGTGAAAGCTGTTTCTTCTATTTTTGGCTATATTGTCCCATAAATCTAAAAGACCCTACAAAGTATTATTCTATGTTTCCCTGGCACAAGTTTACAGCTGGCAGATGCTGTGTCATCTATTCTATCTTTGCCTACTATTCTTTTCTGGGTACATATTTTCTAACGGAACACCCTAAACTCAGTGTTTTTTGTTACGGAAGATTTCTCATAATAATCCATCATTTCCTAACCATAAAGTAAGTAATAATGTATATGATAAAGCATTAACATATCACTTAATATTATTAAACATTACACAAGATACACTAGCAGTAACTTAATGTTATTGGTTAACTAGGCAATACAAATTATTACCTAGTACCTGTTGATTTATTAATGAAATATGTAAGCTCATCAGTATATAGGAGTATTTCCCTAACTTAGCATCATGTATGGTTCCCTAAACACAACCAGTAGTAACCCCTGAGTGCGTGAGCAAGGAGGAACTCCTGTGCAATGCCCGGTTTGACCAAAAAAGAAAAAAGAGTTTCTTCCTAACATGACAGCCTTTTGATAGCAGTCGACATCTGCTTTAGGTTCTAAGAAGAAATAGAAAAATCAAGTGTCAAATGTCTAATGTCAAATGTCTCACTGTCCATTTTCGTCCCGTTGTTCATCAATTTGATCGAGCAGGCCCAGTAACATCTCCATTGTGAAAATTGTTACTATTTTTGGCATATCGAATACGTCACGGGTAGCTTGCAGGCGAGATACTTTTGGTACTTGTCCGGCTCTTTGAGAGGGGCGGAGGAATTGAACTTAGGTCGTCCATGTTGTCTGAGTGCAAGGCAAACGGCCTACCTGCTGTATTATCGCTCCAGCCCTGATGTGTAAGTGCACATTGATTTCAGTTTTGTGGAGTCTGAGTTTTTCTACATTAAAAATATTTAAATTGGATTATGGTGATTATTTCTGAAACTTTGAGAATGACAATTTCCTGGTTGATAAAAATACTTGTCATCTAGATTTTAAAAATAAATCTTAAATTTTTTGACCATTTCTTTAAATGGTCTTTTCTGCTTCTTGTGTGATTTACAGAAATTGTATGCTCTATTGAGTACCTGTTGTTTGATGGCTAAATTCAGAGGTATGAATGAGAATAATAATGTCATTTCCTTGTTATTATTGTATTTATTTCTGATTTAGACTCCTTTAAAACATATACTGGCTACCACATGCAATGACATTTATTATATTTACTGCTTGTGATGTAAGTTACTGGTAAACCTTCTGTTTTATGGACTGGTAAGATATATACTCAAAAAACACCGTCTACTGCCTTTTTAACTAGTAGTTTTTGCTAAAATAGAATTTGATCTTTATATCATATACATGACAATTTCTTCATAAAATTGTTTTACTGTTTTCTTTGTTGAGTTTGGGAATGGTATTCACAGTTCGTCAGGGCTTACTCTTGTGTCTGCTCTCAATCATTTACTGTACTATGCTGCTTGCCACATAGCCCAGATTTCATAGATATCTACAAACTCTTTTTCAGTTCTGTGATACTTATTTTTTATGAATTTTTTTCTTGTTCTCTATACTTCCTCCCATGTAATTCACTTGAAATAGACAAATTTTATTTCTGTGTGCAAATTATTCTTTTTCTTTCCTGCTTTTTTGGGTCACACCTGGCGATATACAGGGGTTACTCCTGGCTTTGCACTCAGGAATCACCCCTGGCGGTGCTCAGGGGACTATATAGGATGCTGGGAATCGAACCCGGGTTGGCCGCATGCAAGGCCCTACCCACTGTGCTATTGCTCCAGCCCCAAATTATTCTTAATTAAAGTTGTAATTATTTCCTTTGCAGGAATTCAACTTGAGACTCAGAATTTAAACAACAGTCTTCCTTCCAAATGCACGGTCACAGTCTCAGTCCTCCCATTGTTCATCAATTTGCTCGAGCGGGCCCAGTAAGGTCTCCATCTTGAGACTTGGTTGTTACTGTGTTTGGCATATCAAATACGTCACGGGTAGCTTGCCAGACTTTGCCGTATGGGGAGATACTCTCGGTAGCTTGCTGGGCTCTTCGAGAGGGGCAGAGGAATTGAACTCGGGTTGGCCATGTTGGCTGTGTGCAAGGCAAACGCCCTACCCGCTGTGCTATCGCTCCAGCGCTCCAAACGCACATATTTAGAAAAACTACAGTACTCATTTTTGAGGGGCGATCAAAACCAGGTACGGTTGCTAACCTTCAATTCATCAAGTAAAGTGCGTTATATGTGAGCCGTAAATAATAGATAAGAACTGCACAAGCAAAAGACAAAACCTGAAGATTACACTGCTAACAGTTGTAACGATCACACATGCCTATATGAATGGAAAGTATCTTCCTCCTAATTTCTGACATTGTAGTGATCAAGGCAGAGTCCTAGCAAGAAAGTCCACATGCTTTGGTTCCGTAACCTGGTAATACATAAGGGACAGCAAAATAGTACAGGAGGCAATAAGGCATTTGCTTGTAGGCAGCCAATCCAGTTGGATCTCTGTCACTGCATCCAGTATCCTGAGCACTACAAGGGCTCACTCCAGAGTACAGAGCCAGGAATAACACAAGATCACTGCCATGTATGGATACAAACTCCAATCCACCCCAATCCCAATAAAAATAATAGGAAGAAAGGTTGAACAAGTCTGTAGGGCATCTCTGGGCCTCGGGTTTCTTTCTTCTCCAACAAAATGTTAGTCATTCTCTTAGGACTTCCTAGTTGTAAAATGCTTTCGTTCTAGGAAATAACGCAAAGTTCAACAGGAGAGCAAGTTATAGGTAGAGCTTGGACAAGGACAAAATAGCTGTAAGCAAAAAATCCATGTACCAACATCACAAGAGTCTTCTATAGCTCTGTGTTCACTTGGGGAGCGTGGTGCCAAATACACCAAGTGCAAAATGTTCCAGCCTTTCAACCACCCAAAGTCGTTTGGACTTTTGGTAACTTACTAGACTGTTGGTATTAGAAGCTTCTCTACACCTGAAAGTTTAAGTTAATTTTGCTCCTCTCAAACATTGTGAGAGGGGACTGCACTGATAGCATAGTGGGTAGGGCGTTTGTCTTACACAAGGCCAACCCGGGTTCCATTCCCAGCATCCCATACAGTCCCCTGAGCAATGACAGAAGTAATATGTGAGTGCATGAACCATGAGTAAACCCTGTGCAGCGATGGGTTTGACCCAAAGAGAAAAAAAAAGTTGTCATAGATTATCAGTCTCACAGATTTTTTGCATCACCCTCTTGCTCCTTACAGAAAATATTCAAAATCTGTCTGTATTGGGAACTGCACATACTCTGCAGCTTCTGCTTCCCATGGTGAACAATGCGGCTTCCCTAAAAGGAAGTGTCTGCAACTACTCCAGCATATCTACTCCAGCTAGTAGATCTGCTTGGTTCCTGCCTTCAGATTCTGGCATCTCTTTCCAACCTCTCATGGGTAGTGCCTGTCTTGACCAATTATCTAGCACCACCACGCTGTCTGGAGGATCTGGCCAGAGACAGAGATCGACTCTGTCTGCTACCTACCCAAGTGTTTTGGAGTGGGATATTGCAGGAAGTACTGAAAAGAAGTCTTACATGGGAGACTTTACTGTTACTACCCTTGACCAAGACACCACCGTCTCTTCCATGTCTAGGGCAGCTCGGTATAGAAAACCTTAGATACCAACCACCTGGTGTCTCTGTACCCAACACTTTCTTCCAGTCTTGTTGAAAGGACACCATCTCAGGTTCCGAATCAGATTTATAGCCTGTCGCTTCCCTATCAGGAAGGAAGCCAGGTGTCTTACTATCATCAGGGCACTCTGGGTCCTCTCTTTCTGGAGAACATGGTCCCTGCCTGCAATCCAACTCTATGACATACAACGGAGTTAGGGTCTCTGTCCTCCAAGATCTTAGAAATGTATCCCCAGAAAATGTTTATGGTTTTAAAGAAGCTTCAGCCCCCAAAGAAACAACCACTAACCTCCACCTCTGGAATATACTAATCTGTGTCTGCTACACTCATCAAGGAATCGAGTTATCAAGTTGAGTAAACGGAGAGAAGAGAAATCTGACACTCAAAACTTGGGGTCAAATCTGCAAGTGGGAAACTGTCCATAGACAGGTGGCATTTCAATTAAATGAACTGAGGTTCTTATATTTATGAAACCTGAAGTAAAAAAAACCTCAGTTTAAGTTTAAATCCCCTCAATCATTTTAAGGTACCGTATTTTCATACTCGACATCAGAGTTTCTAATACAGATTGGAAGGTATGATAGTATAAAGACCACCTAGGTTTACTAGAAGAAAACTTCAGTAGCATAACAAGGAATGCCACATTTTCATGATTGATCAGTCTGCAAGTATTACCAAAGTAACAATAAGCTCCATTTCTTAAATTATTGTTTTTGTGATTCCGGAAGACATTTGAGAACTATTATTGTGATGATACCACATTAAACTTTCCCTTAAATTAATGTACACGATTCTGAATGCACAATATACTCAGAGATCTTCCAAAGTTTTCAAACCTAGAATCTCTAATTGAGCAAATAATTCATTATGAAGTGGTGCTTCATTCCTTTTTTGATTTCTTGATATGATATAAACTTCCAGGGTTTATTTTTTCAGAAAAGTGAAGAAATTGACTATGTAATGCTAAGCCGGTACAGCATTTAATAGTTTACAAATGTCTAGCTTGAAAAAAAAGCTTAAGTTTGGGGGAGTCAGAATGTGGGTCACAGACCGCAGTGCTCAGGGCTTGCACCTCGCTGTGTGCTCAGGGTTCACATAAGAAGGTGGTTAGAGGCTCGTATGTGATGCTGAGGATCAAACTAAGGTAAGTTTTGCGCAGGGCAAGTGCTTTACCGACTGTGCTATTCCTCTATTCTAAGTCTCTTATTTTTAAGTACGGTTGACACAGAAAATCTTTCAAGTACAAGGGAAACAATGGCACCACATGAGCAACAGTAAGAATGACAACAGTTACCTCCAGTCTTCTAGTTCAGGGCCTTATCCATGATCCTTAGAAGAGCCAGTAACAATGTGTTGCCCATTGCCGAAAGTTGCCCAATTGTGGCACCATGAGTTGTGTGGAGGGAGTATATTGTTTAGGGGGTACTGATTTCTTCCGTGGTTCCTTTGCAGTGATGAATTCCCTTGGGTAGGAAACTTCCCTGGCACTGCAACCATCAGATCAGACATTTTGTCGGACACAAACTTCAGAATTACTCATGTCTTGCAGTATCAAAATTTAAATACTTGAGAATAACCCATCACCAGAGTTCCAGATATTCCCATGATAGATTCAGAATAAAGTAACCTGGCACTACCCCCTTTTCCAACTCAGGAACAAAGAGCTAAGAATTGGGATGAAATGAACATTGGGCTTTCAAAGTCTCTGGATACCTAACAGATCCGAATAGAAAACCAAGATCCTCCACTGTGCCCTTTAAAAATCCCTCTTACCCACCAGCTTCTGAGCTGCATTGATCCTCTCAGCCAAGAGCAACAGCCTGGTACAGAAACTAATGGTCAGGAAAAGAATGGTTGGTGTTTGGAGGACACAGAAACACTTGAATGTGGAACTGAATCTGGTTGTATTTTTGCAGATCAAGACATGGGAGGAAGATAAACAACTTGCCCAGCTCTTTGATTGCTTAAAAGACCTAGATCTATGCATAGATCAGCAGGGAATGAACACCACAGATACCATCACTCTGAATCAGGGGCAAGAAATCTCAGCTGGCACTAAGGGGACCTCCCACTCAACATGGAAGAACAAAATCCAGGTCTCTGAGCCTCTAAATGGAGAACCTAAGGCCAAAATCCATTCTAAAGATGCAAAACGCTTGCTTAGGGGAGCAGGGATTGTTTGTAGTGCTGCAGCCAGTGATAGTGTCCTGTGACGATGGCCAAACCTAACAACAAACCTCAGAAAACTGCATCCAGCACAATCAGCAAGACGAAGAGCCATGGGCAGGAGAAGACAAAAAAGGCCAGAGAAAACTCCTTGAAAGTTGATGACAACAAGCAGACAGGGAATAATGTGAAGGCAGAAGAGAAGCCCACCATTGCCAGGATAAAACGCAAGTTAAGTCAACCTTAGCTTTGCCAAAAGGCCCTTAAAAAGCCCAGTACCTCCCTAGGCATGCACATGCTGGAGTCTGTGCAAAGCCTGGATCCTCTTCCTTCCAGGTCCTGGGTAGTTCAAAGAAGTCCAAAGACGTCCAGCCCTCTTCAGCTGTCAAACCATGGCCAGGGGCTACACGGGACGGAAAAGGTCTTGAGAAAACTCAGGTCAAATCTCAGAAACCAAGCAGCAGTGCTGAAGAACGCTCAGTTCCTTCCCAGTCTGAGCTGCCACCTCCTGGGAAGGTCAAATTGGTACCTTTGCCTTTTCTTACCATGGAGAAGCCACAAGCACGACATGTTCCTTGGAAAACACAATCTCTGGCTTCACATCGTCCTGCTGCAGCTTACCCTGCCAGGCCTGGCTTGACCGACTCAGCTCAGCCAACTGTCACCAATTAATGCGGGCCAGTGACTGCATTTTTGTCACGTCCTACCAGACCAGACAAGCCCATTTCAACCAACCCATCTTGACCAGCTATGCTATACTCTGCCTAATTCTCAGCCTGCAACTTCTAGACCTGCTCCCTCCAAGACAATAGCTAGCACTTCTCTCCAGTGGGGCCCTCTTCCTGTCTCTGGGACCGAGCACCAGCCTCCACCCAAATGGCAGGGTTAGTTTCGACTACAAGACTTTCGTTTCCAACCAATTCCATGGAGAAAGCCCAATGTTCCCGAGCCAGTCATGTCAAAGTCCATCGCAAAAGAGCAGAGACCAGAACGTGAGGCTATGAAGAGGAAGGCTCAGTAGGAGCGTGAGAACTCTGCCAAATGCAACTCTTCGGGGAAAGTGCATTTTTTATCCAGAGAGAAAAAGATATAGACATCTCTCAATTCTATGGCTATAAGTAGCTGGCATGGTTGGTGCCACTTTAGGTACCAGAAAGTTGCCTTAGACAAACACTTAAAAGCCATTCACATTTCATTTATTCTCATATATTTTTTAAAAAATAAATAGATGCATATAAGTTAATAGATTAATAATAAAAGTTCTGAATGTTGAGAGGCTTTCCACTGTGGTAGTTATTTTTAGGGGGTAAGGGTTGAAGGATTCATGAGAATGAAATAGAAGTTAGAGGGGGGATAAAAGTGGAAACAAACAAGAATCTAAGAAAGAGAAACTTGTCTCAGTGTTGTAAAGCCCTTAAGATGAGAAATTTTATGGGCTTTATGAAGATTTGCGGGGGGCAGGCAGTGAAATAGTCTACCTGATAGTGCATTTCCAGGAGTCTGACCCAAGATTCATCCCTGGAATCCTATGTGGTCCCACGAGTTTCACTAGAAGTTATCTTTGAGTACAGAGCCAGGAGTAAGCCCTGAGCACAGGCAAGTATGCCTCTATCGCCAGTCTCCTCCAAACAAGAAAGGGAGAAATGACACAGCGAGGGGGTTTGGTTTAATATAAAAAAATGGGATACGCTGAATAAGGAGGATTAGTGTAATAAGATAACCTCATGAATACTAAAAATAGTTTCACAGAGGCTGTCTTTATATTTCATGACCACCGTTGTTAAATAAAGAGATTTGAGACATATCCCCAAAAGGCGTAGGTGGTCTATCCATAAATGAACAGGCTGTGGGATGCTAACACATATACTGGGGAAAGAACCTACAGATGAACAGTCAACGACCCTCAGAGTTATTCAGGGGTGACTGTAAATAGGGACCAAGCAAAGAGAACAGTTGTAGCAAGAAGCCCGAATATCAGCTCTTGGAACATGTAAAGATCAATCGCCATGTACTCAGGCCCGTGGTTCAGCCACCCTTGGGACCGGCTCTTCTGGAGGTTGGGAAGGCGGTGTTGGGAAGAGATGGTCCTAGGAGAGATATGGAGTGATGAATGAAAGGAAGGGGAACGGGGAAGGACAGGGAACAGGACAGCAGATGTGCATGATGGGAAAGTTGGTGGGTTACATTAAAATGCTTTTTAGTGAAAAACTGTGTTCCGTTCATCAAAGGAACAACAAAAGTAGGAAAATAAAATAGGTTAAAAAGAACAGGTTACATACAAGGTCAGAGAGACCTCAAAGAGCTGAAGTTCGTACTGGAGCTCCTGCTGGATCTCGGGCTGACAGCCTGGTTCTCCCAGCATCACGGGGTGTGACCACAAAACAACCACCAAGTATTAAACATGCAAAAGAAACAAAAATCAAGCTGCTGAACATAGAGAGTGGTGACTTGATTTTCTTTTGGGGGGCTGTGGGAAAGTGTTTGAAGTGATGTTTTAAGTATTTCCTATTTCATTTCATTTTTTTCATCATCCTGTTGTTCGTCGATTGCCTCAGGCAGGCCCCAGTAACGTCTCTTTCATCCTAACCCTGAGATTATATTCAAGGCTCTTTAGGAGAATGAGACCCATCATTGTTACTGGTATTTGGCATATTTGGTACGCCACGGGGAGTTTGCCAGACTATGCCCTGTGGGCAGGCTACATTTGATAGCCTGCAAGTTTGTCCAAAGTAGGAATGAGATGATAAGTTGTCATAAAATATGTCCTGATAAGATGTCACGCGCGGCCACATTTGCGGCCACGCGGTTCCGGGAGCTGGAACCAGGTGGTGGGTGTGACCCCCACCTACTAGAATTTGGAGGATCTGGGTGGAGGATGCTTGACTCCAATCCGAGTAGGCTGGGAGATCTCGGCCCCGGAACCCGTGTGGATTTGTCCCTCTGCCAGTACCTTCAGGTGTGCGGAAAGTGGTCTCAGCATGATGGTGGCTGGTCCTGGAGGTTTTCGGCTGCCGGAACCCTGGTCGGGGCGGGGAGGAAAACTCAACCAGCTCCCCTCCAACGGGCCCCGGCGAGGAACAGCCAGGCGCGGGGGCAGACTAAGGGGAAAATAATAGAAACACCTTGGCCAGCACAGGTATTAAAGGCCCAATGGATGGCCTCCTATGGTTACAGTGAGAAAGATAAGGTGTACAGCATTTACATAATTTAGAATTTGAAAAGAAGAAAAAAATCTGCCACAACCCAACAGTTATTCCCAATTTTCCTAGGTGCTTCTAGGGAATGAGTAAAGGAGAGAGAACTTGTATCCTTTTAAAATACACACCTGCATAAGTAATTTTTTTTATGGGATCCATCATTTAAGACAAATTTCAGTGGCATTTGCTATACTTTCTATTTTTGCAATTATTACCATTATTTTATCCATGGCCTGGAGCAATAGCACAGTAGGTAGGGCTTTTGCCTTGCAAGTGGCCAAAATGGCCGACCTGAGTTCGATTCCTCCAATTCTCACATAGAGCCTGGCAAAAAACTAAGATTATCAACCCCGCACAGCAAAGCCTGGCAAGCTACCCATAACGTATTCGATATGCCAAATACATTAACAGTTGTCACAATGGAGACGTTACTGGGCCTGCTCGAGTAAATCGATGAACAATGGGAGGACAGTCATAGTGACAGTGACCATTATTTTATCCATATCAGTTTCATCATTTCCAAAAACAGTCTCTTCACTACCCACTGACCTCTCCATTCTCTCTCTTCTCTGGTTCCTGGCAACACTCCTCTTTTGTCTTTCTGAATTTTCTTTCTCTAAACCCTTCACATACGAGTATCTTAAGATATGTGACATTTTTATCAGCCTTTTTAAAACCCTGATGCTTTCAACGTTCATCTGTGCTACAGTATGTCATTACTTCCTCTGACTGATATTCTCTTGTATAGATCTATCATATTGGATAGGTTTCCACATTTTTTAAATGCGCAGAGCCCTGGAGGTCTCATAAATTGGATAAAAGAAATATCAATGGTGGTTTTACACATAGTACAGAGGGTACATTGCTTGCCTTCAAGACAGTAGGCCTGCTTGGCTACCTGGCACTCCATATGTCCCCTGCGCCTTGCCAGGATTGACTCCTGAGCACAGAGCCAAGAGAAAGCTCTGAGCACTATCACGTGTGGCTACAATATACAAAAAATAAAAACATTCACACACACAAGATCCAGTCCCGTTCATGTAATTTCAGATGCTAACAACATCATGGTGTAGAATGGATAATGGCCATTCAAAGAAACCATCAACCCTGCAAATATTCCTTTGTTTAGTTCAACTTTATTGAATAGATTCTATGGCTGGCAATGGAGAGATCTGGTCAATTATCAGGTGAGTCAATGGAATAACTCTTGTTCTGACACAATGGAGGAAGAAGATGATGAAGGTAGAGGAGAAGATCATGTAACCTTTGAGGCCAAGACGTGAGTGTATTAACTACCAGGAAATTGATGTTATCAGAATTTAACAGAAAATACAGGCTAAAGATCTTCGAAAGAAGGCATATATCATGACCAACATATTTTTTGCAGTGATCTTTATATGAAATTTCTGGCTTCTAGGAGTGCAGATTTTTTCCTTCTGTTTAAACTAACAGATGATTGGTTACAGCAGTCACAGAAAACATAAACAATACAGCAGATCAGTAACACAGTAGTGACCAGTAACCATTACATATAAAACCTAAAAATATTTTTCTATTTCACTCTTAAATAAACAGTAATTGATAATGGAATGTGTGTAGCTATTTGGCAAGTAGCAACTTTATGAACCGGGATTTAAATTAAATGGCCAGTGTCGTTCCCTGTCCACATTAATTTTCAAACTATTTTGAGTTTTTATTATAATGACTCATCCAGGAATGATTCCTTAGTGCAGAGCCAGTAACAATCCCTGAGTATAACCAGGTGTGGCCTCTAAACTTAAATGAATAAATTAATAAATAAATCAATCAGATTTTCAAATTTTCCTATCCTATAATTAGCCATATTATCCATAACTCAACCACCTCTATTCTCAAAGCCACTCTTCACATGCTGAGACAAGCCTCACCAATTAATGAATCTATTCCTGGTCCTCTTATACTTTACACCAATGATAGATCAAGAGTAGCACACCACATTTGATAGGGTTTATAATAGAAGGCAAGTGGTTGGTGGGCTTGCAGTCCAGGGCAATGTGCCCAGAAATCAAGCTCAGGGAACTGCAAGACTCATTACCATTGGCCATGCCGCAGTCCCCAAAGCACTAAGGACAGAGGCATTCCATGGCAAGTTTTAGGACTGCATCAGAAGTAGGACATTTTTCCTGATCAGGTGCCATTGTGGCTTACTTCCACAAAAGTAGAGCAGAGGCGGTGGACTTGGCCTCCAAGGCAGCAGTACTGCATGTGGCTGCTGTAATTTTCTCCTTTCTCAACACTGTGGATGTACATATCAATCCCCGTTACCTAATTTTGAGGAGACAGCATGACACACATGCCAATAGTCCACTAGCCTATTCCAATCTCACCAAAAAAAAAATTGATCACAAGAAACGGAAGAAGTCTAACATGAAAGATCACATATCTGAAACTGCACTAGAGGACTCACAGAAGTCACAAAGGAGCAACATCAAAGAGGAAGCTAGTATTCTATAGGGGGAAAAGGTGACCACCATCGAAGAGCTTATCCAGACTCCATTCTCACAGCAAGAGGGGAACATTGAGAGTGAAACGGAGAGTCCCATCTTGAAAATACCAAAGCAGCATGAAGAAAAGGCGCAAATCCCCACCAGGTAGAGGGCTTAAAGAAAAGAGCTCAGAAGCCTCAATAGGGAATACTAACAAATAAAATATCTCCAATAAAGAATTCTGAGATGAAATGTTGAGGCTGTTTCTTGAATTCAAAGAAACGATGGAACAGGCAGTCAGTAAATTAAAGGAAGACATGAAAGAAACAGTGGAATGGACAGCCAATAAAATCAGGAAGCAATAAAAGCAGAAATAAGAAAGCGACAAGAATGTGTCACTAATAAAGGATTCAGGAGATGAAATTAAAAACAGAGTGAGCACGCTCAACAGTAGAATGACCACGAGTGAAAACAGAAACAGTGAGCTTCAAGATGAGCTGCATAATGCATACAGGCAAGAACATATAATGGGAAAGGACCTCAAAATAGCTCAGGTGAATCAGAGACCTAACTGAGGAACTTTAGAGGAACAACATGAGAATCATCAACGATTCAGAAGAACTGGGAGGCAACCACAATGAAGTAGCAACAGTTTAGGACATCACTTCTGAAAATTTCCCAAAGCTGGAGAAAGCAGACATCCAGATCCAAGGATCTTGAAAGGTACCAGCTAAAAGAGACCCTAATAAAGAGACTCCAGCACATATTATATACAGAATGATGGATATCACAGATAGAGATATAATCCTGCAAGCAGAAAGGTCAAAGAAGGAAATCACATACAAAGCAGCATCCCTTAGATTTGCAGCAGACTTATGAAAGGAAACTGGCCTACCCCAAAGACAATGGTGGGATGTAGTGAAAAAATCCAATGAAACGAATGCCTCACCAAGAATACTCTATAATCAATGTAATACACGGCAGCTGTTAGAAAGGAGGAAGTCATGAAATTGATATCCAAGTAGTTCAACATAGTAAGTATCATGCTATGTGAAATGAGCCAGAAAGAGAGGGACAGACATCGAAAGACTGCACTCATCTGGGGAATATTAAAGAAGAGAATGGGGACTAACACCCAAGAATATTTGAGATAAGAACCAGGAGTTCTGCTCCACGACTTGGAACCCAGCAAACTAGACAGAGACATGCAAAAAAAAAATGGGCTCAGACCTTTACATAAGCAATGCACAAAAGTCAGATCAAAATGGATTAAAGACCTCAGAATCAGATCTGAATCCATAAAGTACATTGAAGAGAAGGTCAGCAAAATCCTTAAGGTCATTGAAAATAAAGTGTCATCAAAGGGGAAAGGCCACTGAACAAGTAAATGGAAACAGAGATACACTAATGGGACTGTCTTAAACTTAGTAACCTCTCTACCTCAAAAATCAGTGAGCAGAATACAAAGACAGTTTACAGAATGGGAAAGGATAATCACCCAATACCCGTCTGATAAGGGGTGAATATCAAGGCTATACAAGGCACTGGTTAAACTATACAGTAAGAAAACATCCATACCATCAGAAAATAAGGCGATGAAATAAACAGAAACTTTCTCATAGGAGAAATCTGAATGGCCAAAAGGCACATGAAAAAATGCTCTTAGTCACAGAACATCATGCATGTAAAAACAAAAACATATCATGTCACTCCACAGAAACTGGCACATGTCCAAAAGAAAAAAAGCAACCGGTGTTGGCATGGATGTGGGTCAAAGGGCACTCTCTTTCTCTGCTGGTGGGAATGCTGACTGGTGTAGCCTTTGTGGAAAACAATAAGGACGTTTCTAAAAAAAAAAAAAAACCAAGAAATTGAGCTCCCATTTGACCCCGCGATACCACTTCTGGGAATATATCCTGTAGTTGCAAAGAATTACAGTAGAAATGACATATGCACTTGTACATTCATTGCAGAACTCCTTGAGAATGCCAGAATCTGGAAAAAATCCAAGTGCCGGAGAAAAGATGACTGGTTAAAAAAACTTTGGTACATCTCACAATGGAATACTATGTATCTGTTCGAAAAGATGAAATATATTTATACAGAAATATATAAAATATATGAAATATATTTATACAGAAACAAAGATAGATGGACAGACAGAGAGACAGACAGATAGATGGATATGCTCAAAAGACTAAACCTTAAAAATATGTTACTAATCTCTTATAGAAGTGCTTAATGTCTCCTGGGTGAAATACAACTGTCTTGAAATACTTTCCTCTAGGAAAAAAATTTTGGATCATTTTAGCGAATCATTCATAACAAGCAGTACAAAATTAGTTATTTTGGCTCTGCTTGAGGGCAGGGTTTTAGGTTTGGGATGGAAACATTTGAAATATGGTGGTGAGAAGGTGTAATGGTGGCGTATTGGTGCTTGAATATTAAATGCACTCAAACACTGTGAACAACTTTATAAAATTAATGTTAAATTAAAAAATCTTTTTAAGAGATCAAAGCAACAATTCTCAGTGTGGAAAACGATGAAAAGGAAAACAAAATCAAGAATATCTCAGATGTTGAAAGGGACCCTCCTTCACTGCTGGTGGGAATGCCGACTGGTTAAGCCCTTTTGGAAAACACTATGGATGATTCTCAAAAAATTAGAAACTGAGCTGTCATTTGACCCAGCAATACCAATCCTGGGAATATATCCCAGAGAAGCAAAAAACAATAGCCAAAGTGATATCTGCGCTTCTTTGTTCATTGCAGCACTCTTTACAATAGTCAGAATCTGGAAAAAACCTGAGAGCCCAAGAACAGATGACTGGTTAAAGATACCTTGGTACATTTACACAATGGAGTACTATGTAGCAGTTAGAAAAGATGAAGTCATGAAATTTACATACAAGTGGTACTACATGGAAAGTATCCTGTTAATCGAAATGAGTCAGAAAGAGAGGGAGAGACACAGGAACATTACATTCATCTGGGGAACATAAAGTAACAAAATAGGAGACTAACTCCCAAGAATGTCCAAGATTAGTACCAGAAATTTTACTCCATGGCTTGGAGGCCAGCCACACATACTTGGAGAAAAGGCAGCTCAGATAGAGAAGGGGGAATAAAATAAAGGGTGCTGGGAGGATCCTCCCCGGATTTGAGAAGCATGTTGAAAGTAGACAATGGACTGAACATGATTGCCACTCAATGCCTTTTTGCAAACCACAACACCTAAAAGGAGAGAACAGAGGGGAATGCCCTGCCACAAAGGCAGGGTGGGATGGAGGGGGAGGATAGAGGGGGAAGGAATACTGGGATCCATGTTGGTGGGAAATGGGCACTGGTGGAGGAATGGGTATTTGATCATTGTATAATTGAAACCCAAGCACAAAATTTTTAAGTCTACAACTGTAATTCATAGTGTCTCACTAATAAAAATTTAAAATATACATATAAATATTTTAATTTCTAAAAATAAATAAAGATCATTAATACCAAGACAAAAAATAAGATTATCTCAGAGGTTTATGTATTCAATTATCGGGTGTTCAGTAATAGAATTCAGCATGGTCCACAAGGCTCATGCTGAAAACTGAATGCTGAAAGCACCAAATGTGCCATTTGGAGAAAGTGGAGAAAAGGATCATGTGAGTCCACAACTAAGCCAGAGACTTAGGACTGTGATCATTAGAAGACAGTTGGCTGTCAAAAAATGAAAGTGTATAGAGCAAGACCACTTAAGATCAAGGTTGAATAAGTGCGGACTTACATTATTGAGTATTGAATACTGGAATTTTCTTCTATTCACAGTTCTCACACTTAAGTCTATAAACCACTAGGAATTTCATCTTGCACATAGCATTGTAGCACTGTCCTCCCATTGTTCATCGATTTGCTCAAGTGGGCCCAGTAAGGTCTCCCTTGATAGACTTGTTACTGTGTCTGTCATATTGAATAGGGCACGGTAGCTTGCCTTGTTTTGCTGTGTGGGCGAGATACTCTAGGTAGTTTTCCGGGCTCTCTGACAGGGGTGGAGGAATCGAACTCAGCTCGGCTAGGCTGAGAAAATATATTTACTATATTCATAAATAGAGTAATACCTCAGCCAGAGCAATAGTAAAGAAGATAGGTATTTGTCCTGGTCACGGACCTATCCAGGTTCCATCTAAGGCATCCTAAACTTTTCTACAAGCACTGCCAGGCATAATTTCTGAGTGTCGAGCCAGATGTCACCTCTAAGAATTTTGGGGAGCCCCCACAAATAGTAAGACCTTATGAAGAACCCACTGTATATAAGCCATTGCTTTAAGCATATTAAGAGGCATTAAGTTGATAATATTTTGTTAGAAATGCTCTAATATCAAAGATATAAGATCAAAGAGATAGTATGTGGGAAATTTTCTGCCATGAAGCCATGGGAGGGCCAGAAAGGGGCAATATACTGGGGAGATTGGTGGTGGGAAATGTGTATTGGTGGAGGAATTCTTTCTTTCTTTCTTTCTTTCTTTCTTTCTTTCTTTCTTTCTTTCTTTCTTTTCTTTCTCCTTTTTCTCTCTCTTCTTCTCAGTCTTGATTTCTTTGTTTCTTTTGCTAATTAGGGATCAGCAAAAACCTATTTAAAAACCTACACATAGTCAATTGGTTACTCTTTGAGGCTCTGTCTCTCTCTCTGCTCATCTCTGCAGTTGTAGTATGAAATCAGTTCCTGGTCACTTGGGTGATCATTCCCCAGCAAAATTCCTGATTCTGTCTTTGCACTAACTCCTAGTAGCTCATCTTTTTTTTAATTTCTAAAATACATTTCTCCTCCATCACTGAGGAATAATGTAGGGCTTAATATATTAATATTCCATGTGACTGACCATGGTTCTATCTCCAGCACAACATATGGTCCCATGAGCACCACAAGGTGTCACTCCTGAGCACAGAGACAGGAGTACCTGAGTATCACTGGCGCTACCCCAAATCCTCTCTTTCCACAGACGCACACAAACACACATACACAACGCACACATACACACACACTTCCTGGGATGGATTGATAGTACAGTGAGTAGGGTGCTTGCCATGTATGAAGACAATCCTCAAGGGTTCAAGGGACCATACGTATTGGGATGGCAGGGATCGAATCCAGGTCGGCCATGTGCAAGGCAAGTGCTTTTCCCATTGAATTGTCACTTTGATACGGATGACGACACTATTTTAGTGACAAATGCCTTCAAGCATTTCTTGTGTTCTTTCAGATTCTTTTTAGAAGTCCCCAATTATCCCACACTACTTGGGTTTTCCTAATAGATGGTGTAATTTGTTGATCACAAGAATTGGTTATAATCTGTCTAAATTGTTTCTCTTCTGCCAAATCCAATTGTCACTTTGAACCTCCATTCAACACCGATCAATCACAGAAAATGAGACAAAAAGAGAATTAAGCAAACAAGCGGATTGGTAAAGCTTTAGGGTCATCTGTGCAGCCATCAATGGACTCATGGTAGGTCAATATAATGCAATATTGCTCCCCAAATCCCAGCAGATCCAAAGAGGTGAGTGATTGTTGGAGTTGACAGAGACATCAAGGACAATTAGGAAGTATATAAACATTCCACAGGAACCTGGAGAGCAGAGGTTAGTGTAGTTCACAGAGAATCAGTAGGAATCCGTAAAATATAAAGTTGTTTGCACAGGAGTGATAATGCAGTGGACAAGGAAACTCTCTTGCACCCAGTCTACCGAACTCCTCCAGCAGTGATTCCTGATTGTAGAGCCAGGAGCAAAACCTGAGCATGGCTATGAGAGGGCCCAAAGTCAAAATAAATAAATAAAAGATTGTGAAAGTTGTTTATTCTAATTTTGGCTATATTGTCCCCTAAAGCTAAAAGACCTTACAAAGTATTGCTCTATGTTTGTCTGGCACAAGTTTACAGCTGGCAGATACTGTGTCATCTATTCTAATCTTGCCTACTATACTTTTCTGGGTGCATGTTTGCTATCGTAACACCCTGAACTTAGGGGTTTTTGCTAGGGGAAGATTTCTCATAATAATCATTTACTACCCCTAAAGTAAGTAATAATATATATCATAAAGCATTAAAATATAATTTATTTTTTTATTATTAAACATTATACAAAGTACACTAGTATTAACTTAATGTTTTTGGTTAACTAGGCAATATAAATTATTACCTAGTAACTGTTGATTTAGTAATGAAATATGCAGGCTCGTAAGTGTATAGGACTATTTCCCTAACCTAAGCGTCTAAGGAAAGTGAAACTGCTATAACTGTCTTGTAAGATTCCATCTCTCTAGCCTTCTTAATTCTACATCTCAGTCTATCCAATCCAGTCTTCTTCTTGGGAATCTGACGTTCCTATTGGCTGCCCCTACCTTTCAACTGCCTGCTTTATGACATCATTCTGGCACCAAACCTACCAGGACCTGTTAGAATCTTGGGGTTGCCATGCAGTTGTTTCTAAACAAGTTTTGATCATCGCAAGTGACCAATGACCAATCACCAATCACCAGTGATCAGTCATTGGTACTGGACACTTGTGGACTGCTGCTTCAGTGTTCAGACATACTCTCACATCGTCTTCTCTTCTGATTTAACTTTCCTTGATATTTCCTCTTTTCTGATCATGTCAGGTAAGCAATAATAATTATCAAAGCTTTTTATGAGATTTCTTATTAGACATAATAAGTACTTAAGGAAAAGCAGCGTGTAAAAATAGAGGAAAGTATTCAACTAGAATATGGTAAGCCTTATTTTAGCTTGACGTTCACATTTGCTGTGTGATTTTAGACACTACCTTTCTTTCTCTCAAATACAAAGGGTATTTCTTCATTTATTAAATTATATTTGATAGATATTTACGACCTCAAGTAAATGTTTATATATGAGTGTTCATTCCTACATTAAAAGTATTTCAATTGGATTTCGGTGATTATTTATGAAACATTGGGAATGAGATTTTTCTGGTTTATAAAGATACTTTTCATCTAGGTTTTAAAAATAAATCTGAAATTTTGTGACCATTTTTAAATGGTCTTTTCTACTTCTTGTGTGGTTTACAGAATTTACTGAATTGATTTACTGAACTGGTATGCTCTATTTAATACCTTTTGTTTGATGGCTAATATTCAGTGGTATGAATGTGAATAATAATGTCATTTCCTTGTAATTATTATTTTTATTTCTGCTTTAGACTCCTTTAAAACATATACTCGCTACTAAATGCGAACATTTATTATATTTTCTGCTTGTTATGTAAGTTACTGGTAAATCTTCTGCTTTATGTACTGGTAAGCCATACACTCAAATATCACCTTCTATTTCCTTTTTTGGCTAGTAGATTTTGCTAAAACAGTATTTCATCTTTATATCGCATATATGACACAATTTCTTAATAAACTTATTGTACTGTTTTCTTTGTTGTGTTTGGAGACGATATTCACTGTTGGTCAGGGCTAACTCTTGGGGCTGCTCTCAATCAATTACTGTACTATGCTGCTTACCAAATAGCCTAGGTTTCATTAATTTTTACATACTTCTTTTTCAGTTCTGTGATACATATTTTTCATAATTTTTTCTTGGTCTCGATTCTTCTCACACGTAAGTCACGTGAAACAGACAAATTTTATTTCTGTGTGCACATTATTCTTAATTAGATTTGTAAGTAACTCGTTTGCAGGAAAGCAACTTGAGAGTCAGAATTTAAACAACATTCTTCCTTCCAAAAGCACATCTTGAGAAAAACTAAAGTACTCATTTTTGAGGGGGGATCATAAACCAGGGTACAGTTGTGAACCTTTAATTCATCAAGTAGATTGAGTTATATGTGAGGCGTAGGTAATAGATAGGAACCGCAAAAGAAAAAGACAAACCTGAAGGTTACACTACTAATAGTTGTAACGACTACACATGGCTATAAGAATGGAATGTATCTTCATCATAGTTTCTGACATTGTAGTGATCAAGGCAGAGTCTGAGCAAGAAAGTCCACGCGCTTAGGTTCTGTAACCTGGTAATATAATACATAAGGGACAGAGAGATAGTGCAGGAGGGGATAAGGCATTTGCCTTATAGGCAGCTAATCCAGTTGGATCTCTGTCACTGCATCAAGTCTCCGGAGCACTACAAGGGGTTTCTTCAGAGTACAGAGCCAGGAAAAGCCCAATATCACTGCCAGATATTGGTTCAAATCCACTCCACCCCAACCTCAATTAAAAAAAAAAACAGGAAAGCTTGAACAAGTCTTTATGCGAATTCTGGGCCTCGGGTTTCTTTCTTCTCCAATAAAATGTTAGTCATTCTCTTAGGACTTTCTGGTTGTAAAATGCTTCCAGTCTAGGAAATAATGTAAAGTTCAACAGGAGAGCAAGCTTCAGGTAGAGCTAGGACGAGAAGAAACTAGCTCTAAGCAACAAATCCATGTACCAACATCACCAGAGTCTTCTATAGCTCTGTGTTCACATTGGGATCGTGGTGCCAAATACACAAAGTGGCAAAATGTTCCAGCCTTTCAACCACCCAAAGTTGTTTGGATTTTTGGTAACTTACTTGACTGTTGGTATTAGAATCTTCTCTATACCTGAAACTTTAAGTGAATTTTGCTCCCCTCAAATGTTGTCGGATGGAACTGGAGTGATAGCACAGCAGTTACTGCGTTTGCCTTGCACGCGGCCCACCCTGGTTCCATTCCCAGCATCCCATTTGGTCCCCTGAGCACTGCCAGTAGTAATATCTGAGTGCATGAACAAGCAGTTACCCCTGTACATCACTGGGTGTGACACCAATAGGAAAAAAAAAACGACGGATGTTATCAGTCTCTCAGATTTTTTTCATTACTTTTTGTTCCTTACAGAAAATATTCAAATTCCATCTGTATTGGGAACTGCACATTCTCTGAAACTTCCCCTTCCCGTGGTGAACAATGCAGCTTCCCTAACAGGAAGTGTCTTCAACTACTCAGGTGTACCTACTCCAGCTGGTAGTTCTGCTTGGCTCCTGCCCTCAGATTCTGGCATCTCTTTCCAACCATTCATGGGTAGTGCCGATCTTGACCAACATTCTTGCACAAATATGCTGTCGGTAGGGTCTCGCCAGAACCAGCTATCCACTTTGTCTGCTTCCAACCCAAGTGTTTTGGAGTGGGATATTGCAGGAAGTACTGAAAAGAATTATTACACTGGAGACTTTACTGAGACTATCCTTGACCAAAACACCACTGTCTCTTCCTTGTCTATGGCAGCTCGCTATGAGAAAACCTTAGAAACCAACCACATGTTGTCTCTGTACCCATCACTGTCTGCCAGTTTTGTTGAAAGGACAACATCTCAGGTTCCAAATCAGAGTTATAGCCTGTCGCTTCCCTATCAGGAAGGAAGCCAGGTGGTTTACTATAATCAGGGCAGTCCAGGACCTCTCCTTTCTGGAGAGGACATCACGACATGGGTGGAAGATCAACAATTTCCCCAGCCCTTTGATTGCTTGGAAGACCTATGACAATGCATAGATCTGCAGGGAATGAACACCACGGATACCATCACTCTGAATCTGGGCCAAGAAAACTCAGGTGGCACAAAGGGGAACTCCCACCCAACATGGAAGAAACAAAACAGGCCTCTGAGACATGCTACCGAGAGTATCTCCTGGCATGGCCAAGCCTGACACATTACGCATGACATATTCGATATGCCAAACACAGTAACAATTGTCACAATGGAGATGTTTACAGGGCCTGCTCGAGCAAATCAATGAACAATGGAAGGATGGTGACAGTAAGAGTGACCCATGAATGAATCTCTTCCAACCTCTTATACTTTACACAACTGATAGATCAAACGTAGCACACCGCATTTATTGAGATTTAAAATAGAAGGCAAGTGGTTGGTGGGTGTGCACTCCAGGGCACTGTGCCCAGTAATCCAACACAGGGAACTGCAGAGGCACTCAGGACAGAGGCGTTCCCCAGCAAAATTTTGGACTGCATCAGTGGTGGGACTTTATTCCAGATCAGGCACTATTGGGATTTATTTCCCCCAAAGTAGAGCACCGGCAGTGGTCATGGCCTCCAAGGCAGCAGCACCTCATGTGGCTGCTGTAATTTTCCCCTTTCTCTACACTTTGGACTCAAATTTCCATCTCAGTTACCTAATTTTGAGGAGGACAGCCTAGCTCTCACAAACACATTATGCCAATAGTCCACTAGCCTATTTTTATCACAGCAAACAAGAAACTGACAAGTCTACATTAAAGAACGCATATCTGAAACCGCAGTAGAGGACTCACAAAGGTCACAAAGGAGTAGCACCAAAGACGAAGCTAGTGTTATAGAAGGGGGAGAAGGTGACCACCATCAAAGAGCTCATCCAGAATCCTTTCTCACAGCAAGAGGGCAACATCGAGAGTTAATCAGAGGGTCCCACCTCGAAAATACCTAAGGAGCATGAAGAAAAGGCGCAATTTCCCGCCACGAGGAGTGGATGAAGAAAAGAGCTCAGAAGCCTCAATATGGAATACCAACAAATACAATCTCTCCAATAAAGATTTCAGAGATGAAATGTTGAGGATGTTTATTGAACTCAAAGAAACGATGGAACAGGATGTTTATTGAACTCAAAGAAACGATGGAACAGGAAGCCAGTAATTTAAAGGAAGTCCTGAAATACAGTGCAATGGATAGCCAATAAAATCAGGAAGCAATGAAAGCAATAATAAGAAAGCGACAAACGTGTCACTAAAAATGGATTCAGTAGATGAAAATATAAACAGAGTGTGCACGCTCAACAGTAGAATGAGCCCCGCTGAGGACAGAAACAGTCAGCTTCAAGATGAGCTGCATAACGCATACAGGCAACAACATATAATGGGCAAGGACCTCAAAATAGCTCATGTGAAACAGAGACCTAGGGGATGAACTTAATTACTGAGGCATAATTACTGAGTATTAGGCCAGGAGTCACCTCTGAATATTTTGGCGTGCCCCCGCAAACGGTAAGAGCTTATGAAGTACCCACTGTATACAAGCCACAGTTTTAGTCATATTAAGAGGCATTAGTTGAGAATATTTTGTTAGAAATGCTCTAGCCTCAAAGATATAAGTTCAAAGAGATACAATGTGGTAAGTTGTCTGCCATGAAGGAAGGGGGAGGGCCAGAAAGGGGCGGTATACTGGGGAGAATGGTGCTGGGGAATGTGTCCTGATGGAGGAATGGGTGTTTGAATATTGTACGTTTGTAACTCAAGCATGAAAGCTTGTAAGTATATCTCACAGTGATACAGTAAAATAAAATTTACAAAATATAAAGATTCAATCAAGAGAACTCTCAAAATAAAAGCGATAATAAAAAAATTTAAAAAAGTGATTAGAAATCTATTTAGAGACCATCCCTTCTCCGCCCCCAAATAAGCTAGCCTCAGTAGCCAAAAAACTTCAGAACTTGAAAGCCCTGATCATGGCCGCTATCGGCAATTTTGGACTAGCCTCATCTATGAGTGATCTGCAGAAAATCTCAGGTATGTGACTGAAAACTCCAAGCTCAATGAAATCAGAGAATGGGTGACCTCTTCCCAACTTCCCCCGTTTTCAGCAGCTTGGCAGTCATACACAAAAACCACCTCTGGTGCCATATAATGTCATCAATGGCCGTGATCCAGAAACTCAACAATGAATCTCTCAGAAGAGAGCACTGAACAATACACCATAGACACGTCCCTAGACCCCATGCCAACCTGTTTTATTCAGGCCATCCCAGAGCGGGGTGGGGTGGTCCAATGGAGCGAGGCCCAGCAGCCAAAAACTTCTTCCTCTCTCCCTCCCTCCCTCCCTCCCTCTCTTTCTTCCTTCCTTCGTTGCCTTTTTTCCTTCCTTTATTTATTCCCTTCTTCCTTTCTACTTTCCATCATTCCTTCATTCCATCCCTGTTTTCTTCCTTACATTTGCATTACTTTTTTCTTTCTTTCTCTTTCTTTCTTCCTTCCTTTCTTTCTTTCCTTCCTTCCTTCCTTCCTTCCTTCTTTCCTTCCATCTGTCCCTCTTTCCTTCCTTACATATGCCTTTCTTTCTCCTTTCTTTCTTTCTTTCTTTCTTTCTTCCTTCCTTCCTTCCTTCCTTCCTTCCTTCCTTTATTTCTCTCCTTCCTTCCTCCTTCCTTCCTTCGTTTCTTTCTTTCTTTCTTTCTTTCTTCTCTTTCTCCTTCTTTCTTTCTCTCTTTCTTCTTCTCAGTCTTGCTTTCTTCCTTTTGCTAATTAGGGATCAGCAAATATTTTCTGTTTAAAAAACTACACCTAGTCAATTGGTCACTCTTTGAGGATCTGTCTCTGTCTCTGCTCATCTCTGCATTTGTAGTATAAACTCAGTCCCTGGCCACTTGGGTGATCCATCCCCAGCAAACTTCCTAATTCTGTCTTTGCACTGGCTCCTACTGGCTCATCTTTTTTTCACTTCAAATATATATATCTGCTCCAGCACTGAGCAATAATGTAGGGCTTAATATATGAATATTCCATGTGACTGACCCTGGTTCTATCTCTAGCACAACATATGATCCCATGAGCACCACCAGGAGTCACTCCTGAGCACAGAGACAGGAGTACTTGAGTATCACTGGGGTTACCCCAAATCCTCTCTCTTTAGTCACACACAAAAACACACCTACCATAGCACACACACACACACACACACACACTTCCTGGGCTGGATTGATAGTACAGTGTGTAGGGTGCTTGCCATGTATGAAGACAATCCTCAAGGGTTCAAGGAAACATACGTATTGGGATGACAGGGATTGAATCCAGGTCGACCATGTGCAAGGAAAGTGCGTTTCCCACTGGATTATCACTTTGACCAGATGACAACATTATGTTAAATTACAACTGACTTCAAGTAATTCTTATGTTATTCCTGATTCTTTTTATAGATTCCCAAATATCCCACACTACTTAATATTTTCTAATAGATGGTATAATTTGTGGATCAAAATAATTGGTAATAATATGTCTAAATATTTTTTCATCTGCCAAATCCAATTGTCAATTAGAACCCCCATTCAGCAGCGGTCACTCAGAGACACTGAGACAAACACATAAGTAGACAAACACATGGATTGCCCAAGCTTTAGGGTCACCTGTGCAGCATTCAGTGGTCTCATGGTAGGTCAATATAATGCAATATTTCTCCTCCAACCCCAGCAGATCCCAACAGGTGAGCCAATGTTGTAGTTGACAGAGACATCAAGGACAGTTAGGAAGTATATTAACATGCCACAGGGACCTGGAGAGCAGAGGCAAGTGTAGTTCACAGAGAATCAGCAGGCATCTGTAAACTGTAAAGTTGTTTGTGCAGGAAAGAGAATTCAGTGGGCTGGGTACCTCTCTTGCACCCAGTCTACCAAGCTCCTCCATGAGTGATTTCTGAGTTGGAGCCAGTAGCAAGCCCTTAGCGTGGCTAGGTGAGGACCCAAAATCAAAATAAACAAATGAAAGATTGTGAAAGTTGTTTATTCTAGTTTTGGCTACATTGTTCCCTAAATCTAAAAGACCCTACAAAGTATTAGTCTATGCTTGCCTGACACAAGTTTACAGCTAGCAGATACTGTGTCATCTATTCTATCCTTGCCTAGTATTTATTTCTGGGTGCATATTTGCTAGCTGAACACCCTAAACTTAGGGGTTTTTGCTAGGGGAAGATTTCTCATTATAATCCATCATTTCCTACCCCTAAAGTAAGTGATAATGTATATCATAAAGCATTAACATATAATTTATTTTTTATTATTAAACATTATAGAAAATACACTAGTAGTAACTTAATGTTATTGGTTAACTAGGCAATATAAATTATTAACTAATAACTGTTGATTTATTAATGAAATATGTAAGATCATCAGTATATAGGAGTATTTTCCTAACCTACGAGTCTGAGGAAAGTGAAACTGTTATAACTGTCTTGTAAGATTCCATCTCTCTAGCCTGCTTAAGCTAAATCTCAATCTATCCAATCCAGTCTTCTTCTTGGGAATCTGACGTCCCAATTGGCTAGCCTCTACCTTTCAACTGCCTGCTTTATGACATCATTCTGGCACCAAACCTACCAGCACGTGGTAGAATCTTGGGGCTCCCGTGCAGTTGTTTGTAAACAAGTTTGGATCATCACGATTGACCAGTAACCAATGACCGATCGGTCATTGGTGCTGAACACTTGACATACTCTCATATCGTGTCCTCTTATCATTTACCTTTCCTTGATATTTCCTCTTTTCTGATCATGTCAGGTAAGGAATAATATTTTTCAACGCTTTTCAGGAGATTTCTTATCCCTAACTTAGCAGTTAAGGAAAAGCAGCATGTAATAATGGAGGAAAGTATTCAACTAGAATATGGTAAGCTTATTTTAGCTTGACGTTCACATTTCTTTGTGCTTTTAGACACTGACTTCCTTTCTGTCAAATACAAAGGGTATTTCTTCATTTATTAAATTATATTTGATACATATTTACAACCTCAATTACATGTTTATATATGAGTATTCACTCTCTGTGTTTCCTTTTCCTTTTAATTGTATTTTGACAAGATATTCATGAAATAAAATAAATCAGAGACAATATTTTGACAAACAGAAAATTCAGTTTTGGTAGAAAACCTAATATATACCAGGATTTTTTAACTGTAGTGGTCTCTCCAATTGTATTTATAATTTATTATTTTAAATTTAGTGCTATTCAAAAGTCATTATCATGTGTCTTTTGAGTTTTCTTTCTAAAATCGATGATAAGAAAAACTGGATTGTGGGGAAGGTTTGGAGTGCTGAGTGGTAGGGAGGCATGTCCTCAAAGTGTAGGGTTATTTTCAACAAGCTGTGGCGAACAGAAGCCAAGAATTAGAAGATGATATGAGGGAGAATGATATAGGAAAGAAAGATTATGGAGGGAAATTATCAAGGAAGGAGATACAGTTTGAGATAGAATGTTGGAGAAAACCAAATTGTTCAAATCAAAACAGAGAGAATATAGTTAAATATGCTGAGAGCAAGTCAAAGCAGTTGACTTTAACCAATTTTAGGACTAGAAAACATACTATATCTTTAGTAGCGTACCTAACACTACAAGAGAAAAAACAGCCTATCTGAAAACCATGGTTGTGGTTTTCTTTCTTATTGTCTCTAGAACACAGTTGGCACTTGGCAGTTTTGAAAGCAAACACGTTTTATAAATGATACTTCCTATAAATAACTAATACATGTTACCTAGGGGGATGGAAGATACATCATCTTTAATGTTGTTATTACATTCTAGTTTGTAAGGTACATGTATGATCTGCCTGCTATAAAAAAGAAGTGATATCTTCTAAGTTGAAACAGGAGAAATGATTCCTTTGTGTGGTAAGTAGGGTCCAGGTTAAGGCAACTTAACCTCCAGGTTTTTGGGTAGTTCAAAGAAGCCCAAAGATGTCCAGCCATCCTCAGCTGTGAAACCATTGGCAGGTGCTATAAAGGATGGAAAAGGTCTTGAGAAAACTCAGGTCAAAGCTCAGAAATCCAAGCAGCAGTGCCTAGAGAGCTCGTCTCCATCCCAGTCTGAGCTGCCACCTCCTGGGAAGGTCAAATTGGTACCTTTGCCTTTTATTACCATGGAGAAGCCACAAGCTCGACGTATTCCTCGGAAACCACAGTCTCTGGCTTCACATCGTCCTGCTGCAGCTTACCCTGCCAGGCCTGGCTCGACCAATTCAGCTCGGCCAACTGCCAGCAATTCATCCCGGCCAGTGACTGCATCTTTGTCACGTCCTGCCAGACCAGCTCAGCCCATTTGGACCAACCCATCTCGACTAGCTTTGCTGAGCTCTACTAGCCGTCCTATTTCTCAGCCAGCAACTTCTAGACCTGCTCCCTCCAAGACAACAGCTTGCACTTCTCTTCAGCGGGACCCTCTTCCTGTCTTTGAGATTGAGCGCCAGGCTCCACCCAAACAGCAGAGTCAGTTTCTTCTCCAAGATTTCCATTTCCAAGCAATTCCATGGAGAAAGGCCAATGTTCCCGAGCCAGTCATGTCAAAGCCCATCACAAAAGAGCAGAGGCCAGATCGTGAGGCTATGAAGAGGAAGGCTCAGCAGGAGCTTGAGAATGCTGCCAAATGCACCTCTTTGGGGAAAGTGCAGTTTTTTATCGAGAGAGAAAAAGATGTGGACATCTCTTAATTCTATGGCTATAAGTAGATGGAATGGTTGGTGCCAAATTAAGTACCAGATAATTGTCTTAGACAAACACCTGAAATGCCATACACATTTCATTTATTCGATACATTTTTCAAAAAATAAATAGATGCTTATAAGTTAATATATTGGTAATAAAATTTCTGAATGTTGAGAGCCTTTCCATTGTGGTCATCTTTTGGAGGGGGTCAGGATTGAAGGATTCAGGAGAAACAAATAGAAGTTAGCGGGGGATAAAAAGGGAAACAGACAAGACTCTATGAAAGAGAAACTTGGCTAAGGGTTTTAAAGCCATTAAGGGGAGTAATTTTATGGGCCTGATGAAGAGTTGGGGAGAGTGGGGCAGAGAAATAGTATACCTGATACGGCATTGCACGAGGCTGACCCAAGATTCTTCCCTGGAATCCTATGCGGTCCCAGGAGTTTCACTAGATGTTATCCTTGAGCACAGAGCCAGGAGTAAGCCCTGAGTACAGGTAAGTATGTTTCCATCGCCAGTCTCCTCCAAAAAAGAATGGGAGAAATAGCACAGTTCGAGGGTTTGGTTTAATATAAAAAAATGAAATAGGTTGAAGAAGGAGGATTAGTAGAAGATAAGCTGTTGAAAGTAAAAATAGATTCGCAGAGGCTGTCTTTATGTTTCAGGACCTCCGTTATTAAATAAGGAGATTTGAGACATGTCTCCAAAAGGTGTGGGTGGTCTATCCATAAGTGATCAGGCTGTGGGATGCTAACATGTATACTGGGGTCAGAATCTACAGATGAACAGTCCAGGGCCCTCAGAATTATTCAGGGGTGACTGTAAATAGTGACCAAGCAAAGATTACAGTTGTAGCAATATGCCTGAAAATCAGCTCTTGGAACATGTAAAGATCAATCGCCATGTACTTAGGCCAATAGTTCAGCAAAACTAGATGCACCATTTCACTTCATCTTCCCAACAATACTCAGAGTCAGTATTACCAGGACACTAGGCCAGCGGGGTTCAACAATGAGGTGTATTTGACTAAGTTCTTTGGATTTGCAAACTCCCCAAAGTGGGCAATTTGTCTTTCAGACCACAGCATCCTGACATTACTGACTTTGGAGCTCAAAATATATTAGCTTCAGGGGGCCTCCCGGGTGTTTTCCGTGGTTCCTGGTCCCTGCAGACTGCTCCAAACATCAATGTTAATGGAAGCTCACACAAAAACCAATGGTATCAATGGTGTTGGAGGCTGGGCCGTGGGAGAATTGTAGCTGTTAGAAAGGATGAAGTCATGAAATTTACATACAAGTAGTTCAACATAGTAACATGCTAGGTGAAATGAGCCAGAAAGAGAGGAACTGAGATAGAAAGACTGCACTAATCTGGGGAATGTTAAATTACAGAATGGGAGAAAACACCCAAGAATATTTGAAGTCATTACCAGGAGGTCTGCTCCATGGCTTGGAAACCAGCAAAACTGGACAGCTACATGCAAAAAAAATGGGCTCAGACCTCTACATAAACCGCGCAAAAAATTGAGATCAATATGGATTAAAGAACCTCAGCATCAGATCTTAATCCATAAGGTCCATTGAAGAGAAGGTCAGCAAAATCCTCCACGTCATTGTAAATAAAAGTATAATCAAAGGTGACATGCCACTGAACAAGCAAGTGGAAACAGAGATAAACTAATGGGACTGTCTTATACTAAGTAGCCTCTGTGCCTCAAAAGAATCAGTGAGCATAATACAAAGACAGTTTACAGAATGATAAAGGATACTCACTCAATACCCATCTGATAAGGGGTGATTATCAAGGGTATACAAGGCACTGGTTGAACTCTACAGTAAGAAAACATCCATTTCATCAGAATGTGGGGCAATGAAATAAACAGAAACTTTCTCAGAGGAGAAATTTGCATGGCCAAAAAGCACATGAAAAAATGCTCTTCATCACAAGTCATCAGGGAGATGCAGATGAAAACAAATAATACCATGTCACACCACAGAAACTTGTACATATCCAAAAGAACAAAAGCAACCAGTGTTGGCATGGATGTGAGTTGAACGGCACTCTCTTTCTCTGCTGGTGGGAATGCTGAATGGTGCAGACTTTTTGGAAAACAATATGGACGTTTCTCAAAAAATCCTAGAAATTGAGCTCCCATTTGAGACCGCAATACCACTTTTGGGAATATATCCTGGAGATGCAAAGAATTACAGTAGAAATGACATCTGCACTTGTATGCGCATTGCAGAACTCTTTGCAACAGCCAGAATCTGGAAAAATATCCAAGTGCCCAAGAACTGATGACTGGTTAAATACAACTTTGGGATTCAGCCGAAGAGAAGGACTACATAGAGGGCGGAATCCACAGATCCCGAAGGGAAAAAAAAAAACAGGTTCCAAAAAGAGCCGAGATCATCGGGAAGTCCCAGATAGGGTAGATACCGCATCCCGCCTCCCCCAGATGGAACCCCGGTGACCAGAAGCCTCTACAAGCACAGCTCGAGTATGCGGGAACTAGGACTTTTCCTCAAATCTGCCGGGACTACAACTCCCAGGTAACCTCAGATTCCGGAAGTCACGCCCACAGCCTGCCCCCCAGCGCCATCTTTACAGCATTCAGCTGAAGAGAAGGACTACATGGAGGGCGGGATCCACAGATCCCGAAGGAAAAAAAAAACAGGTTCCAAAAAGAGCCGAGATCATCGGGATGTCCCAGATGGAGTAGGTACCGCATCCCGCCTCCCCCAATTGGAAACCCGGTGACCAGAAGCCTCTACAAGCACAGCTCGAGTATGCGGGAACTAGGACTTTTCCTCAAATCTGCCGGGACTACAACTCCCAGGTAACCTCAGATTCCGGAAGTCACGCCCACAGCCTGCCCCCCAGCGCCATCTTTACAGCATTCAGCTGAAGAGAAGGACTACATGGAGGGCAGGATCCACAGATCCCGAAGGAAAAAAAAAAAACAGGTTCCAAAAAGAGCCGAGATCATCGGGATGTCCCAGATGGGGTAGGTACCGCATCCCGCCTCCCCCAATTGGAAAACCGGTGATCAGAAGCCTCTACAAGCACAGCTCGAGTATGCGGGAACTAGGACTTTTCCTCAAAACTGCGCGGCCGCTTATGCGGCCGCGCGACACCTCTCTATATACAAAGTGATCCATGGGAAGTAAACCACCCAACGTTTCTCTCTGAAAATCATAGTTAAGTTTGGAGCACGGCCACAGCCCCAGAAACACAAGGACTTAATGCATAACCCAGCAGCTTGGAGCAGAAAGTGAACGGGCTATGCGTTAATCCAGGCCATCAAGTCTGCTGGAGGGGAAAGGGTGTTGCCCCAATCGCCCTCTCCTCTCTGGAAAGAAAGATGGCGGCCGCATGGGAGCCTTGTGGACAGCAGGTATGAGCCGGGGGAGTTGGGGCGACTAAAACCTCATGGGAAGGGGGGCGTTTCGGTCCACCCTTCACGCCCTACCGAGGCCACCAGTTGCCCCCCACTAGCGGCTCTCCAGCACCGCCACGACTCCAGAGCACAGAAACCAATTTCTTAACTATCTGACTTTCAGTAGAAATAATCCAGGGTCAATAAGTAAAATAGCAGAAATCCAAAACCAACATTTAATTCTTGAACCCAGCTGTAGAAAGCAAATCACTTCACAATGCTTTTTCAGCATGTCTGATTTGGGGTGGGGGGTAAACTCTAATAATAGTGTTGAACTAGAATTCATCTGCCCCACAGGGACTTGGAGGGGTGAAGGGTGGGGTTTTATTGGGGTTCTTCATGGTAAAAAATAAGTATTGGTGAAGGGAAATGTTTTTGATATTTTCATGACTGAGACCTAAACCTGAAAGCTTTGTAACCTTTCCCACGGTGATTCAATAAATAAATAAATAAATAAATAAGAAAATAAATAAATAAATAAAACTTTGGTACATCTACACAATGGAATACTACGCATCTTTTACAAAGGTGAAATAATGATATTTGCATACATGTGCATCAATATAGAGAGTGTCATGCTAAGAGAAATCTTTCAGAGAGAGAGGGTCGGACATAGAATTACTGCACTTATTTGTGGAATATAATGTAACAGCTGGGAGACTGACAGATAGAGTAAAGAAGGGACCAATATTTTTTTAAGATCATTTCTCCTGCCCCCACGCCTGACTTCACTACTTTCATAAACTAGAAATTACATTAGGTATATAAAGAGTAAAATTTAATTTTTTTTTTGATTTTTTTTTTTTATTAGTGAAACACCATGAGGTACAGTTGTAGATTTACAATTTTTTGTGCTTGGGTTTGATTATACAATGATAAGATACCCATCCCTCCACCAGTGCCCATTTTCCACCACCATGGATAATATACCCCCCACCCCCATCCCCCCATCCCCCCCGCCTCTGTGGCAGGGCAATCCCCTGTGTTCTCTCTCTCCTTTTGGGTGTTGTGGTCTGCAAAAGAGGCATTGAGTGGCAAACATGTTCAGTCCATAGTCTACTTTCGACATGCATCTCCCCTCCTGGGAGGGTCCTCCAAGCACCCTTTATTTGGTGTTCCCTTCTCTGTCTGAGCTGCCCTTTCCTCTAGAATGCCCGACTGGCCACTAAGCTATGGAGTAATCCTCCTGGTGCTGATCTCAGCTATTCTTGGGTATTAATCTCATATTTTGTTACTTTATATCCCCCAGATGAATGCAATCTTTCTATGTCTATCCCTTTCTTTCTGACTCATTTCGCTTAGCATGATACTTTCCATGTTGTACCACTTGTTCATGACTTCATCTTTTCTAAGAGCTACATAGTAGTAAAATTTAATTTTATAACTCTTGGTTGTTTTTAATTTTCTGAAGTTTCTATAACCTTGCTCTGGCCTCATCTAAGCATTACAGGAATGCACAGGGTTGCCCCAGACCTAGGCACGCAGGAGGCTTGTAGAGACTTGCTTCTTGATGGTTGCAGTTGCCAGAAAAAATGGTCCATAATAAACCCATCTGGAAGAACTAATTTGAAAACTTAATTTATAGACTCTATAATGACAGCATTGTTGTCACTACAAGATAAAAGAAATATAAACTCACGTTCAGTTCTTCTTTTACCATAGCTTCACATCAACTATGCTGTCATGTTTTTAATATTTTTTGGTATGTTTAGTAGGAGAGCTTATTGACCTCCTTATTAAGTTTAAGTTCACATTACATGTCGGTAAAAGCTCCACCAATCATCATTGTCATATTCACTTCAGATGATAAATTTTAATAGATGATTGTGTGTAACAAAGTATATTGTAAGCATTGCATTGTGTATCTCAGCATGTTTCTCATAAATAATACAAGTGGAAGGAGCAAGAATAGAATAATTCAGGGTGGTCTAGTTTGTAAGGTCTAGTGAGGTTAAGTGTTAACACAAAAATACAAAAATGTGAACACAACAAGGAATTATGGAAGAATGAATATTGGGGAAGAATAACTATAGTAAAGTACAGACTGTGAATTGGTTAAAATGAACAACGCACATTTAATCAGTCATGTAACTGACCTGTTGGCTACATGCAGTTACTAGCTCCAAAAACTTGGGCTCGAGCGGGCCCAGTAACGTCTCCATTGGAGACTTTGTTGTTACTGTGTCTGGCATATCGAATACTCTCGGTAGCTTGCCGGGCTCTCCGAGAGGGGTGGAGGAATCGAACTCGGGTCGGCCATGTTGGCCGCTTGTAAGGCGAACGCCCTACCTGCTGTGCTATCGCTCCAGCCCAATCAAGTTCTTAAATCTTAGCTATAAACAAAAGGACAAGAAACATTTAAACAATGCTGCAGTTTATCAAAAGACAGATAAGAAATTTCAAATCTTATGTCTTTGACAGTTATAAGAAAAATTGAAGTCTGGCTAAGTTATAAACATGTTTATAATGCAACATTTGCATAACGAATAATGCTACCAATGATGTCTAGAAGATCAGGATAGTTTTAAAAAAACAAAACATAAAAATACAGAGCCAATTATTTACTTGTAGAACATGTACATTTATGCCTAAATTTTAGCATTTACTGTACCACCATTAATTTAAAAAATCACATCCAAAATCTAATGCAAAACCACCTATGAATTGGCATATTAGTTTATTTCTCAGTTTTTGAAGATGTCCTTAGTTTACTGATGTAGCAAACAAATGTCAGTTCTGATTCCTATGCAAAAAAAACAGAAGATAATCTGTTTGGCAATGAACATTAAAAGTTCAATTACACACAGGCAACATGCTATATATGAAAAGTTACTAACTGAACTAAGGGTATTAAATACTGAAAAATGTTAACAGTTTATTATAATTTATTTTATTTAACAATCTAGGAAATTTGCAGCCATCAGCCATTCCAGTGCAATTTCAGGTGATATTGAGAATTCAGGAATCTCGGTGGAGCTGTTAGTGTAAGGAACCTTGTATGTGAAATACATGCACACTTTGGATAGCACATGTGAAGGGATCTCTCTACAATTGACTTCATTGGTTTCATTTTCAGGAAACTGACCTGGGCCCCTCAACATGGCTTTTATTGTTCCTGATGTTAACGCATGTTCTCTTTTTACAATAAACTCATGGCCATCAGAGGATATTAATTTGACATACATAGCATCAGGGCCTTCACATCCACCATAGGTTTTCTCTTCTGCATCAATTATGTTCTTAAGAAATTCTACTTCATCCCAGAGGAAATTTAGGAGTTTCTTGTCAGCTCTGCAGCCACCACAGCCACTACAGCCGCCACACCCGCGCCCGCGCTCTGCCAAGAAGGGACCACAATTTAAATGATTCTTGGAGGGCTCACTCGGGATGTTAGATTCCTGCTGAAAGTAAACTATAGAGCAACCATGAAGGCCACTTGCTATATGCATTGCAAAGCATAACACCAAAAGGAGAGAGAGTAAAGGGAATGTGTTTGCCATAAAGACAGGTGGGAGAGATTGTGTGGGGGTGGCAGGAGGGATACTGGAAACATTAGTGGTGGAGAATAGGCATTGGTAGAGAGATGCGTACTCGATCATTTTATGACCGAAACATAGTCACGAAAGTTTGCAAATCCGTAACTGAATGTGATGGTGATTCATTAAAAAATACAATAGAACAGAAGGAAACCAATCTTAAGGGAAATATATTTTATACAGAAAGATAGATGGACAGACAGATATGCACACAAGGCTAAACCTTAACAACGTGTTACTAATCTGTTATAGAAGTGCTTCATGGCTCCTGATGAAATACAACCACCATGACATACTTTTCTCTAAGAAACAATTTTTAGATCATTTTTAGTGAATTATTCATAATAAGCACTGCAAAAGTAAATTTTTGGCTCTGCATTAGGGCAAGGTTTTAGGTTTGGGATGGAAACATTTGAAATACGGTGGTGAGAAGGTGTGATGGTGGTGTATTGGTGTTTGAATATTAAATGTACTCAAATATTGTGAACAACTGTATAAAAATAAAATTAACTTTAAAAATCTTTTTAACAGATTAAAGCAACAATTCTGAGTGTCGAAAACTATGAAGAGGAAAACAAAATCAAGAATATCTCAGAGGTTTCTGTATTCAATTATCAGGTGTTCACTAATAAAATTCAGCATGGTCCACAAGGCTCATGCTGAAAACTGAATGCTGAAATCCCCAAACGTGCCATGTGGAGAGACGCATCATGTGAGTCCAGCACTAAGCCAGAGGTTAGGACTGTGATCATAAGAAAACAGTTGGTTGTCAAAAAAATGAAAGTATATAGAGCAAGACCTCATAAGATCATGTTTGAATCAAGGCGCACTTATAATATTGAGAATCGAATAGTGGAATATTCTGCCATTCACAGTACTCACACTTCAGTCTATAAAACACTAGAAATTTTATCTGCACATAGCACCATAGCACTGTCCTCCATTTGTTCATCGATTTGTTCAAGCGGGCCCAGTAACTTCTCCCTTGTGAGACTTGTTGTTAATGTGTTTGCCTTGCTTGCTCTGCGGGTGAGATACTCTTGGTAGTTTGCCAGGTTCTCTGAGAGCGGCAGAGGAGACAAACTCAGCTCAGCCAGGCAGAGGCAAAATATTTACTAAATTTAAATGTAGTAATGACTCAGCCAGAGCCATAGTAAAGCAGATAGGTATTTGGCTTGGTCAGGGACCTATCAGGTTCAATCTAAGGCTTCCCATATTTTTCGACAAGCACTGCCAGGCATAATTACTGACTGTCGAGCCATGAGTCACCTCTGAAAATTTTGGGGTGGACCCAAAAACAGTAAGACCTTATGAAATACCCACTGTATACAAGCCACAGTTTTAAGCATATTAAGAGGCATGAGTTGATAATATTTTGTTAGAAATGCTCTAGCATCAAATATATAAGATCAAAGAGATAGTATGTGGGAAATTGTCTGCCATGAAGGCAGGGGGACGGCCAGAAAGGGGCAGTATACTGGGGAGATTGGTGGTGGGGAATGTGCCCTGATGGAGGGATGGGTGTTTGAACTTTGTATGTTTGTAACTCAGGCATGAAAGCTTGTACTTGTATCTCACGGTGATACAGTAAAATAAAATTTAAAAAATGTAAAAATTCAACCAAGAGAACTCTCAAAAAAAAGAAGATAAGAAAATAAATAAAAAAAGATTCAAAATCTATTTAGAGACTCATCCCTTCCCCGCCCAAATGGAGCTAGCCCCAGCAGACAAAAATGTCCAGAACTTGAAAGCCATGATCATGGCCACTATCGGCAATTGTGGACTAGCCTCCTCTATGAGTTATCTGCAGAAAAACTCGGGTATGTGGGACTTCTGACTGAAAACTCCAGGCTCAATGAAATCAGATAATGGGTGATCTCTCCCCAACTCTCCCTGTTCTCAGCTGCTTGGCAGTCACACCCACAAAACACCTCTGGCGCCATATAATCTCATCAATGGCCATGATCAGGCGACTCAACAATGAATCTCTCAGAATAGAGCACAGAACAGTACACCATAGACATGGCCCTAGACCCCAGGTCAGCCTGTTTTATTCAGGGCATCCCAGAGGGAAGTGAGGTGGTCCAATGGAGCCAGCCCCAGCAGCCGAAAACTTTTTCCTTCCTTCCTTCCTTCCTTCCTTCCTTCCTTCCTTCCTTCCTTTTTACCTTCCTTCCTTCCTTCCTTTTTACCTTCCTTCCTTTTTACCTTCCTTCCTTCCTTCCTTCCTTCCGTTCTTTTTACCTTCCTTCCTTTCTTTTTTCCTTCCTTTCTTTATTCCCTTCTTCCATTCTACTTTCCATCATTCTTTCCTTCCATCCATGTTTCCTTCCTTAGATATGCCTTACTTTCTTCTTTCTTTCTTTCTTTCTTCTTCTCCTCAGTCTTCCTTTCTTTCTTCCTTTAGCTAATTAGGGATCAGCGAATACTTTCTTTAAAAAAAAACTACATCTAGTCAATTGGTTACTCTTTAAGGATCTGTCTCTGTCTCTACTCATCTCTGCATGTGTAGTATGAAATCCGTCCCTGGACACTTGGGTGATCCTTCCCCAGCAAAGTTCCTGATTCTGTCTTTGCACTGACTCCTACTGGGTCATCTTTTTTTCACTTCTAAAATATATTTCTGCTCCAGCACTGAGGAATAATGTAGGGCTCAATATATTTTAATATTCTGGGTGACTGACCCTGGTTCTATCTCCAGCACAACATATAGTCCCATTAGCAGCACCAGGAGTCACTCCTGAGCATAGAGACAGGAGTACTTGAGTATCACTGGGGCTACCCCAAATCCTCTCCCTCTACACACACACACACACACACACACACACAAACACACATACATAACACACACATACACACACACACTTTCTGGGCTGGATTGATAGTACAGTGTGTAGGTTGCTTGCCATGTATGAAGAAAATACTCAAGAGTTCAAGGAACATACATATTGGGATGGCAGGGATTGAATCTAGGTCGAACATGTGGAAGGCAATTGCGTTTCCCACTGGATTATCACTTTGATCCAGATGACGACACTATGTTAAATTACAACTGACTTCAAGTATTTATTGTGTTCTTCCTGATTCTTTTGATAGGTTCCCAAATATCCCATACTACTTGCGATTTTCTAATAGATGGTAAAATTTGTTGATCACAACAATTGGTTATAATATGTGTAAATTGTTTCTCATTTGTCAAATCTAATTGTCACTTTGAATGTCCATTCAGCAGCAGTCACACACAGAGAGTGAGACAAACACATAAGTAGACAAACAAACGGATTGACTTAGCTTTAGGGTCATCTATGCAGCCATCAGTAGTCTCATGGCATGTCAATATAATGCAATATTGCTCCCCCCAACCCCAGCAGATCCAAAGGTGAGCCAATGTTGTAGTTGACAGAGACATCAAGGACAGTTAGGAAGTATATAAACATGTCACAGGGACCTGGAGAGCAGAGGCTAGTGTAGTTCACAGAGAATCAGTAGGCATGAATCAGTATTCAACTAGAATATGGTAAGCCTTATTTTAGCTTGACGTTCACATTTGCAGTGTGATTTTAGACACTGACTTCCTTTCTCTCAAATACAAAGGGTATTTCTTCATTTATTAAATTATATTTGATAGATATTTACGACCTCAAGTACATGTTTATATATGAGTGTTCACACTCTGTGTTTCCTTTTACTTTTAATAGTATTTTAAAATGATATCCATGAAATAAAGTAAATCAGAGAATATTTTGACAGAAACAGAAAATGCAGTTTTGGTAGAAAACCTAATATTTACAGGATGTTTTATCTATAGCGGTCTCTCCAATTGTATTTATAATTTAGTATTTTAAATTTAGTGCTATTCAAACGTCATTATCATGTGTCCTTTGAGTTTTCCTTCTAAACTTGATGATAAGAAAAACTGGATTGTGGGGAAGGTGTGGAGTGCTGAGTGATAGGGGGGCAAGTCCTCAAAGGTAAGGAAGTTTGGGGTTATTTTCATCAAGCTTTGACCAACAGAAGCCAAGAAGTAGAAGATGATGTGAGGGAGAATAAAATCGGACAGAAACATTGCAGAGAGAAATTATCAAGGAAGGAGAAACAGTTTGAGATAGAATGTTGGAGAGAACCAAATAGTTCAAATCAAAACAGAAGGAATATAGTTAAATATGCTGAGAGCAAGTCAAAACAGTTGACTTTAATCAATTCTAGGACTAGAAACCCTACTTTATCTCTAGTAGAGTACCTAACTCTACTAGAGGAAAAACAGCCTAGCCAAAAACCATGGTTGAGGTTTCTTTTCTTATTGTCTCTAGAACACAGTTGGCACTTGGCAGTTTTGAATGGAAACACGTTTTAGAAATGATACTTCCTATAAATAACTAATACACATTACGTAGAGGGATGGAAGATACATCATCTTTAATGTTTTTATTACATTCCAGTTTGTAAGGTACATATATGATTTGCCATTATAATAAAGAAATGATATCTTCTAAGTTGAACAGGAGAATTGATTCTTTTTTTGCTGTAAGTATGGTCCAGGTTTAGGCAACTTGTCATCTTCACAAAGATTTTCTTTCTGGGCTGGAGCTATAGGTAAGGCGTTTGCCTTGCACAAGGGTAGGCCATTTACCTCACATGTGGCCGTCCCAGGTTCGATACTCAGCATCCTGTATGGTTCCCTGAACAGCACCAGGAGTAATTCCTGAGTGCATGAGCCAGGAAAAACTCCTGTGTAGTGCCAGATGTGACCAAAAAAAGTAATCTCTTCCTAACCTGACAGCATTTTGATAGCAGTGGACATCTGCTAAGATCCTAAGAAGAAACAAAACAGTCAAGTCTCAGATGTCTAAGTACACATTGATTACAGTTTTGTGGAGTCTGACTTTTCCTACATTAAAAATATTTAACTTGGATTTCGGTGATTATTTCTGAAAATTTGGGAATGACATTTTCCTGGTTGATAAAGATATTTGTTATCTAGGTTTTCAAAATAAATTTGAAATGTTGTGACCATTTTTGAAATGGATTTTTCTGCTTCTTGTGTAATTTACTGAAATGCTATATTCTATTTCATACCTGTTGTTTGATGGCTAATATTCAGAGGTATGAATGAGGTATGAATGAGAATAACAAAGTCATTTCCTTGTAATTATTATTTTTATTTCTGTTCTATACTCCTTTAAAACATATACTGGCCACGAAATGCAATCACATTTATTCTATTTTCTGCTTGTTATGTCAGTTACTGGTAAATCTTCTGTTTTATGGACTGGTAAGCTATACACTCAAAAATCACCTTTTATTGCCTTTTTTGGTTTGTTGTTTTTGCTAAAATAGAATTTCATATTCATATCTTATACATGACACAAAGTTTTGTACTGTTTTCTTTGTTGTGTTTGGGGATGACATTCACTGTTGGTCAGGGCTTACTCTTGGGGCTGCTCTTATTCAATAACTGTCATATGCTGCTTGCCAGGTAGCCCATATTTCATTAATTTCTACATACTTCTTATTCAGTTCTGTGATACATATTTTTCATGATTTTTTTCTTGGTCTCAATTCTTCTCAAATATCATGTAAACCATGTGAAAAAGACAAATTTTATTTCTGTGTTCACATTATTCTTAATTAGATTTGTAAGTAACGCCTTTGCAGGATGGCAACTTGAGAGTTAGAATTTAAACAACACTCTTCCTTCCAAAAGCACAACTTGAGAAAAACTAAAGTACTCATTTTTGATGGGGGGATCAGAAACCAGGGTACACTTGTGAACCTTTGATTCATCAAGCAGTTTGACTTATATGTGAGCCATAGGCAATAGATAGGAACTGCATAAGAAAAAGACAACCCTGAAGATTACACTGCTAATAGTTGTAACGACCACACATGCCTATATAAATGGAAAGTATCTTCCTCCTAGTTTCTGATATTGTAGTGATCAAGGCAGAGTCCAAGCAAGAATGTCCACATGCTTAGGTTCCGTAACCTGATAATCCATAAGGGACAGCGAGATAGTCCAGAAGGGGAAAAGGCATTTGCCTTATAGGCAGCTAATCCAGTTGGATTTCTGTCACTGCATCCAGTCTCCGGAGCACTACAGGGTGTTACTTCAGATTACAGAGCCAGAAATAGCCCAAGTTCACTGCCAGATATTGGTCCAAATCCACTCCACCCCAAATAAAATAAAAAAATAAAAAATAAATGGGAAAGCTTGAACAAGTCTCTATGCCAATTCTAGGCCTCAGGTTTCTTTCTTCTCCAATAAAATGTTAGTCATTCTCTTAGGACTTCCTAGTTGTAAAATGGCTTCCATTCTAGGAAATAATGTAAAGTTCAACAGGAGAGCAAGCTACAGGTAGAGCTAGGACGAGGAGAAAGTAGCTCTAAGCAACAAATCCGTGTACCAACATCACCAGAGTCTTCTATAAACATTGGGAGCATGGTGCCAAATACACTAAGTGCAAAATGTTCCAGCCTTTCAACCAACCAAATTTTTGGGACTTTTGGTAAATTACTCGACTGTTGGTATTAGAAACGTCTCTATACTTGAAACTTTAAGTGAATTTTGCTCCTCTCCAACTTTGTCAGAGGGGGCTGGAGTGATAGCACAGCAGGTAGGGCATTTGCCTTACACAAGGCTAACCCGGGTTCCATTCCCAGGATCCCATATGGTTCCCTGAGCACTGTCAGGAGTAATACCTGAGTGCATGAATCGGCAGTTAGCCCTGTGCATTGCTAGCTGTGACAAAATAGAAAAAAATGGTCGGAGGTTATCAGTCTCACAGATTTTTTTCATCACCCTCTTGTTCCTTACAGAAAATATTCAAACTCCATCTGTATTGGGAACTGCACATTCTCTACAGCTTCCTTTCCCGTGGTGCACATTGCAGATTCTCTAACAGGAAGTGTCTGCAACTACTCCAGCATACTTACGCCTGTTGGTAGATCTGCTTGGCTCCTTCCCTCAGATACTGCCATTTCTTTCCAACCACTCATGTGTAGTGGCTACCTTGACCAACAGTCTAGCACAACAATGCTGCCTGGAGTGTCTGGCCAGGGCCAGCTATCCACTTTGTCTGCTTCCAATGCAAGTGTTTTGGAGTGGGATATTGCAGGAAGTACTAAAAAGAATTCTTACACTGGAGACTTTACTGTGACTATCCTTGACCAAAACACCACTTTCTCATCCATGTCTATGGCAGCTCGCTATTAGAAAACCTTATATACCAACCACATGGTGTCTTTTTACCCATCACTTGCTGCCAGTCTTGTTGAAAGGACAAGATTTCAAGTTCTAATCAGAGTTATAGGCTGTCGTTTCCCTACCAGGAAGGAAACCAGGTGGTTTACTATCATCAGGGCAGTCCAGGACCTCTCCTTTCTGGAGAGGACATCACGACATGGGTGGAAGATAAACAACTTCCCCAATCCTTTGATTGCTTAGAAGACCTAGATCAGTGCATAGGTCCACAGGGAATGAACACCACAGATACCATCACTCTGAATCAGGGGCAAGAAAACTTAGGTGGCACTAAAGGGACCTCCCACCCAACAAGGTAGAACAAAAACCAGGTCTCTGAGCCTCTGGAGGGAGAACCCAAGGCCAAAATCTACTCCAAAGTCCCAGAACACTTGCTAGGGGGAGCAGGGATTGTTTGTAATGCTGCAGCCTGTGATAGGTGTCCTGTGACCTTGGTCAAACCCAACAGCAAACCTCAGAAAGCTGCATCAAGCAAGATCACCAAAACCAAGAGCCATGGGCAGGAGAAGACCAAAAGGGCCAGAGAAAACTGCAAGAAAGCTGATGACAATAAGCAGACAGGGAACAAGGTGAAGGCAGAAGAGAAGGCCACCGTTGCCAGGATGAAACACAAGTTAAGTCAATCTTAGATTTGCCAAGAGGTCTTAAAAAGCTTCGCAGCTGCCAGGAAATGCACATGCTAGAGTCTGTTCACTGGGGAAGAAGAGGGTTCCAAGCCTGGATCCTCTTCCTCCCGGGTTCTGGGTAGTTCAAAGAAGCCCAAAGATGTCCAACCCTCCTCAGCTGTGAAACCATTGTCAGGTGATATAAGGGATGGAAAAGGTCTTGAGAAAACTCAGGTCAAAGCTCAGAAACCAAATAGCAGTGCTGAAAAATGCTCGGCTCCTTCCAAGTCTGAGCTGCCACCACCTGGGAAGGTCAAATTGGTACCTTTCCCTTCCTTACCATGGAGAAGCCGCAAGCTCGACATGTTCCTTGGAAACCACAGTCTCTGGCTTCACATCATCATGCTGCAGGCCTGGCTTGACCAACTCACCTCGCCTAACTACCAGCAATTCATCCCGGTCAGTGACAGCATATTTGTCACATCCTGCCAGACCACCTCAGCCCTTTTCGACCAACCCATCTCGACCAGCTTTGCTGAGCTCTACTAGCCAGCCTATTTCTCAGCCTGCAACTTCTAGACCTTCTCCCTCCACGACAACAGCTAGCCCTTCTCTCCAGCGGGACCCTCTTCCTGTTTCTGGAACCGAGCTCCAGGTTCCAACCAAACGGCAGAGTCAGTTTCAACTCCAAGACTTTCGTTTCCAATCAATTTCATGGAGAAAACCCAATGTTCCTGAGCCAGTCATGTCAAAGTCCATCACAAAAGAGCAGAGACCAGAGCGTGAGGCTATGAAGATGAAGGCTCAGAAGGAGCAAGAGAATGCTGCCAAATGCACTTCTTTGGGGAAAGGGCAGTTGTTTATTGAGAGAGAAAAAGATATGGACATTTCCTGATTCTATGGCTATAACTAGCTGGAATGGTTGGTGCCAATTTAAGTACCAGATTGTTGCCTTAGACAAACACTTGAAATGCCATACACATTTCATTTATTCTGATACATTTTTGAAAGATAAATAGATGCATATAAGTTAATAGATTAGTAATAAAATTTCTGAATGTTTAGAGGCTTTCCATTATGGGCATCATTTGGAGGGGGCAAGGATTTAAGGTTTCATGAGAAAGAAATAGAAGTTAGAGGGGGGGTTAAAGGGGAAACAGACAAGAATCTATGAAAGAGAAACTTGGCTTAGGGTTGAAAAATCCCTTAAGAGGAGAAATTTTGGGGGCCTGATGAAGAGTTGGGGAGAGTGGGGCAGAGAAATATTATACCTGATAGGGCATTGCAGGAGGCTGACCCAAGGTTCATCCCTGGAATCCTATGTAGTCCCATGAGTTTCACTACATGGTATTCTTGAGCACAGAGCCAGGAGGAAGCCCTGAGTACAGGCAAGTATGTTTCCATCCGCCAGTCACCTCCAAAAAAGAATGTAATAGGTTGAAGAGGAGGATTAGTATAATAAGATGACCTGAATAAAAGAAAATATAGTTTCACAGAGGCTGTTTTTATGTTTCATGACCTCCGTTATTAAATAACGAGATTTGAGACATGTCTCCAAAAGGTGTGGGTGGTCTATCCATAAGTGAAGGCTGTGGGATGCAAAAACATATACTGGGGATAGAACATACAGATGAACAGTCAATGGATCTCAGAGTTATTCAGGGATGCCTGTAAAATAGTGACCAAGCAAGGAGAACAGTTGTAGAAAGAAGCCCGAAAACTAGCTCTTGGAACATTTAAAGATAAATCACCGTGTACTCAGGCCCGTGGTTGAGCTACTCTAGATGCACCATTTCACTTCATCTTCCAAACAATACTCAAAGCCAGTATTACCAGGGCACTATGCCAGCGCGGTTCAACAATGAGGTTTTATATGACTAAGTTCTTTGGATTTCAAACTCTCCAACTTGGCCGATGTGTCTTTGAGCATCCTGAGATAACTGAATTGGGAGCTCAAAATATATTAGCTTCAGGGGACTCTCAGGGTTTTTCGCGGGGCCTGGTGCCTACAGTCTTTTCCAAAGATCGATGTTAATGGAAGCACACACAAAAACCAACGGTATCAATGGTCTTGGAGGCTGGGCCATGGGAGAATCCTGACTAGTATATGCGCAGTAGATCACCAGTCCCAGATCATTTGGGACCACCTCTTCTTGAGGCTGGGAAGGCGGTGCTGGGAAGATATGTTGCTAGGAGAGATATGGGGTGATGAATGAAAGGGAAGTAAATGGAGAAGGACTGGGACCGGGACACCAGATGGGCATGATGGGAAAGTTGGTGGGTTACATTAAAATCCTTTTTAAGAAACACTGTATCCCATTCATCAAAATATGAAAATAAAATAGGTGAGAAATAACAGGTCACATACAAGGACCGATAGAGCTCAAAGAGCTTAAGTTCATTCTGGAGCTACTGCTGGAACTTGAGCAGACAGCCTGGTTCTCCTAGCATCACGTTATGTGACCACAAAACAACCACAAAGTGTTAAACATGCAAAGACAAAAAAAAAACAAGCTGCAAACTTTGAGAGTGTTGAGTGGTTTTTCTTTTGGGGGCGGTGGGAGAAACTTTGAAGTGAAGAGTTGTAAGTATTTCCTAAGGGGAATAAAGTAAATACACCTTGTCCAACTTAGGGATTAGAGTCCCAGAGGTGAGAATCTGATGGCCTTCTATTGCTAACATGAAAAAGGTAAGGTGCACTGCATTTACATAATTTAGAGTTTGCAAAGTAGAAAAAATCTAACACAGCCCAACAGTTATTCCCAATATTCCTAGGTGCTTGTAGGCAATGAGTAAAGGAGAGAGAACTTGTACCCTTTTAAAATACACACCTGCTTAAGCAATTTTTTTATGGGATCCATCATTTAAGACAAATTTCAGTGCTATTTTCTATACTTGCTAGTTTTGCAACTATTACCATTATTTTATCCATGTGCTGGAGCGATAGCACTGTGGGAAGGGCATTTACCTTGCAAGCGGCCAACATAGGCAACCCGAGTTCAATTCCTATGCCTCTTGCAGAGAGGCAGCAAGCTACCGAGAGTATCTCCCCCGCACAGCAAAGCATGGCATGTTACCCTTGACGTAGTCGATATGCCAAACACAGTAACAATTGTCACAATGGAGACATTACTGGGCCCGCTAGAGCAAATCGATGAACAATGGAAGGACATTGACAGTGAGGGTGACCATTATTTTATTCATAACAGTTTCATCATTTCCAAAAACAGCCTCTTCACTACCCACTGACCTCTCCATTCTCTCTCTCCTCTGGTTCCTGGCAACGCTCGTCTTTTTTCTACATGAATTTTCTTTCTCTAAACCCTTCACATATACGGATCTTAAAATATGTGTCCTTTTTGGCAGCCGTTTTTAAACCCTGATGCTTTCAAAATTCATCTCTGCTACAGTATGTCATTAGTTCCTCTGACTGATATTCTGTTGTATGGATCTATCATATTAGAGAGGGTTCCACACGTTAAAAATACACAGAGCCCTGGAGGTCTCATATATTGTATAAAAGAAATATTGATAGTGGTTATACAAATAGTACACAGGGTTCTTTGCCTGTCTTCAACACAGTAGGCCTGCCTGGCTCCCTGGCACTCCATATATCCTCTGAGCCCTGTCTGGAGTGACACCTGAGCAAAAAACCAAGAAGAAGCTTTGAGCACCATCAGTTGTGGATACAACACACAAAATATCAAAGCCTTCACACACACAAAGATCTAGTCCCATTCATGTAATTTTAGATGCTAACAACATCATGGTGTAGGACAGGTAATGGCCATTCAAAGAAAGCATCAAACCTGCAAATATTCCTTCGTTTAGAAAACCTTTATTGAATAGGTGCCATGGCTGGCAATGGAGTGATCTGGTGTATTTTCAGGCGAGTCAATGGAATAACAATTGTTCTGACACAATGGCGGAAGTAGATGATGAAGACAGAGGAGAAGGTCATATGACGTTCGAGGCCAGGATGTGAGTTTATTAACTACCAGACAAGCCTAATGGAAAATATCAGAAGTTATCAGAAAATACAGGCTAAAGACCTTCTTAAGAAGGCTTATAACCCGGCTGACATCTTTTTCCCAGTCATCTGTATATGAAATTTCTGAGTTGTAGGAGTGCGTATTTTTTTCCTCTGGTGTTTAAGCTAACAAGTAATTGGTTACAGCAGTCACAGAAAACCTAAACAAAACAACACATCAATAACACAGTAGCCTGTAAAACAATACAGTGCTCCAGCAACAAATATTTGAAACCAGTATATATAAAACTTGCTTGGAATATCAAGTTTCACTCAAATGAGAGAAAAAATCTGGAGTTCCGACATCCATCGACGATCAAGAATCAGGGACGCTGTCTCATTTGCCAAGGTGTCAAATATCTGATGGGCTGGTCACGTAATGTGATTTAAAGACGACCGCTGGATTAGAGCTGTTACTGACTGGATTCCACGGGATGTCAAAAGGCCGCGTGGCCGCCCACCTACCAGATAGTCAGACTTCTTCGTGAAGATCATGAACGATTGGTTTGAGGTTCTTCATGTTCCCAGAGCGAACAGATGCCATTGGGCTACACTAGCACGTGACAGGGACAAATGGAGACGTTACTGGCGCCCGCTCGAGCAAATTGACGAATAACGGGAAATTAAGTGATTAAGTGATATATAAAACTTAAAAATCTTTTTCTATTTCACTCTTAAATAAAAACAGAATGTCAAAAGACCACGTGGCCGCCCACCTACCAGATGGTCAGACTTCTTCATCAAGATCATGAAGGATCGGTTTGAGGCTCTTCATGTTCCTAGAGCGAAAAGATCCCATTGGGCTACATTAGCACGCAACAGGGACAAATGGAGACATTACTGGCGTCCGCTCGAGCAAATCTACGATTAACAGGAAGTCAAGTGATCAAGTGATCAAGTGAAATAAAAACAGCATTTGTTAAGGAACATGTGTAGATATTGGGCAAGTAGCAATATCGTGAACCTGAGACTTAAAATGACCAGTGTGTTTCCCTGCTCCACATTAATTTTAAAACTATTTTGATTTTTATTATGGTGACTCCTCCTGGAATGACTCCTGAGTTCAGAGCCAGGAGCAATCCCTGAGGATAACCAAGTGTGGGCCCCAAACTGAAATAAAAAATAAATAGATCAGATTTTGAAAGTTTCCTATCCTCTTTTTAGAAATATTGTCCATAACTCAATCACCTCTATTCTCACAGGCACTATTCGACACTATTCACACGCTCAGACTAGTCTCACCCATGAATGAATCTCTTCCAACCTCTTATACTTTACACCACCGATAGATCAAATATAGCACACCACATTTGTTGAGTTTTAAAATAGAAGCAAGGGGTTGGTGGGCGTGCACTCCAGGGCAGTGTGCCAGAAATCCAGCTCAGGGAACTGCAAGATTCATCAGCTTTGGCCATGGCCCCTATCCCCCAGAGGCACTCAGGACAGAGGCGTTCCCCAGCAAATTCTAGGACTGCATCAGAAGTGGGACTTCTTTCCAGATCAGGCACCATTGGGGCTTACTCCCCCAAAAGTAGAGCAGTGTGGTGGGCATGGCCTCCAAGGCAGTAGCACCTCGTGCTGCTGCTCTAATTTTCCCCTTCCCTACACTTTTGACTCACATCTCAGTCACCATTACCTAACTTTCAGGAGTACAGTCTGGTTGTCACAAATACATTATGCCAATAGTCCACTAGCTTATTTAGATCTCACCAAAAAAAATGTAAACACAAGATAATGAACAAGTCTACATTAAAGAACGCACATCTGAAACTGCACTAGAGGACACACAGAGGTCTCAAAGGAGTAGCACCAAAGACGAAGGTAGTATTCTAGAATGGGGAAAAGGTGACCACCATTGAGGAGCTCATCCAGAATCCTTTCTGACAGCAAGAGAATGAACCGGAGGGTCCCACCTCTAAAATACCTAAGCAGCATGAAGAATAGGCACAAATCCCCACCATGAGGAGTGATGAAGAAAAGAGCTCAGAAACCTCAAAAGAGCTCAGAAACCCACAAATACAATCTCACCAATAAAGGATTCAAAAAACCGTCCTAGCCCAAAGACAATGGGGGGGATATAGTGAAAACACCCATTGAAATGAATGCTTCACCAAGAATACTCTATCTGTCAATGGAATATACTGCAACTGTTAGAAAGGATGAAGCCATGAAATTTACGTACAAGTAGTTCAACATAGTAAGTATCATACTATGTGAAATGAGCTAGAAAGGGAGGGACAGACATAGAAAGACTGCAATCATCTGGGGAATATTAAATAACAGAATGGGAGAAAACACCCAACAATATTTGAGATTATTACCAGGAGGTCTGCTACATGGCTCGGAACCCATCAATACTGGACAACTACATAAAAAAAGAAAGGCTCAGACATCTACCTAAGACCATGCACAAAACTCAGATCAAAATGCATTAAAGAACCTCAGCATCAGATCTTAATCCATAAGCTTCATTGAAGAGAAAGTCAGCAAAATCCTCTGCAAGACTGAAACTAATAGTATCGTCAAAGGAGATATGCCACTGAAAAAGCAAGTAGAAACAGAGATACACTAATGGGACTATCTTTTTGTTCTTAGTTTTAAAATATTTTATTTTTTTTAATTTTTATTAGTGAGACATCATGAGGTACAGTTGTAAACTTAAAATTTTTGTGCTTGGGTTTCAATTATACAATGATCAAATACCCATCCCTCCAGCAGTGCCCATTTTCCACCACCACAGATCCCAGTATCCCTCCCACCCCCCATCCCCCCATTTTTCCAATCCCACCCTGCCTCTGTGGCAGGCCATTCCCTTTTATTCTCTCTCTCTCTCTCTCTCTGATTGGGTGTTATAGTTTTCAAAAGAGGCAATGGGTGACAATCATGTTTGGTCTATTGTCTACTTTTCAGCATGCTTCTCCCATCCTGGGAGGATGCTCCCAACACCCTTTATTTAATGCTCCTTTCCTATCTGAGCTGCCTTTTCCCCTAGCATGTGTAGCTGCCCTCCAAGCCATGGAGTAAAATTCCTGGTATGAAGCTCGGCCATTCTTGGGTGTTAGTATCCTATTTTGTTACTTTATGTTAATGGGACTATCTTAAACCAAGAAGCCTTTGTGCCTCAAAAGAATCAGTGATCCGAATACAAAGACAGTTTAAAGAATGGGAAAGGATGTTAATCCAATACCCGTTTGATAAGGGGTGAATATCAAGGCTCTACAAGGCACTGGTTAAAGTCTACAGTAAGAAAACATCCATCCCATCAGAAAATGGGGTGAAGAAATAAACAGAAACTTTCTCAGAGGAGAAATCTGAATGGCCAAAAGGCACATGAAAAAATGCTCTTCATCACAAATCATCAGGGAGATACAGATGAAAACAAAAAGATACCATGTCACACCACAGAAACTGGCACATATCCAAAAGAACAACAGCAACCAGTTTTGACATGGATGTGGGTCGAAGGGCACTCTCTTTCTCTGCTGGTGGGAATGCTGACTGGTGCAGCCTTGTGGAAAACAATATGAACATTTCTCAAAAAAAAAAAACTAGAAATTGAACTCCCATTTGACCCCGCATACCACTTCTGAGAATGTATCCTGGAGACGCAAAGAATTCCTGTAGAAATGACATCTGCACTTGTACATTCATTGCAGAACTCGTTGCAATAGCCAGAATTTGGAAAAAATCCAAGTACCCGGGAACAGATGACTGGTTAAAAAAAACTTTGGTACAACTACACAATAGAATACTATGCATCTGTTAGAAAAAATGAAATGATGAAATTTACATATAAGCGAATTGATATGGAGAGTATCATGCTAAGTGAAGTCAGTCAGATAGAGAGGGACAGACATAGAATGACTGCACTCATTTATAAAATATAAAGTGACAGAATGGGACACTAACACCCAAAGATAATAGAGAAAAGGTCAAGCAGATCGCTCCAAGGCTTGAAAACCGGTCTCACATGCTGGGGGAAAAGGCAGATGGAATAGAGAAGGGACCACTATTTAAATGATTCTTGGAGAGCTCACTTGGGATGGTAGATGCCTGTTGGAAGTAGAATATAGACCAAACATGATGGCCACTTACTACATGCATTGTAAACCATAAAACACCACAGGACATAGAGACTATAAGGGATTGTGTTTGCCACAGAAGCAGGTGCGAGAGATTGTGTGGGGGTGGCGTGAGGGATACTGGGAACATTAGTGGTAGAGAATGTGCACTGGTGGAGAGATGGGTACTCAATCATTTTATGACCGAATGTACTTTCAAAATGTAATCAAGAAAGTTTGTAAATCTCTAACTGAACCTCATGGTGATCCAGTAAAAAATAAAAATAAAAAAATAAATAAAAATAAATAAAATAGAATAGAAGGAAATCAATCTTAAGGGAAATACATTTATACAGAAAGATAGATAGATGGACAGACAGACAGACACACAGATAGGTAGATAGATATGCACACAAGACTAAACCTTAACAACATGTTACTAATCTCTTATAGAAGTGCTTAATGACTACTGGATGAAATACAACCATCGTGAAAGGCTTTTCGCAAAGAAACTATTTTTGGATGATTTTTATCGAATTATTCATAACAAGCAGCACAAAATTAATTTTTTGGCTCTGCATTAGTGCGGGGGCCCCCGCCAGAGGAATCCTCCGGCCTGCAGTGGTGGCACTCGGGTCCGTAGCTGCAGGGAGGGACCGACTGAATAAACACAAGACACAAGAGACATAATGCAGTTTAGAAGCAGAGAGAAAAAGAGACAGGACAGAGCAGACAGGACAGCAGACAGGATCTGACAGGACAGGATTTTATTCAGGGCAGCAGGGGCTAAAACACCTATCAGTACAGGAAAAGCACAATGCAGTTACACAAAAAGGGTCATGTCCATATATGGTTAGGAAAGTTATAAAGTCTATACGTTTTCACATACCAGGCATGAGGTAGTTACACAAAGGGTCATGTCAATATATGATTTACAAAGTTTATACTTTTCACATACCAGGGTAATCACTGTCAGTTACTTGTTGTTTTTACTGACAGCCATGACAGATGTTTTCTCAAGATAACCATACATAGCACAGGCTCGTAGGCCCTTTGCCAGTTAAAGGACCAGCTTCCCACACATTAGGGCAGGGTTTTAGGTTTGGGATGGAAATATTTGAAATATGGTGTTGAGAAGGTGTAATCGTGGTGTATTGGTATTTGAATATTAAATGCACTCAATACTGTAAACAACTTTTAAAAATAAAATTAAATTAAAAAATCTTTTTAAGAGATCAAAGCAACAATTCTGAGTGTGGAAATCTACGAAGAGGAAAACAAAATGGAGAATTACTCAGAGGTTTCTGTATACAATTATCAGGTGTTCAGAAAGAGAATTCAGCATGGTCCCCAAGGCTCATGCTGAAAACTGAATACTGAAAGCCCCAAAGGCGCAATGTGGAGAGAAGGATCATGTGAGTCCAGCACTAAGCCAGAGGCTAAGGACTATGATCATTAGAAAACAGTTAGTTGTCAAAAAATGAAAGTGTATAGAGCAAGACCACTTAAGATCAAGGTTTAATCAGTGCGGAATTATAATATTGAGAATCGAATAGTGGAATTTTCTGCTATTCACAGTTCTCAAACTTCGTTTATAAACCACTAGGAATTTCATCTAACACATAGCACTGTAGCACTGATCACCCATTGTTCATCCATTTGCTCAAGGGGGCCCACTTTTCCTTTGTGAGACATGTTGTTACTGTGTTTGGCATATTGATTATGGCAAGGCACTGTAGCTTGCCTTACTTTACTGTGCGGGCGAGATAAACTTGGTAGCTTGCTGGGCTCTCTGAGAGGGGCGCAGGCATCGAACTCAGGTCGGCCAGGCTGAGTCAATATATTTACTCTATATCAGTATAGTAATACTTCAGCCAGAGCAATAGTAAATTAGATAGATATTTGGCTTGGTCAGGACCTATCCAGGTTCAATCTAAGACATTCCTTATTTTTCAACAAGGACTGTCAGGCATAATTACTGAGTTTCGAGCCAAGAGTCACCTCTGAGAATTTTGGGGTGCCCCCTCAATTAGTAAGAACTTATGAGGTACCCACTGTATACAAGCCATTGTTTTAAGCATATTAGTAGGTATTAAGTTGATAATATTTTGTTAGAAATGCTCTAGCATCAAAGATATAAGATCAAAGAGATAATTTGTGGGAAATTGTCTGCCTTGAAGGCAGTTGGAGGGTGAGAAAGAGGCAGTTTCTGGGGAGACACGCTGAGGGTTGTGTATTTGCGTGCTCTCTGGATGGCTCTATCTCACCGTCCGCGTTCGGTGCCATAGAACTACTGTGTGTGGCCTGGATCTGGAAGGCTGTTGGCCAAGGGCAGACGAAGGAAGAGACCAGGGCCAGGCCGGTTGATCTTTGCAGTAGTTTATTAGCAGGAAGTTCATCCCATATAAAAAATTTATGTTATAGAGGGCCTAGGTTATCTCAAGCACATGTTCTCCTTGCTGGTCTCTCCGTGGTCCATCTTGAAGCCCTGCAATCTCTCTCTCTCCAGCTCCCTTGTCTCTCCAATTCCCTGCCAGTCAGGTAGAAAAGTCAACATAAGAAAATCCTTCCTGAAGGCCTAGCTAAAAGGTAATTCTAAAGCCCATCCTGACAGCCCAAGGGCAAAATACCTTCTAAGGTGTTTTTCTCTATTCCTCAGTCCAATAAAATATCAAGAAACTATCAACTATTAAGTATTTCTGAGGCTTTTCAGAAAGGACAGAACAGTGTTATCCTACAGAATGTGCACTGGTGGAGGGATGGGTGTTTGAACATTATGTTTGTAACTCAAACATGAAAGCTTGTAACTCTCTCACAGTGATTCATAAAATAAAATTTAAAAAATACAAAGATTCAATCAAGAGGACTCTCAAAAAAAGATAAGAAAATAAAGAAAATATGATTCAAAATCAATTTGGAGTCCCGTACCATCCGCGCCCCAATGGAGCTAGCCCCAGCAGCCAAAAACCTCCAGAGACTGAAAGCCATGATCATAGCCACTATCCTCATGTGTGGAGAAGCCTCATCTATGTGTGAATATGCAGAAAAACTCAGTTTTGAGGGACTTCTGATTGAAAACTCCAGGCCCAATGAAATTAGAGTATGAGTGACCTCTCCCCAACTCCCCTCCTTTTCCAGCAGCTTGGCAGTCACACCCACAAAACAAAACACCTCTGGTGCTATATAATCTCATCAATGGCAGTGATCCAAAGCCTCAACAATGAATCTCTCAGAGGAGAGCACAGAACAATACACAATCGACATGCCCCTAGATTTCATGCCAGCCTGTTTTATTCAGGGACTCCCGGGGGTGGGTGCTGCGGGTGAGGTCAAATGAAGCCAGCCCCAGCAGCTGAAAACATCTTCTATCCTCCGTCCTTCCTTCCTTCCTTCCTTCCTCCCTCCCTCCCTCCCTCCCTCCCTCCCTCCCTTCCTTCCTTCCTTCCTTTCTTTCTTCCTTTCTACTTTCTATCCTTCCCTCCTTTCTACCATGCCTCTTTCGTTCCTTACATATGCCTTTCTTTCTCCTTTCTTTCTTTCTTTCTTTCTTTCTTTCTTTCTTTCTTTCTTTCTTTCCTTCTTTCTCACTCTTTCTATCTACGCTTTCTCCTTCTTTCTTTCACACTTTCTTCCTCTCAGTCATCCTTTCTTTCTTCCTTTTGCTAATTTGGGATCAGCAAATATTTTCTATTTAAAAAACTACACATAGTGAACTGGTTACTCTTTGAGGATCTGTCTCTGTCTCTGCTCATCTCTGCAGTTGTATGAAATCCGTCCCTGGCGACATGGGTGATCCTTCCCCAGCAAAGTTCCTGATTCTGTCTTTGCACTGACTCCTACTGGCTCATCTTTTTTTTTTCATTTCTAAATTATATTTCTGCCCCAGCACTGAGGTAAAATGTAGAGGTTAATATATTAATATTCGATGTGACTGACCCTGGATCTATCTCCAGCACAACATATGGTCCCATGAGCACCACCAGGATCACTCCTGAGAACAGAGACAGGAGTACTTGAATATCACAGGGGCTACATCAAATCCTCTCTCTCTACACACACAAAAAAAAACACACATACATAACACACACATACACACAAACATTTGTTGATCACAAGAATTGGTTATAATATGTGTAAATTGTTTCTCATCTGCCAAATCCAATTGTCACTTTGAACCTCCATTCAGCAGCGGTCACTCACAGAGAATGAGACAAACACATAAGTAGACAAACACACGGATTGACCTAGGTTTAGGGTCACCTGTGCAGCATTCAATGGTCTCATTGCAGGTCAAAATAATACAATATTGCTCCCTCAACCCCAGCAGATCCGAACAGGTTAAGCAATGCTGGAGTTGACAGAGACATCAAGGACAGTCAGGAAGTATATAAACATGCTTCAGGGACCTGGAGAGCAGAGGCAAGTGTAGTTCACAGAGAATCAGTAGGCATGAGTAAAATTTAAAGTTGTTTGTGCAGGAAAGAGAATTCAGTGGGCAGGGTAACTCACTTGCACCCAGTCTACCGAGCTCCTCCAGGAGTGATTCCTAAGTGTAGAGCCAGGAGCAATCCCTGAGCATATCTAGGTGAGGACCCAAACTAAAATAAATAAATCAAAGATTGTAAAAGTTATTTATTCTAGTTTTGGCTATATTGTCCCCTAAATCTAAAAGACCCTACGAAGTATTAGTCTATGTTTGCCTGACACAAGTTTTCAACTGGCTGATAATGTGTCATCTATTCTATCATTGCCTACTATTCTTTTCTGGGTGCATGTTTGCTAGCAGAACAGCCTAAACTTAGGGGTTTTTGTTACGGGAAAATTTCTCATAATAATCCATCATTTCCTACCCCTAAAGTAAGTAATACTGTATATAATAAAGCATAAACATAATTTATATTTATTATTAAACATTATACAAAATACACTAGTAGTAACTTAATGTTATTGGTTAACTAGGCAATATAAATTATTACCTACTACCTGTTGATTTATTAATGAAACATACAAGCTCATCAGTACATAGGAGTATTTCCCTAACCTAAGAGTCTAAGGGAAGTGAAACTGTTATAACTGTCTTGTAAGATTCCATCTGTCTAGCCTGCTTAAGTCTACCTCTCAGTCTATCCAATCCAGTCTTCTTCTTGGAAATCTGACGTTCCTATTGGCTAGCCTCCATCTTTCAACTGCCTGCTTTATGACATCATTCTCCCATCAAACCTATGACATCATTCTCCCATCAAACCTACCAGCACCTGGTAGAATATTTGGGCTCTGTGAAGTTGTTTGTAATATCATTTGGATCATTTGTAATATCATTTGGATCATCGCGAGTGACCAGTGACCAATGACCAATCAACAGTGATCAGTCATTGGTACTGGACACTTGTGGACTCCCGCTTGAGTGTTCAGACATACTCTTATATCGTCTCCTCTTCTCATTTACCTTTCCTTGATATTTCCTCGTTTCTGATCATGTCAGGTAAGGAATATTTTTTCAATGCTTTTTATGTGATTTCTTATGCTTAAACTTAGTAGTTAAGGAAAAGTAGCATGTAATAATAGAGGAAAATATTCAACTTCAATATGGTAAGCCTTATTTTAGCCTAACGTTCACATTTCCTGTGTAATTTAAACACCGAATTCCTTTCTCAAATACAAAGGGTATTTTTTCATTTATTAAATTATATTTGATAGATATTTACTACCTCACGTACTTTTTTATATATGAGTGTTCAGTCTCTGTGTTTCCTTTTCCTTTTAATAGCATTTTGTCATGATGTGCATGAAATAAAATAAATCAGAGACAATATTTTGACAAAAACAGAAAATGCAGTTTTGGTAGAAATCCTAATATCTACCAGGATGTTTTATCTGTAGCCGTCTCTTCATTTGTATTTATAATTTAGTATTTTAAATTTAGTGCTATTCAAAAGTCAATATCATGTGTCTTTTGAGTTTTCTTTCTAAACGCGATGATAAGAAAAACTGGATTGTTGGGAAAGTGTGGAGTGCTGAGTAGTAGGGGGGCAGGCCCTCAAAGGTAAGGAAGTTTAGGGTTATTTTCAACAAGCTTGAACAACAGAAGCCAAGAAGTAGAAGATGATGTGAGGGAGAACAAAATAGGAAAGAAACATTATGGTGGGAAATTATCAAGGAAGGAGATACAGTTTGAGATAGAATGTTGGAGAGAATCAAATAGTCCAAATCAAAACGGAAAGAATATAGTGAAATATGCTGAGAGCAAGTCAAAGCAGTTGACTATAATCAATTCTAGGACTAGAATACATACTATGTCTCTAGTAGAGTACCTAACTCTACCAGAGGAAAAACAGCCTATTCGAACTCCATGGTTGTGGTTTCTTTTCTTATTGTCTCTAGAACAGTGTTGGCACTTGACAGTTTTGAGTGTAAACATGGTTTAGAAATGATACTTCCTATAAATAACTAAGAGTGTTTACCTAGGGGGATGGAAGATACATCATCTTCAATGTTTTTATTATATTCTAGTTTGTAAGGTAGATGTATGGTCTGCCTGTTATAATAAAGAGTGGTATCTTGTAAGTTGAAGCAGGAGAATTGATTCTTTTGTGTGGTAAGTAGGGTCCAGGTTAAGGCAACTGTCATCTTCACAAAGAGTTTCTTTCTGGGCTGGAGCGAGAGGAGGGGTGTTTGCCTAGCATGCCTTTAGGTCATTTGCCTTGCATATAGCCGACCTGGGTTCGATTCCCAGCATGCCATAAGGTTCCCTGAACACCACCAGAAGTAATTTTTGAGTAAATGAACTAGGAGGAACTCTCGTGTAGTGCCAGGTGTGACCAAAAAAGAAAAAAAAGGCCCGCTCCTCTCTGGAAAGAAAAATGGCGGCCGCACGGGAGCCTTGTGGAAAGCGGGTTTGAGCCGGGCTCGGGGGAGCGGCGGGGACCTCATGGGAAGGGGGGCTTTGTGGGCCGTCCCCCACGCCCCACCGAGGTCGCCAGCTGTCCCCCACGAGCGGCTCTCCGGCACGGCCACGGCCCCGGAGGCACAAGGACTTAGCACAGAGAACCAGCCGCTTGGAGCAGAAAAGCAAATGGACTTGTGTTGATCCGCGCCACCAAGCCTGCCCGGAGGGGGAAGGGCGTTGACCGGCCCGCCCGCTCCTCTCTGGAAAGAAAGATGGCGGCCGCACGGGAGCCTTGTGGAAAGCGGGTTTGAGCCGGGCTCGGGGGAGCGGCGGGGACCTCATGGGAAGGGGGGCTTTGTGGGCCGTCCCCCACGCCCCACCGAGGTCGCCAGCTGCCCCCCACGAGCGGCTCTCCGGCACGGCCACGGCCCCGGAGGCACAAGGACTTAGCACAGAGAACCAGCCGCTTGGAGCAGAAAAGCAAATGGACTTGTGTTGATCCGCGCCACCAAGCCTGCCCGGAGGGGGAAGGGCGTTGACCGGCCCGCTCGCTCCTCTCTGGAAAGAAAGATGGCGGCCGCACGGGAGCCTTGTGGAAAGCGGGTTTGAGCCGGACTCAGGGGAGCGGCGGGGACCTCATGGGAAGGGGGGCTTTGTGGGCCGTCCCCCACGCCCCACCGAGGTCGCCAGCTGCCCCCCACGAGCGGCTCTCCGGCACGGCCACGACTCCAGGGCACAGAAACCAATCTCTTAACTAGCTAACTTTTAATAGAAATTCTTCCAGGGTCAATAAGTAAAGTAGCAGAAATTCAAAACCGCGCGGCCGCGGCCGCGCGACATCTTTTTATTCTTAAACCAAATTGTAGAAAGCAAATCATTTCACAACGCTGTTTCAGCATGTCTGATTGGGGGGGGGGGGGTCGTAAACTCTAAACAATAATTGTGCATCTTCTATCGAAATAATCTATCTAGTCAAAGTAGATAGAGTATTAACTAGAACTCATCTGCCTCACAAAGAATTGGGAGGGGTGGGAGGTGGGGGTCTATTGGGGTTCGGGGTTAAAAATGAGTATTGGTAAAGGGAAATGTGTTTGGTATCTACATGACTGAGACCTAAACCCGAAAGCTCTGTAACTTTTCCCACAGTGATTCAATAAATAAAAAAAAATAAATAAATAAAAAAAAAAACAAAAAAGAAAAAAAATATAGTTTTTTCCTAACATGACAGCAATTTGATACTAGTCTACATCTGCTTTTAAATCCTAAGAAAAAAGAGAAAAGTCAAGTCTCAGATATCTAAGTACACAGTGATTTCAGTTTTTTGGAGTCCGAGTTTTCCTACATTAAAAATATTTCAATTGGATTTTGCTGATTTTTTTTCTGAAACATTGGGAATGACATTTTCCTGGTTGATAAAGATATTTGTCATCTAGGATTTAAAAATAAATTTAAATTTTTGTGACCATTTTTCAAGTGGTCTTTTCTGCTTCTTGTATGATTTACTGAAATTGTATGCTCTATTTAAAACCTGTTGCTTGATGGTTAATATTCAGAGGTATTAATGAGAATAATAATGTCATTTCTTTAAAATCATTATCGTATTTCTGCTTTATACTCCGTTACAAAATATACTTGTTACCAAAAGCAGTCACATTTATATTACTTTCTACTTGTTAAGTCAGCAACTGCTAAATCATCTGTTTTATGGACTGGTAAGCTATACACTCAAAAATCACCTTCTATTGCATTTTTTGGCTTGTAATTTTTGCTAAAATAGAATTTCATCTTCATATCGTACACTGTCCCAATTTCTTAATAACCTTATTGTACTGTTTTCTTTGTTGTGTTTGGGGACGACATTCACTGTTGGTCAGGGCTTACTCTTGTGTCTGCTCTCAATCAGTTACTGCACTATGCTGCTTGCCACATATCCCATATTATATTAATATGAACATACTTTTTCAGTTCTGTGATACATATTTTTCATAATTTCTTTCTTGATCTCTATACGTGGTTCCTGGCAACACTTCTCTTTTGTCTTTCTGAATTTTCTTTCTCTAAATCCTTCACATATATGGATCCTAATATATGTGACCTTTTTGGCAAGGTTTTTAAAACCCTAATGCTGTCAAAGTTCATCTGTGCTACAGTAAGTCATTACTTCCTCTCACTGATACTCTGTTGTATTGATCTATCTTATTGGAGAGGTTTCCACACGTTCTAAATGCACAGCACCCTAGAGGTCTCATAAATTGACTAAAAGAAATATTGATAGTGGTTGTACACATAGTACAGAGGGTAGGGTGCTTGTCTTCAACACAGTAGGCCTGCTTGGCTCCCTGGCACTCCATATGTCCCCTGAGCCCTGCTAGGAGTGACTCCTGAGCACAGAACCAAGAGGAAGCTCTGAGCACCATCAGGTGTGGTTACAATACACAAAAAATAAAAGCATTCAAACACACAGACAAAATCTAGTCCTGTTCATGTAATTTTAGATGCTGACAACATCATGGTGTAGAATAGATAATGGCCATTCAAAGAAACCATCAATTCTGCAAATATTCCTTTGTTTAGTAAACCTTGATTGAATAGATGCTATGGCTGGCAATGGAGATATCTGGTGAATTATTAGGTGAGTCAATGGAATAACACTCATTCTGACACAATGGAAGAAGTAGATGATGAAGGTAGAGGAGAAGGTCATGTGACCTTCGAGGCCAGGATGTGAGTGTATTAACTACCAGACAAAGAGAAGTCATCATAATTTAACAGAAAATACAGGCTAACGACCATTTAATGAAGATATGTATCCTGGCTGACATATTTTTCCCACTGATCTTTATATGAAATTTTGGCTTTTAGGAGTGTGCATTTTTTTCTTCTGACGTTTAAGCTAACAACTGCTTGATTCCATCAGTCACAGAAAATCTAAACAAAAGAGCACATCAATAATACAATAGCCTGTAAAAGAAGACAGTGCTCCAGGAACAAATATTTGAAACCAGTACTTATAAAACTTAAAAATCTTTTTCTATTTCACTCTTAAATAAACACAATACTTGTTAAGGAAATATGTGTAGCTATTGGGCAAGTAGCAATATCTTGAAACTGGGACTTAACTTAAAATGACCAGTGTGGTTCCCTGCTCCACATTAATTTTCAAACTATTTTGACTTTTTATTATAGAGATTCTCCAGGAATGATTCCTGAATGCAGAGCCAGGAACAATCCCTGAGCATAGCCAGGTGTGGCCCCCAAACAGAAGTACTTAAATAAACAAATAGATCAGATTTTTCAAAGTTTACTATCGTATTTTTAGCCATATTATTCATAACTCAAACACCTCTATTTTCACAGCCACTCTCCACACGCTGAGACAAGCCTTACCCATGAATGAATCTATTACTGGACCTCTCATAATTTACACCAATGATACATCAAGAGTAGCACACCACATTTGATGGGGTTTAAAATAGAATGCAAGTGATTGCTCAGCATGCACTCCAGGGCAGTGTGCCCCGAAATCTAGCTCAGGGAACTGCAACAATCCTCACTATTGGCCATGCACACCCCCAATCACTCAGGATAGAGGCGTTTCACGGCAAGGTTTAGGACTGCATCAGAAGTGCTACTTTATCCCTGATCAGTCACCATTTAGGCTTACTCCGCCAAAAATAGAGCAGCGGCGGTGGACATGGTCTCCAAGACATCAGCGCCTCCTGCGGCTGCTCTAATTTTTCCCTTTCTCTACACTTTGGAATCACATATCAATCTCCTTTACCTAATTTTGAGGAGGACAGTCTGGCTATAACAAACACATTATGCCAATATTCCACTAGTTTATTCCAATCTCACCAAAATAAATGTGAACACAAGAAAATGCATAAGTCTAATAATAAACAGCACATATCTGAAACTGCACAAGAGGACTCACAGAAGTCACAAAGGAGCAGCACCAAAGATGATGAAAGTATTCTAGAAGGGGTAAAAGATTACCACCATTGAAGATCTCATCCAGAATCCTTTCTCACAGAAAGAGGAAAACATTGAGAGTGAGCCAGAGGGACCCACCTTGAAAATATCGAAGCAGCAGGCTGAAAAGGCGCAAATCCCCACCATGAGGAGTGGATGAAAAAAGAGCTCAGGAGCCTCAATAGGGATAACCAACAAATAAAATCTCTCCAATAAAGAATTGAGAGATGAAATGTTGAGGATGTATCTTGAACTCAAAAAAATGATGAAACAGGCACCCAGTAGATTAAAGGAAGCCATGAAAGAAAGTGTGGAATGAACAGCCAATAAAATAAGGAATCAATGAAAGCAGAAATAAGAAAGGAACAAACATGTGTCACTAATAAAGGATTCAGTAGATGAAATTAAAAACAGAGTATGCACGCACAACAGTAGAAAGACCATCGCTGAAGACAGAATCAGTGAGCTTCAAGATGAGCTGCATAGTGCATACAGGCAACAACATATAATAGGAAAGGACCTCAAAATAGTTCATGTGAATGAGAGACCTAGGGGATGAACTTTAGAGGAATAACATGAGAATCATCAAAGATTCAGAAGAAATAGTAGGCAACGACAATGAAGTAGCAACAGTAAAGGACATCATTGCTGAGAATTTCCCAAAGCTGGAGCATGCAGATATCCAGATCCAAAGAGCTTGAAAGGTACCAGCTAAAAGAGACCCTAATAAAGAGACTCCAAGACATTTCATTTTCAGACTGATGGATACCACAGATAGAGACATAATACTGCAAGCGGAAAGGTCAAAGAGGGAAATCACATATAAAGGAGCATCCCTTAGATTTTCAACAGACTCATCAAAGGAAACCGTTCTAGCCCAAAGACAATGGGAGGATATACTGAAAACACTCAGTGAAATGAATGCTTCACCAAGAATACTCTATCTGTCAATGGAATACACTGCAGCTTGTTAGAACGGATGAAGTCATGAAATTTACATACAAGCAGTTCAAAATAGTATTATGCTATGTGAAATGAACCAGAAAGAGAGGGACAGACATAGAAAGACTGCACTCATCTGGTGAATATAAAAGAACAGAATGGGAGACTAATACCCAAGAATAGTTGAGATAAGACCCCTAGGTCTGCTCCATGGCGTGGAACCCAGCAAAACAGGACAGTGACATGAAAAAAAAAAAAAACGGACTCAGACCACTTTCTATGACCATGCACAAAAGTCAGATCAAAATGGATTAAACACTCGTCCTTCACGCCCTACCGAGTTCACCAGTTGCTCCCCACGGGCATTCTCTGGCATGGCCATGGCTCCAGAAACACAAGGACTTAATGCAGAGTCCAGCAGCTTTCAGCAAAAAAGTGGACAGACTATACGTTAATCCATGCGACAATGTCTGCCCAGAGGGGAAAGGGTGTTGGTCCTTTCCACCTTCTTCCGTCTGGAAAGAAAGATGGCAGCCACTTGGGAGTTTTGTGGAAAGCCAGGTATGAACCGGTGGTGATGGGGCATCTAAAACCTCATGGGACGGGGGGGCTTTCCCTGCTCGTCCTTCACGCCCTACCGAGGTCACCAGTTGCCCCCCATGAGCGGCTCTCTGGCATGGCCATGGCTCCAGATGCACAGAAACCAATCTCTTAATTATCTGACTCTCAGCAGAAATACTTCCAGGGTTAATAAGTAAAATAGCAGAAATCTAAAACCGCAAGGCCGCAATAGCCATAACTTAATTCTTGAACCAAGCTGTAGAAAGCAAATCATTTCACAATGCTTTTTCAGCATGTCTGATTTGGGGGTGTAAACTCTAAATAATAATGGTGCATCGTTTATGGAAACAATGAATCTAGTCAAAGTAGATAGAGCATTGGGGGGGGGCGGTGATTGTGGTTCTTCGTGGTGAAAAATATGTATTGGTAAAGGGAAATGTGTTGGATATTTGCATGACTGAGACTTAAACCTGAAAGCTTTGTAACTTTTCCCAAAGTGATTCAATAAATAAATTTTTAAAAATGGATTAAAGACTTCAGCAGCCAATCTGAATCCGTAAGGTACATTGAAGAGGTCAGCAAAATCCTCCACGTCACTGAAAATAAAAGTATCTTCAAAGGTGACATGCCACTGAACAAGCAAGTGGAAACAGAGATACACTAATGGGACTATCTTAAACTAAGTAGCTCCTGTGCCTCAAAAGAATCAGTGAGCAGAATACAAAGACAGTTTACAGAATGGGAAAGGATATCACCCAATACCTGTAGGATAAGGGGTTAATTTCAAGGCTACAGGAGGCAGTGGTTAAACTTTACAGTAAGAAAACATCCATTTACATCAGAAAGTGGGACAATGAAATAAACAGAAACTACCTCAGAGGAGAAATCTGAATGGCCAAAAGGCACATGAAAAAAATGCTCTTTGTCACAAATCATCAGGGAGATGCAGATGAAAATAAAAAGATATCATGTCACACCAAAGAAACTGGCACATATCTAAAATAACAAAAGCAACCAGTGTTGGCATGGATGTGGGTCAAAGGGCATTCTCTTTCGCTGCTGGTGGGAATGCTGACTGGTGTAGCATTTGTGGAAAACAATATGGATATTTCTAAAAAATCTAGAAATTGAGCTCCCATTTGACTCCACAATACCACTTCTGGGAATATATCCTAGAGATGCAAAAAATTACAGTAGAAATGACATCTGCACTTGTACATTCATTGCAGAACTCTTTGCAATGGACAGAATCTGGAAAAAAAAATCAAGTGCCCGAGAACAGATGACTGGTTAAAAAAAGCTTTGGTAAATCTACACAATGGAATACTATGCATCTGTTAAAAAAGGTGAAATGCTGAAATTTGCATGTATGTGGATCCATATGGAGCGTATCATGCTAAGTGAAATCAGTCAGAGAGAGAGGGACAGACATAGAATGACTGCACTGATTTGTGGAATATAAAGTAACAGAATGGGACACTAGCACCCAAAGATAATAGAAATAAAGTTCAAGCAATTGCTCCAAGGCTAGGAAGCCAGTCTCACATGCTGGGGGAAAAGGCAGATGGAATAGAGAAGGGACCACTATTTAAATAATTCTTGGAGGGTTCACTTGGGATGGTAGATGCCGCCTGAAATTAGACTATATACCAACCAGGATGGTCACTAACTACATGCATTGAAAATCATAACACCCAAAAGGAGAGAGATAGTAAAAGGGATGTGTTTGCCACAGAGGCAGGTTTGGGAGATTTGAGGGTGTGTCAGGAGGGATACTGGGAACATTGGTGGTGGAAAATGGGCACTGGTGTAGAGTTGGGTACTCGGTATATGACCAAAACGTAATCAGTTTGCAAATCTGTAACTGAACCGCCTGGTGATTCATTAAAAAATAAAAACATAAAAATAAATAAAAGAGTATAGAAGGCAACCAATCTTAATGGAAATATATTAATACAGATAGATAGATAGATAGGTAGATAGATAGACTGATAGATATGCACACAAGGCTAAAACTTAACAATATATTACAAATCTCTTATAGAAGCGCTTAATGGCTCCTGGGTGAAATACAACCATCTGGACATACTTTCCTCTAAGAAACAATTTTTGAATCATTTTTAGCGAATTATTCATAACAAGCAATACTAAATTAATTATTTTGGCTCTGCATTAGGGCAGGTTTTAGGTTTGGCATGGAAACATTTGAAATATGGTGGTGAGAAGGTGTGATGGTGGTGTATTGGTGTTTGAACATTAAATGCACTCAAATATTGTGAACAACTGTATAAAAATAAAATTAAATTTAAAAGTCTTTTTAAGAGATCAAAGCAACAATTCTGAGTGTGGAAAACACTGAAGAGGAAAACAAAATCAAGAATATCTCAGAAGTTTCTGTATTCAATTATAAGGTGTTCACTAATAGAATTCAGCATGGTCCACAAGGCTCATGCTGAAAAATGAATGTTGAAAGCACCAAAAATGCCATGTGGAGAGTAGGATCATGGGAGTCCATCATTAATCCAGGGTCTTAGGAAGGTGATCATTAGAAAACTGTTGGTGGTCAAAAAATGAAACTGTATAGAGCAAGACCACTTAAGATCAAGGTTGAATCAGCGGGGACTTATAATATTGAGTATCGAATAGTGGAAATTTCTGCTATTCAGAGTTCTCACACTTCAGTCTATAAACCACTAGGAATTTCATCTTGCACATAGCATTGTAGCACTGTTCTCCCATTGTTCATCGATTTGCTCAAGTGGGCTCAGTAAGGTCTCCCTTGTGAGACTTGTTGTTACTGTGTTTGGCATATTGAATAGGGCACTGTAGCTTGCCTTGCTTTGCTGTGCAGGCGAGATACTCTCGGTAGCTTACCGGGATCTCTGAGAGGGGTGGAGGAATTGAACTCAGCTTGGCCGGGCTGAGTCAATATATTTACTACATTTATATATAGCAGTACCTCAATCAGAGCAATAGTAAAGAAGATAGGTATTTGGCTTGGTCAGGGACCTATCCAGGTTGTATCTAAGGCTTCCCATATTTTTCGACAAGCACTGCCAGGCATAATTACTGAGTGTCGAGCTAGGAGTCACCTCTGAGAATTTTGGGGTGCCCCCGCAAACAGTAAGACCTTATGAAGTACCCACTGTATACAAGCCACAGTTTTAAGCATATTAAGAGGCATGAGTTGATATTATTTTGTTAGAAATGCTCTAGCATCAAAGATATAAGATCAAAGAGATAGTATGTGGGAAGTTGTCTGCCATGAAGGGAGGGGGAGGACCAGAATGGGGTGGTATACTGGGGAGATAGGTGGTTGGGAATGTGCCCTGGTGGAGGGATGGGAATTTGAACATTGTATGTTTGTAACTCAAACATGAAAGCTTATAACTTTACCTCACGGTGATACAGTAAAATAAAATTTACAAAATATAAATATTCAATCAAGAGAACTCTCAAAAAAAAAAGAAAGGATAAGAAAAAAATAAAAACTGATTCAAAAATCTATTTAGAATCCCATCCCTTCCCCACCCCAATGGAGCTAGCCCCAGCATCCAAAGTCCTCCAAAATTTGAAAGCCATGATCATGGCCGCTATCAGCAAGTGTGGACTAGCCTCATCTATGAGTAAATCTGCAGAGAAACTCAGGTATGTGGACTTCTGACTGAAAACTCCAGGCTCAATGAAATCAGAGAATGGGTGACCTCTCCCAAACTCCCCGTTTGCAGCAGCTTGGCAGCCACACCCACAAAACACCTCTGGTGCCATATAATCTTATCAATGGCCGTGATCCAGAGATTCAACAATGAATCTCTCAGAAGAGAGCACAGAACAATACACCATAGATATGCCCCTAGACCCCATGAGAGCCTGTATTATCCAGGGCATCCCAGAGGGGAGTGGGGTGGTCCAATGGAACCAGCCCCAGCAGCGGAAACCTTTTTCCTTCCTTCCTTCCTTCCTTCCTTCCTTCCTTCCTTCCTTCCTTCCTTTTTTCCTTCCTTTATTTATACCCTTCTTTCGTTCTACTTTCCTTCATTCCTTCCTTCAATCCCTGTTGCCTTCCTTACATATGCCTTACTTTTTTCTTTCTTTCATTTTTTACTTTCTTTTTTCTTTCTTCCTTTCTACCTTTCTTTCTTTCTTTCATTCTTTCTTTCTTCCTTCCTTTCTTTCTTTCTTTCTTTCTTTCTCTTTCTTTCTTTCTTTCTTTCTTTCTTTCTTTCTTTCTTGTGTAAACTACACCTAGTAATTTGGTTACTCTTGAGGATCTGTATCTGTCTCTGCTCATCTCTGCAGTTGTAGTTTGAAATATGTCCCTGGACACTTGGGTGATCCTTCCCCAGCAAAGTTCCTGATTATGTCTTTGCAGTGACTCCTACTGGCTCATCTAATTTTCACTTCTAAACTATATTTCTGCTCCAGCACTGAGGAATAATGCAGGGGTTAATATATTAATATTCCATGGGTCTGACCATGGTTCTATCTCCAGCACCCCATATAGTCCCATGAGCACTACCAGGAGTCACTCCTGAGCACAGCGACAGGAGTACCTGAGTATCACTGGAGCTGGCACAAAAAACCTCTCTCTCCACAGACACACAAACACACATACATAACACACACACACACACACACTTTCTGAGCTGGATCGATACTACAGTGTGTAGGGTGCTTGCTATGTATGAAGACAATCCTCAAGGGTTCAAGGGACCATATGTATTGGGATGGCAGGGATTGAATCCAGGTTTACCATGTGCAAGGCAAGTGCGTTTCCCACTGGATTATCACTTTGAAACAGATGACGACACTATTTTAATGACAACTGCGTTCAATTATTTCTTGTATTCTTTCTGATTCTTATTAAAGGCCCCCAATTACCCCACACTACTTGGAATTTTCTAATAGATCGTGTAATTTGTTGATCACAAGAATTTGTTACAATCTGTCTAAATTGTTTCTCATCTGCGAAATTCAGTTGTCACTTTGAACCTCCGTTCAGCAGCGGTCAGTCACAGAGGATGAGACAAACACAGAAGTAGACAAACACATGGATTGCCCAAGATTTAGGGTCACCTGTACAGCCTTCAGTGGTCTCATGGCAGGTCAATATAATGCAATATTGCTCCCCCAACCCCAGCAGATCCCTACAGGTGAGCCATTGGTGGAATTGACAGAGACATCAAGGACAGTCAGAAAGTATATAAACATGCCACAGGGACCTGGAGAGCAGAGGCAAGTGTAGTTCACAGAGAATCAGTAGGCATCTGTAAACTATAAAGTTGTTTGCGTAGGAGAGAGAATTGAGTGGGCAGGTTACCTCTCTTGCACCCAATCTACCGAACTCTTCCAGGAGTGATTCCTGAGTGTGGAGCCAGGAACAAGCCCTAAGCATGGCTAAGTGAGGACCCAAAATCAAAATAAGTAAATAAAATATTGTGAAATTTGTTTATTCTAGTTTTGGCTTTATTGTCCCCTAAATCTAAAAGACCCTACAAATTATTAGTCTATGTTTGCCAGGTATAAGTTTACAGCTGGCAGATTCTGTGTCATCTATTTTATCCTTGCCTACTATTCTTTTCTGGGTACATTTTTGCTAGTGAAATATCTTAAACTTAGGGGCTTTAGTTACGGGAAGTTTTCTCACAGTAATTCATCATTTCCTCAACATAAAGTAATAATGTATATCATAAATCATTAACATATAATTTATTTTTTATTTTTGAACATTGTACAGAATTCACTAGTAGTAACTTAATGTTATTGGTTAACTAGGAAATATAAATTATTACCTACTACCTGTTGATTTATTAATGAAATATGTAAGCTCATCAGTATAATAGGACTATTTCCCTAATCTAAGAGTCTGAGGATGGTGAAACTGTTGTAACTGTCTTGTAAGGATTCCGTTTCTCTAGCCTGCTTAAGTCTACATCTCAGTCTATCCAATCCACTCATCTTCTTGGAAATCTGACATCCATATTGGCTAGCCTCTACCTTTCAACTGCCTGCTTTAAGACATCATTCTCCCACCAAACCTACTAGCACCTGGCAGAATCTTAGGGCTCCCGTGCAGTAGATTGTAAACAAGTTTGGATCATTGCGAGTGACCAGTGACCAATGACCAATCACCAGTGATCACTAATCGGTACTGGACACTTGTGGACTCCTGCTTCAGTGTTCGGATATACTCTCATATCGTCTATTCTTCTCATTTACCTTTCTTTGATATTTCCTCGTTTCTGATCATGTCAGGTAAGGAATAAAATTTTTCAATGTTTTTCATGAGATTTCTTATCCCTAAACTTACTAGTTAAGAAAAAGCAGCATGTAATAATAGAGGAATGTATTCAACTAGATTATGGTAAGCCATATTTTAGCTTGACATTCACATTTGCTGTGTAATTTTAGACACTGACTTCCTTTCTCTCAAATACAAAGGGTATTTATTTTATTTATTAAATTATATTTGACACATATTTATGACTTTAAGTACATGTTTATATATGATTGTTCACTCTCTGTGTTTCCTTTTCCCTTTAATAGCATTTTGTAATGATATTCATGAAATAAAGTAAATCAGAGACAATATTTTGACAGAAACAGAAAATGCAGTTTTGGTAGAAAACCTAATATCTACCAGGATATTTTATGTGTAGAGGTCTCTCCACTTGTATATATAATTTAGTATTTTAATTTTAGTGCTATTCAAACGTCATTATCATGTGTCTTTTGAGTTTTCTTTCTAAACGCGATGATAAGAAAAAATGGATTGTTGGAAAATGTGGAGTGCTGAGTAGTAGGGGGGTATGTCCTCAAAGTTAAGGAAGTTTAGGTTTATTTTCAACAAGCTTTGACCAACAGAAGAAGAAGTAGAAGATGATGTGAGGGAGAATAAAATAGGAAAGAAACATTATGGAGGGAAATTATCAAGGAAGGAGATACAGTTTGAGATAGAATGTTGGAGAGAACCAAATAGTTCAAATCAAAACAGAAGGAATTTAGTTAAATATGCTGAGAGCAAGTCAAAGCAGTTGACTTTATTCAATTCTAGGATTAGAAAACATACTACGTGTCTAGTAGAGTACCTAACTCTACTAGAGAAAAAACAGCCTATCCGAAAACCATGGTTGTGGTTTCTTTTCTTATTGTCTCTAGAACACAGTTGGCCACTTTGCAGTTTTTAGTGTAAACAGGGTTTAGAAATGATACTTCCTATAAATAACTAATAAATTTTACCTAGTGGGATGGAAGATACATAATCTTTAATGATTTTATTACATTCTAGTTTGTAAGGTACATGTGTGGTCTGCTGTTATAATAAAGAAGTGATGTCTTCTAAATTGAAGCAGGAGAGTTGATTCTTTTGTGTGGTAAGTAGGGTCCAGGTTAAGGCAACTTGTCATCTTCACAAAGAGTTTCTTTGTGGGCTGGAGTGATAGGTAGGGCATTTGACTTACATGAGGGTAGCAATTTGCCTCGCATGTGGCCAACCCGGGTATAATTCTCAGCATCCCGTATGGTTCCCTGAACACCACCAGGAGTAATTCCTGAGTGCATGAGCCAGGAGGAGCTCCTGTGAAGTGCCGAGTGTGACCAAAAAAGAAAAAATATAGTAGTTCCTTCCTAACATGACAGCATTCTGATAGAAGTCGACATGTGCTTTTATATCCTAAGAAGAAATGGAAAAATCAAATCTCAGATGTCTAAGTACACATTGATATCTGTTTTGTGGAATCTGAGTTTTCCTATATTTAAAGATAGTTAAGTTGGATTTTGCTGATTGTTTCTTAAACTTTGGGAATGACATTTTCCTGGTTGATAAAGATACTTGTCATTAAGGTTTTAAAAATTAATTTAAAATTTTTGTGACCATTTTTGAGTGGTCTTTTCAGCTTCTTGTGTGATTTACTAAAATGGTGTGCTCTATGTAATACCTGTGGTTTGATGGTTAATATTCAGAGACATAAATGAGAATAGTCATGTCATTTCCTTGTAATTATTATATTTATTTCTGTTTTATACTCCTTCAGAATATATTCTGGCTACCAAATGCAATCACATTTATTATATTTTCTGATTGTTATGTCAGTTACTGGTAAATCTTCTGTTTTATGGATTGGTAAGCTATACACTCAAAAATCACCTTTTATTGCCTTTTTTGGCTAGTGGTTTCTGTTAAAAATAGAATTTCCTCTTCATATCGTATATATGCATGGCACAATTCGTTAAAAAAACTTTTGTACTGTTTTCTTTGTTGTGTTTGGGGACAACATTCACTGTTGGTCAGGGCTTACTCTTGGGGCTGCTTTCAATCAGTTACTGTACTATGCTTCTTGCCACATAGCCCAGATTTTATTAATATGAACATACTTCTTTTTCAGTTCTGTGATCCATATTTTTCATGATTTCTTTCTTGATACTCTATACTTCTCCCATGTAAATCAGGTGAAATAGACAAAATCTATTTCTGTGTGCACATTATTCTCAATTAGAGTTGTAAGTAACTCCTTTGCAGGAAAGGAACTTGAGACTCAGAATTTAAACAACATTCTTCCTCCCAAAAGCACATCTTGAAAAAAACTGTTACTGTCCTCCCGTTGTTCATTAATTTGCTCGAGTGGGCCTAGTAACATCTCCATTGGAGACTTTATTGTTACTGCGTTTGGCATATCAAATATATCACGGGTAGATTGCCAGGCTCTGCCGTGCGGGCAAGATACTCTCGGTAGCTTGCCGGGATCTCCTAGAGGGGCACAGGTATCGAACTCTGGCCGGATATGTTGGCTGTGTGCAAGGCAAACGCCTGCTAAAGTACTCATTTTTGAGGGGTGATAAAAATCCAGGGTACGGTTGTGAACCTTCAAATTATCAAGTAGATTGAGTTATATGTGAGCCATAGGTAATAGATAGGAACTGCACAAGCAAAAGACAAAACCTGAAGATTACAAGGGTAATAGTTGTAAGGAACCCACATGCCTATATGAATGGAATAAATTTTCCTCCTAGTTTCTGACTTTGTAGTTATCAAGGCACAGTCCTAGCAAGAAAGTCCACATGCGTAGGTTCCGTAACCTGGTAGTACATAAGGGACAGTGAAATAGTACAGTATGGTATAAGGCCTTTTAGGCAGATAATCCAGTTGGATCTTTGTCACTTCATCCAGTCTCCTGAACACTACAAGGGGTCACTCAGAGTACAGAGCCAGGAATACCCCAAGATCACTGCCGGGTACTGGGCCAAACTCCACACCACCCCAATCCCAATAAAAATAATGGGAAAGCTTGAACAAGTGTCTAGGCCATCTCTGGGCCTCAGGTTCCTTTCTTCTCCAATAAAATGTTAGTCATTTTCATAGGACTTCCTAACTGTAAAATGCTTCCATTCTAGGCAATAACGTAGAGTTCAACACGAGAGCAAGCTACAGGTAGAGCTAGGACAAGGAGTAACTAGCTGTAAGCAAAAAGTCCGTGTACCAACATCACCAGAGTCTTCTATAGCTCTGTATTCACTTTGGGAGCACGGTGCCCAATACACAAAGTGCCAAAATATTCCAGCCTTTCAACCACCCTTTCTTGACTGTTGGTATTAGAAGCTTGTCTATACTTGAAACTTTAAGTGAATTTTGATCCTCTAAAATGTTGTCAAAGGGGACTGGAATGATACAACAGTGGGTAGGGCGTTTGCCCGTGTTTGCCTTGCTCGCGGCCAACCTGGGTTCCATTCCCAGCATCCCATATGGTCCCCTGAGCTCCGGCAGGAGTACTTGAGTGCATGAACGAGGCGTAACCCCTGTGAAACGCTGGGTGTGACCCAAAAAGAAAATAAAACGTTGTCAGAGATTATCACTCACAGATTTTTTTCGTCACCCTCTTGTTCCTTACAGAAAATATTCAAATTCCACATGTATTGGGAAGTGCACATACTCTGCAGCTTCCCCTTCCTGTGGTGAACAATGCAGCTTCCCTAACAGGAAGTGTCTGCAACTACTCCAGCGTGTGTACTCCAGCTGGTAGATCTGCTTGGCTCCTGACCTCAGATTCTGACATCTTTTCAACCACTCATGGGTAGTGCTGATCTTGACCAACACACTTGCACAAAAATGCTCTCTGGATGTTCTGGCCAGAACCAGCTATCCACTTGGTCTGCTTACTACTCAAGTGTTTTGGAGTGGGATATTGCAGGAAGTACTGAAAAGAATTCTTACAAGGGAGACGTTACTGTGACTATCCTTGACCAAAACACCACTATCTCTTCCATGTCTATGGCAGTTCGCTAGGAGAAAACCTTAGATACCAACCACTTGTTGTCTCTGTACCCACCACCTTCTGCTAGTCTTCTTCTAAGGACACCATCTCAGGTTCAAAATAAGACGTACAACCTGTCGCTTCCCTACCAGGAAGGAAGCCAGGTGTATTACTATCATCCAGGCACACCGGGACCTTTCCTTTCTGGAGAATCTGGTCCCTCCCTGCAATCCAATGGCTCTATGACATAAAAAGGAGGTAGGGGTTCTGCCTTCCAAGATTACAGCAATGCATCCCCAGAAATGGTTATGGTTCTAAAGGAGGTCCAGCCCCCAAAGAACTAACCAACAGCCTCACACTCTGGAGTCTACTACTCTGTGTCTGCTCCACCAATCATGGAATCGTGTTATCAAGGTGAGTAACACTGAGAGAAGGGAATTCTTGGATTCAAAACTTGGGGTCAAATCTGCAAGTGAGTAACTGTCCATAGACAGGTGGCACTTCAATTCAATATACTGAGATTTTTTTATTTTTTATTAGTGAAACACCATGAGTTACAGTTATAGACTTAAAAATTTTTGTGCTTGGGTTTCAGTTATACAATGATCAAGTACCCATCCCTCCACCAGTGCCCATCCTCCACCACCACGGGTCCCAATATCCCCCCCACCGCCCATCCCCCCCCATCCCACCCTGCCTCTGTGCCAGGGCATTCCCCCTTGTTCTCTCTCTCTTCTTTAGGGTACTGTGTTTTGCAAGAGAGGCATTGAATGGCAATCATGTTTGGTCTGTAGACTACTTTTAGCATGCTTCTCCCACCCTGGGAGGGTCCTCACAACACCCTTTATTGGGTTCTCTCTTCTCTATCTGAGCTTCCTTTTCCCCTAGCACGTGTAGCTAGCCTTCAAGTCATGGAGCAAAATTCCTGGTACTAATCTCAGCCATTCCTGGGTGTTAGTCTCCCTTTTTGTTGCTTTATGTTCCCCAGATGAATGCAATCTTTCTGTGTCTATCACGCTCTTTCTGACTCATTTTGCTTAACATGATACTTTCCATGTAGTACCACTTGTGTGTAAATTTCATAACTTCATCTTTTCTAACAGCTACATAGTACTCCATTGTGTATATGTACCAAAGTTTCTTTAACCAGTCATCTGTTCTCGGGCATTCAGGTTTTTTCCAGATTCTGGCTATTGTAAAGAGTGCTGCAATGAACAAACAATTGCAGATGTCACTTCGACTATACCTTTTTGTCTCTCTGGGATATATTCCCAGGAGTGCTATAGCTGGGTCAAAGGGGAGATCAAATTCTAATTTTTTGAGAATCGTCCATACTGTTTTCCAAAAGGGTTGGACCAGCCGGCATTCCCACCAGTAGTGAAGGAGGGTCCCTTTCTCGCCACATCCGTGCCAGCACCGGTTGCTTTCGTTCTTGTGGATGTGGGCCAGTCTCTTACACTGAGATTTTTAAATGTATGAAACCTGAAGTTAAATAAACTCAGTTTAAGTTTAGACTCCCCTCACTCATTTTATAGCACCTTATTTTCACACTCAACATCAGATCTTCTCATGTAGATTGGAAGGTGTGTTAGTATAAAGACCACCTAGGTTTCCTAGAAGAAAACTTCAGTAGCATAACAAGGAATGGCACATTTTCGTAGTTGATCAGTCCGCCAGTAAGACCGCAGTAACAATAAACTCCATTTTATAAATTATTGTTTTTTGTGAAATCTGAAGACACTTAAGAACTCTTATTGTGATGATACCACATTAACTTTCCCTACTTTAATGTACAAGATTCTGAATACACAACACACTCAGAGATCCTGTCCAAAGTTATGAAACCTAGAATCTCTACTTGACACAAAATTCATGAGGAAGTGTTGATTCATTCCTTTTTTTATACCATGATATAACATTTCCAGGGTTTTTTTTTGGTGGAAATTGAAGAAATTGATTATATTATGCTAAGTTTTGTATAGCATTTAATAGTTTAAAAATCTCTAGCTTGAAAAAAAAGCTTTACTTTAGGGGAGGCAGAATGTGGGTCACAAATCGTAGTGCTAAGGGTTTGGACCTTGCTGTGTACTCAGGGTTCACTTACGAAGGTGCTTAGATGCTCATACATAGTGCTGAGGATCAAACTAAGGTCAGCTCTGCGCAGGGCAAGTGCTTTTCCAACTGCCCTATTCCTCTGTTCCAAGTCTCTTAGTTTTAAATACGGTTCTCTTAGTTTTAAATACGGTTTACACAGAAACTCTTTCAAATACAAAGAAAACAACGGCACTACATGACCAACAGTAAGACATACAACAGTTACCTCCAATCTTCTAGCTCTGGGCCTTGTCCATGATCCTTAGAAGAGGCAGTAACAAAGCCTTGCACATTGCTGGAAGGTGCCCAATTGTGGCACCACGAGTTGTGTGGAGGGAGTACCTCATTTAAGGGAGACTGATTTCTTCCATGGTTCCTTTGTAGTGATGAATTCCCTGGGGATCGAGACTTCCCTGTCATTGCAACATTCCGATAAGACTTTTTGTGTGACACCAATTTCAGAATTACCCATGTCTTGCAGTAGCAGGATTCAAATACTTGAGAGTAACCCAGCACCAGAGATCCCGGATGTTCTTATAATAGAATCAGCACAAAGTAACCTGGCACTGCCCCCAGCTCCAACTCAGGAACAAACAGATAAGAATTGGGATGAGATGAACATTGGGCTTTCAAAGTCTCTGGATACCCAATATAAAACCAAGATCCTCCACTGTGCCCTTTAGAAATCCCTGATATCCACCAGCTCCTGGCTTGCATGGATGCTCTCAGCCAAGACCAACAGCCTGGTACTGAAAGAACTCGTCAGGAAAAAAATGGTCAATGTTTGGAGAACACAGAAACACTGAAGGTGGGACTGAATCTGTTGGTATTTTTGCAAATTCCACGACATGGGTGGAAGACAAAGAACTTCCCCAGCTCTTTGATTGCTTAGAAGACCTAGATCAAAGCATATATCTGCAGGGAATGAACACCACAGATACCATCACTCTGAATCAGGGGAAAGAAAACTCAGGTGACACTAAGGGGACCTTCCTCCCTACATGGAAGAACAAAAACCAGGCCTCTGAGCCTCTGGAGGGAGAACCCAAGGCCAAAATCCATTCCAAAGACCCAGAAAGCTTGCTAGGGGGATTGTTTGTAATGCTGCAGGCAGTGGTAGGTGTCCTCTGACCATGGCCAAACCCAATAGCAAACCTAAGAAAGCTGCGTCCAGCAAAATCAGCAGGACCAAGAGGCATGAGCAGGAGAAGACCAAAAAGGCCAGAGAAAACTCCAAGAAAGCTGATGACAAGAAGCAGACAGGGAACAAGGTGAAGGCTGAAGAGAGCCCCACCATTGCCAGGATGAAACGCAAGTTAAGTCAACCTGAGCTTGGCCAAGAGGCCCTTAAAAAGCCCCGCAGCTGCCTAGTCATACACATGCTGGAGTCTGTGCAAGAGTTTGATGCACTGGCGAAGAAGAGGGATCCAAAGCCTGTATCCTCTTCCTCCAGCGTCCTGGGAAGTTCAAAGAAGCCCAAAGACGTCCAGTCTTCCTCAGCTGTGAAACCATTGGCAGGTGCTCTAAAGGATGGAAAAGGTCTTGAGAAAACTCAGATCAAAGCTCAGTATACAAGAAGCAGTGCCTTGAACGCTCGTCTCCATCCAGTCTGAGCTGCCACCTCCTGGGAAGGTTAAATTGGTACTTTTGCCTTTTCTTACCATGGAGAAGCCACAAGCTCGACGGGTTCCTCAGAAACCACAGTCTCTGGCTTCACATCGTCCTGCTTAACCTTACCCTGCTAGGACTGGCTCAACCAACTCAGTTCAGCCAACTGCCACCAATTATCCCGGCCAGCCACTGCATCTTTGTCACATCCTGCAAGACCAGCTCAGCTCATTTCGACCAACCAATCTCTACCAGCTTTGCTGATCTCTATTAACCGGCCTATTTTTCAGCCTGCAACTTCTAGACCTGCTCCCTCCAAGACATCAGCTAGCACTTCTCTCCAGCGGGGCCCTGTTCCTGTCTCTGGGACTGAGTGCCAGACTCCACCCAAAGGGCAGTGTCACTTTCTACTCCAAGACTTCCATTTCCAACCAATTCCATGGAGAAAGCCCATTGTTCCCGAGCCAGTCATATCAAAGACCATCACAAAATAGCAGAGACCAGACCGTGTGGCTATGAAGAGGAAGGCACAGCAGGAGCATGAGAATGCTGCCAAATGCCCCTCTTTGGGGAAAATGCAGTTTTTTATCAAGAGAGAAAAAGATATGGACATCTTTTAATTCTATGGCTATAAGTAGCTGGAATGGTTAGTGCCACTTTAAGTATCAGCTGGTTGCTTAAGACAAACACTTGAAATGCCATACACATTTCATTCATTCTGATATATTTTTAAAAAAATAAATAAATGCTTATAATTTAATATATTAGTAATAAAAGTTCTGAATGTTGAGAGGCTTTCCACTGTGGTGGTTATTTGGAGGGGGTCAGGGTCGAAGGATTCATGAGAAAGAAATAGAAGTTGGGGGGGGATAAAAGGCGAAACAGACAAAAATCTAAAAAGAGAAACTTGGCTCTAGGTTGGAAAGCCCTAAGAAGAGAAATTTTATGGTCCTGATGAAGAGTTGTGGTGGGGAGGAAGGCAGATAAATCGTTTACCTGCTAGGGCATTTGCAGGAGGCTGACCCAAGAGTCATTTCTGGAATCCTACGTGGTCCCACGAGTTTCACTAGATGTTATCCTTGAACACATAGCCAGGAGTAAGCCCTGAGCACAGGCAAATATGCCTCCATCACCAGTCTCCACTAAAAAAGAATGGGAGAGATGGCACAGTGAGGGGGTTACGTATATTATAAAAAAATATGGAAAACGCTGAAGAAGGAGGATTAATGTAATAAGATAACCTGATTAAAAGTAAAAATAGTTTCACAGAGGCTGTCTTTATGTTTCATGCCCATCCTTGTTAAATAAAGAGATGTGAGTCATATCTCCAAAAGTTGTGGGTGGTATATTCATAAATGTTCAGACTGTGAGATGCTACGACATATACTGGGGAAAGAACCTACAGAGGAACAGTCAAGGTCCCTCTGAGTTGTTCAGTGGTGACTGTAAATAGGGACCAAAAAAGAGAACAGTTGTGGCAAGAAGCCCGAATACCAGCTCTTGGGACTTGTAAAGATCAATTGCCATGTACTCAGGCCCGTGGTCCAGCCACTCTAGATGCACCATTACACTTCTTCTTCCCAACAATACCCAGAGTCAGTATTATCGGGGCACTTAGCCAGTGCGGTTCAACAGTGAGGTCTCTATGACTAAGATCTTTTGATTTGCAAACTCCCTAAGGTGGCCAATGTCTCTTTCAGGCTACAGCATCCTGACATTACTGACTTGGGAGCTCCAGGGGCCTCTCGGGGATTTTCCGCGGGGCCGGGTGCCTGCAGCCTGCTCCAAACATAGATGTTAATGGAAGCTCACACAAAAATCAACGTTATAACTGCCGTTGGAGGCTGGGCCATGGGAGAATCAAGACTGGGACATGCGCACTAGGTCATAACTCCCAGAGCGGTTGGGACCGGCTCTTCCTGAGGCCTGGAAGGCGGTGGTGGGAAGAGATAGTCCTAGGAGAGATATGGGGTGATGAATGACAGGGAAGGAAACGGGGAAGGACTGGGACCAGGACACCAGATGGGCATGATGGGAAAATTGGTGGGTTACATTAAAATGAATTTTAATGAAAAACTAGGAAATTCGAAGTTGGTGGGTTACATTAAAATGATTTTTAATAAAAAACTAGGAAATTCGAAGCCATCAGCCGTTCCAGTGCAATTTCAGGTGTAATTGGGAATTCAGGAATCTCAGTGGAGCTGTTAGTGTAACGAACATTGTAGGTGAAACACATGCACACTTTGGATAGCACATGTGAAGGGATCTCTCTACAATTGACTTCATTGGTTTCATTTTCAAAACTGACCTTGGGCCACTCAACATGGCTTTTATTGTTCCTGATGTTAACGCATGTTCTCTTTTTACAATAAACTCATGACCATCAGAGGATATTAATTTCACATACAAAGCATCAGGGCCTTCACAGCCACCCTAGGTTTTCTCTTCTCCATCCATTATGTTCTTAAGAAATTCTAGTTCACTCCCAGAGGAAATTTAGGAGTTTCTTGTCAGCTCCGCAGCCACCACAATCACTGTAGCCGCCGTGCCCGAGGCCCCCGCCCCGCCGAGAAGGGAGCACTATTTAAATGATTCTTGGAGGGCTCCCTCGGGATGTTAGATTCCTGCTGAAGTAGACTATAGAGCAACCATGATGGCCACTTACTAGATGCATTGCAAACCATAATACCCAAAAGTAGAGAGAGAGAGAGTAAAAGGGAATGTGTTTGCCACAGAAGCAGGTGGGAGAGATTGTGTGGGGGTGGCAGGAGGGATACTGAAAACATTGGTGGTGGAGAATGGGCACTGGTGGAGAGATGCGTACTTGATCATTTTATGACTGAAACGTAATCACGAAAGATTGCAAATCCATAACTGCACCTCATAGTGATTCATTAAAAAATAAAAAAAATTAGAATAGAAGGAAATCAATTTTAAGGAAAATATATTTATATAGACAGATAGATGGACAGACACACAGACAGACAGATATGCACACAAAGCTAAACCTTAACAACATGTTACTAATCTCTTATAGAAATGCTTAATGACTCCTGGGTGAAATTCAACCATCTTGACATACTTTCCTCTAAGAAACAATTTTTGGATCATGTTTAGAGAATTATTCATAACAAGCAGCACAAAAGTAATTATTCTGGCTCTGCATTAGGGAAGGATTTTAGGTGTGGGATGGAAACATTTGAAATATGGTGGTGAGAAGTTGTAATGTTGGTGTATTGGTGTTTGAATATTAAATGCACTCAAATATTGTGAACAACTGTATAAAAATAAAACTAAATTAAAAAATCTTTTTAAGAGACAAAAGCAATAATTCTGTGTGGAAAACTATGAAGAGGAAAATAAAATCAAGAATATCTCAGATGTTTCTGTATTCAACTATCAGGTGTTCACTAATAAAATTTAACTTGATTCATAAGGCTCATGATGAAAACTGAATGCTGAAAGCCCCAAAGGTGCCATGTGGAGAGAAGGATCATGTGAGTCCATCACTAAGCCAGAGGCTTAGGACTGTGTTCATAACAAAACAGTTGGCTGTCAAAAAATGAAAGTGTATAGAGCAAGACCACTTAAGATCATGTTTAAATCAGTGCGGATTTATAATATTGAGTATTGAATAGTGGAATATTCTTCTCTTCCCAGTTCTCACACTTCAGTCTATAAACCACTAGGAAATTCATCTTGCACTTAGCATTGTAGCACTGTCCTCCCATTGTTCATCGAATTGCTCAACCGGGCCCAGTAACGTCTCCCTTGTGAGACTTGTTGTTACTGTGTTTGGCATATTGAATATGGCACGGTAGCTTGCAGTGTTTGCTGTGCGGGCGAGATACTCTTGGTAGCTTGCTGGGCTCTCTGAGAGGGCGGAGGAATCAAAATCAGCTCTGCCAGGCTGAGTAAATATATTTAGTAAATTTTAACATAGTAATACCTCAGCCAGAGCAATAGTAAAGCAGATAGGTATTTCGCTTTGTCAGGGACCTATTCAGATTCAATCTAAGGCTTCCCATTTTTTTCGATGAGCACTGCCAGGCATAATTACTGAGTATCGAGGCAGGAGTCATGTCTGAGAAATTTGGGGTGCCCCCGCAGACAGTAAGACCTTATGAAGTACCCACTGTTTACAAGCCAGAGTTTTAAGCATATTAATAGGCATTAGTTGATAATATTTTGTTAGAAATGCTCTAGCATCAAAGATATCAGATCAGAGAGACAGTATGTGGGAAATTGTCTGCCATGAAGGCAGGAGGAGGGTCAGAAAGGGGCAGTATACTTGGGAGATTGGTGGTGGGGAATGTGGCCTGGTGGAGGGATGGGTGTTTGAACATTGTATGTTTGTAACTCAACATACAGCTTTTAACTGTATCTCATGGTGATATAGTAAAATAAAATTTAAAAAATATATAGATTCAATCAAGATAACTCTCAAAAAAAGAAGATAAGAAAATAAATAAAAAAATGATTCAAAATCTATTTAGAATCCCATCCCTTCCCCGCCCCAATATAGCTAGCCCCAGAAGACAAAACCCTCCATAACTTGAAAGCCACGATCATGTCCGCCATCAGCAATTGTGGACAAGCCTCATCTATGAGTTATCTGCAGAAAAACTCAGGTATGTGGGACTTCTTACTGAAAACTCCAGGCTCAATGAAATCAGAGAATGGGTGATCTCTCCCCAATCTCTCTGTTTTCAGCAGCTTGGCAGTCACAACCACAAAATACCTCTTGCGCCATATAATCTCATCAATGGCTGTGATCCAGAGACTCAACAATGAATCTCTCAGAAGAGAACGCAGAATAGTACACCATAGACATGGCCCTAGACCCCATGACAGCCTGTTTTATTCAGGGCATCGCAGAGGGTGGTGGGGTGGTCCAATGGAGCCACCCCAGCAGCCGAAAACTTCTTCCTTCCTTCCTTCCTTCCTTCCTTCCTTCCTTCCATCATTTTTTCCTTCATTTATTTATTTTTTCCTTCCTTTCTTTATACCCTTCTTCCTTTCTACTTTCTATCATTCTTTCCTTCCATCCATGTTTACTTCCTTACATATGCCTTACTTTCTTCTTTCTTTCTTTGTTTCTTTGTTTGTTTGTTTGTTTCTTTCTTTCTTTCTTTCTTTCTCTCTTTCTTTCTTATTCTCAGTCTTCTTTCTTTCTTCCTTTAGCTAATTAGGGATCAGCAAATATTTTCTATTGAAAAAAATTTATCTAGTCAATTGGTTACTCTTTGAGGATCTGTCTCTGTCTCTGCTCATCTCTGCAGTTGTAGTACGAAATCAGTCTCTCGCCACTTGGGTGATCCTTCCCCAGCAAAGTTCCTGATTCTGTCTTTGCACTGACTCCTACTGGCTAATCTTTTTTTCACTTCTAAAATATATTTCTACTCCAGCACTGAGGAATATGCAGGGCTTAATATATAAATATTCCCTGTGACTGACCCTGGTTCTATCTCCAGCACCACCAGGAGTCACTCCTGAGCACAGAGACAGGAGTACTTGAGTATCACTGGGGCTACCCCAAATCCTCTCTCTCTCTCTCTCTCTACACACACACACACACACACACACACATATATAACACACACATACACACACTTTTCCTGGGCTGGATTGATACTACTGTGAGTAGGGTGCTTGCCATGTATGAAGATAATCCTCAGTGGTTCAAGGGAACATATGTATTGGGATGGCAGGGATTGAATCCAGGTCGACCATGTGCAAGGCAAGTGTGTTTCCCACTGGATTAACACTCTGATCCAGATGATAACACTATGTTAAATGACAACTGACTTCAAGTATTTCTTGTGTTCTTTCTGATTCTTTTTATAGGATCCCAAATATCCCATACTACTTGCGATTTTCTAATAGATGGTATAATTTGTTGATCACTATAACTGGTTACAATCTGTCTAAATTGTTTCTCATCTGCCAAATCCAATTGTCACTTTGAACCTCCATTTAGCAGCGGTCAGGCACAGAGAATGAAACAAACACATAAGTAGACAAACACGCGGATTTACCTAACTTTAGGGTCACCTGTGCAGACATCAGTAGTCTCATGGCATGTCAATATAATGCAATATTGCTCCCCCAACCCAAGCAGGTCCAAACGGGAGCCAATATTGTAGTTGAGAGAGACACCAAGGACAGTTAGGAAGTATATAAACATGCAATAGGGACCTGGAGAGCAGAGGCTAGTGTAGTTCACAGAGAAACAGTAGGCATGGGTAAAATTTGAAGTTGATTGCGCAGGAGAGAGAATTCAGAGGGCAGGGTACCTCTCTTGCACCCAGTCTACCAAACTCCTCCAGGAGTGAGTCCTGAGTGGGGAGCCAGTAGCAAGCCCTGAGCATGGCTAGGTGAGGACCCAAAATCAAAATAAATAAATAAAAGATTGTGAAAGTTGTTTATTCCAGTTTTGGCTATATTGTCCCCTAAATCTAAAAGACCCTGCTAAGTATTAGTCTATGTTTGCCTGGCACAAGTTTACAGCTGGCATATACTGTGTCATCTATTCAGTCCTTGCCTAATATTTTTTCTGGGTGCATGATTGCTAGCGGAACAGCCTAAACTTAGGGATTTTTGCTAGGGGAAGATTTCTCATAATAATCAATCATTTCCTAACACTAAAGTAAGTAATAATGTATATCATAAAGCATTAACATATAATCTATGTTTTATTATTAAACATTTATACAAAATACACTAGTAGTGACTTAACATTATTGGTTAACTAGGCAATATAAATTACTACCTAGTACCCGTTGATTTGTTAATGAAATATGTAAGCTCATCAGTATATAAGAGTATTTCCCTAACCTAAAAGTCTAAGGAAAATGAAACTGTTACAACTGTCTTATAAGATTCCATCTCTCTACCCTGCTTAAGTCTACCTCTCAGTTTATCCAATCCAGGCTTCTTCTTGGGAATCCGACGTCCCTATTGGCTAGCCTCTACCTTTCAACTGCCTGCTTTATGACATCATTCTCCCACCAAACCTACCAGTTCCTGGTAGAATCTTGGGGCTCCCATGCAGTTGTTTGTAAACAAGTTTGGATCATTGCGATTGATCAGTGACCAATGACCAATCACCAGTGATCCGTCATCGGTACGGACACTTGTGGACTCCCGTTTCGGTGGTCAGACTTACTCTCATATCGTCTCCTCTTCTCATTTAACTTTCCTTGATATTTCCTCTTGTCTGATCATGTCAGGTAAGGAATAATATTTTTCAAAGCTTTTTTACTAAGATTTCTTATCCCTAAACTTAGTAGTTAAAGAAAAGCAGCATGGAAAAATAGAAGAAATTAATCAACTAGAATATGGTAAGCCTTACTTTAGTTTGACGTTCACGTTTGCTGTGTGATTTTAGACAGTGACTTCCTTTCTTTGAAATACAAAGGGTATTTCTTCATTTATTAAATTATATTTGATAGATATTTATGACCTCAAGTACATGTTTACATATGAGTGTTCACTCTCTGTGTTTCCTTTTACTTTTAATAGTATTTTGACATGATATACATGAAATAAAGTAAATCAGATACAATATTTTGACAGAAACAGAAAATGCAGGTTTGACAAAAAAACCCTAATATATACCAGGATGTTTTATCTGTAGCAGTCTCTCCATTTGTATTCATAATTTAGTATTTTAAATTTAGTGCTATTCAAAGTCATTATCATGTGTCTTTTGAGTTTTCTTTCTAAACTCAAATGAGAAGAAAAACTGGATTGTGGGGAAGGTGTGGAGTGCTGAGTGGTAGGGGCGCAAGTCCTGAAAGGTAAGGAAGTTTAGGGTTATTTTCAACAAGCTTTGACCAACAGAAGCCAAGAAGTAGAAGATGATATGAGGGAGAATGAAATAGGAAATAAAGATTATGGAGGGAAATTATCAAGGAAGGAGAAACAGTTTAAGATAAAATGTTGAAGAGAACCAGATAGTTCAAATCAAAACAGAAGGAATATAGTTAAATATACTGAGAACCAGTAAAAGTAGTTGACTTTAATCAATTCTAGGACTAGAAAACATACTATGCCTCGAGTAGAGAACCAGTAGAAAAAAAAGTCTGTAGAAAACCATGGTTGTGCTTTCTTTTCTTATTGTCTCTAGAACAGAGTTGGCACTTGGCGGTTTTGAATGGAAACACCTTTTAGAAATGATACCTCCTATAAATAACTAATACTGGTTACCTAGGGGGATGGAAGATACATCATCTTCAATGTTTTTATTACATTCTAGTTTGTGAGTACATGTATGGTCTGCCTGTTAAAATAAAGAATTGATATCTTCTAAGTTGCAGCAGGAGAATTGATTCTTTGGTGTGATAAGTAGGGTCCAGGTTAAGGCAACTTGTCATCTTCACAAAGAGTTTTTTTCTGGGCTGGAAGAATACGTAGGGCATCTGCCTTGCACGCGGACAGGTCATTTGCCTTTCACGTGGCCAACCCAGATTCGATTATCAGCATCCCGTATGGTTCCCTGAACACCACCAGGAGTAATTCCTGACTGCATGAGCCAGGAGGAACTCCTGTGCAGTGCCGGGTGTGACAAAAATGAAAAAAAAAATGTAGTTCCTTCCTAACATGACAGCATTTTGATAGCAGTTGACATCTGCTTTTAGATCCTAAGAAGAAATAGAAAAGTCAAGTCTCAGATGTCTAAGTACACATTCATTTCAGTTTTGTGTAATCTGAGTTTTCCTACATTAAAGATAGTTAAGTTGGATTTTGGTGATTGTTTCTGAAACTTTGGGAATCACATTTTCCTGGTTGATAAAGAGACTTGTCATCTAGGTTTTAAAAATAAATTTGAAATTTTTGTGACCATTTTTCAAATGGTCTTTTCAGCTTCTTCTGTGATTGGCTGAAACGGCATGCTCTATTTAATACCTGTTGTTTGATGGTTAATGTTCAGAGACATGAATGAGAATAATCATGTCATTTCCTTGTAATTATTATATTTATTTATGCTTTAAACTCCTTTAGAATATATACTGGATACCAAATGCAATCACATTTATTATATTTTCTACTTGTTATGTAAGTTACTGGTAAATCTTCTGTTTTATGGACTGGTAAACTATACACTCAAAAATCACATAGCCTTTTTTGGCTAGTGGTTTCTGTTAAAATGGAATTTCATCTTCATATCGTATACAGGACAAAATTTCTTAATAAACTTTTGTACTGTTTTGTTACTGTTTTGTAACCCCAACAACGGCCAGGATCCAGATATTATCACACTCAGCTCCCGGAAGCGCGTGGCTTATCATCTCATTCCTACTTTGGACAAACTGGCAGGCTATCAAATGTAACCTGCCCTCATGGCAGAGTCTGGCGAACTCCCCGTGGTATACCCAATATGCCAAATACCAGTAACAATGATGGGTCTCACTCTTCTAACCCTGAAAGAGCCTTTAAGATGGCACTTTTTAAAAAATCTCAGGGCTAGGACGAAGGAGACATTACTGGGGCCTGCTTGAGGCAATCGACGAACAACAGGATGGTCATGACTGTTTTCTATGTTGTGTTTGGGGAGGACATTCACTGTTGGTCAGGGCTTACTCTTGGGGCTTCTCTCAATCAGTTACTGTACTATGCTGCTTGCCACATAGCCCAGATTTTATTAATATGAACATACTTCTTTTTCAGTTCTGTGATCCATATTTTTCATGATTTCTTTCTTGATCTCTATACTTCTCCCATGTTAATCACGTGAAATAGACAAAATCTATTTCTGTGTGCACATTATTCTGAATCACAGTTGTAAGTAACTCCTTTGCAGGAAAGCAACTTGAGACACAGAATTTAAACAACAGTCTTCCTTCCAAAAGCACATCTTGAGAAAAAAATTAAGTACTCATTTTTAGGGGTGATCAAAAACCGGGGTACGGTTGCTAACCTTCAAATCATCAAGGTGATTGAGTTATATGTGAGCCGTAGATAATAGATAGGAACTGCAGAAGCAAAAGACAAAACCTGAAGATTACACTGGTAATAATTGTAATGACACCACATGCCTATATGAATGAAAAGTATCTTCCTCCTAGTTTCTCACATTGTAGTGATCAAGGCAGAGTCCTAGCAAGAAAATCCACATGCTTATGTTCCGTAACCTGGTAATACATAAGGGCCAGTGAGATAGTACAGAATGGGGTAAGGCATTTGCTTTGTAGGAAGAAAATCCAGTTGGATCTCTGTCACTACATCCAGTCTCCTGAACACTACAAGGGGTCACTCAGAGTACAAAGCCAGGAATACCCCAAGATCACTGCAGGGTATTGGTCCAAACTCGACCCCACCCTAAACCCAATAAAAATAATGGGAAAGCTTGAACAAGTGTCTAGGCCATCTCTGGGCCTCAGGTTCCTTTCTTCTCCAATAAAATGTTAGTCATTTTCATAGGACTTCCTAATTGTAAAATGCTTCCATTCTAGGCAATAACGTAGAGTTCAACACGACAGCAAGCTAGAGGTAGAGCTAGGACAAGGAGTAACTAGCTGTAAGCAAAAAGTCCGTGTACCAACATCACCAGAGTCTTCTATAGCTCTGTATTCACTTTGGGAGCGCGGTGCCCAATACACAAAGTGCCAAAATATTCCAGCCTTTCAACCACCTAAAGTTGTTAGACTTTTAGTAAATTACTTGACTGTTGGTATTAGAAGCTTGTCTATACTTGAAACGTTAAGTGAATTTTGCTCCTCTCAAACGTTGTCGGAGGGGACTGGAGTGAAAGCACAGTGGCCTTGCACGGGGCCAACCCGGGATCCATTCCCAGCATCCCATTTGGTCCCTTGAACACCACCAGGAATAATACCTGAGTGCATGAATCAGGAGTAACCCCTGTGCAACGCTGGCTGTGACCCAAAAGGGAAAAAAAAAGTTGTTGGATATTATCAGTCTCATGGATTTTTTTCATCACCCTCTTGTTCTTTACAGAAAATATGCAAACTCCATCTGTATTGGAAACTGCACATTTTCTGCAGCTTTCCCTTCCCGTTGTGAACAATGCAGCTTCCCTAATAGGAAGTGTCTGCAACTACTCCAGCGTATCTATGCCAGCAGGTAGATCTGCTTGGTTCCTGCCCTCAGATTCTGGCATCTCTTTCCAACCATTCATGGGTAGTGCCGATCTTGAACAATATTCTTGCACAAAAATGCTGTCTGGAGGGTCGAGCCAGAGCCAGCTATCCACTTGGTCTGCTTCCAACCCAGGTGTTTTTGAGTGGGATATTGCAGGATGAAGTCTTACGTGGGTGATGTTACTATGACTATCTTTGACCAAGACACGACTGTCTCTTCCTTGTCTATGGCAACTCGCTATGAGAAAACCTTAGATACTAACCACATGATGTCTCTGTACCCATCACTTTCTGCCAGTCTTGTTGAAAGGACACCATCACAGGTTCCAAATCAGAGTTATAGCCTGTCGCTTCCCTACCAGGAAGGAAGCCAGGTGTATTACTATCATCAGGGCACTCCAGGACCTCTCCTTTCTGGAGAACCTGGTCCCTGCCTGCAATCCAATGGCTCTATGATATACAAAGGAGGTAGGGACTCTACCCTCCAAGCTTACAGCAATGCATCCCCAGAAATGGTTATGGTTCTAAAGGAGGTCCAGCCCCCAAAGAACCGACCAACAGCCTCAACCTCTGGAGTCTACTACTCTGTGTCTGCTCCACTCATCACGGAATCATGTTATCAAGGTGAGACAAACTGAGAGAAAGGAATTCTGGGATTCAAAACTTGGGGTCAAATCTTCAATTCAGAAACTCTCAATAGACAGGTGGCATTTCAATTCAATACACTGAGAGTTTTAAATGTATGAAGCCTGAATTTAAATAAACCGAATTTCAGTTTAGACTCCCCTCACTCATTTTACAGCACCTTATTTTCACACTAGCCATCAGATCTTCTCATGCAGATTGGAAGGTATGATAGTATAAAGACCACCTAGGTTTCCTAGAAGAAAACATCAGTAGCATAACAAGGAATGCCACATTTTCATAGTTGATCAATTCGCCAGTATGACCACAGTAACAATAAGCTCCATTTCTTAAATTACTGTTTTTGTGATTTCTGAAGACTTTTAAGAACTCTTATTGTGTTGATGTAACATTAACTTTCCTTTACTTTAACGTACAAGATTCTGAATACACAATAAACTCAGAGATCCTGTTCAAAGTTATCAAACCTAGAATTTCTACTTGAGCACAAAATTCATGAGGAAGTGGTGCTTCATTCCTTCTTTTAAAAGCTGATATGAACTTTTTTTTGAGGAAAGTGAAGAAGTTGATTATTCTAAGTTCTATATAGCATTTAATAGTTTACAAATCTATAGTTTGAAAAAAATGCTTTAGTTTGGGGGAAGCAGAATGTGGGTCACAGACCACAGTGCTCAGGGCTTGCACCTTGCTTTGTGCTCAGGGTTCACTTACGAAGGTGCTTAGGCGCTCATACGTGGTGCTGAGGATCAAACTAAGGTCAGCTGTGCACAGGGCAAGTGCTTTACCAACTGCGCTATTCCTCTGTTCCAAGTCTCTCATTTTTAAGTACGGTTTACACAGAAACTCTTTCAAATACAAAGAAAACAATGGCACCACATGACCAACAGTAAGAAATACAGCAGTTACCTCTAATCATCCAGTTCAGGACCTTGTCCATGATCCCCAGAAGAGCCAGTAACACTGCCTTGCCCATTGCCGGAAGGTGCCGGAAGAGAACCCAATTGTGGTACCACGAGTTGTATGGAGGGAGTATCTCATTTAAGGGGGATTGACTTCTTCCATGGTTCCTTTATAGTAATGAATTCCCTGGGGATAGAGACTTTCCTGGCATTGCAACCTTCCGATCAGACTTTTTGTCTGACACCCACTTCAGAATTACCCATGTCTTGCAGTAGCAGGATTCAAATACTTGAGAGTAACCCAGCACCAGAATTCCCAGATGTACCCATAATAGTTTCTGCACGAAGTATCCTGGCACTACTCCCACGTCCAACTCAGGAACAAACAGATGAGAAGTGGGATGAGATGAACATTGGACTTTCAAATTCTCTGGATACCTACCAGATCCCAGTAGAAAACCAAGATCCTCCACTGTGCCCTTTAAAAATCCATGAATCCACCAGCTCCTGGCCTGCATGGATCCTCTCAGCTAAGAGCAACAGCCTGGTACTGAAACTACTCGTCAGGAAAAGTATGGTCAATGTTTGGAGAACACAGGAACACTTGAAGGTAGGTCTGCATCTGGTGGTATTTTTGCAGACATCAGGACATGGGTGGAAGATAAACAACTTCTCCAGCTCTTTGATTGCTTAGAAGACCTAGATCAATGCATAGATCGGCAGGGATTGAACACCACAGATACCATCACTCTAAATCAGGGGCAAGAAAAGTCAGGTGGCAGTAAGGGGACCTCCCACCCAACACGGGAGAACAAAAACCAGGCCTCTGAGCCGCTGGAGGGAGAACCCAAGGTCAACATCCATTCCAAAGACCCAGAACGCTTGCTAGGTGGAGCAGGGACTGTTTGTAATGCTGCAGCCAGTGATAGGTGTCCTGTTACCATGGCCAAACCCAAGAGCAAAACTCAGAAAGCTTCATCCAGCCTGATCATCAAGACCAAGGGCCATGGGCAGGAGAAGACAAAAAAGGCCAGAAAAAACCCCAAGAAAGCTGATGAAAATAAACAGACAGGGAACAAGGGGAAGGCAGAAGAGAAGTCCACCATTGCCAGGATGAAAGGCAAGTTAAGTTAGCCTGAGCTTTGAGAAGAGGCCCTTAAAAAGCCCGGCATCTGCCAGGGCATGCACATGTAGGAGTATGTGCAAGAGTTTGATGCACTGTGAAAGAAGAGGGATCCAAAGGCTGAATCCTTTTCCTCCCAGGTCCTGGGTAATTCAAAGAAGTCCAAAGACGTCAGCCCTCCTCAGCTGTCAAACCACAGCCAGGTGCTACACAGCATAGAAAAGGTCTTGAGAAAGAAAACTCAGGTCAAAGCTCAGAAACCAAGCAGCAGTGCTGAAGAACACTTGTCTCTTTCCCAGTTTGAACTGCGACCTCCTGGGAAGGTCAAATTGGTACCTTTGCCTTTTCTTACCATGGAGAAGGCACAAGCTCGATGTGTTCCTCGGAAACCACAGTCTCTGGCTTCACATCGACCTGCTGCAGCTTACCCTGCCAGGCCTGGCTCGACCAAGTCAGCTTGGACAACTGCCACCAATTCATCCTGGCCAGCGACTGCATATTTGTCACACCCTGCCAGACCAGCTCAGCCCATTTCGACCAACCCATCACAACCAGCTTTGCTGAACTGTACTAGCCGGCCTATTTCTCAGCCTGCAACTTCTAGACCTGCTCCATCCAAGACAACAGCTAGCACTTTTCTCCAGCGGGGCCCTCTTCCTGTCTCTGGGACCCAGCTCCAGGTTTCTCCCAAACATCAAAGTCAGTTTCAACTCCAAGACTTCCGTTTCCAACCAATTCCATGGAGAAAGCCCAATGTTTCCGAGCCAGTCATGTCAAAGCCCATCACAATAGAGCAGAGACCAGGGTGTGAGACTATGAAAAGGAAGGCTCAGCAGGAGCGTGAGAATGCTGCTAAGTGCACCTCTTTAGGGAAAGTGCAGGTTTTATCCAGAGAGAAAAATATATGGACATCTCTCGATTCTATGGCTATAAGTAGCTGGAGTGGTTCGTGCCACTTTAGGTACCAGATGGTTGCCTTAGACAAACACTTGAAATACCATACACATTTCATTCATTCTGATATATTTTTTAAAAAATAAATATCTGCATATAGGTTAATAGATCAGTAATAAAATTTCTGAATGTTGAGAGGCTTTCCACTGTGGTGGTTATTTGGAGGGGGTGAGGGTTGAAGGATTCATGAGAAAGAAATAAAAGTTGAAGTGGGACAAAATTGGAAACAGACAAGAATCTAAGGAATAGAAACTTGGCTCCGAGTTTTAAAGCCCTTAAGAGGAGAAATTTTATGGTCCCGATGAAGAGTTGCGGGGTATTTGCTATACTTGCTAGTTTTGCAAGTATTACCATTATTTTATCCATGGGCTGGAGCTATAACACAGCAAGTAGGGCATTTGCCTTGCAATCGGCCAACATGAGCAACCCGAGTTCAATTCCTCAACCCCTCGGGGAGAGCCCGCCAAGCTACCGAGAGTATCTCCCCTGCAGTGCAAACCCTGGCACATTACCCATGACATAGTCGATATGCCAAACACAGTAACAATTTTCATAATGGAGATGTTACTAGGCCAGCTCGAGCAAATTAGTGAACAACAGAAGGACATTGACAGTGACCATTATTTTATGCATAACAGTTTCATCATTTCCAAAAACAGCCACCTCAGAACCCACTGACCTATTCATTCTCTCTCTCCTCTGGTTCCTTGCAACCCTCCTCTTTTGTCTATATGAATTTTCTTTCTCTAAACCCTTCACATACATGGATCTTAAGGTATGTGACTTTTTTGGCAGTCATTTTTAAACCCTGATGCTTTCAAAATTCATCTCTGCTACAGTATATTATTAATTCCTCTGACTAATATTCTGTTGTATGGATCTATTATGTTGGAGAGGTTTCCACACGTTCTAAATGCACAGAGCCCTGGAGGTCTCAGAAATTGGCTAAAAGAAATATTGATAGTGGTTGTACACATAGTACAGAGGGTAGGGTGCTTGTCTTCAACACAGTAGGCCTGCTTGGCTCCCTAGGACTCCAAATTTCCCCTGAGCCCTGCCAGGAGTGACTTCTGAGCACAGAGCCAAAAGGAACCTCTGAGCATCATCAGATGTGGCTACACACAAAAAAATCAAAGCATTCACACACACACAAGATCTAGTCCCGTTCATGTAATTTTAGATGCTATCAACATCATGGTGTAGAATATATAATGGCCATTCAAAGAAACCATCAACCCTGCAAATATTCCTTTTTTAGTAAATCTTGATTGAATAGATGCTATCATTGGCAATGGAGAGATATGGTGTATTTTCAGGTGAGTCCATGGAATAACACTTGTTCTGACACAATGGAGGAAGAAGATGATGACGATAGAGGAGTAAGTCATGTGACCTTCAGGCCAGGATGCGAGTGTATTAACTACCAGACAAGCCTCGTGGAAGTTATCAGAAGTTAACAGAAAATACAGGCTATACAGACCTTCCAAAGAAGGCATATATCTGGGCTGACATCTTTTTCCCAGTGATCTGTATATGAAATTTCTGGCTTCCATGAGTTCAGATATTTTCTTCCAACAGGTGATTGGATCCAGCAGTCACAGAAAACCTAAACAAAAGAGCGCATCAATAACACAATAGACTGCAAAACAATACAGTGCTCCAGCAACAAATATTTGAAACCAGTACATATAAAACTTAAAAATATTTTTCTATCTCACTCTTAAATAAGCACAGTACTTGATAATGGAACATTGTACAGCTATTGGGAATGTAGCAATATATTGAACCTGGGACTTAAAATGACCAATGTGGTTACTTCTTCTGCATTAATTTTCAAAATATTTTGACTTTGTATTATAGTGACTTCTCCAGGAATGATTCCTGAGTGCAGAGCCAGGAGCAATCCCTGAGCATAACCAGCTGTGGCCCCCAAACTGACATAAATAAATAAATAAATAGATCAGATATTGAAAGTTTCCTATCCTCTTTTTTGCCATATTGTCCATAACTCAAGCACCCCTATTCTCACAGCCACTATACACACCCTCAGACAAGCTTCAACCTTGAATGAATCTCTTCCAATCTCTTATGCTTTACAACACTGATAGATCAAATGTAAAACATCACTTTTGTTGAGGCTTAAAATAGAAGGCAAGTGGTTGGTGGGCATGTACTCCAGGGCAGTGTGCCCAGAAATCCAGCTCAGGGAACTGCAAGACTCCTCATCATTGGCCATGTACCACTCTCCTACGCCCGCCATACACCAGAGTCACTCAGGACAGAGGCGTTCTTCAGAAAATTTTAGGACTGCATCAGAAGTTGGACTTTATTCCAGTATCATGCAAGGTGAAATCAGTCAGAGAGAGAGGGACAGACATAGAATGACTGCACTCATTTGTGGAATATAAAGTAACAGAATGAGAGACTAACACCCAAAGATAATAGAGATAAAGTTCAAGTGGATCGCTCCTAGGCTTGGAAGCAGGTCTCACATATTAGGGGAAAAGGAAGATGGAATAGAGAAAGGAGCACTTTTTACATGATTCTTGGAGGGCTCACTCGGGATGGTAGATTCCTGTTGAAAGTAGAATAGAAGGAAACCAATCATAAGGGCAATATATTTTTACAAAAACATAGATAGATGGACAGACAGAGAGACAGACACACAGACAGACAGACAGATAGATGAATATGCACCCAAGGCTAACCCTTAACAACATGTTACTAATCTCTTATAGAAGTGCTTAATGATTCCTGGGTGTAATATAACCATCTTGACGTACTTTCCTCTAAGAAACAATTTTTGGATCATTTTAGCAAATGATTCATAACAAGCAGTACAAAATTAATTATTTTGGCTCTGCTTCAGGGCAGGGTTTTAGGTTTGGAATGGAAACATTTGAAATATGGTGGAGAGAAGGTGTAATGACAGTGTATTGGTATTTGAATATTAAATGTACACAAATATTGTGAACAACTGTATAAAATTAAATTAAAAATATTTTTAAGAGTTCAAAGCAACAAATCTGAGTGTGGAAAACTATGAAGAGGAAAAAAAATCAAGAATATCTCAGATGTTTCTGTATTCAATTATCACGTGTTCAGAAATAGAATTCAGCATGGTTCACAAGGCTCATCCTGAAAAATGAATGCTGAAAGCCCCAAAGGTGCCTTGTGGAGATAAAGATCGTGTGAGTACAGCACTAAGCCAGAGGCTTAGGAATGTGATCATTAGAAAGCAGTTGGTTGTCAAAAAATGAAACCACTTAAGATCAAGGTTGAATCAGTGCGGACTTATAATATTGAGTATCGAATAGTGGTATTTTCTGCTATTCACAGTTCCCACACTTCAGTCTATAAACCACTAGGAATTTCATCTTGCACATAGCACTGTGGCACTGTCCTCCCATTGTTCATCGATTTGCTCAAGCGGGCCCAGTAACATCTCCTTTGTGAGACTTGTTGTTACTGTGTTTGGCATATTGAATATGACACGGTAGCTTGACTTGCTTTGTTGTGCAGGCAAGATACTCTCGGTAGCTTGTCGGGCTGTCTGAGAGGGGCGGAGTAATTGAACTCAGCTCGGCCAGGCTGGGTCAATATATTTACTATATTTAAATATAGTAATACTTTAGCCAGAGCCATAGTAAAGCAGATAGGTGTTTGGCTTGGTCAGGGACCTATCCAGGTTCAATCTGAGGCATCCCATACTTTTCTACAAGCACTGCCAGGCATAATTACTGAGTGTCGAGCCAGGAGTAACCTCTTATAATTTGGGGGTGCCCCTGCAAATAGTAGGACCTTATAAAGTACCCACAGTATTTAAGCCATTTTTTAAAGCTTAGTAAGAGGAATTAAGTTGATAGTGTTTCATTAGAAATGGTCTAGCATCAATATATAAGATCAAAGTGATAGTATGTGGGAAATTTTCTGCCAAGAAGGCAAGGGGAGGGCCAGGAAGGGGGGAGTTTCTGGGGAGACACGCTGAGGGTTTTGTGTTCGCAGGCTCTCTGGAGGGCTCTATCTCACAGCCCAGGAACGGTGACCTAGAGCTGCTGTGTGTGGCCTAGATAGGGAACGCTGTTGGCCAAGGGCAGACAAAGGAAGAGACCAGGGCCAGACCGGTTGATCATTGTAGCAGTTTATTACAAGGAAGTTTATCCCATAGAAGAAATTTAAGTTATGGAGGGTCTGGGTTCTCTCAAGCACGTGTTCTACTTGCTAGTCTCTCCGTATCCATCTTGCAGCCCTGCTCTCTCTCTCCAGCTCCCTTGTCTCTCTGACTCCCTGGCTGACTGGGCTGACACTCCACTCAGTTAGGTAGCCAAAGCAACATAAGAAAGCCCTTCCTGGAGGCCCACCTAAAAGGTAAGTCTAATGCCCTTCTGACTGCCAAGGGCAAAATACCTCCTAAGGTGTTTTTCTCCTTTCCTCAGTCCAATAAACTATCAATAAATTATCAATTATCAACTATTCCTGAGGCTATGCAGGAAGGATAGAATAGTGTTATTCTACATCTCCTGCTTTTTCTTTTTACACAAAAACACAAAATTTGAAAAAAAAATTGCTAGCTATTTTTGTATGGACACAGTAAGAGATAGCATTGAGACTTGTAGGGCAGCTGTCCCGGGAACATCTTGCCACAGACTCACAGACTACCGATCTCAGGCCAGATTAATCATTCCTAACCCTAGCAGGGTCCAAATCTAGTTGTTACTATTTGGATCATGACAGCATTTGTCCATGATCAAGCTCTTAACTTATAGTTAAGCATTATGGCGCTTTAGCCAGGTCCATCTCGATGCCAGAGTAGCACATAGCTTACCTGTTTGCCCTGGTTCCATCCAGTCCCTCATCGGGACCCTGCTTTGGGGGGCGCTAGGAAGTGTGGGCAAGGAAGCTGAAGTGACAGAACAGATGCCTGGGAGGGAAATATCACTGAGAGTCACATTACAAAAGCATGCCTTCTTGTGTCCATACAAAAAGGACATTGCTCTGAATAACCTATGCAAAGGACTTAGGGAGAAGAGAAAAGCAATACTTACATGTCAAAAGAACACAAAGAAAGTCACAAATGAACACAGAGAAATGAGAGCACTGTGATGGGAGCAACCCAATAAGCCTAAACTACCTGAGGTAATGCAGGAAGAACAAAACAGTGTTACCCTACATCTCTACCCCCTTTTTTTTTACAAAAAAAATCCAAAATTTGAAACAGAGAAACAATTCCAAATAAAAGACAGTCTCATTAGTTGTCGTAAGATTTCAGCCCAACCCTGGACCCAGAGCAGTGCTTGTAGTAAAGCATGCAATTGTCCTGCACTGTCCTGGGGTGATAAGAGTCACCAATGATGAGAGTCATTTAGTCCCATTCTGAAGAAATGAAGTGTCTGGATTAAAACTGGAGTTGTTCCTGTAACAGCATCAATAGTAGTTGCAGTAATGAGTCCCAGGGGAGCAGCTATGAGGAGTCCGATAAATTCCAGGAAGCACTGGATCAATCAGGGAGCACTGGAACAGGAGCATCACAACTTCAGGCAGGAGTACTTCAGTAGGGGAATGCAGCCATTCTCCGGTCAGGTTCATTGGCAGTCATAGATGTACAACCTAGCTTATATTTGAGAAAAACACTTTTTTTTTTAGTTATCAGAGGCTTTGACTATCAGGGTTTGGTCTCCGTGCATGTGAGTAGAGAAAAAGACAGAGGGAAGCTCCAATACAAATGGATATCCTAGAGAGAAATGAAAAAAGTGTTCCTGTTTAAAAGTCATTCGTTTCCTCCTTCGGGAACCTGTGAATTCCAAGGAAAGGGTAAAAGTAAAGTATTGTTAATTCAAAATATGGAGGCCTGGCGTTGTCCAATCCACAACCAGTAAAAAGAGAGGTATACGGAATTCCTTCATGTGAACTCTTGAGGTGTTAAAGGAGCCAGAGACCTTGTTGCAGGTCTTCTGAGGCTGGCTCCTCTTCTTTCCCTTGTGATTTCCAGCGGAAATCAGTTTGGAGATGGCTTGGGGCTGGAATGTGAAGGCTTTTGAGTCTCTGCCTGTCTGAGGTCCAACTCACGTGGATGAATTCGAGTTCTGATGAGACGTCAGGGGATCCAACGTTTCCCAGTGGGGTTATCATCTGTTGAAACAAAGGCATAGACTTGTTCTTGAATGAGGCAGTTTCCTGCTACATTCCAGTGGGAAAATACCTCCTTTTTGGTCTTTGGTTTCACATGCCATATATCCATTGAATATGGAGAGGTGGTGGGCTTAAAGCTGCAGTGTTTGTGGAATTGGGCTCTTTATGGCAGAATTTAATTTGTAATAATACTGGGCAGGAAATCTCCAAGGCTGTGCTTCCTGCCACTATTGGCTGCAGGTATTATACTGATTGGAGCTCTGAAATTCCACACTGTGGACAGGGGCTGCAGCTTGGAACATCCTCTGATATTGTCGGACCTGGGTCTGGTGCCCCTGCAGGTTTCCAGAATTGGGGTCAACAGCTGCATCAAAATTGAAGTGACAATCTCTGGCCCAATGATTTCCCTTATTACACCTAGGACAGGGCCTGGGAGGTGCAAGTCTGGCTCTGCAGCCTCTAGCCCAGTGATTTCCCTTCTTATACCTGGGACAGGACCCAAGAGGTGCTCTCACAGTAGTATGTTTGGGAGATGCCCTGCAGTCCTTACAAAAGTGGCCTGGTTTTCCACAATGAAAACATCTTTTCTGAGCTTGTCTCTGTACAGTATAGGCTTCCAAAGCCTTCATCTGTACCTTCTATTTAACAGAACCAACATTCCTAAATGCTTTCAAATACCTTATACTATCTTTCTTCTCTTTGATACGGCATAGAATGGCCTGGCAATCCTTATTAGCATTTTCAAAGGCCAATTGTTTAGTCAAGAGTTGCAGAGTTTCCTTATGCTTCACCTGCATTTCAATGGCTTCCATCAACCTTCCTATGAAATCTGCATCAGGTTCTGAAGCACTCTGGACCATCTTAGTTCAAACTTCCCTTAAATTCTGCATCTGCATCAATCTTCTCCGATGCATGCAGGGCTATGTAACGGATATGAGCAAAAACAGCAGGACGCATATTTACAGCATTCAGCCGAAGAGAAGGACAACATGGAGGGCGGAATCCACAGATCCCGAAGAAAAAAAAACAGGTTCCAAAAAGAGCTGAGATCATCGGGAAGTCCCAGAAGGGGTAGGTACCGCATCCCGCCTCCCCCAGATGGAACCCCGGTGACCAGAAGCCTCTACAAGCACAGCTCGAGTATGCGGGAACTAGGACTTTTCCTCAAATCTGCTGGGACTACAACTCCCAGGTAACCTCAGATTCCGGAAGTCACGCCCACAGCCTGCCCCCCAGCGCCATATTTACAGCATTCAGCCGAAGAGAAGGACAACATGGAGGGCGGGATCCACAGATCCCGAAGGAAAAAAAAAACAGGTTCCAAAAAGAGCCTAGATCATCGGGAAGTCCCAGATGGGGTAGGTACCGCATCCCGCCTTCCCCAGATGGAACCCCGGTGACCAGAGCCTCTACAAGCACAGCTCGAGTAAGCGGGAACTAGGACTTTTCCTCAAAACTGCGCGGCCGCTTATGCGGCCGCGCGACGTCTCTCTATATACAAAGTGATCCATGGGAAGTAAACCACCCAACGTTTCTCTCTGAAAATCATAGTTAAGTTTGGAGCACGACCACAGCCCCAGAAACACAAGGACTTAATGCAGAACCCAGCAGCTTGGAGCAGAAAAGTGAATGGGCTATGCGTTAATCCAGGCCATCATGTCTGTCCGGAGGGGAAAGGGTGTTGCCCCATTCGCCCTCTCCTCTCTGGAAAGAAAGATGACGGCCACATGGGAGCCTTGTGGACAGCAGGTATGAGCCAGGGGAGTGGGGGCAACTAAAACCTCATGGAAAGGGGGGCGTTCCGCTCTGTCCTTCACACCCTACCGAGGTCACCAGTTGCCCCCCATGAGCGGCTCTCCAGCATGGCCACAGCCCCAGAAGCACAAGGACTTAATGCAGAACCCAGCAGCTTGGAGCAGAAAAGTGAAAGGACTATGCGTTAATCCAGGCCATCAAGTCTGCCAGAGGGGAAAGGGTGTTGCCCCATTCACCCTCTCTTCTCTGAAAAGAAGGATGGTGGCCGCATGGGAGCCTTGTGAACAGCAGGTATGAGCCGGGGGTGTGGGGGCAACTAAAACCTCATGGGAAGGGGGGCGTTCCAGTCCGTCCTTCACGCCCTACCGAGGTCACCAGTTGCCCCCCACGAGCGGCTCTCCAGCACGGCCACAGCCCCAGAAGCACAAGGACTTAATGCAGAACCCAGCAGCTTGGAGCAGAAAAGTGAAATGACTATGTGTTAATCCAGGCCATCATGTCTGCCCGGAGGGGAAAGGGTGTTGGTCCCTTCCGCCCTCCTCCCTCTGGAAAGAAAGATGGCGGCCACATGGGAGCCTTGTGGACAGCAGGTATGAGCCGGGGGTGTGGGGGCAACTAAACCCTCATGGGAAGGGGGGCGTTCTGGTCCATCCTTCACGCCCTACCGAGGTCACCAGTTGCCCCCCACGAGAGGCTCTCCAGCACGGCCACGGCCCCAGAAGCACAAGGACTTAATGCAGAACCCGACAGCTTGGAGCAGAAAAGTGAACGGACTATGCGTTAATCCAGGCCATCAGGTCTGTCCGGAGGGGAAAGGGTGTTGCCCCAGTCGCCTTCTCCTCTCTGGAAAGAAAGATGGCGGCCGCATGGGAGCCTTGTGGACAGCAGGTATGAGCCGGGGGAGTGGGGGCGACTAAAACCTCATGGGAAGGGGGGCGTTTTGGTCCGCCCTTCACGCCCTACCGAGGCCACCAGTTGCCCCCCACTAGCGGCTCTCCAGCACGGCCACGACTCTAGAGCACAGAAACCAATTTCTTAACTATCTGACTTTCAGTAGAAATACTTCCAGGGTCAATAAGTAAAATAGCAGAAATCCAAAACCAACATTTAATTCTTGAACCCAGCTGTAGAAAGCAAATCACTTCACAATGCTTTTTCAGCATGTCTGATTTGGGGGGGGGTAAACTCTAAATAATAGTGGTGAATCTTTTCTTGAAACAATGAATTTAATCAAAGCAGATAGAGTGTTAACTAGAATTCATCTGCCCCACAGGGACTGGGAGGGGTGGGGGGTGGGGTTTTATTGGGGTTCTTCATGGTAAAAAATAAGTATTGGTAAAGGGAAATGTGTTTGATATTTGCATGACTGAGACCTAAACCTGAAAGCTTTATAACCTTTCCCACGGTGATTCAATAAATAAATAAATAAATTTAAAAAACAAACCAGCAGGACGCAAGGTGACTTGCCTTTTTGGGTCCTGCCATTTCCCTTCACCTATTAACATCTCAAGAGCTGGAGCAATAGCACAGCTGTAGGGCTTTTGCCTTGCATGCAGCCATCATGGCCGACCCGAGTTCAATTCCTCCGCCCCTCTCAGAGAGCCCGGCAAGCTACTGAGAGTATCTCGCCCACACAGCAGAGCCTGCCAAGCTACCTGTGATGTATTCGATATGCCAAACACAGTAACAACAAAAGTCTCCAATGGAGATGTTACTGGGCCTGCTCGAGCAAATCCATGAACAACGGGAGGACAGTGACATTAACATCTCCTAAGTCAGTTTAAACCCTGAAAATGTTCATCCAGCATGGCCTAAGCCATGAATCTTTGCCTTGGCCTCATCATTGAACCACATCCTACACTGCAGGTACTGAGAAGGGCTTGAGCACGTTTTAGAAACAATATGAAAATCTTGAGGTACCCAGTAAGCCTTTTGACTCCAGTCTGTAAGATACTCCCTACAGTATGGAGATGTAGGACCTTAGGAGGAACAGGCCTTTTGGAAATGACTGAGAGAATCCATTTTTAACCTGCGATAAGACAGAGGCTGCTTCTTCTCAGCCTCAACTGGGTGATTGGGTGCATGTCCCAAACGGTCTGGAGGCCGCTTTGCTGAACTGTTCTTGGACTCATAATCCGAGTAAGTGCAAGCAGACTCATAATCTGCATCGCTTTCATCTGATGCATTAGAAGTGGAGCTATATTCATCAGCCTGAGAAATATTTTCACTATGAAAACCCTTTCAAGACTTAGGTACGGGAGGAGTTGAGGCCATATTATCGCTAATATTCTCCTCCTCAACTGTGCTTTTCCAAAACAGGAGAATAGAAACAACAATCTCCCATGTATTCCAGACTTCCAGGGGGATCTTTGTAAGGGACAGGCCCAAAAATGGACTACCACCAGAATTAATTTAGCTTAGCTTAATAGGAACCTGCATTGCAAAATAACTTGTTTTTCAAGGAACAGGTCTAGATAACCTTTTTCAGATCCGCTTTATAGGAACCTGCACTGCAAAATAACTGGTTTTTCTGCCCCTGAGCAAGGAATTCATATACAGGTACTCGAAGGGTGGGGGTCAGACCAGATAACCGGATGTCTCTCATAAGACCCATGTTGCAAGACCCAGGACTGCCTTAAAAATCTGTCAGTTCCTTAGCACCGATGCAAAATGCTGATCTTTAAACTATAGGCTAAGAAGTGATGTACCCTTAATTGGATTGGTTAAGAAAGCATATGTTGTTACAAATCTATTGGCTATGAAATGCACGGGCTTTGCTGTAACGGCCAGTGAAGGACTATATAAGATCCCCTTTGAAGAAGTTCAGGGTCTTGCCTCACCTAACTGACCTGCGTGTCTGTGTAGGCGGCTTGACCCTGGCTAGCCAGTCTTACAATAAACCTTGCTTGCTGTTTGCAGTCTCTGGAGTCTCTTTGTCGTTAAAGGGAGATCACAATCCACGCCCTAACAATCTTATTCCCTTCCTTAGATGTCTTATAGATATTTTTCTTAACTTTTTCCCAAATATTGGTTTCTAGAGTCCCTTCATCCTGGAACCATGGGTTTACCTCATAAACTACTTTAACACAGGACCAGAGCTGGTCTTGGAAATGTATAGTCCCGGGTTCCCTGTCTTGAGGGAGAGACACTGAATAAAATCCAGAAACTATTTGGCCTGTTCAGTATGGCTCAAGACACTTTGAAAGATCTTGGGAAGGCCCAGAATCTGTTCCATCTTAGTGGGGGATTACTGCTAGGATTCTAACTCCCAGCAAACTAAAAAATCCTTTTCTCCCTCTCACTTTCTAGAGTGGGGGTGCATCTAATGCAATTCTTACCTTTTAAGTTGGTAGCTCGAGCCCGCCCAAGGGATGCCAGCTGTAAAAAACTAAACACGCTGAGGGTTGTGTGTTTCCGGGCTCTCTGGAAGGCTCTATCTCACAGTGCACGTTCGGTGCCCTAGAGCTGCTGTGTGTGGCCTGGATAGGGAACCCTGTTGGCCAAGGGCAGATGAAGGAAGGGACCAGGGCCTGGCCGGTTGATCTTTGTAGCAGTTTATTACCAGGAAGTTTATCCCATAGAATAAATTTATGTTATGGAGGACCTAGGTTCTCTCAACACATGTTCTCCTTGCTATTCTCTCAGTGGTCCATCTTGCAGCCCTGCTCTCTCTCTCTCTCTCTCTCTCTCTCTCTGTCTCTCCTCTCCTCTCCTCTCCTCTCCTCTCCTCTCCTCTCCTCTCCTCTCCTCTCCTCTCCTCTTCTCTCTCTCTCTCTCTCTCCAGTTCCCTTGTCTCTCCAACTCCCTGGAAGTCTGTGATGACACTCCACCCAGTCAGGTAGCCAAATCAACAGAAGAAAGCCCTTCCTGAGGGCCCACCTAAAAGGTAATTCTAAAGCCCTTAGTGACTGCCCAAGGGCAAATTACCTCCGAAAGTGTCTTTCTCTTTTCCTCAGTCCAATAAAATATCAACTATCAACTATTCCTGAGGCTACAAAGGAATGACAGAACAGTGTTATCCTACAGAATATGCCCTGGTGGAGCGATGGGCGTTTCAACATTAGATGTTTGTGACTCAAACATGAAAGCTTGTAACTCTATCTCACGGTGATTCATAAAATCAAATTTTAAAAATATAAAGATTCAGTCAAGAGAACTCTCAAAAAAAGGAAAGATAAGAAAATAAAGAAAATGTGATTCAAAATCTATTTGGAGTCCCATCCCTTCCACGCCCAGATGGAGCTAGCCCAAGCAGCAAAAAACCTCCAGAACTTGAAAACCATGACCATTGCCGCTCTCCGCATGTGTGGACAAGCCTCATCTATGCGTGAATCTGCAGAAAAACTCGGGTATGTGGGACTTCTGACAGAAAACTCCAGGCTCAATGAAATCTTTTTTTTGGGGGGGGGTCACACCTGGCGATGCACAGGGGTTATTCCTGGCTCTGCACTTGAAGTTACTCCAGGCGGTGCTCAGGGAACATATGGGATGCTGGGAAATGAACCCGGGTCAGCCACATGCAAGGCAAATGCCCTACCCACTGTGCTATCTCTCCAGCCCCAAAGCTCCATTTCTTAAATTATTGTTTTTGTGATTCCTGAAGACATTTGAGAACTCTTATTGTGATGATACCACAGTAACTTTCCCTTACTTTCATGTACAAGATTCTGAATACACAATATACTCAGAGATCCTGCCCAAAGTTATCAAACCTAGATTCTCTACTTGAGCACAAAATTCATTATGAAGTGGTACTTCATTCCTTCTTTGATTTTATGATATGAACTTCCAGGGTTTAATTTTTTTTTCAGAAAAGTGAAGAAATTGACTATATTATGCTAAGCCTGTATAGTATTTAATAGTTTACAAATAGTTTACAAATCTCTAGCTTGAAAAAAAAAGCTGTAGTTTGGGGAAGGCAGAATGAGGGTCACAGACCGCTGTGCTCTGTCTTGCACCTTGCTGTGTGCTCAGGGTTCACTTACGAAGGTGCTTAGGCTCTCATATGTGATGCTGAGGATCAAACCAAGGTCAGCTGTGCGCAGGGCAAGTGCTTTACTGACTGCGCTATTCTTCTATTCTAAGTCTCTTATTTTAAGTACGGTTTACACAGAAAATCTTTCAAGTAGAAGGGAAACAACGGTACCACATGATCAACAGTAAGAATGACAAAAGTTACCTCCAATCTTACAGCTCAGGGCCTTGTCCATGACCCTTAGAAGAGCCAGTAACAATGTGTTGCCTATTGTCGAAAGGTGCCCAATTGTGGCACCATGAGTTGTGTGGAGGGAGTATATGGTTTACAGGAGACTGATTTCTTCTGTGGTTCCTTTGTAGTGATGAATTCCCTGGGGTAGGAAACTTCCCTGGCATTGCAACCTTCTGATCAGATATTTTGTCTGACACAAACGTCAGAATTACCCATGTCTTGCAGTATCAGGATTCAAATACTTGAGAATAACCCACCAGCAGAGCTCCCAGATATTCCCATGATAGATTCAGAATGAAGTAACCTGGCACTACCCCCTTTTCCAACGCAGGAACAAACAGATAAGAATTGGGATGAGATGAACATTGGGCTTTCAAAGTCTCTGGATACCTAACAGATCCCAATAGAAAACCAAGATCCTCCACTGTGCCCTTTAAAAATCCCTGTTATCCACCACCTCCTCTCCTTCATTGATCCTCTCAGCCAGAAGCAACAGCCTGGTACTGAAACTACTGGTCAGGAAAAGAATGGTCAATATTTGGAGGACACAGGAACACTTGAACATGGAAGTGGATCTGGTGGTATTTTTGCAGATAAAGACATGGGAGGAAGATAAACAACTTCCCCAGCTCTTTGACTGCTTAAAGGACCTAGATCAATGCATACATTCGCAAGGAATGAACACCACAGATACCATCACTCTGAATCAGGGGCAAGAATACTCAGGTGGCAGTAAGGGGACCTCCCACCCAACACGGGAGAACAAAACCCAGGCCTCTGAGCCTCTGGAGGGAGAACCCAAGGCCAAAATCCATTCCAAAGACCCAGAACGCTTGCTAGGGGCAGCAGGGATTGTTTGTAATGCTGCAGCCAGTGATAGGTGTCCTGTGACCAGTCCAGCAGGATCAGCAAGACAGAGAGCCATGGGCAGGAGAAAACAAAAAAGGCCATAGAAAACTCTAAGAATGCTGATGACAATAAGCAGAGAAGGAACAAGGTGAAGTCAGAAGAGAAGCCCACCATTGCCAGGATGAAAGGCAAGTTAAGTCAACCTGAGCTTCGCCAAGAGACCCTTAAAAAGCCCCGAAGCAGCCTAGGCATGCACAGGCTAGAGTCTGTGCAAGAGTTTGATGCACTGGGGGAGAAGAAGGATCCTCTTCCTCCAGGGTCCTGGGTAGTTCAAAGAAGCCCAACCACATCCAGCCCTCCTCAGCTGTCAAACCATGGCCAGCTGCTACATGGGATGGTAAAGGTCTTGAGAAAACTCAGGTGAAATCTTAAAACCCAAGCAGCAGTACTGAAGAACGCTCGTCTCCATCCCAGTCTGAAGTTGCCACCTCCTGGGAAGGTCAGATTGGTACCTTTGCCTTTTCTTACCATGGAAAAGGCACAAGCTCGATGTGTTCCTCGGAAACCACAGTCTCTGGCTTCACATCGACCTGCTGCAGCTTACCCTGCCAGGCCTGGCTCTACCAACTGAGCTCGGCCAACTGCCACCAATTCATCCCCGCCAGTGACTGCATCTTTGTCACGTCCTGCCAGACCAGCTCAGCCCATTTCGACCAACCCATCTCGACCAGCTTTGCTGAGCTGTACTGCCAGCCTATTTCTCAGCCTGCAACTTCTAGACCTGCTCCCTATAGGACAACAGCTAGAACTCTCCAGCGGGGCCCTCTTCCTGTCTCTGGGACTGAGCGCCAGGCTCCAACCAAACATCAGAGTCAGTTTCCAATCCAAGACTTCTGTTTCCAACCAATTCCATGGAGAAAGCCCAATGTTTCTGTGCCAGTCATGTCAAAACCCATCACAAAAGAACAGAGACCATAGCGTGAGGCTATGAGGAGGAAGACTCAGCAGAAGCGTGAGAATGCTGCCCAATGCACTTCTTTGGGGAAAGTGCAGTTTTTTATCCAGATAGAAAAAGATATGGACATCTCTTGATTCTATAGTTATAAGTAGCAGGAATGGTTGGTGCCACTTTAGGTACCAGATGGTTGCCTTAGACAAACACTTGAAATGCCATACACATTTCATTCATTCTGATATATTTTTAAAAAAACAAATAGATGCATATCATTTAATAGATTAGGGATAAAAGTTCGGAATGTTGAGAGGCTTTCCAATATGTTGGTTATTTGGAAGGGATGAGGGTTGAAGGATTCATGAGAAAGAAATAGAAGTTAGAGGGGGGATAAAAGGGGAAATAGATAAGAATCTAAGAAAGAGAAACTTGGCTCAGGGTTGTAAATCCCTTAAGAAGAGAAATTTTATGGGCCTCATGAAGAGTTGGCATGGGGGGAGGGGGTGGCAGGCAGCTAAATAGTCTGATAGGGCATTTGCAGGAGGCTGAACCAAGATCCATCCCTGGAATCCTATGTGGTAGAACGAGTTTCACTAGATGATATCCTTGAGCATAGAGCCAGGAGTAAGCCCTGAGCACAGGCAAGTATGCCTCCATCGCCAGTCTCCTCCAAAAAAGAATGGGAGAAATGGCACAGTGAGGGAGTTTGCTTTAATATTTAAAAATGGGGGAATAGGCTGAAGAAGGAGGATTAATATAAGAAGATGACCTGATAAAAAGTAATAATAGTTTCACAGAGGTTGTCTTGTACTTTATGACCTTCGTTGTTAAATAGAGATTTGAGACATATTTCCAAAAGGTGTGGGTGGTCTATCCATAAATGATCAGGCTGTGCGATCCTAACACATAGACTGGGGACAGAACCTACATATGAATAGTCAACGGCCCTCAGAGTTAGTGAGGGGTGACTGTAAATAGGGACCAAGCAAAGAGAACAGTTGTAGCAAGAAGCCCGAATATCAGCTCTTGGAACATGTAAAGATCAATTGCCATGTACTCAGGCACGTGGTTCAGCCACCCTAAATCCACCATTTCTCTTCATCTTCCCAACAATACCAGCCAGAATTACCCGGGGCACAAGGCCAGCGGGGTTCAACAATGAGGTCCATCTGACTAAGTGCTTTTGATTTGCAAACTCACCAAAGTGGCCAATGTGTGTTTCAGACTACAGCATCCTGACATTATTGACTTGAGAGCTCAAAATATATTAGCTTCAGGGGGCCTCTCCGGGGTTTTCTGCTGTGCCTGTTGCCTGCAGCCTGCTCCAAACATCAAAGTTAACGGAAGCTCACACAAATACCAACGCTGTAACTGACGCTGTAACTTACGGTGGAGACTGGGCCGTGGGAGAATCCGGACTGGGACATGCGCACTAGGTCACCACTCCCAGAGCGGTTGGAACGGGCTCTTCTTGAGCCTGGGAACACGGTGGTGGGAAGAGATGGTCCTAAGAGAGATATGGGTTGATGAGTGACAGGGAAGGAAACCGGGAAGGACTGGGACCGGGACAGCAGATGGGCATGATGGGAAAGTTGGTGGGTTACATTAAAATGTTTCTTAGTGAAAAACTGTGTATACCATTCATCAAACGAACAACAAAAGTGGGAAAATAATATAGGTGAAAAAGAACAGGTCACATACAAGGTCAGAGAGAGCTCAAGGAGCTGAAGTTCATTCTGGAGCTCCTGCTGGATCTTGGGCAGACAGCCTGGTTCTCCCAGCATCACATGGTGTGACCACAGAACAACCACCATGTCTTAAACATGCAAAGACAAAAGAAACAAAAAGCAAGCTGCAAATATTGAGAGTGGTGACTCGTTTTTCTTTTGCGGGGTGGTGCGAGAGCCTTTGAAGTGAAGAGTTTTAAGTAATCCCTAAGGGGATAATAGTAAGAACACCTTGGCCAGCACATGGACTAGGGGCCCAAACGGGAGTGTCTGATGGCCTTCTATTGCTACAGTGAGAAAGATAAGATGTACTTCATTTACATAATTTAGAGTTTGAAAAGAAGAAAAAATTCTGTCTCATCCCAACAGTTATTCCTAATTTTCCCAGGCGCTTCTAGGCAATGAGTAAAGGAGAGACAAGTTGTACCCTTTTAAAATACACACCTGCATAAGTAATTTTGTTTATGGGATCCATCATTTAAGACAAATTTTAGTGGCATTTGCTATACTTGCTACTTTTGCAACTATTACCATTGTTTTATCCATGGACTGGAGCGATAGCACAGTGGGTAGGGCATTTGCCTTACAAGTGGCCAACATGGCCGACCTGAGTTCAATTCCTCCTCCCCTGGCCGAGAGCCCGGCAAGCTACCGAGAGTATCTTCCACGCATGGCAAAGCCTGGCACGTTAGCCATGACGTATTCACTATGTCAATCACAGTAACAATTGTTATAATGGAGACGTTACTCGGCCCGAACTACGGGAGGACAGTGACAGTGACAGTGATCATTATTTTAACTATAACATTTTAATTATTTCCAAAAACAGCCTCTTCACTACCCACTGACCTCTCCATTCTCTCTCTCCTCTGGTTCTTGGCAACATTCTTCTTTTGTCTTTATGAATTTTCTTTCTCTAAAACTTTCACATATTTGGATTTTAAGATATGTGATCTTTTTGGCAGCCTCTTTTAAACCCTGATGCTTTCAAATTTCATCTGCATTACAGTATGTCATTACTTCCTCTGACTGATATTCTCTTGTACGGATCTATCATATTGGGGAGGTTTCCACAATTTCTAAATGCACAGAGCCCTGGAGATCTCATAAATTGGCTAAAAGAAATATTGATAGTGGTTGTACACATAGTACAGAGGGTAGGGTGCTTGTCTTCAACACAGTAGGCCTGCTTGGCTCCCTGGCACTCCATATGTCCCTTGAGCCCTGCCATAGTGACTCCCGAGCCCAGAATCAAGAGGAACCTCTGAGCACCATCAGGTGTGACTACAACACACAAAAATAAAAGCATTCACACAAACACAAGATCCAGTCCCATTCATGTAATTTTAGATGCTAACAACATCATGGTGTAGACTAGATAATGGCCATTCAAAGAAACTATCAATCCTGCAAATATTCCTTTGTTTAGTAAACCTTGAGTGAATAGATGCTATGGCTGGCAGTGGAGAGATCTGGTGTATTTTTAGGTGAGTCAATGGAATAACACTTGTTCTGACACAATGGAGGAAGGAGATGATGAAGATAGAGGAGAAGTTCATGTGACCTTCGAGGCCAGGTCATGAGTGTATCAACTACCAGACAAGCCTAGTGGATGTTATCAAAGGTTAACAGAAAATACAGGCTAAAGACCTTCTAAAGAAGGCATATATCCTGGCTGACTTTTTCCCAGTGATCTGTATATGAAATTTCTGGCTTGTAGGAGTGCGTATTTTTTTCTTTTGATGTTTAAGCTAACAGCAGTCACAGAAAACCTAAACAAAACAGCACATCAATAACACAATAGACTGTAAAACCAGATAGTGATCCAGCAACAAATATTTTAAAAAAACTACATATAAAACTTAAAAATCTTTTTCTATTTCACTCTTAAATAAACACCGTTCTTCTTCATGGAACATGAGTAGCTAGTAGCTAGTAGATAGGGTAAGTAGCAACATCATAAAGCTGGGACTGAAATTAAAACGACCAGTGTGGTTCCCTGCTCCACATTAAATTTCAAATTATTTTGACTTGATATTTTAGTGACTCAACCAGGAATGATTCCTGAGTGCAGAGCCAGGAGCAATCCCTGAGCATAACCAGGGGTGGCCCCCAAATTGAAATAAATAAATAAATGAATAAATAGATCAGATTTTGAAAGTTTCCTATCCTCTTTTTAGCCATATTGTCCATAACTCAACCACCTCTGTTATCACAGCCACTATCCACATGCTCAGACATGTGTAACCCATGAATGAATCTCTTCCAACCTCTTATATTTTACACCACTTTCATTTTCACAATTTCATTTACACATTTCATTTCACATTTCATTTACACAATTTCATCTTCATATTGTATACATGACACAATTTTTTGAGTTGTCACTAGAATTTTATTTTATTTTAAAATTTTTTATTATTTCTTTTTTCTTTTTTTTTATTAGTGAAACACCATGATGTACAGTTATAAACTTACAAATTTTTGTGCTTGAGTTTCAGTTATACAATGATCAAGTACCCATCCCTCCACCAGTGCCCATGCTCCCCCACCACGGGTCCCAGCATCACCCCACCCCCCCATCCCTCCCATCCCACCCTGCCTCTGTGGCAGAGTATTCCTCCTTGTTCTCTCTCTCTTCTTTTGGGTACTGTGTTTTGCAAGAGAGTCATTGAGTGGCAATCATGTTTGGTCTATAGACTACTTTTAGCATGCTTCTCCCACCCTGGGAGGGTCCTCACAACACCCTTTATTTGGTGCTCTCTTCTCTATCTGAGCTTCCTTTTCCCCTAGCACGTGTGGCTGACCTTCAAGTCATGGAGCAAAATTCCTGGTACTAATCTCAGCCATTCCTGGGTGTTAGTCTCCCTTTTTGTTGCTTTATGTTCCCCAGATGAATGCAATCTTTCTGTGTCTATTCCATTCTTTCTGACTCATTTCGCTTAACATGATACTTTTCATGTAGTACCACTTTTATGTAAATTTCATGACTTCATCTTTTCTAACAGCTACATAGTACTCCATTGTGTATATGTACCAAAGTTTCTTTAACCAGTCATCTGTTCTCAGGCACTCAGGTTTTTTCCAGGTTCTGGCTATTGTAAAGAGTGCTGCAATGAACAAACAATTGCAGATGTCACTTTGACTATACCTTTTTGCCTCTCTGGGATATATTCCCAGGAGTGCTATAGCTGGGTCAAATGGCAGATCAAATTCTAATATTTTGAGAATCGTCCATACTGTTTTCCAAAAGGGTTGGACCAGCTGACATTCCCACCACTAGTGAAGGAGGGTCCCTTTCTCGCCACATCCACGCCAGCATTGGTTGCTTTTGTTCTTGTGAATGTGGGCCAGTCTCTGTGGTGTGAAATGATATCTCATTGTTGTTTTGATCTGCATCTCTCTGATGATTAGTGATGTAGAGCAATTTCTCATGTGCCTTTTTGCCATTCGGATTTCTTCTTTGCCAAAGTTTCTGTTAATTTCCTAACCCCATTTTTTGATGGGGTTGGGTGATTTCTTCTTGTGGAGTTCAACCAGTACCTTGTATATCCTTGATATCAACCCCTTGTCGGATGTGTATTTGGTGAATATCCTTTCCCATTCTGTAGGCTGTCTTTGTATTTTGGTCACTGTTTCTTTTGAGGTACAGAAGCTTTTTAGTTTAAGATAGTCCCATTTGTCTATCTCTGTTTTCACTTGCTCGGCCAGTGGCGTGACATCTTTAAAGATACAATTAGCTTCAATATCAGGGAGAGTTTTGCCAACTTTGTCTTCAATAAACATTATGGATTCCGGTCTGATGTTGAGGTCATAATTCCATTTCGATCTTACTTAACTAAGGAAGTAAAGGACCTGTACAAAGAAAACTACAAAACACTACTTCAGGAAATAAAAGAGGACACGAGGAAATGGAAAAATATCCCCTGTTCATGGATGGGAAGAATCAACATCATCAAAATGGCAATACTTCCCAAAGCACTGTACAAATTCAATGCAATCCCTATAAGGATACCCGTGACATACTTCAAAGAAATGGAGCAAACACTCCTGAAATTTATATGGAACAATAAGCCCCCACGAATAGCTAAAGCAATTCTTGGGAAAAAGAAAATGGGAGGAATCAACCTCCCTAACTTCAAACTCTACTACAAGGCAGTAATAATTAAAACAGCATGGTACTGGAACAAAGGCAGAGCTGCAGACCAATGGAACAGAGTTGAATATACTGACATTTCCTCCCAAACATATAATCATCTAATCTTTGATAAGGGGGCAAGGAAAGTGAAATGGAGCAGGGAAAGCCTATTTAATAAACTGTGCTGGCAAAACTGGACGGCTACATGCAAAAAAGTGGGCTCAGATACATGACATAATTTCTTAATGAATTTATTGTACTGTTCTCTTTGTTGTGTCTGGGGACGACATTGACTGTTGGTCAGGGCTCACTCTTGTGGCTGCTCTCAATCAATTACTGTACTATGCTGCTTTCCACCTAGCCCAGATTTCATTAATATATACATACCTCTTTTTCAGGTCTGTGATACATATTTTTCATGATTTTTTCTTGTTCTCTATACTTTTTCCCATGTAATTCACGTGAAACAGACAAAAATTATTTCTGTGTGCACGTTATTCTTAGAGTTCTAAGTAACTCCTTTGCAGGAAAGCAACTTGAGACTGACAATTTAAACAAGAGTCTTCCTTCCAAAAGCACATCTTGAGAAAAACTAAAGTACTCATTTTTGAGGGGTGATCAAAAACCTGGGTATGATTGCTAACCTTCAAATCATCAAGTAGATTGAGTTATATGTGAGCCATAGGTAATCAATAGGAACTGCACAAGCAAAAGACAAATCTGAAGATTACAAGTGTAATAGTTGTAACGACCCCACATGCCTATATGAATGGAAAGTATCTTCCTCGTAGTTTCTGAAATTGTAGTGATCAAGGCAGAGTCCTAGCAAGAAAGTCCACATGCTTAGGTTCCTTAACCTGGTAATACATAAGGGACAGCAAGATAATACAGGAGGGGATAAGGCATTTGTCTTGTAGACAGCCAATCCAGTTAGCTTTCTGTCACTGCATCCAGTCTCCTGAGCACTAGAAGGGGTCACTCCAGAGTATGTAGCCAGGAATAAACCAAGATCACTGCTGAGTATTCGTCTAAACTCCACCCCACCCGAATCCCAATAAAAATAATGGGAATGCTAGAACAAGTCTCTAGGCCACCTCTGGGCCTCGGGTTTCTTTCTTCTCCAACAAAATGTTAGTCATTCTCTTAGGACTTCCTAGTTTTAAAATGCTTCCATTCTAGGCAATAAGGTAAAGTTCAAAGGGAGAGCAAGCTACATGTAGAGCTAGGACAAGGACAAAATACCTGTGAGCAAAAACTCCATGTACCAAGTTTACCAGAGTCTTCTACAGCTCTGTTTTCACATTGGGAGCATGGTGCCAAATACACAAAGTGCAAAATGTTCCAGTCTTTCAGACAACCAAAGTTATTTGGACTTCTCGTAACTTACTTGACTGTTGGTATTAGAAGCTTGTCTATACCTGAAACTTTAAGTGAATTTTGCTCCTCTCATACATTGTCCGTGGGGGTTGGAGTGATAGCACAGCAAGTATGGTGTTTGCCTTGGACGCGGTCAACCCGGGTTCCATTCCCAGCATCCCATATGGTCCCCTGAGCACCGCCAGGAGTAATACCTGAGTGCATGAACCAGGTGTAAACCCTGTACATCCCTGGGTGTGACCCAAAAATAAAACAAAAAGTTGTCGGAGATTATCAGTTTCACAGAATTTTTCATCACCCTCTTGTTCCTTACAGAAAATAATCAAACTCTATCTGTATTGGGAATGCACATTCTCTGCAGCATCCCCTTCCGGTGCTCAACAATGCAGCTTCCCTAACAGGAAGTGTCTGCAACTACTCCAGCATACCCACTCCAGCTGATCTATCTGCTTGGCTCCTGCCATCAGATTCTGGCATCTCTTTCCAACCACTCATGGGTAGTGCCTATCTCGACCAACATTCTAGCACAACTATGCTGCCTGGAGTGTCTGGCCAGAGCCAGCTATCCACTTGGTCTGCTTCCAACCCAAGTGTTTTGAAGTGGGATATTGCAGGAAGTACTGAAAAGAAGTCTTACAGGGGAGACTTTGCTGTGACTATCATTGACCAAAACACCACTGTCTCTTCCACGTCTATGGCAGCTCGCTATGAGAAAACCTTAGATACCAACCACATGGTGTCTCTGTACCCATCAGTTTCTGCCAGTCTTGTTCAAAATACACCATTTCAGGTTCCAAATCAAAATTATAGCCTGTCACTTCCCTACCAGGAAGGAAGCCAGGAGGTTTAGTATCATCAGGGCACTCTAGCACCTCTCCTTTCTGGGGAGGATATCATGACATGGGTGAAAGATAAACAACTTCCCCAGCCGTTTGATTGCTTAGAAGACCTAGACCAATGCATAGATCCGCAGGGAATGAACACCACAGATACCATCACTCTGAAACAGGGGCAAGAAAACTCAGGTGGCACTAAAGGGACCTCACACCCCACACGGAAAAAAAAAAACAGGCCTCTGAGCCTCTGGAGGGAGAACCCAAGGCCAAAATCCATTCCAAAGACCCAGAAAACTTCCTAGGGGGATCAGGGATTATTTGTAATGCTGCAGTCAGTGATAGGTGTCCTGTGATCATGGCCAATCCCAACAGCAAACCTCAGAAAGCTCCATCCAGCAAGATCACCAAGACCAGAGCCATGGGCAGGAGAAGAACAAAAGGCCAGAGAAAACTCCAAGAAAGCTGATGATAATAAGCAGACAGGGAACAAGGTGAAGGCAGAAGAGAATCCCACCACTGCCAGGATGAAAAGTAAGTTAATTCAACCTGCGCTTTGCCAAGAGGCCCTTAAAAAGCCCCGGGGAGTGTCTGTAAGAGTTTGATGCACTGGGGAAGAAGAGGGATCCAAAGCCTGAATCCTCTTCCTCCCGGGTTCTGGGTAGTTACAAAGAAGCCAAAAGATGTCCAGCCCTCCTCAGCTGTGAAACCATTGGCAGGTGCTCTAAGGGATGGAAAAGTTCTTGAGAAAACTCAGGTCAAAGCTCAGAAAACAAGCAGCAGTGCTGAAGAACGTTCGGCTCCTTCCCAGTCTGAGCTGCCACCTCCGGGGAAGGTCAAATTGGTCCCTTTGCCTTTTCTTACCATGGAGAAGCCGCAAGCTCGAAATGTTCCTGAAAAACCACAATCTCTGGCTTCATGTTGTTCTGCTGCAGCTTACCCGGCCAGGCCTGGCTCGACCAACTCAGCTCGGCCAACTGCCACCAATTCATCCCGGCCAGCGAGTGCATCTTTGTCACATCCTGCTAGACCAGCTCAGTCCATTTCGACCAACCCATCTCGACCAGCTTTGCTGAGCTCTACTAGCCGGCCTATTTCTCAGCCTGCAACTTCTAGACCTGCTCCCTCCAAGACTTCAGCTAGCACTTCTCTCCAGCGGGGCCCTCTTCCTGTCTCTGGGACTGAGCGCCAGGCTCCACCCAAATGTCAGAGTCAGTTTTGACTGGACTACAAGACTTCCGTTTCCAACCAATTCCATGGTGAAAGCCCAATATTCCTGAACCAGTCATGTCAAAGCCCATCACAAAAGAGCAGAGACCAGAGCGTGAGGCTATGAAGAAGAAGGCTCAGAAGGAGCAAAAGAATGCTGCCAAATTCACCTCTTTGGGGAAAGTGCAGTTTTTATCCAGAGAGAAAAGTATATGTCCATCTCTCGATTCTATGGCTATAAGTAGCTGGAATGGTTGGTGCCCCTTTAAGTACCAGATGTTTGACTTAGACAAACACGTGAAAGCCATACACATTTCATTTATTCTCATATATTTTTTAAAAAATAAATAGAGGCATATAAGTTAATAAATTAGTAATAAATGTTCTGAATTTTTAGAGGCTTTCCACTGTGGTGGTTATTTAGAGGGGGTGAGGGTTGAATGATTCATGAGAAAGAAATAAAAGTTAGAGGGGGGATAAAAGGGGAAACAGACAAGAATATAAGAAAGTGATACTCAGCTCAGGGTTGTAAAGCCCTTATGACGAGAAATTTTATCTGTCTGATGCAGAGTTGGGTGGGGAGGCAGACAGAGAAATAGTCTACCTGATAGGCCATTTGTGGGAGGTTGACCCAACTTTCATCCCTGGAATCCTATGTGGTCCCACGAGTTTCACTAGATGTTATCTTAGAGCACAGAGCCAGGAGAAAGCCCTGAACACATGTAAAAATCAATCGTCATGTACTCAGGCCCATGGTTCAGGCACCCTAGATGCACCATTTCACTTCATCTTCCTAATAATACTCAGAGCCAGTATTTCCGGGGCACTTAGCCAGTGCAGTTCAACAATGAGGTCTCTATGACTAAGTTCTTTGATCTGCAAACTCCCCAAAGTGGCGGATGCGTCTTTTAAAGCACAGCATCCTGACTTGGAGGCTCAAAATATATTACCTGTAGGGGACCTCTCGAGGGTTTTCCGTGGTGCCTGGTGCCTGCAGCCTGAAGCCTGCTACAAACATAGATGTTAATGGAAACTCACACAAAAACCAAAGGTATCAAAGGCGTTGGAGGGTGGGCCGTGGGAGAATCCTTGCTGGACATGCGCACTAGTTCTCCATTCCCAGAGCGTTTGGAACCGGCTCTTATGAGGCTAGTAAGGCGGTGGTGGAAAGACATGGTGCTAGGAGAGATATGGGGTCATGAATGAAAGGGAAGGAAACGGGGAAGGACTGGGACCGGGACACCAGATGGGCATGATGGGAAAGTTGGTGGGTTACATTAAAATGTTTTTTAGTGAAAAACTATATTCCATTCATCAAAGGAACAACAAAAGTAGGAAAATAAAATAAATTAAAAAGAACAGGTCACATACGTGTCAGAGAGAGCTGAAGTTCGTACTAGAGCTCCTGCTGGATATTGGGAAAGAGCCTGGTTCTCCCAGCACCACATGGTGTGACCACAAAACAACAACGAAGTGTTAAACATGCAAAGACAAAAGAAACATAAATCAAGCTGCAAACATTGACAGTGGTGACTCGTTTTTCTTTTGAGGGGCGGTGGGAGAGATTTTGAAGTGAAGAGTTTTAAGTAATTCATAAGGGGAAAATAGTTAGAACACCTTGGCCAGCACAGGGATAAGGGGCCCAAAGGGGAGTGTCTGACGGCCTCTATCTCTAACATGAAAAAGGTAAGGTGTACTGGATTTACATAATTTAGAGTTCGAAAAGAAGAAAAAAATCTGACACAGCCCAACAGTTATTCCCGATTTTCCTAGGTGCTTCTAGGCAATGAGTAAAGGAGAGAGAACTTGTACTCTTTTTAAAAAACACACCTGAAAATGCTCGAGCGGGCCCAGTAACGTCTCCATTGGGCTGGAGCGATAGCACAGCGGTAGGGCGTTTGCCTTGCACGCAGCCAACATGGCCAACCCGAGTTCAATTCCTCTGCCCCTCTCGGAGAGCCTGGCAAGCTCCCCATGAAGTATTCGATATGCCAAACACAGTAACAACAAAGTCTCCAATGGAGACGTTACTGGGCCCGCTCGAGCAAATCGACGAACAACAGGAGGGCCTTTACCTTTACTTTTACCTTTACCTGAAAATGCAATTTTTTTTATGGGATCCATCATTTAAGACAAATTTCCCTGGCATTTGCTATACTTGCTAGTTTTGCAACTACTACAATTATTTTATCCATGGACTGGAAGGTAGCACAGTGGGTAGGGCATTTGCCTTACCAGTGCCCAACATGGAAAACCAGAGTTCGATTACTCTGCCCCCCTGGGAGAGCCTGGCAAGCTTCCGAGAATATCTCCCCACTCAGAACAAAGCCTGGCACGTTACCCATGAAGTAGTCAATATGCTAAACACAGTAACAGATGTCACAATGGAGACATTACTGGGCCTGCTCGAGCAAATCAATGAACTATGGGAGGACAGTGACAGTGACAGTGACCATTATTTTTTCTATAACAGTTTCATCATTTCCAAAAACAGCCTCTTCACTACACACTGACCTCTCCATTCTCCCTCTCCTCTGGTTCTTGGCAACACTCTTCTTTTGTCTTTATGAATTTTCTTTCTCTAAACCCTTCACATACATGGATCTTAAGGTATGTGACCTTTTTGGCAGCCGTTTTTAAACCCTGATGCTTTCAAAGATCATCTCTGCTACAGTATGTCATTACTTCCTCTGACTGATATTCTGTTGTATTCATCTATCATATTGGAGAGGTTTCCACACTTTCTAAATGCACAGAGCCCCACAGGTCTCATAAATTGGCTGAAAGAAATATTGATAGTGGTTGTACACATAGTACAGAGGGTAGGGTACTTGTCCTCAACACAGAAGGCCTGCTTGGCTCCCTGGAACTCCATATGTCCCCTGATTCCTGCCCTAGTGACTCCTGAGCACAGAGCCAAGAGGAACCTTTGAGCACCATCAGGTGTGGCTACAGCACACAAAAAATAAAAGAATTCACACACACAAGATCCAGTCCTGTTCATGTAATTGTAGATGCTAACAACATCATGGTGTGGAACAGATAATGGCCATTCAAAGAAACCATCAACCCTGCAAATATTCTTTTGTTTACTATAACTTGATTCAATAGATGCTATGGCTGGTAATGGACAGATCTGGTGTATTTTCAGGTGAGTCAATGGAATAACACTTGTTCTGACACAATGGAAGAAGTAGATGATGAAAATAGAGGAGAAGGTCATGTGACCTTCGAGACCAGGATATGAGTGTATAAACTACCAGACAAGCCTCGTGGAAGTTATCAGAAGTTAACAGAAAATACAGGCTAAAGACCTTCTAAAGACAGAATATATATGGGCTGACATCTTTTTCCCAGTGATCATTTCATTTTCATTTCATCATACTGTTCTTTGTCGATTGCCTCGAGCAGGCCCCAGTAACGTCTCTTTCATCCTAGCCCTGAGATTATATTCAAGGCTCTTTAGGGGGAATGAGACCCATCATTGTTACTGGTATTTGGCATATTTGGTACGCCACGGGGAGTTTGCCAGACTCTGCCCTGTAGCAGGCTACATTTGATAGCCTGCAAGTTTGTCCAAAGTAGGAATGAGACAATAAGATGTCATAAAAAAGAAAAAGTTCTGATAAGATGTCGCGCGGCAGCAAATGCGGCCGCGCGGTTCCGGAATCTGAATTATATAGTCTCTGAGTCTTGGCAGCTGATGGGATTACACGGCGCCAGGGGGCCAGGTGGTGAGTGTGACCCCCGCCTACTGGAATTTGGAGGATCTGGGTGGAAGATGCTCGACTCCAATTCGAGTAGGCTTGGAGGTCTTGGCCCCGGAACCCGCGTGGCTTTGTCCCTCTGCCAGTACCTTCATGTGTGCGGAGAGTGGTCTCAGCATAGTGGCGGCTGGTCCTGGAGGTCTTCGGCTGCCGAAGCCCTGGTAGGGGCGGGGAGGAAAGCTCAACCCGCTCCCCTCCAAGGGGCCCGGGAAGGGACACCCAGGCGCGGGGGCAGAAGACTGCACTGTTCTCGTCCGGGACCTGGATTTTATAGTCTCTGAGTCTTGGGCGCTGATGGGATTACACGGCGCCAGGGGGCCAGGTGGTGGGTGTGACCCCCGCCTACTGGAATTTGGAGGATCTGGGTGGAAGATGCTCGACTCCAATTCGAGTAGGCTTGGAGGTCTCGGCCCCGGAACCCGCGTGGCTTTGTCCCTCTGCCAGTACCTTCATGTGTGCGGAGAGTGGTCTCAGCATGGTGGCGACTGGTCCTGGAGGTCTTCGGCTGCTGGAGCCCTGGTCGCCTCGGGGAGGAAAGCTCAACCCGCTCCCCTCCAAGGAGCCCCGGGAAGGAACACCCAGGCACGGGGGCAGAAGACTGCACTGTTCTCGTCCGGGATCTGGATTTTATAGTCTCTGAGTCTTGGCCGCTGATGGGATTACACGGCGCCAAGGGGCCAGGTGGTGGGTGTGACCCCGGCCTACTGGAATTTGAAGGACCTGGGTGGAAGATGCTCGACTCCAATTCAAGTAGGCTTGGAGGTCTCGGCCCCGGAACCCGTGTGGCTTTGTCCCTCTGCCAGTACCTTCATGTGTGCGGAGAGTGGTCTCAGCATGGTGGCGGCTGGTCCTGGAGGTCTTCGGCTGCCGGAGCCCTGGTCGCGGCGCGGAGGAAAGCTCAACCCGCTCCCCTCCAAGGGGCCCCGGGAAGGAACACCCAGGCGCGGGGGCAGAAGACTGCACTGTTCTCGTCCGGGACCTGGATTTTATAGTCTCTGAGTCTTGGCCGCTGATGGGATTACATGGCGCCAGGGGGTCAGGTGGTGGGTGTGACCCCCGCCTACTGGAATTTGGAGGATCTGGGTGGAAGATGCTCGACTCCAATTCGAGTAGGCTTGGAGGTCTCGGCCCCGGAACCCGCGTGGCTTTTTCCCTCTGCCAGTACCTTCATGTGTGCGGAGAGTGGTCTCAGCATGGTGGTGGCTGGTCCTGGAGGTCTTTGGGTGCCGGAGCCTTGGTCGGGGCGGGGAGGAAAGCTCAACCCGCTCCCCTCCAAAGAGCCCCGGGAAGGAACACCCAGGCGCGGGGGCAGAAGACTGCACTGTTCTCGTCCGGGATCTGGATTTTATAGTCTCTGAGTCTTGGCCGCTGATGGGATTACACGGCGCCAGGGGGCCAGGTGGTGGGTGCGACCCCTGCCTACTGGAATTTGGAGGATCTGGGTGGAAGATGCTCGACTCCAATTCGAGTAGGCTTGGAGGTCTAGGGCTGGATTGATAGCACAGCGGGTAGGGCGTTCGCCTTACACCTGGCCAACATGGCTGACCCAAGTTCGATTCCTCCGCCCCTCTCGAGAGCCCGGCAAGCTACCGAGAATATTCGATATGCCAAACACTTCAATGGAGATGTTACTGGGCCCGCTCGAGCATGAGAAAGATATCACCAAAAAAAAAATCCGGAGCCTAGTCATGCTACTCCGATTTAAATATACAAGAAAACTCAAGTTCTCCAAGGAGACAGATGGAAACTATTTCAGAGATGGTTTGTAAGTAAATCAAGGGAGTGATAGCCAGCTTAGCTGAATTAAAGGAAAGTCAGAGAAAAAGCTGAAAGGATTTACTTTCCAGTGATCGATATATGAAATTTTTAGCTTCCAGGAGTGCCGATTTTTTGTTCTGATTTTTAAGCTAACAGCTGATTGCTTCCAGCAGTCACAGAAAACCTAAACAAAACAGCACATCAATAACACAATAGATTGTAAAACAATACAGGGCTCCAGCAACAAATATTTGAAACCAGTACATATAAAACTTAAAAATCTTTTTCTATTTCACTCTTAAAAAAACACAGTACTTCTTCATGAAACATGAGTAGCTAGTAGCTAGTAGATAGTGTCAGTAGCATAATCCTGAATCTGGGACTTAAATTAAAATGACCAGTGTGGTTCCCTGTTCCGTATTAATTTTCAAATTATTTTGATTTTATTTTTGCGGGTCCTGGGGCTGAGGTCTCCAAGCCTACTCGGACTGGGACTGGGCCTTCTCCTCCTAGACCCTCCATCTTCCAGTAGGTAGGCTTCAAACCCACCAGCTGCCACCAGCACCAGATTGATCTCAGCAACGGCCAAGATGCAGAGACTATAAAACCCAGCTCCCGGAAGACATCTTATTATCTCGTTCTTACCTTGGAGAACCTGGCAGGCTACTGAAAGTATCCTGCCACATGGCAGAGTCTGTCAAACTTCCCGTGTCTTATTCAATATACCAGTAACAATAATGGGTCTCATGTTCCTAATCCTAAAAGAGCATTGAAATGACTCCTTTAAAATCTCAGTGCTAGGAAGAAGGAGACATTACTGGTGCCTGCTCGAGGAAATTGACGAACAACAGGATTATTGTGATCGTGATTTGATTTTTATTAGAGTGACTTCTCCAGGAATGATTCCTGAGTGCGGAACCAGGAGCAATCCCTGAGAATAACCAGGTGTGGCCCCCAAACTGACATAAATAAATAAATAAATCAGATTTTGAAAGTTTTCTATCCCCTTTTAAGCCATATTGTCCATAACTCAACCACCTCTGTTATTACAGCTAATATCCACACGCTCAGACAAGCTTCAACCATGAATGAATCTCTTCCAACCTCTTATATTTTATACCACTGATAGATCAAGAGTAGCAAACCAAATTTGTTGACGTTTAAAATAGAAGGCAACTGGTTGGTTGGCGTGCACTCCAGGGCAGTGTACCCAGAAATCCAGCTCAGGGAACTGCAAGACTCCTCACAGTTGGCCATGCCCCGCCCCCCACCCCCACCCAGGCACTCAGGACAGAGCTGTTGCCCAGCATGTTTTAGGACTGCATCAGATGTGGGACTTTATTCCTGATCAGGTACCATTGGGGCTTACTCCCCCAAAAGTAGAGCAGCGGTGGTGGGCATGGCCTCCAAGGCAGCAGAGCCTCATGCGGCTGCTCTAATTTTTCCCTTTCTCTACACTTTGGACACACATATCAATCTTCATGTTCTAATTTTGAGGAGGACAGCCTGGCTGTCACACACACATTATGCCAATAGTCCACTAGCCTATTTCGATCTCAGAAAAATAAATGTGAACACGAGAAACTGACAAGTCTAACATTAAGAACACATATTTGAAACTGCACTAGAGGACTCACAGAAGTCACAAACACAGCAGCAAAGAAGAAGCTAGTATTCTAGAAGGGGGAAAAGGTGATCACCATCGAAGAGCTCATCCAGAATCCTTTCTGACAGCAAGAGGGGAACACTGAGAGTGAACGGGAGGCTACCACCTTGAAAATACCAAAGCAGCATGAAGAAAAGTTGCAAATTCCCACCATGAGGATTGGATGAAGAAAAGAGCTCAGAAGCCTCAAGAGGGAATACCAACAAATACAATCTCTCCAATAAAGAACTCAGAGATGAAATGTTGAGGATGTTTATTGAACTCAAAGAAACGATGGAACAGGCAGCCAGTACATTAAAGGAAACCATGAAAGAAAAAGTAAAGCCAGTGTAATGGACAGCCAATAAAATCAGTAAGCAATTAAACCAGAAATAAGAAAGCGACAAACATGTGCCATTAATAAAGGATTCAGGAGATGAAATTAAAAACAGAGTGCACGCGCTTAACAGTAGAATGACCACCACTGACGACAGAAACAGTTAGCTTCAAGATGAGCTGCATAAAGAATACAGGCAATGGCATAAAATGGGAAAGGACCTCAAAATAGGTCATGTGAACCAGAGGCCTAGGGGATGAACTTTAGAGGAACAACATAAGAGTTATCAAAGTTTCAGAAGAACGAGGAGGCAACCCCAATGAAGTAGCAACAGTTAAGAACATCATTGCTGAGAATTTTTCAAAGCTGGAGAATGCAGACATCCAGATTCAAGGAGCTTGAAAGGTACCAGCTAAAAGAGACCCTAATAAAGAGACTCAAGACATCATATTCAGAATGATGGGTACCACAGATAGAGACATAATACTGCGAGCAGAAAGGTCAAAGAAGGAAATCACATACAAAGGACATCCCTTAGATTTGCAGCAGACTTAAAAAAGGAAAACGTCCTAGCCCATAGACAATGGGGGGATATAGTGAAATACTCAATGAAATGATTGCTTTAACAAAAATACTCTATCTGTCAATGGAATACACTGCAGCTGTTAGAAAGGATGAAGTCATGAAATTTAAATACAAGTAAATTTGCATTTAAATTTCAGTAAATTGTATTTAAATTTCAACAAAGTCACTATCATGCCATGTGAAATGAGCCAGAAAGAGAGGGACAGACATAGAAAGACAGCACTCATCTGGGGAATATTAAATAACAGAATGGGAGAAAACACCCAAGAATAGCGAGATAATTACCAGGAGGTCTGCTACACAGCTTGGAACCTGCAAAACTGGACAGCTACATGCCAAAAAAAAGGGCTCAGACCTCTACCTACGACCATGCACAAATGTCAGATCAAAATGGATTAAAGAACCTCAGTCTCAGATCTGAATCTATGAAGTACATTGAAGAGAAGGTCAGCAAAATCCTCAACAACGTTGAAACTAAAGGTATCTTTAAAGGTGACATGCGACTGAACAAGCAAGTGAAAACAGAGATACACTAATGGACTAGCTTAAACCAAGAAGCCTCTGTGCCTGAAAAGAATCAGTGAGTAGAATACAAAGACAGTTTACAGAATGAAAAGGATAGTCACCCAATACCCGTCCAACGAGGGGTGAATATCAAGGCTATACATAGCACTGGTTGAACTATACAATAAGAAAACATCCATCCCATCAGAAAGTGTGGCAATGAAATAAACAGAAACATTCTCAGAGGACAAATGTGAATGGCCAAAAGGCTCATGAAAAAAATGCTCTTGGGTTTCCAGTGTCTGGGGAAGGCCAGGGAGGGATATTTTGTTGCTAGGAAATTGTAATACAACAATTCTTTTGGTCGACTGTTTTACTAATAAGCTGAGTTAATTTAGTAACAAATATAACATAGCTGAGATTGTTTAAAAACAAAAAGAAGTGAAGGAGATGTCACAGCCAGTGTGGACAGTGTCTTCTTCTGAAGCTCATTAGTGGCGGTGGCGTGGGTTGGACAGCTGTGTCGGGGACTCCCGCTGAAAGTACAGCACGAATCTGGGGACAGAGAGGCAGCGCTTGGCGACCAAAGCCACACTAGCACAGCCCCTGCCAGGCTCAGGAGACCAAAAGGTCCAGGCTGCAAATCAGTGGGTCTATGGACACTTTGCAGACTGTCCGAGGTACTGGAACCTGGGCCCTCCCCCAATCAGACCTGTCCCTCCCACCTCTCCTCCTCTGTGACCAGCTCCAGGGCCTGGAACCAGGTGAGAAATTGCTCATGGGGCTATAGTCTGTAGTTCTCCACGGCCTCCTGGAGCAGAAAAACCTTCAGGAGGATCTCATTGTCCTGGGCCATGGTGAAGGAAGGAAGGGAAAGTCCTGAGTGGGGTGCGGCACCATTCATGCCAACTAGAAGGAAATTTCCACAGGGATCCTCCTTTTACTCTGTCAGCATCTCCACTTGTCTGAGATCAGATAACATCCGTCCACCAGGAAGTTCTCCTTGATGGATCTCTGACCCCACAACCACATACAAGCCTCCCATTGTTTCATTCTCCTACTGTCACTGTCACTGTCACTGTCCTCCAGTTGTTCATTGATTTGCTCAAGCGGGCCCAGTAAAATTCTGAGACTTGTTACTGTGTTTGGCATTTGAATACATCATGGGTAGCTTGCTAGGCTTCTCTGTAAGGGCGAGATACTCTCGGTAGCTTACCAGGCTCTCCGAAAGGGGCGGAGGAATCAAACTCAGGCCGGCCATGTTGGCTGCGTGCAAGGCGAACGCCCTACCGGCTGTGCTATTGCTCCAGCCCATTCTCCTACTACCAGTGTCAGACCTGAGGGGCAGAAACAAGCAGGTCTCAACAGGGCACCAGGGGACAGGGAAGTCAGGTCCACTCCTCTATTCCCCTGCAGTCCCAGCTGCTCACCTTCTCAAAATTCTTCTTTTTGATCTCCTCCCCTTGTAAAAAACATCCAAGTACATGAGAAAGGGCCTCGGGTACCCTGGTCAGGCTCTGAGCTCAAAGGACAGGACCTGGGTGTCAGGGACTCAGGCCTACCGCCCTGTGACACACTGTGGGTGTCACTTGGGGACCAGGACCTTGTCCCTGAGGTGGATCCTGAGGTCACTCTGCCCCACGCCTCCTCTGGGGAAGGGGCTTGGGGATGCCCCTGATCTCAGGTGGTTCTGCACCAGGGGCTCTGCTGATCCCGGAGAACTGAAGACCAGACCTGGGTGCCACATGCTGCTCCTGCCTTGGGTGTGCGACCTCACACACAGGGAGCCCCCGGAGTCTCCCTCAGGAGGGCTGCCCAGGGCTGAGATGCAGAGGGTGGGGGACTCCAGCCCACCTCACCTCAGCCCACTCACCACAAAATCCAAAATCTCTCTGTTCAGTTGCTCCAGCTCATGGAGGTAGGGCCCCAGGAAGGGGATCACGCCCTGTGCCGAAGGGGCCGTTAGAAAGGCGCCCTGTGCCTGGGGTCCCCAGTATACCTCCAGGCCTCAGCCTCCCACGCCTGGCTCCAGGTGAGCAGGAGCACCTCTGTGACCCCCAAGATCCTCCTCCCTGCACGGCTGAGAGCCTCCCTTTGTTCCAGGGTCCCAGCATTCTCTCTGGGGTTCCCCCACGCCCTCCACGCACCAGCTCTGCAGCCGCCTGCTCCGTCCTGGGGGTAGGATGAGGTCAGCAGGAGGCAGGTAAGGGACGGGCCTCCTTTCTCAGGGAAGACCCTGGTGGGGGTCCCGCACACGCCCCTCACCTGCCCCAGGGGTCTCTGCTGGCCTCTCCCGAGGTTCTTCAGCCAGGACGCAAAGCTTCAGCCCACCCCCTCCTGGGGACGAGCACCTGTCTCTGAGCTTTGGGCCCACATGCCCAATCCCTCTCTCCTCCCTCAGGCCAAACTGAGGAGAACAGCATCAGTGGAACCAGCAGCCCCCACCCAGAGCAGCAGCCCCATGCAGATGACCCCAAGGCCTCCAGCCCCACATCCCTCAACAGGCCCAGACCCCACCCACAAGCCTGCCCTGCCCATGCAGAGATGATGGAAAGTCACAGAAACACATGGGAGCCCAGGACACGCCCCTCCCTCCAGCCTCCTCCATGCAGGTCTCCAGCCTGCACACTACCTTTGGGGGCTTGCAGCGGCTATGTCGCTGGGCCTGTCTTCTCAGGGCCCTCAGCTTCCACCGGCTCCACCTAGGGAGGGAACATTTTTGTCCTTGGGGAGTGAATCTTCATCCCCGAACCCTCGGGTGGGACACTGGTGGACAGCAGCTGCCTGTGCAGTGTCCTGGGGTCTCACAGCATGAGCTCAGGGCCAGTAGGGGGCGACTTAGTCCCCCACCCCATCCCACTGTGCAAAGCTCAGTTTGGGCAGTGCTGAGGTCTGGACATGAGTGTCCATGACCAGGAACACACTGAACACCTATGATTCAGATGTAGCTAGTGGGAGTCTAGCCTGAGACCATGCAGCATAACCCACCCCATCTCCCACTCACTGTCCCCAGGACCAGAATCACTGGGGCAAAGCACCCACACCTTGGCACCCATGCAGGCCCAGTAGCCTGGGGGTGGGGGTTCACAGACAGTTCAGCACTGGGAGCCCCAACTCTACATATCCTGTGTCTGGCTCTCCCCATCCCCGATGCTTAAGGAAACTGGAAACGGAACTAGAGCTCATGTGAAAACCCTGACTCCCTGAGTCCCCTGCCCAGTGACCTGATCCCCAAGCTGCTGTCCCCAGGGGTCTCAGTTTACTGAGGGGCACTACAGACAGATTGCAGTGGCCACAGCCTTGGGGACAGCCACCAGGATACGTGGCACTAGGTCTGCCGGAGTCTGCGGATGGCGGGGCTCTGCAGGGCACAGAGGATGGGATTTGTGGATGCCCAGTTGTGCAGGCGCTGGCACTCCTGGGAGGCGAGAGCAGGGAACAAGGCAGCTGGAGTCTGAGCACCCGCAGGCCACAGTGCAGAGCCCGAACACTGGGGACACTGAGAGTCTGGGGTCTATGAGGGACACAGGGATCCCCAAGGATACTCCGGGAGACATTGTGCATGACTTGAGGAAGGAGAGGCAGGACGATGGACCCCCACTGGGACGGGCCCCGAACCCAGTGGTCCCAACTCCACAGGGGCTCCCACCCCCAACATACCTGGGCCACCAGGATCCAGTACTCCAGCATCCGTGCCTGCGCGGACAGGTTCAGGTCCCCAAGGCAGGTGGTAAGGATACAGGTGGCCACAGAGAGAAACTGGTTCTTGGTTGCCAGAACAGTGGGACACACACACTCGTGGTCCGGCCTCTTCTTCTTAGACCAGAGGGCCCCCGGGAACTGGGAGGGCAGCAGCTCCAGAAATAGCTCCTGGGGAGAGGAACAGGCTCATCCACGGCTACCCCCAGGGAAACAGGACACAGGACACGGCCAGTCTCACATCGGCCTGTGGGCTGTGCTGGGCACTGAGGGCTCACGACCCCAGAGCCCAGACTGACTGTTCGGTGCAGGCACAGGGACCCTGTGACTGCTTTGGGGCCCTGCAGGGTCAGGGCCCTGCCTGCTCCCTTCTCTGCGCCCCTCAGAGGCACATTTCCCTGTGGCAGCTGCCAGGGGGCTGGTTCCTGCATCCCCCATGAAGGGAACCGCCCTGAGTGGCCTCATGGGAAAGTCCCAGGTACTCAGATCGCAGCAGACACTCGGATCCCCGACATCAGTCTTTGCGCCACAAGGACTGGGATTCCTCACTGCTCTCTGCCAAGCTCAAGGACAAACACCCCGTCTCATGTCCCCCTGACATGGACCATCTCAGCCTTCTGGGACAGTGCAGGTCAGGGAACAGGCACAGGGGTGAGTTTGAGCAGTGAAGACCACTGCCAAAGAGGTGCCTGGGAAGGCAGGGATGGGCGGGTGCTGCCTCTCACCGCATCCATGAAGGTCAGCTGCTTGGCCACCAGCCGGGCAGGAAACGTGCTGATGGAGACCTGCTCACTCCCAAGCTCCTCACAGGAGCCCTCAGCTGTCTCACTGGCCCTGCTGGCCTCTGCACACGAGCTGGCACCATGAGGGTCTCCAGGCCCGCTGTACTCCAGGTCTGCCCGTGCTTCTGCAGCTGCCACTGATGCTTCAACAGGCTCCGGTTCAGGGGCAGCCCGCGGAGGCAGGCCCAGCTCTTTAGGTGGGTCTGGGACAACTACTGGGGCTGGAGCAACTTCTAAGGAGAAGGAGCTGGCCTCAGGGTCCCACCAAGAAACAGCCAGAAACAGAGGAGCCCAGTCCCCCAGAGCACGACATGCAGGAGACCGGCCACCCCAGAGAGCAGGGCCTTTACCCTCGGCCCCGGTCAGAGTGGTCAGGAGAAGCTCCTTCTTCACGTGTACTTGGAAGCCAGAGCCAGACAGATGTGCCTGGATGCAGCCCACCATGGATGGCAAGGGGACACAGCACAGCAACTCAGCACAACACTCAGGCCAAGCCCTGTATATGGGACTCAGGGCTCTGGGGAGAATGCGGGGAGCTGTCAGGAACCTGGAATGAGCCTTCCCTGCTCCCACAAAAGATACCCTCACCTGGAGCCCCACTGAGCCATCATGTCACTGAGAAGATCCACAAGGAATCTGTGAGTGTGTCCCCAGCCACCTGCCCCCAAGGTCATGAGAATGACCCTCCCACCTGGGCATCTCCTGGGCTGCTGTGAATTCTAGAACACCTGCTCGGCACATCTGCTGCTGAAGCCCAGGATGCTGAGCAGGAGGGTTGACAGGAGGCCAGACAAAGGGCAGTGGGGCAGGGAGTGTGAGTCACTCAGGGAGACCCAGCCCAAAGTGCTCTGCTTCCTGAGCCCTGGGACCTCTCTAAAGCCCCATATGACTCAGCAACCCTCTCTGGGAGGTTCCCGTGGTGGGGAAATGATGCCTGAGCTCCGGCTTCTGCACACACATGGCACCCAACACAGCCCCATGTGTCCAATCTGGATGGGGACAGGCGGGCCCAGTCTGGGCCCTGGACCACTCACTACTTCACTATATCTTCGTAGTTGATAACTTGCTCCAAGTACGGGAGGAGGCATCCAGACCTAGAAGCAGGACAGTGGCCCATGGAGTGTCTAGACACACAGCAGGATTCTGAGCTCAGACCAGGACTGAGTCCCAGGGAGTCGCTCTGCTCTCCTGTGACAATGTTGTGTGGAGAAATGCTGCACAACTTGGTGCTGCTTTGACATATGGAAAGACCAAACCACCAAATTCTTCTGTTGTTCCCAGGTGCTGGGACACCTGTGTCCCCTAGAAACGTCTAATCACCCACAGCAACACCGACAGGAAGACCAGGGCATGGAGGAACAAATATGCTTTGGAGTGAAGGTGGGGGTCCTATCCATGTACTTTCGGGGTCCCAAGCCACAGGCTTTTAGTGCTGAGCTGCTAATCTGCAGAGGCGTGGGAACAAGAATGAACAAGAAGCTCATGGTCAGGAGACCAGGCAGGAGCCCAGCACCTGCCCCGGCCCACCTCATGTCCCCCTCCAGGACCTCGCGTGATTCTCCCTCCACCACCTGTGTTCAGAACCAGCGACTCTCAGAGCGGCCTGGCTCCTTCTGAGCTCCCAGGCTGGAGGTAGACATGGCCCAGGGTTGGCGGGGTGGCTCTCACCAGCACAGCATCTGCTTCAGGATCCGTGGTGGAATGGGGAACTCCAGGCCGGTAGGAAGGACGGTGGTGACAGTGGAGAACTTCCACTCAGGGGACGCTGGCACCTGGGAGACCAGAAGGTCCAAAGTTGCTGCACTGAGGGTCAGCATAGTGTAGGCCTCATCCAGAGACCACGGGCATACAGGCTTCTCCTGCTCGCAGGGTGAGCAAGAAGGTCAGTGACTTCCCAAGGGGCCGGATGCTGAGGGGCTGGAACCCAGAACTTTGAGAAACCAGCTTCTCGGGGCTGAAACAGGAGTCCCCACATCTGCGAGGAATCAGGCTGATGGACATTAGCTGACCCTGTGCTGGAGAGCATTGGGGATTGGATCACTCTGAGATGGGCCGTGGACACCTCGTGGGACACCCCAAGTGGACACCATGGAAGAGTCACAGGTGTCTTGGTTTAGGATCTCGGCTCTGCACCCACCTCCCCATCTCAGACCCTGAGTGTGGGAGCAACTGTCGCCTGCTCACCTGTTCCAAGCACTGGGTGTCATTGCAGGTGCTCGGCCCAGGGTCCGTGGCCTGGGAGGTAGAACAGCTGCTTCCCATCTGTGGCTCCACAGGGATGTCCTGAGCTGAGCTATGCAACACAGTCACTGTCACCCCAGGGAAGGATCTCACATGAGGGGCCCCTTGAAGTTTCTGTTTGGTCTAACAGTGAAATATCATCTCTCACCACAGAGACTGCACACCTCAAAATGAATAAGATCAACCAGTGCGGGCACAGATGCGTGAGAAAAGGGCTCTCAGTCATTGTTGGGGGAAGGTCGAATGGCACAGCCTTTTTGGAAAACAATATGGCCATTCCCCTCAAAACCAGAAATTGAGTTTCCATGTTACCCATCAATGTCACTTTGGGGAAATAACCCCAGACTTAAAACCACACAGCTGAAATATCAACGACACTTCTATGTGCATTGCAGCACTGTTCATAATAGCCTTAATCTGGAAACAGTCTGAGTGTTGAGAACAGAGAACTGAATAAGAACATTATGGTACATCTATACAACAGAACACTACACAGCATCCGGAGAAAAATGTCATGATATCTTCTCAGAAATAGATGAACATAAAGAGTATGGGACTGAATGAATTTTGTTAGCAGCAGAGGGACTGGCATTCAATGACTGCACTCATTTTGGCATATACATATATAAATATATATATATAAATAATATGAAATTAGTTTCCAAGTGCAGTAGAAACATGGACCAGGATGAATGGTTCACAAGATTGGTGGTAGAAGGTGAGGGCAATTAGGATCGATAAAGGACCACTATGACAAAGTATTTGGAAATGATGATTGTGAATAAGAACTGTGAATAAGAAAGTAGGGAACAGAATTAACATGATAAACTTTACTGCAAACTATAATGGTCGAAAGGAGACAGGAGATAGGACAGAGAAAGGGAGACAGACAAACAGATAGACAGAGACAGACAGGGGGGAGAGAGAGAGAGAGAGACAGAGAGACAGAGAGACAGAGAGACAGAGAGAGAGAGAAAGCGAGAATAATATTGTGTGCCATAAAGGTGAGGGTGGCTAGGAAGCTAAGAACATTGGTTGTGGGAAATATACACTGGTGAAGGAACAGGTGTTGGAATGTGCATGACTGAAACTCAATCAAGAACAACTTTGAAACTGAGTATCTTACCGGGATTCCATACTATAAAAACTGTTCTGTTAAGAAGAGTTCATGACACAAACTAGCCTTCCATCATGAGGCAGCTGCTCCTTCCCATAAGAACACCACTTCACTCTCCTCAGACTCCCTTGACCCATAGCCCACAGTCCAAATACTCACACAACTACATTTAACTCAAGTAAAATATATGCACATACACAGATGTACACACACACACACACGCACACACACACACGCAGAAACAGGGGTGTGAGTCCACTGAGGTGCATCACAACTGTGAACTATTAAACCTGTTTGCCCAGGATTACCCCTGAGCTCCACCTTACCTGGGAGAGGGATTGTGGGTGGGAAGGAGCCCTCCTCCACAATCTGCAGGGACAGCGATGACCCTCACTCTCGGCTCGCCTCAGCCCAGTGCCCCTGAATACAGGTAGACGACGTGAAAACATGTCTATTGCTTCTCAGTTCAAGTGAAGTAGACGGTCACTTTCTCAAGAATGAACCCAACAGGGAACCAGGGTTCTAAGGCAACTGGGGATGGTCACTAGGGAAGTGAGCTCATTTTTCAGGGTTCTATGAGCTCATGAGTTCCTTCCATCCAACCAAATGTCCTCCCCTGTTATGACAACCACTGTCTGAACCAGGGAGTTGAGAGCTTTTCCCGACTATCTGGAAACAGAACATGGGTCCCAACTCTGAGGATTCAATTGAACTAGACTTTCTATGTCTCCCCTATCTGGGCCGACCAGACCCCAGAGCCCTAAGTCCAGAGAAGCGTCCTCCCTCCCACAGGCCTGGGAAAACTCTCCCCTCTCTGGCTCCCTCTCCTCTGCAAAAGCAAATGTTACTGAGTTTCGGGACTGGATGTCAGTCTCAGGGAGGCAGAGTTTGTGCATGAGCCAAGGGCTACTGGTATCCCCCATAGCTCCCAAACCTCAGCCTCCTGTCAGGTCAAGACTTCCTCCCTCTCTTCAGCCTGCAGTGGAGGCAACTGTGCATCAGTGTACAGGACCCCAGTGTCCTCCTCATCTCTCCTCATTCTGCTCTAGATGTATTTCACTAATTTCCATAGCACATGGGAACTGCCCTTCCCCCAAAATAAGACCATGATACCTGAGGAACTAGGCCCAATTTGTAACTATGGCTGGGAATCACTTGGGGAACTGCATTCCCAGATGGGCTACAGGCACAAGGGTCTCCAGATGTGCCCAAAGAGGGTGGAATCCGAGGTCTGGATGTCCAGTATTGGGATATGACTCGACCATTGCCTAGTTCAGGGCCACCAACCTCTCTGCCCTCAAGCACCCTCCATCCATTCATCTTACTTTATTAGGAGCTTCTTCTTAGGCTGAGACTCCCTGAGCAAACAGAGCAGTCCCCGTGAGGCTGCCTGCTGGGAAGCTGCTGTGGAGTCATGGGTGAGGGTTCGGTGCCCAGTGGGAGACCACGAATCTTGTTTGCTAAATAAATACAAAATGGGAGCCATTGTAATGATGAATGTGACAAGAGTCATGATCTGGAAGTAACCATTGGCTAGTGCCCAAGTCAATGTGAAGCTGAGGTACATACAAAGTCATATCTGTCAGCTCATAAAGAGACTATCTACCTATCTAACTCAAACACAAATCACACCCCCTCCCCTACCTTGTATAATCCTATCCAAACCCTACCCAAAACCTAAACCTAGACTAACCCTACCAGAATGCAATTCCGCAACTTATCCCTAATGCCCTAACCCTAACCTAACTCCAACCACAACCTCAACACTAACCCCAAACTCTAACCAAAACCACAACACCTATCCTAACCTTAACCCCTAACCCTAAACGCATTTCCAACCCTAACCTGACCAAGCCTTAACCCTAACCAAGCCCAACTCTAACCCAACTCTAACCCAACCCTAACCTTAAACTGAAACCTAAACCTAGCCCTAAACCTCCCTAAACCTACACCTAATTGTAACCAGAGCCCTCCTCTTCTCCCTTAGGCCTAACCATATACTAAGCCCTACCCCTACTCCGACACTGACTACATCCCTACTAATACGCCTGGACCAATCCTAACCACCCCAAACTAATTCTAACCCCAGCCAATCCTAGCCCTACTCCTATGCCTTCTGTTCCCCTAACTCTATCACCTTAAACTAAACGAAATCTAATCCTAATCAACCATAACACAACCAAACCACAGCCCAACTCTTATCCTAACCCTAAACAACCCTAGCCCCAGCCCTAACCTAACCCTAACCCTAAGCACTAACCCTAACCCTAACCAACTCTCACCTTTTTAAAAAATTTTTTAAATTATTTTTTTATTGAATCACCGTGAGATGGTTTGGGTTTTGTTTGTTTGTTTCTTTGTTTGTTTGGGTTACAATCACACAATTATCAAACACCTGTCCCTCCACCAGTACACATTCCCCACCACCAATATCCCCAGTATACCATCTTACCCCCCCCTTTCCCGACCTCCCCCTGCCTCCATGGCAGACAATATTCCCCAAACTCTCTCTCTCTCTCTCTCTCTCTCTCTCTCTCTCTCTCTCTCTCTCTCTCTCTCTCTCTCCATTTTGATGTTACGGTTTACAATACAGACCCTGAGAGGTTATCATGTTTGTTCCTTTTTCTACTTTCAGCACACTTCTCCCATCCCGAGCGGTTCCTCAAGCCATCATTTTCTTAGTGATCCCTCCTCTATTTCAGCTGCCTTCTCCCCTTCGCTCATAAGGCGGGCTTCCAGCTATGGAGCAATCTATCTGTCCCCTGTATCTACTATCCTTAAGTGTCAGCCTGATGTTATGTTCCTTTGTGCTCCACAAATGAGTGCAGTGCTTCTATGTCTGTCCCTCTCTTTTCACTTAGCATGATTCTCTCCATGTATATCCATTTATAAGCAAATTTTATGACTTCATCTCTCCTGCCCTTGATATCTTTCTCTTGTCTAACTGCAATGGCCAGGAATTCCAGTACTATATTGCATACGAGTGGTGAAAGTGTGCAACCTTGTATTGTGCCCGATCTTACAAGGAAGGCTTTTCGTTTTTCCCCATTGAGATTGATACTTGCCATGGGATTGTGGTCGATGGCTTTGACGATACTGAGGAAAGTTCCGAATGTTAACCCATCCATTAATCCCTGGGGTGGATCCTACTTGGTCATGGTGTAGGATCTTTTTGATGAGCTGCTGGATTCTATTTTCTAAGAGTTTGTTGACGATCTTTGTGTCTGTGTTCCTCAGGGGTATTGGCCTGTAATTCTCTTTCGTTGTGGTATCTCTGTCTGCTTTTGTTATCAGGGTGATATTTGCTACATAGAAACTGTTCAGAAGTGTGTTTGATACTTCAATTTCCTGGAAAAACTTAAAGAGGATTGGGAGTAAGTCCTCTTTCAAGATTTGAAAGAATTCACTGATGAATCCATCTGAGCCAGGACTTTTGCGCTTGGGGAGACTTTTTCTTAACGTTTCCATTTCCTTGATGGTGATAGGTCTGTTCAGGTCCTCCATTTCTTCTTGGTTCAGCCTTGGGAGGCTATAGGAATCCAGGAATTTATCCATTTCCTCAAGGTTTTTGTGTTTCCTGGCATAAAGCTTCTCAAAGTACTCTCTGAGGATCCTTGGAATTTCTGTCTTTTCTGCTGTGATGTCCCCCTTTTCATTTCTCATTCGGTTTATTAGGGTTTTCTCTCTCCCTTTCTTTGTGAGTACCAACTCTAACCTTCACCCTGCTCTTGACCCTGACACTGAGCCCTACCCCATTCTCTTACCCTACCACCTTACCCTGACCCTGACCTTCACCCTGACTCTAATCCCTCACCCTAACCCAACCCAACCCTAACCCTACCCTTACCTTAATCTTATCTCTACCTCTACTTGACCATCATACAATTTCAAAATAAGTCAATTAATGAAAAATATTGGTAACAGGAACTGTTTTGTTTCATTTATTTGTGACACACCAGGCAGTACTCAGGGATTACTCCTGGCTCAGGGTTCAAGGAACCACTATTGAATGACTTATGCGACCATACGGAGAGCCAGGGAGAAAACTTATTATGGACTTGTGAAAGGAAAGTGTCTTTCTTAGCTGCTATAACCTTGCTCCAGGCCTTGATCAAATATTGCTATTTACTGAAGTAAATGAAATTAATATTGCGCTGGACTCTGTAGAGAAACCTGGCAGGCAAAAAGAACAAAAGGATACATAAAGCAACAGGTGTGCAAATTAATGAAAATGGCCAAGGGCAAGGTCAGATCATGCTAATTCAAGTGAGGTGTGTGACACTAAGTGGGAATACAAAACAGATTCTAAAAACATGGGCATGGTTTAAGTGGCTTCTAATTTCAAGCAAGTGAAGTGAGTGTAGCACCTGGCCAGTTAGGAGATACAAAGAAATCTGCAGGGAATGATTAAAGATGTGCATACCTTTCTAGAGCAGGAACCAAAAAGTCCCAGCTGAATACCAATGCACATGGACAATTCCTACTAACTACAAACACCACATACTCCCCTCCCACTCCTACCCCCCCCAAGTCATCCTGCACCACAACTAAGGGGTCCTTGAAGAACAAATGGGCTTCTGAATCTAGTATGTTATATGTGTTCCATCATATAAAAACTGTGACTTAATTTATGAATCATGCAGTTACCCATTGTAGCAACTGAAAAGATTCAACACAGTTGAATGCTAGGAAACCTTTTCCCCACATTGCGAATAAAAGTGCATATGACATGACGCACTTCTGAATCCCAATGTATAGACACATTTTCTCCTAAGTCCAAACAGCATATACTCCCTTCCCCAGGCACCCATGTGTCATCAGCCATGACTCACCTCTGCACAGCACCTCCATCTCAGGCCCCAACATCTCAGCTGGAAATGAACTGTGTTGTGGCAGGAGTAGGAGAAACCTCGGTGTTCTCCATGGGACCATGGTGAGCACCAAGCCAGGCGTGCTTATCAGGCTTCTGGAGGTTGACAGGAAAACCTAGAAAACAATAATATAGTGCCTGTCATGGTTACCAAAACCCCACCGATGTGGTTAGGGACATGACATGAGTTAAAGAGCTCGAGGGTTAGCTGGAAATGGTCACTGGCATGTTGCCCAGCACAGTCCAGTTCAGTGGATTTCTCCTTTCGATCTTTCTGTGGGTGGTTTCCACCAGTGCTCTCAGGTCTCTATGCTCCTACCACTTCATCAACCGCTGTGCAGAGGCATAGACATATGTGAGGTCACCACACCCTCTATCTGACAATGAGCACTAGTCATTATTTATACAGTGGGAAGCGAACCTGTAAAACTACAACCCCCTAAGCTGTCACACAGGGCCTCACACATGTTCAGCTTATAGCCCTCCCCTGCACGTAAACAACAATGAATTCTTAGATCACTCGCACTACAAAATGAAAGCAGTATTAGAAGTAGGGTTCCACTGAACACTCCATGATCTTTCAGAACTGCTCCCTTGAGACACTCCCTAAAAGAGGGCAGTAATGATCTCCTTATAATAACATTTGTTACTGTCTTCTGGTGCCCATCCACCACTCCAAAAAGAACTTAGTGACAGAAAGAGCAAGAAAGGCACATTTCGGTGAACACAAGGGTATCTGGCACTGAAAGCATCTGAACACTGCTAGGCAAGCATCACTGGCTCCCGCACTCAAATGGAGACAGACATTTGACACATATCAAAATCTATATTCAGTCCCTGCAGTTCAGTGCCCTACCCAGCACAAACGGATGCAATCTCGCCGTCTCCAAGTATCACAGGACCTGAGCAGCATTCAGGCCACTATCCAAACCAAGCACCACACTGTCCAAGCATTCAGACAAACATCACATGCAGTAGCCCCCATGTCCCCAAAGGTCATTCAAAACAAATCCAGAAAAAAACAAAGACATAAAAAAAAAAAACCTCTGACAGCGATCCTAATTGGGAGTATAGGACAAGTCCCTCCTACGTGCATTGCATATCAACAAAAATGGGAAGAAAGGAAAGGCTCTTTGTGAATATTAAGACCTGGACAGGAAGCAAACCAAACACAACATGACATCTGCCTGGTGCAAGAATCAGAATATAATTTACCCACCAGTACGAATCAAACCTCACCTCAGTAGAGCAGGTGGGTATGCCCCTATACCAGCTGGCCTAAAGAGCATGCCATGAAGCACCAAGCCCAATCACTGACCTCCTCAGGCAAGTGAATAACTAGGACTGATCAGCAAGTCCTGCGATTACCAGGTGAGACACCACCCATCAAAAATAATGTTAAAGGCATCATTGGGTGCCACACCCAGCAATGCTCAGGAACCCAACAAACACCATGTGGTTCCAGGGATGAGAAGCACGAGGGCCCACCCCACCGAGAGCACGTATTGCCCTCCAGAGCAGCTCTCCAGCTCCGAATGGCCTTGATCCCAGAGGGAGACAAATCAATCTGGGAACTTAGCGGCTCTTGGCAGAAATGTAGCTGGACTATGCATTAAGCTATGGTACCATGCTCCCACCACTCTCCCCAGGTGGGAAAGGGTGTTTGTCCCTTCCGCCTTTTTCCCCCTCGGTGGCATGGTGGCTACCGCCTCAGAGACTACTAGACAGCCAGGTATAAGCCAGTGGTGATGGTGTACCCGCAGCCTCGTGGGATGTGGGGGTGGAACCAGCCTGTCCTTTCTGCCCCACCGAGTCCATGAGTTGCCCCCCACAAGCGGCTCTCTGGCTCCAGAACGGCCATGATCCCAGAGGCACACAAACCAATATCAGAACACAGTGGCTTTTGGCAGAAATCCCTCCAGACTTAACTAGTAAAATATCAGAAATACAAAACCGTGTGGCCACATGACATCAACTACACTCTGGGCCTGGCTGGAACCACGTGTGGGAAGGGCTAACACTCTGGGGGCTTCACTGCAGGGAAAGTGGGTCCCGGGGAGGCCTTGGGTGCCAGTGGCATGGGAGACGCCAGAGGACTCGGTGGGGTGGGGTGGGGTGGGCGCTGGGCGGGACCTTGGCCTGTGAGGCTGAGGAGAAGTGCTGCTCTGACCACGTGAGAAGCAGGCACAGCTGACCTGTCTGGAGCCCTCCCAGCAAGAACAGGGGGACCAACCCCAGGAGGAGGAAGGCCCAGGACAGCAGCCCCCATCACAGCTGCTCCATCCCCACCCCCGGCACATACCTGTGAGGGGGTTGGCGGGAAGGAGCCCCCTCCCTGGAAATGCTTGAAAGGCCAGAAGCAGGTGACAGGGTGAGGCTCTGCTGGAAGCAGGGCCACACCACAGGTGTTACACAGGCGAGGCCACACCCCCAGGCGATAAACAGGTGAGGCCACACCCCCAGGTGAGAGGTAAGCCAGGCTAGACCCCAAGGGGACACCCCAGAAGCAACCCAAATTGTCAGGCTCTGCTGGAAGTGAGGCCACACCCCCAGGTGTTCCACAGGTCAGGGGACACCCCAGGCCAGTCCACCCTCCAAGCATCACACAGTCTAGGCCACACCCAGGGCTTACACAAGGGAGGACACACCCCAGGTGTTACACAGGAGAGGCCACACCCCCAGGGGTTATACAGGTAAGGCCACACCTCCAGGAGACAGGCAAAGGAGGCCACACCCCAAGGCGACAACCCAGAAGCAACCAAAGCATCAGGCTCTGCTGGAAGTGAGGTCATACCCCTAGGCCACAGGCAAGGGAGGCCACAACCCCAGGAGACAGGGAAGCTTGGCCACACCCCCAGAGGACACGGCTCAATTGAGGCCACAACCCTAAGTATTACATAGGCAAGGTCACAATCCCAAGCTGCAGGAAAGGGAGGCCACACCCCTAGGCGGTACACAGGAGGCCACACCCAGTATCCACGCGGGCACCGCGCCCCACCCTCCAGACCCAAGAGCAGGACAGGAGCTGTCCAAGAGCCGCCAGGTCGCCAAGCGCTGGCCCCGACTCTGGCCACCTCGCACCCGAGCCTGGCCGCGCTGCCCTGCCCCGACCGCCCCTGATTGCGCCCGAGGCCGCGTGCCCCGCCCCCTGCCCCAGACCAGCCGGCCCTTGGGGTGCTGCTGGACATCAGAGAGCCTGGGGGAGGGGAGGGGAAGGGAGGTGGTGGCCGGGCAGGTGGGGCGACCACCGGCCCATGCCAGGGGCCCATCCCCGCGCCCTCTGGCCCGGCGGTGGCCTTTGCTCCCTGAGGGACACCCCCTCGCCGCGGTCTGGAGGGACGCCCGGGCCTGTGGCTGGGTGGCTGGGGAAGTTTCTGAGGCAGGAGGCGATGCCCGGCCTGAGGGGGGTGGGGGTCGGGGCGGGGCGGGAGCCTGGGAGGCTCAGGGGTCGCGTCGGGAGGGCGCTCATCGGATCTGGACTTTCAGAGCTCTGCAGACACCTGCAGCTTCGGAAGGCCGCTGCTGATTGGGAAGTTGGAAGGGAGGGAGCTCATGCAGCTGCCAGGAAGGGGACCAGCCTTGCAGTGGCGACGCCCTGAAGCGACCCCCTTGCACCAGTAGTGCGCGTGGGCCTGGGTCCTTCACTGGTCCTGCTCGGTCTCCTGGCAGGGACAAGCCTGAAGACGCTTATGTCCAGTGGATTCTGCAGTGCACCCTCCCCCGGTGGGGAGATGTGGGACAAAAGCGGGAACTTTGGGCTTCTTTGTCCTCTGCAGAATCTCTGCCTGTGTTTGCTCAACCTTGCTTGTGTGGGTTCCCCAAAGGAATCAAGGGAGATGCTTAGGGTGGGAACTTCTGGCGCCAGGAGGGCCCTCTGCTGTGGAAGCAGGGACAGTCTTGCCCATGTGGGCCTGGCAGCTGCCAGGCCTGAACCCGGGCCCTGCAGGGGTTGGGGACCTTTTGATAGCAAAAAACTAAGTTGGAGGCTGGTACCGGGTGGCCACCCACCTGCTTCACTAGCCAAGGGAGGCAGAAAAAGTTGGGGTTGGCTCTGGCTTCCTTAGAAGCGCTGCCTTGTCTACTGGTATCCTCAGGCAGCTATGCCGAAGGATTGATTTTTGAAAAAAATGGATTTGTTTGAGAAGGACAACTTCCAGGAAAACCCGGCTTCTAGAGTCTGAAGTGTGGTGTGAGAGGAAATAGGGCAGCCACCCTCTGAGCTGGGGGCAGTACCCTGTGCTCCTGCCTGGGACACAACTGTGGGGACAAAAGTGAGGTCAGAGAAGGTGATACAGCCTTACCTCACCTTTCTGCATTCCACACACAGCTGACAGGTGCACACACACACACACACACACACACATACACACACACATACAGGTATATGTACACTTCAAAACCAACACACACATACCAGGTTTCTGCATATCTAACAGCAACACATACCACGTATATGCACACCTTAAAACCACACAGACACAGACATATACACACAGAGATACACACACACACACACACACACACACACACACACACACACACAAATAGCCCTGCAATCTTTTCACCAGGAATTGCCTCACATGTCACATCTTGGTTTGCCTCTTAATTCCCAAGATATTCTTTTGGGCCACACCTCGGGAGACCAACGGTGGGGGCGGGAACTGAGGCTGGGCTTGCAAGGCAGCTGCCCTACTTGCTGTGCTGCTGCTCCAGCCCCCTCCCCAGTCACTCTTCCTAGCCTCCTGGGTCAAAATGCATCTGGGTTCTTGAAATAGTTCTCCTGGCCTGTTAGGGTAGTGTCAGTTGTGGCCACTAGAGGGCAGTGGAGAAGCCGTGGTGAAGAAGGAGGCTCCTTCCTGGTGCTCCTCGCTGTGGGGGGCTGGTGCAGGACTGAGATCTCTCTGCTGGCTAGTGGGGACTGCTCGGCTGACAAGTCTTGTGTCTGTGGCTTTTCCAGGAGCCCTAGAGGAGAGTCGGGTCGTGCTCAGAAGACTTGGCAGTGTCTCCTGGCGATACTTGGTGGATGCAGAGAGGCCGTGTCCTGCTGGGTTCTGCAGAACTAGGAAGCAGCAGGCCCAGCCTGGCGAGGCTCAGGGGTCCCCAGGGCTACACACTGAGGTGCTTCAGAACTGAGCATTTCTGGGGATGGAGACAGGGCCAGGTGTGTGCCACCTCCCCGCCCCCAAGCCTTGCTCCAGAGTTCCCCAAGGTATGACCACAGCACGCTCACATCAGACCACAAAGATAAGATGATGCCCACGTTCCTGGCGGACTCCCACGGGCTGCGTCTGTCTCTCCAGGAAAGGGCATTGCCCGGAGAAGGGCTAAGTGCTTGGACACATGCCAGCAATCCCCAGCATGGTGACTCTGAGCACCCCAGGCCACAGCTGCATGTCCCCCGCACAGCGGCCACAGTTCAGCCTGGACAGGTCTGCCTCGGTGCCCTTCCAGCTCGCCCTTCTCTTCAGCGCTTTATACCTGCTAGGTCTGTCCTTTTCCGGATCGTTTATGTGTGATTTGTTTCTTCGTTTTTTCTGTTTCACATTTACTTTTTTAAAATCATTTTTATCATAGGGGTCATTCTTGAGACACTTAGGAGGGATACTTTTGTTAAGATACCTGGATCCCTTTAAGCCCCCCTGTGGGTCTGGGAGTTCAGAGGCCAGGCCTGGCATTGGGAGTCACCTGTGCTATATCCTGTGATGCTGAGGACCAAACGCAGAACACAGGTGCTGTGGATGCTATGCATTTGCTCTAGAACTTGAGTGCTCTTCCTGGTCCTGTTTTTATTTTATTGAAGAATTTCATTTATGTGTATCATTTATAAATATACACATAAACACACCTCGACTATAAGAGAGTGAAACTGTCCATTGATAACTACATACAAAAATAGAATTCTAAATTCTTAAAATCAAGCAAACTTTTTATTCCATGGGTCCGAGAGAAATTTTATTTAAAAAGTGATATATTCTTTAGAAATGTTTTGGAATAATTGGAGAGAGAAACTCAAAGTATTAAATGTTCATATTATTTAAAAACCTAGCATTCTAAGATCAGTAATCTAAGTTTCCTTTTCAAGGTGGAGAAAAGGGAATGCAAAGTAAGTCCTATTTAAGCAGACCAAAATAGATAAGGAAATTTAAGACCACTGTTTTTCTGAAAACAAAAAATGGAGAAAATTATGAAAATGCTAAAGATATTTTGAAAGGCCAGTCGAATGAAAAAAGAAAAAGAGAAAAGTGCCTGCCATAGCATTGGAGGGGTGGGGATGGGTGGGAAACTGGGGGCATTGTTGGAGGGACCGAGTCACTGTGAAGGGATTACTGCTTGATCATTGTAAATCAGAAACACAATCATGAATAACTTTGTGATTTGTAATTCAGGTCAAGAACACAATCCCTCAGCTTACCCCATAACTTCTGCACCATCTATAACCTCTTTCTGGGTCCCTATGGGATGCTGGGAATCGAACCCGGGTCCGCACATGCAAGGCAAATGTCCTACCTGCTGTACTGTTGCTCCAGTCCCCCGCCCTCCCCAACTCTTGATGCTGTGGGTTTTTTGTTTTTTTGTTTTTCTTTTTGGATCACACCCAGCGATTCACAGAGGTTACTCCTGGCTGCACACCCAAGAATTACTCCTGGTGGTGCTCACAGGACCACAGGGGATGCTGGGAATAGAACCCATGTCGGCCGCATGGAAGGCAAATGCCCTCCCTGCTGTACTATCGCTCCAACCCCATGATTCTGGGTTTTGAACTACAAGTCTGAGTTTCTTTAGGAGAATCTATTGCTTAAGAATCAGTAGCAGGAACCTGTAAGCTGTATGCACATTTAGACAGAGTCCTGCACCCTAACTGGAATTGAGCTTTTCCTCCTCAGAGAGATGCATGTCCTAAAATGTGTGTGCGGTGGGGTGAAAGTTGAAACACCAGAATCCGTTTCCATAGACATTGTTTACTTTTGATTTTTGATGGTTTATAAAGGTTTATGAAAACTCACATTAAATTTTATCAAGTTCAGTTTGTTACCCTGAGGATCCATCCAGATGCCCTTGAAATGATTCACACCAGGATTGCTCTAAAAATTGTCCTTCCTATTTTTCCACAGTAACAGAAGATCTGCCTTGGCCTGGATACTATAATCCTTGCTCCTTATTTTGTAGCCATTTATAAATGCACTTTAAAATATGTGAACACACATGATCCCAATAAAAGTATAGTCCCTCACACAAATAAAATGATTTTATTTGATATTGGGGTGACACCTTGCTGAACCCAGGGATTGATACTGGCTCTGTGACCAGGGGTCATTTTAGGCAGTGCTTGGGGACCATCCATGGTTTTGAGGATCAAACAATGATTGGCCACGTGCAAGGCACGTGCCTGACCCTCGAAGATATCTTTTTAACCCTTATCTAATTATTTAGTAGGATCCCAGATGTCTTTGAATTTTCATAGATATTTAACATCCCCTTCTGTTTCAGTGTAGTAAAGATTTCCTTAGCTTGATTTTTGGTTAACTGTTTTAATTCATAGGAATGATAATTAAAACATTCTCTCAACTTCTGAGAAAGGTTTATTAAAATTTCTCACACTGAATTAGAACTCATCACTCTCTCCCGATGCCATCAGTTTTTATTCCTTTGGTATTTTATGGTCCGTGTCTTCATTGCTAGGTCCATAGGAGCATAGAAAAGTAAGGGTTTCTAGAATTGTTCTTTAGGACTCCATCTTCCTTAGTGCTGACATTTTACTCCAAAGGTACAAGTTCAGGCCGGCACAAGTGGGAAGAAGAGGCAGTGAGAGGAGAAACACAAGAGGAGAATGCTCCTGCTGGCTGCCTGCTACCCGGCTGGCCATTGCTTCTCCACTGGCCCAGAAGACACAGAACTTTGATGAGAATGAGTCTCCTCTCTCACTTGGGACTTACTGCCCAAGGAGTGCACAAAAGGAAAGGGCCATGTTTACATGACTGACTCCCTCTCAGTTCTCTGAATTGTATCTCAAGTTCTTCCACTGTTCAGTGAGAGCATGATAGAGCTCTTCTGAGATTCCAGGAAAGACATCTCCAAGATCCGAACCTTTCATTCCAACCCAGAGTGGGTTAATTTAAGCATATAGGTGAAGCAGTTGAGAAAATCAGAGGACTTGGTCTGGTATATCCAGAATAATAATATATATATATTCTCATTACTAATGTGCCAAGATGAACACCGTCCTGAAATATGGATAAGTTTTAAATTAATAAATACATTTTGAGTACTTTCTATCTACACAAATCAGCAAAGTACGATGAGGAGAAAACGATATGCAAGATTGGATTCTGAGCCAAGTTGACTGAGTATGGAGAACCCCTCCTGCAGGCCCAGCAATTTTACACTGAAACTTGGATCCTCTACTCCTGCAAAGAAATCACTGGAAACCACAATAAACAAAACTTCCAAGGGACAGAAGGAGACCGCTCAGAGAGAGTGGGCCCAAAGAGTCTTCCACCACAGCAGCCCACTGCAATCAGGAGATATCTAAGCTGTCAAACTGTACTCTGGGGCTTTGGGAGATAATAAACCAAACACCTATTCCCCTAACCCTGCAGTCCTATACTTAGAACAATAAGGTAAGAGGTGAGAAACCCTAAGGCATAAAGAGGTCTAGTTACTGGCAGACCTCCTGGGTGCTCTCGAGCCCCTTGCTGAACACGGTGCTGGTGGGCACCATATTGATCGTATTATCCATCCTAACTGAGCCTGAGAGGAAATCCCTGAGCCGAGCACAGACAGACTAGTATCAGGAGAGCTTCTTCCAGCAGACAAACACATTGGGCCCTGCCAATCCGTATCTGACTGCTCTGATGGAAGCTAACCCTTCTAGTCTGAAAGCACCTTTGGAATGCCCAGGCATACTAAGGTCCATAGCCTTTTCTCTTTTTCTTTTTTTTATTTATGGCACCATGGTTTACAATACTGTTACTGAAAGTACATCATGTGCATCACTTAACCTTCTTACAGCACCCAGTTCTCATCCAAATTAACCACTTTTCCCTATCATTGTTATAGTGGTCCCTTTTTGGACCTAAACCGCATCTCCCTACTCTGGCAAGCTCTCTAGGAGGACCCGTTCTCCTACCTTTTGTTCCTATGTTCTTGGGCATTATTCTCCTACCATGATATTTGTATATCTGCAAATGAGTGGGGTCAGTCAGTGTTTGTCCCCCCTCTGACTCATTTAAGTCAGCAGGATACTCTCCAGATCTATCCATGTATCAGCAAATTTCATAACTCCATCTTTTCTAATGACTGTCATATTCCATTGTGAATATGAACCATATTCATCTTGAGTACTTAAGTTGTTAGCAGAGTTGGCTTATATTGAATAGTGCTGCAATGAACATAGGAATGCTGATGCCTTTTCTGTTTTGTGCTTTGGGGCCCTTGGGTATATTTCCAAGAGTGGAATTGTGGATTGTATGGGAATTCAATTCCTAGTTTTCTGAGGAATGTTCAACTGTCTTCCCAAAAGGCTGGAGCAGCCGACATTCCCCAGCAGTGAATGAGAGTTCTTTTTGCCCTGGACCCTTGTCAACACTGGTGGTTGTTATTCTTTGTGATGAGTGTGACTCTCTGTGGTGTGAGGTGATATCTCATTGCTTTTGATTTGCATTTTTCTAATGCTTTGTGATGTTTATTTTTAATATGCTTTTTTGCCATTTCTATTTCTTCTTTGGATGGAGCGATAGCACTGCGAGTAGGGCGTTTGCCTTGCAAGCGGCGGACCCAGGTTTGATTCCTTCGTTCCTCCTGGAAAGCCCAGCAAGCTACCGAAAGTTTCCTGCTGATATGGCAGAGCCTGGCAAGCTCCCCGTGGCATATGCAATATGCCAAAAACAGTAACAACAAGTCTCACAATGGAGACATCCTGGTGCCTGCTCGAGCAAATTGATGTACAATGTTAAGATAGTGCTACAGTGCTATATTTCTTCTTTGAGGAATTTTCTGTTCATCTCTTCTCACCGTTTTTTGAAGGGGTTGGATTTTTTCTCCTTGTACAGTTCGACCTGTGCTTTGGCTATCTTGGGTATTAGCTCTTTCTTAGATGCATGGTAAACGAAGAATTTCTCCCAGTTTGTGAGCTGTCTTTTTATTCTGAGTATTCTTTTCTTTGAGGTACAGAAGCTTCTTAATTTAATGGAGTCCCATTTGTTTGTCTTTGCTTCCACTTACTTTGTTAGTGGTATTTCACCCTTAAAGATGCCTCTGGCTTCAGTGTCTTGGAAAGTTATGTTTACATTTTCTCTTTATTTTTTTTAAATTATAAACTTTGACGGCCTGTGTTCTCTGGTCTGTGCTCTCCGTGTAAACATATCTTTATTCCTTGCCTCTATGCCTCTTTCTTTGCTTGATTGTTCTCCAAGCCTCTGTTCTCCTTTAAATGTTGTATCCTACTTTTTTTTTAATCTCTGTGTCTCTTTGCTCAGACTTCTTTCCTCTCTGGAGAAGACTGTTCTCTCTTGAACACATGTTTCCTCTTTCTCTCTCCTTAATCTTTCTAAGTAAGTTTTGTTCAATAAAAGCTATCTTTCTTTGGGGGCCAGGTGATAGCACAGCAGGTAGGGTGCATGTGGCCAACATAATTTTGATTCCCAAGCTTCCCCCTGATGGGCCCCAAACCAGCCAGCAAGAATCCCTGAGTGTGGAGTAAGATGGAAACCCTAAGCACCAGCTGTTGTGGCTCAAAAACAAAGCAGAACAAGACAAACAGAAAAACTACTTGCTTCACTGAAAAAAGTATTTTTTGCAGGTTCATATGTAAATTTATTTTCACTTGATCACTTGACTTCCCGTTAATCGGCGATTTGCTTGAGCGGGCACCAGTAACGTCTCCATCTGTTCCTGTAGCGTGCTAGTGTAGCCCAATGGCATCTGTTCGCTCTAGGAACATGAAGAGCCTCAAACCAATCGTTCATGATCTTGGTGAAGAAGTCTGACCATCTGGTAGGTGGGCAGCCACGTGGTCTTTTGACATCCCGTGGAATCCAGTCCGTAACAGCTCTAGTCCAGCGGTCGTCTTTAAATCTCATTACGTGACCAGCCCATCTGATTTTTGACACCTTGGCAAATGATACAGCGTCCCTGATTCCTGATCGTCGACGGATGTCGGAACTCCGGATTCTTTCTCTCATTTGAGTGAAATGTGATATTATTTTAAACGTGATATTATTATAAAAATGTTATTATTATTATAAAACATGATATTATTTTAAACGTAATTTTATTTTGTTCTATTCAATTTTTAATTAGTTTAAATAATTGCAGTTATAATTGTGTATAAGATTATAGTATTTATAAAGTAAAGGTAAAGACCCTCCTGTTGATCATCGATTTGCTCGAGCGGGCCCAGTAACGTCTCCATTGGAGACTTTGTTGTTACTGTGTTTGGCATATTGAATACGGCACGGGGAGCTTGCCAGGCTCTGCCGTGTGGGCGAGATACTCTCAGTAGCTTGCCGGCTCTCCGAGAGGGGTGGAGGAATCGATCTCGGGTCGGCCATGTTGGCTGCGTGCAAGGCAAACGCCCTACCGCTGTGCTTATTATGTGCTACCACCTCCAAAAAGCCCATGACCTTCCACCACTGACCTTTTGTTATGTCAGGGAAGAATAATATAATGGTAATATCAATGTTTCTAGAACAGCCAACTTCTGTCAAGTAGTCTCCTCCTAATCATAATCTCATAGAAGTATATGAGCATATAAGTACATGTAAGTATTCTGCGAACAGCTTCATCAAACTGTAAGCTGTTCATTCAGAGAAAAATTACTATGAAAAAATATTTCAACGTTTGTCAATGGCAAGTTGGAGGAACTGATGTAGGCAGGCAGGTAGATAGGAAAGGGCCCGCATGGGAATGGAATTCTTAAAAAGTAGTAAAACCACCTAGGCCTAATGCTGTCTGGACCCACCTTGAGGATACAGGCAGCTAGACCTGATAAGACCTTTACCTGGAGCTAGCCCAGAAGGCTGGACCCATTCTCTGAGAGAAGATCCAGCAGGAACAAAGATAAAGGAAAGGAGTTTCAAGGAAGACTATACCAACTCTATCCTTTAGCAACAACCCTAGCAATGGGCTTTTATGTAGATAGAAAGTCCCATGTGGGGCCAATTGAAGACACCCCATAAAAGCATCTTGAACAAAGGAAGCCCACACATATGCTGCCCAAGTCTATGTGCTGCTTGTGCCACAAGGCCAAACACAGGTGGTCCCTGAGCACATGTGTCACTCACATCTTCCCTCTTGAGATGTGTACTACGGCTCTTTCCATGGATGGGGAAGTCCACTTTCTCCCTTGGACATGTTACTCTCTCTCACACACATTTTCTCTCACTCCTTCCAAATAAAATCTGTTTCACTTGACTTCTTGTCTCTTCCTGAAAATCTTTTCTGGGAGACAGGACAAAGTACCTGGAAATCATGGGTAAGGCCTAGGATTGACTTTCCTTTCCTGAAAAGAACAATTCCTCACTCCAGCTTAAGTCTTTTGGTTTCCCCAAAAGATCAGGTGGTGGGAACCAACTCCTATGCAGAGAACACCATGCAGATTTCAGGTGTGGCTTGATGGGGCGAGCTGGTAGGTCTTTGTGGGGCTGGCTGGATTCGAGGTCAGTTCCACACATGGGCTCATCACATTCCTTTAAAGTCTTAAGCTTCCCAATTGGTCCCAGCATGGCAGAGGTGGATTGGGAGAAGGTGACCATCTCTCTCCCCCCTGACTTACAAAACCACCAAAGGGGGCCCACTAACTTCAGAACCATAAAAACATGCTTATGTGTAGAAAAGTCATCAACAAGACCACAGGATATGTTGACCTTCTAGAAATGGCAGATGTTCTCCAAGGTGATACAAAAACAACAGGGGATCTTACTAATTTGAAGGATGCAGAAGAAAGACTCCATGGGAGGATGGTGATGTTCTCTTGGTTTCAGAAGAGAGGACGTGGAATGTCACACTGTAATAGAGTGCTTGAACTCACGTACTTTGTCTTGTGAAAATTATATATCAATAAGAGCTGGAGCAGTAGTATAGCGGGTGGACATTTGCCTTGGACGTGGCCAACCTGGGTTTGATCCTTGGCATTCCATATGGTCCCCTGAGCACCGCCATGAGTAAGTCCCATCTGCAGATCCAGGAGTAACCAGTGAGCACCGTGGGTTGTGACACAAAGAGCCCTCCCCAAATTATATACCAATAATAAAAGAATTGAAGTTTTACCACCTGACTATAATGTGGCCTTTCTGTGACCCTCTCTGCGGAGGGCCCGCAAACCACTCTCCAGCCTGCGGAGGTGGCCCTAGGATCCGTAGGTGCAGGGAAGGACCAACCGAATGAACACAAGACACAAGAGACAGAGTATAGTTTAGAAATAGAGAGAAAAAGGGACAGCACTTTATTGGGGGCTACAGGCTGTTTATATAGCGTCCAGGGCAGCCCAGTCAGGAGCAGAGGCAATATAACCATACATGGTAAAGTCAGCAACAAGAGCTAACATTCAAGGTAAACATTTGTACATCAAAAGGGTCTTGTGGCAGTAGGTGCATTCTGAGCTTTACATTTGTATATCAAAGGGTCTCAGGGCAGTAGATGCATCCTGAGCTTTATATTTGCATATCCGCATCCTGGAGGTTACTATAGCTAAGGCCAGATAAGATAACTGTCAGCCTGCAAGTGAAAACAGAGATAGATAAATGGGACTATCTTAAACTAAGAAGCTTCTGTACCTCCAAAGAAACAGTGACCAAAATACAAAGACAGTCTACAGAATGGGAAAGAATATTCGCCGAATACACATCTGACAAGGGGTTGATATCAAGGATATACAAAATACTGGTTGAACTCCACAAGAAGAAAACATCCAACCCCATCAAAAAATGGGACAATGAAATGAACAGAAACTTTCTCAAAGAAGAAATCCGAATGGCAAAAAAGCACATGAGAAAATGCTCTACATCATTAATCATCAGGGAGAGGCAGATCAAAACCACAATGAGATACCATCTCACACCTCAGAGACTGGCCCACGTTCAAAAGAACAAAAGCAACCGTTGCTGGCATGGATGTGGCGAGAAAGGGACACTCCTTCACTGTTGGTGGGAATGCCGACTGGTTCAGCCCTTTTGGAAAACAGTATGGACGTTCCTCAAAAAATTAGAAATTGAGCTCCCATTTGACCCAGCGATACCACTCCTGGGAATATATCCCAGAGAGGCAAAAATGTGTAGCCGAAGTGACATCTGCACTTGTTTGTTCATTGCAGCACTCTTTACAGTAGCCAGAAACTGGAAGAGACCTGAGTGCCCAAGAACAGATGACTGGTTAAAGAAACTTTGGTACATCTACACAATGGAGTACTATGTGGCTCTTAGAAAAGATGAAGTCATAAACTTTACATACAAGTGGTACAATATGGAAAGTATCATGCTAAGCAAAATGAGTCAGAAAGAGAGGGATAGACATAGAAAGATAGCATTCATCTGGGGGATATAAAATAATAAAATATGAGATTAATACCCAAGAATAGCTGAGAGCAACACCAGGAGAATTACTCCATAACTTAGAGGCCAGCTGGGTATTCTAGGGGAAAGGACAATTCAGATAGAAAGGGGAACACCAAGTGGAGGGTGTTTGGAGGATCCTCCCAGGAGGGGAGATGCAGGTTGAAAGTAGACTGGACTGAACATGTTCGCCACTCAATGCCTCTTTGGCTGATCACAACACCCAGGAGGAGAGAGAAAACAAAAGGGAATGCCCTGCCACAGTGGCAGGGGGGGATGGGGGGATGGGAGGATGGGGGGGAGGGATATTATCCTGGTGGTGGAAAATGGGCACTGGTGGAGGGATGGGTATTTGATCGTGGTATGACCGAGATCCAAACACAAAAATTTGTAAATCTACAACTGTACCTCATGGTGTTTCACTAAAAAAAAAAAAAAAAAAAAAAAAAAAAAAAAAAGATCCACCAATAATTTAAGCCAAAAAAAAAAATCTCATTACGAGACCACCCCATCTGATTTTCTGGTTCAGCACCTCCATGAATGTGTGAGGAACGCCAAGAGAGAGATAGCCACAAAACGTCGCCTATCTTCGAAAACTCTTGAACTAATTCGCCAGCGTGGTTTGGCGCATGCCTCAGGCAACCGCAAGCTAACGTCCGAGCTCGCAAAGCAGTGCAGAGATGCGATCAAGGAAGACCTCAAAGAGAGAAGAGCAGAAGTACTGGTAGATGCGGCAGAAGCCGGGAAAAGTATTCGTAACGCCCTCCTGTCCTTCGCCAACTACAAGACCAAGATGACTGCCCTCCGACGTCCTGATGGATCCATCACATCCTCCAGAACGGCAATGGAGAAAATTATCCATGACTTCTACTCAAATCTCTTCGATAGCCATGTCCACTTGCCGACATACCAAATTCCACAGGATGGGTATGTCGTTCCCAACGTTCTCCCTTCCGAAATCCGTCAAGCCATTTCGTCGGTAAAGAAACAAACAGCACCCGGCCCAGACAAGGTCAGGCCTGAACACCTGAAGAACCTGCCGTCAGTACTCATCAATACACTGGCTCGGCTCTTCACTCGCTACCTGTCTGAATGCAAGTTTCCGTCCCAATGGAAAACCAGCAGGACCGTACTTTTGTTCAAGAAGGGAGACATCCATGACATTGGCAACTATCGCCCTATCTGCCTATTGTTTGTCATCTACAAGTTGTTCACTCGAGTCATCCTAAATAGAATTGGCAGAACATTAGATGAAGGACAACCATGCAAGCAAGCCGGGTTCTGCAAAGGATTCGGCACCATCGACCATATCCACACGATAACCAAGCTCATTGAGGTTTCTCGGGAGTTCAAGATGCCGCTCTGCTTAACGTTCATTGATTTAAAGAAGGCCTTTGATTCTGTTGAGATGGAAGCGGTCATTGAAGTCCTAGCCAATCAGGGCATTCAAGCCCAATACATCAGGATCCTCCGTGAGCTGTATTGCGGATTCACTACCAGGATCTCACCATTCTACAAAGAAGTGATAGTTGATGTCAAGAGAGGGGTGCGGCAGGGTGATACCATTTCACCGAAACTCTTCAGTGCCACCCTCGAGAACATCATGCGACGACTGGAATGGGAAGGAATGGGAGTGAAGATAGATGGTTGGCAACTACACCACCTCCGCTTTGCTGATGACATTGTTTTAATAACACCGAACATCAGCCAAGAGGCACAAATGCTGGCCGACTTTGACCGTGAGTGTGGAAAGGTAGGACTACAGCTGAATCTTACGAAGACAATGTTTATGAGAAACAGCCTTGTTCCTGACGCCCCATTCGCTCTCAATGGAACGACCATCTCCGAATGCAACAACTATGTGTACCTAGGTCGAGAAGTCAACATGACAAATGACCTGGCACCCGAGCTGCGCAGGAGGAAGAGAGCGGCTTGGAACGCCTTCAAGAATGTCGAAGAAATAGCTAAGAGGACGAAGAACCTCTGGCTCCAGGCACATCTCTTTGATTCCACTGTTCTTCCTGCATTAACACATGCCTCAGAGACCTGGGCCCTACGCAAACAAGATGAGAACGCCATTCAGGTCTCCCAAAGAAGAACAGAAAGAGCTATGCTTGGAATATCACGTTTCACTCAAATGAGAGAACGAATCGGAGTTCTGACATCCGTCAACGATCAAGGATCAGGGACGCTGTCTCATTTGCCAAGGAATAAGCAATATAAAGTAAATTTGTTAGGTACCTAGAGGGGCAAGTTGGGATTAGGAAGGAAACTGGGGATATTGGTGGAGAAAAGGTCACACTGGTGGTATTGGAGCACCAAATGCTTGAAACAACTGTATAATGAACAACCTTGTAAACCACGGTGTTTTTAATATTAATTACAAAAGACAATATGACATAAAAAAATAACTGTCAGCCTGATGTGTGGCTATAGATCAGGCATCAGCTGAGATCAGGAAGTCCTGGGAATCTGTCACCAATGTCTCTCCCGAGCAGTTCCTAACATGGGAACCACGGCCAGGCTCTTGGCTTCCCACACCCCTTCTTGAACTTCACCTAAGGAAAGTCACACATTGTCAGTAACCAACTAATAGAGGGGTACGATTTCCAAGGATTCATCCCTATTTGCTTCCCTTAGGCATTTCCCTATTAGAGTGTGCCTCTTGTATTTGTATTAAGTACTTAAAGTTGCAAGATTAATTGCTTATGACAGATATTGACAAAAAACAAAAATGAAAAACCAAAAACAACTGTGGTTTGTGTTTTTTCTTGGGCTTTTAAAAATTATTTGAGCGAGATAATTTATAATATTGTTAATGGTAGGGTTTCAAGCATGAAACATTGCAGCACCATGCACTGCACCATGCATCTGCTTCTCCCACCATGATCCCGGTGTCTTTCCCTATCCTAGTCCCCCCATCCTCCCTGCTTCTTACTGAGGAACAGTTCACAGTTCCTGTTTCCTTAGGCATTTATTGTTTTCTCCTCTCTGTAGGATACTCTCCAAATACAGCCAGGCAGAACACTCCATGGTTTTGTCTTCTCTGATAGCTGCATAGTTTTTCACTGTGTATTTGTATCAGTTTCTTTATGTGGTCCTCTGTTCTCAGATACTTGGGTTCTTTCCTGATTTGGGCTATTGTGCATAGTGCTACAATGACTATAAGAGTACAATATGTCTTTTCTGAGTAGATTTTGGACCTCTGGGGTCATGCCAACAAGTGGAATTACTGGGTTAGATTCTCAGCAAGAAGAGCTCAATTCTTGTTATTTATTTTGAGAGGTGTCTATATTGTTTTTCCAATAGGAAAACACAGGTTGACATCCCCTCCAGCAATGAATGATGGTCTTTTTTTGCAACATCCATATCAACACTTGGCATTTTTATTCTTTGTGATTATGCTGTGCGAATTATTATCATGTAATTTTCTATCATGTGTTTTTTAAATTTTATGACATGTATTCCTTGGACTTATGATTTTACTGGTATGGGTGAAAAACTTTCCCTTTGAGAAAGGTATTAACTTGCAGTTTGTACAAACCACAAAACCTCTGGTTTCAGGAGACTCCCTTTGCTTTGAGCTGTGCTGCCTGTTGCATGATTAGAGCCATGTTGTAACCTGTCCTGCCTTGCTGATGCATGATAGACTGTTAAAGAATGGTGGGCTCACAAGATTACCCTACAAATGCTCTTGAGAGCTTTGAACGGCACCAATAGCTTCAGGTTCTTTGCCTGGGTCTGTCACCTAATAGACTCTGTCTTGGTGAGTGTGATTAAGCAAACTACTCTTGCAATATGGTATGTATTGGTCTTCTAGTATGAGATGTTGTATTGCTGGTTTGATTTGCACTTCCCTAATGGTAAGTGATACAGTATATTTTTATATACCTCTATTCCTCTAGGACATCTGTATGTCTTTGAACAGTATCTGTAATTACTGCACCCCATTTTTTGAAGTGGTTGATTATTTTTCTTCTTGTGAAGTTCTACCAGTGAGGATGATATAGATGTGTATACGTATATGTGTAATGAGATGCTGTATTTTTATGTATAAATAGATATGTATACATCTTTTTTTATGCTTTACCGTTTCTATTCATAATGATCAGAAGAGTGATGTAGGCTAAGTTTATGTTCAAACAATGAACACTTTTTCAAACTAGTCCTTAAGGTAAGGTAAGGTAAAGGCCCTCCCGTTGATCGTCGATTTGCTCGAGCGGGCCCAGTAACGTCTCCATTGGAGACTTTGTTGTTACTGTGTCTGGCATATCGAATACTCTCGGTAGCTTGCCGGGCTCTCCGAGAGGGGCGGAGGAATCGAACTCGGGTCGGCCATGTTGGCCGCTTATAAGGCGAACGCCCTACCCGCTGTGCTATCGCTCCAGCCCTTATTTCCCTTCAAAGATCTGAAAAGTTGAGGATGAATATCAATCAACATACGCACCCCAATTCAAGCATAAACCAGTCCAAGGATGTTTTAAACAGTATTGTAGACGGATGCTGTATTCTTGAAGTCTTCTTAAAATATAAAGAAGAAGTTGGCATGTAGGAATAAAGAAACACATCACTGACTCCCCAAACAAAGCATTAAGAAAATCAAAGATGGCAACAGCAGCCTGGTTGGCAGTGGCAACAACTCAAAGGAAATCAGTAACTAACCTACCATGCTCATGAGCATGGACCATGCTCACCAGGCTGCAAGGCTTCGAGACACTTGATCTCACTCAGCTATGGCCAGTGTTCTTTATCTTCTGCACATTGATAGTGTAAGGCAAGCAGCACTGCTTCTTACACACACACACACACACACACACACACACACAATAGTAAAAGACAGATACAATTCACAAAGTCAGGTCTTCTTGGGTAAATTATGAAAAATCATCTATGGGATTGCTGGGTGCCTATAGGAGTGCTAAGCAAATGATCTAGAAAAATGCCCCACAGTTGAAAGCCTAGAGTCATTCTGTAAATGCTTATAAATCCTTAGAAATTTCTGATAATGTGCAAGCTAAAAATGCATAGATACACATTGGAAGCCCGTAATTCTAACATGTCCCAAATTCTAAAGCATATGTTTTCTAACTGATGTCTCAACAACACAATAAATTACCTCTTTTTGTTTTGTTTTGTTTTTTTCTTGAATTTTTTTGAAGAGAGTTTATTGTCAAATTAAGAGTATGCTTTGGAAAAAGACATATTATTTTCCAGGACCCATCTAATTAGCCACTTTTGAAGGAAGGTAGAGAGATAGAGATTTGTGCGAACTGGCATCATACAGTTCAGCCGCTGAGAGCCTTTGTTTTCCTTTACTAGAAAATGCTGCACTTTTCCTCTCCAGTGAAAGATACAAGATATAGTGACCCCCCCTTTTTTTGATGCTTCATAGGAAACTTCAAAAATTATCTTTCTTTGTACTCAGTGAATGCCTGGGTAGTCCATGTTTGATTCCATCTAAATGTGTACAACTGTGTCTTGTTTGATTCATGCTTCTCCTTTGCTTAACTTATTTGTACCCTTCAGAGGCACTAGACAAGCATCCCTGCATTTTTAACACTTTGGCCAATAGGCACACTCCTTCTTCACACTGTGCTTCAAGCAACTAGCATCCTAGCAACATCTGAAAATTTACATAAAAGCCAAAACATTTGACTGAACCTCAAATTCACATTTTAGTAACATCTCCAACGTGATGTGAATGGGAACTGAAGTCTGCAAAGCACTAACCAAGAGTACGTTTATTCTTCCCAATCGAGGGATTTTTCATCCTGGCTTTTTGAATAAACATGAAATCAAGGATCAATCTATCTCTTACCCATCATTTTGCTTATATTTTGGGTCACACCAGCAGTACTCAGGGGGCTGCTGGTGATTGGGATCAATCCCAGGAGTACTGGGGGAACTGTGTGGTCCCAGGGATCAAACTCAGTTTCCCCCACACAAAACACTTCTATTAACCATCCTTCTCCATGGCGCAAAAGGTAAGATTTAAAATGTACATTCATCTACTTTTTGTGAGTGACAGGGATCAAATACAGGGCTTCCCTACGCATGAGGCATGAGCTACACTCCTGACTCTACTTCCTATGTAGATTAATTCTTCATTTCAATGTTGGCATGCTCTTCATTGACTGAAGTCCTCCGCTATAGGGCATAGTGATCATTTTCATTGCCACCAGGCTTTGGAGGGATCCTTAAACCCTCCAAGAGGAAAAAGCAGATGGTGATTCCTGTTGTCCCCAGTGCTATGTGTCTGCCTGGTTCAGGAAACTGGGGGGACATCCCAAGCAGTAACTGTCACCCCGGGAGGATTTTCCAGGCCCTGAAGCTGAAGTGATAAAAGAGTGGAATTCTGGTATGATGCCATGGAGGCTGAGGATCCTGTGTGGGCACCAATCAGTGCGTGCCCCGCCGGCGCTGGGGGAAGGAGCCGGGGAGCGGCTGCGGCGGGTCGGCCCGGCTTGGCTCGGGCTGCAGCGCGCCAGGAGTTGCCACTGGCGGCAGATGCTCAGTAGCCCAGGGAAAAGCCGGGCCAAGCGCTGGGAAGGCAAGCTGAGCCCTCTCCGCCCCTCGGACCCGCACTCGCTGCAGCGGGCTTCACAAGCAGCAGCGACATGGAGTCCATTGAGCCCCCTCCCCTAGGTGCCACAGCTGGATTCATGCCCCGGCCGCTCCCACGCGCCTCACTACAGCTAAGCAGAGCTAGATGGATACATCTTGATCATTTGTAACATGAGTGGTGGGCAAATATTTCCCCCCAGTCTGTGCAGTATCTTCACATTCTGGTCACTTCTTCACTGTGTAGAAACCTCTTAGTCTGATGCAGTAACATTTATTTCCTTTTGGTTCCATTTACTTGGTCAAAGGTATTGAATCATTGAAGAGATCTCTAGATCAAATGCTAAGAAGTGTCCAGACTATGTTTTCATCAATATAATTTATGGAATCTTGTATGATATCAAGATCTTCCATTTTAATTTAACTTTTATGCATAGGGTTAGAAAGGGGCCTGAGTTCGTCTTTAGCATGAGACCAACCAGCTTCCCCAACAACAGTTGTTGAAGAGGCTTTCTGTGACAACTTCATACTTTTTGATCCTTTATCAAAAATAAATTGTTCATATACCTTGGATCTGTCTCTGGACTCTGGATTCTCTTCCAAGGTCTGAGTCTGTCCTTAATCCAATACTACAGGGCTTTGATCACTGTGACTTTATGCTGCAGTTGAACATTTAGGGAGAGAGAAGTCTCTTATTTTATTTTGTTCCTAAGATTGTTCTGGCTATTGTGTGGAAAGGATGTCACACTGTTTGATCGATATCTTTAATGAATGTCAAAGGTTTTTTTTTCTAAAGTAAGGACTACATTGAATATGCATAATGCTTTGGGCTAGGTTGTCATTTGACATTATTAATCCCTATCATCCATGAACAGGGGATATATTTCCATTTTCTCCTGTCTTTTCAAAATTATTTTTTAGTGATTTGTACATTTCTTTATCTGAGAGTTTCATTCTTTTGTTAGGTTAATTCTGCGATACTTGTTTTTTGAGGAACAGTTGTTGAATGGGGTTGTTTAAAAATTTTCTCTCTCTTCTGTTTTATTATTTGAAAATAGGACCGTGGTTTCTGCATATGGATTTTTCAGCTTGTCACTTTACTATACAAGATTATTGTTTCAGGTTCCTAGGTATAATATTGTGTCCTCTGAAACTAGTGAAAGTTGAATTACTTTTCTAGTCTGTAAGCCCTTACTATCTTTCTTGCCTAATTTCATTGAAGAGACTCATTTTAACTTGTAGGCTATTGAGAACCTTCACTGAGATCCAAATGTTACAAATGGAACAGCAACCACAGCAGGCAGAGATCCGACAGAGAGGATTGATGAGATTAGGGAACTCTCTCTAAAGAATTCATGGTCACAGAAATGGGACTTCTAGCAGACCACCTGCCTACAATGCATGAGACTAAGAGTTCAGTTCGGTACCAGCTCACATGAACTAGCACAGTACCTCACTCTGCACACTGATCATCAGAACCCAAACTGTGTGAACCCTAGGCCAACTGGAAAACACAGCAACAGTTATGGAAATCCTGCTCATGGCCAACACAATGGTGGCAACACAGCAAAGGGAAGGGAAGGGGCAGGTCACTGCACAAAGACAGGAGGGATGTGTGGGACATCCCTGTTCGTGGGGAGCTCTGTGTTGATGATGCATTTGCTTAGTATCAATTTCAATGGCATATCTCACATAATGAATCATAATAATTGATTATCACAGACAATGAGCTGATGGCTAAATAGTTATTATCCAGAAACCAGGAAAGCAGCTACACTTCACTTCAGTGAGCGCAAAAGGTGAGAGACCCACCATATCAGCACAGTCCAGGGAGTTCCAGCTTTACTCTGACCACATCCAGCACAGTGGGGTTTTCACTGAGATGAGAGCCATCTGCCCAACAGTGGGGAGACTTGTCAGGAGAACATGGCGAGGTTGGAACTTCTCCATCAGTCATGTGCCCTAGAGGCCCATTCTTAACATATGCACAGGAGGGGTACCCAGCACAACTCCCTTGGCCCACTGTGTCACCTTGTGCAATCAGCTACACGTCTAGCCTGGACAACTCCATCCCCTGAGAATTCTTCCCACTGGTGACAGTTGAACTGGCAGCCTCAGGCCTGGGCTCCAGCTAGCAGGACAGGATGCAGCTGGGGGCTGAGAGGCAGCGACTAGTCCAGCAGGAGTCACACAGGCAGTGAAACTCCAGGCCAAGGGAAGCAATAGCCGCTGCTTCTCTTGCTCATGATGACAGCGATGACCTGACCATGACATCTGGGAAGGGGACCTGCTCCCCTCAGAAGGTGGACCCAGGGGGAGCACTTCTTCTCAGCCCCACATGCAGGCAGCACATGGCTGCACAGAGGAGCAGAAAAGGAGAGTCCTCACCTACCGCTAGGGAGCAGAGGAAGGGGCAGAACCAACCACATCACCACAGACCCCAGGAGACAAGAACAACATCCAATCCAGGCCGTGCCCACAGGGAACATGTGGGCACCCAAGCTATGGAGAACCTTGGCTGGAGCATAGGGCGGGCTCAGCCGCCACTCAGACCTTAGGGTAGGAGGGGGCTTCCCAGTGACCCACTATCCGGCTGTTGAGGAAAAAACCCTTCTTGTGGACACAGCTATCCCCTGAGGGTTCTTGATGTTGTGGACATTTGAGCTAGCAGCCTGGAACCTGGCTCCAGCTGGGAGGACAGGACGCAGCTGAGGGACAGGGCAGTGATTGACCTCCGACCAGCCACATTAGCAGTGTCCCTCCCATGGTCTGCCTGGCAGCTGCCCAAGTGTCCATCAGTAGCCAGACTAGAAGTTAGAGCTGTGGGAGCTGTGAACACTAGAATCTGTCCAGGGACAGGCACCCCAGTCCTTGCCTGGTGCAAGTATGTCCTACCCTACCTTTCCTCCTCTTTAATCTGCTTCAGGTCCTGGAAACAGATAATAAACTGTGAAGGGGCGTGTGATTCTGGAAGGACAAGGCGATCCTTGATCCCTGTTCCCCTAAGGCCTCTGTCCAACAGGGCAACATTTACTGTCATGACTTCAAGGTCACATTAAAGGCTCAGACTCATAGGGTCAGGCTCAGGATCATAGGGTCAGGCTCAGGGACAGTTTTGGTTGCGTCCCTCCTCCTTGATTCTGGCGGCACTTCCCTGCAGGTTTCTCTCAAACAGAGCTGCCCTGCGCTGTCCCAAGGACACCCAGCTGTGCCCTGAGAACAACTCTAGGGAAGCAAGAGGTGGAGGAAAGGGAGGACACTGCAGAGCTGGTGACAGGTGAAACAACGCTGTCCCCGGGGGTATCTGGGCTGCACAGGGTCACCTGTCATGGCACTCATCATCTTCCAGGTACAGTAAAGACATTACAGTGCCTGTCAGTGAAACCCCAACGAGGAGCAGCCCAGGCTATTTTCTGTCACTGATTTCTCTGGGACCTGAATCAAGTATCAAAAGAGAAATGTCACTGTGTTCACCATAACTGTGAGCAATAGCACTACTGGAAATAGGATAGAAAAGGAATCCATGCCGTGTAAACTTTTAAAAAAGGAAACAAAACTGAAAAATGATAAGTAAAAACTAAAATATGAAGCTTGTAAAGCTGTAAGTTTTCAGTTTTATGTCAATGAGGACCATTACAAACAATTGTGCATTCCCATGTAAATATTACATTTTAAAGGTGTTTCATGGCTTACATATTACATGTGTATCTGTATGTATAACTAGGGTAAAACCCCGATATCATGGGAGAATCAGGGTGGGGGTAGAAGACAAACAGCAGAGGAGGTGACACTGCCAGTGTGGACACAGCTTCTCATGAGGGGTCTTTCTGTTGGTGACAGGTGAACTGACTGCCTGGGCCCTGGGTTCTATGGCAGAGCAGGACACAGCTGTGGGGCAGAGGGGCAGTGTTTGGGGATCAGCAGCAACACTAGTGATGTCCCTCTCGGTGTCTGCCTTGAAGTTGGCCCAGGTGTCCAGGACTTGTCAGGTTGGAAAGTCTGAGCTGTCCAGGCACCATGACATGTCACTGGACACTTTCAAGGACAAGACCCAGGGCCTGGCCTAGTTCATACCTATCTTTCCTCACCTTGGCCTGCGGAAAGACTCTCCAGGTCTGAAAAGCAGGTTACACACTGCTCTTCCCCTGGAGTGTGACTCTCTGTGCCCTCTGGAGGCAATGTGATCCAACTCAGAAGTACATTTCACTGGTCGCAATGGGAAGGGTTGCAGAAAGGGCCTGTGGGACAGATGACAACACTCTGGGGGTACTAGATTGGGGTAGGGGCTAGGACTTTGCAAATAGAGGACCTTCTTCCATCAGGCTCACGCAACCTCACCTATTCTGACATGGTTCAGCAGCTGCTCCACCAGAACGTTCTTCATGCACCTTCTGCTCCATGTCCCATGGAGCAATACCACTCCTCTGTCCATTCCCACTGGTCAGGGTCAGCCTCTTGGAATGGGAGCATGAAGATTCTGCCCAGGGCAGGGAGGGCACTTTCCACTCCCTCTCTGGCAGAGACCCATGGCTGCTCACCTTTTCCTCCTCCTCCTGCTTTATCTCCTTTCCATGAAAGCAACAACCAAGTGCTTGAGAAAGGGTCCCTGGGCCACACAGCTACTCTTCCCAGCCCTGCCTGCCTGCACTACCGCCCAAGGCCACAGGGGGCGCCACACAGAGAACAGGGGGACCCTGGGTCAGGCTCTGAGGTCCAGGTATAGGGTCATGGGGTGTCAGGGACTGAAGCCCACCCGCATTGTGACTAGGGTGTCACTGCATATGTCTCTGAGGTGGATCCAGGAGACCCTCTTCCTCGGGGGCTCTGAGTGTGAGAGAGCCTGAGGGGTCTTCCAGAGCATTTCTGCATCGGGGGCTCTGCTGTTTCCTGGGACCTGGGCACTCTCTGTTGCTTCTCTCTCAGGTGTGTATGAACCACAGGACTAACTGGCATCGCACGAGTCCTTTCAGATTGGCGATGACCCCCGTGCTGAGATGCAGAGCTGAGTGTGGGGCTCCCGGTGCCCTGTCTCCCCTTGCTCAGCTGCTCAGTTCCCAGGTCTTAATCACTTAATCACTTAACTTCCCGTTAGTTGTCGATTTGCTCGATCGGGTGCCAGTAACGTCTCCATTTGTCCCTGTCGCGTGCTAGTGTAGCCCAATGGCATCTGTTCACTCCGGGAACATGAAGGGCCTCAAACCGATCGTTCATGATCTTGGTGAAGAAGTCTGACCATCTGGTAGGTGGGCGGCCACGCGGTCTTTTGACATCCTGTGGAATCCAATCAGTAACAGCTCTAGTCCAACGGTCGTCTTTAAATCTCATTACGTGACCAGCCCATCTGATTTTCGACACCTTGGCAAATGAGACAGCGTCCCTGATCCTTGATCGTCGACGGATGTCAGAACTCCGATTCGTTCTCTCATTTGAGTGAAACGTGATATTCCAAGCATAGCTCTTTCTATTCTTCTTTGGGAGACCTGAATAATGTTCTCATCTTGTTTGCGTAGGGCCCAGGTCTCTGAGGCATATGTTAATGCAGGAAGAACAGTGGAATCAAAGAGATGTGCCTGGAGCCAGAGGTTCTTCGTCCTCTTAGCTATTTCTTCGACATTCTTGAAGGCGTTCCAAGCCGCTCTCTTCCTCCTGCGCAGCTCGGGTGCCAGGTCATTTGTCATGTTGACCTCTCGACCTAGGTACACATAGCTGTTGCATTCGGAGATGGTCGTTCCATTGAGAGCGAATGGGGCGTCAGGAACAAGGCTGTTTCTCATAAACATTGTCTTCGTAAGATTCAGCTGTAGTCCTACCTTTCCACACTCACGGTCAAAGTCGGCCAGCATTTGTGCCTCTTGGCTGATGTTCGGTGTTATTAAAACAATGTCATCAGCAAAGCGGAGGTGGTGTAGTTGCCGACCATCTATCTTCACTCCTATTCCTTCCCATTCCAGTCGTCGCATGATGTTCTCGAGGGTGGCACTGAAGAGCTTCGGTGAAATGGTATCACCCTGCCGCACCCCTCTCTTGACATCAACCATCACTTCTTTGTAGAATGGTGAGATCCTGGTAGTGAATCCGCAATACAGCTCACGGAGGATCCAAATGTATTGGGCTTGAATGCCCTGATTGGCTAGGGCTTCAATGACCGCTTCCATCTCAACAGAATCAAAGGCCTTCTTTAAATCAATGAACGTTAAGCAGAGCGGCATCTTGAACTCCTGAGAAACCTCAATGAGCTTGGTTATCGTGTGGATATGGTCGATGGTGCTGAATCCTTTGCGGAACCCTGCTTGCTCGCATGATTGTCCTTCATCTAGTGTTCTGCCAATCCTATTTAGGATGACTCGAGTGAACAACTTGTAGATGACAGACAATAGGCAGATCGGGCGATAGTTGCCAATGTCATGGATGTCTCCCTTCTGGAACAGTAGTACGGTCCTGCTGGTTTTCCATAGGGACGGAACCTTGCATTCAGACAGGTAGCGAGTGAAGAGCCGAGCCAGTGTATTGATGAGTACTGACGGCAGGTTCTTCAGGTGTTCAGGTCTGACCTTGTCTGGGCCGGGTGCTGTTTGTTTCTTTACTGACGAAATGGCGTCTCGGATTTCGGAAGGGAGAACGTTGGGAACTACATACCCATCCTGTGGAATTTGGTATGTCGGCAAGTGGACATGGCTATCGAAGAGATTTGAGTAGAAGTCATGGATAATCTTCTCCATTTCCGTTCTGGAGGATGTGATGGATCCATCAGGACGTCGGAGGGCAGTCATCTTGGTCTTATAGTTGGCGAAGGACAGGCGGGTGTTACGAATACTTTTCCCGGCTTCTGCCGCATCTACCAGTACTTCTGCTCTTCTCTCTTTGAGGTCTTCCTTGATCGCATCTCTGCACTGCTTTGCAAGCTCGGACGTTAGCTTGCAGTTGCCTGAGGCATGCGCCAAACCACACTGGCGAATTAGGTCAAGAGTTTTTGAAGATAGGCGATTTTTTGTGGCTATCTCTCTCTTGGCGTTCCTTGCACATTCATGCAGGTGCTGAACCAGTCGATCGTATTCCTCGTCAATGTTGTGAACAATGGTATCTTCCCATGTTGCCGCAATAGTACCAAAGAGTTCCCAGTTGGTGGTCATTCTGGGAGTTCTCTTTTTGAACTTTGCAGCCCTTTCTCCCCGCTCTGTGAAGTAGAATTTTGCACGAAGGAGATGGTGGTCCTATCCCGTTCGAAATTTTGGGACAATAGCGACATCAGTCAGGCAAAACCGTCGATTGAATATGATGTGGTCTATTTCGTTGTGGAATCGTCCACCGGGAGACTCCCATGTCCAAAGTTTAGATTCTGCCTTCTGGAACTGTGAGTTACCATGAATGGTCTTGGTCGACATGATGAACTCAGACAGTCTCTCACCCTGTTCGTTCCATTCTAGGCCATGGGTCCCGATGTGAAGTTCTTCAGCTGATCTTCTTGGTCCTATCTTGGCATTAAAATCACCCACAATGATCTTGTAGAAGGTGTGGTCTTCTTTATAGAACTTCTCTAGCTCCATGTAGAGTTTCTCGATTTCTCTTTCATCATAATGAGATGCTGGTGCGTAGACAACGAAGATAGAAACTGCAGGCAGTGAGCCACATCTATTCAAATGTAAACGTCCAATTCGGGTTGTTAGGCATTCGAATGAATCAATGCTCTTGGCCAAGTTTGTGTTGACAAGGACACCGATGCCTCCAGCACCTCTTTTATCGCATGTTCTGAGGAACAATTCTTCTCCAGTGTCGAAAACGGCATGGTGAGATTCGTGCCTTCTTGTCTCGGTCAGACCAATGATGTCGTACTTGATCATTCGCGCTTGTACCATCAGGTCCTCGATGGATGCATCTGATGCTAGCGTACGTGCATTGAAAGTACAGACGATCATTTTTGTCTTCCTTCGTTGTGGCAGCCTAGGTCGGCCTTGAGATTTTGTCGGCCTCTCCTTTCTCATCCTTCTCAGTGCTGCCATGTCGGTGAAGCCTTCAGGGTCAGGTGAATAAGACCAGTTGTAGTTACTGGTTTTGGCATATCGAATACACAGCAGATAGCTTGCCAGGCTCTTCCGTGCGGGCGGAATACTCTCGGTAGCTTGCCAGTCTTTCCGAGAGGGATAGAGGCTTTTGGGGTGACCTCTAATCACCCTTGTAGGTGTTACCATATTTGAACCCTATCAAATATGGCACGACAATTCCAGAAGATGGGTATTTAGTGTTTTATGATGTGTCGCGCGGCCGTAAGCGGCCGCGTGGGTCCGGAAAGCATCCTGGAGTGTGGTGACGGCTGGGTAGTGGAAGTAGTGTCCAGGTAGTTCCCAGGTCAGAGGCCACAAATCCTGCGTTTCCAAGTGTAGCCTCTCGCTCTGTGAGGATCAGGGTTTGTATGGGACCAGTCCTTTGGCCTGTGGGGCAGATAAGGATGGTGACTGACTCTCAGGGTTTCCGGGGCACTCCAGGAACCCTACCCCCAGGCCCCTGACTCCCCAGGATTCTAGGAGGAGCAGAGCCGCCCAGTGGCCCTCAGGCTAACCCTCCCCCCCACAGCTGCATCTTGCCCAGGGGCGACTGTCAGGGTTCCCATGGGGCTCCCTCTGCACATGCACCCCGAGACCAGCTCTGTTCCATCCTGCTCACTTCCTGTGGGAGAGTCGACCAGGCAGGACCTCCTCAGAGCGCTGCACTGCTCCCGTCCTCCCAGCCTTCCTGGTGGTATCTGGAGCTCATCATCCTTGCAGACGGTCCTGAGCCCACAGTCTCCCCTCCCCCTGTTCTTTCCACCTCAAACCCAGGGAACAGCAGCGAGGCCACCCCCATCTCCCCGAAAGCACCCTCCCGATGCCTCCCCAGGGCCTGCTGGCACTGCCCTTGTGACCCTCCCCACGTACCTCCCTTGCATGTGCAGAGCAGATGGGAGAGACCTCAGAAAATCCGTGAGACCCCAATGCCTGGACCCGTCATTTCAGCCTCTCCCCGCAGGCCTCCCACCTCCCTGCCTCCACGAGGAAGTGGCTGCTCTGCCCAGTGCTCCTGACCTAGCATGGTTCTGGCTGGCGTGAAGCTCGGACCCAGAGGCCAGCGTGTGGTTGGACGAGGGACAGAGCTTTCACAGCCAGGATCCCACCTGCAGCACTCAGCCAGCATGTGCAGGCAGGACCCCGCAGAGTTGCCTGGAAACAGCGCTGGACTGTTCTTCCTCCCTCTCCCCTCCATGCGCCTCCCAGCTCTGTGTCTGCTGGCGCCCCACCCCCCAGTGCTCCAAGACCCTTCTGCTCTGGGCTCTAGGTCATGAGAGGGACAGACCTGGAAGTCGGGGCTTTGCTGCTCATGCTGAGCTCCCGACCTGGCTCCCTGGGCTGCAGGCATTGGGGGCAGCTGTCAGCAGCTGTGCTCTAGAGCCAGGGGGTGCTCTCTGGAGGGTTGGACCAAGGCAGGTCGAGGGAGAGGAAGGCAGGAAAGTTTGGGTCAGACAGGGGCTGCCCTCTCCCAGCCTGCTCTGGTTCCCGGACTCTCTGAGCCCTCCCAGGCCCTCTGTGACTCAGTGACCCTGGATGGGGGCCCTGCATTCAGAGAAATGATGTGTGATCTTCCAAATTCATCTGGCCCCTCTACATAGCCACATGTGTCCACTCTGTTGTTGGGGACAAGAAAGTCCCTTTGAGCTTCAGAGACCACTTTTTGCTCCAGCAGGACCTGTGGTTTGCTGTCAAGTTCAAAGCCAGAGAGGAAAATGTCCATTCTAGAGGAAGCCAAGATAGTGGCACAGGGAATGTTCTAGACAGGACTGTTTAGGATTCCGACCCTTGGACTAGGAATGAAACTCAGGGTGTCTCTCTGGTTTGTTCAGTGATCACCTTTGTGTCCCATGACATGTGCATAGTAGGTGCGAACTTCATGATCTCCTTCTTGAGATTGACAGTGCCTGTTCATCAGAGTCTGATGTCTGTTGGTTTCTGTCACCAGGGAACTGAAGTAGCCAGAGAATTCTGTGGGATGTGTGTGTGTGTGTGTGTGCATGCGTGTGTGTGTGTGTGTGTGTGTGTGTGTGTGTGTGCGCGTGCTTTGGGTCACACCCAGTCTTGCTCAGGGATAACTCCTTGATGGTGCTCATATGAGGTGCTGAAAATTAAATATGGTTGGACTTTGTGTAAGGTCAGTGCACTATCTCTCAGCCCATCCCTTTCATCAGTGGACTCTTAGCCTTCCCTGCTGTATTGGTCATTTAAGATACAAATGAGCCAACAGGGCCCTCACCAAGCTCACTGGAACTGTTATCTCAGAAGTAGCTCTAAGGAAAGCATATATTAGATCTCCATTTGATCACTGGTTTGTGTCCTAAATCACTTACTATGACTCTTAGGGGTCCCCTTTTTCTGCCCTGACCAGTGGCCGTGAGGCTAGAACCCGAGACTTATGCTACCCATCTGATCACAGGGATGGTTCAGGTAAGACAGATGGGCAAGTAACATGCATCTGAGACACAGCCTGAGTCACAGGAGAAAGAGAAGAAGGTCCCAGTCAGCAGAGTCGGCTTCTGAGAAGACAGCAGCACAGTCCCTCCCGCCGGGGCCTCGGGTCCGTCAAGGTCAGTAGGGATTTGAAATTCATGACGATTCAGACTCTGCCATCCTGGGAAGCAATTCCATCTGCCATTCACTCCAGAATCAAATTGTATATCTCCCAAGGCATCATGTAGCCATGAGAGAAGCAGCTTCCAAACTGATCCCAGGGACCCCATAAGGGCAGACACATGTCAGTTTTCACTGAGTGGCTGTGACTGGGATCTGACCAAGGGTCAAGGAGCTGGGGCAGATTTTTCTGGAATACCTCTGATCTCCTTATGCATGCCTATCCCAAAACTTGCTGGTTTGTTTGTATGTTTTTTTGCCTATTCTTTAGAATTCAATTTCTGTTTGTCTGTGTGGGTGTCTAGCTCTCCCAGGGATGCCTGAGATGAGGGATAATGTATTTAGTGCCATGGCTTGTAAGTCACATGGGAAACAAAGGCAAAGTCCAGAACCACAAACAGAAGAAACTCAGCCCTGGTCCTCTGGGGAGTTTGGGGCAGAGAATTGCCTGTTAGAGTGACTGAGACAGCAGGCCCCGTCTGATGCTCACTCTGAACTGAGGTTCGGTCCGTGTGTACAGGATTCATAAGCTCACAGTGGGAGCTCGTCCATGCAGAGGCCAGGGCATGTCCCTCTGCAGCAGGCGCCATCTCTGCACACTGCTCGGCCTCCCAGCTCCTCCTCTCTCTTTCCGGCTCCCCGCTGCCACCCTTAGGCCTGCGCTCAAAGCCCCTCTCCCAGACAAGTGCCTCCCGAATGCTGCCTGTTCCTGGGTCATCCTGAGGGACCCAGCTCCTGAGAGCCCAGGACCCTTTTTCTCCCTCCAACCCAAGGATCACAGACCCCCTGCGTGCCCTCATTTGGGTTCTGGGAGTGCAGGTGGCCTTCACCTGTGCTGGCTTCAGGAATGTATCTGACCTCTCATTTGTTCCTTGATGGCCTCTGGGACCTCTGGCTTAATTTCAGTAACACTAATGACATCAATGCCAAGAACACAGTCACGACGGAATGCGCTCAGGAGTGGACTCGAACCCTCCTCACTTTACCCCAACTGGGCTGCAGAGATGCCCTAGTTCCTGAAGCTGAATCACAGCCATAGTGGGCTCTGCATGTACATTTCCCACCTCAGTTTTACCAGAATCTCAGGCATGACCTACCCCCTGGTGGCCGGTGTGCAAGTTCTCCAGGCTAGAACCCAAGTCATCCTGACAAAGGAGTGCTTGACATTCCAGACTGTCCCAGGAACTGGAGCCACGGCCCTCCCCAGATCAGGCCTATCCCTCCCACCTCTCCTCCTCTGTGACCAGCTCCAGGGCTCGAACCAGGTGAGAAACTGCTCATGGGGCTGCAGTCGGGAGTTCTCCATAGCCTCCTGGAGCAGGGCAATCTCCTGGAGGTGGTTCTTTCCTGAGACATGGTGAGGAAGGAAGGGAAAGGCCTGAGTGGGGTGCGGCTCCAACCAGGGCTTCCCAAAGGTCAAGGAGAAAGAAATTTCCACAGGGATCCCCCTTCACTCTGCCCATCAGCATCTCCACTTTTCTGAGGTCAGATAACCTCCCTCCACCAGGAAGTTCTCCTTGATGGATGCTGCCACCCACCCACACGTGTGTCTTCCATTGTTTCATTCTCCTACTACTGGAGTGTCAGGCCGGAGGGACAGAGACAAAGAGGATCTGACAGGGCACCATGGGACAGGAAATCGGGTCCACTCCTCTGTTTCCTTGGATTCCCAGGTGCTCACCTTTGCAAATTCCTCCTGATTGACCTCCTCCCCCTGGAAGCAATCAGCCAATGCATGAGAAAGGGCCCCAGGGGACACTGTCAGGCCTTTCACCTTTTCCATTTTCTGCCTTTTTATTCACCAACATGCTGCCCTCCAAATAAAGGCTATTCATTATGTCCTTCCAACTAGTATTGAAAATTCCCTTTTCCTCCCAGGCTTTCCCAGCATGGGATATGATAAACATAGATTTTCATCTCTGATGAGGGTTAGGACATGAGGTCTCACTACATTTCAAATTTCTTGGGTTATCGGCCATTTTGCACACATGCTCATATGTATTTTTTGTTATTAATTAAGAAATGAATTATTTGTTCCTATCCTTAGCTCTTAAAATGGATGACTGGGATGCAGAGATAGTCCAATGGTTAAGGCACTTGACCAACACTTGACCAACACTCAGTTGCACTTAAGCAACCTCAGTTCAATACCTGGCACCGCATAGAGTCCCCCAGGCACTGCAATGGTGATTTCTGACCACAGAGCCCAGACAAAGCCCTGCGGATTGCAGGGTGTGGCCTACAAACCAAAAAAAAGGAAAAATAAAAATCAACATGCCCACCTGATTTTCATTTATTTAAGAGAACAAAACGACTAATGTATCAACACTCATAGTCTGTTATGCCCCACATAGGATGGAAATATTTCTCCTATCTATCTCCTATATATCCACTACACGTTTTTAGTGTGTGTCATTTTTGGAAATAGCCAGTAGGACCATTTTAGATGGTCTGAAATAAGGATATTTGGAAGAGGAACCGAAGATGACCACAACCGAACCTGGTGGCCAGGACACTGTCTGGTCAGAGGGCTGACAGAGGAACTGGACATTCTGGGAGGAAGGAGAGAGAGGTGGACTGAATTAGGTCTCTCAGACAGAGCTGGGTGACCAGCAGGTGACCCAGATGCACAAAGACTATGGGGTTCCCACAGGAAAGACAGGCAGCGGGGATGCTGAATGCAGAGTGCTGAACCCTCAGGGTTGGTTTCTCCCTCGTGATCTTCAAGGAACCCTCAGAGATGGATCCCAGGTTCAACCAGCAGCGTCCCCTGAGGTCTGAGGCCAGGTTGGGAGCTGTCGTGGCCATTATTCCCACAGTACTGGTGAGCCCTGAAGAGTGAGGGGGAAAAGAGGAGAGCCTGGAAGTGATAGTCCATTCCCTGACACAAGCTCTTTCCCTGAGCCTCCTCGCTGCCCTGCCCCCACACTCAGAAGAGCACCTCCTTCACACACACACACACACACATACACGCACGCTCACACACTCCCTTGAGCATCTCCTTCACACAGACAGACCTAAGAGAACCTCCTTCATACATGCACACACATGTGCACACTCCCTAGATAATCCCCTTCACAAACACACACTCCTTAGAGCATGTCCTTCACACATGTTCACACACTCCCTAGAGCACCTCCTTCACACACACACACACACTCCCTAGACAATCTCCTTGACAGATAGTCACACATGCTCCTTCACACACAAACTTTAGAGCATTTCCTACACAAAAACACACTCCCTAGAGCACCTCCTATACACACACTCACTCCATAGAGCACCTCCTACACACATACACTCACATACACACACTCCCTAGAGCACCAATGACACACAATCTCTCACACACAAAAATTTCCTAGACTACCTCCTGCATACACATACACTCACACACACTCATTAGAGCACCTCCTACACACAAAGACACACACACTGCTTACAGAAACTCCTACACACACACAAAAAAAACTCCCTATAGCACCTCCTACACACACACACACTCTCTAGAGCACCTCCTTCATACACACACACTCCCCAGAGCACCTCCTCACACACACACACACACATACTATACCTAGGGCACCTCCTTCACACACACACACACACTCCTTAGAGTGCCTCCTTCACACATAGACACAGACACACACTCCCTAAAGCACCTCCTTCACACAAACACACACACACACTTCCTAGAGCATCTCCATCACACACATACACTCCTTAGAGAACCTCCTCACACACATATGCACACTACTTGTGCTCTAAGTGCTCCTACACACACAATCCTTGGATTACCTGCTACTCACACTCACACACACATTCCTTATAACACCAACAACACATACACTCACATTCCCTAGAGCTATTTCTTCACACACAGACTCACAGTCCTTAAAACAACTCCTTCACACAGACACACACACTCCATAGAACACCTCACACACACTCCTAGAACACCTCTTTCACACATGCATACACAGACACGATCCTTAAAGCATGTTCTGCACACACATTCTTTAGAGCACCTCCTACAAATACACACTCACTCCCTAGCACACCTCCTACACACAAACACACACTCCCTAGAGCACCTACTATTCACACACAAACTCCCTAGGGCACCTCCTTCACACATGCAACCGCACAGGCTCCTGAGACACCTCCATCATACACACACACTCCTCAGAGGACCTCCTCACACACACACATACAGTAACTAGAGCACCTCCTTCACACACACACTCCTTAGAGTGACTTCTTCACACACAGACACACACACTCCTTAGAGCACCTCCTTTACACACACACACACACACACTCCCTAGAGCATTTCCTTCACACATAGACACACACACTCCTCAGAGCACCTCCTTCACACACATCCCCATGCTCCTTAGAGCAACTCCTAGACACACACACACACTCCTGAGAGTACCTCCTATACACACTCTCTCACACACACTTCGTAGAACACCTCCTTCACATACACACTCACTAGAGCATCTTCTTCACACACAGACACACACACTCCCTAGAGTATCTTTTTCACACACAGACACACACACTCCCCGGAGCACCTCCTTCACACACACACACACACAAACTCCCTAGAGCATCTTCTTCACACAAGGACACACACTCCTCAGAGCACCTCCTTCACACACACATACACATGCTCCTTAGAGCACCTCCTACAAACACACACTCCTTAGAGTAACTCCTAAACACACACTCACACACACACTCCTTAGAACACCACCTACACATACACTCATCTTCCTAGAGCAACTTCTTCACACACAGACACACACACACACGCACTAGAGCACCTCCTTCACACAGACTCACACACATTTCAGAGAACACCTCACACATACACTCCTTAGAATTGTGGTCTCCGAGGAACAGGTCGAGCTTGCGGCCTCTCCATGGTAAGAAAAGGCAAAGGTATCAATTTGACCTTCCCAGGAGGTGGCAGCTCAGACTGGGGTGGAGATGAGCGTTTTTCAGCACCGCTACTTGGTTTCTATGCTTTAACCTGAGTTTTCTCAAGGCCTTTTCCATCCCGTGTAGCACCTAGCCATGGCTTGACAGCTGAGAATGGCTTGACATCTTTGGGCTTCTTTGAGCTAGCCAGGACCTGGGAGGAAGAGATTCCAGGTTTTGGATCACTCTTCTTCCCCAGAGCATGAAACACTTGCACAGACTCCAGCATGTGCATGCCTAGGCAGCTGCGGGGCTTTGTAAAGGCATCTTGGCAAAGCTCAGGTTGACTTTTCTTGTGTTTGATCTTGCCAGTGGTGGGCGATTCTTCTGCCTTGACCTTGTTCCCTGGCTGCTTATACTCCTTAGCTTTCTTAGAGTTTACTCTGGTGTTTTCTATCTTCTCCTGCCCATGGCTCTTTGTCTTGCTGACCCTGCTGGATGCAGCTTTCTGAGGTTTGCTGTTAGTTTTGGCCATGGTCACATGACACCTATCACTGACTGCAGCATTATGAACAATCCCCGCTCCCCCCTAGCAAGCATTCTTGGACTTTTGGCTGTATTTTGGCCTTGGGTTCTCCCTCAAGAGGTTCTTAAGCCTCATTTTTGTTCTTCCGTGTTGGAAGGGAGGTCCCCTTAGTGCCACTTGAATTTCCTTGAACCTGCTTCAGAGTGATGGTGTCAGTGGTGTTCATTACCTGCAGATATTTGCATTGTTCTAGGTCTACTGGGATCTGGTAGGTCTTCAGAGATTTTGAGAGCCCAGTTTTCATCTGATCAAAATTCTTAACTTTTGTTCCTGAGTTGGAGTTGGGGTCAGCGTCAGGTTAATTTGGGCTGGAGATATTATGGGAACTTCCCCAAGCTCAGGTGGTGGATTATTCTCAAGTCTCTGAATCCTGCTACTGCATGATGTGGGCATTTCTGAAATTTGTGTCAGACCCAATGTATGACCTGAAGCTTGCGATGGCAGGGAATTCTCCATCCCCAGGAAATTCATCACTAAAAAGGAACCAAGGAAGAAATCAGTCCCTGGGAAATGAGATATTCCCTCCACACAAGTAGTGGTGCAACAAAAGTGCACCTACCAGCATTAGGCAAGGCACTGTTACTGGATCTTCTAAGGATAATGGACAAGGCCCTATGCTAGAAGTGGAGGTAAATGTTGTAGTTCTTACTGTTTGTCATGTGGTGCTGCTGTTTTTTGGTTTTATTTGTATTTGAAAGAGTTTCTATGTAAACTGCATTTAAAAATAAGAGACTTGGGAAAGAAGGATAGTCCATTTGGTAAGGCACTGGCCCTGCACACAGCTGACCTCAGTTTGCTCTTTAGTATCAAGTATGATATCCTAAGCACCTTCACCAGTGATCCCTACACTGACCCAGGAGTAATCCCTGAGCAGTACGGGCTATGACCCAGTTTCAACCTGCTCCAAACTAAAACTTTTTTTTTAAATAGATATTTTTAAACTATGAAGTTCCATACAGAGCTTAGCATTGTAAAGTAGTGTAGTCTCAATTTATTTGCTTTCTTGAAAAAATAATAGGACGCTCATATCTTGGAATAGTAGTATGGATGAAGCACCACTTCATCATGAAATTTGAGCTGAAGTACAGAATCTAGGTTTGATGACTTGAGACAGGATCACCGAAACCCAAGTATATTCAGAACCCTGTTGCTCATTCATGGAAGGGAACTTTAAAGTGGTACCAACACAAAAAGAGTTCTGAAATGTCTTGAGAACATACAAAAATACTAGTTTGAGACATGTATTTTATTTTTAGTGTGGTAATTCTGGAGGACTGCTGAACTAGAACAGTGAAAAATGTGGCATTCCCTGCCACAGAGGCTGGGTGGGATGGGGGGATGGGCGGTGGGATGGATACTGGGATCCGTGGTGGTGGAGAATGGGCACTGGTGGAGGGATAGGTACTTGATCATTGTATAACTGAAACCCAGGTACAAAAATTTGTAAGTCTACAACTGTACCTCATGTTGGTTCACTAATAAAAATTAAAGAAAAAAGAAATGGATAAACTGGGGGAAAAATTGGCATTCCTTGGTGTGCTCCTGAAGTTTCATGATATGAAACCTAGATGTCAATTATACTATCATACCTTCCAATCTCCATTAGGAGCTCTTATATTGAGTGTGAAAATAACACGCTGTAAAATGAGTGAGAGGAGTAAACATGAACTGAGTTTTTTTAAGTTCATTTCATAAACTTAATAATTTCGGTGTATTTCACTTAAATGCCACCTGTCTCTGGCAGTTTTCCTCTTTTTTGACCCCAAGTTTTGAATTTTCTTTCCCTTCTCTTAGTTTTACTCACCTTGATAACTCGATTCTGTGATGGGTTGAGCAGACAGAGAGAAGTCGATTCCAGAGGAGGATGCTGGTGGTTGGTTATTTGGGGGCTGGACCTCCCGCAGAACCATAACTATTTCTCTAGATGAGTTGCTGTAAATTGGGGGGGCAGAGCCCTTTGGCCCTGTGTATGACATGGAGTCATAGGACTACAGGCCAGAAAGGAGAGTTCCCAGAGTGCCTTGATGATAGTAATACACCTGGCTTCCATCCTGGTAGGGAAGTGACAGGCTTTGACTCTGATGTGGAACCTGAGATGGTATTCTCTCAACAAGGCTGGCAGAAAGTGATGGGTACACAGATACCCTGTTGGTGGTATCTAGCATTTTCTCATTGCGAGCTGCCATAGACATGGAAGAGACAGCGGTGTCTGGGTCAAGGACAGTCACAGAAAAGTTTCCCATGGAAAACTTCTCTTCAATACTTCCTGCAATATCCCATTCCAAAACACTGGGGTAGGAAGCAGCTGAGGTGGATATATGACTCTGGTGAAACACTCCAGATAGCATTGTTGAGCTGAAATGTTGGTAAAGTAGGCACTACCCATCAGTGGTTGGAAAGAGGTGGCAGAGGCTGAGGGCAGGAGCCAATCAGAACTACCAGCTGGAGCAGATACTCTGGAGTAGTTGCAGACACTTCCTGTTAGGGAAGCTGCATTGTTCACCACGGGAAGGGAAAACTGCAGTGTATGCGCAGTTCCCAATACAGATGGATTTTGAAAATTTTCTGTAAGGAACAAGAGGGTGACGAAAAA